>NC_080475.1:9667917-10985417 GCF_030265055.1 Doryrhamphus excisus | reverse complement strand
CTCTCAAATGCTCAAGAGGACTTCCGGACTACTGCCGAACCCCACTTTGTATTTTTTGCAGTATAGGAGTTGATAATAAATGAAACTCAGTGAGAGCTCAGTTCCAGCGAGTTTTTTTCTAACACCAACTCTTTGTGAAGTCATAGTGAGCCGACTTCCTTGTATGGGCATGCCTGGGTACAAGCAGTAGAAGCTGTTAGGTGTACAAGCTGAGTGGGGCCAATCACAGCGGCGTAGGCGTACCCAGAGGCAGGTTGTGGGTGGAATAAATAAACAGAGTGTTTTATAACTGTAATATAATAACTAGGTGCAGATTCTGGAAGATCTAGAACATTTTCTGTGCGGTTTATCATGTCTAGCTGCTCTATGAGTCCACAGCTCTATACAAAGAGCCAAAAATGAGCATAATAGGTCCCCTTAAGTCATCACAATGCTGGTAATGTTGATGCATAAGGTTATGAATGAGCTATGAAGTGAATGTTTACCGAGCTCCTCTTGTTGCATCTGCGGTCGTCTGTTGGCCATCACCGCTGCAAGGTTTCTCCTCCTACGCGGCATTCCGGCGCCTCGCTCCTCCACAACTGGCCGTTGGCGAACACCTGCAGCTCTGACAACAGCTTGGCCATTCTCTCTATCAGCTGTGTAGAGAAATGAGACAGAGTAGTTAACAAATGAGTGGACCTTAAGGCCTTTTCAGTGTGCAATATTATAGTGTCAATCAAAGGACAACCTCAATAAGTTATCTGTGATTATGCCAGTGTCAACTGAACATTATGAACGATATTCATTATATTTAATGTTGTGTCATTGTTGTTTTTGTTTTTCAAAGGAACACAAATGTCTATTTCTGTTCAGGGCATACGGACAATTTTAAAGGTGGGACAGTTTGCTGACGTAGCCTAAAACACATTCACGAAGTTTCGGTCGTGGAAAAAAAAGAGTTGACAGCCGATGACTTTTAAGCATAAATGTGCAGACAAGCACCCACTATTTCACATCTTACAATGTTAATTTGGCAAAAGGTAATCGTATACGCTACAGTATCGTGTTATGTTATGCTATGCTATGCTATGCTATGCTAACTTACCTTCCTGCGTCTTTTTCCGCAACTTCACAGCGAAAAATATCATCACCGCGAGGATGGAAGCAGCTATCAAATACAGTTCTATATCCATGACCGTTCCACAGTTTTATACACTATTAAAATGATTGTATCATGCGTATACACTTAAATTCAATCCGGCACGTTGTTCTCTTTTAGCCTGTACGTCAACAACTGACAGCTTTCTTCTTCGTTGGTTTTACTCGCCAGGAGATTATTTGTTGGCTTTCAGCTCATTACTACCCCCTATCGATTTGGAAGAGAGGAGCGGAATAGCATATGTTTTAATATAAAACACTGTTAATATAAAACGAAAAACAGCTTATATTAATATTGGAAATGAAAATAGCATCATAAACTGTCATAAAGTTGATCTTTTCTTGATTTTTGGCATTTTTAACATGAACATTTATGAATTATACTGCAAGATACAACTTTTCCTCTTAATTATATGCATGAATTTCCGCATTTTAATGCATGTGCTGCGTCATATACTTTATATATTCATTTTTTAATTCAATAGATATATAATAAATAGATATATAATATATAAATAAATTATTATAATTATTATTATATTATTTATATAATATTTATATTATTATTATTATTATAATTATTTTATTTAAATGTATACAGTGTGTATTAAAAGTGTGTGCCCACTTCCTGTATTTTTTCCACAGGGCCATACAGCTTTGGATTTGTTTCTCCTTTAATAATAAAAAGTTTCATTAAAAACTGCATTTTGTGTTCAGTTGTGTCTTTGACTAATATTTAATCTTGTTTGATGATCTGAAACCGTAAGTGTGACAAACAATGAAAAAGGTCATTAACACAAGAAAACTAGCGGTGGCTAAAGAATTCAACGCAGCTCCTTAAGGAGTATTATTTTGTACATGTGACATTCAGTGGGTCACAGACACATTATCGCCACTGTCATCGCTCCGATGCTCCTTTGCATCTACATGAACTTGTTTTGGAAACATACACAAGGACTTGCCCAAAGGGAGTAACCTTACTACTTTGGCCTTATGACTCAATGCATATAACTTATAACCAACAAATGGATGAAGATTTATTTTCTATTATTACTTTTTTGATTTTTATTTTTAGGACATGAAGAGGATAAAAATCATGCCGCTGTACACCAAAGGCCCCTGAGCCACATATTGACACTCCTGGCCTATTGGGTGTGACAGTACATTTCCATCACTGATGACAGCTGCAGGACACAGCCTCCTTTTGGAGAAAGAACATATTGCAATAGGATATTCCCTCTCTCTCTCCTTACATTCTGTCTTCCATCTTGTTTATACTGATAACACGCTTCATGCTTGCAAAGCGCATGTGTGTGTCTTTTTTACATATATGATGACCATGACCTTCAAAGTACACGGGGC
The DNA here is from genome assembly GCF_030265055.1 of Doryrhamphus excisus. Classification (NCBI taxonomy): domain Eukaryota; kingdom Metazoa; phylum Chordata; class Actinopteri; order Syngnathiformes; family Syngnathidae; genus Doryrhamphus; species Doryrhamphus excisus. Next base: position 10,982,915 of record NC_080475.1, on the reverse strand, counting down.
TGAAATATATTCATGAGCAGTGCAGCCCAACAAGAATGCAAAAAGCAAGTTAAGTTGAAGGATATCCCTTGAAGGACATTCCACTTGCCGCAGTCTCTATTTCCTGGTTCACCACTCAGGTGATCCACATAGAGGAGGAGGCGGAGTTTAGTGTTGCTCTTCCGAAAAAGAGAGAGAGTGCAGTGAAAGAACTGCATTGTAGGATGGGAATCGAGCGCTAACACGACTGATGTCTGCTGCAGAGGTCATCGAGGGCCTTAAATATCATGAGGCAATTAGAGGTGTAGCGATGACAACAAGGTCATGCAGATGCTAGCAGGAAGTACATTCAGAAGGACACGGAGGCGTGACAGGAAGTGGTGCAATGTACAGTAAATACTGAACAGTATGCATGCATCATTAGGAAGGTCAATACATCTTTTTTTGCTGTTTTTTGCTTTGATTGCTTTACAAATGTATCTTGATGCTTTATAAGTTATGGTGTTTTCATATTTAGTACTTTATATTGCAGGAATTTAACATTTACATGGGATTGAATTAAGGTAAATATATGTAAATACTACTTTACACATTTATCTTGATGCTTTAAAAGTCATGGTTTTTCATATTTAGTACTTTATATTGCAGGAATTTAACATTTAAATGGGATTAAATTAAGGTAAATATATGTAAATACTACTTTACAAATGGATCTTGATGCTTTAAAAGTCATGGTTTTCATATTTAGTACTTTATATTGCAGTAATTTAATATTTAAATGGGATTAAATAAATATAAATATATATAAATACTACTTTTTTAACCCATAAGAACCCAGACTGACGGGGAAATACTGAGGAATATGCAGTACCAGAGATCTGAGACCTGGTTTTCCATAGTAATTTTCATGGCTAAAAGCCCTGTAGCGATGTTTTCATAATTAATTTTACATGAATTCATTAAAGATTATAATTAAATTGTAATATTTGACCCCATATTAACTGATTAGAATCATCAATGTGTTTTAAAACGAGCTGAGCAGCACAAAATAAGCTGTGTTTACCTGCCATTTTAGGGAACCGTATCCCGGAATGGTCACATGACTCTCACCGACCCCACCCCACAATGTTTCCTATGCGTCACTTCAAGATTTAATGAGTTGTGTTGGGCCTATTTTAGGATATTGAATGTGCCGTGTGTTCTAATGGGTTCATGACGACCCCCCCCCCCCACTGGATGGAGGGACCAACCAAGCAGGTTAAGGTCAGGGTAAAAAGATCTTACTTTGTTTTTGTTTTTTTGACACGCTTCATTATCCATGCAGCCATGGGCTTCGCTCTGACCTCACTTTGGCTTTTTTTCTGAGGACCTCAGTTATGACTTGTATTAGTCCTGTGATTTACAGCCCAGTGTTCCCACAACAGTCCAAGAGTCTGTTAATGGTTGTGGGCTTTATATTGCTGTGGTGACAAGCCAGATGGCCTGTTGCCTCAAGGGCATTGCTTATTGTTCTACCTAGCCATAAGAGCTAATATGCGGTCTTGTATATCCATCAAAGCGAGCCTCTCCAGCCATCGGTGTTTTAGTATATTCGACAATTCCATCCATCCATTCATCCATCCATCCATCCATCCATCCATCCATTGATTTTGTTGTTAGTCTTACATTATCTTATATTGTTGTACAGCCGTCCCTCTTTTTCCACAAACTAGGATTCAATATTAATAAACCCAATAGAAAACCTGTTTATGACTTTTTACCATTACAAAATATAGCACCCCTATAGTCACCTTTACACTTGTATTATTCTTTCATCTTTTCATTCATTCATTAATTTTGTACCGCTTATTCTCACAAGGGTCACGGGGGATGCTGGAGCCTATCCCAGCTGTCTACACCCTGGACTGGTGGCCAGCCAATCACAGGGCACATATAGACAAACAACCATTCACACTCACTCATTTTTTCATCTTTTATCATATTGTGTAGACTATGGGATCACTGCAGGAACATAAGAGACAGCTGCCGCTAGCATAGTAAGCTACCGAGTTAAGTAGTTAGCATCTCCGATTAAGTGCTGCAAAGAGAGTGGAGAAGAACGACAAAGCAAAAAATGTACCACTTCCGCATGAAATGGGAGGGGAAGTCTATCATGCATGTGTCAGTGTAAATTTCTGATGACTATAGAACTTCATTCATTCTTTTTCTCACGGTACAAGGGTCATGGGGGGTGCTGGAGCCTATCCCAGCTGTCTTTGGGCGAGAGGCAAGGTACACCTTGGACTGGTGGCCAGCCAATCACTGGGCACATATAGACAAACAACCATTCATACACACTCATATTTTCATCTTTTATGATATTGTGTAGACTATGGGATCACTGCAGGAACATAAGAGACAGCTGTCGCTAGCATAGTAAGCTACCGAGTTAAGTAGTTAGCTTCTCCAATTTGCTTATTCCGGACAAAATCAAGTGTTGCAAAGAAAGTGGAGAAGAACGACAAAGCAAAAAATGTACCACTTCCGCATGAAATGGGAGGGGACGTCTATCATGCGTGTGTGTGTGTAAATTTCTGATGACTATAGAACTGTCTTTTTTTTTTAACTGATTTTTAGAACTTGTCTTTTAATATTTTTTTATTAATAATTGGTTTTAATTATTAATTGGATTAATAATTAGTCAACCACAAAACAGCAATAATTTATTCATTTATTAATTTTTGAAAAAATGTGATAAGGTGACGCACAGAATCATGATTTAGCAAGGGAGGACATCATTTTATCCATCAAATCTAGGCCAATAAAAAGTCAGCTGCAGACCCAAATGGCCCCCGGGTTGCATGTAGGACACCCGTGCTCTGTTGCTCTGCCAAGCTACAAAAAAATAACACAACCGATTGTTCTCCCAAGTGCTTTCCCAAAATGCCGAACTGCTGAACTGTTTCCTGGAGGAGGTTTCCTCTTTGCTTGGTGGATATGTGTAACACATAACACAACACATTGTGTCTCTAGTTCCAAAGTGGATGGGCTCATACGTCTTGCTCAAATATTAACCATCACATGAATTATTGGAAGGATTGAGGGCTAAACTTTGGACTGGTGTAAGTGGCAGCTAAATGTGAGGGAGTGGATTAATTTGTAACCAAATGTTTCGCAAGAGCCTCAATTTGGCCGCTAGTAGATAGCGTAGCCAGTCAGGACTGAAGGAGCTCTGAAATGAAAGCACCTCCAAACCAGGGAGGAACCATGAATATTTAATGGAGGGGTGTTTGTTACCCTGCCAAACAAGCCACTGCTTGTCAATATAAAGACCACAGCAACATTTCCTTTTCTTTCTATAATTTCAAGACTAAACGTTGTATCTTAAAGCATCATTTAAATACGGGGAAGCTGATTATATATAATATCTTGGGGGCAGTGTTTGTATTATTCATTTTTATTTATTTTATTTCATTTTTTTTAAAACTAAAAAATACTATAAAACACTGCAGTGTAAGTTAGAACACGCCATGACCTATTATGCTCATTTTCAGCCCTTTGTGTTGAGTTGTGGACTCCTATAGAGCAGCTACACACAATAACCCTCACAGAACGCTTTCTAGATCTTCCAGAATCTGCACCTATTCCAGCTGTATTTCCTTTCCTTTCTACCGCTTATCCTCACAAGGGTCGCGGGGGTGCTGGAACCTATCCCAGCTGTCTTCGGACAAGAGGCGGGGTACACCCTGGACTGGTGGCCAGCCAATCACAGGGCACATATAGACAAACAACCATTCACACTCACTCACATTTTCATCTTTTATCATATTGTGTAGGCTATGGGATCACTGCTGGAACAGAAGAAACAGCTGCCGCTAGCATAGTAAGCTACCGAGTTAAGTAGTTAGCGTCTCTGATTGACTTATTCCGAACAAAATCAAAAGTTGCAAAAAGAGTTGAGAAGAACGACAAAGCAAAAAATTTACCACTTCCGCATGAAATGGGAGGGGAAGTCTATCAGTGTAAATTTCTGAGTCGCCAATTAACCTAACATGTTTTCGGCATATGGGAGGAAACCGGAGTACCCGGAGAAAACCCACGCATGCACGGGGAGAACATGCAAACTTCACACAGAGATGGCCGAGGGTGGGATTGAACCCTAGTCTCCTAGCTGTGAGGTCTTCGCGCTAACCACTCGACCGCCGTGCCGCCCACTATAGAACTTGTCTTTTTTTTTTTTTAGAACTGTTTTTTTAGAACTAGTCTTTTAATATTTTTTGGATTAATAAATACCACTTCCGCATGAAATGGGAGGGGAAGTCTATCAGTGTAAATTTCTGAGTCGCCAATTAACCTAGCATGTTTTCGGAATGTGGGAGGAAACCGGAGTACCCAGAGAAAACCCACGCACGCACGGGGAGAACATGAGTGGAATTGAACTCGGGTTTCCTAGCTGTGAGGCCTGCGTGCTAACCACTTGACCAAAGCTAGTTTCACTTTACACAATTCTATTTTCCCCACATTTCTCATGTGTGACTTTTTTCCATTTTAAAGGTCACGAAGAAGGTCATTTTCTCCGCATTGCAACGATGACGTAACTTCACATGCTGCCATTTTTGTAGTAACATTACCAAACAGGAACTTTCATCCTTGAATCATTATTATGACTTTTTTCAATGAATCAATGAAACATTGTCGCTATTTAAGTTTATTTTAGACATCTGACACCTTTTGGTGTGTTGAAGAAGTTGAACGTAGCCAAACATTGTTTTAAACTGTACACATTAACCACCTTCTTTTGAGGAGGGAGCATTTAAACTTCCCATAATAATCCTGTCAATAATTGACCTCCGGCATTATGTGGTGGCCTTGTCTTGTGACAAAAGGACAAGCGACATTTCTATACGGCGAATCTACGTCTTAAAAGCACTTCTACACACGTATATTGGAGCTTCGTCTGGCACTAATATAAAGTTAAATAAAATATGAATAGAAATGAAGTGCAGAACTGTAAGGCACTGTCTCAGTTAATTACTAATTAACCTATTGGACCCTGAACCGTGTCACTATTTAACTCTTTAATGGCTCAACGGAAGTCTTTGGCATGGGCTAGCATACATAGGCACTCATTAGAAGGCAGAGATGGCTAATAGGAACTAAAAAAATGAAGTTTATGTATATTTTTTTCAATAATAATATCAGTGCGTGAGTGATGACAACAACAAGCATGCTAGCTTACACTATAAAACTATTTCCAAGCCCTTCTTGGGGTGAATCAGAGTGGTGCTTGAGGGTCAGGTGACCTGCAGGGGCATGTGTTATGTTACCCGGCTTGTCCGTATAACAGAACATCATGTTCAAACACAAGAATATCCATAAGTGGCACCCGGTACCAAGATAGACTCAATCAATACCTGAATGACTCAGACAATGTGGTCACCTGAGACCAAAATTGAGCTCTTTGGCATCAAGAAAATATGAGCCCAACAACATCCACGTAACATATCAAGGGTCCCTTCACTCCCGTTTGGTTTCCCTGTAACTTTAATTACCAATTTGTCCTTGAATTCATCTCATACCGCCTATCCAGCCAACATTTGATGCATAGTTTTTGCATTGTTGCAACTAGGAACCCTGTGTGTAATATGAGACATGTAGGCCTCGCCTTGCTTACACCGGCCCCCTTGCCCCTTACACACACGGAAGGCATCACAAAATACGTTTATTGTGTACACAAGCAGACAAAAGCAGGTAGTTGTCGGGTCATCGTGGATGGATTCCATGTATTCTGAATTAACCTTCACAAGTACACTAAATTGTGATAGAAATGCTTATAATTTCAGCCTTATTTTTATTTATTTTCTTCATAGCCATTTCATAGAGTCCATTTTTTAATAATGTCTCTATTAAGGGGGCTGCACGGCGCCCCGGTGTATTCCCACATTTTGGACCAAATATGATGTTAGCACATACAATGGTGCCTTCAAGGACCGTCAAACAAAGTGGGACAAGTCGCCGCTTGCAAAAACCAACAAAAATGTTGGGATTTCTGACTGAATTTTCTTCTTTGAATAAAAATAACGGCCCATATTTCATAAATTGATATGAATTTAGGGCTGCACGGTGATCAAGTGGTTAGCGCGTAGACCTCACAACTAGGAGACCTGAGTTCAATCCCACCCTCGACCATCTCTGTGTGGAGTTTGCATTTTTTCCCTGTTAAGGTTAAGGTTAATTGGCGACTCCAAATTTTCCATATGAATTCATGAATGTGAGTGTGAATGGTTGTTTGTCTATATGTGCTTTGTGATTGGCTGGCCACCAGTCCGGGGTGTACCCCGCCTGGGATAAGCTCCAGCACCCCTGTGAAAATGAATGAATGAATATGAATGAATAATGAATGAATAAATAGTAGTTATGTCAAAATGTTGTGTTGCTGCTGGATGTTTATAGTATCCAAGTCATACACCAAGTTTCTTTTCTAAACGAGGAAGCTCTAAGACAACAATGAAGGCTTGAAATCACGGCTACCACCAGTTATGTTCTTTGCAGTGATCATTTCACTGATGACTGCTATGAAGGAACACATTTATAGTAAGTATTTGGCTTCAAAGTACGCATAATTCGCAACTCCAAATTGTCCACAGGTATTAATGTGAGTGTGAATGGTTGTTTGTCTATATGTGCCCTGTGATTGGCTGGCCACCAGTCCAGCGTGTACCCCGCCTCTCGCCTGAAGACAGCTGGGATAGGCTCCAGCACCCCCTGCAATTGAGGATAAGCAGTAGAAAATGAATGAATGAATGTCTCTATTAAGGGTGTAACGGTACGTGTGTTTGTTTCCACACGGTACACATTAAAAGTGAGGAACAGGAAGTGTGCTCCTAGCCTAATCAGTAAACAAATACAGTGGGAGTCAAATCCTATTCCACCATTAATAGAGAACTGTACTTTTGGGGGGAAATAATCAAATGGGAAATAATCACAGAGCTGTTGGTATGCATCGACACAACAAATCTTCTTGTCCTTGAGGTGATATTTAAAGGTCAGAACCCCCATGTGCTGAGGCCTCCTTATACGCATCTATGTTTACATTTAAACAAACCATCCAAGCACATTGCTGAGCCATTTCACACGTGAATGCACCAGCACACACATCACACGGCAGGGGGTTATAAACCAGACAAGAACTGAATGGATCGAAATCTCTCCGTTAGTAACTGAACGCAACTGCAGTGAAATGTCCCATTTTACGGAAAATTAGCGTAGAAGTAACGGAAATTCTGGTTCTGGTCTTTCCACCAGAAACAAAACAACACCCCACACTAGTGTGCTAAAAATTTTCCGACTGGGTGGGGGGGGGGGGGGCGGTTTGCAGGTGGGGGGGGGGGTGCTGGTGAAAAGACCCAACTGCCTAATTGCGACTGTGGTTGGTAGTTTCCCGCGCAGCAAATGGGAAGGTTGACGATAGCTAATAGAGAGGAGTTAAGAGTTAAAGACATTGACATCAAGCTGCAATGATTAATCCATGATTAATCCATTACCCAGCAGGTTGACAACTATTTTGATAATCGATGAATAGTTTTTAGATTTAATTTCTTTGACCCAAACCACTAACTGTAGCCGTTCAGTCCCTCTATGGCCAAACCGATGACTCGACTAATTAACAAGCGTCAGATTAATCGACTAACAGAAATGATCATGGTTGTATTTTTATTGAAATTTTTTGTTTTACTGAAGCTATTTAACAAACATGATTTTAACAGAATGTTCAAGTGGCAACCTGGTGTTTCTGCACTTATTTGATCTGTCAAATTAGCTGATTAATCGATTAAGTGAAAAATATTAGTCCAATTAATCGGTTATTAAAATAATTTTTAGTTGCAACCCTAATAGTAGCCTTAATTTTTTCCTTAGTGGTAATGTGAAATTGTAATTAGTGTAATTGTTTGTTAATTATGGTAATGATAATGGTTTTATTTCATTTGAACATGCATCAGATTACAAGTGAGTGCATGACATAATCCGTTCAATTATCAATATTAATGCGGTCAATAATTGTGCTGCTGGACACTTTTACTGCGAACTAAAAGCAAAATAATAAACATGAAAATGATTCCAAAGAGTGTTATTATCGCTGCAAATGTAGGGTTCTACGTTATTGGTGCGATTAACGCGCCAGTTGATTAAAAGCATTTCACCTCAACTTGAGGCGTCACGGTTCCGCATGGCTTCCTCGCTCCCTGATTGGCGGACGCCGCTCCGCCCCCTTCGTGTAGGTAAAGCTTGAAGTGTCCGGGGAGGCGGGGCATCGAACAGATACTTTATATTGGGGAGCCTTCCAGCACTTCGCGCTGGGTGCCTTCGCTGCGGCTACCGTTGGTCAACAACACGGAAGGGCTCCGTTCAATAAAACTACCGAAGGAGTCGGCTTAGCGGGACAATAAGTTGAAATGCCTCCAAAGAACGACGATGGCGGATGGAAGAAGTTTCTGTGGGATTCGGACAAAGGAGAACTGCTCGGTCGGACGGGGGGCAGTTGGTGTAAGTATGGCCGGCTGCGGCGCGTTCTCGCGGGTTGGAAGGAGCGCGCGCGCCGAGGGTCGCCCTCGTGCCGCCTCGTGCCGCTTGACACCTGTTTGATGTGACTGCGCTGCGTTCACGTACAGCTCGTTTAGGTGCCATCGAAACAAACGAACCGCGTCCGCAATCCACGGACCTTTTAATTAAAAAAAAATACCTGCTCTGAATACCACGCTGTAATTGAGCGGATTTTGAACTAACCACCGTTAAAGGGTTAAAAATGCATCACGGTCCAAGGTGAGTCAAGGTGATATGTCCTCGCATGGAAGTAGAGAGGCTAGACTATCGATCCGTGTCGGGTTCATCTGATCCTATGTCAGTGTGATCTTAACAATACAGCTGATTAACAGCCCTTCGACCTTCTCTTGTTTCTTGCGAGGCTCTAGTGCGCATGTCCTTGCAGCGCTTCTCAATGTCACAAACCCTGCGCCGCGTCACTGAATGCTTCAGCATAGATCTGTATCGTGGAGACGGATGTCTCATGTTTGACCTTCTCTGGGCTCCTACGAAAACGCTGATGCATTGTGCGGACACCTGCACAATGCGGTGAAGGTTGTCAGGAGGACATTTTTGCACACACCTAACTTGTCAGGATGTACTGGAACGCACCATTCAAATACAATTGTGTACCAATAAGACAACATGTCTAGTAACTTGGAAGTAAACTTAATGGTACAGTACAAATAATAACAATAATAATCAGATATTGTTGAACATTTAGAAATGAAAGCTTGACCAGTCATCTAAGACGTAATGTGTCATTTATTAATGGAGTCTGACTTCCTTGCCCTCTTTGACATTGCTTCCTGCAGCCTTAATGTCTGCATAGGCGCACCTTGCTATAGCGACCGTGTGACCTCCACATTTTGTTCACGTTCCATACTGATGATGCTTTTTAATGATTCACGTTCACTTATGTATTCTATATCGTAATAACTGTTAATGATGCTCGGGTATCACAATTGGATTGTGTTCAATTTGCATTATGACAATCATCATTGTCATAATCGTCCTCAGAGTAGCATCGCTGTTTAGTCATTCATTCGTTCATTCATTCATTTTCTACCGCTTTTCCTCACAACGGTCGCGGATGGTGCTGGAGCCTATCCCAGCCATAATATTGATATATTACTAATAATATTATTATTAATATTAAAGAAAAATCATGAAATCATAATAATAAGTCTTACAGATCACTTACACACATACACAGTACACATTGATCGGGATAAAAACAGAACATTCATTCATTTTCTACTGCTTTTCCTCACGAGGGTTGTGGGGGTGCTGGAGCCTATCCCAGCCATAATAATAATAATATTATTAATATTAAAGAAAAATAATAAGTCTTAAGGATCACTTACACACATACACAGTACACATTGATTGGGATAATAATAGAACATTCATTCATGCTGGAGCCTATCCCAGCTGTCTTCGGGCGAGAGGCGGGGTACACCCCGGACTGGTGGCCAGCCGGCCAGCCAATCACAGGGCACATATAGACAAACAACCATTCACACTCACATTCATACCTATGGACAATTTGGAGTCGCTAATTAACCTAGCATGTTTTTGGAATGTGGGAGGAATCCGGAGTACCCGGAAAAAACCCACGCATGCACAAGGAGAACATGCAAATTGAACCCTGGTCTCCTAGCTGTAAGGTCTGCGCGCTCACCACTCGACTGCCGTGCAGCCCCCACACAGAAACATAAAATCCAAAAATTAAAAAAGCAGCTTTGCTTTGCTTTACCACTTCCCCACTGGATGGCAGCGTTTACTTCCACTTCCTCTGCAACCAAACCAGGTTTTTCTTGAAGTGGATCTTTTTCCACCAATAGGAGCGTGGTGTCGTGTTTCATTGTGCGCATTTACTTTCGGTTTGTAAGCAGATCCCGCTCTTTTCTGCACATGTGACGACACAAAGATGAAATAATGTCGTATGATTCTGATGGTAAATGGCGTTTTATTGACTTGAGCTACCAAGCCACCAAAACTTGTTTTCTGTCTAAACGGGCTGCTATAAAATTTAAAGGAACACAGTGTGACTACCTTCCCCTATGTCTTCTCTCCACCACAGTCAAAATCATTCTCTTCTACATCATCTTCTACGGCTGCTTGGCCGGCATCTTCATCGGCACCATCCAAGCCATGCTGCTCACTCTGAGCAACTACAAGCCCACATGGCAAGACAGGGTTGCACCTCCCGGTAAGCATCCCTTGGGTATTGTTTGTCTGAAGCAAAGTGCAGCAGAACCAGGTGCATCATCAGTTTGAGTTGGAGACTGCTGGGCTTGGGAGATCTTGGTCCCTGAAGAGCTGATTTAGCATTCCAAAAATTCCAACAATTCATCATGAGACGGGAATATGGTTACTAATAAAGTGTGTATGTGTGTGTAGGACTCTCACACACTCCACTATCTGACAAAGCCGAAGTGTCCTTCAACCCCAGAGACGTGGAAACCTATCTGTCTTACACCAAGGCCTTGAAGGACTTCCTGGTCAAGTACGATGATGACAAGCAGGACAACCAGATGAAGTTTGAGGACTGTGGAGGTACGTACGTACGCACACGCACGGTAGGCTAAGACCTCTTTTAATATGCGCTTAACATTTTCTTCAGATACACCGGCCGAGTTCAAGAACCGCGGTGACCTTGAAAGCGACACGGGCGTTAGAAGGGCATGCCGTTTCTCCAGGGAGCTGCTTGGACCCTGCTCTGGCTTGACCGACCCCGACTTTGGCTTCAAAGACGGCAAGCCGTGCCTGATTGTGAAGCTTAACCGGATTGTTAACTTCCATCCAAGGGTGAGGAATAAAGTCTTTGTTGTTGGGAGTTGACAGTCACTTCCTGTTCAGCGCATAGCAAGGTTTATATCACAAGAGCGAACAAAATTAACCTGTTTTTGTCAGCCACTCGCATGTACAAAATCTTGATTATCATTGTAGTCAACATTTAAACCACGGGTCTCAAACTCAATTTACCTGGGGGCCACTGGAGCTAGGGTCTGGGGAAGGCTGGGCCGCATCAGGTTTTCTAAAAAAACAAACAAAACGCTTTTATTAAAAACAGAAAAATATACAAACTTTTTCAGTGCTTTACTTCCGATTTTCTACAAGAAAAGCTCTGATAAAACATTCCACTGTTCTCAAATATCTTAATTTTTATTTTTCTGCACAAAATAAGATAAATAAACAAGAATAAAGAAAATCAATCAATCAGTAATAAATAAAAATAATGATAATAATAAAACAGCAAATAATAAAAACTTAAGAAACCACATATAGTTGGTGGGTAGACAAATTATTTTTTTTAGATTAAAATTAACAAATCATTATTAGAGCCCAGTAGACTTGACAAAACACGACTATAGTCACATTTATACTTTTTTATTTACAACATATTGCGCAACTGCAGGGTCTTGAGACACATGCTAACTCGCAAACTAGAGCGCTAGCGACCTAAACGATAGCCTTCAAGTTATTTCCTTTAAACTTAAGTAGCCAAAAACTTACCACTTCCACACGGATAGGGAGCATAACTATTAACAGTTATTTAACCTTTAACATGAACATTAATCAAACGTAATAATTTTTTCGGGGTACATGATACCATACAGCATCCATATCAAACATTAAACTTTCATGTCAAGGCGGGGGCCTCAAACTAGTGTCCTGCGGGCCACATTTGGCCCGCGGGCCGCGTGTTTGAGACCCCTGATTTAAACTAAGTAACCGCAGCGGCTAGTTTAGTTTAGTATCTAATATGGAGGGACACAATGTCAACAAACTGAAGTACTTCATGCTCTGTCTCCTTTCTTTCTGCTATGTTCGGGTACACTGGTAATTGCGAGTGTCTTTTTGCATTCAGCCTCCTTCCTCCAATGCAAGCATCCCCGAAGAAGCTCAATACAAAGTGCAGCCCAACTTGATCCCCATCTACTGCACAAATAAGGTACTTCACGTTCTCACATAAACCTTGTCCCAGATCTTCCTTGTCGAGTACCCGTCCTGTCTCTTTCAGAAAGAGGAAGACGCCGGGAAAATCGGCGAGATCAAGTACTACGGCATCGGCGGCGGCTTCCCGTTGCAGTACTACCCGTACTACGGCAAGCTGCTGCACCCCCACTACCTGCAGCCGCTGGTTGCTCTGCAGTTCACCAACCTGACCCTGAACACCGAGCTGCGTATCGAGTGCAAAGTGTACGGCGACAACATCTCGTACAGCGACAAGGATCGCTACCAGGGACGCTTTGACATCAAGATCCAGGTCAACAGTTTATGACCAGCATCAGGACCATAGAGCGCTTATGCATTGCCGCACCCCTCCCCCCTCGTCCTTCAATCCTGACATGAAATAGACAAGTAGGCGTGGCTAAGTTGATCACAGTCACTTGGCTTCCAGCTAGCGTTAGCACGCAGTTTTAGTGGGAAATGTAGCTGTTAGGCCTCCGAAGCATATTTATTCTGCCGTAAGCAACATTTGGACCCTTGTTCATTCACGACTGTGCAAGTGGATTTCCATGTGTAGCCCCCCCCCACCCACCCTGACCATTAACTCCCCCCACTCCTTGTCATATCACCGCCTAGGTACCTCGCTTTTCCTTCATTTTTCCCAGCGTGATGGTACACGGCATGCCCACTTAATGATTTGCTCGGTCCACTCTTGTGATCTTTTAATGAAAAAGCTGCACTCCAAGGAACTTCCTTCCTCGTTTTTGTCTTTTACGTCTGATCATGGGGCCTTGTTTTAGTTTGCCTTTTGTTTCTTCCTTAAATCACTTAAAAGTGTGAACGGGTTTTATTAAATGCCTTTTTAATTGATTATGTTTTCCAGACCTTTTTTTTTTTCCTTGTTTTCCAGCCCGTGAGATATTTGGGCCCTCCTGCAGGGGAGGGGGGCTCACGGTGCTGACTCGGCTTTATTTTTGTTCTTCTGGACTCCCATCACAGTATTGTGATGTGTGTGTGCCTCTCTGAATGTTTTTAGCCATCAAACATGGTGGACGAATTGTATATTTATACAGTTGTACATTTTGTTTCTGTGCGAAAATATTGTTAATGTATACATGCAATACCAAAGTGACGATCTGTTAAGGGTCAAAATGTGTTGCCTTGCAACCTTCCAGTGGCTCGCTCTTGAAATTTGGGGTGTGTTTTTGGGCCATGAATGTAGTTGGAACCAGGGCGCTTAAATACCACAATTTTCATGCATTTCAACCAAAAAGAAAAGAAATGAAGAAAACAAACTTAAAAGCTCTTGAGTTTGTTTAGGGGATGAAGGAATAGTATTAGATCATGTCTGAAACACTTGAACTTGTACAACCATCATTTCATGCACCCTTTGCCATTTAATCCATGATAGAAACAAATAAAGTCATAATGGAGCTCTCTTGTGCTTTCTTTTTCATGGCTACCTCATACTGTGACCAGTATTTAACTTAAAAAGTACTTACCAAAGGTGCTTATTTCACAAGCTTAAATTGATATTAGACTTAAATCCACATTTACACAATGAAAACTCTCTTTCAAGAAAAGAAATAAACAACAGTTAGCCTCTATGTAGCCACCAAGTAAGCTAGCTAGTACGTTAGCTTATTTGATCATATATATTCCATAATGTGTACATAAAGTGATGCTATAGCACCATCTTTTATCTTTTCTCTTCTTTCTAAAGTGTGCACCCGACGGCTTTGACTTTTTTCTCCATTTTTTATTGACACAAATTAATATCACTATTATCAACTACTACGTCACCTGCTGCCAAGGCTCGACCAACTCATATCGACTCAAAGTTCCCTCCTTTTAATTTTACATTTCCGAAGTGAAATATGATGTTATATAACAGTTAACTATGTTTTATTTTTAATCAATTACTGTTGTAAGTAAATTTTTTACCTTGTAATTAACCTGAAGGCTGAGGTCCAGTGGCACCCGCTCCCTGCTTCACTTTGGTTTCGTCCACATCACGTGGTGGACGTTTGATCACGTGTTGGGGCCCGAGTATCACGCCTGAAGAGGGCGCTCGTCTGCCATGTCCTAACCTGGTGAGGATTTAGTAAGGGCTGAGCATTAGTAAATCGATTTTTTTTCTTTCTCTCTCGAATTTGATGTCGTTCCTGTCATAGTTTTACACAATCCATAATAAATGAGATAAATTATATTGCTATTGTGTATGTACGTTTTACTGATGTATCAGTGACTAGCTAGTGCACTGCTAATTCCAGCTCGTGCTGCCATAGAGCGCTAAAATGACAGAAGACCCAACATAGCTGTCCTAGGATATGCCTACCGTTAAAGGTCACCTATTATGCTTTTTCTACTTTTCTTACCTATAAATATATTTAGAATGTTGTATTGTAAACAATGCCAAAGTTTCAGATAATGAGGTTTACGCATTTGGAAGTGAGCCCTGAAAAGTTTGGGATGGCTGAAAACGCTTGATTTCATAGGGTGTGGCAAAAGTGTTCTTTTGTGATGTCACAGAGGAGCAGGCTTTCTAATGGTCGTGGCTGTGGGACCATACACTCATACATCACTGTGTACATGTAATACTTTGCAAGATTATGCTATTCTCGTAATCTGATCAACAAATTTAATGATGCTTTTCTAATGCTTCTATTTGTTCCACAGTGATGATGATGAAGACACTGCCATGAAATACTGCTGACGACATTGATGAATGCCCACGAGTCCTTGTCATGATCAGCATCATCACAGGTTCAGCAGACAAGTCCCAACCCATCTGACTCTCGTGGGAGGCTCCGACTGAGGTGACAGGTGACACCAGTGTGGTACATACTGTACATGTCATGTAGTGTGAGGCTTTTGTTGCCGTAATGGCCTCCTTTTTGACAAATAATATACTATCTAAAGGGAAACAAATCACTGGTCACCACTGGAAAAAAGACCTCTGCTATTGTCTGATCTCACATGCTTCGGAAAGCAATGGAGGAAGAGGACGTAGCTCTGCTCAGATTATCTAAGCTGTTGGAGGATCGTCCTATGCTTGAGTCCCCTTAGCCTCCACGCACTTAAGAGGATCTACCTAGACTGCAAGGGATATAAATAAATAGGCACAACTGTTGATTTCCCGATTGATTTCTTGACTTTTCCAAGAATTTTACATTTTCTGACTCAAAAATTACCAATTTAATTTAATTTCGGCTTTTTTCCTGTTTACAGAGTCACGAAAGTGGATCTTTTTGCTCCGCATACTGATTTTGCTTGAGTCCTTTCCATTCCGGATGCTCTTCCTGACAAATATGATGGTGCTTACTCAGTACCCGAAGTCCAGAACGCTAACCACTACACCATGGCGGGCTCTCAGATGCAATGCATTATGGGAAAACTGTAAAAGTGTTGTTTTTGTCATTTCAAACTTGTATTGGTACATGTTTGTATATTTCCGAGGTATACAGTACCTTTTTTTGAGCGTTAAGTTGCTGTGTGATGAGTTTAGTGCTCTCAGTAAGACAAAACCGTGAGTCTTTTATGTTGTTCTACTGACCGCCTGTGTTTCCCAACGGGTTGACAAGCTTGTTGTGAGCGCACTGATAGATCACGCCAAAGAAAGAGCCAAAGTATTTAAACTATTAGTGGTAGGAGTTCTTTAGAATTTAACCATTAATTAGCCGCAGTGTTCAAAGTCGAAGGAAAAAGTAGAGGCTTATACACCGTAACATATTGGTGTTGTTAAAAGCTGAGTTCAGTCTATCAATAAAAAAAAAAAAGCAAAACAAGTTCCTCTATGCTGTTTAGCCTCGTTGACATTCACAGTCTCCGCCCCTCCCTCGTCCACACATGGTTGGCTGCTAGGGAGTCACAGTGCATGATTCTAAGAGGACTAATCAACAGCTAGACAAGGAAGGATTTCCCTGCTCTTTCTTAGGACATAATATATATACATAAAACATACATTACATATACATAATAACCACAGGACTTCATATCTGATGGGACTAATGTCACACAGCACAAGGAGCCAAATGGAATTATTGCAGATTGCACTTTGACCCCTCACAAACGGGACTGCTTCTTCTTGTTAAAATACAGGTAAACACACATTATACATTCTTTTTTGTTTGCTTGTAAATTCACAGTTAAAAGAGAGAGAAGTTACTGTTAAAGATGTGAGAGTGTTAAATGCTCAACAGAAAGTCTAATTTTAGACCTAATCTTGGTAAGGAGGATTTGAGCAGAGCTAAGGAATAAACCCAGGCTGTGTCAATTTGCATAAGTTTTCAATAACACTTAAGATTCCTGTCACTTCACTTCAAAAATAAGTAAATAATTATTGAATAAGTGTCTCTTACATATACTATCTGTTGATTCATTGATCATACTGTTTATAATTTATATAATCTGCAATAACCATACTCTACTCTAGTCACTTCACTGCAATACTGTACATATTACTGCTATCATATATTGTCATATCCATACTGTTTATAATCTGTATAATCTACAATAGCCATATTATAGTCATTTCCATACCCTAGTCACTCCATTGCAATACTGTATATATTACTGTTATTATATATTGTCATACCCATACTGTTTATAATCTGTATAATCTACAATAGCCATATTATAGTCATTTATATCCCTGTGCATATCCTCACTGTATTATAGTCATAGCCTGTATAGTTTTATTTACATAGATCTGTCCATACTAAGGTACTTATAAAAATTGCACTTCTGGTTGGATGCTAACTGCATTTTGTTGCCCTGTACAAGTGACATGAGCAATAACAATAAAGTTGAATCTAATCTAATCTAATCTAATCTAATCTTGCAACATTAAAATGAGAAAATGTACATTTTTATCATACTGGAAGCTACAGTGATCACTTTTCTCCATCAACCTCTTACTTTTGAGCAAAGCAGGTGTCAAACCTTTTTCACAGTCACAACAAACATAGACACAAGAGTCGTAGTTCTAGAGAAGAGACTGAGAGTGATGCTTGATGTGGGTGTTAACACGCCATTTTTTGCACAACTGAAGTTAATATCTATCGTGCTTCCCTCATCCCGTTTATCTGTCTTAAGGATGGCCCACACACTGCACTTTGGTCACACCAGACGAAAACCTCCAGAGTTCAGCCAACGCGACCGTGGAACAAAGGAGATCATGAGGTGAACTCTAGATAGACGTAGCAGAGTATTCAGTCAGGACCCATTGGGGGCCAAAATAGCGACAAAAGGTGTCAGGAATGAGGAGTCAAAATCTAACAGAAGTAGTAGGAAATTTAGGAATACTGTTAGAATGAAGGCTGCACGGTGGTCGAGTGGTTACATCCGAGTTCAATTCCACCCTCGGCCATTTCCGTGTGGAGTTTGCATGTTCTACCCGTGCATGCGACTCCAAATTGTCCATAGGTATGAATGTGAGTGTGAATGGTTGTTTGTCTATATGTGCCCTGTGATTGGCTGGCCACCAGTCCAGGGTGTACCCCGCCTCTACTCGAATAGAATACTCGATTACTAAAATATTTGATAGCTGCAGCTCCAGAAAACACCTAATATAATGAATCAAATCATTATCGCTAATGTTAACATCTATAGCTATTTGAGTTATGGGCTCCACAAATGGGCCTTAATATTTGGAATACACTCAGAATCTCATGAAATGAATTCCATCTTCATGCAGACGGCCGAAAAAGGCAAATTCCTACATTTGTTCTTCTAGGAACTCTGTGTCTCCTTTGGCTCAACAAAACATGAACAACAGCAACAACAACGACGGGTAAGATGGCACTACATTGTATATAACAATATGTATCTCTTATTCTCCTTTCCTGTGTACATAGTAGCAGTTTTCATTGTAAGTAGGTAAGTAGGCAGATAACTAGATCATCAGGCCACCTGAGTTATTGTAGAAACAAAACAGCCTCATTATGCAGCTAAATGGTGAGCAACTTTGTTCTTCAGCAAACAAAATGACAAGAAAGAAGAACCCAAAAATGAAAAGAAAGATGAGAAGAAGGAGGAACCCAAGAAAGATGACAAGAAAGATGACAAGAAAGATGACAAGAAAGACGACAAGAAAGACGACAAGAAAGATGACAAAAAGGAAAAAGAGTAGGTTTATTTTCTTCTGGTCTCCTCCATTTCATAAAATGTAGTACCAACTACTAAGTATTTCAATTAAAGGGGACCTATTGTGTTCATTCTTTGGCCCTTTGTATTGAGTTATGGACTCCTATAGAGCAGCTACACACAATAACCAGCACAGAAAGCTTTCCAGAGCTTCCAGAACAGTCTGTTTTAATTTATTCCACCCACAGCCCGCCTCCAGGCACGGCCACTCCACTGTGGTTGGTCACACTCCCAAGTGCTCAGGAGGACTTCTGATTAGCAGCTGAACCCAAATCTATAGGAGTTGATAATAAACGGAAATGTATATTTAGAAAATGTTCGCTTTTAACATACAGCCGTATGTGTTGGATCCCGAATCCCATCAAAATGTCTCAAGAAAAGACGTCTCTGAATGGTAAGTAGCTTTAGCATTTTAGCATTAGCATCGGTAACATTACACTTTTTTGCGTGACAATGTGTTTAAAAAACTCGAGTACACTAACTGTAGTGGGAAATGGATATTAGCAACTCCAGACTTGGTGAGCTTGTAATTTGCAGTCCATTCCCTGTATGCACACTCTATAATGCTACATAGAAAATCGCGTTTGCTTCATGACTCACACAAAATAAACACAGTTAGGACTCTGATAAATTGTTACTTACTGCTTGCTCTACTGACTTTCAGGAACAGGACTGCTGAGTATGTCAGTTAGTCCATGTTAGCAAAAAAGTCCAGTGTGAAATGCCAGATTGACAGATCAAAATATT
The DNA here is from genome assembly GCF_030265055.1 of Doryrhamphus excisus. Classification (NCBI taxonomy): domain Eukaryota; kingdom Metazoa; phylum Chordata; class Actinopteri; order Syngnathiformes; family Syngnathidae; genus Doryrhamphus; species Doryrhamphus excisus. Next base: position 10,963,523 of record NC_080475.1, on the reverse strand, counting down.
GATAAATATTGATAATATTGATATTAATATTGATAATAATATAATCAGGAACTCCAACCATTTCTGGTTTGCCTGTTAGGAATTGTAAACAAATGTAGCTTTTCCTTACACCCAAAGAAACAGAAACAGAGGGCAGATAGCATATCTTGTCTATATCGCACGCCCATATAAGGAAGCCTGGCACTGTGTGACATCACAGAGAGCAGTGTAAGAAAAAACTCTCTGAAACCGAGCGTTCATTATCTGAAACTTTGACAAACAAAAAAGAGGAAAAAGCATAATAGGTCCCCTTTAAGTGTTTTTTGTTTTGAAAAGTTGATTAAGCACTGAGCTCATTAAAATTGGGTTAACCATGTTTGTTAAATATTACGAGAATATGTAAAAAAAATGGTCTTGGTTAAATCCTCAGAAAGGAGCTGTGGGTCATTGACCCTGCCACGGATATGTATTACTTCTGGTTGTGCACCATCTCCATCCCGGTCTTCTATAATCTGATGTTCCTGGTGGCCAGGTCTGGACCGACTCTTGAATTTGGTACTGAATGTCGTTTCTATTTCATAACTTTTGGAATATCTTGTTGGACTACAGGGCCTGCTTCAATGAACTGCAGAACACCAAAGTCATATTATGGATGGTGTTGGACTACTCCTCAGATGCTCTCTACTTTGTGGACACTTTTGTGCGAGTCAGAACAGGTTTGAGACTATCGGGGACCTTAATTTCAGGTCTTGCATGAACCATGATCGTTAATAATCCCAATCTTGTTTGTCGCAGGTTTCTTAGAGCAAGGTCTGCTTGTACGAGATGTAAAGGTTTTGAAGGAGAAGTACATGAAAACACGACAATTCCGACTGGACGTGATATCCTTGATTCCCACTGATCTTGTCTTCTTTGCAATCGGAGTCAACAATCCAGAGTGGAGGTTCAATCGACTGTTTAGATCGGCTCGGCTTTTCGAGTTCTTCGATCGAACCGAAACTCGCACCAATTACCCAAATATCTTTCGAATTTGTAATCTTGTACTTTATATCATCATCATCATCCACTGGAATGCTTGCCTCTATTTCGCAATTTCCAAAGTTCTTGGATTCGGATCAGACACTTGGGTTTATCCGACAATGACAAATTCGGAATTTCGACATCTTACCAGGCAATACATTTACTGCTTCTATTGGTCCACACTGACCCTGACCACCATTGGGGAAACACCGCCCCCAGTCAACGACATCGAGTACTTCTTTGTCGTGGCCGACTTTCTCACAGGGGTTCTGATCTTCGCGACCATTGTCGGCAACGTCGGCGCCATGATATCCAACATGAGTGCCGCTCGTGTGGAGTTCCAGGCCAAGATAGATTCCATTAAGCAATATATGCATTTCCGGAAAGTCACCAAAGACCTGGAGACCAGAGTGGTCAAGTGGTTTGACTACTTGTGGACGGAGCAGAAAACGTGCGACGAAAAGCAGGTGCTCAAGAACCTCCCGGATAAGCTCAAGGCTGAGATTGCCATCAACGTTCATCTGGAAACGTTGAGCAAAGTACGCATTTTTCAAGACTGTGAGGCGGGTTTGCTTGTTGAGTTAGTTCTTAAACTTCAACCCCAGGTTTTTAGTCCGGGTGACTACATCTGCAAGAAGGGTGACATCGGAAGAGAAATGTACATTATTAAGGAAGGGAAGTTAGCGGTTGTGGCGGACGACGGGGTCACCCAGTTTGTGGTCCTCAGCGATGGTGCCTACTTTGGAGAGATCAGCATTTTGGGAATCAAGGGTAGTAAGGCCGGAAATCGAAGAACAGCTAATATCCGAAGTGTGGGGTACTCCGACTTGTTCGCCTTATCCAAGGATGACCTAATGGAGGCGCTAACAGAGTACCCGGAAGCGAAGAATGCTCTGGAAGACAAAGGGCGGGCCATATTGATGAAAGACAATCTCATCGATGAGTCGCTTATCGGGGTTACCGATGCCAAAGCCTTGGAAGACAAAGTCAACAACATCGAGGGAAGCCTGGACGTCATGGCGCTCAAACTCAGAAAGCTTACAGAACATTTCGAATCGTCCCAACGCAAACTCAAACAAAGACTCTCGAATTTGACAAACGAAGTCACTACCCTGAGCGTCGCTGACGGGTAGCACGGACTCGGATCAACTCTTCTTCACAGTCATCTTTAGTTTGCTGTAAACTCATGGTGGAACTACAAATTATGAATTATTATCTGTTTATGTACACATACCAATAAACAATATTGGGAACCATCATTCAATCAGTCATTTCAAGCCAAGACATTCACATTTCAGACATTGAGGCATGCACTTAACACTAATCCACTGCGCAACTTCAACGTTGTCAACGGTTCTTGAGCATTGTTGGCAAGAATCTGCTGATACTGACTGGAATCTGGAATAAATTCATCCTTTAACCTGAACAAGATTCCCAGTACCTGCACTGGCCACACAGCCCTACAGCATGATGGAACCACCACCAAATGCTACTGTGGGCAGCAAGTGTTATGCCCCTTGTTATGTCCAAATAATCAAATAATCAATCCACAGCACCAAAATATTCCAAAATGAAACTGTCTTGTCCAAAAGTGCTTTAGCATACCGCTAGCGACTGTTTGTGGTATATATATACGCAGAAAAAGCTTCTTATGCATTACTTTGCAGTACAGAATCCCCTTTGTGTAAAGTACACTTAATAGTTGAAGGATGTACATTGATGCCATCTGCACCAAGATCATGTTGAAGGTCTTTGGAGATGATCTGTGGGTGGACTTTGACTGTTCTCACCATCCTTGGCCTCTGCTTAGCCGAGATTTTTCTTAGCCTGCCAGTCCGGGTCTTAACTAGAACTGTATCTGTGGTCTTCCATTTCCTCACTATGTTCCTCAGACAGCTAAAATCGCTCATTTTTCAGCTCTTTGTATGGAGTTGTGGAGTCCTATAGAGCAGTTACACATGATAAGCTTTCTAGATCTTCCAGAATCTGCACTTATTGCAGCTGAAATGACTAAAACTTATGGTCTTCATTTTTTTTATCAGATGATATTTCACTTTAATGCTTGCAATAAATTGCTTACTCCAAGCTTTATGAAGTATTCTAAGCTGGACCACAAGTAATGTATTTATTATTTATCCAGGTCTCATAATTACCGACCTGTTTTTTTTAATAATTTGATAAATTGATATATCCATTACCGTGCATAGCAAGCCCTAGTCCACACAAAGTAGATGTCAGAAATAGACAAGACAAAGTGCTTTCCGGATTTGAGCCAATCAGCAAATTGTATTGTGTTCATGGGGCCAAACATCATCATCCCAAGTGTAATGATATATAAATACTGTTTTGTTTTTATTTAGTATCGTCAACACAGGAAGACATGGAAACAGACAAAAAAAAAATGCTTCAGACAATCGTGGCAACCTGCGGGCCCACCCGAAAACAACATTCTGGAAAAAGTCTAAGTGCACTTACACAGCTCTGACACGATCTCAAGTCTAATCAGTACCCTCTCCCAATAAAAGATTGCAGACATGGATTTGGAGCAAAAAAAAAAAAAAAAAAAAGACATATTGCGACTGGAATTGTGAAATTGTGAGCTTTATCTTTTTTCTTAAAAGGGACTGTTTGCAACCGTGCTTCAAGTATTATATACCGCGCTCTCCATTTTCCAACTGATAGCGATTTGGCAGAGTTTAGCTGCTAACATGAACTATTATTGAATGCGTCATCGGATACAGAATGTTGTCGCTTCTCTTTAACTGCTTTTGTGTTTGTAACGTCTACTCCAGACAGCCATATTTTTATGCAGTTGAATATGTCATTGTGAAAAATATAGACATTTATTGTTCTTATAACCCACTATTAACATATGCTAACAGGTTTGTGTATATATATATTATATAATCTTAATCCAGTTGCAGACAGTCCTTTAAGAGGGACAAAAAAAAAAAAAAAAAAATGGCGGGCAGGGAAAAAAAGACTTCTGAAGACTGGCAATGCTCTTATGGACAACTTTATGTTAAGAATCCTAGTTTGTACCAACTTGTTATCATGCTTTGTCCCAGTTCAGCAGAATAGTATTAACCTTTTTTTTTAAACTGCATTCTGTTTCACCAATGAAAAAAAAAAACAGGTTAAAGTTGAAATAAATAATTAGAAAAATGATCCTCTCTTTACATAAAAAAGGGAGGCAGCAGCACATCCACATCGATGTGGATGCGGGTACTTTGATCAGGAGATCTCTGTGCTTACACTGACTGATAATGTTGTTGATGTAGGCACAGTGGAGAGGGGGGGGACTAGCGTTTACTTCCCCCCCCCCTGTCGCTTCCAGCTTACATCGTGTCGGATAAAAAAAAAAAGAAGGGCGGAGCTAGATGGGCCGAGAAGGAGTCTTATATTTGCAGTGCGTTAGGAGTGGGTGGTGGTAAAAGTGGTACTGGGCCGGGCCTCAAAGCATGCCAAAGCCTTTGGCATAGGTGATGGCTTTCAGCAGTCGCTCCCTCAGCTTCTCCTTGCTGCCGTACTCGGGCAGCAGTAGCACATTAAAGCACGTATGAGATGTTGGTAGTCTGGACAGAAACACGGATGAGGATCATGAGAAGCTGATCGGGTTATTTACGTAAAGTACAGTAAACCTCGGATATATCGGATTCAATTGTTCCCACTGGTTTTGTCCGATATAAGCGAAATCCGTTATATGCGTATACCGGAAAATGTCCGTTTTACGCATATATCGGATTTATATCCGGTATATGCGTAAATCGGATTTTATCCGTTATAAAAAGACACTTCCTTGACTATGTTTCCAATGTACCTGGACGCGCAGGCAACGCTGCAAATGACATCGTATAGCGGCCTGTCACAATTCAGCGAATCGGAGCGCCACGATGCGGCCATCCGATATATGCGAGGGAAATTTAATGGAAATGCATTGGAACGGGACTGGAGATTTTGTCCGAAATAGGCGAAATCTGTTATAAAAAATCTGATATATGCAATGAATTTTTATTGGAAATGCATTACAGAAAAATTGGTTCTTTTTTATCTGTCCGTTGTGAGCGAATTTCCGATATATCCGAGTCCGATATATCCGAGGTTTACTGTATGATGTACTCACCGCTCCGTGTCGGGCCCATTCTTGGCAATAATCATCTTCAGTTTGCCAAGCCCGCCCACGGGCGCTCTGTCAGTGCCGGTGGTGAACTGCAGGAAGAGGCGCTTCTGCTCCTCGCTAAAAGAGTGCAAAGTCTCCCAGAACTCTCTTAAAAAAAAGCCAAAAACATTGAAACGAGTCAGTTTGTGTCAACGTGTTCAAGCCCCTAACTGTTTTTTTTGCTTACTTGATGATTCGAGAATCTCTATTGTAGCCTCCATCGTACTCTGTTGTTTCCTCTAATGCAAGGAAGTCAAGGTTCTGAAGAAGAAACACATCAGGTTCAAACACATTCAGCAATTCAAACTATGAATTATTCAATTTTAAAAGCAGAACTCGCAGATCTAATCTAATGCTAGTGTGCATAATCAAGTGTAATCGTGCATGTAATAAGTAATAAGTAATCTCACCCGGCTTCCACAGATCAGGAGCTCAATTTCTTCAGGTCTAAAGAGGTACTTGAGCGGCGACTCGTTGGTCACCATGTGGAAGCCTCTCCTGAACGCTTTGAACTGCTTCTCCACACTTTTGTTCAGCATGTACTCTGCATATTGAGCCACAAACTCCTGTGCACATTAACAATAAAAGAAAAAACTATATTCAAATACAGGATTTGTTAATGCAGATTCATTGGTTTCAAAGTAGGATTCAATATTTAGAAATGGATTTTGTGGTTACAGCAAAGTCAATTAAAAGGCAATTAAGTCCTGCAGTTATTTGGATGTTGTTGTGGGGTCTTTTGTGACCCCTTAGAATGATTTTGAAGCATGGCAACTCCAATTTATTTATTCTAAACTTAAAAGGGTTTGAAATTGACTCAGGGACAAGGGTAAAGTAAGATAAGTAATATACCACTTCCACACAGAATTGGAGGATGATTGCATCCATGGTGAAGGTAATGTATTGTAAGGTAATGTCTCAGTAATGTAACATTACTGATACCATTTTTGACCAATAAAAGGCCAAAGTCAACCACAAAACAGCAATCATTTAATTGATACATTTTGGAAAAAACATGCTAGAGTGAGGGGAGGGGGGGATGTTGGAACAGCGATGTAGCAAGGGACAACTCTATTTCTAGTGTGTGTGTGGCTTACCTTTCGGTTTTCATTTGTCACTGGAATTTTATCCCCATTTTCCTTTAAATCATACATAAGGGGGTTCCCAAAGAGGTCCGTCTGAGAAATCTGGAAGGTGATCATCATGTCCTCCTCCACACTGCCTTTATACTCCAGAAGTTCCTTTAAGCTCTGGTACAGAATCTAACCAGCACAAAGAGGACAAAAACGCTCATCATGACAGGTGATCCCAGTTCTTATTTTATGAAACGTGGACTCTTACAGGGTTGGCATCGGCAAGGTCCCTGAAGGTTCCTTTCTTGCCCATTAGCTTCCTGTAGACCACCATTGGGAAGTGAACGTCAAGGATGCAGTTGTTGTAGATGGCGAGCCCCAGAACGATGCCAATCAGCGTGTACTGGCCCTCATTTTCGAACGACGAAGGGTTGAACCAGAAGAGTTTGGTGAGCTCATCATATGTGAACATCCCTGGTGGACAAAAAAAATAGCATAGCATAGCATAGCATACAAACTCTATTTAATACACTTTTTTTTTTGTTAAGCGCTCGCAAAAAAGGTCTCATTTCAGTGCTAAATTTATTATTAGCAGCTGTCTATGGGGCTTGCATTACTCAGCAAGCCCATATTATGGACTGGCCCAGTAGCCAGCCCATAGACTGCTACTTGCAGTAGCAGTCTATGGGCTGGCTACTGAGCCAGCCCATATTGTTATTGTTGTTTAGCTATTATTATTATGGACTGGCCCAGTAGCCAGCCCATAGACTGCTACTTGCAGTAGCAGTCTATGGGCTGGCTACTGAGCCAGCCCATATTGTTATTGCTGTTTAGTTATTATTATTTTTTTTATTCTTATATCTTAATCTTCCACTTTTTGCTCGCGTAATGCGGCCAAAACCGCAAGAAGGACCCCCACACATGTTACACCGCCGGAAACGTGGCGCTCGGGACTACAGCGGTATTTAATTTTTGGAAAGTTTTGTGTAACCATGGCGACGCTATTAACGAAAACGTTAAAAAATGGGCCACTTGATTAGGGAAATTCTTGTTCTATTTTTAGAACAGCACATAGGAAACGAGAATTTACAGACTTTTTCACAGCCTTGTAGCTCAGCCATACGGCCACGTAGAAACGTGATTGACGGCTCATTTTTGAGATAAACTTCTCTACTCTCTCTGTGGCTAATTAGTTTTGTCGTAGGATGTTTAGTTTTCCCTCTATCTTCGTCAGAAGGAGGTGTGCGCAGTTGCAGCGTCTCCCACTCTGACTCCACTGTGGCAGGGGAGACGAAGAGAAAACTTTTTGGCTTTGCAAACAACTGGTCTTCCTGGCCACACCGTTTTAGCCAGCTCGATTTAATTTGGTGAAAACGTAGGAAATCTTGTCCCCTTTCCAAAAATGTCACTCTTATGTCTGAGAGATGTACGGATTGCCTTCTGGGCCCTCAGAAGCGAGAAGAGCGCCGGCATTTCTCCCATTCACTCCCATGTTAAAGACGCCGTCTTTTTCTTTCTCCAAACCTTTAATTTTCTGTGTTTTCAACTCGTCATCTTGCGGTCGTTTCTCAACCGATATGCAAAACGAGCAGATCTATGCGAAGCCCCGACCCTCGGGCCGGTCACGGTCATCTCGTGGTGTCGATATCTCGAATCGTTTGGCCGTAAGAAGCTTCTGTTCGACATGAGCGATTCAGCCCTCTGAGCTCATTCACTGCCATGGCCACCACCTCCTCCTCCTCACAGCCCCTCCCTTCAAAAACCCCCTTTTCTTGACATGTGCGATTCCAATGATTCCCTTCCCAGCTGATACCATACAGCTCATTTATTGTGTAGATTTTAAAAGTTAGATTTTTCTAATTAAGCACAGTGACTCCAGGCACCTCAAAGACCAAAGTATCAAAATATCTACATTTTTATAGAATCCATGATACAGCAATAAGCTGTGTTATCATCATGTCAGGAATCGATAGTTCAGTATCGACCCGCATGCCATAAACTCTCTGCTCTTTAGTCCTCCATGGCAATGCAAGTGCTGCTGTCAATTGGAAAACAACACATGACATGTAGAGACACCACAGCAGTGCCTGGCAACTTTCAAGACTTGATGCTATGTTGCTAGGCCCTCTTGCTAGGTGCTAGCATGGTAGCCATTAGCATGTTAGCATTTAAGCTAATTTACTCATGTCTAAAGGCAAATACACACATGGCATGATGTAGGGAGGTTATAGGACAACCTTGGCACTTTCTAAACTTCAGGCCCTCTTGCTAGGTGCTAGCATGGTAGCCGTTAGCATGTTAGCATTTAAGCTAATTTACTCATGTCTAAAGGAAAATATACACATGACATGATGTAGGGAGGTTATAGGACAACCTTGGCAGTTTCTAAACTTCAGGCCCTCTTGCTAGGTGCTAGCATGGTAGCCGTTAGCATGTTAGCATTTAAGCTAATTTACTCATGTCTACAGGCAAATGCACACATGACATGATGTAGGGAGGTTATAGGACAACCTTGGCACTTTCTAAACTTGAGGCCCTCTTGCTAGGTGCTAGCATGATAACTGTTAGCATGTTAACATTTAAGCTAATTTACTCACATTTAAAGGCAAATACACACATGGCATGATATAGGGAGGTTATAGGACAACCTTGGCACTTTCTAAACTTGAAACCCTCTCGCTAGGTGCTAGCATAGTAGCCGTTAGCATGTTAGCATTTAAGCTAATTTACTCATGTCTTCAGGCAAATACACATATGGCATGGTGTAGGGAGGTTATAGGACAACCTTGGCACTTTCTAAACTTGAGGCTCCCTTGCTAGGTGCTAGCATAATGATTGTTAGCATGTTAGCATTAAAGCTAATTTACTCATGTCTAAAGGCAAATACACACATGGCATGATGTAGGGAGGTTATAGGACAACCTTTGCACTTTCTAAACTTGAGGCTCTCTTGCTAGGTGCTAGCATGATAACTGTTAGCATGTTAGCATTTAAGCCAATTTAATCACGTTTAAAGGCAAATACACACATGGCATGATGTGGGGAGGTTATAGGACAACCTTGGCAGTTTCTAAACTTCAGACCCTCTTGCTAGGTGCTAGCATGGTAGCCGTTAGCATGTTAGCATTTAAGCTAATTTACTCATGTCTTCAGGCTAATACACACATGGCATGGTGTAGGGAGGTTATAGGACAACCTTGGCGCTTTCTAAACTTGAGGCTCTCTTGCTAGGTGCTAGCATGGTAGCCGTTAGCATGTTAGCATTTAAGCTAATTTACTCATGTCTTCAGGCTAATACACACATGGCATGGTGTAGGGAGGTTATAGGACAACCTTGGCGCTTTCTAAACTTGAGGCTCTCTTGCTAGGTGCTAGCATGATGACTGTTAGCATGTTAGCATTTAAGCTACTTTGCTCATGTTTCAAGGCAAATGCACACATGCATGATGCGGGGACGTTATAGGACATCCTTGGCACTTTCTAAACTTGAGGCTCTCTTGCTAGGTGCTAGCATAATGACTGTTAGCATGTTAGCATTTAAGGTAATTTACTCACATTTAAAGGCAAATACACACATGGCATGATATAGGGAGGTTATAGGACAACCTTGGCACTTTGTAAGCTTGAAACCCTCTTGCTAGGTGCTAGCATGGTAGCCGTTAGCAGGTTAGCATTTAAGCTAATTTACTCATGTCTAAAGGCAAATACACACATGGCATGATGTAGGGAGGTTATAGGACAACCTTGGCACTTTCTAAACTTGAGGCTCTCTTGCTAGGTGCTAGCATGACGACTGTTAGCATGTTAGCATTTAAGCTAATTTACTCACATTTGGAGGCAAATACACACATGGCATGATGCAGGGACGTTATAGGACATCCTTGGCAGTTTCTAAACTTAAGGTTGTTTTGCTAGGTGCTAGCATGTTAGCATTTAAGCTAATTTACTCATGTCTAAAGGCAAATACACACATGGCATGATGTAGGGAGGTTATAGGACAACCTTGGTACTTTCTAAACTTGAGGCCCTCTTGCTAGGTGCTAGCATGATGACTGTTAGCATGTTACCATTTATGCTAATTTACTCACGTTTAAAGGCAAATACACACATGACATGATGTGGGGAGGTTATAGGACAACCTTGGTAGTTTCTAAACTTGAGGCTGTCTTGCTAGGTGCTAGCATGTTAGCCGTTAGCATGTTAGCATTTAAGCTAATTTACTCACCTCTAAAGGCAAATACACACATGGCATGATGTAGGGAGGTTATAGGACAACCTTGGCACTTTCTAAACTTGGGACTCTCTTGCTCGGTGCTATCATGATGACTGTTAGCATGTTAGCATTTAAGCTAATTTGCTCATGTTTAAAGGCAAATACACACATGCATGATGCAGGGACGTTATAGGACATCCTTGGCAGTTTCTAAACTTGAGGCTCTCTTGCTAGGTGCTAGCATGTTAGCCGTTAGCATGTTAGCATTTAAGCTAATTTACTTATGTCTACAGGCAAATTCACACATGGCATGATGTAGGGAGGTTACAGAACAACGTTGGCACTTTCTCAACTTGATGCTCTCTTGCTAGGTGCTAGCATGATAACTGTTAGCATGTTAGCATTTAAGCTAATTTACTCGTGCCTAAAGGCTACTAAGCACATGTCATGATGTGGGGACGTTATAGGACATCCTTGGCACTTTCTAAACTTGAGGTTCTCTTGCTAGGTGCTATCATAATGACTGTTAGCATGTTAGCATTTAAGCTAATTTACTCATGTCTAAAGGAAAATACACGCATGGCATGATGTGGGGACACTGTAGGACTGCCACAAACTTTTCAGGACCTGAGGCTGTTTTGCTACGTGTTAGCACGGCAGCCGTCATCATGTTAGCATTTTAGCATTTTAGCTAATTTACTCAAGTTTAAAGGCAACTACACACTTGGCATGATGTGGGGACACTATGGGACTGCATCAACCTTTTCCGTACTTGAGGCTTTCTTGTTAGGTGCTACCGCGTTAGCCGTTGGCGCACCGGGCCCGAGGTTCACAGCACAGGTGGCCAGTCCATCAAAATTTCCGCGGGAATTTTCTAGTTATGGACTGGCTCAGTAGCCAGCCCATAGACTGCTACTTGCAGTAGCAGTCTATGGGCTGGCTACTGAGCCAGCCCATATTGTTATTGCTGTTTAGTTATTATTATGGACTGGCTCAGTAGCCAGCCCATAGACTGCTACTTGCAGTAGCAGTCTATGGGCTGGCTACTGAGCCAGCCCATATTGTTATTGCTTGTGGTGTTTAGTTATTTTTCTTCTTATTATATCTTAATCTTCCAATTTTTGCGCGCGTAATGCGGCCAAAACCGCAAGAAGGACCCCCACACATGTTACACCGTCGGAATCGTGACGCTCGGGACTACAGCGGTATTTATTTTTTGGAACGTTTCGTGTAACCATGGCGACGCTATTCGCGATAGAAAAAAAATCGGCCACTAGATTAGGTACACCATTCTATTTTTAGAACAGCCGCATTCCAGAGAAAACGAGAATTTACAGACTTTTCACAGCCTTGTAGCTCAGCCATACGGCCACGTAGAAACGTGATTGATGGCTCATTTTTTAGATAAACTTCTGAACTCTCTCTGTGGCTAAATGCTAATTGCTAGCATGTTAGCATGTTAGCATTTAAGCTAATTTACTCATGTCTAAAGGCAAATACACACATGGCATGATGTAGGGAGGTCATAGGACAACCTTGGCAGTTTCTAAACTTGAGGCTCTCTTGCTAGGTGCTAGCATGGTAGCCGTTAGCATGTTAGCATTTAAGCTAATTTACTCACGTTTAAAGGCAATTGCACACATGGCATGATGTAGGGAGGTTATAGGACAACCTTAGCAGTTTCTAAACTTGAGGCTCTCTTGCTAGGTGCTAGCATGGTAGCCGTTAGCATGTTAGCATTTAAGCTAATTTACTCATGTCTAAAGGAGAATACACATATGGCATGGTGTAGGGAGGTTATAGGACAACCTTGGCACTTTCTAAACTTGAGGCTCTCTTGCTAGGTGCTAGCATAATGATTATTAGCATGTTAGCATTTAAGCTAATTTACTCACGTTTAAAGGCAAATACACACATGACATGATGTGGAAAGGTTATAGGACAACCTTGGTAGTTTCTAAACTTGAGGCTCTCTTGGTAGGTGCTAGCATGGTAGCCGTTAGCATGTTAGCATTTAAGCTAATTTACTCATGTTTAAAGGCAAATACACCCATGGCATGATGCAGGGAGGTTATCGGACAACCTTGGCAGTTTCTAAACTTGATGCCCTCTTGCTAGGTGCTAGCATGGTAGCTGTTAGCATGTTAGCATTTAAGCCAATTTACTCATGTCTAAAGGATAATACACACATGGCATGATGTAGGGAGGTTATAGGACAACCTTGGCACTTTCTAAACTTGAGGCTCTCTTGCTAGGTGCTAGCATGATGACTGTTAGCATGTTAGCATTTTAGCTAATTTACTCATGTCTAAGGGCAAATACACACATGGCATGATGTGGGGACACTGTAGGACTGCCCCAAACTTTTCAGGACCTGAGGCTGTTTTGCTAGGTGTTAGCATGGTAGCCGTTAGCATGTTAGCATTTTCGCTAATTTTCTAAAGTTTAAAGGCAAATACACACTTGGCATGATGTGGGGACACTGTAGGACTGCCCCAAACTTTTCAGGACCTGAGGCTGTTTTGCTAGGTGTTAGCATGTTAGCCGTTAGCATGTTAGCATTTAAGCTAATTTACTCATGTCTAAAGGCAAATACACACATGGCATGATGTAGGGAGGTTATAGGACAACCTTGGCACTTTCTAAACTTGAGGGTCTCTTGCTAGGTGCTAGCATGATAACTGTTAGCATGTTAGCATTTAAGCTAATTTACTCACGTTTAAAGGCAAATACACACATGGCATGATATAGGGAGGTTGAAGGACAACCTTGGCACTTTGTAAACTTGAAACTCTCTTGCTAGGTGCTAGCATGTTAGCCGTTAGCGTGTTAGCATTTAAGCTAATTTACTCATGTCTAAATGCAAATACACACATGACATGATGTAGGGAGGTTATAGGACAACCTTGGCACTTTCTAAACTTGAGGGTCTCTTGCTAGGTGCTAGCATGATGACTTTTAGCATGTTAGCATTTAAGCTAATTTGCTCATGTTTAAAGGCAAATACACACATGCATGATGCAGGGACGTTATAGGACATCCTTGGCACTTTCTAAACTTGAGGCTCTCTTGCTAGGTGCTAGCATAATGACTGTTAGCGTGTTAGCATATAAGCTAATTTACTCACATTTAAAGGCAAATACACAAACGACATGATGTGGGGAGGTTATAGGACAACCTTGGCAGTTTCTAAACTTAAGGCCCTCTTGCTAGGTGCTAGCATGGTAGCCGTTAGCATGTTAGCATTTAAGCTAATTTACTCATGTCTACAGGCAAATGCACACATGACATGATGTAGGGAGGTTATAGGACAACCTTGGCACTTTCTAAACTTGAGGCTCTCTTGCTAGGTGCTAGCATAATGACTGTTAGCGTGTTAGCATTTAAGCTAATTTACTCATGTCTAAAGGCAAATACACACATGGCATGATGTAGGGAGGTTATAGGACAACCTTGGCACTTTCTAAACTTGAGGCTCTCTTGCTAGGTGCTAGCATGACGACTGTTAGCATGTTAGCATTTAAGCTAATTTACTCACATTTGAAGGCAAATACACACATGGCATGATATAGGGAGGTTATAGGACAACCTTGGCACTTTCTAAACTTGAGGCTCTCTTGCTAGGTGCTAGCATGATGACTGTTAGCATGTTAGCATTTAAGCTAATTTACTCACATTTAAAGGCAAATACACACATGGCATGATGTCGGGAGGTTATAGGACAACCTTGGCAGTTTCTAAACTTGAGGCTCTCTTGCTAGGTGCTAGCATGATAACTGTTAGCATGTTAACATTTAAGCTAATTTACTCACGTTTAAAGGCAAATACACACATGGCATGATATAGAGAGGTTATAGGACAACCTTTGTAGTTTCTAAACTTGAGGCCATCTTGCTAGGTGCTAGCATGGTAGCCGTTAGCATGTTAGCATTTAAGCTAATTTACTCATGTCTTCAGGCAAATACACATATGGCATGGTGTAGGGAGGTTATAGGACAACCTAGGCACTTTCTAAACTTGAGGCTCTCTTGCTAGGTGCTAGCATAATGATTGTTAGCATGTTAGCATTAAAGCTAATTTACTCATGTCTAAAGGCAAATACACACATGGCATGATGTAGGGAGGTTATAGGACAACCTTGGCACTTTCTAAACTTGAGGCTCTCTTGCTAGGTGCTAGCATGATAACTGTTAGCATGTTAGCATTTAAGCCAATTTACTCACGTTTAAAGGCAAATACACACATGGCATGATGTAGGGAGGTTATAGGACAACCTTGGCACTTTCTAAACTTGAGGCTCTCTTGCTAGGTGCTAGCATAATGATTGTTAGCATGTTAGCATTTTAGCTAATTTACTCAAGTTTAAAGGCAAATACACACTTGGCATGATGTGGGAACACTATGGGACTGCATCAACCTTTTCCGTACTTGAGGCTTTCTTGCTAGGTGCTACCGCGGTAGCCGTTGGCGCACCGGGCCCGAGGTTCACAGCACAGGTGGCCAGTCCATCAAAATTTCCGCGGGAATTTTCTAGTTATTCTTATATCTTAATCTTCCCACTTTTGTGCGCGTAATGCGGCCAAAACCGCAGGAAGGATCCCCACACATGTTACACCGCCGGAAACGTGGCACTCGGGACTACAGCGGTATTTATTTTTTGGAACGTTTTGTGTAACCATGGCGACGCTATTCGCGTTTGAAAAACGCAAAAATCAATGGTTCAAAAAATTAGGGACATTTGGGCTATTTTTAGAACAGCTCATGCCAGTGAAAAGAATGAGAATTTACAGACTTTTCACAGCCTTGTCGCTCAGCCATACGGCCACGTAGAAACGTGATTGATGGCTAATTTTGGAGATAAACTTCTGAAGTCTCTCTGTGGCTAAATGCTAATTGCTAGCATGTTAGCATGTTAGCATTTAAGCTAATTTACTCACATCTAAAGGCAAATACACACATGGCATGATGTAGGGAGGTTATAGGACAACCTTGGCACTTTCTAAACTTGAGGCTCTCTTGCTTGGTGCTAGCATAATGATTGTTAGCATGTTAGCATTCAAGCTAATTTACTCACGTTAAAAGGCAAATACACACATGACATGATGTGGGGAGGTTATAGGACAACCTTGGCAGTTTCTAAACTTGAGGCTGTCTTGCTAGGTGCTAGCATGTTATCCGTTAGCATGTTAGCATTTAAGCTAATTTACTCATGTCTAAAGGCAAATACACACATGGCATGATGTCGGGAGGTTATAGGACAACCTTGGCACTTTCTAAACTTGGGACTCTCTTGCTAGGTGCTAGCATGATGACTGTTAGCATGTTAGCATTTAAGCTAATTTACTCATGTCTAAAGGCAAATACACACATGGCATGATGTAGGGAGGTTATAGGACAACCTTGGCACTTTCTAAACTTGAGGGTCTCTTGCTAGGTGCTAGCATGATAACTGTTAGCATGTTAGCATTGAAGCTAATTTACTCACGTTTAAAGGCAAATACACACATGGCATGATATAGGGAGGTTGAAGGACAACCTTGGCACTTTGTAAACTTGAGGCCCTCTTGCTAGGTGCTAGCATGGTAGCCGTTAGCACGTTAGCATTTAAGCTAATTTACTCATGTCTAAAGGCAAATACACACATGGCATGATGTAGGGAGGTTATAGGACAACCTTGGCACTTTCTAAACTTGAGGCTCTCTTGCTAGGTGCTAGCATAATGATTGTTAGCATGTTAGCATTTAAGCTAATTTATTCACATTTAAAGGCAAATACACACATGCATGATGCAGGGACGTCATAGGACATCCTTGGCAGTTTCTAAACTTAAGGCTGTCTTGCTAGGTGCTAGCATGTTAGCAATTAAGCTAATTTACTCATGTCTAAAGGCAAATACACAAATGGCATGATGCAGGGACGTTATAGGACATCCTTGGCAGTTTCTAAACTTGAGGCTGTCTTGCTCGGTGCTAGCATGTTAGCCGTTAGCATGTTAGCATTTAAGCTAATTTACTCATGTCTAAAGGCAAATACACACATGGCATGATGTAGGGAGGTTATAGGACAACCTTGGCAGTTTCTAAACCTGAGGCTGTCTTGCTAGGTGCTAGCATGATGACTGTTAGCATGTTAGCATTTAAGCTAATTTGCTCATGTTTAAAGGCAAATACACACATGCATGATGCAGGGACGTTATAGGACATCCTTGGCACTTTCTAAACTTGAGGCTCTCTTGCTAGGTGCTAGCATAATGACTGTTAGCGTGTTAGCATATAAGCTAATTTACCCACGTTTAAAGGCAAATACACACATGGCATGATGTGGGGAGGTTATAGGACAACCTTGGTAGTTTCTAAACTTAAGGCTTTCTTGCTAGGTGCTAGCATGTTAGCCGTTAGCATGTTAGCATTTAAGGTAATTTACTCATGTCTAAAGGCAAATACACACATGGCATGATGTAGGGATGTTATAGGACAACCTTGGCACTTTCTAAACTTGGGACTCTCTTGCTAGGTGCTAGCATGATGACTTTTAGCATGTTAGCATTTAAGCTAATTTGCTCATGTTTAAAGGCAAATACACACATGCATGATGCAGGGACGTTATAGGACATCCTTGGCAGTTTCTAAACTTGAGGCTGTCTTGCTAGGTGCTAGCATGTTTGCCGTTTGCATGTTAGCATTTAAGCTAATTTACTCATTTCTAAAGGCAAATACACACATGGCATGATATAGGGAGGTTATAGGACAACCTTGGCACTTTTTAAACTTGAGGGTCTCTTGCTAGGTGCTAGCATGATAACTGTTAGCATGTTAGCATTTAAGCTAATTTACCCACATTTAAAGGCAAATACACACATGGCATGATATAGGGAGGTTGAAGGACAACCTTGGCACTTTGTAAACTTGAAACTCTCTTGCTAGGTGCTAACATGGTAGCCGTTAGCATGTTAGCATTTAAGCTAATTTACTCATGTCTAAAGGCAAATACACACATGGCATGATGTAGGGAGGTTATAGGACAACCTTGGCACTTTCTCAACTTGATGCTCTCTTGCTAGGTGCTAGCATGGTAGCCGTTAGCATGTTAGCATTTAAGCTAATTTACTCATGTCTTCAGGCAAATACACATATGGCATGGTGTAGGGAGGTTATAGGACAACCTTGGCACTTTCTAAACTTGAGGCGCTCTTGCTAGGTGCTAGCATAATGATTGTTAGCATGTTAGCATTTAAGCTAATTTATTCACATTTAAAGGCAAATACACACATGCATGATGCAGGGACGTCATAGGACATCCTTGGCAGTTTCTAAACTTAAGGCTGTCTTGCTAGGTGCTAGCATGTTAGCAATTAAGCTAATTTACTCATGTCTAAAGGCAAATACACAAATGGCATGATGTAGGGAGGTTATAGGACAACCTTGGCACTTTCTAAACTTGAGGCTCTCTTGCTAGGTGCTAGCATGATAACTGTTAGCATGTTAGCATTTAAGCTAATTTACTCATGTTTAAAGGCAAATACACACATGGCATGATGTAGGGAGGTTATAGGACAACCTTGGCACTTTCTAAACTTGAGGCTCTCTTGCTAGGTGCTAGCATAATGATTGTTAGCATGTTAGCATTTAAGCTAATTTACTCAAGTTTAAAGGCAATTACACACTTGGCATGATGTGGGGACACTATGGGACTGCATCAACTTTTTCCGTACTTGAGGCTTTCTTGCTAGGTGCTACCGCGGTAGCCGTTGGCGCACCGGGCCCGAGGTTCACAGCACAGGTGGCCAGTCCATCAAAATTTCCGCGGGAATTTTCTAGTTATAATTATTTTTATTCTTATATCTTAATCTTCCACTTTTTGCGCGCGTAATGCGGCCGAAACCACATGAAGGACCCCCACATATGGTACACCGCCGGAATCGTGACGCTCGGGACTACAGCGGTATTTATTTTTTGGAACGTTTCGTGTAACCATGGCGACGGTATTCGCGATAGAAAAAAAAATCGGCCACTATATTAGGGACACCCCAGTTCTATTTTTAGAACAGCTCATGCCAGTGAAAGAAACGAAAATTTACAGACTTTTCATAGCCTTGTAGATCAGCCATACGGCCACGTAGAAACGTGATTGATGGCTCATTTTTTAGATAAACTTCTGAACTCTCTCTGTGGCTAAATGCTAATTGCTAGCATGTTAGCATGTTAGCATTGAAGCTAATTTACTCATGTCTAAAGGCAAATACACACATGGCATGATGCAGGGAGGTCATAGGACAACCTTGGCAGTTTCTAAACTTGAGGCTCTCTTGCTAGGTGCTAGCATGTTAGCCGTTAGCATGTTAGCATTTAAGCTAATTTACTCATGTCTAAAGGCAAATACACACATTGCATGATGTAGGGAGGTTATAGGACAACCTTGGCACTTTCTAAACTTGAGGCTCTCTTGCTAGGTGCTAGCATGATAACTGTTAGCATGTTAGCATTTAAGCTAATTTACTCACGTTTAAAGGCAAATACACACATGGCATGATATAGGGAGGTTATAGGACAACCTTGGCACTTTCTAAACTTGAAACCCTCTTGCTAGGTGCTAACATGGTAGCCGTTAGCATGTTAGCATCTAAGCTAATTTACTCATGTCTAAAGGCAAATACACACATGGCATGATGTAGGGAGGTTATAGGACAACCTTGGCACTTTCTCAACTTGATGCTCTCTTGCTAGGTGCTAGCATGGTAGCCGTTAGCATGTTAGCATTTAAGCTAATTTACTCATGTCTAAAGGCAAATACACACATGGCATGATGTAGGGAGGTTATAGGACAACCTTGGCACTTTCTAAACTTGAGGCTCTCTTGCTAGGTGGTAGCATGACGACTGTTAGCATGTTAGCATTTAAGCTACTTTGCTCATGTTTAAAGGCAAATACACACATGCATGATGCGGGGACGTTATAGGACATCCTTGGCACTTTCTGACCTTGAGGCTCTCTTGCTAGGTGCTAGCATAATGACTGTTAGCATGTTAGCATTTAAGCTAATTTGCTCACGTTTAAAGGCAAATACAAACATGGCATGATGTAGGGAGGTTATAGGACAACCTTGGCACTTTCTAAACTTGAGGCTCTCTTGCTAGGTGCTAGCATGGTAGCCGTTAGCACGTTAGCATTTAAGCTAATTTACTCATGTCTAAAGGCAAATACACACATGGCATGATGTAGGGAGGTTATAGGACAACCTTGGCACTTTCTAAACTTGAGGCTCTCTTGCTAGGTGCTAGCATAATGATTGTTAGCATGTTAGCATTTGAGCTAATTTACTCACGTTTAAAGGCAAATACACACATGACATGATGTGGGGAGGTTATAGGACAACCTTGTAGTTTCTAAACTTGAGGCTGTCTTGCTAAGTGCTAGCATGTTAGCCGTTAGCATGTTAGCATTTAAGCTAATTTACTCACGTCTAAAGGCAAATACACACATGGCATGATGTAGGGAGGTTATAGGACAACCTTGGCACTTTCTAAACTTGAGGCTCTCTTGCTAGGTGCTAGCATGATGACTGTTAGCATGTTAGCATTTAAGCTAATTTGCTCATGTTTAAAGGCAAATACACACATGCATGATGCAGGGACGTCATAGGACATCCATGGCAGTTTCTAAACTTGAGGCTGTCATGCTAGGTGCTAGCATGTTAGCCGTTAGCATGTTAGCATTTAAGCTAATTTACTCATGTCTAAAGGCAAATACACATATGGCATGATGTAGGGAGGTTATAGGACAAACTTGGCACTTTCTAAACTTGAGGCTCTCTTGCTAGGTGCTAGCATAATGATTGTTAGCATGTTAGCATTTAAGCTAATTTACTCACGTTTAAAGGCAAATACACACATGGCATGATGTAGGGAGGTGATAGGACAACCTTGGCACTTTCTAAACTTGGGACTTTCTTGCTAGGTGCTAGCATGATGACTGTTAGCATGTTAGCATTTAAGCTAATTTGCTCACGTTTAAAGGCAAATACACACATGCATGATGCAGGGACGTCATAGGACATCCTTGGCAGTTTCTAAACTTAAGGCTGTCTTGCTAGGTGCTAGCATGTTAGCATTTAAGCTAATTTACTCGTGTCTAAAGGCAAATACACACATGGCATGATGTAGGGAGGTTATAGGACAACCTTGGCACTTTCTATACTTGAGGCTCTCTTCCTAGGTGCTAGCATGATAACTGTTAGCATGTTAGCATTTAAGCTAATTTACTCACGTTTAAAGGCAAATACACACATGGCATGATGTAGGGAGGTTATTGGACAACCTTGGCACTTTCTAAACTTGAGGCTCTCTTGCTAGGTGCTAGCATAATGATTGTTAGCATGTAAGCACTTAAGCTAATTTACTCAAGTTTAAAGGCAATTACACACTTGGCATGATGTGGGGACACTATGGGACTGCATCAACTTTTTCCGTACTTGAGGCTTTCTTGCTAGGTGCTACCGCGATAGCCGTTGGCCCACCGGGCCCGAGGTTCACAGCACAGGTGGCCAGTCCATCAAAATTTCCGCGGGAATTTTCTAGTTGTTATTCCTTGTGATGTTTAGCTAATATTATATCTTAATCTTCCCATTTTTGTGCGCGTAATGCGGCCAAAACCGCAAGAAGGACCCCCACACATGTTACACCGCCGGAATCCTGACGCTCAGGACTACAGCGGTATTTATTTTTTGGAACGTTTTGTGTAACCATGGCGACGCTATTCACCAAAACGTTCAAAAATGGGCCACTAGATTAGATACACCTATTCTATTTTTAGAACAGCCACATTCCAGGGAAAACGAGAATTTACAGACTTTTCACAGCCTTGTAGCTCAGCCATACGGCCACGTAGAAACGTAATTAACGGCTCATTTTTGAGATAAACTTCTCAACTCTCCCTGTGGCTAAATGCTAATTGCTAGCATGTTAGCATTTAAGCTAATTTACTCATGTCTAAAGGCAAATGCACACATGGCATGATGTAGGAAGGTTATAGGACAACCTTGGCACTTTCTAAACTTGAGGCCCTCTTGCTCGGTGCTAGCATGATGACTGTTAGCATGTTAGCATTTTAGCTAATTTACTCATTTCTAAAGGCAAATAGACACATGGCATGATGTGGGGACACCATGGGACTGCATCAACCTTTTCGGTACTTGAGGCTGTCTTGCTAGGTGCTAGCACGGTAGCCGTTGGCGCACTGGGCCCGAGGTTCACAGCACAGGTGGCAAGCCCATCAAAATTTCCGCAGGAATTTTCTAGTAGTTATAATAAAATGATGTGGAGAATATCATATTGGTGTTTTCTTGTGTTCTTTTACCAATATCTGGATTGAAGATCTCCTCAACTACAAGCTGAAAGAACTCTTTCGAGACGCCTCCTTCATCGACACCTTGCTCCCCTTCGAACTCCACATAGAGCTGTTTCTTCAGGTCTGCTGGATTCTCCATGGCGATCATTTCCAGCTGTAATAGACAAGCATTTCTTCACTTCACATCATCTTGCACTTGAGGAGCCCTCTTTAAAATGAGACACATACCCTGACCAGAGCATCGTCGATGATGTGGTCCCGGCGGACCTTCAGCCTCAGATACGGGTTGAGCTGCTGTCCCTGCACGAGGCTGTAAAGCACTGTAATGCGTCGCTCGCTGTACATGCGAATGCGGTTGTCGTAGTACAGGCCCAGGTTCTTGGTGACGGCGTTAAGGATGAAGGGGCATGTCATGAAGGAGAACTTATTTTCAGTTTCTACCTTAAAGAAAGTGTAGTCCTTGTCCATCTCCAGAACCTCGTTCAGAGGCTCGTTAACAAACTCCTCAAAGGGGATAAGCGGCCGCCGGCAGTCGTTGGTGCGGATGCCCAGCTCCGTCTCCAGGGGGTCCACTCGAGGGCCCTTCTTGTTCCGCCTCTCCTCACCCAGCAGCTCCTGCAGTGTGAGCTCGCTGGACTCCGGTATGGGCTCCTCGTCCTCTTCCTCGTTGTGCTCCGTATCGAGGTCACCGCCGAGCACGTTTGCATAGTAGACTATCTTCAAGCACCTGGTGGCCGCCACCACGGCGTCGTCGTCATTCACCAAGTTGCGGCTGTTGAACTCGTTGCTAATGACTTTGTAGGTAATGAGCTGCTGGAAGGTCTCCACCATGCGCTTAATGTGCTCAGCACTGTAGTGCGACCACAGTCGAGAGAGTTTGGCCTGAGCGGCCAGAGGGAGTTTGCTCATGGCCTTGCAGAACTGGGGGAGGGCGATTTCCAAGTACTCGGGACTGTGAAGGTTGCTGTTCTCCATTACTATGACAAACAGGTTCAGGTAATTTGGATCACGGGAGTATACATTATGATATGTGAGGTCACACTCTACATTAGGGGACAGGTAGACTAGTGCGTTCAAGAAAGCGGCTTCTATCTTCTCATTGGACAGGAGGCGCTCGTACACGCGTCGTACAGCTTCGATGTCCACCGACACCTCATCCGGTGCCAGCTTTTGGACATCGTTGTAGCCCGATGACCCCTCTCCGAGCCGCGATGAAGCCGAGGTCGGGGAGTCCTCCTCCATCGCTGTCGAACACGCAGCGGCCTCTTTCTCGTCTTCGTCTTTGTCCTCGTCTTTTTCCTGGAGTGACTTCAGCTCCTCCTTGGTGTGAGGCTTGGACCCTCGGAAGCTCTGCACCAGGCCCTCGGCGCTGGAGAACACACGGCCAATTACCCTGATGAGAGGGGAATAATCCTCCTTCTCGCCGCAGATGTCCAAGATCTCGTACACTTTCTCCTCTGTCAGGTAATTCACATCTAGAGAGAGAAGCAGATGAGATTAATCATGGACTCTAACGCTACACAGGAAATCAAAGATGAAGATGAATGAACTACAAAGATCAGTTAAAGTGATGTTTTGGCTTTCTTAAGACAATATCTTGTGTGCTTTACATCACTGGAGTTTGTGACTTTAGTGATCTGATGACAATCGACTATCCTGTCATCCTTAAGGCCTTAAAGCAAGAGTGCCTCATCCCTCATAAAAGACTTTATGATGTTTGGTATTTCAGTTAAATGTCATTTTTGGCCCATTGTGCTGGAGAAATAGAAGCTGTCTCATAATTCTGCACACTTTGATATAACCCATAATAACCTAGACCAGTTTCTTCTTTAAGGAAAATACTGGAGACATACCACAGACAAAGTTTTTACGAAAATATTGCTACTTAATATCAAATTTAACTGATTAATGTAGGGGTGCAACGATTACTTGAATCATACCTTGATTACAATAAAAAATGACAATAAATTAGGGCTCTCAAATGATTAATACATTTAATCAGATTATTCATTCATTCATTTTCCCAGCTGTCTTCGGGCGAGAGGCGGGGTACACCCTGGACTGGTCGCCAGCCAATCACAGGGCACATATAGACAAACAACCATTCACACTCACATTCATACCTATGGACAATTTGGAGTCGCTAATTAACCTAGCATGTTTTTGGAATGTGGGAGGAAACCGGAGTACTCGGAGAAAACCCACGCATGCACGTGGAGAACATGCAAACTCTACACAGAGATGGCCGAGGGTGGAATTGAACCCTGGTCTCCTAGCTGTGAGGTCTGCATGCAGCCTGTTCTAAACTTAGTGTTTTAAATTTGTTTCAGAGTGGGAAGAAGGACAAAGAAAGGAGCCAAAAAAAACCATTTCCACACGGAAAGGGGCAATTTTTTATCACCATCATGTCAGACATGCCGTGGCTCGACCGCCGTGCCGCCCTTTAATCAGATTAATCGGTTTAATTTTTAACCAGATTATTTTATTTTAAATTTAATCAGATTAATCATTAAAAAATCAATCATGATTAAAAACATTAAGTTATGTCACTTATGTATAAATGACGATATACATTGGCTCCAATCAATCAAGCTAAAAGGTAGCATACAAGTCTAACACTAGTCTCTTTAATAGTAGCGGAACAAATTGATGACATTTTAAACAGCGTTATGAGAAGACATCACGTAAATTCTCTGATCTCATTTGCATATTATGATGTCATCAGGCTTGGTCAGTATCTCCATGATACCCAACAAGCTCATCCGTTCTTCCTCACAGCCATCGTCATCATTTCCAGTGCGATCTTGAACGCCACTGCTGCCTTCTCCGCTCTGGAAGTGTATTTCCTTACGAGATATTTACTGTATGGTGTTGTACTTGTTGTATAACCTTGCCCCCCCTTATCTCTCTGACCTCATCCACATTCTCAAGCCATCCCGTTCCCTCAGATCTTCCACGTCCTTCCATCTCACTGTACCCTCTGCATGTCTTAGCACTATGGGGAGCAGAGCTTTCAGCCGCTCTGCTCCCCAACTCTGGAACTCATTGCCACCAGACCTCTGTAACTCTGCCACCCTTCCCACTTTCAAATCCAAACTCAAAACTCATCTGTTCAAACTTGCCTATTCTCTTTAACTGCTTCACATGGTCCCTCCTCCCCCTATTTATTGTATGTTGTCTTTTATCTTGTATTTTATATTGCCGTTTTTTATCTTCTGTACAGCGACCTTGGGTGTCCTGAAAGGCGCTTTTAAATAAAATGTATTATTATTATTATTATTATTACTACTTGTACTGCTGTGTTTGCTGTGTGTCTTCAGACAAAAAAATGTGGCTTAACAGCAAGTTGAACTCCGTGAGGTGTATCCGTTGGAACAGATATAATGATGATAACAAATAAGCTCATGAGCTATTTTTGTTGTCATCCTTATATTTGCCCAAACAACTGTAACTTTAGTTGTACCGGGGCATTAAAATGAACAAGAAACTAAAGAAACAAGGTGGTCTAATCATTTTTTCTATGACTGTATATGATGAAGGAAATGCTGTCATGGTGAAGTGAAGGAACGTTCGTGCATGGACACTGAACAACCCCCTCCCGAACTACACAGGTTGAAATGGCGATAAACGTGTGTGCGACTTGGGCTCGATGGGTACATTTTCACTACGTTGTATTTTCCGGCTTGAAAGGGAAAGTTCAGTTTTTTGGCACAAAGTTGTATGACACCCCCATAGGCAGTGCTGAGGAAAGTAGTTCCAGCTAGTTGCTGGGTATTATGCTTTTGAACGTATAACTGTTTACAGCAACTCTGCTGTAGTTCTCAGCAACACTGGAACTACTTTCCTCTGCACTGAAATCCGACCATAAAAGTATTTCACACTTTGGGTTTTACTGACCTTTGAAATTGTCCCGTACGGAGTGGACATCCTTGTGGTTCATCTTGGTATTGCTGCACGGCAAGTTGCAGTGAGCGCTATTCTCCAAGTAGGCCGAAGCCGTACCTTTCTTTGAAGGGTGGGGGTCGCAAAGTTTTGCATTGACCTTGTAGAGCTCAAGGGCTTTGACTGCCGCCGCGTTGTTGTCCATGCGAAGGAAACCGGACGATGAGGCACACCATGAGTTGGAGCATGATTCATTCCCACAGCCCTCGGTTAACTGGTGGTAATAGCGCTCTATTAGATGCTTGGCAGCCGCTCGCTTCCTGATTACAGCCACGAAAAAGAGAAAGAGCACAGAAATGGATTGCCATTGGAGCATCATGGTTTCAATGCTACTTTGAAGGTGACAACAAAACAACCACTAGGATTCCCAACTTGTTTGCATTTTTAAGAGTCAGCATATATATATTCATTTTACTTTCAAGTACGAGCTTTAGAATCATTTGGAGGTTACACTGTTTTGTAAGGAGAACAGCATCTGTATCGTTGCCTGGCAACACCAATTTAACTACCTCAGTCATCTATTGGCGCTAACTGTAAATATTATGTCCGTTACTGCTAACGATGTTTCACACAAATATCTTAAATTGGCACAACATCAGTATTATTAAACATTTACTATCTTAATTACTAAGCCCACTATGTAATTGTAGAACTATAACCATAACATCTGGATGTGGCATTAGCATATTCATTTCACTTTGAAAATCAATATTATGAAGTTATCATCAACAAAAGAAGTCAGTATAAATATATCTACTAAATGTATACACGATTGAAATGGTTGGAAATTTACTTACATTCGGCTTGCTTCTGGGTTTTCTACTTCAAGCTCGTCGAATTCTCTATTTAAACAAAAAAAAACAACAACGACATAAAGTAATAGTTGTATAAGAAGTCCCAACGTTATGAAAAACACCCACCGAAACATATTATTCATCATTAAGCTGAATAAGGACCATTGCATTGCCGCTAATAAGCACCAGTACAGAAGCGTAGAAGATGCAAACGCTAGCCATCCGGCACCAACATTAGCCTTTGGCTAAGTTGCAATATCGTTATACAAAGAGAGTCATACTTATTTAATGTATTTCAAATTACATCAGACAGAAAAGTAAAATATTTAGTGGTCAAAGTGATACATTTGTTGGAGGGTTGTAATTTAGCTGACATCCTGACCCTTGCTTAGCAAGCTAATGTAGCATGCTAGCACAGCAAGCTGACACTAACAAGTGTATTGATTATTAAGAATAAGCATTCTATTAGAACCATACTTAGATTGACTTCGTGCAATAGTGCATTCTGATTGGACGCTAGCCAAAAGGTTCAATACAAACGTGCAAAGAGGAGGGAAACCAACACATTTCCTGCTACCAAAGTAGCCAGCTAGCATGTCGGCATCCCCGACTCTTTCCTCTAAGCGTACCCACCTGTCAGCTCCTCCTGCTGGGCTAATGTCGGCCTGTGGTGGCGCACACTCACAGTCCTCCTTCTCGTCGGAATTCATACGAGACTTTAACCTCACTTGTTTGGAATTGGGTTGCGGTAAATGAATTTGTCAAGTCATGCACAGATTGATCCACACGATCAGCAGTATAAGGCGATTTACAATTAAAAACTTCATTCATAAGCTTTCAGCTAAGGGATCCCTACGAAGCCTGAAGTTAGCAGCCATCTTTGGCTTCACTGTCAGCCTACGACCCAGAGTGCATTGCGGCTAAGCAACAAAGTACTGACGGAATGAACCATTGTGTTTCTTCAATTAAGTTGGCCCGTTCTTCTGTTTGGGAATTATTGTCTATTGAAGAACAACATTTTCAATATTCAATTTCAACGTTTTTTTAAATATTGTTTTTCATGATATTGAAAACTGATATTGATATAAACAGATATCGTTTTTTTTGCTGATATTGGGCCGATAACTATCGATACAATTATCGGACATCCCTATTTCTGATGTTTACTTCACTAATAAATACCGCCATATTTTGTGTTAGGTGTGTAATCCAAGATGGCTGAATAAACAAGCAATAACAATGGACCAAAAGGTAAAATGTGCAATATTGTACTACATATAACCCAGACAATGTACGAGATCAAAGCATTATTTTTTTGACAACTGAATCATAATAAAACCGTGGAGTTAAAAAAAACAAGGTTTTACTGCAAGATATAGAGACTTTTTGGCGCAGTTTATAGAAAACTCGTGTGTCAATTTGGTTTCAGCTCTGGCAACTTAGATATTTGAACTCGATTAGTTTATAAATGCATGATATCAATTGACTATATATATGAATTGTTAAAGTAAGCGCTGTGATACACAGTAATCTTTCCAAAACGCTAGAGAGTATAATGGACAACCATATGTCCTCATTTTGTTGTACATTTATCTTTCTAATTGAACCATTTATGATTCCCCTGGAGGCGGGAAACCAGCCGATCTGGCAACCCACCCAAGCACAGCTGCCTGGCTGCTTGCTGATTGACCACACTTCAGTCGAGCAGCAGCAAACCGAGGCGGCATATCACCATAGACCCGCAAGTAACTTCATCTCATTAGCTAAAGTTTTTATAGTATGTCTACTTATAACTACATTGATTCGTTGTTAGCTCAGGGGACGATTTGGATTATACTTTATCCCGAATTTGATGTTATTATCCATAAATTGCATTTCAGACTGTAGCTTTACGCTTTAGCTAATTTCGCTAGCGCCATGCGTTTAAGCTAGCCACCTGTACAGAGCCAATTTTTGTACGTTCTTTCCTCATAGTTAACAATTGATATCTGCCCTTTTCGGTTCAAATTATGTTTTTAGGGTCTAATGTTTTTTTTAAGTAGCACCAAGTAACTTGTTGACGCTTGCTATGTAGTTTTTTTGCCAGGTAGTTCGAGGACGAACTTTTCTAGGGCGTGGACGGATCGATCCATACCTTGATAATATCAATACTAGGAAAGGTTGATATCAGTTACGATCTATGTATGTATAACATAAGAAAATTAACAATAAAAAAATAATCATGAAATTGTTTACTGAATTTAAGTTAGTCTCTTGTTTATACATTCACACACCCACTAAAATAATTGGAAAACGTTTTGTAATTGTTTCCCAAATATTTATTTCTTTAAGTATCGTGGGCAATAATAAATAATAATGGATTAGATTTGAAAGCTCTGTTAAAGGCACTTAATAATGAAGTGGTGGTAGTATCTATGTCTATGTAACTATGTATTCAGAGCCTCCCTGGGGTAGTCAATTCACACTGATGAGGGAGGGAGTGGGGATTGAACTGTCAACCTTCCAGGTTCTGGACGACCTGCTCTAACCCCTGAGCCACTGCCACCATATGATACATATTATATATGATAGTGTTGGACCTATGATTATTGTGGCAGAAACATAATTCGCTGTTGAAATCATTATATGGCTGAAAGTATGTAGCTTTTTTACAAGTTTAAATTTATAACGTTTTATATTGTCATATCCTGATACATCCCCAAAATGTTGTGATATATTGCCCAACCCTACTTACAGCTAATCTAGCTTTACTGACTGCTCAACTTGGGCAGTGTTCACTCCTAATTACAATAAATAGCTTCTATTCCAGTTGATTTATGACAAATCTTGCATTTTAAGGTCAATTTTTATTGTACTCATTTTTACATTTTTTTGGCAGCTGAACAAAAAATGGATGACTGGGACGAACAGGTGAGCTTGATAAAATTGCAAACTTCATTCCTTACTAACGGAGTCCAGCCTTAACGTTCGTGTTCCAGTTAAGTCTTGACTGACGGAAATGTTTTGCAGGGGTCGGTGAACGTTGCACCGCCCAGCTACACGCTCGATCGCGGTAAGTTGACTGCTCTCGATTTATTGTGTCCAGAATTGACACACAATGGGACGACTGGACCTGGAAAGCAGACAATACTTGACATGTTATCTTTTCCCAAAGGGCCTGGTGGGCGAGGCAGAGGGAGAGGGAAAGGATTTCAGAGCTTTTCTTCTGGTATGGCCGCATGTCATGTTATTAAATGATTCTGATGAGAAGAATCCATGACGCTTTTCCTCATCCTAGTCAGCGCTACCTGGAGTGAAGAATTTCAATATGAAATTTCATCAGTGAGAAGAGCTGTCTAAAATTATTATTATTATTATTATTGCATATTTTCAATCATTTTAAATGTCCTTCTTAATTGGTGATGTTCTGTTCATCTGAGGGAATTTTTAGGGAATTTTAGTTAATCTATTATTGCTGTGTGTGTGTTTTGTCACATGATCAAAGTGGTGTTGCTGTTAGGAAGGGAATATTTTCCCACTTTGTTGCAGACAAGAATATCCAGAACAGAATGAGAAAATATTCCCTTTCTAAAAGTACTGTAATATTGTGTATTGTGACACTCCTGCACTGTAATAACAAAACTAGAACATTTTAAAACAGAACATATTGAATTAAGAAATGCATGTCAAAAGTAGTATAAGGAGTTTGAGTTATTTAAAGAGTTATTTAAAGTTATTTTAGAAGTGTCGGTAAAGACTTAGTGCAAGCCATGGGAACATGTGACAAGAATGTAGTTCATTGGTTTGTGATGAATGTAGTTCCTGGAGCTAAAAGGTACCCGTCTCCAGGGTTTACTGTTTGTTTAATATGAATATCAGTGTATTAAAAGTAGTTTCAGGAATTTAAACAATTTGCATTTTCCTGTTTTTGCAGGTACTGAGGATAATGGGAACGGTACGTTTGTGTATCAACAACTAAAAAAAAGAAGTATGGCAGTCTTTTCATCTTTTAATGTCTTTAGAAATTAGCAGTTGGAACAACAACAACAAAGGCGAAAGAGGTGGTTTCAGAGGAAGAGGAGGTAGAGGTGGACGAGGTGAGACATTTTTCATTTGTGTTAATATTTAGTATTTCTTACGCCTGGTTTTTTTTATGTGTTTCAGGTCGAGGCTTTGCTGGATCTAATCAGAGACAATTCAGTGGTGTGCTTTGCTTTCTACCTCTTCATTTCAGTAATATATATATTTCATCTAAATATGCCTAATTTCACAGGTGGAGATGATGCAGCACAAGAAAATGGTAGGTTAATTATTGAGGATTGATCGTGTTATATTGTGACCATTCACAGTCCTTACGTGAAACAAGAACTCATATTTCTGTCCCTCTTTTGTGCATTATAACACACTAGCTAACAATGTACATCATCGAGACACACCTATTTTGACTCAAAAAATCCCATAATGTGATGATTATTTAAAACAACCGAATTGACACCTATTCAAACTTATGCTAGTTCCGTCAATGTTGTGGAAAAAATTTCTATCATCCTAAGTAGGATAGAGAATGCCTGAAATAAATACATAGCTCTGGCAGTTTTTATTACCTTTGCAAAACAAAGGGGTCAGACAACACACAGTATGCATGGCGGTCTGTAGGTGTCTGGCCAAGAGTGGCCTCTTGGCGGGAACTTTTATACTCCATAGCATGCAAGTGAATTACATTAGTAATAGAAAAGAGACATTCTTGTCACTCCCCCGATGCCATCCTCATGTATGGGGGTTAGTCTACACACCCATTCTTCTGGCACGGTTTGTCACACCCATGCGAGAGAACCTCCTAGGGTCAACCATTTGGTGGGACCTCTTGATGTCCCCTGTCCCATGAAGGTAGAGCTTTGATCAAAGAATGGCCTCCTCCGACACTGCCCCTAACCCCAGGTTACAGATAGCCTCCTGCTGTGCCACCATCTTTGAAGGGACAGCAGGATGTGCTCGGATGCAAATGTTGAAGCTCTACAAAAGGCCGCAAAGTAATTCACACAATGTGTAAACTATGTTATACCTGTGAAATATAACATTTTCCATCACAGTCAACAACAGCAGTATAGACATAGCGATAACACTTACGATGTCCGCTCTCCTTGGGATGGCTGTGTCTTCCAGCACAAGACGTGTGCTCAAGTCCTTCGGCAAATAAAATGCTGACGGTAAACAAGCATCTTTTTGAGTCTTTGTAGCAGAATTGAATGACGCCGAAACTAGCCATTATCGATGTTTCATGTTAGTCCGCCGGATAAAAAATAGTTTTTCATGTTAGCTGCTGCAATAATAATTAGGGCTGTCAAAAATAACGCGTTCGATCTCCGGTGACCATGTAGAAGTATCCTTTGGCAGGATACTTGAGATAATGAATGATTATTGTCCAAATAACACTAAACTGAACTGACTTGTTTTAACCAGGCTTTAGAGGAGGAAGAAGAGGAGGCTACACTGAAGGTATTTGCTTATTTTTATTCTAAGAATTTCATGTTCAATTTGTAATGTAGACTAAATGTATCATTTGAAGGTGGCGGCAGAGGTGGCCTTGGAGGAGGTAAATGATTTTCAAATCTTCAAAACCACTGCATATTTTGGGATTAGAATTGTGTGTCTTATGCCCGCAGGATATCGTGGAAAGGATGAGGAAATCTTCCCCCGAGGTGATGGGTATTTTTGAAATTTGAATCATGCTATGGATGAGTCTGACATTTCTATCTTACTACAGGGGATGCTGGTGCTAAAGATCAAGAAAACCAGGATGGTAGTGCCCGTAAGTTGATGGGCCATGCATGGTTCTCAAGATATTCAGTATGATTGGCTGTTCATTTTCTTTATTTGTAACCCACAGGACCAAAAGTCACCTATGTCCCTCCAGCGCTTCCTGAAGATGAGGGCTCAGTGTTTGCACACTATCAGCAAGGCATTAATTTTGATAAGTACGATGATATCATGGTAGACGTGAGTGGGAGCAACGCACCGCCTGCCATAATGGTGAGATCTTTTCACTCTCCTTTTAAATTTGAAATGTTTTTTTTTATTAAGGATGATCTTGTCATTAATTTAGACTTTTGACGAGGCGGCCTTTTGTGAGTCCCTGAGAAAAAATGTGAGTAAATCTGGTTATTCAAAGCCAACCCCGGTTCAGAAACACGGCATCCCAATCATCTCGGCTGGTCGAGACCTTATGGCCTGTGCCCAGACTGGATCTGGGAAAACGGTAAGGAAAGAGTGTAAGGCCCTGTCCTCACGAATATGGATAGTTTAGAACCGCATATTTTGGCCTCTCATCCACACATTGCCTTAAAGGGGCATGACCGCAGAACTCCCTGACACCCTGTGTATGTGTACTGGTGTGGATACAAATAGGTTTAAAATGGGGGTGGATAAAATCTTTGACACCAGAGAGGGTCAGATGTGCATTTTTTAAAATATCCATATTCATGTGGACATGGCTGAAGTTACACAAAACAAAGTGGTCCGTTTTCAGCCACTTTTGTAGTCCTCTTTAGTACTTTGTGACGCTCATCCCAATTTGTCTTCTCCAGGCTGCATTCCTGCTTCCAATTCTGCAACAGTTAATGGCCGACGGCGTCGCTGCCAGCAGCTTCAGTGAGCTCCAGGAGCCAGAGGCAATCATTGTCGCCCCAACCAGGGAGCTCATCAACCAGATTTACCTGGAGGCCAGGAAGTTTGCTTATGGGTATTTATTTACATTTCATTTCATGCACAGAAGCACAAGCAATACAGTTTAATTTAGCTTGGGCCCAATGACACATTAACACTGCATGTAGTCAATCATGGCATGTCTGACATGATGGTGATAAAAAATTGCCCCTTTTGGTGTGGAAATGGTACTTTTTGGCTCCTTTCTTTGTCCTTCTTCCCACTCTGAAACAAATTTAAAACACTAAGTTTAGAACAGGCTGCATGGCGGTCGAGTGGTTAGCGCGCAGACCTCACAGCTAGGAGACAAGGGTTCTCTGTGTGGAGTGTGCATGTTCTCCCCGTGCATGCGTGGGTTTTCTCCGGGTACTCCGGTTTCCTCCCACATTCCAAAAACATGCTAGGTTAATTAGCGACTCCAAATTGTCCATAGGTATGAATGTGAGTGTGAATGGTTGTTTGTCTATATCTGCCCTGTGATTGGCTGGCCACCAGTTAAGGGTTGAAGACAGCTGGGATGGGCTCCAGCACCCCCCGCGACCCTCGTAAGGAAAAGCGGTAGAAAATGAAGTTTAGAACAAATAAATTCTCAAGTTAGCTTGATAGCTGTGTACAGTATACTCTATGCTATGAGTAGTGGCTATTTATGTCTGCAGTAATCCCGAAGCCTGCGTATTAGTGTTGCGCAATGTGGTGTAAACAAAGAATAATAGAAGTAATTCTAGGGGTGCTATTTCATGTCTGCAAGCCGTGACTTCATCTTTTCTCTTCCAGGACATGTGTGCGTCCAGTGGTGGTTTATGGTGGAGTAAACACTGGCTTTCAATTCAAGGAAATCTATAAGGGATGCAACATACTGTGTGGAACACCAGGGAGATTGTTGGACGTGATCGGAAGGGGAAAGGTAAGTTCATGACAGTCAAAATGTACGATCTTTAGCGATGGTGTGCAGATATGTTACTAAAGTGAATTACTGTAAATCAAACATATATTCCAGCTGTGTCATGCTGCATGTGACATACACGTAAACAGGAATATGGCCAGCCTTTATTAAAATAAGAATGTGTTGCGTATTGGTTTCAGATCGGCCTCAGCAAGCTGCGCTATCTGGTCCTGGATGAGGCTGACAGGATGTTGGATATGGGCTTTGAGCCTGACATGCGCCGTTTGGTTGGTTCGCCTGGCATGCCAACCAAAGAGAACCGCCAGACTTTGCTCTTCAGCGCCACCTTCCCTGAAGACATCCAGAGGTCTGTCCCCATCCACAAGATTAATTTGACCCCCCTCAATATTATTTTCACTTCTTCAGTTTCAGTTCTTACTTTTGATAGTAAACTGACGCCATATGGACAAATATTTCGGTTTTAAATAGAATGAACACAATGAGCGCACTAACACTGCTGACCGACACGTTTTCTCAACTGGAGAAAAAAGTTACCGATGCAGGTTTTTGGGCAGCGTCGTCTATTGACAATACTTTGTAGCACAAAATTAGATATCGTGACAGGCCTACTTAGGGCTCATGAGTCCTGTATTGAAAGATGCTAGGTGGGGTACAGTGTGGTAATCTGCAATCATGCACGCTTACTTTCATTCATTCATTCGTTTTCTAACCCTTATCCTCATGTGGGTCGCAGCGGTGCTGGAGCCTATCCCAGCTGTCTTCGGGCGAGAGGCGGGGTACACCCTGGACTGGTGGCCAGCCAATCACAGGGCACATATAGACAAACAACCATTCACACTCACATTCATACCTATGGACAATTTGGAGTCGCTAATTAACCTAGCATGTTTTTGGAATGTGGGAGGAAACCGGAGTACCCGGAGAAAACCCACGCATGCACGGGGAGAACATGCAAACTCCACACAGAGATGGCCGGGGGTGGAATTGAACTCAGGTCTCTTAGCTGTGAGGTCTGCGCGCTGACCACTTGACTGCCGTCATAAATACATACATAAAAAACATGTGTTGTTTAACATGACAATAACTATTTATTTACAAAAATAACACAATGAACTACAATTTTCACATTGAACTGTGAGTGTGCACGTGTGCGAATGTGGAATCTCTTCACTTCCTGGTTGCTGTGCAGCGTGTATTTCTATAGGAAAGTTGCAGGCGGAGTTCTGGACTGGTGGCCAGCCAATCACGGGGCACATATAGACAAACAACCATTCACACTCACATTCATACCTATGGACTATTTGGAGTCGCCAATTAACCTAGCATGTTTTTGGAATGTGGGAGGAAAACCACGCATGCACGGGGAGAACGTGCAAACTCCACACAGCGACGGCCGAGGGTGGAATTGAACCCTGGCACTTACTTTCAGTCATTTTCTTTTTTTTTTCCTTTTTTTTTTGAGTCATTTTCAATTCTTTGTGTAACAGGTTAGCTGCTGACTTCCTCAAGGTGGACTATTTGTTCTTGGCTGTCGGCGTGGTTGGCGGAGCCTGTAGTGACGTGGAGCAGACATTTCTCCAAGTCACCAAGTTCTCAAAGAGGGAGCAACTTCTAGACCTTCTTAAGACGACTGGTATAAAACAAAATGTCAGATAGAGAATCCATGACATTGTTGCCATCAACAGTTGATGACCTCGGTGATGTGACTGTTGGTGTTTGCAGGAATGGAGCGTACCATGGTGTTCGTGGGGACAAAGAGGCAAGCTGATTTCATTGCCACTTTCTTGTGCCAAGAGAAGGTTCCAACGACCAGTATTCATGGGTGAGCATCGCTGCTGTTGGCTTAGTAATTTAGTCATTCTTCTTCCTTTTAGTGCAACCTGTAACTTGTTGTATGTAACGTGTTGTATGTAACGTGTTGTATGGCAGCGACCGGGAGCAACGGGAACGAGAGCAGGCCTTGACAGACTTCCGGACCGGCAAGTGTCCTGTCCTCGTCGCAACTTCGGTTGCCGCCCGCGGCCTGGACATTCCAGATGTGCAGCATGTGGTGAACTTTGACCTCCCCAACAACATCGACGAATACGTTCACCGAATCGGCAGAACCGGCCGCTGTGGGAATATCGGCAGGGCCGTGTCTTTCTACGATTCAGATGCTGACGGTCAGCTCGCCGGCTCTTTGGTCAAAATCCTGTCCAAGGTTAGAACATCACCGAGGTTGCACACATGTGAGAGCTTCAATGACCAACTGGAAAATGGTTTGACAGGCCCAACAAGAAGTGCCGTCATGGCTGGAGGAGTCTGCATTCAGCGGCTCCGCAACCAGGTTCAACCTGCCCTGCAAGACCTTTGCCTCCTCAGACTCTAGGAAGGTTGTCTTATTTCTGCATGGATGTTTTTTTTTAAAGGTAATTTCAAATCTCACACTTTATCTCTTGACTGTCTTCAGAGTCATCAGACAGGATGCGTGACAAGCCAGCCACCAGCTCAGGTTGCCGTCCATGATGACGATGATGATTGGGAGTAAGGAGAGCACCCCCAGCAAGGACTTTATTCGTGTGGCTTCAACGTTCAGGCGATGCAGAGCGTTGTCGTTTTATCACCACCTTTTTGTTTGAAGTGTGGCTGCAATAGGTTGTCTCTGACCAGACGTTGTTTACGTATGTGAAGATGTTAAAAGGCAGAAATATTTGTGTTGTATCGTGTGTTTTCATCTACTAGATGTTGCGTTTATTTTTCTATAAAGGCTTTATTCAGCATTTCACCTGAGAACAGCAATATGTGGGGGAAATGGGAGAAACTAAAAGTGCCTTCTTATTGTTTTGTTTTCTACTTGGATGACCAATAAATATGTTCAAAGCAAGCCAAGTGGAGTATTAATTCCAAGTAAGTCCACCTGTAAGTATTCACATAACATAAAGTTGTGGGGCAGGTTCAAGACCGCTCTCTTCATACATTACAAAAGCACCTGAACTAAGCAAGAAACCTTGAACAGAACCAAGTGTGGGTCCGTTTTCATTGATTGTATTGACAGCATTGGCGAGTTTGTGTTCCATTCATTTTAGTGACAGATTGCATAGACTTCGTTCTTCCACTAGATGTCGCCAATGCTGCTTTTCACGGAACCCTCAAAGCTCCGAATCTGTTTCGGTATAATTTGACGGAAAGCCTAAAAACTTTCAGCCACCCATTGGTATACTATAGCAGAAAAATATAGCATACATTAACATTTCACTGAAAAGTTAATGCATACTCTTATTATGCCCGTTTAAATTATTATTTTTTTTACAAATCCGTCATAAAGACGGAAAGTTATTGACAATCAACTTCCGGGTTCCTGATTGTTGACGGAACTTTTTTTTTCAAACTGCCGTTTCCACCGGAAAAAGAAACACTTAAACGTGTTCGACCGCTAGCTTCGGATGTAGTCCTTTGAACGCAACAATATAAAGAGGCGGTGAAAGTTGCCCCACTGTTGATAAAGTCGGCAATGAAGCGAATTGCCAAACGCAAGGTGAGAACGAACACATCTTAACATTTTACTTTATAGTGAGTCTTGCTAAAATGCTTCACTACGTTGTCGTTCTAGTTTTTGGATTCACTTTTATATATTCAATACAAATACGTTGAGTACGGACATACATAAGTTGGCTTACGAGTCGGTACTTTAAGGGAACTTTAAGGCGCAACTAACTTAATAAAAACACATTT
This sequence comes from Doryrhamphus excisus, assembly GCF_030265055.1. Taxonomy (NCBI): domain Eukaryota; kingdom Metazoa; phylum Chordata; class Actinopteri; order Syngnathiformes; family Syngnathidae; genus Doryrhamphus; species Doryrhamphus excisus. Next base: position 10,925,705 of record NC_080475.1, on the reverse strand, counting down.
TTGTGTTTATCAACTTTTTAAAAAGGCAATTTTTGTTAATGTACAATATAACACAATTGTTATGATTTTGGTGCAGCTGTGTGAGAAGTTGTTTCCTGGGGAAACTAGTTGTGTTACACACTTTATTGTCTGGTTAAATATAAAATGACTGAGAATATTTACTCATCATCTTGGAAATTAAATGTTTCTGCTGCGCCGCCACGCACATTTTTTTTATTAAATAAAGTTTGTGATTGACAGGTGCTAACACCAGGAAGGCTAACAGGAGGAGCAGCCAGGGAGCAACAAGCTCGGAAAAGGCAAGCTGACACTTCCTGTTACTGCATGTTTGACACATCTCTAACATACTCATAATGTTTATGTTTATATTATATGATCAGAGCGACTACAACTCCAGGGCGGGCTGAACCGGCATATTCTTTGTATTCCTCGGACCCCCGAGATCAGGTAGGAAAATATGAATGAACGCTACGTGATAGCTTCTGGATTTTTCTCGCCTATGCCGTGCATACAGTCAAACATCCATTCGGCATGCTAATTAAAGGGGACCTTCGATGCTCATTTTTCAACCCTTTCTATTGAGTTGTGGACTCCTATAGAGCAGCTACACACAATAACCCGCACAAAAAATCTTTTAGATTTTCCAGAATCTGCACCCATTCAAGCTGTATTTCCTTGGATGTGTGCTTTCTTGGCAAATTTGTCTGTGTCACTCCACCGTGACTCACCTAAAGTGCTTCCTGACTATTAACCATATAAGGAAGTCCGCCCCTTTGTGACATCACAAAGATACACTTTTACCACGCCTTATGAAACCAAGCGTTTAGAGCACCCCAAACTTTTTTCAGGGCTCACTTCCTAATACACAAACCTCATTATCTGAAACTTTGGTGGTTTAATAGCAGAATATAACATTCTAACTACATTTATAGGTCAGAAAAGTGGTGACGTCTTATGAAAACGTTCAATGCTGGCTGGTGTCTTGTTTCAGGTGGACAGTCTGCACTACGGACTGGATCGCTGTGCTGCTTTGCTGTCTGGCATTCTTCACGTGCACAAGGCAGGTCTGATGGGCTTCCTGTTATCAAAACCGGGGTTTGATGTTTCAATTTGCTTAAATTCTGATTCTATACTTTATAAGTAACAATCTATACTACAGATTCTCATTCATAATTCATTATATCCCATCAGGCAAAAACCAGGGGAGACTATAGTTTAAATAGTCTTTAAATTCATTCATTCATTTTCTACTGCTTATCCTCACAAGGGTTGCAGGGGGTGCTGGAGCCTATCCCAGCTGTCTTCGGGCAAGAGTCGGGGTACACCCTGGACTGGTGGCCAGCCAGCCAATCACAGGGCACATATAGACAAACAACCATTCACACTCACATTCATACCTACGGACAATTTGGAGTCGCCAATTAACCTAGCAAACTCCAAAAAGAGATACCCGAGGGCGGTCTCCTAGCTGTGAAACCTGCTTGCTAACCACTCGACCACCGTGCAGCCACTATTTAAATTATCTTCTGTAATGATTTTTTTTTTTTTTTTACTTTCACCTTCAACGCAATGGAAGTATGTCAAGTGTTGTCTGTGCTTGTGCTTAGAACCCTCGACACAACCTGTCAAAGCAGCGACGGCTGGCGCAGGCAAGCCAAAACCATCTGCCCCCCTGCGGAGAAAGACCAGCAGGAAACCCCCTGCAAATACAGGTCGTGTTTTTTTGTAGTGTGCAAACCAGTGGCGTCATTAGGACTATTTCTAAAATGTTCTTGAGCCCCCCTAAATAATTTGATATTTTTTTATAGATTTTAAAAAAAAATTTATAGATTTTTTTTTTTTTTTTACAAAAAAAAATTAAATGTTATATAATAGGGCAAAAGCAGGCTAATAAGTAAGCCAATAAGCAGGCTAATACTAGCCTACTACTACTACTGCTAGTAGTAGTTTGCAGTGTAGATTGACTCTACTACTGTCCAAAAGTGGGAAAGTTATATCCCGATTCTTTTTCGTTATTTGTTTTTTGGATTTTTTTTTATGTCTACTACATTCATTCATATCCTGTGCACCCCCCCCCCCCCCCTGTTCTCAGAACCTAGTGACGCCCCTGGTGCAAACATGACTTTTCACACGTCTCGAGTATTAACTTTTGCATTATTCCACTTTCAGAACAGTCTAGGAATATGTCTCCAGGACCACAATGTCTGCCTCCAGGCGTGCAGCAAAACCACGCCCCCATCCATCCTCTTTTACCTCCATCACTGAAGGTGATACAGCCGCTTCCTGGATCTGCCTCATCCCGGCCGGACCCGGTGCCTCACACTGACCGGCAGCCGCCCGGTGGTCACCACGCCACGGCCTCCTTCAACGGCGAGGAAGTTGATGCTGTGCCTGTGAGAGACGGAGACACCCAAAGTGAGACACGCTTGTGTGTGTGCAGACCTTGGTCGTCACGGTGACAAAAAACAGAGCATCTGTATCAGATGCATGTCATCCAATATGCATTGTTATACTATATGGTAATGATAATGGTAATGGTTTATTTCACTTGAACATGCATCAGATTACAATTGAATGCATCACATAATCAGTTCACAGTTCCACATGTCCAAAAGGAGTAGGAAGAAGCAAAGCTTATTAAATCCTACCCCTCCATCTGGTACTTTTACAATCAGTAACTGGTAGATTTGTTCACTTCCTGCTTTCCTAATATAATTTTTTTTTTACTTTATTTTATTAAGTTTTATTATTTTATTAAGTTTATTAAGTTTTATTATTTTAAGTTTATGCTTGCTTAATTTTATTATTATTTTTTTATTATTATTTATTTTTTATATAATTTTTTTTTGTCACGTACCGAAGTAGGAGGTGATATAACCATCCAATGACATAATGGGTACCATAGTAAGTGTCAATATAGTGATATATATAGCACATCATGACTGGTTAGCAAACATCAACCGCTTGTATTGTTTCTTGAATGTGAATATACAACAATGTTGTGTGTCCTTAGTGCTCAGAATGCAAGAGGAGATGACGCTCGCTCAGTCTCGACTGCAGGAGATTCAGGTTGACCTAGCAGAAGTGAAGAAGTGTCTTCTGGACACACGGAAACAGCTGAAGGACACGGAGGAGGAGAAGGAGCTGATGAAATCAGGTGGAGTTATAGACCACCCATACTGTAATTTGGTTGTCGTCCACTTGGGGCAATGTTGGCCATCATTCCCTTATGGGACACATCATTTTTGTTTCGGTCCGGTTATTGTCACTAACATCAGCACCGGTTTTTGGTATGCATCCCTATGTGTCTAAGGAGCCAGTGAGAAACTGAATGTGGCATTGATAGCTATGATGATACCATCGATAGCTATGACGAAACCATTGATAGTTATGGTGATACCATTGATAGCTATGACGATACCATCGATAGCTATGACGAAACCATTGATAGTTATGACGATACCATCGATAGTTATAATGATACCATCGATAGTTATGACGATACCATCGATAGTTATGACGATACCATCGATAGCTATGGCGATACCATCGATAGCTATGGCGATACCATCGATAGCTATGGTGATGCCATCGATAGCTATGACGATACCATCGATAGCTATGGCGATACCATCGATAGCTATGACGATACCATTGATGTTATGGTGGTACCATCGATAGCTATGACGATACCATCGATAGCTATGACGATACCATCGATAGCTATGACGGTACCATCGATAGTTATGACGATACCATCGATAGCTATGACGAAACCATTGATAGTTATGACGATACCATCGATAGTTATAATGATACCATCGATAGTTATGACGATACCATCGATAGCTATGGCGATACCATCGATAGCTATGGCGATACCATCGATAGCTATGGTGATGCCATCGATAGCTATGACAATACCATCGATAGCTATGGCGATACCATCGATAGCTATGACGATACCATTGATGTTATGGTGGTACCATCGATAGCTATGACGATACCATCGATAGCTATGACGATACCATCGATAGCTATGACGATACCATCGATAGCTATGACGATACCATCGATAGTTATGACGATACCATCGATAGCTACGACGATGCCATCGATAGCTACGACGATGCCATCGATAGCTACGACGATGCCGTCGATAGCTACGACGATGCCGTCGACGGCTACGACGATGCCGTCGACGGCTACGACGATACCGTCGACGGCTACGACGATACCGTCGACGGCTACGACGATACCGTCGACGGCTACGACGATACCGTCGACGGCTACGACGATACCGTCGACGGCTACGACGATACCGTCGACGGCTACGACGATACCGTCGACGGCTACGACGATACCGTCGACGGCTTCGACGATACAGTCGACGGCTTCGACGATACCGTCGACGGCTGCGGCCATACCGTCGACGGCTGCGGCCATACCGCCGACGGCTGCGGCCATACCGCCGACGGCTGCGGCCATACCGGCGATAGCTGTGGCGATACCATCGATAGCTATGACGATACGGTTTTACTGTGTTTTTGTGCCCAGAATTGGAGAGCATCCGAAGAAAGCTGGTCCATAGTGATCAGGCAAAGAACAGACTGGCCTTACTGGCTCAACAAAGACTGGAACAGATCGAAAACCTCAAGAGGTAAGACCTGTTGGTGTGTAAACGTAATGAAAGGACCATCAACGCTCCATTTGCTTCTTTTCGTTTAGGATTATTCAGAATGGCAGCGACACGGTTGTTGGTATTCCCGTGTCGGACACTGCGACCCGGGAAAAACACAACGGGAACAGCACCACTAGAGATATCGTCACCAAGTACCTGACAACGCTACGCCAGTCGGAGGCCTCAGACGGTGGCGGCCATGTACACTTTGCGCCAAAGAGCGAAGGAAATGCACCCGCCCCGGGGAAGGTGACCTCACATCCACAGCGCCTGCACGAAGCGCATCGCCTCACCGATGAGGCACTGCAGTTAAGAAAAGCCCGCCAACGCCTGTTTGACTCCTTCCTCTTGCTGCGTGATGCTGATTCTGTTTCACCTGACTGCAGCGTAACGTCCGTGTCGACCTTTGACACCAGGGATGAGGTAGCATTCCAAGACGGATTGGCGGCCTTGGATGCCAGCATAGCCAGTCTGAAGAAAACCATCCAGCTGGATTTAAGCAGATGATCTTGCTTAGCGTTTTCATTTTGTGTGGATCATTTTAATACAACACGTTTAGGATTATTAATAATAAATATTTGTACTTGTGGCTGAGATAATACAATAAGGGACATGAGTACAAGTACTACTTCTAAGCGCTCGGGAGTGTGACCAACCACAGCAGAGTGGGCGTGCCGGGACACGGACCGTGGGTGGAATATTCATTCATTTTCTACCGCTTATCCTCACGAGGGTTGCGGGGGTGCTGGAGCCTATCCCAGCTGACTTCGGGCGAGAGGCAGGGTACACCCTAGACTGGTGGGCCAGCCAATCACAGGGCACATATAGACAAACAACCATTCACACTCACATTCAATTGGACAATTTGGAGTCGCTAATTAACCTAGCATGTTTTTGGAATGTGGGAGGAAACCGGAGTACCCGGAGAAAACCCACGCATGCATGGGGAGAACATGCAAATTCTACACAGAGATGGCGGAATTGAACTCAGGTCTCCTAGCTGTGAGGTCTGCGTGCTAACCACTCGACCGCCGTGCAGCCCTACATTAAAACAGTTCCAAAGAAATACAGCTGAATAGGTGCAGATTCTGGAAGAACTAGCAAGCTTTCTGTGCTGGTTATTGTGTGTAGCTGCTCTACAGTAGTCCACAACTCAATACATAGGGCCAAAAAATGATCCCCTTTAAAAAAGACTCCCCCAGGCTCTTGTTTTTATCTGACACACAGGTGGAGCGAACCAACTTCTGAGCTCCGCGGCACCAGCAGTGCCTCTGACACAGTGTGTCCGACAATGAGTGCTCCTTCTCGGGTAGATGAGTTGGACGCGGCGCCATAGAGTCCCAGTTCTCTTGAGCTCCACGGCACCAGAGGAATATCTAAAAAGCTTTCTGTGCTGGTTATTGTGTGTAGCTGCTCTACAGGAGTCCACAATATTTTCTGGTTTGTATGATAGGTATTCTAACATTACGTTGATTTGATCCTTATATTTCCTGTAATATTGAAGGTGAGTTTATGCATAGAGAGCATGATTGTTTACTAAACATCCAATCAGATTACTGCCATATTGTTCACACAAAACAAGCAATGCATGATAACGTTATTAAAAAAAAACTGGCATGATTCGCCTCTCTGTAAAACTGCAAAATGTGTTTAATATGAATATATATTTTATACAAACAGCACCAAATACAAATTCCCTAACCAAAAACTTTGCAACGTGTCTAACGTGTACATTTTGTGAAACTAGTTATGAGTCCTGGCACAGATGGATGTCACCTCCAGCATCTTGAAAGGATTTCTCTTCTACCGGGCCTCTGTGGATCAGCTCTTCTGCCGTGTCCCCGAAGCCGTGATAATGTCCGTAATTTAGGAAGTCACTGCAGACGTCTCCCGACAGACCCTGCAAGCCTGGCGGATGGGACTCACAGCTGCCGGGACTTCCTGTCAGATGCAGGGAGCCGCACATGTCGGCTGGTCGGTGCGGAGTGGAATCATCATTGCAGTCGGGAATCATTGGTTCCTCTTTCTGGTCAACAGGAAGTGATGGATAAAAGCGCTCTATGACGGGATGGGGCAAAGACAAACCTTTAATACTTTAGCACCTTGGTTCCAAAAGTGGGGTTCTACCCCACAAGATGTTTGTCGCTGAACTTACTTTGAGGGTTGGACTCCATGCAGTCTTCGCCGCCAGCACTATGCATCTGCAGTAACACATCTGCACCAGGAGACAACACAGATGTTCTCAGGTCGATTGGATGCTGCTATGTCGCTACTGAGTCTAAGTCAAGTCCTTTTCACCTCTCCTCGCCTTCTTCATGTGACCATTCTCAAAAGCGGACTGCAGCCTCTTCCTGCCAAGCGGACCAGAACCAGAGAGAGAAGCCTCCACAGTCATTTCCTCTCCGTTCTGGAGCTCACTGAGAGCTGAGATGCGGCGAAGGCAGTCGTGACTGCGTGCCAGGTCGGCTGCAGTCTGTCCATTGGCGTTCCTTACACTGCAGAAGAAGAACCTGGTAAGCTGATTGTTTTTTTTTAGGTGTGGATGGAAGAATTCTGCAGCATACTTACTGTGGTTTTGCGCCTGCTATCAGCAGCACCTGGATGCACTCCAAGCTTCCTGCCCTGGCAGCCTTGTGAATGGGTGCCTCGCCTGTCAAGTCCTGAAACCAGAGATGCAAACTCCGAAATCAGGAGAGGTGAGCATCAGAGCAAGAACATATTATTCTGTCCTTGGAACGTTCTTGGTAGGGTCTCCCAAGGCAAACAGATCTAATGTGACGTGCCAAAAAAGAACTTAAGAAGACATTACACATTGTCCAGAGTTCTTGTATAGAGGCTGTGAAGATGGCTTCCTTATTTATTCCAAGAAATGAAGTTACTTCTGGAGATACCGTGTCGGAATGGGCCGTATTCATACACATCCAGTATGGCTGCTGACCTGCCGGTTGATGTCTGCACCGGCCTGTGATAGCCACAAGACACAGTGAGGATGCCCGCCAAACGCTGCCGTGTGTGTGGGGGTCTGGTTGAAGCGACTAGACACCATGTTGACGTCACAACCCATCTGGACCAGGCGTATCACGCACTCCAACTGTAGGACAAACGGACTGTTAGCATAGGATTTTTTATACTACATTTCTTCTCATGTGTTTTATTTTAATTAATAAAACAATTTAATATTAATTATGTTGCAAAAGTTCAACAAAAGAGTAACGGTATCAGTATTGGTCATCCTTTCCCTGTAATTACATGGTATCGAATAGATATAAAAAAAATGCAGTATCGCCCACCCTTAGCAGCTAGCTTTTCTTTTTTTTTTTTTTTTACTTTTTCACCTGACAACTTTATTGTTACAAAATGTTATCCAAAGCGATGTGTGGCGCTCAAGTAAGGAAAACTAATCGCTCATGACCTTTCGATTTGAGTCACAGTTGCTTGTTTCCCTCCAAAACTTAGCACACGGAACAGTAAATAAAAGATGAGCATAAAAGCCGACCGTTTCAAGCTTCAAGCTTCCTTCTAACGGCATTTTCCCAAACTTAATCCACACCTGTCCACGGTGAGCTGCCCAGTGAATGGGGGTCCAACCGTAGCAAGAGTCTTCGGTTGTCAGACGAGTGTGATTCTGGAATAATGTCAGCAAAGCGCCAACATCTCCGTCCCGACAAGCGCGGTGTATGGGGAATCGGTTCGTGAACGCCTCATCATCGTGAAGAAAGTCTACTTCTTGTTCTATGGACATGGGTAAAGTCTGAAAGTCTCTCGGGTGTTTCCTGGTCAAACGCTGCGAAACACATTTCAATTCAAATACAAAGGACAGGAGAAATAATCTTCTCTCTCCACCTGGAAATTCGTAAAACCCGGACTAGATTTTGGTTGTGTCTTGTTGGCGTCTGGTGGTCGGAGGGAAAACCCGGAAGTGTAACCGGAAGGAGTTGTATTTAATTCTGCCTCATGCAACAGCAATATCATTATTAAACGGTACGTGGATAGTTGATAGGTGGTTCATACATAGCATTTTAACTACAAAAATATGTTATTTTAATTATGATGTGCTCTTTCACCTTAAGACAAATAGAATAAACGACATCGTACAAGCTTTTAAAATCAACCTAGCAAAACATGTCTGCGTCATTCGGCGGGACGCCCCCACCCATTTGTCATGGAGCTAAGGTAACTGAAACTTCTTTAATTCATTCATATGAATATATAAACTCATGGATTTTCAACCTGTCAAAGTTACTTACATGTGATGTTTGTCCTACCATAATGCTAAAATTCTTCGTTACTGCTTTTCTGAAAACATTTGAACTATAAATATGATAGAATGTGTAAATATGATCTTTTAGAATAGTGTACATATTTTGAAGATAGAAATGTCACAGAAGGAAATGTGTTGTGGTCTACAATATCATAGAATATACAGGTAGAAATTTCCAGATACAATAGAAAGTTGTCTGCCACTTTTGCCAACCTTTTAGTAAGAAAAGTATCTATTGGCTGTCCTAGAAGCAGCCGGAAGTTGCTGTAGCTGACGCCATTTTGCATATGATTAGCATACTTGTTAATCCCTGTTGATCTTGTAAACTGCTGTTTAAGTGAGTAAAACTACCTCTAAAATTATTGATTACCAATTTGTTAATTAAAAATAGGTAATAAATTATCTTGGCCATCACACATTAGCAATTTAGAGCTTAAAATTAGCACAATTGAACAGCTAATAACATATTAGGCTGTTATTCTGTTAAAGGGGAACTACTATGCTATTGAGTTGTGGACTCCTATAGAGCAGCTACACACAATAACCCGCACAGAAAGTTTTCTAGATCTTTCAGAATGATGGAGGTCATTAAAAACTTAGGTAGATCCACCAATTGCTTTTATTGCCTTGGTTGTATGTGTTTATTTTTTATCCATGACTTATGTCAAATGTCTTTGTAGGCGAGTAAATTCTGAAAATCAACAGAGGCTGATTTATACTCCACTGTAGTTCTCCCACTGTGTACTCCATCACCTCGTCTTGACCTTGACACGTGCACATGTGATATGAAATCACTTTTGATTGACATCATTGACATCACAAACCAGACTTTTTGCTACAGTTTTCTCATTCCAGTTCCCATATGTAGTCCAGTGAATGTCTCTTCAAATAACCTCTTGAACTTGATGTTCATCTTCTTCTTCTCCACAGGATGGTTTTGTTCGAGTCAGGAAAAGAGACCTAGAAAAGTTAACGACAGAGGTCATGCAGCTGAGGGAGTTCCTGCCCAGAGTTGTGAATGGGAAGATGATTGAGATGCTTCAAAATACTTTAGCAACAAGAAAAGGTCACTTTTCACTTGTTTACAGATGAATTAAGCCAGAAAATTAATGAACAATTAAGAAGCTTGTTTCAATTAATCGGTTGGGTCGATACAGACCAAATCAATATGAAGCAACTTTGAATGTAAGCTAATGTTGTCATGCTTTAAAAGAAAAAGTCCTAGCATACTTCCATGAAGTGTTTGTTTGTGTGTCTGTGTAGTGAAGGAGCATCTCACACAGGAACAGGAACATTTGCGTCAGGAGTGTCTTCATCTTCAGTCCAGACTGGATGCTCTACAAACCGAATGTCAGAAGGAGAGAGAGGTTAGACCGAGTTAACTCCTACATAAGAAGTGAGGTGAATATGCAATGTTTTTTTTTGTGCGTCTGTAGGAAAGATGTCTGTTGCGTGAGCAGCTCTGGCAGAGTCGAGCTGAGGTGCAGCAGCAGACGGACTTCTGCTCCAGCCTGGGTTCTGCAGCCTGCAGTCTGCTATGGGACTGCTCCGCGAGGGAGGACACAGTGAAGCAGTGGTTGACTGATGTTAGTGTTCTCCGTTTATGTGTGTTACCGTGATGTTGTGTGCATATTGTGTGTGCGATGCTCCTGGTGTAGGGAAACCTGCAGGCGTTTCTGATGGTAGCGACTCAGACTCTGGAGAGCTTTGTTACGACTCTGGATGAAACGGCAAAGAGTTCACTGGAGGAACGCAACACCCAGGAGTACCAGTTTGTTTTGGCGCTAGCTGGAACCATTACCAGTAAGAAGAGCTTGCTTTCTTGTAGATCAGTTCCATTCATGAACCAACATCTGTAACCGCTCTTGTTTCTCTCCAATCAGACATTGCGGCTGTAACCTGTGGGCGGGACTTCCTACTGGCACACGATCTGTTGGACACGCTGATAAAGCTGCTAGAACTGATGAAACCGGGTGTCTTCCCTAAACTGAAAGTGTACGTATGCACCCTAGCACATAGCATAGCACACAATATACTGATTGCCACCTAAAGCTAATAACTGGCTGAGCAACATCAACTGCAATCAAACGTTTACAATAACTTACAGTGAGTCTCTTACAGCTACAGAGGGATTTTAGCCCGCTCGTTTTTGCTGAATTTTTATAATTCAGCCACAATGGAAGATTTTCCAACATGAACCACCTTTTTAAAGGGGACCTGTTATGCTAATTTTTCAACATATGTATTGAGTTGTGGACTCCTATAGAGCAGTTACATACAATAACCCGCACAGAAAGCTTTGTAGATCTTCCAGAATCTGCACCTATTCTTGGCGTTTTCGGTCTGAGCACGGCCACACTGCTCCCGAGGACTTCCAGACCCCTGCCAAACCCCACTCTCTAATTTTGTCGGAATAGGTGTTGATGAATTACTTACAGTTTAAGCGTCTGACTCTTCTACTTGACCAAGTAACGTTGGAAAGACGTCTGGCTTCAGCAACGGTTTGGCAGATAGTCCAGACAGTCCCGTATTTTTCTTTTGCTGGACAGGAATCTTCAACTCCAACCACTTCTGCCTGATGTTTGCCTCTTAAGGCAAGTTCAAACCTGAACAAATGTTTCCTGGAAGCCATTAATGTTTGCTGTGTGCTAACACGGTGAAATCTACGAAAAAAACGAGCGTTTAGAGCCATCACAAACTTCTATCAGGCCTCACTTTCAAATCGCAAACCTCATTGTTTAAAACATTGGCATCGTTTAACAGGAGAATACAACATTCGGCGAATCGGAGCGCCACGATGCGGCCATCCGATATATGCGAGGGAAATTTAATGGAAATGCATTGGAACGGGACTGGAGATTTTGTCCGAAATAGGCGAAATCCGTTATAAAAAATCCGATATATGCAATGAATTTTTATTGGAAATGCATTACAGAAAAATCGGTTCTTTTTTATCTGTCCGTTGTGAGCGAATTTCCGATATATCCGAGTCTGATATATCCGAGGTTTACTGTACCAACATTTATTGGTCAGAAACGTAGAAAAATCATAGTAGTTCTCCTTTCAGGTCATGTCACACCATGTTAGTTCAGGGGTGGACTTGTTGGGGTGTTTTGCACACCACTGCATGTGATGCTTAATTATCAAGGTATGTTTTCCCACTATCCATATGCTAAATGCAGGTTGGTGCTAATGGCACTTTATAATGCCAGCATCAGTGTGATGGGGCTGAAGCGCATGAGTGAGAACCCAAGACTGCTGCCTCTTATTTGGACTCTACTTGAAGGTAAAGCAGTATGTAGAAAACACACCACACACATACACTCAAGCCACAATAATATCATATCAAATAAGCACACTCATAACATTGTGGCAGTGGTAAAGCCACTGGAGGGCGCTATCATCCCAGGGTGTTAAGCCCACACTGCTTGGCTCATGTTTTGTGCAACAGACAGATCCTGGGAGGTGTGCCTGCACTCCCTGCGCCTCCTGCAGTCTGTGCTCATGGAAGATGGAGTGCATGACTGTTTGGGCACCGCTGTCATGGATTTGGACCTACAGGCCCGTGTTAGCCGACTTACGTCCAGTGTTGAGCCGAGCTTGAGATTGATAGCGCAGCAGACTTTGGAAGACATCCAGGTGCTCAAACAGGTATCCGTAAAAAAAAAACAAACACAGTAACAGAAACCTCATTGGGTCAAAGCCGTCAGACCATAATTGAAAATGTTTTTAAATAATTCAAATTGATGTTGGATGACATAAATATTTGTGTGTTTTCAGGGTCGGGGATGTGAAGCTTAGACATGACTTTCATTCCTCTAGTTCCCCTTTTCATCGCTGTGTATTGTTCTGGGGTACAGAGGAATGACAGCAGTTACATGTTCATATTTTGTCCTTTTCTCTTTAAAGAACTAGAAGTGTTTGACTATTAGAAGTCTGTGCAAAGAACATTAAAGAGGCCGTTAAAAAGTGACCACTTTCAACTCCTGTTTCAGTTAGTTTAGTTTAGTTACATTGTTTTTACGTCAGCGCATTTGCAGTTGGGCTGCACGGTGGACGAGTGGTTAGCGTGCAGACCTCACAGCTAAGAGACCCGAGTTCGATTCCAATTCAGGTTTCCTCCCACGTTCCAAAAATATTCATTCATTCATTCATTCATTTTCTACCGCTTTTTCCTCACGAGTGTCGCGGTTGTGCTGGAGCCTATCCCAGCTGTCTTCGGGCGATAGGCGGGGTACACCCTGGACTGGTGACCAGCCAATCACAGGGCACATATAGACAAACAACCATTCACACTCACATTCATACCTATGGACAATTTGGAGTCGCTAATTAACCTAGCATGTTTTTGGAATGTGGGAGTACCCGGAGAAAACCCACGCATGCACGGGGAGAACATTCCCACTCCATACAGAGATGGCCGAGGGTGGAATTGAACCCTGGTTTCCTCGCTGTGAGGTCTGTGCGCTCACCACTCGACCGCCGTGCCGCTGTTCCAAAAACATGCTAGGTTAATTAACGACTCCAAATTTGTCCATAGGTATGAATGTGAGTGTGAATGGTTGTTTGTCTATATGTGCCCTGTGATTGGCTGGCCACAAGTCCAGGGTGTACCCCTGCCTCTTGCCCGAAGACAGCTGGGATAGGCTCCAGCACCCCCTGCGACCCTCGTGAGGATAAGCAGTAGAAAATTAATGAATGAATAATGTTAAATTGAGATGTCCGGAGGCCATTTTTGGTCTACAGCTCTTTTTCTTCTAAAAATACAATTTCTTCATTATTATAGATATATTTTATTAGATATTGCAATGATGTGCTTTGTCACCTGATACACAAAGCTAAGATGTGGATTGAATCTTTATCTGAGTCCCTAGTTTTTCATGTGTGCGCCGTCCTCGATGGTAAAGGTTGGACACCCTTGTGGTTTGTTGGTTTGAGAGAAGCACACAAGAATATCATATTGTTAATTGTGTAGCTTTATTTCTTTTTTTTTCTTTAGCACGGACTTCTCAGTGTAGAGGTATCCAGTTAACAAGGCATAGACTACAAGACAGGATATAATGGAAGACCTGTGAGGAGAAGTTTCATGGTCTGGTGCAGTAATGGAAGCAGAGTGTAACGTTTGTACCTTTTTATCAGCAGATGACAACTTGACCGCTTGACCTAAACTTTTCTCACAGGAGCATTTTTTGTTAAAAAAAAAATACTAGAGATGCTCTATGAGATTATGCTAAGAACACGCTAGGGGTGGGGGGGTAGGAGTGAAGCGAGTGTTAGGGAATGGAGAATATGTGGAGATCATCCACCACTTAAGCTTTTAGGAAGAGGCAGCAACATTGGGCTTGTCATCACGAGTGACAGGGATCTTGCGCTCGCTACGGCCGGATTCGCTCCCCCCGCCAACTTTCGGCCCGGTCAGTGTCAGGAGACCATCAGCGGACAGCGTGCAAGTGATGGCTGATTGGTCCACGCTGGAAGGGAGGCGGTAGCGTCTGTGAAACTCACGGGAGATGTAACCGTGGTCATCCTGCAACATTGAGCAGTTAATTAATTAAGTTAATTATGAGCGGTAAGACTTTCTGAAAGGACTCACCTGTCTCTCTCCGTGCTTTCCTTGGATCTCTACGTAATCATCCGTGATCTTCACACTCAGCTCATCAGGAGAGAAGTGTTTGACGTCCAAATAGACTGTGAACTTATCTCTGTCAGACCTCACCTTGGGGGGAAAAAAGGACGTAATTAATCATTAATCATTAATCACACTTGACGTGCTTTCAGCTTAGTTGTTACCTCAGACATTCCAGAGTTGGAAGAATCCAAAAAGCTTCGGAAAAGGGACTGTCTATAATAAGGGCTTATAGTAGAAGCGGCATATGGGAAGAGGTCATAATCAAACATGCCCTCTCCAAAGAACTGATCGAAGAGTCGAGCAGGGTAGACCGAGCCCAGGGCCCGTCTAAACCAGGGATGCTGAATGGCAATATCCATAGTGACCGTTAAGAGGTTTTAGTCTGGCGCAGCTCGGCTTGGCTCAGGTATTCAAAGGCAGGCGAACCGTTCAGCTTAGATTCCAGCAGGCAAAAAAAAAGGCGGAGGTCAGAGCGATGATGAAAAACGAAGCGAATGGATGGGCTTGCTCAACAGCTCCCTCTTTATATATCTAAGAAGCAGAAAGACAGGCTTTAGCCACGATCCCTCTGGAATGGCATTATGTCATAGCGAGTTTAGCACAGTCAGCAGAAAATTGGCTTGAGGATGCACTGATGGATGGGGTCTGGGATGGTGGTGGTGGGGTTTCAGGGCGGCTGATGTGACTCAATGCCACCAACAAGCCAGACACCCGGGGGCTGCCAAAACAAACCATTCTCCATGTGGAAGGCAGGACCAGGAAGTGGATTGCTGTATTGTTCCACTGTGGGAGCCGAGGCCAAGGGTGGATAAAGGCAGTGCTAGATGAAGACATTAAAACATTCACTGGACAGTAAAGTATATACAGCATTATCAATCAGACCCTGTAAAAAAAAAAAAAATAGTGGGCACAATTCAGAACCCTGAAGTCTTCCATCTCTGTCTTTAAAACCAGTGGTGCTAAATATGACTTTTGTTAGTGAGATCCACAGTGATGTTTTTGTCATGGGGCCCCAATATCCCCGAAATCCCATTGCAGGCGGTGCGCCAGGTCGAAACTTAACCAGGAAAAATATTTTTTTTTTTCTTTGCTGCCTGCTGTCCTTTTCCAGCCATCCATGCTAATCCCAATGTGAAATGTTATGAATGAATGCACCCAGCATGACAACAGACTAAGCTAACTGAGCCCTGCTTTTGCCTCAAAGCCACATGTTTGTGCACCCAAGAGGGAGGCATCCTTATTTCGACTAGAACTTTGTCCACTGGCACACATTAACAACCTTGACCTGACCTTGACCAGATCGAAATGCTAATAATCATTCATTCATTCATTCATTTTCTACCGCTTTTTCCTCACGAGGGTTGCGGGGGGTGCTGGAGCCTATCCCAGCTGTCTTCGGGCGAGAGGTGGGGTACACCCTGGACTGGTGGCCAGCCAGCCAATCACAGGGCACATATAGACAAACAACCACTCACACTCACATTCATACCTATGGACAATTTGGAGTCGCTAATTAACCTAGCGGGGGTGCTGGAGCCTATCCCAGCTGTCTTCGGGCGAGAGGCGGGGTACACCCTGGACTGGTCGCCAGCCAGCCAATCACAGGGCACATATAGACAAACAACCATTCACACTCACATTCATACCTATAAACAATTTGGAGTCGCTAATTAACCTAGCATGTTTTTGGAATGTGGGAGGAAACCGGAGTACCCGGAGAAAACCCACTCATGCACGGGGAGAACATGCAAACTCCACACAGAGATGGCCGAGAGTGGAATTAAACTCAGGTCGTGCATAGAAGGGCATAGTCAGAATCCAAAAACCTACCACTTCCACATGGAATGAGAGGAATCTTTTTTCCACAGGGCACACATGTAGACAAACAACCATTCACACTCACATTCATACCTATGGACAAATATCTTTGGACTCCTATAGAGCAGCTACACACAATAACCCGCACAGAAAACTTTCTAGATCTTCCAGAATCTGCACCTATTCTAGCTGTATTTCCTTGGACTCGCCTCAGTCACTGTCAAGCTGTCTTCATATAGACAAGCAACCATTCAACATGCAAACTCCACACAGAGATAGCCGAGGGTGGAATTGAACCCTGGTCTCCTAGATGTGAGGTCTGCGGCTAATAATAATAACGTTTGTTATTCAAATGTGCCACATTGAACCCAATATTCCAAAGCAAAAGATAAGAAATTCCGATTGAACAAAATATACGAAGACTAAAGAGGGGGTGACTTCCCATGCCCATTTCGCCACTAGTGGTATTAGTCTAATCCTGCAGGGCTTTGGCCTGTTAACACAAGCTTAGTCGCCCTATGTCCTCATGGGCCAAGAGCAACCGGGCCAGGCAGCCACGGTGGTTGTAGACTCGGGTGGTGGAGGTTGTCTGAAGTTCGGGGTCGGCTAGCTGCTGCCGGACCGGACACAGACCTTGATTAGACTGGCTTCAGTCGACCAGAGTCAGCACTCTGGCTTTTTAATCAATGGGACAGACAATTCCTGTGTGTTCAAAACCTCTACGGTTGTGGCTGCTACGCTAACATGCGTGCTGTTATTCATTCACACTTTTTTTAGTTTGATGCGGAGGCACGTGATCCGATTGGATTATTTCTATTGTCTTGAACATTGCAATGGCATTTTTTTCGAAGCGCAGGTGCGCCATGACTGCGCCCACTATATTTTTTCTTTTTTTGTTTGTTTGTTTGATCTTTTGTAGAGCTTCAACTTTTGTATCTGAACAAATCCTGCTGGTCCTTCAAGCACAGGGGGCCCGGCAGGGGGCCCGGCAGGGGGCTCTTTAACCTGGGGGTTACAAACAGTATCAGAGTATGCTTGAGTGGATAAGGTTGACCAATAGGGTGACAATTTTTGGTACCCAAAATCATTCATTCATTCATTTTCTACTGCTTATCCTCACGAGGGTCACGGGGGGAACAGTGGAAAAGACGGTATAAAGGTCTTCAAAGACGGTATCAACCATGTTTATTGTCTTTTGTCACGGGGAACGTGAGATAGAGGCGCGAACGGTGCTAACCGTGAGTGCACCACTACTGCACTGAAGATTCATTCATTTATTCATTTATATCGCTTATCCTCGCGGGCATGCTGGAGCCTATCCCAGCTGTCTTCAGGCGAGAGGTGGGGTACACTCTGGACTGGTCGCCAGCCAATCACAGGGCACATATAGACAAACAACCATTCACACTCACATTCATAACTATGGACAATTTGGAGTCGCTAATTAACCTAGCATGTTTTTGGAATGTGGGAGGAAACCGGAGTACCCGGAGAAAACCCACGCATGCACGGGGAGAACATGCAAACTCCACACAGAGATGGCCGAGGGTGGAATTGAACCCGGGTTTCCTAGCTGTGAGGTCTGCACGCTAACCACTCAAAAACCCCAAAACAGTTTTCATGTTTTTGCGAGTGATACAGGTAGTCTTTGACCATGTGCGCTTTGGTCAGGATCTTGGACCATGCTGCTAGATCCATCACTGGGTGCAACTAGAACTGTTAGAGGTCTTCTTGTTGTTGGGTTTTCTTATCTTCTTGTCTATTTTTTTTATTTTTGTAGTACTTCTTTTGTTTGTGTTTCAACTAGATTCTGTGGAAGGGTGGTACCAGGACCAGCATCTTAAGCCAGATGCTAGATGGGTTGGCATTCTGGGAGCTGATTAGTACTGTATTTTACTTTACAGTACTAATGGTCTTTCCCGAGATCCTCTATCCGGGCTTTATTCCTGTGAGCTCCTGTTTTGGTGCTATAATCAAAAACATAGCATCTTGGGTTCCTTCATAACGAGAACTTGGCTAACCAGACTTGATGAAAGGGGCCCTGTTCTACGTGTCAGACCTTACACATGTAGTATGTACGATGTGTCCTACCATGAACTTGGTGGTGGTTTCAATCTAAACCTAAAATTTCTGAACAATTGGGTACCATAAAGTCACAAGATTTCCAAGCCTTTTCATATTTCTCACCTGAAACCAGTGGATTAGGAGTCCCACTAAGGTGCCCCCAGGAACACCACATAGGGGACCTGGTACTGCGAGCACACACAATGCCTCTGCAGCCTACAAGGGGGAGAGCCCCGTTTCTGAACAAATACTTCAAGAACAGTCAAAACCAAAAAACACCTTCAGAAATGACAAAACAAACACAACACAAACTTATGATTTTCAGATTTTAATTTGAATTATGAATAGAAAAACACAAAACACTCCTAATGATATCCAGATTCTTATCCACCATTTTGGTGAGCTGTGCTCTACTACTCTCTACTGGAGTACTTTTACATTACAAGACAATCATGTGCAGGGTTCTCAAACTATTTTTTCTCCAACTACTTCCCAGTACTTCATATTCCCAAGTATTCCCATCTGAATGTTTGATCAAAGGGTGACATCATACTAATTAAAACCTACTTGAAGGTAATGTTACATAGTGTTCTTCCACTTATGCTTTATATATATATCAAATAACTCTTATTGACATATACATTATGTATTTTCAACTCTAATATTCAGGTCTTTTTGTGTCTTTACTGCAAAGACATTGTACAATCATGCCACATTGTATTTGGCTTTCATTAATAACAGCAAACAAGAAATGCCAGTTTGCTATCTTGATTAATGTCTGTTTTCACTTCCTTAATTTCCTCATGTGGTGCACAGCAGTCAAATGTCAAGCCATGATACACTGACACCCATTTGCCACTAGGGGGCGCAGTTTCTGCAAAAAACAAACAAACAAAAAACTCATAAAGTAAGCCAGAGCACTCTTGTTGTTTTTGGAGGAGTCTAAACTAAAAAGTCTACGGTTTTTGTCCCAGTCCACCCATGGGACTCTGAGAACTTAGAAAAGGTGAATTTGTGTTACTAAACAATACATATTTGTGAAAATAAACTAAGTTATCAACCCAATTCTGATACTACTCGATACTCTCGCTACTTAAAATGATCCCATACGACTCTTTTAAATGTTAAGCCATATAAGCACAAAAATGACATAATAGTTGTTTGGAACGTTATATATTTACATTATTCTTGACATAAATTTAGCAGCAACAAATGCGAGGAGCCACTGGGGAGCCGATAGAGCGTCTGTGAGCAAACTATAAGAACCGAATCACTTAAAAGAGCCGGAATTGCCTTGTTTGAGAGTCGTGTGCACGTGAGGCTGAAAGGGTAGTATTACAGGGAAGAGACGCTGTAAACAGAGAGATGTGTTAGCAAAGGGAAAGCTAACAGAGAGAGAGAGAAAGAGATGTGTAGCAGAGCGTCACTATTTCCTGCAACATCAAACGTGACGTTATAGCGTCAACTACAGGATATGTTTTTTTTTTAATTACAATATTTTGGAGTTCTGTCGAACCGAGCAGAAAGATCGCACCGAGGAGTTGCGCGCGCACAGGGCCGGTATAAATAATCTTTTAAATTAGCAACAAAACAAGTAAAACAAAAGAGAGAAAAGAACATAAAACCGCTGGGGTTGAAGTGTGACTTCCGCCGGTTCATCGAGGTCGGAACGAACGGCACCGCGGGCATGTTGAGCGGCTCTGCACCTCCCGTCCTGGATGATGTTTTCGAGGAGGACGACGTGTTCGGCGGCGGGGAGGAGATCGTTGTCGGTCCGCTGCAGTCTGGGAGTTGCCAGGTGAGTTGGATTTTTAGTCTGAACCTGAGCACATTCATATTCATATCACACCGAACACACTTGTTTTTTTTCATATTTTTACTGTATTTTACAACAATATTAACACCCGCAATGACAGTTTTACACGCAATCTACCGAAGACTGGAGATCAGTATATTACAATCAAAAGTAAATAGGCCTATATATATATAGTCTTAACTACATATAATCGACATTAATCGGCATTAATCAACTTTATAAACAGCTGGAATGTTAACGTTGTGTTTATACATTAACGTTGATTTGCTTGTAGCATCTTTACTGGATAAAATATGTCAAAAGGATCCTCTGCATACTTCAATTTTTCTACATGCAGCTCTTGGTGGAAAAAGTTAGGACACCCCAATCCTAGACAAAATTAAAATAAAGTAAAAATAAACAACAAACTGCTATAGAATTTAAAAGCAATTTCACAAAGCTTTATTTGCATTGCTAGAAATGTCAATCTTCACCCTCAAAAAATATCAAAAATAAAATATTACACCAAGGTGGTGTCTCCTTCAAGGGACTACCAGAGGGATGGGAGCTTCTGGCTTCCAGGATCTAAGCAGTGCTGCACTCTTCTGGACAGATGGCATATATTGCTCCTGTTATCTGCTGGAGCCATCCATCCATCCAACTTGGGGTCGTTACTGTCCTCATACTGTCCGCTGTTGCCTTCACATCCCATATTTTATATCTATCCATCCATTTTCTATGCCGCTTATGCTGGAGCCTATCCCAGCTGTCTTTGGGTGAGAGGCAGGATACACGATGTTTGTCTATACGTGCCCTGTGATTGGCTGGCCACCAGTCCAGGGTGTACCCCGCCTCTCGCCTGAAGACAGCTGGGATAGGCTCCAGCATGCCGGCGAGGATAAGCGATAGAAAATGATGTGCACTCACGGTAGTCTCTGCAGTTAGATTAGCGCTGTTAGCACCTCTATCTCACGTTCCCCATGACGATAAACATAGTTGATACCATCTTTGAAGACCTTTATACCGTCTTTTTCACTGCTCTATCTCACTATGCAGCCTCTCCACCTTCATATTTCCGCAGGGATATCCGATCATTCGATGCAGCAAAGGGATGCTAACAGTTGCTAAGAGCTGCTACCGAGTGTCAACAATGGCGCAAGCGGCAAACTACAAACATAATAAGATGAATCGGGCGACGCCATCTTGAAACATGAGACCTCCGCGTCAGAAATCCAGTCTATATCGATATGAACGATATGCTTGTTTTTGATATCGTGCTTAACAGAAATAAGTTTGGACACTCCTGTGCTAAATAATTGACGGTTTTGAACTTCATTGCTGGATAGTGCAGGTGTACCTAATTATGTGGTTAATTAATTGGCTAATTAAGGTTAGACATCACACTGTAAAAATGTGTGATTTTTGAACATCGATAAAATATGAATTTAATTTTGTTTGTTTCAGTCAGGGTTGGGGGAAGAAGCGAAGGAGGACGCCTCTCAGATGGAAGCTGACTTCGTGCAGCTGACCTTCAGGAAGCAGGTGTCTTACAGGTAAGGAAGCGACAGAAAAAGGGGAACGTGTTTATCCGCTAACCTGTTCGACCTGAACCTGACACCAGTGTTCCTCTGTTTGTGTGTCGGTTTTATACATGCATGCATCACTGCATCCGATTGGGTCACAGCGACCCTCAAAGATGTCTTCTTTGTATATGTTTCTCTATAGGAAACATGAAAGCGTCTGAGAATGGCGCGGCTACATGAGATGGCTTTAATGCCGTATTATGTAATACGCGGCATGTCCTCTGTGAGGTGAATTGCAAACCCCTCGGAGCTTAATCTCAACCCATGTTAGAATAATCAGTAACACAGTGGCTGCTAATACTGACACGACTTGGTTATGTAAGTGGGAGTGTTGTCCGCCGTGTGCATGTTTCATCTCTCTTAAAGGAAAACTGCACTTTTTTGGGAATTTTGCCCATCCTTAGGAGAGACATGAGCACACTTGTCTGTCTTTTTTCAGCGCATTATAAAGATATATAACAGATAAAAAGAGACAACACGTAATGGGAAGCACTATAAAAAAAGCACCAACAACGCTCCATTTACTTATAATTATATAATGTAACTTAAGACATATTTATGCATTTTTATTAAGTAGTATTCATGCCGTGTTGTGCGAAGGCATACACACGCGTGCACGCAAATGTTTGCATACACACGCAGTTCAGTTGCAAATGTAAACATTGTCATAATTCATGGTATATTTGTAAACAAAATATAATTTTCATGTTCAACAACCGTTTTTTGTGTTGTTTATATTGTGGCATTTTGGCTAAATTTATATGGCTACATTTTTATCAAAGTAAATGTTATGCTTGAAACATATCTTTTCACAAAAATACTTTTTTTAAAATTAAATATTCACTATCTCTCCTCTGGACATCCCAAACATCACTTTGTATCAAATGTCCCTCTGATGTACAACTTCCTGATCCTATCCATCCTGGTCACTCCCAATGAGAACCTCAGGATGCTCATCTCTGCTCCCTGCAGTTCTGTCTAAATTGTCTAAAAGTCTAACTAATAGGTATGAATGTGAGTGTGAATGGTTGTTTGACCAGTCCAGTCGCCAGAAGTCAGCTGGGATAGGCTCCAGCATACCGCCGCCGCCCTAGTGAGAATAAGCGGCATAGTAAATATTTTTATTTTTATTTTTATTTTTATTTTTATTTTTATTTTTATTTTTATTTTTATTTTTATTTTTATTTTTATTTTTATTTTTATTTTTATTTTTATTTTTATTTTTATTTTTATTTTTATTTTTATTTTTATTTTTATTTTTAATTATATTCATAATGCACACCAGAGATGGGGCCAGTAGCTACCTCAGCTTTGGTAGAGGTTTTCCATCCATCCATTTTCTATGCCTCTTATCCTAATTGGCGCGCCAATTAGTGTATCATCATACCACGCGTTGTCTTATTGGAGATAATAAACACGGACAAGGATCAGCCATTACGCTTTGACTTCCTGGATTTAATGTGCTTATTGTCCAATTAGAACACGGCAGACGGATGTCCAGTGGAAATGAAACTGACAAGATGAACATGACGGCAACAGGCTAGCCAATTAGCGTGGTCAGTACAGAGTATTTGGCCTTCCATGCCTTTAATTTGTTAGGTGTATTTTCAGCGGGTTTGAATCCCTCTTTAATAAACGGCTTTAAAGCGTTTCACTAGCTAGCTATTCACGCTCATATACTTTCTATGTCTCCCTCATCAATGTCTGAACTTGTAATTAATATTGACTGATTTGTCAAACAGCTGAGGGAGTGGGGGGGGGGGGGCAGGCTTTGCCTCCAGCCACAAACGTGTATAATGTAACACCACAGCGTGCCAGATGAAGCCAATGACAACAACAACAGACGGACAACAAAGAAAACCAGGCAGCACAGCCTGGTCTGGGTGGCCTCTGTTGGTGCCACAAATGATTATTTTGATAGTCCACTAATTAACTTTTTTTTTTTTTTTCGATTAGTCAACTTGCCCTCCCCCCCACCCTAAAAACACACACACACAGAACTGGACTTTTTACATTATGTATTACTATTATTATTATTTATTATGTACTTTTACCTGCATGGTGGATGAGTGGTTAGCGCGTAGGTCTCACAGCTAGGAGACTCGAGTTCAAGTCCACCCCTCTCTGTGTGGAGTTTGTATGTTCTCCCCGTGCATGCGTGGGTTTTCTCCGGGTACTCCAGTTTCCTCCCACATTCCAAAAACACTCCAAATTGTCCATAGGTATGAATGTGAGTGTGAATGGTTGTTTGTCTATATGTGCCCTGTGATTGGCTGGCGACCAGTCCAGGGTGTACCCCGTCCACCTCTCGCTCGAAGACACCTGGGGTAGGCTCCAGCACCCCCTCGACCCTTGTGAGGATAAGCGGTAGAAAATGAATGAATGTATTATTCCATGTATTATTATTGTATTTACTTAATTAAACAAAAAATATATATATTAAATATTTACTAAAATTACTAAAAATGTCGGTAGAATACTCCATTACTAAAATATTTGATAGCTGCAGCTCCAGAAAACACATAATATAATGAATCAAATCGTTATCGCTAATGTTAACATCTATAGCTATTTGAGTTATGGGCGCCACAAACAATGGCGAATGGCGATATTCACCGTTCATTCAGCGATGTATCACATTGCTAATATCAAATCTTACTAGTATCGAAGATAAACTTACATAAATGTCTGTGTAAATTAATGTAAACATACTCATTATGTTTACTCCAGTGTGTGCACGAGGACTGTGTTCAATTTTTCATCGCAATCACCCAGAAGAGGACCAATCAGCAGGAGTTTCATTGATCAACCAATGAGCACACACGTTGCTCATCGGTACAGTATACTTGCCGTGTCAGAGTTCCTGGAGTTATTTCGAAAAATAATTTAATTAAATTAAAAAAACGCTGACATGGGAACTTGTTGGTGCCAGAATAAACATAGCGGATATGTTTACATTCATCATACGTTCATCTTCAATGCTAGCAAGATCCGGTACTAGCAAGACAGCCAATTAAAACCATGGGAGACTCATATTGAAAAACACAGCTCAAACCAAGACCAAACTGTGTTTCACTCGGAAAATTATTTTATCACGCTCATGTTCAGGATTACAGATGACTCAAATTCACCATTAAAGTCCTTTGTTGGAGAGACACTGGAGAAAAAATGGCTCAATGGAAGCCATTGTGTTGTTGAAAGGATCTCTTAGGAAACTGTGTCATGCCTCTGAGTAGCATTTTATTTATTATGGAAATGCACACTGAATGACACAGTGGACAGGTGTGTGTGTGTGTGTGTGTGTGTGTGTGTTGAGGTTCGAGTTACAGAAAAACAAATATCCACCCTTTTCAAGCCTTGTAGAATAAAGTAAATGTATTCATGCACAGATGAGAGCTGGATCTGCATCTTAATTGACTCTAGTCCAAAATTATAATCCGATACAATAATACTTGCATGCAACAACTTACTGCAAGGCTATTTTAATATATAGTAACAGGTATTTAATTAGAAATATTTTTCTGTAACTCTGTATTTTTGCATTCCTAAAGTGACAAGGCGGCTCTACAAGTAGATAGGATTCGACTTACATGCACGTTACCGTCCACTCATTATTATATTACTATTCAGCGTTTTCTCTGTGTGTGCGTGGGAACACACATTCTTAATAAAGAGTATAAATTGTACTTTTATGTGTTTGACACATCAAACGCTACGCAGCAAATGGATACAAAATCGTGGAAGTTTCAATCAGGCACATAACGGGGCAGCTAACCATTCAAGGACCCGATGGGTAGATTGTTGTCATGATCCACTTCCGCGTTTTAGCCGGGCGGGGATGAAGTAGTGGCTCCGAGTGGGAATACGAACGTGTTGTGGCGTGCAAGCGGCCGTGCCCGTGTTTGCGTTTGCGTGGCAAGTGTATATAGACATTTATCTGTGTCACTGTCTTTATTTAATCCATTTAAAACAAACAGGAAGGAACGGGCGAGGAAGCAGTTTGAACTTCCAGAAGAAGAGGATTGAAGGAGGAAGGAACGTGTGAGAAAAACAAACAAGAGAGCGAATACACCGGAGTACTGACTTGTCAGAGATATGAAGTAATACTACTGCGACCCGGTGTAAAAGTACTGTTTAAGAGACCTAAAGAGGAATGCTGTCAAGGATTATCTCCCCCCTTAGGACTCAACACTAATCTCTCTTTGCATACAAACACCTTTGGCTTCTTGGTAGAGTGTGCACGGTAACACTATTCGAATTGTTCCATTCATCTGTTTTTAAGTATTTGGATAATGGCTTGTGTCAAAGTGGATGTGTTCCTGTTTTGTCAAAATACAACTTTTGCTTCTTATAAGAGGCGTAATAGTTACTGAAGCACAAGTTAAGTGTTTTTGCGCACAGAATGTGCACTCACTGCAGACACTTATATCGTTATTTTAGCTAACAATTGTGAGTTATTCCTTATTCAAAATGAGGCAGGGCTAAGAATTTGACTGACAAATTGACTGCCATGGATGTCAACACTGATGAGGCCTTTGAGGCCGGCATGGACATCCGTGGTTGTACCCTCCAGGAAAAATCAGGCAATGAAGAGGAATTATTTTTATTCGGAAACGGCGACATAGATGCCATTTTTACTTCCAGTTCATCCAACTCCTCAAGATGCTCCTCCTCCCCAGTACCTCACTCCAACACTTGTTTTTCCTCAAATTATACCGAGGATGAGAATGAAATGCTTTTCGGATGCTCCAAATCATTCACTGGACTCAAACTCTTCTCAAGAAGGTAAGAAACAGTATAAGTGTAATTAGCTGATGTTGACAACAGGTGGCGCCATTGGTTCAATTATGAATGTCCCATGATTTTTCTTACATGTGATAGCTGCCATCTTTCATTGATGGAGTAAACAAAACCCAGGTTAGTGGTGGTGTGTTGTTGTTTTGGGGAATGAAGCATTTTTTTTTACTAAATTTTTACTAAAAGTGGGTTTAAAAAATTGAAAATAACACAAATGTTTAGAACTATGAATCAACGTTTTATGTCCATAACAAAACAAAGCAGCTAGGTTTGATTATTCTTTAAATATAACAATAAAATCGTTACATTAGCGGCCTGCCGCAAATGAATGAATGTATGGGAAACCCTGCAGGGTATGCGTGCTTACTTGCAAGTACATTTGCATACATAATAAACATGAGTCATTGCAAATAATGCAGTACAGAGAGATGAGGAGAATTGTAAATGTTTCCCCTTGTAGAGATGACTTGCTAAGATAAATAAGTAAAGCCTCATTTACACTTCTACGCACTCTCTCCCAGCAGTGGTAAGCACTTTGTCGTGGCAATGAGTAAATTGATTGTTACTGTACATGTTATATATGAATATATATTAGGCGTTGGCGAGATATCTTTTATATACTGCTATAGAGTGTTCCAGTGATATTTTTGTTCCTACAATGTGCCGTTCACATGTGCACATAAAAATGTGGTCCCGCGGGCCGCACTTTGGACATCCCCTGGATGACATATTTCACAGAGAGTGTGTAGTGTTAGAAAATGAGTGTCTCCATGCTGTGTTTTTGTGGCACAGACTGCACCCAGCAGACTCGTAGAGGGACGGTCCCAAGTCGCAAGCCCCTTTTGAAACCCTCTTGATGAGTAAATGCGTGACAAAAGAAACACACAAAAAGAGACAGAGAGACTTTTTCAATGTGCACCGCATGGGAATTCGGAGCGGAGTTCCGATGCGTACAAACGGAAAAAAAGAGCATTAATGAGACAGTCACTTACATCACAGAGAATAGTCATCTTTCCTCCATCGCTGCGGTATCTTTATTTCCTCTATGCTCTATTTTTCCAATTGTTGTACTTTTTAAAAAAATGTTATTTCGACATTGCGGGACAATAAAAAAATAGCTGTGAACCACAAATGCCCCCTGTACCGCACTTTGGACACCTCCTTCAATTGAACACAAAATACAGTTTTGTATAACAAGTAAAACTTGTTATTGTTTTTATTATAAATGTGTAAAAAAGTGATTGTGCCCCCTCCCCCACCTCCCTTTAAACATGACTGACATTAATAGAGATCACGTGACAGACCATCACACTACCACCACCATATTTTACTGTTGGTATGATGTTCTTTTTCTGCCATATACCTTCCGAATGGAAGATGATAACCTTCCAAACTGAGACAAGCCTTCTATTTGTTAAGCAACTTTACCATGCAGTCATGAAAACTGACCTTAACTGAGGCAAGTGAGGCCTACAGGTCTTTCGATGTTTTTGTGGGGTCTTTTGTGACCTCTTGGAGATGAGCCTTCTGTTCTATTTGTTCAGGAAATCTGCCATGCAGGCCGTTGTCTTTTTCCCAGTGTCTTTCTTATGGTGCAGTCATGAACACTGACCTTAACTGAGGCAAGTAAGGCCGACAGCTCTTTCGATGTTGTTGTGGGGT
The DNA here is from genome assembly GCF_030265055.1 of Doryrhamphus excisus. NCBI lineage: Eukaryota > Metazoa > Chordata > Actinopteri > Syngnathiformes > Syngnathidae > Doryrhamphus > Doryrhamphus excisus. The sequence goes on along the minus strand of NC_080475.1, from coordinate 10,897,415 downwards.
CTTTTGTGACCTTTTAGAGATGAGCCTTCTGTTCTATTTGTTGAGCAACTCTGCCATGCAGGCTGTTTTTTACCCCCAGTGTCTTTCTTATGGTGGAGTCATGAACACTGACCTTAACTGAGGCAAGTGAGGCCTTCAGGTCTTTTGATGTTGTTGTGGGGTCTTTTGTGACCTCTTGGAGATCAGCCTTCTGTTCTATTTGTTCAGCAACTGTGCCATGCAGGCCGTTGTCTTTTTCCCAGTGTCTTTCTTATGGTGCAGTCATGAACACTGACCTTAACTGAGGCAAGTGAGGCATACAAGTCTTTTGATGTTGTTGTGGGGTCTTTTGTGACCTCTTGGAGATGAGCCTTCTGTTCTATTTGTTCAGCAACTGTGCCATGCAGGTCGTTTCCCCCCCAGTGTCTTTCTTATGGTGCAGTCATGAACACTGACCTTAACTTTTGATGTTGTTGTGGGGTCTTTTGTGACCTCTTGGATTAGTCGTCACTGCGTTTTACGGGTCATTTCGGTTGGCCGGCTACTCCTGGGAAGGTTTACCGCTGTTCCATGTTTTCGCCATTTGTGAATAGTGGCTCTCACTGTGGTTTGCTGGAGTCCTAAACTTTAGAAATGGCTTTATAACCTTTTCCATACTGATAGACCAAGCGGGGCAATCACTTCTTCACACAGGGCTATGTAGGTTTGGATATTTTCTCCTTTAATAAGAAAAAGTTGAATTTATTTTTGTCATTTTTGTGTTCAGTTGATGCTCATAAGTGAAAAAAGTAGTAAACAACCAATGTAATAGTAAACATTTTTCTCGTTTTCGTTGAACCAAAGTAAATAACCTTGGTCACGTACTTGATAGCATCTCATTTCTTTCTGCTATTTTGCATCACAAACGGAGTAGTGAGCATAGCTTCGTATATTACTCACACATTGCACAGCCACTACAGCCTGCTACCCTCAGGTCAAAGATACAGATCACCCGCAGATCCATCCGGCTCATGAGTTCTTGATTTATGCATGTGCATGTTAAGTACGTTTACATTTTTAGCGAATAGTTTTCTTTTATAGTGTGTAGTATTGTGCTGGGAGGCTTTCTTCTCCTTTTATCTTGTGTGATGGCATTACATTACTGCTTATGCTGCACGAGTGCATGTGTGCGCATGTTTGTGTCTTGTTTTGAGTGAATGCTTGTCTCCCGGCATTTGCATTGACAGCATTTATCACACTAAGTGCTTGTCAATAATAGAACTGGTAATTCTGGTTGGATGCAGCAGTTTTTATCTTTTTAATGACATGTTTTAGCGCTCTCTGAATGATAAGTGTTTCAGGTTTTTATCGTGGAACGTCCCGACCAGTCCCATGATCACATTTTTTACTTTTTTTTAAAAATGTGTTTAATGGTTTCATGGTGGGTTGCTAACCTCAACTCGTCAAGGAAGGATACACTGGTTTATTTTTGTCCCAGTTTCAGGCTCTCATGCTGTTTGCGTCTCTCTCCGACACACCCTCCGCCTCTTTCTCTCTGGTTCTCTCGCTCTCTGTGTGCTTCTGTCGCTAATACAGGAAGACTTAGTCAAAGCATAACAGATTAACATGAGAAACAGGAGGGTGAGCTTGGCTGGATAGATTACTTCAGATTTGGCAGGTTTGTACTTGATTTGCTATACTTATTGATTTAGTAAACATATTGCTACAGTTGTATCAAAGACTCAATGGTGTTAGGGTCAATGCAGTGCTGTGCTGTGTCTTTGTGTACGTCAGCATATCATCAAAGGTGACGCCAATATTCCGTATCAGGAGGGAACTTTTCACAACTATGGTACACGAACTAGGACATAGTCATCATGAATTGGCTCTTTTCAGGTCAAATACGGTTAGAAGTATTTAAAATGACATATTTCAATTGTGTGTGTTGAGATCATCACCACTTTTATGTTAGCGTCAATAAGGCAAGATGTCGTTTTGGGTCAAATGTCAATGATGAGAATCAAGAGTAATACAAAATATTAATGGAGTATATGCTGTAAGGCCCTATTGAAATTGCTATGTTTATTATTATTGTTTGTTTTTATTCCGCAACTTTCTCCCCATTTTTGAGGGCCTTAATATGCGCGAAAACTCACCAAATTTTCTCACCAAAGTGTGAAAAAATTTTGGGGCGAAAAATTTTCATATTTCATGGGTCCCAAACATTCATTCATTTTCTACCGCTTATCCTCACAAGGGTTGCTGGAGCCTATCACAGCTGTCTTCAGGCGAGAGGCAGGGTACACCAGCCAATCACAGGGCACATAAAGACAAACAACCATTCACACTCACATTCATACCTATGGACTATTTGGAGTTGCTAATTAACCTAGCATGTTTTTTGGAATGTGGGAGGAAACCGGAATACCCAGAAAAAAAAATCCACGCAAAGATGCGATGGAATTGAACTCGGGTCTCCTCGCTGTGTGGCCTGCGCGCTAACCACTCGAGTACCGTGCAGCATAAGCACCAAAATTCATTCAGTAGTGCCCCTTTTTAAATAAAAAAATAAATATATATATTTTTTATTTTGTTTCAATTTTATTTTTATTGGTTATCAGAGCTATGTTTTAATGTCACTGTATTTATTAGTATCATGTATAATAGAATGAATCAATGTCGTCATTGAAAACATTCAAAACATGTAAAAAAAAATCCTTGCATGGTGGAGTACCAAGACCAAAATAATAAAAATAAAATAAGAATAAAAAGAACATTAATACCCATCTTAATTTTGCCAGAGAACATCTTGATGATGCCCAAGACCTTTGGCGAAATACTCTGTGTTGAACTTTTTAGAAGGTCTGTGTCCCATTAAATCGAGCGTAAAAGTAATGACAAATTTTATACAGTAAAATATGGTGGAGGGAGTGTAATGGTCTAAATTAAATACAGCTGTGGAATAGGTGCAGATTCTGGAAGCTCTAGAAATCTTTCTGTGTGTAGCAAACACATACAGATTTAATAGCGATTCCGTTTGGTTCAAAACCACGTACCAACTTGGACCGAGAGGAGGGTCATGTTGAATGGGCATCACATGGTGTCCATACACTCACTCCAGCGTTGCGCCCTTCCCCGGGGGCGCTACTATTGTCTCTGGAGACAGAAGGATGATGCCTACTTTAGCATTTCAACCTTCTCAGATGTCTGCTCATCTTTCCATGGTTAATAACAATGGCGGCTGTGCTGAAAAACCACTTCTTGACGTTGCCAAGGAGGGCAGTGTACATTAGTTGCTATTCCAGTACAGTAATGGAATGAATGACTGGTGTCTCCGCAGAGATGTTTTTTTATTGGCCTTCTACATATTCTAAAAATAAACCCTTGTTAACGAGAGATTCTATTACATATTGTACTAATTGGCCTTGTTGTTTTTAGCACAGAGCTAAGATGGTGATGATTTGTCATGCTCAGCATATATTACTGAAATTGGTTGGCATATTTAACGTCTTGCCATGACCACTGCCCGTCACATAGTGACATAGCATCTGAGAAACGGTGACGTGGTTGTTGTGCAACAGCGCTCTCAGTGTATTTACTTAGCGCACCGCTACTTTTCCAGTAAATATTTAACCAAACAGCAGCTCTGGAAAGTCTCACACTTGTAAATCTTGAATGCTTTCCATGATGTCATTGGTAGTTTAGCTGTTGGTCTCTCGTTTGACACAAATATACTTAAATATGGTGTCTTTGCGGCGGCACGGCGGTCGAGTGGTTAGCGTGCAGACCTCGCAGCTAGGAGACCAGGGTTCAATTCCACCCTCGGCCATCTCTGTGTGGAGTTTGCATGTTCTCCCCGTGCATGCGTGGGTTTCCTCCCACATTCCAAAATCATGCTAGGTTAATTAGCGACTCCAAATTGTCCATAGGTATGAATGTGAGTGTGAATGGTTGTTTGTCTATATGTGCCCTGTGATTGGCTGGCTGGCGACCAGTCCAGGGTGTACCCCGCCTCTTGCCCGAAGACAGCTGGGATATGCTCCAGCACCCCCGCGACCGTCGTGAGGAAAAAGCGGTAGAAAATGAATGGTGTCTTCGCCTTATTGTGTTATTGTGAGACACACGCTATACGTGCGTATGTCAGTTTCTCAAGGGCGTTATAATAATAATTATTTATTTATTGATTATCGTGACAGGCCTACTGCCTCTCAAATTAGACCGTATGACATTGCCGGGAAGAGATAGACGCTCGTTAGTTCTCAACATCCCAATCAAAGCAGACATTCTAAGTGACTGTTCTTATGTTGTCAATGAAACGTTGAACACTAGTACAACATAAGAGAATAGTGTTAGTGTTTCATTAAAGTTGGATCTGTCTCGCACTCAGCAAAGTTATTCTCCGACTGGAGCAGACTTTTATGCTGACTGAGATGATCAGACTGTAGTTTTTAATTATTGAAAATACTCCACAGGAAGGGGGTGACAAGGGCATGTTTCCAGTCCATTGGGATTTCATTAGGCGCAAGCAGCATCGATCATGTTTATGTGGTATATCTGAGATGTCTCTTGAAAACCATGGATTATGTCATCTCTGAATTTGCGGAAGCAGGCATATTTTATTTAGTAAATGTAAGAAGCAGTTATGGAAATAGTTCCAGCCCAGTCCAATATTATCAAATAGAGCAATTACATGCAATTAAATATTGGGCCATCTTGGCGCAGTCCACTCTACCAAATTACCAAATTGTACACAGTACAGTGAAGTACTGGTTACCACTGTGTGGGCTGGTCCTCGAAATTAGAACCCATTGTTTGGCTTAGAGGGTTGCACGGCGGTCGAGTGGTTAGCACGCAGGCCTCACAGCTAGGAGACCCGAGTTCAATTCCACCCTCGGCCATCTCTGTGTGGAGTTTGCATGTTCTCCCGGTGCATGCGTGGGTTTTCTCCCACATTCCAAGAACATGCTAGGTTATGTGAGTGTGAATGGTTGTTTGTCTATATGTGCCCTGTGATTGGCTGGCCACCAGTCCAGGGTGTACCCCGCCCACCTCTCGCCCGAAGACAGCTGGGATAGGCTCCAGCACCCACCACGACCCTTGTGAGGATAAGCGGTAGAAAATGAATGAATGTTTGGCAGAACTGGAGGTAGCAGAGATAAGGATGCTGAGGTTCTTATTGGGAGTGACCAGGATGGATAGGATCAGGAACGAGTAGACATCAGAGGGACATTACATGTTAGAGGCCTCGGAGATAAAGTCATGAGGGTAGTTGGTGTATGAGAGACAGATTTAAACAAATAGGCATTGGCCAAAAATTTGCTATCAAAGTATACCAAAACCACTAAAATTGTACGTCATAACGTTCCAACGATGTGAGAGAAAGTGGATGTCCAGCTCGGCCACTACATAGTAAATACTTTGTCACGTTTTGTGTTATTCATCCCAGTCGGAAGTGGACGTCGATGTGTTGAAACCACCGGCGTTAGCACAGAACGTGCCGGTACGGCTGCGATGTTGTCGGCTAACATATTACTCACGTCACCAAATGTGATACTGAGTGGACACAGGAGTGGAACATAAGTGGTATAAAGCCTTTTGTCTCCACAGAACAACACACAACAACGTGTCAGTTGCTAACAACAATCACCCGGAATGACCCACAAACCAAAGTGTGGACCTGCCACTATGGAATAAGTTTTGTGTGTTGTGACTTGAGTTGCAGGATTAGCCTCAGAAGATACCTTGATAATACATTCATAATACATTAGAACCGTACATCACTGCCACATAGTGTTACATTCATTCCTCTCTTCCAGTGTCAATCAAAACCGAGTAGGATTACTGTAATGGGCCACAAGCCTGCCGAAGAGCACGTTAACCAATGTCACTTATCAGGACTCAGCTTATGCAGTACGCCGTGCCGAGTCATTTCCCGAAGCTCAGGAAACCGTCTCCTTGTTTTAATATCACCAGTAATTAAAAAAAACTATTGTAAAATAACATTTGACAATAACTCACAATACCATAGTCTTGAGTACTTACTTCGGTAAGTAATATTTACTTACTGTATTTTCACATCTGGCAAATCACTCGCTTCTACCATCATGGAAGGGGATTATAAACACAGGAAGCAGCTGTTGCATAATAACAACGCACACACACACACAACACAAAACACACACACACAACAGGCATGGTGTTGGGCAAAGCACACTCATATCACACATACTGACTTCCCACTTCCAATCCAATGGGAAACAGAATATAGTTTTTAGTAAAAGTTAAACCAGATCGAAAATGTTTTCATCACAATTAATTCAGATGGAAAATAAATAAATGAATAATTAATAAGCAGAGCACTGGAAATGTTTTTTTTCAATTTCTGTCTGAGCACCGCACTTGGCATGTACCATCCATTCCACTAAGTTGTCTGGAAATAATTGCTTATGGCATTTAGGAATAATCCTGCTAAAAAAATAAATGTGCTTCTCGTATGTTTTCACGTAGAAACAGTACGTTCCTTTTTTACATTAAAACTGTTAAACACAACTTGGTGAAAATAAACAAATCGAGCTCGAGTCACGCACACACATAACCACACAAGCTAACCCCTACAAGAATCTATACTGATGTACTGATGGTACATCACGTATATCACCCAACCCTACTTGGACAGCACAGCACTGCACTATATAGACCCATTGATTTATTTCAGCTGCTGGTTGGAATGTATTGTAAAGTCATGTATTTGATGTGTTGAATTCAATGGGGTATTTTTATTTTTATTTTTATTTTTATTTTTATTTGTATTTTTATTTTTATTTTTATTTTTATTTTTATTTTTATTTTTATTTTTATTTTTATTTTTATTTTTATTTTTATTCATTTCTGTGAGTTTAAATAGCAAAAATCTGCTAGCTGGAGGCAGCTAATAATTCATGCAATGGGATTCCCCAATTCTGCCTATCAAGCCCTCTTAAAAAAAAAAAAAGTTCAAAAACCGCCAACAACGGTTCATTTCCATGTGGGACCGGCATATTAATCAAGCGTTAGCAACATTGTTGTTGTACTGTAGACCAACAGCATAAGGGTGGGCCAATAAAATGTTACCACTTTTTACGCATTCATAATTTTTTTTCCAATTATTCAAAAAAAAATGATTTGTAACAGAAACATTGATGGTTTCTGGGCTCCGTTTAAGTGCAGGATTGCAGCTATCTGATATTTTAGTAATCGAGTATTCTACCAAAATTTTGGACTACTTTTTGTAATCTAGGTATTTGTATTATCCAAATACATTTCTGAGATTGGTTATATAATTCTTCATTTTAGCCATCAAATTCATGCATTCATTCAGCATATCAATTTTAAAATATCTATCCATCTTGAGCTGAGTGGTTACCGAGTGGTTAGCACATGGCCTCACAGCTAGAAGACCCAAGCTCAATTCCACCTTTGGCTATCTCTGTGTGGAGTTTGCATGTTCTCCCCGTGCATGCGTGGGTTTTCTCCGGGTACTCCGGTTTCCTCCCACATTCCCAAAACATGCTAGGTTAATTAGCGACTCCAAATTGTCCATAGGTATGAATGTGAGTGTGAATGGTTGTTTGTCTATATGTGCCCTGTGATTGGCTGGCAACCAGTTCAGGGTTGAATACAGCTGGGATAGGCTCCAGCACACCTCGTGAGGATGTGAGTTTGTGGTACTTGGTATGCAGTTTGAATACACTTGTATGCTTCACTGCTCTCCATTTTGTTGCATTTTGCTGGTTTCTCTGGTAGATTATTACTGTCTATATTATTTTTCATAGCGGTTGCTACAGTTTCAGAGCACATGAGACACAGCGCTTTGGCATTGGATTCTGGAAAAATGAAAAATTTCACACTTTCACAACATGTATACAAAAACATCATCGTTGTTGGAGGCTTTAGGGTTGTTTTTCCGACGGCTTCATAAGCAAAATTGGGCAATCCCACGACATGGATGGAAGGATGTGTTCCTCTCTCATATAATGATTGTGGTGATGAAAATTTTCCTTGAGCCCTTTTGAAGTCATTGTTGTTTAATTTACAGAACAGCCTCGGCCTGGGGAGGTGGACCATTGGGTGACCATCATCACACTCTGGCAGCTGACCTCGGAAGTTCTAGCTTACTGTCAGAGAAGACGTCAGGGACTGATATGGTCAATCACATTGATGTGATATGGAGTTCTTCTTCCAACGTCGTATCCATCGATGGCAAAAGAGAAAAGATTACCCTGCTGGTGTCTGTCTGTCTGGTCCTGCGGTTCAGACCAGTAAAGCCAGGAGGCGTTCTAGTATCGGCCTGCCATCTGTGGCGCTACAAGAAAGCAGACGTTCTTCTGTTGGCCTTCCACCGCTTCCGTATCAAAGGCGCCCAAGTGTTGGCGTTCTGGTTGCCATTGGACAGAAGCGACAGTCCATAGAAGATGTGGCGTTTACCAACCCGAGAGAATCAGCCGAAGAAACCGGATCCGAGAGCACGGATCTATCGATCAAAAAGGAATTGACGGCATTGAAATACAAGCATAACAATGCTGACCGTTCTTCCGTAACGTTCTCTGGCAGACATCGAAGGTTGGCAGTGCGATACCGCCACCCTTCCAAAGTCAAGTCAATTGAGCCACATTTGCTCGGTTCCTCCATTTTACTCGCAAGTGTCGTCCACATGGGCAGATGTGCAAAAGAAAACCAAGGCGAAGAATCCAATGCCTCACTAAGTTCTTCTTCGGGTTCCGATAGCGAGGACGCTTGGATCCAAGAGCTGGAGAATAAAACTCGTAGAACTCCAGATGCCAGGCCCGCATCTCGGACACACTTTACTCAAGCGCTTGTCATGGAACGCATGAAACCCTCCCCGTTCCTCCGAACCCCTCGCTGTCTAAGACGGAACTCCTCCGATCTCCTCACACCTCAATCCATCTGTGGGAGTAGAGAAATGCACTATGGGTTATACGGTCGCTATTATCACCGACGGTTGAGTCAAGGTCCTCGGACTTTAAATACTCAATGTCAAAATTCAACCGGCATCTCTCTCGGTCAGATGGTCTCGGCGGACCTGAGATGTGATCTCAGGGGACCCCACTCAGTATCTACCCTCCCCAGAAGCACTTCTTCACATCTGAGGGGATCAAGGAAGTTGACATACTATGATGCTTATCTGGAAACGTGGGAAAACGTCCTATCGTATGTAATCTACCTTCTGTCACAAACAGACCGATTCTGCTTCATCTGTAGCAATGCCTAAGCCCTCGGACTAGACCTGTACTATGTAGTCTGACTGCTGTGTGTCCCACGTAGTCTTTCAGCATGAACAACACAACCTGAACAGTCCGGTTCCGAATCGATTGAACCCCCTGAGAATGCCCTTACTTGGATGAATGAGAATATTCATAGACATTTTAGCAACATGTAGCAATGGTCTTAGCTGTTCTATAAACTTGTTCAATTGAGTCGGACACAAAGCTCTCAATTTACCGGTCGATTTATGTTCCTACCCTCACCTTTGGGTCATTCCGAAAGAATGAGATCGCGGATACAGGCGGCTGAAATGAGTTTCCTCCGTAGGGTAGCTGGACTCACTCTAAGAGATCAGAACTCAGCCATCCGGGAGGGTCTCAAAGTAGAGCCATTTCTCCTTCAAATCGAGAGGAGTCAGTTGAGGTGGCTCGGGCATCTAGTCCGGATGCCTCCCGGACACCTCCCTGGTGAGGTGTTCCGGGCATGCCCAGTCGGTAAAAGGCTCAGGGGTAGACCTAGGACACGCTGGAGGGATTATGTCTCACAGCTGGCCTGGGTGTCCTCATGGTGGAGCTGGAGTAGGTGGCTGGGGACCGGGAAGTCTGGGCTTCCCTGGACCCGGATAAGCGGAGGAAAATGGATGGATGGATGGATGGACCCCTGCTTTAAAGAGTGTTCTTTGTCCATGACTGTGGTGTATACTTATACAGTAAACCTCGGATATATCGGATTCAATTGTTCCCACTGGTTTTGTCCGATATAAGCGAAATCCGTTATATGCGTATACCGGAAAATGTCCGTTTTACGCATATATCGGATTTATATCCGGTATATGCGTAAATCGGATTTTATCCGTTATAAAAAGGCACTTCCTTGACTATGTTTCCAATGTACCTGGACGCGCAGGCAACGCTGCAAACGCTGCAAATGACGTTGTATAGCGGCCTGTCACAATTCGGCGAATCGGAGCGCCACGATGCGGCCATCCGATATATGCGAGGGAAATTTAATGGAAATGCATTGGAACGGGACTGGAGATTTTGTCCGAAATAGGCGAAATCCGTTATAAAAAATCCAAAATATGCAATGAATTTTTATTGGAAATGCATTACAGAAAAATCGGTTCTTTTTTATCTGTCCGTTGTGAGCGAATTTCCGATATATCCGAGTCCGATATATCCAAGGTTTACTGTAATGCATTCCCTCCATGCTAAAACCTTAGCACTGGTGATCATAAAACAGCTACGGTATTAGTAATGAAAGCAAGTCTGTCAAGATAAGTGTGACTAAACATCCAATTACAAACTAATAACTAACAACCACAATCTTGGTAACAAAACAACAGACACAATTAACCATTTATTTTTTACAAAGACTCATGTCTGATGTACAGCACTGTTGTTTATTTTGTGGCAGTCCAATGCTAACAGTGTGACCTGTTGAACCATGATGATTTCGTTCTCTTTAATTAGATTCCTTTTTGAACTATTCTATAATGACCTTATGCAATATAAAGCACCGGCTTTAATATTCCTACTTCTCTTGTGTTTCCAGGAAAGCAATAGCAAAATCCGGCTTGCGCCACCTGCCATGTGAGCCCAGTACATCATCTTTAAACCGACCAGATCCAGAAGCAAATATCCGCAGCACTGTTGACTGGACCGTGAGTATCGCTAAACAGTATGGTCAAATGACCGGTTTGTCAATTTGAAAGGTACCGATCCCGTACTCCCAGACCAATCCCAATTTCCAAGTCGTAGACTGTAGACATGTAGACTGGTTGGGAAAACTCGTTCCTTCCAAAGAATGTAGAGCTCATCCAGTGTTCCGCAAACCAGGACAAAGACCACAAGAAGGAAAGCTGTACTGAAACAATTTGCTTTGGACAGATTAATCTAAATCTCAATGAAAAATTAATCTAAATCCTCATAGCATAATAATAGACTCCGCCTGTCCAAATCACAAACAATTAAGCATCACACTCTCAATCATGGACTTTGTGCTGTAAATTCCTCTATCCGGTCTTCATGGAACGTTTTCAACTGAAAATTCCTATAATTTTTATGCACTGTATTAATTCCCATTCGTTTTGCTTCACCATTTTCCATATGTTTACACTATGTGTTCAGGAGTCTGCTCAGTATGGAGATCATATCTGGTTTGAGACGAACGCTTCGGGGGACTACTGTTACGCGGGAGAGCAACACTGTACTGCCAGAGCGCTGGTTAGTATTGCATACACATTCTGGTGATATATTTGAATATTGAATAGTGATATATTTCATATTAATTTTTCTAGCGGTGAATGATGACATCATGTTTAAAACTAGAATTGCATACAAAATTTTATTTTAGGGTGGCTTCAACCCCCCGTGGAAAGTTATAGCTGATTTTAGAAATGAGTTCAGAATACAAGTAGGGCTAAAAGTTATTGTTTGATTGAAATTATTGTCGAGGCGGACATTAGAAGTCAGGAAGGAGCTGCTTAAGAAAAGGTCACGGGCTTCATTAGCAGACGAATTGAACATTACATATTGTAAAACCCTAGCAAGCACGATGTTAGCTTACTACCACCAGTGGGATTTCACTGGAAAGAGCTTTGGGTATCTTGAAACGTTTGCAGGTCTGTATTAGAACAATTATTGTTTAATTAATAAACCTGTTTTATTGAAGATGTGCATTGTAATAGCATTCCAACTCAAGGATGCAAATTAATAAGGAATTCAAGCCTCTTCTGATCTGCTTGTTTACATTAAGTATCTGTGGTTGAATTGGCTTGGCTTTTTGGAATTGCCCCCAGTGTTCATTTTGAGAATGACTTCCTATTATGATGCTATGGGATGAATGGATGGATTGACACTGATAAAACAAGTCATTGTTTATGTCGTATTGTTTTCACAGCAAAAGTCAGTCAGCCGGAGAAAGTGTGCAGCCTGTAAGATAGTCGTCCACACAGTCTGTATTGAACAACTGGACAAGGTAAATTAGATTTGTTTTGTTCTGTTCCCCCATGAGACCAAATTGGTCAAAAATTTTTTGGAACAAAAATCTAGAAAATATGTAATTAAGTCATTGGTGGGTATTGGTAATCCAAAATCCTTTACAGTATGTCACACAGTATTCTGTTTGAATAAAGTAAATGTTGATTTGTTGGGAAAACCAAAATAACTGAATTAGAGATAATGCAAATAATTAGCATTGTGGATGGATGGTATTGCAATGCTACAGTGTATATACTGTATGTGTGTGTGTGTGTGTGTTCTATAACTGTATTGTCCTCCATTGTACTTTGTTTACACCTCTGAATACTTCCTCTTCTGTATTCTAGATCAATTTTAGATGTAAGCCATCGTTCAGGGAATCTAGTTCCAAAAACATTCGAGAGGTGAGTTCTGGAAAAACAGAAACATTCCATATTTTGGCTGAAAGCATCAGTTTGTTTCATGAAAAATTCTTATTTTTGGTCATTTCCAGCCTAACGTCGTACGTCATCACTGGGTGCATCGGAGAAGACAAGAGGGAAAATGTAAACAATGTGGCAAGGTGGGTGGAGAATTTAATTTTTTTTTAGGTTTTTATTGTTTATTTAGGTTTGTGTCTATTGTGTCTATAGTTTACAGTGGAACCTTGATTTTCATTCATTCATTCATCCGAACCATCTCAGTCTGGCCTCTCTGACTTTATCTCCAAGGCCTCTAACACGTAATGTCCCTCTGATGTACTCCTTTCTGATCCTATCCATCCTGGTCACTCCCAATGAGAACTGTGTGTAACAACTTTATTAACTTTAATAATACCACAAAAGTCACTGTTCCAAATGCTACCAAATAACAGTTCCAGCAATATTGTACAATAACTGAGGTATGGCAAAAATGTAATTTTGAAAACCAAGGTTCTACTGCATTTGGTGTATTTTTATTGATTTATTAATTTTATCAATTTATTAATGTTTTGCATGTTTTGATATTTAGGGCTTCCAGCAGAAGTTTGCTTTCCACAGTAAAGAGATTGTTGCCATTAGTTGTTCCTGGTGCAAACAAGCGGTGAGGATGTTTACCTATTTGACTATCTTTATCAAATGAATATCTCACAATGACAAATTGCTTTATTTGACTTTTTTCTGCTTTAGTACCACAACAAGGTCTCCTGTTTTATGTTGCCCCAAATTGAGGAGGTTTGTCCAATAGGAGCTCATGCCGCCCTCATAGTTCCACCTTCGTGGATTGTTCGAGTTCGACGTTGCCAGGTAAAATGGATTCAGTGATGATTCATTGTGTACTCTTTGTAACATACAAGCAAACAAACCCCTTCACACATTTGACTTGAAGCCATGTACCGGTACCTTCTACTCATGAACACTTAAAGAAAAAACTTCTTTAAATCTTTGTTGTTTTTCTTCAAGAACCCTCTATGACAATTTGTACAAACCATTGCTAGCAAGTAAACATAGGAGCACAGCTGTAGGGAGGGCAGAGAGTTTATCTGGCTTACAACCACGCCCATATAAGGAAGTCTGCCCCTCTGTGACATCACAAAAGGGCAGTTTAACCACGCCTTTTGAAACTGAGCGTTTTGAGCCATCCCAAACTTTTTTCAAAGTTCACTTCCAAATGCGGAAACCTCATTATCTGACACTTTGGCATGGTTTAACACGAGAATACAACATTCAACAACTCAACACTTGAACTAGGCTACACAAGTGTGCATGGTGTGTTGAATAAAGACATAAAGTAACAAAAGTTTTTTAAAAAGGTGAAAAATTATGACCGCTTACCTTCCACATCGGACATAATGAATGTAATAATTATGTCATATGACCTCGTACTTCGGTATGTGACAAAAAAAAATAAATAAATAAAAAAATTCAATTTAATAGAGTAAAAAAAAAAAATCAATTATATTAGGAAAGCAGGAAGTGAACAAATGTAACAGTTACTGATTGTAAAAGTAGCAGATGGAGGGGTAGGATTTAATAAGCTTTGCTTCTTCCTACTCCTTTTGAACTGTGAACTGATTATGTGATGCATTCAATTGTAATCTGATGCATGTTCAAATGAAATAAAACCATTACCATTACCATATGTGCCATTTGTCCATGGATGTATATCCGTGAATATCCATTTGTTTGTCAACTCCATCCCGTCTCGTCGCTTCCCAACACAACATCCCTCACTTATACTCTGCTTTCAAACAGGCGGCCATGAAGACGAGCAAGAAGAAGAAAAGAACATCCTTCAAGAGAAAAAGCAGTAAAAAAGCCACTGAGGTATGCCAGCAATTTCTGATTATGATACTTGAGGAGTACTTCCAAAGACTCAACTGGGAAAGGATAAAGAAGGCATGGAATAGTAGAATTCTAGTCCCAATCTCAACCAGATTGAGTATTTGTAAACTATGCTTGAAAGCCGGGGCCGTGCCAGGAAACTAACCAATTGAAACAAACCAAGAGTGGTCAAAATGGTGTCAGCAGCTTGCTACAAATACTGTCAGATCAGAGTAAAACACCCTTGAGCCTGTATATAATTATCTCTAGAACAAGAGCATTTTATTGTTGCTCATGTTTTGGGTCATTGCATCACCCATGGAAGATTCTACTGGACGTGGTCCTATTCTTTATCCCCTCAATGCAGTTACATTTCTCAGTACTTGTGCCCGACCAATATAGCAGTGGGTCAGTTATTAATGACAATTGCATTATTCATATCGTGATATTCCCGACATGCCTGTGGGTACCTGATACGGATCTGATATGCAGCGGTTTGTTAATCAGCATTACAATCCTAAAATTACATTTTTTTTTTTTTTTTTATAATTTGTCGGAGGCCTGTCTCAAACATTGACACATAATTACTGAGGAAATTGCAATTTGTGTTTTTTTTTTTTTCTTGGTTACTCACAGGATGGACGACAATGGAAGCCCTTCATTATCCGAGCCATCCCATCACCTTTGATGAAACCGCTCATAGTGTTTGTAAATCCCAAAAGTGGAGGAAATCAGGTATTAAATCATTTGTTAAAGTCAATTATCTGTGGATGTATGATTTATTTATTACATTTTGTTCATTTAAACAGGGCACTAAGATCCTCCAGTCCTTTATGTGGTATCTGAACCCAAGGCAGGTATTTGATCTGAGCCAGGGAGGACCAAAAGATGGGTAATTATTGACAGAAATATTCAAATAGTCTGACAAATTAGATATTAACCTGTTTTTAAATATGTAGCTTGGAGCTGTATCGTAAAGTTCATAATTTGAGGATTCTGGCGTGTGGAGGAGATGGAACTGTGAGTACTAACAGAAATGTACATGATTTATCACTTTTCTTGATTATTTATATGACTGTAATTACCATATTTTCTGGACTATAAGTCGCACAAGGCCAAAAATGCATAATTAGGTAGAAAAAAACATACATAAGTCGCATTTTTTGCGGGTAATTTATTTTACAAACTAATCGACCAAAACATGTTCTCATTGTGCATGCGTGGGTTTTCTCCGGGTACTGCGGTTTCGGTTACGCGGGGGGAAGCTGGAGCCTATCCCAGTTGTCTTTGGACGAGAGGCCAATCGAGTGTCCAGCCAATCACAGGGCACATATAGACAAACAACCATTCACACTCACATTCATACCTATGGACAATTTGGAGTCGCTAATTAACCTAGCATGTTTTTGGAATGTGGGAGGAAACCGGAGTACCCGGAGAAAACCCACGCATGCACGGGGAGAACATGCAAACTCCACACAGAGATGGCCGAGGGTGGAATTGAACCCTTGTCTCCTAGCTGTGAGGTCTGCGCGCTAACCACTTTACCGCCGTGCAAAAAGTGCGACTTATAGTCCCGAAAATACGGTAAATATAATATGTTTTTTGTATGTTCATGTATAAAACCAGGTGGGATGGATCCTGTCCTGCCTTGATGAACTGTCATTGAACCCTCAACCTCCTGTCGCGGTCTTACCGCTCGGGACAGGAAACGACCTCGCTAGAACTCTCAACTGGGGAGGCGTAAGTCCAGGCGGACAACAAGTCGTCTACAACGCAGCTTATTGTGTAGTCTAAGTCTGATGCGACTGTTTACCGTATTTGTTCCCAGGGTTATACAGATGAACCTCTGTCTAAGATCTTATCTCATGTCGAGGATGGAACTGTGGTGCAACTTGACCGCTGGAATCTCCAAGTGGAGCCCAACCAGAGTGCAGGGGCCGAGGTGGATGAGCAACAAGCAGACAAGGTAGGACACTTGAATGCAACTGTTATTGTCATTGTGCAATTCAAGGATTTACATACTTTTATGAGGAATACTATTACATGTATTTAATGTGTCTCCTCAGCTTCCCCTCGACGTGTTCAACAATTACTTTAGTCTGGGATTCGATGCTCATGTGACCCTGGAGTTTCACGAGTCAAGAGGTATGTCACAAATTTAATTTTTTTTTAACAAAAAATGATCTGAATGCTGATTGGTTATTTCACCGTGCTAACATGGTGAAATCTTCCACAAAAAAAGGGTAGGCGTACCCAGGGCACGCCCATATAAGGAAGTCCGGCTTACTGTGATGTCACAATGATTCTTTCTGAAACCCATCCCAAACTTCTTTCACTTCCAAATGCACGAACCTCATTTCAGCGCCTTGATGAAGCTGGTTCAGAGAGTAATGTTTGGAAGGAGCTTTAAGAACATAGCTCAAAAAACCAATGCCATAGAACATTTTGGTTATACATTAGCTATGCATGTTGTTGGATATTTTTTTGCGTGTTTGATTTACTGTTTGTATCTCTATGTTGCTGTTTCAGAAGCCAACCCAGAGAAGTTTAACAGTCGTTTCAGGAATAAGATGTTCTATGCTGGGGTGAGTGAACGCTGGCTTTTAAATTGAAGCTACAATTTAATACTATTTAATAGTATTTAATACTTGAGCAACATTTTGGGCATGTTAAGGAGCAATTTATTTTTATTTTTATTTTTATTTTTATTTTTATTTTTATTTTTATTTTTATTTTTATTTTTATTTTTATTTTTATTTTTATTTTTATTTTTATTTTTATTTTTATTTCCTTGCTGTTGACTGGAAAGCACATACATGGCAAGAACTGATACTGAATTTTTATACTAATTAATTAAATGTAATCATTAAACGGGACCTATTTACGATATTTTAGTTTCTCTACCCACCGAGCTACATACGTAATAACATAGCTGCACACTCGCTTAAGGGGTCGGTATGGCACAAAAACAACCAGGAAGTAATAAATAAAACGTTCTTAAACACTAAAAACGCCACAGAACTGCTTTAACTAGCTTGCACTCGGGCGCCATCTTGAAACATGAGACCTCCGTATCAAATCCAGTCTATATCGATATGAACGATATGCTTGTTTTTGATATTGTGCTTAAAAGAAATATCAATATTAAAAAAAATCGATATATCACCCAGCTGTATGATAAAAAACGACATTTTAATAAGATACATCACCGTTTATAGTCAACTCCGATACCGTTTGCAGCTAGCCGCACAAACCGGAAGTCCATCTATGCTTCGCGATTGTGACCAACCACAACGGAATGTCCGTGCCTGCAAGGGAAGCGTGGGTGGAATAAATGAAAACAGACCGTTTTCTTCGGGAACACAAAATCCAGAGAAATACTGCTGAATAGGCGCAGATACTGGAAGAACTACTAAAGCTTTGTGTGCTGGTTATCGTGTGTAGCTGCTTTGTAGGAGTCCACAAGTCAATACAACGGGCCGAACTATGAGCAAGTATTGTAATTCTAATTAATTGTGTTTGTTTTTGACTCTCATTCAGACAGCATTCTCAGATTTCCTAATGGGGAGCTCCAAAGACCTGTCAAAGCACATCCGAGTGGTGGTGAGTAACCGTCAATCAGTCAGCTCTTGTGTAGAAACACGACCACTTCATTTGTGCGTCTGCTTGTGCGTGTCCCCAGTGTGACGGGACGGATTTAACATCCAAGGTTCAGGATTTGAAGCTGCAATGTCTGGTCTTCCTCAACATCCCCAGGTTAGTCGCTACCGCTTCAACTCCTGACAGCAGTTACCCCCCCACTAGGTTTGCTATGGCTGGTTGAAAGATACCCCTAATTTACCCTCGGTCTTAATTAGTTTTTACTTCCAGTTAAGAGATAAGAATGGTGTGTCTCCCCGTGATATTATAATACACACCCCAGAAACAAAAAACTAATTAAGACCGAGGGTAAATCAAAGTATCCTTCACTTGTAGGATAACAGTTTTAATTAATTTGTCCTTCCACAGTGAAGCACAACCACTTTCATTTACTTCTTCCATTGCTATTGATTTTTGTTTTTTCTTCAAGTCCAAATTTTAATGTGGTCGTTCACATTACAAAAAAAAAAAAAAAAAAAGTGAACGTAATGCATCCAGAAAGCACAACGCAAAAAACAGACCATACATTTATAATACAGTTCAACGGACAAATATTAATATTTATTTGATGTTTTTCATCAGTCTCTACCTGGTCTCACTGGTGTGTGTTTGTGTACCAGGTACTGTGCAGGCACCACCCCTTGGGGGAATCCAAGCGAGCACCATGACTTTGAACCACAACGCCATGATGATGGATACATTGAGGTCATTGGTTTCACCATGACATCACTGGTATGGAAGAATAATTGATATTTTAATTCATTATATCGTATCATTATTTACATTTAAAGGTGCTAAATGGCACTTTTGCATACTAAAAAATATAAAAACACACCGGCCAGCAAATGTGGTTTAGGACTTGCAAATAATATCTGTAAATTAGAAAAATTATCAGTATAACCGAAAGTTAGTGATGGGAATAAATGTATTCATCTAATGTAAATATTATGATGTCACCAGGCTCAGAATTAGTCAGATCCCTGTCTTCATAATACCGGCTCATCAAAATGTCTGATCCACTTTTTCATCACTCTTTTTTTCATCTCTCAAGCAAACCCAGCCATCATCATCAACATGACTGTATCTCTCATTAAATGTATTCTGTGTGCCTTTTTGTGTAGGCTACCCTCCAGGTTGGAGGTCATGGCGAGCGTCTTAATCAGTGTCGAGAAGTAACCCTCACCACGACAAAACCTCTTCCCGTTCAGGTACCGCCCCACAACGTTTGTATGCGACTTTTAATTCATGAACTAACTAACTATCATGTAATAGACGGTGGTTTATTCATTAAATATTTATTAAACATTTGTATTGTTTGTATCCAGGTGGATGGGGAACCATGTAGACTCGCTCCCTCTATCATCAACATCAGCCTCAGAAACCAGGCCAACATGGTCCAGAAGACCAAACGGCGGACATCCCTGCAACATCTCAATAAGTAAGTCACACCTCACAATCTTCGGAGTCATTAAAACAGTTTTGGACTTAAATCGGCACCTTGCTGTTTGTGTCTCAGCCAGCAGCCGGTCCCGGAGAAGCTGCGGCTTCGAGTCAGCAGAATCAGCATGGGTGACTATGAGGCTCTGCACTACGACAATGACAAACTACGGCAAGCATGTAAGGAAAAATACACTATATTACTTATAGAACCATTTGGATTGTATTGTATTAGTGGACCAGCCTGGACACATCTTAGTATTGTGTAATGGAGTTGCTACTACTGGTTGCTATGGTGCTCTCTGCACATTGCTGGAAGTAATAACACAGTATAGGTAATATATATACAGCATTACTAATACAATTTCAGTAATTGTATTAATTTACTGCATACCCGTTTCCAGTCTCAGTACCATACATTGTAGTGGTAAACATGCATCAGATTACAATTGAATGCATCCCATAATCAATTCACAGTTCCACATGTCCAAAAGGAGTAGGAAGAAGCAAAGCTTATTAAATCCTACCCCTCCATCTGGTACTTTTATAATCAGTAACTGTTACATTTGTTCACTTCCTGCTTTCCATAATTTATTCATTCATTTATTTTCTACCGCTTTTCCTCACGAGGGTCGCGGGGGGTGCTGGAGCCTATCCCAGCTGTCTTCCGGCGAGAGGCGGGGTACACCATGGACTGGTGACCAGCCAATCACAGGGCACATATAGACAAACAACCATTCACACTCACATTCATACCTATGGACAATTTGGAGTTGCTAATTAACCTAGCATGTTTTTGGAATGTGGGAGGAAAACCGGAGTACCCGGAGAAAACCCACACATGCACGGGGAGAACATGCAAACTCCACACAGAGATGGCGGAGGGTGGGATTGAACCCTGGTCTCCTAGCTGTGAGGTCTGCGCGCTAACCACTTTTCCGCCGTGCCGTCCGCTTTCCATAATAATTTTTTTATTTTTTTTATTTTTTAATTTTTTGTCCCGTACCAAATTACGAGGTGATATGAGCATCCAATGACATAATGTGTACCATAGTAACTGTCCATATAGTGATATATAT
The DNA here is from genome assembly GCF_030265055.1 of Doryrhamphus excisus. Lineage (NCBI taxonomy): Eukaryota > Metazoa > Chordata > Actinopteri > Syngnathiformes > Syngnathidae > Doryrhamphus > Doryrhamphus excisus. The sequence continues at coordinate 10,876,775 of NC_080475.1, read as the reverse complement.
ATATATATATAGCACATCATGACTGGTTCATGACTCTTATTCCTTGTATTACTTTACAAAGCATTTTATTCTTGGCCTTACTTTACTCCCATTGGCTTACTTTTCAGACACTGTTGTTGCTCATTGGACAAAATGCATATCAATCATCATATCAATTCTCATCTGCTCCTTGTTTCACATTACAGAAGCAATGGCATTAATTCAATGACACATCCCTATTGTGACTGTGTATTATTTTGGGATCTAATGTCTATTATGAAAGGTTATGGCTATAAAATACACGTGTTTGTGTGTTTCGTCACCCGTGGTGCAACCATCCCCCAATCAGCGTTGCATTTTTTATTTTTGGTCCCCATCTTAAGCAACTTATGACTCATGAAATATGTCACACAAACGGCTTTCCTCTTCTACTGTACATGCCGTTCTGTATTCCGACACAAGGTGGTGTAGTAGCGATAGCACAGACAGTATGTTCTTTTTTTGTGATTATTTGTATGTGCAGCATGGTGCCCTAAGACCCAAGTCTAATCAATAAATGGTGAAAAAATATGCAAATCAATTGAAGAACCACATGAATAAGCCAAGGGCAAAAATAATTGTCTTTTTCTCGCTATACAGTATATATTTATTTATGTTTCAGTATGAAAATCTATTACTGTCAATATAATGTCAATGGATATGGATTAAATAAATTGGTAAATAAATCAACATATTGTCAGCTTGGCACAAAAATATATATAGAAGTATAGAATATAGTGTGTTCAAACACACATACTGTAAATATAGCCACCATTTTAATCAATGAAGTCCATGGATATCATCAAGTTCTGAGTAGTAAACAGCTTCTGGAAGAACCGCCATGGAGACCAATTTGAAGCGATACGGGGGCATATGGTCTGAGCGCTGACCCCTCCAACCTCTGCAGCAGTGTTGGCGGCACTCGTGCGTCTATTTTCCCAAACACAAGCTGTGCATATATAACGCTGAGCTTGAGCACCGAATTTAACATTTTTTTTTACACTTTTTTTTCATGATTTGACCGGTTCTACGACTTGTATGTCTTATATGTGTGTGTTGCAATAAATATTGCCTGAACATGTGGACAGGAAGTGACATCAGAGTTTTGCTTGGATTACGGCCACAATGTTAACCCATGTTATTATTATTATTATGTTTGTAACACCATTAAATTAAATTACTGTAGGCTGCACGGTGGATTGAGTGGTTAGCGCGCAGACCTCACAGCTAGGAGACTCAAGTTCAATTCCACCCTCGACCATTTCTGTGTGGAGTTTGCATGTTCATGCGTGAGTTTTTTTTTACTCCGGTTTCCTCCCACATTCCGAAAAAACATGCTAGGTTAATTAGCGACTCCAAATTGTCCATAGGTATGAATGTGAGTGTGAATGGTTGTTTGTCTATATGTGCCCTGTGATTGGCTGGCCACCAGTCCAGGAGTGTTACCCCGTCCGCGTCTCGCTCGAAGTCAGCTGGGATAGGCTCCAGCGAGGATAAGCGGTAGAAAATGAATGAATGAATGATTTTAGAGTGAACTGCGAGACGCCTGTAAATACATTTGGCATATTTCCATTTTTTTTCATGATTTGACCGGTTCTACGACTTATACTCTGGAACAGTTTTTTTCTACATTGATACCCACAAGAGGGCGCTCTATGTTATGTTGTTTAGACTATAGTTATGTTGACTTACCACCTATTCCGGGTACGTTAACACAGTGTTTTTCAACCTTTTTTGAGCCACAGCACGTTTTTTTATGTTGGAAAAATTTTGCGGCACACAAATAACCAACATTATTTACTTCTTTCAGCTTTTTCCTGATTATGGACTCGCCACAGCAGATCCTTTTGATCCGCATACTAATTTTAACCAACAATGTTACAAAATGTCACCACTACCACTCACGTGCATCACTAAGTCTAATATTACATTACCAACGACACGCAACAATGACATAATATTTGCAGAAAATTATTAATACATGTTAATTAAAAAAGTGATATTGAATAATTCCTCACGGCACACAGTTGTTGAAAATCACTGCGTTAACAGACGTCTATTTAGCCTTTTTTTCTCCATTTTATTGTTAGTAATTCAACAATAAATGAAGATTAATTGTCTGTTCTTGGTCTCTGATTTTATAGAATAAATCCCCCCCCCAAAATCGATTGCTTCTGCATCTCTCTCGGTCCCATAGAATCGAGCTCGCTACACGCTCTGTACACACACAGGAGCTGCTGGGACTTATTCCTGTTTATTATACTGTATATTAAAAAGGCTTAACATTCCACACATGGTCCACGGTTTGCTCAGGTTTGATGTAAAAGGATATCGAAGTTGCAGTCGAGTAATTGTCTTGCGTCTGTGTGTCCCCAGCCATTCCTCTGGGATTGATTGTGGTTCCTGGAGACAGCGACTTAGAGACGTGCAGAGAGCATATCCAGCGCTTACATGAGGTGAGACGTGACGGCGGGGACGGATATGAATGTGAATGGAAAAGACCAAATAGTCGCTCATTGAAGGAATGGTGTTGTCAGGACGGGACGCTTTTTCCTTACATTTCTATACTTCCGTCTGTCTATCCAGGACTTCTGTTCTATTCATTCACCTTCCAGAAGTGGGGGAACGCAGGTTGGTTGTCTGATTCTGGAGATCCTTGTGGTTTTTGTATGTCGAAATAGGACCAATAACTTTATTGTGAACACAAAGGGACTCTAATTCCGTGGCGCAGGGTGGTGAAGCGCAGTGGTAATTTGGTCAGCCAATTTGGTGATTAGAGGGTATGGCGGCGCACCATGAGAGGTGTCCATATTTTCAGCGTAGCGCAGTGACAAATTCGTCAGCATTTATTATTTGTTAGCATTATTGTTTTGAGACGCCAAACTGTCCCCAGCAACTACCTGGAACTACTTTCCTCAGCACTAAAACCCAACCAGAACTCAGGACTCAGGACAGGAAGTGGAGAGGGGAGTCGTTGTTGACGGACTTCACTGCTTATACAACTTCATGTCAAAAAAAAATCTGAACTATCCCTTTAAATTCTCTCATGCTTTCTCTCATCCCTCTTTTACCACTTGCGTTGGTGGGAGGATGGAAGTGTGGGTGCGCGGCGCTGCGCCAGACTGCGCTGCTCAGAAAATTTGCAAAGTGCGCAAGCCACACCCCGTTGATGAAAGATGAAGATGAAATGACCGGAGGACTATAACCTTGTACATCACAGTCTATCATAGCATTCTGTTGACATTCTCTTCAATGAGTTAAAAGGTCAACATAACGGCTTTTGCAAATTGTACACATCCATTGATAGCTACTTTGTTTGCCATCAAAAAGATTAACTCGTGATTGGCCGATTGCACCGATATTATATATGGACGCATATCGGCACGTCTGATCAGAGATCAAAAGCAGAACTAATGTGGCGCAACATTCCCCAAACCTACACGGTTAAATTGGGTTGGTCACCCAAACACTGCAGCCGCCATTTTTTTGGTTTCATTTCCCATTCATATTACCCAATATAGTCCATATAATCAAAGAAAATCAGCCATTTAAGACATGAACAATACTTGTGCTTATGTGTGTGTTGCAATAAATATTGCTTGAACATGTGGACAGGAAGTGACATCAGAGTTTTGTTTGGATTACGGCCACAATGTTAACCCATGTTATTATTATTATTATGTTTGTAACACCATTAAATTAAATTACTGTAGGCTGCACGGTGGATGAGTGGTTAGCGTGCAGGCCTCACAGCTAGGAGACCCGAGTTCAATTCCACCCTCGACCATTTCTGTGTGGAGTTTGCATGTTCATGCGTGGGTTTTTTTTTTCCTCCGGTTTCCTCCCACATTCCGAAAAAACATGCTAGGTTAATTAGCGACTCCAAATTGTCCATAGGTATGAATGTGAGTGTGAATGGTTGTTTGTCTATATGTGCCCTGTGATTGGCTGGCCACCAGTCCAGGGGTGTTACCCCGTCCGCGTCTCGCTCGAAGTCAGCTGGGATAGGCTCCAGCGAGGATAAGCGGTAGAAAATGAATGAATGATTTTAGAGTGAACTGCGAGACGCCTGTAAATACATTTGGCATATTTCCATTTTTTTTTTCCTCAGCGGTTGTTAAATAGTTTATGGAAAACTTTCAAGTGGGCCAATTATGCCGGCCAGAACCTGACGTGCCTGCGTGTATTTGACTGTTCGGTGCAGATCAAGGCGCACACCGTCAAGACTTTAATGAGAAGCCCATTACGTTGCTGGTTGCAAAGTTTTAAGATTCAGCGGCCACAAGAAGAGAAATGTCTTTTTGATTAGTTTGGGCAATCAGCGTTTGAAACACGCTCTACCGACACCGACGGGTCAAGTTGGCTAAGTCACTTTGCATTGTAAGCACTTCAATCGTTAGGTTTGAGTTTCTGTCACAGTCGCTTCCAATAACAAAACAGAACCTAAAATTGTGTCGTGTCCAAGCGAATTAAGGGAGATGTTTCAGAGGGAAGCGCTAATTAAGCCGGACTCCATTCCGCTGTCTGAACCGGGTAATATTAGCTAACTAGTAAAGCAGCAATTAAGCCATCTGTCCAATTAGAGCATGTCCAGTTAGCGTGTAGAAGGCTACCATGCCAAGCACTCTTGCTTCATTCCGAGGTTTATTCCCTTGCACAAATACATCTCAATAAATAAATTTAAAAAAAAAGGTTACATGTGACCAACCTACTGAAAGAAGTTTGCCTTTCGGGATCAATGTGTGTTGCCTTTCTAACATCCGCCTTGATATTTTATTGGTGCACACATGAAATGAAATGCCGGTGCTAACAACAAACACCCACACACAAAATCTGAAAAGGTTCTGCACTCGAGGGGTTGCATTGCACAACACACAACATGCACACGCTTACTCAGATACAATTTGGCCCGGAACAGGATCACAGAAAAAAAAAACCAACCTTTTATTCAGTCTAACTTTAGATTCCAAAACAGATATTCATATTATAAGACCGTATTTTTCGGACTATAAGTCGCACTTTTTGTCATAGGTTGGCTGTTCCTGTGACTTATACTCCAGAGCGACTTATAAATAATAATAAATAATAATTTTATTTGTATAGCGCTTTTCAAAATACTCAAAGACACTTTACGGAAATATGGAGTTGAATAAAAACAAGTAAAGAGTGTAAAAGATACGTTAAAATACAACATTCGTTCGTTTATATACAGTTAAAACATTAAAAACAGATTTAAAGAGGTGGGGTTTTAAATGAAAAAAAAACTGTTTATGTTACAAAAACACTGGACACCTTTCCTGTTCATGTTTATTTTTTGAGTAGCTGAATAATAACCATTGTGTTAGCATATCTTACACCTATTCAGACTGTTCTCTATTCTTTTATTGTTAGAACTTGCCTTCCAAGATGATGTAATGTCTGTTTTTTTCTACCTAGTAATTATGCATTTTTAAACTGTATTACAGAAAGCAGGAAGTGAACAAATGTACAAGGATGAAGAGTCTTGAACCAGTCATGATGTGCTATATATATCACTATATGGACACTTACTATGGTACCCATTATGTCATTGGATGGTCATATCACCTCGTAATTTGGTACGGGACAAAAAATTTAAAAATAAAAAAAATAAAAAAATTATTATGGAAAGCGGGCGGCACGGTGGAAAAGTGGTTAGCGCGCAGACCTCACAGCTAGGAGACCAGGTTTCAATTCCACCCTCGGCCATCTCTGTGTGGAGTTTGCATGTTCTCCCCGTGCATGCGTGGGTTTTCTCTGGGTACTCCGGTTTCCTCCCACATTCCAAAAACATGCTAGGTTAATTAGCGACTCCAAATTGTCCATAGGTATGAATGTGAGTGTGAATGGTTGTTTGTCCATATGTGCCCTGTGATTGGCTGGCCCACCAGTCCAGGGTTTACCCCGCCTCTCGCCCAAAGACAGCTGGGATAGGCTCCAGCACCCCCGCGACCCTCTTGAGGAAAAGCGGTAGAAAATGAATGAATGAATGAATTATGGAAAGCAGGAAGTGAACAAATGTAACAGTTACTGATTGTAAAAGTACCAGATAGAGGGGTAGGATTTAATAAGCTTTGCTTCTTCCTACTCCTTTTGGACATGTGGAACTGGGAACTGATTATGGGATGCATTCAATTGTAATCTGATGCATGTTCAAATGAAATAATACCATTACCATTTTTGGCCTTATACTCCAGAAAATACAGTACTTTTTTTTCTAACAGTAAGAACATTTTGGACACACGGGACATCTATACATTTTGGAAAGTCTTTTTATTTCCCTTCTAATCATATTTAATAAACAGCAAAACTTACTATTATTATGTGCTTTACAACCAATCGTATGTAAACCAAAGAAATGTTATTAACATCAACAAATGCAATCACATGTAGACGTATTTACAGTAAACAAAACATGGAGAGGGCTGCACGGCGGTCGAGTGGTTAGCACGCAGGCCTCACAGCTAGGAGACCCAAGTTCGAATATTTACTTATGTACATGGAATAACAAAATCACTAAATATACAACATTAAACACATCATCACACACAATGATGGGAGATGACAGTAGACTTATCTGGTAGAATCTACTTCTACTCCAATTGGGACAAATTAGTAAAAGTTGGAGCTGGTAGAGGGTTTGAATCCAGACCCAGAGATGGTTGGATCAGATTCCAATGTGCTCTTTCTTTCATTCTACCTTTTATCATATTTCCACAGCATTTCAGCCAAGTTTCAGCGTTCATTCTAAATTTTCAAAGCGAGTCCGTTTCGCTTTTGCTTTTTTTCATTTACACGCAATGTCTGCTGATAGTCCATCATGTAGTTTTTTGTCAAATTGCCGGCATTCCCGACTTTCTTTGTTATTGGTGTCGGGTTATTTTGCAGTGTCACTCAATTAAAGAATTAGTCTTCATTTGGGGAATCGATTCAGTGGAATGATACAAAACAGAGTAAATGGACTAGTTTGTTTAACAAAATGTTATACAATACCTGAGACTGTGTATGGAAATTTGCGTTAAAAACCGAATCCTACCTAAACTGATCTCAGTTTGATCACCAGCCGTGGGATTTTGGAATCCACTCATATAGCAAAAGTTGCCGCAACATTGTTGTGTTGCTCATATAACAGGAAGAGTATTCCATTCCCAAATTGTGGCGGTTGTCTCTACGGTGTCGTCTTTGAGGATCAAGTTCAGTCCCGAGACGGGATTGCCTTCAGTGATGATAAGCCTTTTCCCAGCGATGGAAAGCATCGCCTCACACTACAGTCGGGCGCTCGTGTGTGTGTGTGTGTGTGTGTGTGTGTGTGTGTGTGTATACCGCTATCTCAAACCGAGGCGATACAGCAGACGAGCAAAACAAAGCACAATAAACTGCGGCATAAGCAGTCAACGTTTTAGCTGCATGCAACATTTGTTGTGCTGTTCTTTACAAAATGGAACATAATTCAATTTTGAACCCGGGAAATACCTTAAATATATTACCAATGAAGTCTGTAAAATTAAAATTAAAAAAAAAATCAGAAAATTTTCAACTATAATGATGAAAATTGTAATATTAATAATGATTATAATGATGGTAATAATGATAAAGATTATAACAATAATGCTAATAATAATATTACAATGATAATAATAACAGGGGAAACAAGACAGTGGCATGAACATGATTATATCTTGCAAAAAGGGGTAGGCATTTATAAGCTTTTGCTTCTACCTACTCCTTTTTGGCTTGGGATCAGATAGTTGAATACAAATGTAAATAATAAAAAAATAATAATAATGGAAATAATTATATTTTCATTGATGTAAGGAATGTACTGTAATGATTCATATATTTGCCCAAATAAAGTAAAAAAAAAAAAAAAACAGGCTGTTAAATTTATTGGCAAGAAACAGAAAAATACAAAAACTATACAAAAATACAAAAAAATGCTCTCAGTCTTAATAAAGCATTCAAATAATTTCCACTTAAAATAGCATCTTTACGCCTGCCAAATGTTGTTCTGTGTGTGTTCACAGACATGCTTTAGGCTGTGTTATTTCCTCCTTAACGACTTTAAATAATTAGTTTATCCGCATGATTTAAAAAAAAAAAAAAAAGCTTGATGGTAATTTCACAGTTTAGGATTTTAAAACAAATGTATTTCTGGTCTAGCAAAGCAAGCCACTAAAATTCACTCAGCATATTGCGCATCAACATGAGGTGGAAGGTGAGAAAACATCCTTTTTAAAAAAAAAAAACAACAAAAAAAACAACCACTCATGAGTGGCTTTGTGTTTTCCGTGGTTTATGGTGATTATTTTCCATCCTCTGCTAATTTATTAGAAAACAAGCTCCCTTAATGCACTAACCCCCCTCCCCCCCGGGCCCCCGTAGCACCAAATTATTTTTTGTCTGTCTTTCATCTTGGCGTCCAGGGGGGGGGGGATTGTCGCTGCCAAGAATCTTGTGATGCCGCGATGCTGTCATACACGGTGACTTGTGCAAACTGGGGAATGCGGTCGCTGTTGCTTTTATAACGCCATGCTGGCCCAGCATCGCTTTTTTTTTTTATCGTGTGCCGAACTCAAGCGGCGTTCATGTTGTTGTTGTTGTTGACAGAAATAGCATTTGCTCATTCACATCCGGTAATTTTGTGAGGTGCATTTTTTACTTTTCACAATGCGCAACTTTATTTACATTTAAATGTTACATCCAAATGAATTATACGATTATGAATACCGCTTGAGAGTTGCCGTGAATCATTGTGTTGCGTAGCAACTAGATGGATGCAGCGCTGCTTAATCTTCTGCTCTCATGACTGATGATGGTTATAGATTAACTTTTACCTCATCACATCGATTTTTTTTTGCAGTACATTCGACACTTTTACACACTTTTGTAGCCGGCACAGAACCACTAGCTCTCTCTATTACAAAGGCCATTACTATACGTATCTTGATACACTCCGAATGACATGCAGGATGAAGCTCATCACTTCCAATAATACAATATGGTGGACTTAAAGATCTAAAATTCATTCCAGATAAACAATATTAACATTTCTCTCAAACATTGTTCACAAAAACGTGTGATAGTGAGCACTTCTGCTTTGCTGAGATAATCCATCCCACCTCACTGGTGTGCTCATCAGACTCATCGTGATTAGTGTAGACGTGTGCCTTAGACTGTCCACAATAAAAGGCCACATTGAAATGTGCACTTATTTTATCATTTTCACACATCTTATTCGCATAGAGATTGTTAATTGTGGTCCACTCCTCGTTGATGGCTGTGCAAAGTTGCTGGATAACAATGGGAACTGGTACAAGCTATCGTATACGCTGGTCAAACATGCTCAATGGGTGACATGACCCGGTGAGTATGCTGGCAATGCAAGGTCCATGCAACATGGGGCCGTGCATTATATTGCTGAAACATTCTTAATTCTTAATTTCTTAATTTATTTCAGACATGCATACTATGTTACATTGTTGTTTCTCACATATACACTTACAATACAATACACTTACAATATATATATATATATATATATATATATATATATATATATATATATATATATATATATATACACTTACAATACAATACACTTACAATATCTATCTATATATATATATATAGATATTGTAAGTGTATATATACAGTGTATATATATACAGTGTATATATATATATACACATACACTTACAATACAATACACTTACAATATATTTATATATATATATTGTAAGTGTAATGTATTGTAAGTGTATATGTGAGAAACAATAATGTAACATAGTATGCATGTCTGAAATAAATTAAGAAATTAAGAATGTTTCAGCAATATAATGCACGGCCCCATGTTGCATGGACCTTGCATTGCCAGCATACTCACCGGGTCATGTCACCCATTGAGCATGTTTGACCGGCGTATACGATAGCTTGTTCGAGTTCCCATTGTTATCCAGCAACTTTGCACAGCCATCGAAGAGGAGTGGACCACAATGTATATGTGTGTGTGTGTGTGTATATATATATATATATATATATATATATACACACACACACACACACACACACACACACAACACCTCATTACTACACATGTCTGAAAGGGAGCAGGAAGAAGCAAAGCTTATTAAATCCTACCCCTTCTCCACGCCATAGCAGTTACCAATTCAATAAATGATTGGTGCCCAGCACCCCAGCAGTCCCCGCACACCCCGCTGCCCTCCAATAATAAGCCATTTTGGCTGGACCCACAAGAAACATGAGCATGTTTGGCTGGCGTATATGACAGCTTGTACCAGTTCCCATTGTTATCCAGCAACTTTGCGCAGCCATTGAAGAGGAGTGGACCACAATTAGCAATCTCTATGCGAATAAGATGTGTTGCACTACATGAGGCAAATGGTGGTCACAGCAGACACTGAATGGTCCCCAGACCCCCTAATAAATAAAAAATTCAATTTTAATTTATTGCAGACAGTCTAAGGCACACCTTTACACTAATCATGGTGTCTAATGAGCATCTTGATGTGGAACACCATTGAGGTGGGATGGATTATCTCAACAAAGCACAAGTGCTCACTATCACACATTTAGACAGATTTGTGAACAAATTTGGAGAGAAATTGTAATATTGTTTATGTGGAATTAATTTCAGATCTTTGAGTCCGTCTCATGAAAAATGGGCATGGACATGTCACCCATTGAGCATGTTTGGCCGGCGTATATGACAGCTTGTACCAGTTCTGTTATCTGTTATCCAGCAACTTTGCGCAGCCATTGAAGAGGAGTGGACCACAATTAACAATCTCTATGCGAATGAGGCAAATGGTGGTCACAGCAGATACTGAATGGTCCCCAGACCCCCTAATAAATTATAATAATAAATATTTGAGTCGGGGCGGCACGGTGTTCTAGGGGTTAGCGCACAGACCTCACAGCTAGGAGACCAGGGTTCAATTCCACCCTCGGGCATCTCTGTGTGGAGTTTGCATGTTCTCCCCGTGCATGCGTGGGTTTTCTCCGGGTACTCCGGTTTCCTCCCACATTCCAAAAACATGCTAGGTTAATTGGCCACTCCAAATTGTCCATAGGTATGAATGTGAGTGTGAATGGTTGTTTGTCTATGTGTGCCCTGTGATTGGCTGGCGACCAGTCCAGGGTGTACCCCGCCTTACGCCCGAAGACAGCTGGGATAGGCTCCAGCACCCCCCGCGACCCTCGTGAGGAAAAAGCGGTAGAAAATGAATGAATGAATGAAATATTTGAGTCCATCTCATGAAAAATGGGAGCAAAAAGTGTTACGTTTATATTTTTGTTGAGTATATTTATATATACTTTGTATGCAGCAATGTGCCTCCATGCTGGTCAATTTTATTTAGTTTTCATCACTTTCTAATTTAAAAAAAAAAAAAAAATCCCAGGACAGGATAGGGCATGAAAACAGGAACATGTCGTGGGAACACAGGATGTTTGGTCCCCTTAGCCATTAGTGGTGCCTTGTGCAATAGAAACATGCCTGAAATAGAATTCAGCAAGTTATTAGTGAACACAAAGTTGGGAGTTAAGTCCACAGCATCAGCGTGGGGTCGAGGGTGGGTGGGGGTGGTAGGAAAAAATTGATAGAAAATCCAGACTTTTTTGTCTGTGTCGCTAAAGCCCTGTTGCTCATTTATTTAGTCTTGGCTATGTGGACTGACGGCGATGTTTGTATCAGTGTCAGAGGAGTCCGACAGTGCAGTACAGAGCAGGAGTTCATATTATATTTTTCTCTGAAAACATCACACTCTTGTTTGGAACTTACAGTCCAAAACGAACCGATTTGTTCCGTTCTTGATCTAAAGTTTCAGTCGTATTCCTGATGTGCTTCATAAAGGCATAACCATGAGTGATATATCATTTTGTTCAACGGTTATTAATGTGGTTGCAGTATGTGTACTACAATATTGTTCTTCAGCACTTTTAATTTATCTTTTAGGAGGACACCGCCAAGACGAAGAATCTGTCCTCGCAGCGATTATCCCCAAAGTGGTGTTTCCTTGATTGTAAGTTCCACAACACACAATGATCAATCTGTTCCGTAGCTGTAAGCAATTAGAGGACCAGAATGTACGCATAAAGACCAGCGTGTCCTCACAGTGACTTGAACAACAAGACATTTTAATACGACCCCCGAAATACATGACAATAAAAATACGAACATTAGTGCACATGTTCGCATCCTCATTACGGATCTTATAAAACAATTTTTTTTTTAGCCAGCTCGGAGGATGCTGGAACTTTGCAGCTAAACTTTACTTTTAATGAAGTTTCATGCCGTCAGCCGATCAGATGTCTGCAAAGAGAAACAACCCACGCAGTTTGTTATTTTTATTTGTTAACGGAGTATTCGCCAACCTCATGACATCGATAAACGCTGCAGGCTGCACAAGACATTGTTATACATATTATATACATATTATGATTATCAGTCATCAAAGTCATACTTCTGTACTGTAACTTATTAGCTTATATATATTTTTTAATGTTGTTTTACATCTTCTGGTGTAGCCATTGTACTTAGTTCATGAAGTCTTCTAGTGATACCTTCACTCCTGCCCCCTGCAGGTTGTTCTTGGTGTCACTAGCAGTTGTTTTAGGGTCTTGTTTTCCTCGGTCTGCCTGTTGGTTCTCTATTCTTTTATTGTTAGAATTTGCCTTCCAAGAGGCCGTAATGTCTGTTTTTTTTCTACCTAATTGTGCATTTTTAAACTGTATTACAGAAAGCAGGAAGTGAACAAATGTACAAGGATGAAGAGTCTTGAACCAGTCATGATGTGCTATATATATATATATCACTATATGGACGGTATGGGACAAAAATTTAAAAAAATTATTTTTTTTAAACTTCAACTGTATCATGGAAAGCAGGAAGTGAACAAATGTAACGGTTACTGATTGTAAAAGTACCAGATGGAGGGGTAGGATTTAATGAGCTTTGTTTCTTCCTACTGATTTTGGACATGTGGAACTGTGCCGATTTTAGGGTCTTGTTTTCCTCGGTCTGCCTATTGGACATCCGTCATTAATACACCAGTGGTTTGTTTCCTCTTTAGGACATTCAAAATGGTTGCAGCGATGGCTGTGACCAATGGTTCCATCTTCTCTCAGATTTCCATTTGTTTGTTTTTCACTTATAGACAAAGCTCTAGTTTTGATGTTTCATTTCATGAAATGCAAAATCTCTCTTACCCGACCTGAAACTGAGCGTAGACGTTGTGCTATTTATTTATTGAAGAATTAATGCATTAGGGCACGCCAGGGCAAGAAGAAAACAAGACGCTATCTTCTAAGTTGTGCACTTAGAAGATATGTGCACACACATATACTGCAGCAAGACGGAGTATATGTGTGTGAATGAGAGGGACCCATGTAGAAGAGTGAGGTTCCAGGGAGAAGAGATACAGAAGGTGGAGAATGTGAAAAGGAGGTGAAGAAGCGTCTGCAGGCAGGATGGAACGGGTGGAGAAAAGTGTCAGGCGTGATGTGTGATAGATAAAATAAAATTACAGGAAAGGTATACAAAACTGTGGTGAGATCAGCCATGTTGTTTGGTCTAGAGACAGCGCCACTGAGGAAAAGACAGGTTACATAACGTGACCAAATGATCTCCCTATGCAGCTGTTTTTATAGGCGGAGAGATGAGGATGCTGAGGTTTTAATTGGGAGTGACCACGATGGATAGGATCAGGAAGGAGTACATCAGAGGGACATGTTAGAGGCTTTGGCGATACAATGCAACAATATTCCAACAATATATCTGTTTTTATAGGCGAGAGAGCTGAGGATGCTGAGGTTCTTATTGGGAGTGACCAGGATGGATAGGATCAGGAAGGAGTACATCAGAGGGACATGTTAGAGGCTTTGGCGATAAAGTCAGAGTCCAGAGATCGTGAAAACGAATGAGCATCAGATGGAAATGAGCTTTTCATTGGCACAGTTTTGTACTGTACTTAGTGTAAACACTCTGGAAGACAGTGGATCCAAACAACTCTTGTTGTAAAAGAGAGAAAAACAGCTAACACAAGGCAACAATATTCCAACAATATATCTTTTTATAGGCGATAGAGATGAGGATGCTGAGGTTTTTATTGGGAGTGACCAGGATGGATAGGATCAGGAAGGAGTACATCAGAGGGACATTACATGTTAGAGGCTTTGGCGATAAAGTCAGATGCCAGAGATGGTGAAAAAAAATGAACATCAGATGGAAATGAGCTTTTCATTGGCACAGTTTTGTACTGTACTTACTGTAAACACTCTGGAAGACAGTGGAGTCTTCCAGAGTGTTTACTCTGGAAGTTCTTATTGGGAGTGACCAGGATGGATAGGATCAGGAAGGAGTACATCAGAGAGACATAAAAAATGTTAGATACCTTGGAGATAAAGTCAGAGAGGCCAGACTGAGATGTTTGGGACATGTCCAGTGAATATTTTGGTAGAAGGATGCTGCCAGGTAGGAGTCGTCGAGGAAGACCAAAGAGGAGTTTTATGGATGTAGTGAAGATATATCCATATGGAGTGAAGCATATCCATATGCAAATGTATGAAAGTAAAACCTGAACTGTTGCTCTCTGATCCCAAACATTTTTGGTGTACAGCAAATAGAAAAGAATGGAACTCGCTGTGCTAATACTTCTTATCACTAGCTAACAATGTAGCTCCTCATAGCGGATCTTTTGAAAAAGCCAGAACGTTCTGTGCCTGTACAGAAGGAATGATTTCTGTGTTTTGCTTCCACAGCTACAACCGCTGATCGTTTTTACAGGATAGACAGAGCACAGGTAGGCGCTCGTTCGCTCGCTCTTCGGAGCGAATATTGGCGTGCGGTAAACATTTCCCTCTGCATTAACTCTGCTCTTTCATCAGGAGCATCTAAACTATGTATCTGAAATCTCCCACGAGGAACTCTTCATCCTCGACCCCGAACTGGTTGTGACAATGACAGTTGGCACTTCGCCAACCGCCGTGCCTGATCTGGTACAACCTTCATCCAACTTGACAAACAACGGGTGAGTAGAATATCGACTTTGTGGACGTATGGAAATGATTATTTGAGTCCTTGCTGGTTTTGAAAGTTGAGAGAACAGTATTTTGGCATCTAACGTGACCCCCGTTCATCATTCTTCCCGTACCCTTAGTCCTCAAAAAGAATTTTGAGTACTGCAGGATCTCAGTCTCCATCCTTGCAGAGTGGGTTAGCAATGTTTTTCTTGGCGAATGTGGTCTTAGCTCCCTTGTGATAATTAGCAAGCTGCTCCTGTGTAATTCCGGACTGATCCCTCAGTATTGTCCAACTCACCCTTAGCCCACAAGGGGAAATCTTACGTGGGGTTTCAGACTTGACTGTTGTCAGTGGTTTCTATCTCATCAAGCTTCTTGCTAACAAATTTATAAAGACATGTTGCTGGTTGGTAGGAAATGAAATCATGACTTCAGCCAATCAAATCCAAATATTGTGTAGTGTATGTATCTCAGTCTGTTTAAATAAACCTAATATAACCTACATACAGCATTAATTAACACCTTGTGTTAATTAAAAAGGCCGGCCTAACCACCATCACCTAAACTTTTTTTTTGTAATCTTAAGGGAACAGACCTCCGACGATGTGTTTGTCTTTCCCGTGGCTTCATCTCCCACCTTATCATCTTCTTCTGCTCCCAAGTAAGGACACACTTCACTCATACACATCTTTTCATAGTGGGATTTTCATATTAATTAGAATTAGACTTTACACAACCGCAAAATGGACGAGTGGTTAGCATGTAGGCTACACAGTCAGTAGATCGTGATTATGTTTTTCATGCTAAAGGCAAAAAGAGGTGATGATGTAACTCCACTGTAGAAGACAGCATGTCTAGTGCGGTTCTAAGCTGGAAAAATGTCTACAAGGTGGCACAAGTGCATTTTTAAGAACCGATAGAAATACACGCTGCACAGCAACCAGGAAGTGAAGAGATTATGCATTCATACACGTGCACACGTGCACACACACATAGTTCAATGTGAAAATTGTAGTTCATTGTGTTATTTTTGTAAAGAAATTGTTATTATCATGTTAAACAACCGTTGTTTTGTTCTCTGTGTTATATATTTAGACTAAATACATATGGCTTAGGCTGCACGGTGGTCGAGTGGTTAGTGCGCAGACCTCACAGCTAGGAGTTCAATTCCACCCTCGGCCATCTCTATGTGGAGATTTCCTCCGGTTTCCTCCCACATTCCAAAAACATGCTAGGTTAATTAGCGACTCCAAATTGTCCATAGGTATGAATGTGAGTGTGAATGGTTGTTTGTCTATATGTGCCCTGTGATTGGCTGGCAACCAGTCCAGGGTGTACCCCGCCTGTGGCCCGAAGACAGCTGGGATAGGCTCCAGCACCCCCAAAAGTTATGTTTGAAATGTACCTTCACAAAAAGCAATTATTCAGAATTTTGAAAAATTTTGTAAAAAATCTGTCAAAAATGGCCGATATCGAGAGAGAGCGCTTTTGAAAAATGGCTGTGAATTGGCCCAAAATAAAATAACTGACTTTCAAGGCATGGTTCACGGCTCTAGGTATTCACGTACATGTACGTGAATAGTCTCAAAAAGTAGTCTCAGATCAACAATTTGCAGTCATTTTCTTAGTAGCTCAATTTTTTTACCAGATTGCTAACAACAAACCAGTTAGTCGGCATACCCAAAGCAGGAAGAGGTGGCATACGGTATGTTGCTATAGCAGTACTTTTAAATGTTTTAAATGCCCTCCGAGCAGCTGGAGGAAGTGTTGCTAAATAAACACATCACACATATTTAAGAAGATATCCATGCGGCGGTCCAAACAAACAAAAGGACAGTGAAGTAAGCAAACAAGGTCACCTCACAGATACCCATGAAGAAGAAAACGCAACAAAAGCCCTTCCTCGGCTGTGTTAGGAAACTAACGTCTCTCCAGTCGTCATTATTTTTGCTTCTTGCCAGCAACTCGTGGGCTATGTCCTTGGTAGGGATATTTACAGTAGTTACCTTTTTGGTTTTATTTAGCCTTGGCACATAGGGGCAGTGCCCCCAGGACTTCATTGTGTTGTGCTGTTCTGTTTGTGAGTCTTATTACCCATTCCCAGTTTTTGGGGGTGACGGGACCCCATACCCATATATACGCAGTACAAGTAGCTCTCCGTTTATAGATATGATAACGTAATATATCGCAGATATTTGTACACTAACAGCATAGTTGTGTGGATATGGAGTTTTCGAAAGATTCGTTAAGATTTCATTTTGAAGCAATTACTGCAATCAAGCGCTTCCTGTAATTCTCGATGTGACTCCTGCACCTGTTGATTATTGTCGGTGTTTTTTTTTTTTTATGCCCGCTCGGTAGCTTTCTCAGGTTTGATGCTTGCATTCTCCAGATTGCATGTTTCAGCTCTTCCTCAGATGTTTAATTGGATTTAAATCAGGGTTCATAAGCCCCTTTTCCTCTGCAGGAACTAGGAACGTCTTAGGCAGAGTTTGCAGTTCCTGTGTGCAACACACACACACACAAACACACACACATATGTTCCTACATTTTCAGTTACCGGTGATTTAATTAGTGTCCACATCTTTTTGTCTGTTTTAAGCCTCACTTAACAAAATAAAGTATCCAGAATAATAATTGGAATAATAATAATAAAGGTTATTGGAGGCTGTATAAATGACTTGCATGATGGCATCCCTATAGAGAAAATGGTGCCGTTGGTGCTGTGGGATAGAATTGGCTCGCCCTGAATGGTGGCAGTTGGGATTGTTGAGCCTGTTAGAGCGCGAAGCCTGCATGAAGAGTGCTTGCATAATTGTATTCCTTTATGTGTCTGTGCTTATGCGTGTGCATTTCTGTGTAGGTGTATACTGTACTTACATGAATAATAGTGCTTATTTACATGTTCGCTGCCGTTTCTTTGCAGAAAGAAAGCAACGTGTATGTGTTTGTGTGTCTATTATATGCACATGTCCATATACGCTTCATTGTTTTTAACCCCATGCATTATTATTACAGACACGTAGCGCTACAATTCTCCTTGTTATATTAGATTGGCTTCAGTTTTCTTTATTTTTGTGAGTGACAAACGGACAAATACATGCACTGTCTCAGTTCAATATTATTCGTACAGTTTCCTTTCTTTATTGATTAGTGTTGTACATTGTGGATCACAGACGTTATGTTAATAAATAAATTATGTTCGAATTGGGAGTACAAAAAATCCCGCGAGGCTTACTCAATGTCCGCCTTTTCATTTCAACACATAATTAAATGTATTATTTATTAATATAAAATCCTGTCTTCTTTGGAGATTTGATTTATTTTCCTCATTACAACAGGAAAACTCTCTGTTGCGGACTTGTAAGTGAAAGTTTATAGGGATATGTTCACACCAAAAAAAAAAAATCATAAAAATGGTACACTTTTGTCATCCGACCAAAGGAAGTACAGTAAACCTCGGATATATTGGACTCGGATATATCGGAAATTCGCTCACAACGGACAGATAAAAAAGAACCAATTTTTCTGTAATGCATTTCCAATAAAAATTCATTGCATATATCGGATTTTTTATAACGGATTTCGCCTATTTCGGACAAAATCTCCAGTCCCGTTCCAATGCATTTCCATTAAATTTCCCTCGCATATATCGGATGGCCGCATCGTGGCGCTCCGATTCGCCGAATCGTGACAGGCCGCTATACGACGTCATTTGCAGCGTTTGCAGCGTTGCCTGCGCGTCCAGGTACATTGGAAACATAGTCAAGGAAGTGCCTTTTTATAACGGATAAAATCCGATTCACGCATATACCGGATATAAATCCGATATATGCGTAAAACGGACATTTTCCGGTATACGCATATAACGGATTTCGCTTATATCGGACAAAACCAGTGGGAACAATTGAATCCGATATATCCGAGGTTTACTGTACGAAGCATATGCATTCAGTCGCCAGCTGTATGCTGTCTTAAATACCTTTCTAAAATATAAATTTCTAATTCAGCGCACGCATCAACACTCACAGATGGAGACGAAGCTGCAAAGAGAAGACGCTTCCAACTAATTTGTCGAGGCTCATTTTCATCTGCGGTCACCAAACAGATGTTAAGAGACACAATACAACATGTACAATATCAATTCAACAGCATAATCATCATAAAAGCACAATAAATAGTCAAATTCATGTAAAAAAAATACAAGACAGTTGTCAAAGCACCTTAGGAACAAGACGCTAGACCTGCACAACACTAGAACTCATCATTTGGACTCCCTTTGTGCGTGACCCCCCCCCACTATAGCAGGCATCACCTCGGCTTCATTAATTCCTCAAGGGCCCTCCAAGATGTTTATATACAGAGAAGAAGCTCTCACTGCAGAAAAGGAAGGTTGTGTATTATCTCATAGCTGTAGTACTATGACTACTTGGTCATGGTAATGGTATTATTTCATTTGAACATGCATCAGATTACAATTGAATGCATCACATAATCACAGTTCCCAGTTCCACATGTCCAAAAGGAGTAGGAAGAAGCAAAGCTTATTAAATCCTACCCCTCCATAATGGTACTTTTACAATCAGTAACTGTTACATTTGTTCACTTCCTGCTTTCCTAATATAATTGAAGTATTTATTTTTATTTATTGTATAAATTTTTATGTTTTTTTTAATCTTTTTATTTATTTATTTATTTGTCACATACTGAAGTACTAGGTGATATGAGCATCCAATGACATAATGGCTACCATAGTGACTGTCAATATAGTGAGAAACCTAGTGCATACTACCACGTGCATGCTACATGCTACAGCTTCACTACACTGCTGAATTTTAAGACATATAGCACATCACGAGCTCATCGGAGGAGGGGACCCATGTAGCCTTTTTTGAGGTGTGCCCAACTGGGCCCAATGGGTGTAAGGCCAGCCACCAGACGATTACTTTTCATGCCCCTCCTCCAGGCCTAGCTCCAGAAGGGTGGCCCCCGTGACCCGTGTCATGGTCCAATATTGATATCCATGCATTTTTGCCTGATCCCCCACATAGGACCTTTTTGCTACGGTGACCCTACCGGGATGTAAACAACTTAGCTCCTAGCATCATTGGAACACACAAACGCAGCACCTCTAGTATTCATTATTATTATTAATTTTTTTCCGGGGTCTTGCTTACATTGCTTCTGTCTCTGATACAAAAATCCTCCCATAAAATTCCTGCAGACACATTTGAGTTTTCTTTGCTTTCATTGAAATAGCAATGCTAACAACAGCATCCTTTGGCTAATTCATGTGCGAGTACATGTGTATGCTTGTGTTGGCAGTGTGATTTGCAATCCTGAGTGCCTAAAGTGGGAGGATGAGGTGCAGAGATGAGTCGTCCGAGAGGCATTCAGGCCATCGGAGAGAGAGAGAGAGAGAGAGAGAGAGAGGGAATGGAGATGGTAATCTGAAAAAAGGTTGATGGCGAGAGAAATGGAATGCCTGTCAGAGTACTTGAATCACATGGTTTTACTGTACCGGGAGCGCGCACACACACACAGACAAGCGGTGTAGCAGTTAGCCCACACTCGGCCAGAGGTGAACAATATTCCTCCCACTATAATTACATCCCTCTCTTATGCTTCTCTCCATCTCCCTGTCTCACTCTGACAAACACACCTACACACAAAAACATGTTGTTTTTCCTCAAATGTGTCATAGGTGTAGAAATGTTTAAATATGTAAAAATACCCTTCACGGGGCTTTTAAAACGACAAAAATGGCAGTCGCAGGCAATTTTAGCTGACCCTTTTTTCATTTTTTCAAGAAGGTGGATCCATGTGTTAACTATACAGCAGTGGTTCCCAAACTTTTTCACACATTTCACTTGAAGCCATGAACCCTCTACTTAAAAAAACACTTAAAAATCATCAACTTTATTAGGTCAATGAACTTGAAATATTGAACATAATTCATCTATCCTCACGAGGGTCGTGGGCATGCTGGAGCCTATCCCAGCTGTCTTCGGTCGAGATGTGGGAATTGAACCCGGGTGTCCTCGCTGTGTGGTCTGCGCACTAACCACTTGCACAACGTGCGGCCCAACATCATTAATTGATCCTATAATTCTCGGTAAAAAATATATATTTTAGATGGTGACATTAGGATAAAGCTGCACTGTGGTTGAGTGGTTAGTGCATGGGTCTCACAGCTAGGAGACCCGAGTTCGATTCCGAGTTTGAGTTTGCATGTTCTCTCCGTGCAAGCGTGGGTTTTCTCCGGGTACTCCGGTTTCCTCCCACATTCCAAAAACATGCTAGGTTAATTAGCGACTCCAAATTGTCCATAGGTATGAATGTGAGTGTGAATGGTTGTTTGTCTATATGTGCCCTGTGATTGGCTGGCCACCAGTCCAGAGTGTACCCCGCCTCTGGCACAAAGACAGCTGGGATAGGCTCCAGCACCCCCGCGACCCTTGTGAGGATAAGTGGTAGAAAATGAATGAATGAATTAATTTGTATTTTGGATGGTGACATTAGGATAAGGCTGCATGGTGGTTGAGTGGTTAGTGCATGGGTCTCACAGCTAGGAGACCCAAGTTCGATTCCGAGTCTGAGTTTGCATGTTCTCTCCGTGCATGCGTGGGTTTTCTCCGGGTACTCCGGTTTCCTCCCACATTCCAAAAACATGCTAGGTTAATTAGCGACTCCAAATTGTCCATAGGTATTAATGTGAGTGTGAATGGTTGTTTGACATGAGCACTGATAAATCGATAAATGATCATCCTACATATCTTTTATTCCACTCTGATGTTGGCATCTTTAATTTGAGCTTCACTTTATTGTCCACTCTGGATTCAGACATAAGGGTAGCTTTATGGAAGGTGCTATTGTATGGGATCATGTGTTGTGTTCAAGGGGTTCCAGCACAGGCTTGTAGGATCAGATGCAGGGAAAGCATAGCAAGCTAAAGGTGAAGCTAATCCATGTATCTGTAACTACTGTCACCATGCAAGTCACTTTATATGTTTATGTACTCCAGAAAATGTATTTTCTGTTAATATTTTTGGGTGTCTGGATTAATTGGATTTGCATTATCAGGTTTTCAACAAAATTTAAGACTTCATTTTTGATAATACAATATAAAACCTTTAAGAATTTTCCATCCGTGCTTAATATATTTTCCATTCACCGGCTTCAACCATGCATTAAATACTTTGTTCTGAAGCCATAATGAACTTGCACCCATCTTAATGGTAATTCAGCTTAGCGGCCCGTGCACAGCACCCTGGCTGGTTGTACTCCATAAATTCTGACCAAGCACAGAGGACTGCTTGTTTTGATTAAAAAAAACAAACTTGGTTGTATCTTGTTGTAAAAAGTATTATCGTAGTTTTAGTAGTACTGGAGGTTGCTGCATGGTTGGTAGTGTCCTTGCTAAACTAATAAGTCCCCCCGCTATCTAAACGACCCCTCGTCATCCTGCGGTCACATATGGTGGATATTTATTTATTTCCACTGTAGACTACTAACCCAGGAAGTCTACCAACCCCTCTAAAATCACGGACATGCCCCCTTAAGCAAACGCTTCAACCTACGCAAACTTCTAGTATGAATGTTGCTCCAGCCTACCAGGGAAAGCTCGTCACCGCCACGAGCCAACGTACCGCCTGCCTCGCGGAGTACCTGCAACCAAACACAAACACGCTGGCATCAGGACAAAAGCTCTCCCTCCCACTGACATAAAAGAAGGCATCAAACCATGCAATTTGCGCAACAGCTTCCCACCGCGCTACGCGGCATACCGATATGAAATAAAATGGATTCCAATTAAGAAAACCGACTAACAAGCCACTCGACAACTTTCATAGAATGAACATAAAGGTCATTTTCATATGTGGGGATTGTATCATTGATCTCCTCAGCCCCAACAAATAAACAAAGATTGATTGATACTATGTATAACTCATTTATAACGCTGTTATAGTATATTATATTATATTTAAAAATACATTTTAAATAATATATATATATATGGGTGGCACGGCGGTCTAGTGGTTAGCGCGCAGACCTCACAGCTAGGAGACCAGGGTTCAATTCCACCCTCGGCCATCTCTGTGTGGAGTTTGCATGTTCTCCGGGTACTCCGGTTTCCTCCCACATTCCAAAAAAAACATGCTAGGTTAATTAGCGACTCCAAATTGTCCATAGGTATGAATGTGAGTGTGAATGGTTGTTTGTCTATATGTGCCCTGTGATTGGCTGGCCACCAGTCCAGGGGGCGGGGGGTGCTGGAGCCTATCCCAGCTGTCTTCGGGTGAGAGGCGGGGTACACCCTGGACTGGTGGCCATGCAGCCAATCACAGGGCACATATAGACAAACAACCATTCACACTCACATTCATACCTATGGACAATTTGGAGTCGCCAATTAACCTAGCATGTTTTTGGAATGTGGGAGGAAACCGGAGTACCCGGAGAACATGCAAACTCCACACAGAGATGGCCGAGGGTGGAATTGAACACGTGTCTCCTAGCTGTGAAGCCCGTATGCTAACCACTCCCAATAAAACATTAAATAATTAATTAATTCATTTTCTACCGCTTATCCTCACGAGGGTGCTGGAGCCTATCCCAGCTGACTTAGGGCAAGAGGTGGGGTACACCCTGGACTGGTGGCCAGCCAATCACAGGGCACATATAGACAAAAAACCATTCACACTCACATTCATACCTATGGACAATTTGGAGTCGCTAATTAACCTAGCATGTTTTTGGAATGTGGGAGGAAACCGGAGTACCCGGAGAAAACCCACGGGGAGAACATGCAAACAATATATTAAATTATAAATTAAAATAATAGTAGGGTATGGTCTCCCGCTGGTCTCGGGGGTGCGGCTCTCCTCCGGCCTGCTGGCGCCCTGTTGCCGGTTGGGATTGCTCCTCCATGGCCTCTTGCTGGTCTCTTCGGGGAGTTGCTTCGGGGGCGGGTCTTGGGGAGTCGGCCCTGGCTTTGCCCACACCCACGGGGCCGGAGGATCTCTGGCGGTGGGGGCTTGACCTGGCTGCGCGGGGCGGGGTTTGCTGGGTGGTAGAAGGCAGTCTCTCTCCTTTTGTCATTCTCAGTGACAATTACACATTCACACACTCGCATTCACATACACAACACACCTCCATATGGGCACTCACAGCACATGGGTGCTTCTCTATACAATCTACTCTCTTATCCCTGATGTTTATATAGTATTGGTATGCTATTATTACAGTAATAATGATGTCAAGCAATGAGATTTTAATTACTGTAACTGTATGGTTGCAATTGTGTTTACTATCATGGGTCATGTCCTCATTGTTACTATTGCTATTGGTAAGTTGGACTGTTTCATTCCACTGATATCATCTCCAGTGTGACCCTTAGCCATCATTGACATTTAACTGTTCTGTTTGTCACTGTTGTTGTTTTGGGAATTCTTGTTGCTGCTGTTTTTGTCTCTCCCTCTACTGCCCCCCCCCCCCCCGACCCCACCTTTCTCTTCTCTCTTCTTCTTTTCTGTTCTTCTTCTTGCTCCGGTCCGGTCGTCCCAAATGGCATAACAAAGACATCAAATAACGGCAAATAAAATTTCATGGTACAGGGAAGTTGTAGCCAACACCTTTCCTGACACAGAGCAAATCTGTCTAGCATGTAAGGGCATTTAGATCAACAATACTATCTGCCCCAATGGCTGGACGGGACAAAAAAAAAAAAAAATAAAATAAAATAAATTAAAATAATAAATTAAAAATAAATATATTATATTATAATATATTCTTGTATATTCACTTCCGGTGATGACCTTATGTCACAACCAGTCTGTTTTGTCATTGTAGGATGACCAATGACGGCCCTGCAGCCGAAGCCTTCGCAGGCAGCCCAACACCTGAGGTCCGAAAACTCCGAAGGTTGGTCACAAAACCGCCTATTGTCTACCATATTGTTTTGTTTTGTTGTTTTTTTTCCCCTCTAATGCTGTTACTGCTTTTTTGTCGGTTTCAGGAAAGGCTGCATCCAGCGTTCTGTCGTCACACAAGATGAACTCAAGCCAATAGTGAGGTGAGTACACAAATGAAAAAGTACAATCTGTGTGTCAAGACTAGGTAGGACAGGGGAGGACAAGACTAGATTAGGCCCACCATCTGAAGATATGGTGTGGGATCCAGTTGGCTGTTGTTGGCTTGCAAGGGTCTCACTCCACTGTATCATAACGACTGTCATTTTGCATTCCCAAAAGAGTAAAGACATTCTTGGTTGGGGGGTGGCCTCCCACACCATCCTCTTAGAATAAAGCTGTCCTACCTTGTAGTCTTTAGCATGAATTGATGAAGCTTGCTTGCCTGTGATTGATTCAAGACAAAACGGAAATACGAGTTGGATGTTTCTTTTTGATACTTAATTGAATTCCCCATTTTGACAATAAGATCCGTATTGATTTAATGCTGCACATGCGGATCGAACAGAAACCGTGACAAAACATGCATATATATATATATGTGTGTGTGTGTGTGTGTTTGTGTGGTGGTCTCCCTCCAGACATGAAAAGGGTCAGAAGCCAAGTGATGCAGGATGTGAAGAAGGAGAAGAAAAAGGTACTGCACACATACTGACTCATACACAAGTGTGATTCTTTTTTTTTTTTTTTTTTTGCAACTCTAGCTCTTTGGTGAACTTGTGTGCCTCAGGCGCTTCAGAAATAATGCAGCTTCTGTGTCTAAAAAAAAAAAAAAAAAAAGCAGTACAGTATATAAATCTAATCCGTTATTATTGTTTGTTTAGTTATTTATTTTAATGTCCTGTTCAACCAGTAGGGCAAATTGATCTGCATGCCCTTACATGTTTATATTTGACATTATTTCATGTTTTATTGGGAATGGTTAGCATACGGGCTTCACAGCTAGGAGACACGTGTTCAATTCCGCCCTCGGCCATCTCTGTGTGGAGTTTGCATGTTCTCCGGGTACTCCGGTTTCCTCCCACATTCCAAAAAAAACATGCTAGGTTAATTGGCGACTCCAAATTGTCCATAGGTATGAATGTGAGTGTGAATGGTTGTTTGTCTATATGTGCCCTGTGATTGGCTGGCCACCAGTCCAGGGTGTACCCCGCCTCTCGCCCTAAGTCAGCTGGGATAGGCTCCAGCACCCTCGTGAGGATAAGCGGTAGAAAATGAATAAATTAATTATTTAATGTTTTCTTGGGAGTGGTTAGCATACGGGCTTCACAGCTAGGAGACACGTGTTCAATTCCACCCTCGGCCATCTTTGTGTGGAGTTTGCATGTTCTCCGTGTGCATGCGTGGGTTTTCTCCGGGTACTCCGGTTTCCTCCCACATTCCAAAAACATGTTAGGTTAATTAATCAGTGACTCCAAATTGTCCATAGATATGAATGTGAGTGTGAATGGTTGTTTGTCTATATGTGCCCTGTGATTGGCTGGCCACCAGTCCAGGGTGTACTGGTTCCAGCACCCCCACGACCCTCATGAGGATAAGCGGTAGAAAATGAATAATGTTTTATTATGAGATGTATTTGGTGCGCTCAGAACGAAGCAGGAGGCGATAGAAAAGGAAAGAATAAATTAAAATTTAAATTAAGCCGAATATTGTTTCCAGAGAACATCTAAAACTGCCGAAACTACAGTATAAATAAATATTCCGCACATATTGTTTCTGTTTCTTAACCTTCTGTTTTGTTAGTTGCTTTGACACACTGACAGATCCCAAAAGGTCAGGCAGGTAGCATCAAACTGAAGAGCTCAGTGGAGCAAGTGACATGTATGTCTCGTGGTGTGTGTGTGTGTGTGTGTGTGTGTGGGTGTGTGTTTTAACAAGGATCTCCTGTATTATTTCCTGTTGATATTGCAGTGATTCATTCATTTTATCGTAATTCCGGGTCAAAAATGCTGCATAAAATCTAATCTATAATGACAAGGTAATTTAATCACATGGTCTTTGTATAAGTTTAATCACAAGGAAGCCTGAGTTGAATGAGATCATCTGTAACTATCTCAATGCAAGGGAAAATGACGTGAAATGTAACTTTCTCTCCAATGCACTTAATAGCCTCCAATGCACGCACTTACTGGCCCTTCCGTCTTATCTGGTGAAGCAGAAGAAGCAGTCAAGGTTTTCCCTCCATTTACTCACTCAGCATGGGAACCAGTTTAGGTATGTGCTGCAAGAACTCTCAATTTTGCGGATATAAGGTGAATTTGAAAAAAATTGGAGGTAGTCCTCCTTCATTCGTTCATCTACTCGATATATTGATATTGTCAAGGCAAAG
The DNA here is from genome assembly GCF_030265055.1 of Doryrhamphus excisus. Lineage (NCBI taxonomy): Eukaryota > Metazoa > Chordata > Actinopteri > Syngnathiformes > Syngnathidae > Doryrhamphus > Doryrhamphus excisus. Next base: position 10,849,400 of record NC_080475.1, on the reverse strand, counting down.
CGAGAAACACAGAAATTGTGGAGTGTTCGACCGGCAACCAGGTCCCATGCACGTGGGCGGCAGCGGCACGGGAGGTAGAGCAGGTTGTTCAGAAACCGGAAGATTAGTGGTTCGATCCCAGGCACTGTTGTTGTGTCCTTTGGCAAGATACTGCGCCCACTTGGCGTCAGCGTGCTGCCCACATTGAATGTGAGCTGAGACTACAGATGTAGCTTGAATGAATAATGGGTGCACTGTGAAGCCTTCAAAGGCGCTATATAGTATACTGTACAGTGGTAGGAAAAAGTTTGGGCACCCCTAGTAATCCTCTGGTTATTGGGAAGAGAAGGGAAATGATGTTTATAGGATTTACAGGAAGTATGCAATAATTATTTTTTAAGTAGGCAGGTGCCTTTTATTGATTTGAAGACTAATTATTGGAACACAAAATTAGTTCGGCAAGCTCATTGACCCTTGACCTGCATACACAGGTGATAGGGTATTCAAGGTGACCAATTGCAAGTTGCATCATTTCTAACAAGTAGAACCACGGTAGCCAACTGTCAAATGACCTGACAGCAAAGATTGTTCAACATCATGGTCTAGGGGAAGGATACAAAAAAAGTTCAAAAAAATATGTAGAGGCCAAGGATGGTGAGAACAGTCAAAGTCAACCCGCAGATCATCTCCAAAGACCTTCAACATGATCTTGGTGCAGATGGCGTCACTGTACATCCTTCAAGTATTCAGTGTACTTTACACAAGGGGATGCTAAACGGGAAAGTCATGCATAAGAAGCCTTTTCTGCCCACATGCCACAAATGGCGTCGCTTGAGGTATGCTAAAGCACATTTGGACAAACCAGCGTCATTTTGGAATAATGTGCTGTGGACTGATGAAACTAAAATGGAGTTTTTGGACATAACAAGGGGCATAAGACTTGCTGCCTACAGTAGCATTTGGTGGTGGTTCCATCATGCTGTAGGGCTGTGTGGCCAGTGCAGGTACTGGGAATCTTGTTCAGGTTAAAGGTGGAATGGATTCCAGCAGATTATCAGCAGATTCTTGCCAACAATCCTCAAGAATCAGTGACAAAGTTTAACCTAAAACCTACTCAAATTCTCCTAAGGCATTCATGCAGAGTACTACAAAGTACTACGTTCTGGAATGGCCATCTCAGTCCCCAGACCGAAATATTGTTGAAAATCTGTGGTTGTCCATGCTCAGAAACCATCACCAGTCAGTTAGTATCCTAACTGTGTTTATTTTTGTGTTAGTCATGGAGCAAAAATATGTGTAGCATTATAGCGTGCGCATATACTAATTTGAAGCAAGTTGTCCATGCTCAGAAACCATCAAACCTGACAAAACTGGAGATGTTTTGGAAAGAAGAATTGTCAAAAAATACCTTCAACCAGGATCTAAAACCTCATTGGAAGCGTTTATTTCTGCAAAAGGAGTATCTACAGTAAACCTCGGATATATCGGACTCGGATATATCGGAAATTCGCTCACAACGGACAGATAAAAAAGAACCGATTTTTCTGTAATGCATTTCCAATAAAAATTCATTGCATATATCGGATTTTTTATAACGGATTTCGCCTATTTCGGACAAAATCTCCAGTCCCGTTCCAATGCATTTCCATTAAATTTCCCTCGCATATATCGAATGGCCGCATCGTGGCGCTCCGATTCGCCGAATCGTGACAGGCCGCTATACGACATCATTTGCAGCGTTGCCTGCGCGTCCAGGTACATTGGAAACATAGTCAAGGAAGTGCCTTTTTATAACGGATAAAATCCGATTTACGCATATACCGGATATAAATCCGATATATGCGTAAAACGGACATTTTCCGGTATACGCATATAACGGATTTCGCTTATATCGGACAAAACCAGTGGAAACAATTGAATCCGATATATCCGAGGTTTACTGTACTAAATATTGATGCCAAGGGATAAACTTATAAAAGTAATTTTCCATAGTAAGCTTCCTTTGTTTCTTGTCTCCTTTCTCCAAGACTCTCTTGTTTGCAAAAAATGCTTTCTCAAAAAATGTACTTAGCTCTACTTAGATCCTTCTTAAAATCCTTTATTTCCTGAAGTACATCACGTGTGTACAATTATTCACTTTTTCTACTTTAGCTGTAATTTGTACACAAACCCTTGTTTCGTGTCAAATGTTAGCTGTTTCTTGTGATGCGTGTGTGTTTTTGATTTGTCTTCCAGCCACAAAAGCTCTTAAAGATTTTTCATGTCTGTTCTCCCTTTAACCCCCAACCGCCCCCCCTCCGAGGGAAGGCTCACATAACTGGATTATAGGTCTCTTCTTTTTAGAGTGAGGGGCGGGGAGAGCAAGAATTGAGGTCAATCTTATAAACATTCATCTCAGGATCTTACTTCAGTTGTACACGCTTTGTTTCCACCGTGCCACAGCGTACGGTGGAGGGGAATAAGTATTTGCGCCCCTGCTGACTTTGGAAGTTTAACCCCCTATCAAAGTAAATATATAATCTGTAGAAAAATATATACGGTAAACAAAAGCAAACGATAAAAAACAGTGGGGATGAAAGGGAACATATTGTACCTTTTTGCATTTTTATGACCTATAAATGTAATTAGAATGTTAAATTCTTGTTTTAAACCATGCCAAAGTTTCAGATAATGAGCTTTGCGGATTTGGAAGTGAACCCTGAAAGAAGTTTGGGATGGCTCAAAACACCCGGTTTCAAAAGGCGTGGCAAATCTGCACCTTTGTGATGTCACAGAGGGGTGGACTTCATTATATGGACGTGGCTGTTAGCCAGATAAGCTCTCTTCCTTTCCCCAAGCTGTGCTTCTCTGTTTATGTTGCGAGCAATGGCTCGTACAGGAAAGCCATATTTGTTTACAATTCCGAAAGACGCCACCATCAGGAACAAGTGGTTGGAGTTCCTGATTCCTTACCAGCACAGAGAATGGATTTGAATCTGTCATCGGCATTTCACACTGGACTGTTTTGTGAACATGGGCCAGTATGCAGCTGGACTAGCCAACAAACTTGCTGAAAGCCGACGCCTTTCCAACGTTTGGTCGTGGGGAAGAGTCAAAAGAGCAATTATTAGTGTCCTAACTCTGTTTATTTTGTGTAAGTCAAAAGTCTGTGTAGCATTATAGCGTGCGCATATACTAATTGTCGTTTCCCACCACAATTCATGGCCGCCGTTACAGATTCTGTAATGCTAAATCTACTTAACATTTAGCGATGTCTTGAAGTAACATCTTTTCTTGAGAAACTTTGCACTGTCCAGTCTGTACTTCCGGATCGGATTCGGATTCCCACATATATGGCTGTATGTTCAGAGGCAACAAATGAATGATCGCTGTTTATTATCAACTCCTATATTGTTCGCAGCTACCGGAAGTCCTTTTAAGTACTAGCGAGTGTGACCAACCACACTGGAGTGGGCAATACAGTACAATACAATTCAATACAGCTGAATAGGTGCAGATTCTGGAAGAACTAGAAAGCTTTCTGTGCAGATTATTGTGTGTAGCTGCTCTATAGGAGTCCACAACTCCATACAAAGGGCAGAAAGATTTGCATAATAAATTGTTACCGCCAACATCACCTGTCTATCACAGAGTTGCATTGCATAGTAGTACAGAATAAATGATGTTTATTTTGTTTACAGTTGAGGTTAGAATGGATTTTTTGGGCAGCAAGGATTTGCAGTGTGTAGAAAGCGTGAGAGCAATGAATGCTCGTAGCTTAGAGGGAACCCTGGTGAGGAAGTCTTTTATCCGGGAATATTTGAGAAGCGGAAGGCCGAGAGTGTCCAGTTTGGTGGTGAGAATGTTTCGGAATGATTCTACTAAAGGCTGAGCTGTAATCCACAAAGAGCATCCGGGCGTAGCTCTGCCGCTGTTCCAGGTGGCTCAACACGGAGCGACAGTGATGGAATCCTCTACGGAAGACGGTCCTTGATGTGTTGGAGCACCAGACTGTTAAAGAACTTCCCGATTACCAAAGTGACGGCCACGGGACGATAATATGTAACAGTAAATCTCTCATAAGCACGCTTAAGAACTTAACCTCTGGTGTCCGCCATCGGGTTCGGGGGTTGCCGTGGACCCTTTCAGGTTCAATATCTCCGGCCTCCAAATGAAGCTCTGTCAGCGTTGTGATTGGAAGAATTGATGGACGACAGAGTCTTCCAAACATTCCCATTACACCCTCACTCAATGTTTGGATCTGCCATATCTGTCCGTCATCCGCCACCATCTAATCCACCTCCTTCATGTCTTCATGTCATTATTGTTCCTTGACTGAAGGATCATTTCTCATGTGAAATACTGTAAATGTGAAATATATTTAGCAACTCTAAGCCATTTGTCTTGGAGAGAATTAAGAGGTTCGATGCCCAAGGCTGTATGGAGGATCTAGCAACTATTCCTTCTCTTTAAGGATACTGAAGCTCCATGAGGACATCCCCTTCAGGTTCCCTTAATCTAGTGAGATCTTTTAGGGATCGAACGGCAAATTTTATAAACAGTGCATTTTATATTATTTACGATCAAGCTTAGTGGTTTGGAAATGTTTTCCATGTCTTTGGAGTGCGGCTTCTGGGTGGGAATTCTGGCAGATTGACAGAAACACGGTGAAGATCAGGAAGCTTACTGTTTCCGTTGCTATGTTGGCATGAATCCTCACCCTCGGGAGGATCCCTGGTGATCAAGATGCAGGAGGAAGTGGAGGATAGTGAGTCAACATGAGATCAGCACCGTTTATTTTGCTCCTCTATGTAGTCACTTGCGGTCGGCACGGCGGTCTAGTGGTCTCACAGCTAGGAGACCAGGGTTCAATTCCACCCTCGGACATCTCTGTGTGGAGTTTGCATGTTCTCCCCGTGCATGAGTGGGTTTTCTCCGGGTACTCCGGTTTCCTCCCACATTCCAAAAACATGCTAGGTTAATTGGTGATTTCAAATTGTCCATAGGTATGAATGTGAGTGTGAATGGTTGTTTGTCTATATGTGCCCTGTGATTGGCTGGCCACCAGTCCAACATAAACAACTCTTATTAGTTAGCAAAGAACCACAGTCAGCTGCTGATGATGTCATAGACGGGGGGAGGGCATTGATTTCCGGTTTCCATGCAAGACAAAAACATCTGAGTGGTTAGCGTGAAGGCCACACAGCTCGGAGACCCAAATTCGATTCCACCGTCGGCCGTCTCTGTGTGGTTTCCTCCCACATTCCAAAAACATGCTAGGTTAATTGGCGATTTCAAATTGTCCATAGGTATGAATGTGAGTGTGAATGGTTGTTTGTCTATATGTGCCCTGTGATTGGCTGGCCACCAGTCCAGGGTGTATCCCGCCTCTCGCCCGAAGACAGCTGGGATAGGCTCCAGCACCCCCCACGACGCTCGTGAGAATAAGTGGTAGAAAATTAATGAATGAATTCATTTGTATTTTAGGTGGTGACATTAGGATAAGGCTGCACTGTGGTTGAGTGGTTAGTGCATGGGTCTCACAGCTAGGAGACCCGAGTTCGATTCTGAGTTTGCATGTTCTCTCCATTCATGCGTGGGTTTTCTCCGGGTACTCCGGCTTCCTCCCACATTCCAAAAACATGCTAGGTTAATTAGCGACTCCAAATTGTCCATAGGTATGAATGTGAGTGTGAATGGTTGTTTGTCTATATGTGCCCTGTGATTGTCTGGCCACCAGTCCAGGGTGTACCCCGCCTCTTGCACAAAGACAGCTGGGATAGGCTCCAGCACCCCCGTGACCCTCGTGAGGAAAAGCGGTACAAAATGAATGAATGTAGTCACTTGCTCTGAGACTCAGGTTCGATTCCCTACCTGGGTATCTCTGTGTATAGTTTGCATTTTCGGGTACTCCGGTTTCCTCCCACATTCCAAAACATGCTACAGGTTGACTCCAACGTGTCCATAGGTATGAATGTGAGTGTGCTGTGAACCAGTCCAGGGTGTACCCCGCCCAAAGACAGCTGGGATAGGCTCCATCATATCGGTGTCAGCCCCTGTAAATATTGTGCATGCAATTCTTTTGTGTCTTTTCTAGAGCTGCTGATTCAGTGTGTAAAGAACAACAATGTGAAGAAGGTGAGTGGATATTTTGGCTAACGTTCATTCATGCTAACCGCCAGTTTGTTGCTTCCTGTTTTAACGTCGAATTCAATATTGTTTTTGTGTGGAAAAGCTGCAGGAACTGCATAAAAGTGGGTGCGACCTCAGTTGTGTTGACCAATCGGGTTGTAGCCTGCTGCATCACGCCGTCAAGGCGGGAAGCAAGGAGATGGTCCGCTTCATTCTTGACAATGGTAAGTGTGGTGACGCGTCTCCGTGGAGATGTCATATGCATATTTATATCATTTGTCATCATCTGCTTAATTTTTCAGCGCCGAGTGACATTGTTGATGTGACGGAACACATACAGTGAGTCCATGTTTGTTTTTATTCTTAGAAGAACTTGATGTACGGTGGAACCACACAAATAATTTCTTGTATTTCATTTGTAAAACCTGTGTTGTTTAGCATGCTAGCAATGCATACACACCAGACTCAAATATAATAGCAGTTAGCTTCTGTGGCTCTCACGCTACCGCTGTTCCTCCACAGCGGCGAAACGGTTCTCCATCAGGCTGCGTCGTTGTGTCACAGGACCATCTGCCATTATCTGGTGGAAGCGGGAGCCTCGCTGATGAAAACGGATATACAGGTTGGTTAAAAAAAAAAAAAAAATCACATACCATAATAACTTCTACGCTGACCTTTCAACTTTGATACCTGAGCCATCTGACAAAGATTCGGTTTGGGGGAGAAGTGGTTTGGCACGTCACATCATCAGCATCAGTTATGCTGCTCTTCTCGCTAATGCTAATGTAGGGTACAAGTACCATTGGTTGGTTATCCTTTGTTTACATTTAATATATTCACAAGAATAACCTTCTAAATACGGTTTTTGACATTATCAGAGACCTCTAGATTAGAATAAACACCCGTATAGCCCAAAATAGTCACTATAATAGGAGTAAATAAGCTATTTAAGACATAAATAAGACTTGTGCTTGTGTGTGTTACTATAAATAGGTTCCCTAGGGGAGAAGAGGAGTGGTGGACAGGAAATGACGTTAGGGTTTCAGAGTTGAGTTTCACCATGACAAATACAAATTTCACCTTAAGTCAAGATTTTTGTGCCTGGAGTACATGGACACAGTAGAAATATAATCTAACAAATAAAAAAAATTATGATTATTTAAGAAAGGAGTGAAAAAATATATCTACACGTATCTCTTGGCTGCAGTACTTCCAGTCGTGTATATGTATGCTAGATTTTTTTGTCCAATCAGATTTCTTCTTCTATGTGTTGCCATATCAATGCTATCTGCCCAGGGTCTTCATAATCCGGAGTGCCGCCCCCAGTAACATAGTTCAGTTCAATTCAATTTATTTGTCTCCCTTGGGAGAATTTTGGTTTAGAGGCAGGGTACAGCTGTATACTACCATCAGAGACATACAGTACATGACAGACATAGTAAAACTATATACAGTAAACCTCAGATATATCGGATTCAATTGTTCCCACTGGTTTTGTCCGATATAAGCGAAATCCGTTATATGCATATACCGGAAAATGTCCGTTTTACGCATATATCGGATTTATATCCGGTATATGCGTAAATCGGATTTTATCCGTTATAAAAAGGCACTTCCTTGACTATGTTTCCAATGTACCTGGACGCGCAGGCAACGCTGCAAACGCTGCAAATGACGTCGTATAGCGGCCTGTCACGATTCGGCGAATCGGAGCGCCACGATGCGGCCATCCGATATATGCGAGGGAAATTTAATGGAAATGCATTGGAACGGGACTGGAGATTTTGTCCGAAATAGGCGAAATCCGTTATAAAAAATCCGATATATGCAATGAATTTTTATTGGAAATGCATTACAGAAAAATCGGTTCTTTTTTATCTGTCCGTTGTGTGCGAATTTCCGATATATCCGAGTCCGATATATCCGAGGTTTACTGTACAAAAAGCATAAACGAGAAAATAGAAGAAACATACACACTATTAACAGTGGGACTATTTTTATAGTCTAATTTCTTCATTCATTTTCTACGTCTTTTTCCTCGCGGGGGTGCTGGAGCCTATCCCAGCTGTCTTTGGGCGAGAGGAGTCTAATTTATTCATTCATTCATTCATTTTCTACCGCTTTTTCCTCACGAGGGTCGCAGGGAGTGCTGGAGCCTATCCCAGCTGCACATAAATTTATAGTTTATTAAATTTAAGATTGACCTATCAGGGTCAGCTAGTTGGCCCACATCAGTATTTCTCCATCAGATCAGAGCAAAAGTGTTCACATGCCAAGTTCCATATATACTGTATATATATGAAATATACAGTATAATACATGAATTATTTATTCAGATATGGGTAGAATAGCCCAATCAAGTGTAGTCATTTAAGAGTATTGTTACTTTACAACAGTGCTTCTCAAATATTTGGACGGGAGGGGACTGTCGGGGGGGTGTGCGTTTTCATTTTAATGCGAGAAAAAGAAGAAAGAAGAAGAAAAAAAAAGACCAAAAAAAAAACAACAACACTTTTGGCCAAAATAACAGCGTCTCACATGAAGATGATTTAGTGGCCTACCCAACCTCAGGACCCTAATCCCAATCCGTGGGCTGTGCCTTTAGGTGGGGCACTAAAAAAAGGCTTGTGAGGTGAATCTTTTGAGTTTATTCGAGTGTCAATAACCGCCGCCGCACTTAGATAATCGGAATGAGACCATGTTTTGGATGCTCGGGTGAAGCGAGGACGGAGGTGTCAACCAATCAACATCTGATGTTGAGTTAGCACCGATGAGCAAGGGAATAATTATTTGCCTACCATTTTTAAAATAAATAAAAATTCAAACTTATGTCTCTCGCCAGGGTGACACGCCAAGGAACCGGGCGGAGAAAGCGAATGACGCTGAGCTGGCAGCCTACCTGGAGAACCGGCAACACTATCAGATGATTCAGAGGGAAGACCAGGAAACGGCGGTTTAAGCGTCTTTTAGAAACAAAATAATGATGATGACAATGACGACTTTAAATGTCACAAAAGCAGCTCAGGACACACAACCTCAGTGAATATTTACTTTACCGTGTGTCTACGTTCTCGTGAGACGCAGTTTTAAAAACGCCGGACTGGGGAACGTCTGGGGAACAGATTTCCGCTATTATCAGTAAGCCATATAGGGCAATTTTTTGTTGCCATGTAAAACATTCACATTAATATTTCATTTAATTTTTTAATTTTTTAACCTGCCTTCAGCACTTGTTGCTATTGTAGTGTGCTGTATTGTATCAGTGCTGAGGGCTTCTGTTGCCTTTTTGATGAAAATGTATATATAAATAGTATATATATGTAGTATATTAAGGCCATATCCACATAAACTAAGATATTTTCAATATATCCCAAATGAAATCAACACCAGTCAGTAACGGTTATGTTGACACATGAGGTATTTTACACAAGTCTCCATATATAAAAAAAATATTTTCCAAAAAGTTCAATTTTAAGGTGAAAACACATATAAAAAATGCCTTTTTAAAAATATCAATGTTGGTGTGGACATGGCCTAAGACCAAATATTCCCATACCAAAAATTATTATTTTTTTTTTAATTTTGTTAGCAACTTACATGTGCTTTCCAACTGAAACTGAACAGAATGATAATTTTTTTATATTCTAGACTTTGCCAATGATTCTTTCATGGACTGTAAGTAGATACACTGGTTGTGAGATCATTATTTACAGTAGATACATTTACTTGTGGAAGTGTTTGTTTAATAACATTGTTATTATGATTAAAAAAAAAAATCCTGTGATTTTAGTTCACAGTTCATAAAGTTTTCTGACGATCCGACAAATCAGGTGATTTCCGTGAGAGACGAAGAAGACTATGAGAAGTGGATCAGACATTTTGATGACTTGTTGGGTATGATGGAGACAGAAATCTGACCGTTTCGGAGCCTGGTGACGTCATAATGCAAATAAGATGAGTGAATTTATTCCCATCATAAACCTTTGGTTGTACTTAAGACTTTTCTCATTTACAGTATGCATTTATCTCTAAGTATTTTTAAGCTACAACCATTTGAAATAGTAATATCCATGCATCCTACTACTAGGGTCACAAGGTGTATGATGGAGCCTATCCCAGCTGACTTCAGACAAGATGTGTGGTACACCCTGGACTGTTTGCCAGCTAATTACAGTGCACATGAAATAGTAATCGCCCTGATGGACTCCAGGAAGGCCGGGTACTCTGAAGTGTCGTTTGGGACGTATGCACAAAACGAGGAGTTTGGTTCCAGAACCTGAACTGTGGGTCGAGGTGAGTCAGACTATATTTAGACGGAATGTCTCTCGCACAAGTTCGGCCTTTTTCCCCCATCAGAGAAGTGACATTCCATGTGAGAGTTCGATTCCGAGTTTGCATGTTATCCCCATGCATGCGTGGGTTTTCTCCGGGTACTCCGGTTTCCTCCCACATTCCAAAAACATGCTAGGTTAATTAGCCGCTCCAAATTATCCATAGGTATGAATGTGAGTGTGAATGGTTGTTTGTCTATATGTGCCCTGTGATTGGCTGGCTGGCCACCAGTCCAGGGTGTACCCCGCCTCTCGCCCGGAGACAATTGGGATAGGCTCCAGCACCCCCGCGACCCTTGTGAGGAAAAAGCGGTAGAAAATGAATGAATGAATAATAATAACAATAATAACCAAGTGGTTAGCACACAGGCCTCACAGCTACGAGACCCAAGTTTAATTCCACCCTCTGCCATCTCTGTGTGCACGGGCCTCACAGCTAGGAGACCCGAGTTCGATTCTGAGTTCGAGTTTGCATGTTCTCCCCGTGCATGCGTGGGTTTTCTCCGGGTACTCCGGTTTCCTCCCACATTCCAAAAACATGCTAGGTTAATTAGCGACTCCAAATTGTCCATAGGTATGAATGTGAGTGTGAATGGTTGTTTGTCTATATGTGCCCTGTGATTGGCTGGCCACCAGTCCAGGCTCTAAGACAGCTGGGTTAGGCTCCAGCGGTAGAAAATAAATAAATGAATGAACAATAATAACAATTTTTTAGTTTTACACTCGTTCCAACACAATGAGTGGTGTCAGACTGGTGTAGTCTAGTAGGTAGATTACCATGGTAACAAGGGGATGCTAGTCTCAAACCGCTGTGGCATGCAAATGACTAAAATTCCTGTTGCTTGCATCCTGTCATCTTCATGCAAACAGACAGGAATCGATCCAAAATGTATTAATCCCACTTGACATAAAGTCCGTTTTGCAAAAGATTGAACTAATTAAGCTTTGCGATGGTGGGGGGGCTTGTTTGGACACACGCATCCCAAAAGTAAAAAGCAGCGTTTTATGCCCTCTAGTTACTTCTGTTGGTCTGTGGAGTAACACGGGTCTTTGTGTGTTTGTGTGCTCATGTGTGGAGTGGGGTGATGGGGATCTGAATTGAGCTAATGCAACCAGAATGAACTGGTTTTGGAGACAAAAGCAACTGGGGGGTGCCTCGGGAGGAGGAGGGGGGGGGTGAGGGGGGGTTGTGTGATGCTCACAGAGACAAAGTACTCAGAGAGAAAGTTTACATCCTCGACTACCACTCAAGTCCAAGCTGCTCCACAAGTAAGTACCCTTTTAACTTCTTTGAAGTTGTTTATTGTCTTTGTAGCGACGATTCTGTAGTTTTTATTCCTTTTTTCATGTTTTTTTTCATGTTTTTTTTATTATGCAACAGGCGCCAATAGGGCTAAAGAGAGCATTGAGATGGTGTGTAGTTTTTTTGCTGTTATTCTGTAATTTTAACACATGGGTAGGCAAACTACGGCCCAGGGGCCAAAACCGGTACATCAAGTGTTTGAATCTGGTCCAACAGTTGTTATCAAGAGTGTCTTTTTCAGTAAAAAAAATTCAGTTTTGTTATTGGATGTGGTCTGCTATAATATGAAGAGATATAGATAAGAGATAAGCACATATAGCAGATTGTAAAATAAGACAAATAATTCCAGGTGGACTAATTATATGTGTAAAATATCAATTTTGTTAACTCCCAAGAGTCAAAAAGTTATTATTATGGAGGTCAAAGGTCACACCACAGGATATATTTACCTCTCTGGTTGTTTTAAATTCAACTATTACAGAATTTCTGGTACTACAGTGTAGCAGAGCCTCACATTGACTAACTTACATAAGCTAACAACTCTATTAGTTAGCAAAGAACCACAGTCAGCTGCTGATGATGTCATAGACGGGGGGGAGGGCATTGATTTCCGGTTTCCACGCAAGACAAAAACATCTGAGTGGTTAGCGTGAAGGCCACACAGCTCGGAGACCCAAATTCGATTCCACTGTCAGCCGTCTCTGTGTGGCTTCCTCCCACATTCCAAAAACATGCTAGGTTAATTAGCGACTCCAAATTGTCCATAGGTATGAATGTGAGTGTGAATGGTTGTTTGACTATATGTGCCCTGTGATTGGCTGGCTCGCCCGAAGACAGCTGGGATTGGCTCCTCCATATGCGCGATAAGCGGTAGAAAATGAATGAATATGTTAACACTGTTCGACAACCCAAACCGGTCGCTAACTGAGAAATATAAACAAACCAGGGCAAACAAACTAGCCTAGCCTAAACAAAAAAAAATAGTGTAAATGTAAGAACTATAATATGCAGAAAATATTATTTCTTTAGATGTTGACCACAGCGGGGGGGGGGGGGGGGGGGGGGGGTTATACTTTTAGTTAGAACTATCAAATAGCATTTGAAAACCTGTAAAACTGCCACAACAAAAATATACAAAATGTAAACGTTTAAAGGACACAAGAAAAGGTCCGGGTCCTGCATTGCTGTGCCAGCGTAACCAAGGAAACCATTATGTACCATGCAACATTGTGAAGTGTCTACACACAAAGGCAGGTCTAAGAACCCCCCCCCTTGTTGACTCATTTACCTTTTGCTATGAAATCATTGAGTATGATGAAGAATTAGAGGACAGCGATGGTGACAACAATGTTTATATCCTCTATGTCACATCAATACAGATCAATATAGATCATCAATCGGATTTACTAAATATTTGTCAATGACAACACAACTGAACCCAAATTCCCAGGCCATAGTCTCTCCACCGTGTCCTGGGTCTTCTACCGGTTGGCATCCTAACCAGATCCCCAAACCACCTCATCTGGCTCCTCTGAATTCGGAGTAGAAGTGGTTCTACTTTGAGTTTCTCCCGGATAATATTGCTTCTTGCTTTATCTCTAAGGGAGATCCCAAACACCCCACGGAGAAAACTCATTTCGCCCGCTTGTACCCCCGATCTTGTCCTTTCGGTCACTACCCAAAGTTCATGAGGGTCGGAAATTTCCGGTTAATGTAGGAAATCTTTGAAAAGTCCTGATAAATATTCATTCATTTTTACCGCTTATCCTCACAAGGGTCGTGGGGGGGTGCTGGAGCCTATCCCAGCTGTCTTCAAGAGGCGAGAGGCGGGGTACACCCTGGACTGGTGGCCAGCCAGCCAATCACAGGGCACATATAGACAAACAACCATTCACACTCACATTCACACCTATGGACAATTTGGATTAATGATATTTAATGTCTTGTTTAGATAGCTGAAAATGGTTGAGTTCTATTTACTTACATTGGATCGCTTTCAGCAAACTTTAAGCCCAAAATGCATCAATGCGGCCCCACGCATCCTTAGCTTGTTCCGTGGAAATAGTTTGGACAAACTATGCTTTAAAGCAGGGGTCTCAAACATGCGGCCCGCGGGCCAAATGTGGCCCGGACACTAGTTTGAGTCCCCCGCCTTGATGTGAAAGTTTAATGTTTGATATGGATGCTGTATGGTATCATGTACCCAGAAAAAATTATTACGTTTTGATTAATGTTCATGTTAAAGGTTAAAGTTATCCTCCCTATCCGTGTGGAAGTGGTAAGTTTTTGGTTATTAGCTAATTAACCTAGCATGTTTTTGGAATATGGGAGGAAACCGGAGTACCCGGAGAAAACCCGGGGAGAACATGCAAACTCCACACAGAGATGGCCAATGGTGGGATTGAACTCAGGTCTCCTAGCTGTGAGGCCTGCGCGCTAACCACTTGACCACTGTGTAGCCCTGATAAATAGTCAACACTCCTTATTTTTTATTGGCTTTTGGGCTATTCTAAAAATAAAACTAAGACAGAGCTAAGCGAAGATGTGTGTATGTTTTGTTCAGATAGCCTAGCAAACATTGCCCTACATTGGTTTGGTTTTAGCATGTTGTACAAAATGTATCAAAGCTGTTCCCAAATGTTTTCTGTGCGCAGCCTTGGAAAAGGCTTGAGAGCGAATCCTCCAGACAGTATAGGCTGTGTATGATAGGATTGGAGACAAACAGAGACGTGTCTCCCCCGGCATCCCATAGTAGTCAACTGACCTCATTCTTAGCAGAACAAATGACTGAAAAACACTCTTAACTATTGTGTCACAATTGCGGCTGGTCCAACCCCGTTCTGGTGAGAGACGCTAGCTCTTTGGATTAAACGCAAGTTTAGAAACAGATACAGGACTTTCTTGAAAAGAATCCAGACCATAATTAGCCGTCCAGCTTTAGTCATCATTGATGTAAATCAGTCTCAAAATAAGTACTAAGCATTTTGCTAAGTCATCTATTAAAGGCGACCTATTATACTTTGTTGTTATTCCTTTGTATTGAGTTATAGACTCCTATAGAGTAGCTACACACAATAACCTGCACAAAAAGCTTTCTAGATCTTCCAGAATCTGCACCCATCCCAGTTATATTTCATTAAGAAAAGAGTCAAAAGTTTCTCTACATAATTTCAATGTTTATATAGTACTAAAACTCAATATTCCGAGGGTCTTGAAATCCAAAATACCCCCAAAACTTTGCTCTCTTGTGTGAAAATGTCTGGCAGTCAGTGAGTTAATTAGTGTGAGGCGTATTTCAGGGGTCAGTAGTGCTTCTCATTGACTTTATGAAATGCTGGCGCTTGCAACTTTCTTTGGCTCCATTTTGGGTTACTTAAAAAGACGCAAAAAAAGCCATGAGAGACAAACACGACTGGATTCAAGAAATAACAAAGATGGTGTCCATGGTGACCTCAAGGTAAAACTAGCCTGAAATCAGTGGTTATCAAACACTTTTGGATATGAAATTATTATTTCTATTTTTAATTGTTTCTGTATGTGAAACTAACAAAACTGACAATTTCAGCTTTCTGAAAAGGATGAATTGGATTTACGTGATTTTCTATGGGAAATGAATGCAACAGATTAATGATGCTAACCAAGGTTCCATTGTGTTCTGTTGGTTATTTGCTAAGCAAAAAAAACGTCTTTTCCCTGATTTTTTTTCCTGATTTTGTATTTTATTTGTCACACTCAAATGTCTCGGATCATCCATCCAGCTGACCTCAGACCAGAGGAGGGTCGCCAGCCAATCACAGGGCACATATAGACAAACATTCACATTCATACCCTACAGTGCTGTGGATGATTTTAGGCTCACTCATTTTTGCAGAATTGTTGTAATTTGACCACAATCGAGGGTTTTTGGTCTTCAGGTCAGGACTTTCACTAGGCCACTCCAAAGTCTTCATTTAGTTTTTCTTCCGCCATTCAGAGTTAGACCTGCTGGTGCGTTTTAGATCACAAACAGATGGTAGTCATCACACTACCACCACCATACTTTATTACTTGTCATGAATACTGACAGTAACTGAGGAAAGTGGGGGCCTGCGTATATTTGGATGTTGTTGTGGGGTCTTTTGTGACCTCTTGGATGAGTTGTCGCTGAGCTCTTGGTGTAATTTTGGTTGGCCAGGCACTCCTGGGAAGTTTTCACCACTGTTCCATGTTTTCCCAATTGTTGATAATAGCTCTCACTGTGGTTTGCTGCAGTCCCAAAGCTGTAGAAATGGCTTTATTACCTTTTCCGCGCTGGTAGATCACAATTAATCTCTGTTAAAATATAACATGTCTTGTCATTGACTAATATTTACATAATAAATATTATATAAACAATATTTGTTTAATGATCTGAAACATTTAAGTGTGACAAACCTGCAAAAATAATAAGAAATCAGACTTTTTCATACCAGTCTGCGTATATATTAAAAAAACCAAAGCATTATATTCAAGTAAATGACATTTCTTATATATTAAATTCCTGGTGTGGTCTTCAGCTTGTGACCACGTGCCCACATGGGTACATTTGTCTGTGCTGACTGAACGCAAAGCAATTGACCTCTGACTTCCACCAGCAAACTTAATGAGACTCACATCTTTCCGTCTGTGAGGGAAACGGGAAAATGCTCCGTGTTTAATGTCAGCGTTGCACTGGAAGAGCTGGAAATGACCAACCACTTTATGGCAATTGTAGCAATCTCTAATTTTTTTTTTATCTGTTTGCTGGTCTTGGAGTAAGACAGCTCCTTTCCTCATGGGAGGCTCCGGAGATGCCTTCACCTCCTTCCCTGGACAGCCTATTAGAGCAACCGAGTTCTAATTGCAGTCTTCCATTCTCAGACTGCTTTTTGTTTATACTGGAATGGATACAGCAAGGATAAATTCTTACCTAAAACCACCGTAAACGACAATATTTTATCGGGAAGCAAGTGCTTCATATTAAGTGTTTAAATCAAAGGTCTCCAAAGTGCCGCCCAGGGGCCGTTTTTGGCTCGCAGATTTATTTTTAGGCCTAAAATATAACTACTTAGTGAAGATATTTAATGTCTTATTTAGATAGCTGAAAATGGTTGAGTTATATTTACTTACATTGGATTACTTTCAGCAAACTTTAAGCCCAAAATGCATCAATGTTGCAAAGGGCTCTCAAACATGCGTGCCGCGGGCCAAATGTGGCCCGCAGGACACTTGTTTGAGGCCCCCCGCCTTGATATGAAAGTTTAATGTTTGATATGGATGCTGTATGGTATCATGTACCCAGAAAAAATTATTACGTTTTGATGAATGTTCATGTTAAAGGTTAAATAACTGTTAATAGTTATCCTCCCTATCCGTGTGGAAGTGGTAAGTTTTTGGCTATTTTAAGTTGAAAGGAAATAACTTGAAGGCTACCGTTTAGGTGGCTAGCTGTCTAGTTTGCGAGTTAGCATGTGTCTCAAAAGACCCTGCAGTTGCGCAATATGTTGTAAATAAAAAAGTATAAAGTATAAATGTGACTATAGTCGTGTTTTGTCATGTCTACAGGGCTCTAATAATGCTTTGGTAATTTTAATCTGAAAAAAATAATTTGTCTACCCACCAACTATATGTGGTTTCTTAAGTTTTTATTGTTTGCCGTTTTATTATTATTATTATTATTATATTTATTTATTTATTTATTACTGATTGATTGATTTTCTTCTTCTTCTTGATTTGTTTTTTTATTTTTCATCTTATTTTGTGTAGAAAAATAAAATGTAAGATATTTGAGAACAGTGGAATTTTTTTATCAATTTTCTTGTAGAAAAATTTAAATTTAAAAATTTTTTTTTTTTTTTTTAGTAAATGCGTTTTTTTTTTTTTTTTTTTGGAAAACCTGATGCGGCCCAGTCTCACCCAGACCCGAGCTCCAGTAGCCCCCCAGTAAATTGAGTTTGAGACCCCTGCTTTTAAAGGGTTGCTAAACAAAAGCTACTCATTAGCATCCGATCAGCTTCCAAAAAGCATAACAAATTGAAGATTATTGGTTTATTTTTTTTATGTTCGGTAACCTCAGTTGGTTTATTCCGGGCAAAGTGCTGCCTAGCATAGCATAGTGATTTTTTATCATATGGATTTTCTTGATTTTTGTGCACTCGGACAGGATGAAGGCTACGCTGCTGCTGCTCCTCGTCGCTCTCATCACCATCAAAATGGTAGCTGGAGGGAAAAACAACAAAGGTAGGAGATTTTCTTTCCCACGTGTACATTTTACTCCAAAAAAATGTTCTTTTTATTTGTTTACAAATCATATACTTATATACAAATACAAATTTCAAAGGTATTTTGTTGTTGTGCTTGAATTAGCAGCACATACTCTGGAGGCACGTCTCTTACTAAATCTTTACTCAATCCACAGAGAAAATCAAACCTTCCCATTCCGGGTCAGACTGCACCGACTGGCGCTATGGAAACTGTGTCCCTAGCAACGGCGACTGCGGCACCGGATTTAGGGAGGGGTCATGTGACCAGCAGACAAAGAGAATGAAATGCAAAGTGCCCTGCAACTGGAAAAAAAACTTTGGAGGTAACACCCCTAAATCCTCAAATGGGACAAACCAAAGAGAATTTTTTTCATTGAAGGAAAAAAAAACTAATCAGTGTTTTTTTCCTGTTTAGCCGACTGCAAGTATCGCTTCGGAAGTTGGAGCGAGTGTGACGCAAGCGCTGGTATCCAGACCAGGAACGGGACGCTGAAGAAGGCGCTCTACAACGCTGAATGCCAACAGACTATTTCTGTCTCCAAACCCTGCCTCGGCAAAACCAAGACAAAAAGCAAAGGTTAGAATACCTGCTGTGGAAAAACACGACACAAGCATAACCGTCCCTCCGTAATATGCAGTAATTTTATAGTAGTATACCCTCATTTTGTTCAATTCCACCCTCGGCCATCTCTGTGTGGAGTTAGTTAGTTATTAGTCATATTAGTTATATTATAGGGCTGCACAGTGGACGAGTGGTTAGCGCACAGACCTCACAGCTAGGAGACCAGGGTTCAATTCCACCCTTGGCCATCTCTGTGTGGAGTTAGTTAGTTATTAGTTATATTAGTTATATTATAGGGCTATAGACATACGCTATCCAATCGAGGTGTGACTTTATTCCGTATGCTTTCCAGAAGGTCCGACTCTTAAGTGAAAACGGACGTTTTGCCATGAATTATTTCTTGGATGAAATAGTATTTGTCACCTCCATAACCCAAAGCGGGAGCCAAAGAAGATGAGAAACACTCGTGAATGAAAAAAATAACTCCTGGGTGATGCGCCACAAGAGACGTTAGGCAGAGATGGAGACCATGGCTCATTCTGACCCACTGGGAAACCTCTGGAACCAATCAATGGGTAAAGGTTCCACTCTAATAGACGTGATTACATGTCGTTCATTTTGAACATCTGACACCAACATCTGAACATCTGACACACCTCCAGCTAACATTTGGATTGTCAACAAAAACTCTTGTCACGTTTTAGTCGTAAAAGAATCATGATTAGCTCATCACCGTCACATGATCGAGCTTCCTAAAGTCTTGCTTGCATTTTGTCCGATGCGCGGAATGTTTCAGCGGTGCGGTTCTGAATTCCCTATGGAGAACTTAACGATAATGACGGGTGAGGTGTCAGGATGCTCCATCCATCTCCTTTGATTGGAGGAACGTGCCAACATCTATTTCATCTAGCTCTCCTTTGTTCTGGGCTGCCCTGGGTGGCGTTCAAAGCCCTGTGATGATTACGTCGTCGTTCATTCGTGCGTTCAGATCCATCTCATCAAATCTATTTTTTATTTGCTCAATCATATTTTCCTTTGCTTCTTTTTCTTCCTCAAAAGTGGCACAAAAAAAACCCGACATAGCCATGTGTGAAAAGGTGCCCACTCCTTCCCATTTATAAAGCTTTGAGACTTTAGCTAACCACAGTGAGAGCCATTATCCACAAATGTCGAAAACATGACCAGTGGTTAACCGTCCCAGGATTAGCCGGCCGGCTAGCCAAAATGACCCCAAGAGCGCAACAGTGCTTCAACCAAGAGGTCACAAAAGTCCCCACAATATTCAAAGAACTGCAGTTAAGGGGGTCAGGGTTCTTGACTCCACCATAAGAACGACACTGGGCAAAAAATCAAAGACCTTCTTGAAAATACTCTGTGGTCTTACAAGACAAAATTTGACCTTTTTTATAAAATTTCGTAAAAGTAAGAATATCATAGCAACAGTAAAATATGGTGGTGGTAGTGTGATGGTCTGGCGTTATTTTGCTGCCTTGCTGTGATAAATGGAACCATGGATTCTGCTGTATACCAAAAATTCCCGAAGGCAAACATCCGGCTATTTTTTGTAAAATTTCGTAAAAGTAAGAACATCATACTAACAGTAAAATATGGTGGTGGTCGTGTGATCGTCTGGCATTATTTTGCTGCCTTGCTGTGATAAATGGAACCATGGATTCTGCTGTATACCAAAACAATCCTGAAGGCAAACATCCGTCCATTTTTTTGTAAAATTTCGTAAAAGTAAGAACATCATACTAACAGTAAAATATGGTGGTGGTAGTCTGATGGTCTGGTGTTAGTTTTGCTGCCTTGCTGTGATTAATGGAACCATGGATTCTGCTGTATACCAAAAATTCCCGAAGGCAAACATCCGGCCATTTTTTGTAAAATTTCATAAAAGTAAGAATATCAGCAACAGTAAAATATGGTGGTGGTAGTGTGGTGGTCTGTCGTTATTTTGCTACCTTGCTGTCATAAATGGAACCATGGATTCTGCTGTATACCAAAACAATCCTGAAGGCAAACATCCGTCCATTTTTTGTAAAATTTCGTAAAAGTAAGAACATCATAGCGACAGTAAAATATGGTGGTGGTAGTGTGATGGTCTGGCGTTATTTTGCAGCCTTGCTGTAATAAATGGAACCATGGATTCTGCTGTATATCAAAACAATCCTGAAGGCAAACATCCGTCCATTTTTTCTAAAATTTTGTAAAAGTAAGAACATCTTACCAACAGTAAAATATTGTGGTGGTAGTGTGATGGTCTGGCCTTATTTTGGTGCCTTGCTGTAATAAATGGAACCATGGATTCTGCTGTATATCAAAACAATCCTGAAGGCAAACATCCGGCCATTTTTTGTAAAATTTCCTAAAAGTAAGAACATCATAGCAACAGTAAAATATGGTGGTGGTAGTGTGATGGTCTGACGTTTTTTGTGACCTCATACTGAAATGAACCTCGGTCCTGATCCAAAACACTCCAACAAGTCCACCTCTGGATAGCTGAACAAAAACCACTTCTGATCCTGATTGTGTTCGAGAAGCCTAGTCAAGAAAACAGCAAGTCTAGAACCAACGGCAGACATCTTGCCACGTATGTCCTTTCCGGTCAATAACAACAACAACAAAAATGATGGTTCCCACTAAATGACACTTAGCTTTGTTAGCTGCAGGTCATATGTGAGCTATATCTGATTTACTGTTCAATACCAATCTATTTCAAATGGGACTCAGGCCTCATTGGTTATGTGGATAGAAATAGGATACGTATCCCATCGACTGCAGTCTTAATGGCGGGGTCGCATATACGTACGTATGTGACCTTTATGTCATGTGACCTATATGTCCCTCAAAGGCATGCGTTGCCATGCCAGACTCCAATAAAGGTCCTCGCAGATGATGGAAAAGCTCTTCTTCACATCCAAAAGTTAGTTGGAAAAAACGTTGAAGCGCTGAAGTAGCTCCCATTACCCACCACTCCTGGCTCTGACATCCACCCACTCACAAACCCCCGGAACAGACGTTCTCCGCAAACTGCCATCGCGAAAAATCTTGTCTCTTCCTTCTTGGACTCATTTGGTTAAAGAAAACGAGAACAAAATCCTAGAAATTTCCACAAATAGAAAACACACGACAATGTGCTTGATGCCCTGTTGTGCACATCAATTCAATCAATTGTGTGCCGTTTACATGTTGGAAAAGCTAAGTTAGCAATTTTATACACTCCTGTGGACTCCTATAGAGCAGCTACACACAATACCCCGCACAGAAAACTTTCTAGATCTTCCAGAATCTGCACCTATTCCAGCTGTATTTCTTTGGATTTGATTTGTTTTGATTCATTCCACCTATGGCCCGCCTCCGAGCACGCCCGCTCTGCTGTAATTGGTTACATTCCCAAGTACAGACGTTGTAAACTGTCATCGCCAAAAAGTCTTTTGGTTAAGAAAACGAGAGCAAAATCCTAGAAATTTCCACAAATGGGGCAAAGTTTACTTCCATGAACACACGGCAATGTGCCTGATGTCCTGTTGTGCACGAGTCACTTCCTGTCATATTTCTACCTGAAAAACATGCTTACCTTTCTTCATAGCCAGGGGGAAATGGGAGTGGTCACATGACCACAAATGTGTTCTATTGCCGAGATACAGGGGGGCATCTCACATTACCCGATGTCTGAAATCGACACACCTTCCCTGACACTTGATAAGAAATGGAATATTAAATCACCATCCTTGCATGAATATTCTATTTTGTATTATGAACTGTTTGTTTGTTAACTGAGGTTTTGTTTGGATTCTGCCAAATTATTTTCTTCCTGTTTCATCTTTGGTTTTCCAGGAAAGAAGAAAAAAGGCAACAGACAGTAGAGACAAGAGAAGACTTGGACCAGGAGATCTTTTGGAATTGAACCAACTCATCTCTGACATTTGGACAGTAGGACTGACATTGTTAGAATTCAACTAGATGAGATTCCACAATAATTCATCACAAATAAATCTCGGAGACAATCTCATGTTGTCAATTTGATGATCTTCAAAAGGGATTTGCATCAACCTGCAATTTACTAATGTTTATTCATGCGTAGCGATTAGTAATTAGCATTATTGGGTCAACTTTGTAGCAACACAGACAACTGCCATCAGGTATTATGTTATAATATCAATAGAAGTACAAAATGTATAATACTACTAATAATAATTATGGTGCGGATCTTTTTTTTGTATACAGGAACTGATACTAATAATAATAAAGAGTTAATTAAAAAAAGTTGTGTGAAGTTGGTAATTCATACAAACATGGCAATAAACATAACAATAATATGTCGTTTATTAATAGAAGCAGTTCTCAAAATGACTTTATATCACCAGCAACCACTCGGAAAAAAAAGCAGACAAAAAAAATATATATTTTTTTAAACAGTGACTGATGCACGATCGTGCCTGCTGCATTGTGGTAGTTAGGAAACAAATTTAAAGGGATATTTGGGATTTTTTTTTTTTTTACATGAAGTTGGATGACCCCCCCCCCCCCCCCCCCCCCCATAAGCAGTGAAGTCCGTCAACAGCGACTCACTCTCCACTTCCTGTCCTGAACCGATCGTCCATGCTAACCCAACTTTGAACAGTCAGTGACTGATGCACAATCGTGCCCGCTGCATTGTGGTAGTTAGGAAACAAATTTAAAGGGATAGTTGGGATTTTTTTTTTTACATGAACTGATACTAATAATAATAAAGAGTTAATAAAAAAAAAAGTTGTGTGAAGTTGGTTATTCATGCAAACATAGCGATAAAAATAATAATATGTCGTTCAATAATACAAGCAATTCTCAAAATGACTTTTTATAATCAGCCACCAACCGAAACAAGCAGACAAAAAAAAATTTTTTTTTTGAACAGTCAGTGACTGATGCACAATCGTGCCCGCTGCATTGCGGTAGTTAGGAAACAAACTTAAAGGCTTAGTTGGGATTTTTTTTTTTACATGAACTGATACTAATAATAATAAAGAGTTAATTAAAAAAAGTTGTGTGAAGTTGGTGATTCATGCAAACATAGCAATAAACATAACAATAATATGTCGTTTATTAATAGAAGCAGTTCTCAAAATGACTTTATATCACCAGCAACCACTCGAAAAAAAAGCAGACAAAAAATACATATTTTTTTTTAAACAGTGACTGATGCACGATCGTGCCTGCTGCATTGTGGTAGTTAGGAAACAAATTTAAAGGGATATTTGGGATTTTTTTTTTTTTACATGAAGTTGTATGACCCCCCCCCCCCCCCCCATAAGCAGTGAAGTCCGTCAACAGCGACTCACTCTCCACTTCCTGTCCTGAACCGATCGTCCATGCTAACCCAAGCTACCTTCTAATGACGCCATTTATACAAACCATATTTTATAACCGTATTTTTATAATGCACATTTGAAGCCGAAAGCGTCCAAAAATCTGTCAAAATCTGCCATAAGACCTTGTCAAAATTCATTTTTACATAAAATAAAAGAGCTTATTGTCGTTGCATCATTGCTAAGAATATAAACAAGACATTATACCTCCAAAGTAAAGTGGGGGAACGACATTTCTAAAGCTGTGATTTGAGGACAAACTGGGAAGAGCAACAAAGGAACAGGAAATGGAGACAAGGGAATCAATCCCACAGATTGCTTGGCAGCGTTGACATAACCCACATCACATATTAGTTCTTTCACCAAAGAATGGACCTTGGCAAAATACATCGTTTCGGTGGCCTCATTTAGTGGCCACAAGAGATGGTGGAAATATTCGAAACAACACATATAAACATTGTTGTGACTTCAGTTTGCCTCCTAGCTGGAAGAGATCCAGTGTAGTGTAGCTTATATTTGCGTCACCATGGTTACAGCATGCTGATGACTTTAAAGGGAAGATAAAACGCAGCATCGAGTTGTGCAATAGAGGGTGTTTATTATTATTGTAAAATGAAGATCTTGTACATACTTATAATTTGACCACATATTTTGTATTTACAACATACAATATGTATTTTGGAAAATATATTTTACAAAAGAAAACAGTACAAATGGAACAAAAAAAACATTACAAACAAAAGTTGTTTTCCCAAAAGCTGCGAAAAAGGGTTTTAAAAAGTAAATCAACTTATGATCAATTATTGAGCTTTGTAAGCTAGCAAGCTAGCTTGTTTAACAAATGTTTCTTTAAAGCTTTCTTGTGAGCGCAACTTAGCTCATTTCAACTCAAATGAACTGAATATGTTTGGTGTGAGCTACGTCAATGCTAACGACAAAGTTTAGCTACTCACGTTAGTTAGCACTGAATGCATAGGCAAGCGCAACGTCGACATGACGTATAACGCCATGATTGTAATTCGTCTTATTTGGCCCCCAAAAAAAATATTTATATTCAGTTTAAACTTGTCATTATGAAAAATAATTTTTTTTTTTGTTCAAAATCTAAAATCTAAGCAAAATCTAAAAGAACCGAGCGCACTTTACAGTATACTCAGTTATACTCCATACCCGTGGAATGGGCCCTGGAACAACAATAAAACATTACTGTTCGTTTAGTGGTTGATTTACCCTTTAAAAGAGAATATTTAGCTTTTGGGAACCCAACTCTGTCTAATTCGGATTTTAAATACAAATAATATACATTCCATATAGTATGTACATTTCCAGAATAAAACAAATATACATTGTATATTTCCATTTCCATTTGTTCTAAATAATACACATATAAAATACACCTTTCAAATCAAAATCGTAACTTGGAATTATTTTTTTCCACACACACCAATTGTATTTGTGACAAATACATTCAGACTTTATGATTCACCCACAAAAAAAAAAACCTTTGGTGGTTTGAAAATGGAAAAAAATACAAGCGGCTACTATGGGGGTCCAACTATTGTCCTGTTGGGGTGCAGCTACCAACCTACAGGATGTGGGAGATTCCAAAAGCAGGAAAATTCCAAAACATTTAGAGAGGGATTCTCTAATGAAGTTGAGAAACATGGACAATAAGATGCAATAAACCTTGGCTGGCATCCATAAAAATCCATATTATCTCACATTTTTCACTTTCTTCAGGTTGAATTTCGTAACAGTAAAATATGGTGGTGGTAGTGTGATGGTCTGGCGTTATTTTGCTGCCTTGCTGTGATAAATGGAACCATGGATTCTGCTGTATACCAAAAAAATCCTGAAGGCAAACATCCGGCCATTTTTTGTAAAATTTCGTAAAAGTAAGAACATCATAGCAACAGTAAAATATGGTGGTGGTAGTGTGATGGTCTGGCGTTATTTTGCACACTCCCAACAAGTCCACCTCTTGATAGCTGAACAAAAACCAGTTCTGATCCTGATTGTGTTCCAGAAGCCTAGTCAAGAAAGCAGCAAGTCTAGAACCAACAGCAGACATCTTGCCACGTATGTCCTTTCCAGTCAATAACAACAACAAAGATGATGATATTATCTCACATTTTTCACTTTCTTCAGCTTGAATGGCCACAGATCCCAATGCTAAGGAAAACTGCACATTTCGGAATTTTGTCCATCATCCACAATCCTTACGTGAGTCACGAACATACATCATTCCCTTTTCTGTGTGTTCCACATATTGAAAAACGGCTAGCACAAAGCATCTATTGAGGATTCGCTGATTAACGCACCATCCTTCTACCAAAATATTAATATCTTCATATATTCAATATTCATATATTCAATATCTCTCCTCTGGACGTCCCAACCATCTCAGTCTGGCATCTCGGACATTTTTTATGTCCCTCTGATGTACTCCTTCCTGATCCTATCCATCCTGGTCACTCCCAGGTCACTCTCCGCCTATAAAAACAGCTGCATAGTGAGATCATTTTTGGTCATGTTATGTAAATGGAATATTGTTGCCTTGTGCTAGCTGGTTTTTCTACTTAGTGTTTCCACTAAGTAGAGTACAAAAGTGTTTCAATGAAAAGCTCATTTCCACTTGATGCTCATTATTTTTCACCATCCGTGGCTGTAAATGTATATCTATATACTATATATCTATATCGGTTATGCTTGTATTCTGTTGAGGTGATATCTGTAGACAGGAATGTTCTATTATCAACAATGGTTAATGGCTATGTCCATATTACCACATGCTATATGCTATATTCATGGGAATTCATGTTTAATTCTTGATACAGTGGAGGATGTGCAAAATGTGTGCAGTATACATGTTGGAAAAGCTAAGTTAGCAATTTCATACGTACAGTAACTCTTATATAACTACAGTATATACAGTGGAGGAACTCATTATTTCATCCGCTTTTTAAAAGGGGGACCTATTATGCTCATTTTTTTTCTTTGCATTGAGTTGTGACTCCTATAGAGCAGCTACACACAATACCCCGCACAGAAAACTTTCTAGATCTTCCTGAATCTCCACCTATTCCAGATGTATTTCTTTGGATTTGACTGTTTTAATTCATTCCACCTACGGACCGCCTCGGAGCATGTCGACTCCACTGTAATTGGTTACATTCCCAAGTACTTCCGGACTACTGCCGAAACCCACACTTTCTAATTTAGTGGGTGTATGTAGGAGTTTATAATAAATGAATAAAGCCTTCAGGGAGCTACTTGAAAAGTGGTTAGGAGCTACTGGCTGGAGACCCCCGACTTCCTGTGTATGAACTGAAATAGTGCTAACGTAGGTCGGTGTTTACAGAGTCCAGGTATATTTTGACCGACATTAATGTTCTGAAGAACTGCTTCCTGTGAAATGCCGAAAATATATTTCTCTCGCTGGGAATCACCGACTCCAACCACTTTAGCCTTAGCTTGCCTCGTAGAAAGATTTCCTGGAAGCCATAGCAAAACAACCGTAAACAGAGCGAAGGTCAAACCTAGAGCATCTCTGGCCTACAGCGCATGCCCATATAAGGAAGACCGGCTCTCTGTGATGTCACAAACGGAGAGTGTTAGAAAAGAAGTCTGAAACCGAGTGTTCAGCGCCATCCCAAACTTCACTTCCAAATGCGCAAACCTCCTTATCTGATACTTTGGTATAATTTAACACGAGAATACAACATTCCAACAACGTTTATAGGTCAGAAAATTAGAAAAAGCATAATAGGTCCCCATTTTAGTTTAGCCTCTTACATGAACAGTTGATATTTTTAGGGTAGAGACAGAAAATCAACTAAAAACCCAGAAAAAGAAAAAAAAAAAAAAAGGTTCCTAGTCTCTGACAGTAGATTGACATCTTTATAAAAATAATAGGTAGTTAGATTATCTATTTAAGATCTTCCCATCCATTCATCCACTAGAATCCATCCAATGTCTGTCATCCACTCTTTCAATGTTATCATTCATCCATCATCTGTACAGTCTGTTCTTTCATAGACTAATAATTCAACACTTTCAATATTCCATCCAGTTTACATAATCCCCAATCTGTCCAGATCCAATCCCTCCATCCATCACGTTCTGTCCCCTTTCATCTGGTACCGATGTTCTTGTACTGGCACAGCAGCAAGTTCTTGAAAGTCTTTTTGAATGTGGCGTTGCACAAGGCGTAACAAGCCGGATTGATGGTGGAGTTGACGTAGCACAGCCAGTAGCCGATGGCCCACACCGTGTCAGGAACGCACGACTGGCAGAAGGTGGAGATCAGCACCATGACATTATAGGGAGTCCATGTGATGATGAAAGCCAGCAAGATGGCAAAGATGGTCTTGGTCACCTTAGTGGACAGCAAAGATGAGACAAACGAGAAAAGCGTGAGAAGAACAAAGAAGCCTTTTGATCATTTCTACTTGGTCGGTTTTTCATTTGAAAATATTCATGGTGTATCTCTTGGAACATCTTGACTTCAGGGCTAATCCACATCTTTCCCTCGGGTGGAGAAATAAGGGTCGTTTTTTGTAAAAGAGAAGCTCTAATGGGATTCAAGCCTCACTTGTAAACCACTCCCACAATCCATCTTCAAATGACCAGCACACATTTGCAAACTGGGAGCACTGGACTGGTACTGGTCATGAATGACACGTAATGAATGACACATAATGACATGGGGTGTAAAAGATTGATTAATCATGGCATCGGTCACTGAGTCTCATCTTACTCTCCAGCCAATCATTAGAGGTCACATTTTCACTCCTGTGTCCTTTATATTTCTTTGTGGATCCACACACGCACTGCAGCGCTCAGCTCACCACTGACTCGAGTGGTGTGTTCAAGTGCAGTACAAAGAGAGAGAGAGCCAACTCCACAGATTTCTCCTACTTATTATAGAGAAAAACGTATTTCTATCTGCGATTAAATGTGATTAATTGTGAGTTAACTGTGTATAATGCGATTATTGCGATCAAATCTTTTAATCGGTTGACAGCTCTAATTTAAGTGTGATTAATCACAATCAAATATTGTATTGATTGGCAGCCCTAATTTAAATATGATTAATCACAATCAAATGTTTTAATCGATTGACAGCCATAATTTAAATATGATTAATCACAATCAAATGTTTTAATCGATTGACAGCCATAATTCATATGTGATTAATCACAATCAACTATTGTTATTGATTGGCAGCCCTAATTTAAATATGATTAACCCGATCAAATGTTTTAAATGATTGACAGCCATAATTTATATGTGATTAATCACGATCAACTATTTTAATTGATTGCCCGCTCCAATTTAAATGTGATTAATCACAATCAAATGTTTTAATCGATTGACAGCTCTAATTTATATGTGATTAATTACGATCAACTATTTGAATTGATTGCCCGCTCCAATTTAAATGTGATTAATCACAATCAAATGTTTTAATCGATTGACAGCTCTAATTTATGTGATTAATCATGATCAAATATTGTAATCGATTGACTGCTCAAATTGAAATGTGATTAATCGTGATCAAATGTTTTAATAAATTGACAGCCCTAATTCATATGTGATTAATCACCATCAAATATTTTAATCAATTGACTGCTCAAATTGAAATGTGATTAATCATGATCAAATGTTTTAATCAATTGACAGCGCTTATTTAAATGTGATTAATCTCAATTAAATGTTTTAATGGATTGCCAGCCCTAGTTTTTATGAATGACTTTATCAGCCATCATTTTACAAGCTTTGTTTATCTCAGCTCCGTCTTGGTTCGGCAATCAATGAAATGCAGAAAAAACGGCGAAGTGAAGCTCATGTGACTTTCGCTGATGCTGCACGTGCTTTTCATTCTTCTTCCTTTCATCTCTTCCTTGTTGAGAAATATTAATGTTACGCTTGAATGCTCAAAGGTGAAGTTTAATCATGTTAAATGATGTGCTGAGTGTTGGTGTGCATATTTCTTTCATGTTAGCATTAGGGACGCTTTAGGGACGTGAAAAAAGCCTGTAATTGGCATATTCCATGACCACACATGCAATGAAAAACATCTCAGGAGGGTAGCGTGTTAAAAAGGTTACATTTGATTAGAAATTTGATTAGAATCTAAAGAGCAATGGAAAGTTCTAACAATTATATTGCTGGCTTGAAATGTTGTCATCCATAAGTGAAAGTGCAAGTTCTTACTTGTCTAATTAACATGAATATGATTTTGAAGATAGAATACATATTGGCCACGGCCCCCACCATGGGAGGCTGCTTCTCATTGGCTCCCTGGTCATTCAAACCCTGCTTGGAAATAACTTGAGCAAAACCTACTTTCTTTTCTCTGGCGGCCATCTGTCTTTTACGCTTCACTTGGCTCCGAGCAATGCTTGCAAACTTTCTTGCAACCGTCCTGGGACGGCTGATGGGGATGGAATGCCTCTCCGCCCCCTCCAAGGGGGGGACGATCTCGATCGCTGTTATGCATTCATCACCAGCCTGCTTGGTCACGATCTTTATCTTGGACCACCTCGAGGTGGAGTTGTTCTTGGACACGGAAGGATTTGAGACGCTTGTGCTCACTCGGGTAGACGTGATTGGATTCTGGAATCAAACGGAGAAACGTTTGTTTTTTTTTACTGCTGTTGCTGATTGGTTGTTGACACTTTCATCTGTAAATATGCAATTCCATCATAGAAGGCAATTTATACAGAATATACACAGCTAATAAGACAATACAGTCCGTGATTCCCGCAAACCTTCACTAAAAAAATAAACAATGAGGACTCGAGAGCCTCCAGGATCTGTTTCACAGACATGAACCTTAAATGAGACCAATTAGACTCATTCCCGGGCCTTTGTATTAAGTTCTGGACTTCTATAGAGCAGCTACACATAATTACCCCCACAGAAAGCTTTCTAGATCATCCAGACCCTGCGCCTCTCCCTGAGTTTCCTGCCTTGCTCCCAAACAGTCTGTGTAATTTACTAATTTACTAATTTACAGTCAAACCCCCCCCCCTTGACGACTCGACCCTCATTATCTGACGTGTCTCTTTTACAAAGCTCATCCATAGGTATGAATGTGAGTGTGAATGGTTGTTTGTCTATATGTGCCCTGTGATTGGCTGGCCACCAGTCCAGGGTGTACCCCACCTCTCGCCCGAAAACAGCTGGGATAGACTCCAGCACCCCCCGCAACCCTTGTGAGGAAAAAGCCGAATGAATGAATACTCATCCTACAAATGCATGGTCCCATACATATGGGGCTAAATTTCAATAGTTAATAAGCAGGCTTTTAGGTTTTTTTTTAGGGGGGTCAATTCCGGGGGTCTCACAATTATGACAACACATATTGTTACATATTGCTTCATTTCTCCATTCCTAACATAGACAACAAATAATTCATACGGTGAAATGTACCAACCTGAGGTATGACTTCATTGCTAGCTTTTGGTTCTGTTGGATGGATGAATGCTGTGGACGAATCGTTGGAGCTTTCCTTTTCCTCCTAGACGAGATGGATACATTCACCAAGAATATAGATACAACACATTTTTCCATGTACACAAAATCCATATTTCCCTAAATCGGTGCCACTTTGTACCCCTTGCAGGTGTGGCATATTAAGATGCATGATAACTGGCCACAATAAAAGGCCACTCCAAAAATTTGGCAGGACGTTCTTGGAGAGAAGATGTTCTCATCGTGGATGATTACAAGTTTTCCCAAATGGCAGCCAGGATTTCCACCTTTGTTATTGACTAGCCCGTGTTGACGACGTAGCTGTTTTATCAACAACAAACACAAGTTTGATTCCTGTACGGAGACACCATGAGGTCCTGAGATCCTGGTTAATAATGCACAACCCTACATTGCAAAGATGAGTACACAATTACCTGAAACTGAAAAACATCCCAGTTCTTACATGCAGTTGTACTGCTTGAGGTATACCATGTTCACACTAGCTACCGTGTGTACTTTTACCTTTTGTGTACTCAAAGGATCAAGTTTTAGAAGGAAAGATGGCAGCAAAAACTAGTGTTTATATTTTGGGTGAATGATAGTACCTGTGTTGGGAGGCCCGGACTTGGTTGTGGTCCATCTGGTTTCGATGCATCCACTCTTCCATTCTTCAAGGCCTCGTCTGCAACGGTTGTGGAGTCCAAGCTGAGCTTAGGAGTCAGACGGGGACTGGTCTGAGGACTGGTTTCGTTGTTGTTTTGCTTTAGCATGTGGCTCTTAATTATGCTTGTCGTTCTAAGACACAAAAAAAATGTCATTAAAAAAAAAAAAAAATCATATCTTCCAGTCAAACATGAAATAACTTTTACTTTGGGCCTCCTTTCTTCTCCTTCTTGTCCAGCTTATGTTTGGAGACCCTGCTCCTGGATGCCAGGGAGATGTGGATGTACAGGACTGTCATGATAATGACGGGGAGATAGAAGGCAGCAATCGCTGTGCCAAACGTCACCGCCGGGTTTGACAGGAACTAAAATGGAGACAAAGAGACAAATTATACTCAATAAAATGTGACACCACATTAAATGGTTTTTATCAAGGAGCCATGTTGGCACCATCGGACTATGGAGTATGAAGGAAAGACGACTGAAAAATACCATGAAGCAGGAGAGCCTCTTATTAGCTTATGGAATGTTTAATCAAATGGAAGACTTTTATTGGATTGAGGGAAATCGGAAAGAAAAACACGACCTTTGTTGAGGCACAAAGGTCAGGTGTTTCTTTGACTGATTCTTGACTGATTCAGGAGAACCTTGGTTCTACAACATTTGAGGATTCGATACGTTCCACGATCTTATTGTACTTCTTTTTGAGCCTTCTAGTTTGGCTCGATGGTCATCTGAAGTGTTCAGACGCAGACCAGGTTCCCCTCCAAGATTTCTACAGTACATGGACTTGTTAGCAACCCCTTGTGTGCTCAAGTCCAAGAACCAGCCCACACCAGGATACCAACGGTCAATTGGTGATTGTTGTGTCAGTTCCCTTGAGATCTTCACTTTTCTCAGAATCAACCTCACAAGAAGTCTTGCGTAGGTCTCCGGGGGGGGGGCAAAGACAATTCGATTCTTGTTGGTGGTCTTTTATCCCATTCTAGTCTTAAATAAGACCAATTAGACTCATTCCCGGGCCTTTGTATTAAG
Organism: Doryrhamphus excisus; assembly: GCF_030265055.1. Lineage (NCBI taxonomy): Eukaryota > Metazoa > Chordata > Actinopteri > Syngnathiformes > Syngnathidae > Doryrhamphus > Doryrhamphus excisus. Next base: position 10,816,324 of record NC_080475.1, on the reverse strand, counting down.
TTCTGGACTCCTACAGAGCAGCTACACATGATTACCCCTACAGAAAGCTTTCTAGATCATCCAGACTCTGCGCCTCTCCCTGAGTTTCCTGCTTTGCTCCTAAACAGTCTGTGTAATTTACTAATTTACATCCCGCCCCCCTTTTGATGGCTTTCAGGGCTCACGTCCGAATGCTCGACCCTCATTATCTGATGTGTCTCTTTTACAAAGCACATACTCATGCTACAAATGCATGGTCCCATACATATGGGGCTTAATTTCAAAAGTTAATAAGCATTTTTTTTTGGGATGGGGGGTCCAATTCTGGGGGTCTCACAATTATGACAACACATTGTTACATATTGGTTCATTTCTCCATTCCCAACATCGTGTCAGTTCCCTTGAGATCTTATAATCCTGAGCTGATCCTTCACTTTTCTCAGAATCAACCTCACAAGAAGTCTTGCGTGGGTCTCCGTGGGTGGGGGGCAAAGACAATTCACTGTTCTTGTATTTCTCGCATTAGTGAATGATTCCACCAAAGAGTGGTCTCTTTCTCACCAAGTGTCTCGCTGGTGGTCTTTTAGCCCATTCTAGTCTTGTGCAGCTCTACAATCTTTGTCAGCACTTTGGTCTTGGCCATGGTGGTGGACACTTTTGAATGGAGACTGATTCTGTGACAGGTTTCACACTCACATTCACACCTACGGACAATTTAGAACAGTCTTATGTCAATCCATGCCTACGGTACGGGCGAGAGGCGTATGAGTATGATGTATACGTACAATAGGTTTAAATATGGAGATGACACGTCCATATAGAAGACAAAGGTTTCTGTACCTGAATGTAGCACTCTCCGGGTGGCACTGTTCGCTGTCCAACTATGAACTGCCAAAACAAGATGGCGGGGGCCCAAAGAATGAAGGATAAGATCCACGCTGCCGCAATCATCAACCCCGCCAACTTTGTGGTCCTTCTTGCGGGGTACGTGAGGGGCTTGGTGACACAGAAGTAGCGATCGAAACTAATAATCAACAAGTTCATCACTGACGCGTTGGAGACCACATAGTCCAAAGCCAGCCACAGGTCACAGATCACGGGTCCAAGAGGCCAGGATCCAACGATGATGTAGACGGTGTACAGATTCATACTGAACACGCCGATGATCAGGTCAGCGCAGGCCAACGAGAACAGGAAGTAGTTGTTGACAGTTTGTAAGTGGCGATTGACTTTGATGGACAGCATGACCAAAATGTTCCCGGTTACTGTCACAAGGCTCAGCGATCCAGTGACCAGGGCTATAAAAAACATCTCGACCGCCTTGTACCGACTCGGGGCTCCCACGCCGTCCTCCACCGCCGAGCAGGAAGTTGAGTCATTTGTGGATACATTGCACGAGGCGTTGACAAACAGGTCACTGGACTGGTTGAGTGGGGATCCTGAATGAGAAATCAGGGACATTAGTTGGACAGAAGAACCACAGAACCGTAACATAGTAAAAGGATGAAACCGGAATGAATCCCGATTTCATTCATAACATAACAGAACTATAACATAGTAAAACGATGAAACTGGAATGAATCCCGATTTCATTCAGAACAGAACAGAACCATAACATAGTAAAAGAATGAAACTGGAATGAATCCCGATTTCATTCATAACATAACAGAACCATAACATAGCAAAAGGATGAAACTGGAATGAATCCCGATTTCATTCAGAACAGAACAGAACCATAACATAGTAAAAGAATGAAACTGGAATGAATCCCGATTTCATTCATAACATAACAGAACCATAACATAGTAAAAGGATTAAACTGGAATGAATCCCGATTTCATTCATAACATAACAGAACCGTAACATAGTAAAAGGATTAAACTGGAATGAATCCCGATTTCATTCATAACATAACAGAACCGTAACATAGTAAAAGGATGAAACCGGAATGAATCCCGATTTCATTCATAACATAACAGAACCATAACATAGCAAAAGGATGAAACTGGAATGAATCCCGATTTCATTCAGAACAGAACAGAACCATAACATAGTAAAAGAATGAAACTGGAATGAATCCCGATTTCATTCATAACATAACAGAACCATAACATAGTAAAAGGATTAAACTGGAATGAGTCCCGATTTCATTCATAACATAACAGAACCGTAACATAGTAAAAGGATTAAACTGGAATGAATCCCGATTTCATTCATAACATAACAGAACCGTAACATAGTAAAAGGATGAAACCGGAATGAATCCCGATTTCATTCATAACATAACAGAACCATAACATAGAAAAAGGATGAAACCGGAATGAACCACGATTTCATTCAGAACATAACAGAACCATAACGTGCTTGAAAATAGCTTAGTATAATAAAAATATTATATAATATAATATAACTAATATAATTAATAACTAATATAATAATAGTTTAGTTTGCAGGTCCAAAAAACAGGAATTCTGCTGAATGCTTCATCTTTAAAAAAATATTTATTCCTTGAGTTCCTAAAGTTGATAATGCCGTTTAAATGTGTATTTAAGAAAGCTGAATCCTACTGTGTTCAGTGTTTACATTTCAATAAATATTTGCTTAAACTTGAGACCTGTAATATTTGTTATCATTGTCATTTTTTTAATGTAAATTGAGAAAGCAAAAGCAGTATCGGCCACAAATATCGTCCCAAGCAAAATCGGCTCAGGGTGATGGAAAAAAAATCAGTATCGGCATCAGCCCGAAAAAAAGACCACATCATGGTACCAGGGGCCAAACACCAAAGTCGCCAACCACCCTTCTAATCATTTCTAATAATATAAAAGCCCACACGCCCACCAACACTGCAGTCGCTCCCCTACGTTTTAGCACCCTGATATTCCCCATTAGGGCATCATGCCAGATTGGCACAAGAGTATGAAGCCAGACACCACACAACCCATGCCGACACCTTGCCACCACAGGACAAGATGACCCCAGCTAAGCAGACAAAGGAGTAGGTAATGAGGAAAACCAGCAAAATAATTAAAGCACAGGAACAGACGAGGAAAACTGTCCTACAAATTATAGTAAATCAAAACATTTTTTCATGAATTACACGGCATAATTATGCTAGCATGTTAGCATTGTCATTGGTAGGGGTGTAACGATTGGCCTACTACATGATACAGTATATCTTTTCATATTCCTATGATCCAGCTGGTAGGAAACTTAGCACAAATTTCAAAAAACATGGAACAGGTCACAAAAGACCCCACAACAACATTTAATGAATAGCAGGCCTCATTTTCCTCACTTAGGGTCTGTGTTCATGACTCAGATACAGATACGGATAGTGGTGTAGTCACTCATCCCTAACCCATCCCTAACCCATGCGTAACCCATCCTTAACCCATCCCTAACCCATCCTTAACCCATCCTTAACCCATGCTTAACCCATCCTTAACCCATCCTTAACCCATCCTTAACCCATCCCTAGCCCATCCCTAACCCATCCTTAACCCATCCCTAGCCCATCCCTAACCCATCCTTAACCCATCCCTAACCCATCCTTAACCATCCCTAGCCCATCCCTAACCCATCCTTAACCCATCCCTAAGCCATCCCTAACCCATCCCTACTGTTGAGTTTAAATAATTTGAGCGATTGTGCTGCAAAAAATGCAAGTGCAGCTAAAACAGGAAGCAATAAGCTAATAATACCAAAAGCTGGATAAGACACCAACATGAAGTCCAAGTTTCTTATGGAAATGAAGCAGTCATCAGTTTCTTTCATGCTACATCAGCCCTTAAGCAAAGTGTCTCTGAAGACATTATTTTTTGTTTTAACAATGAATACATTCATGTGTTCTTTTTCTAAATAAAGACTACACAGAACATAATGTGTAACCCAGGTGGAGATTTTTCTTCATATTTATTTGACGTTTAGACATTATTTGCAAGAAGATCAAAGGTGAGCTCATATAAAAAGTAGGTCATACCATTTGCTAAGCATGCAGTCTGATGTCATCACTGCGGATTGGATTGGATTGGATTACCCTGCACTACAGTCTGCACTATTTATTTGGGAATGTCTATAACATGTAAACGCTAAAGTCAAACAATGTGGATCGATGTCATTTTACCTAAAATGAATAGATCACGTTTGGTGGGCACAGCAGTGTTTTTTGCTTATATATAATAATTCTACTTTCAGTGTACTCCAAGCACTTTAACAATATCACCTATGATAGTGAAATGTTACCATACAAGGATAAGAGTTATAACATATAAAAGTTATAGTAGTATATATCATAAGAATGCAATATTCATCTAGTAATGCAAAAATATGAATGTATTGTTTTAAAAAAAACTCGCCTTTAGTTCTCAAATTGATATTCTTTTACATCAAATGTAATGTAATTATCGTTGTAGTTTACCACAAAGAAATTTCCCTTATGATAGATAACAACTTATTTCTAGCTGCGATTAAACTAGAAGAGTTGGTTTATTTACGGCTGTCAATCAATTAAAATATTTGATCATGATTAATCACATTTGTTTTGCAAGTTAAGTCGCTGAGTTAATTCGGAATTAATCACTGAGCTAATTCAGAATTAATAACTGAGTTAATTCAGAATTAATCACTGCGTTAATTTTGAGTAAGCTTGTTAACCAAAATGTGATTAATCACGATCAAATATTTTAATCGATTGACAGCCGTAAGTAAACCAACTCTTCTAGTTGAATTAACAACAAATGAATTAACAGTCTGTGATTAATTATATTTGATCTACAAGTTAACTCAGAATTAGTCACTGAGTTAATTCGGAATTAGTCACTGAGTTAATTCTGAGTTAACTTGTTAAACAAAATGTGATTAATCACGATCAAATATTTTAATCGATTGACAGCCGTAAATAAACCAACTCTTCTAGTTGAATTAACAACAAATGAATTAACAGTCTGTGATTAATTATATTTGATCTACAAGTTAACTCAGAATTAGTCACTGAGTTAATTCTGAGTTAACTTGCTAACCAAAATGTGATTAATCACGATCAAATATTTTAATCGATTGACAGCCGTAAATAAACCAACTCTTCTAGTTGAATTAACAACAAATGAATTAACAGTCTGTGATTAATTATATTTGATCTACAAGTTAACTCAGAATTAGTCACTGAGTTAATTCGGAATTAGTCGCTGAGTTAATTCTGCGTTAACTTGCTAACCAAAATGTGATTAATCACGATCAAATATTTTAATCGATTGACAGCCGTAAATAAACCAACTCTTCTAGTTGAATTAACAACAAATGAATTAACAGTCTGTGATTAATTATATTTGATCTACACAGTTTGAACTTTAAATTGACAGAGTGAGGTATTAAAGATTTCATGCTGGGAAAAAGTGCTTTTGGTTCCCATTGCTTTAACAAAAGCTGTGATGGACCCACAGACCTTGGCAAGCACAACCGTACTACAAAATATAGAACTTAAGCTGTGACATTTCTTTGAAATGTCAACAGAGTAGCCAAAATCAACATATTTCATAATATTAGATTTGAACAAAATGTCATCTAAAGATAGATATTCAAGTGAATTCATGTCCTACATATTTTTTAGCTTAGTTTGAAGCTCCGATCCATAAGTTTCAATGTGGTCCAACACTATATCAAGTACATACTCTAAGTATAAATCAGTATCAATGTGGCGATGATATCACAGGCAGACTGAATATGAGTGAACAAAAAAAAGCCACACATAAAACATAAAACATAAAACATACACTACTGGAAGCATTGCAGCCAAGAGACTAAATGTAGGTCACTGCTTATGATCGTGTTTCGGATTTTCAGCCTCTGATTGTACACCACCGCCATACTGTGTATGTACTACATACTACTAATATACAGAAAATATCATATATAGTTCAGAATGGCTAGATTACGAATCAAAAGTTGAGCCATAATAAGAAGTTGAGCCGTAATAAAATATGAAGCACGGATACACGTGTGACTAACATATATGCATACACACATAGCATGCAGAGACATGGCTCTATGATGAAATATACATGACATGTACTGTATGTGCAGGACTTGAATCATGGATGCTCACTGTCTCCAAAGGCTTTCCTTCGGGTGTTATTTCAGTGCACGGCACTGCTGATACATGTTGGAAAACATGATATCTTATTGTGTCATTCTATTTCATAAGTTGTATAGCATACCAGAGTGGAGATAACTGTGGATTTCCGCCCAATAAATTGACTATGCGTTAAAAAGATTTAATTATTTGATTGTGTTGTAATCCATTGACAAATAGCAATTCTGGGAGTCGGAAGCGGTGAGTCTTAGCGGTTCAACTCGTACATTGAAAAGAAACGTATCTGGACAATTATCTATACTGTGCAAAATCAGTCAAACTCATTTCAGCCTGCATCAAAGGATTAACGCTGAACGTTATTCTTTTCCTTTGGCCTTTTGTGGATTTTTGTAACATTTTGTAAAAGTAGTAAACAAACTTTCGGACTGAAAGGCTGCATCGGGTTCAAAAAAAGTAAGCGGATTCGGGCTGTATAGAAGAAATATAAGAAAAGCTGCAGAAAAAAAAACAAACCAAAAAAACATAATCGTATTTGGACACCGGGAGGTTGCTATTTAAAAGTTTTGCGAGTGTGTCCCAACTTTAATGTAATTTTATATTTTCAATGAAAATGTTCCTATTGAAAATGAATGAGCATAGTCATAGTGTCAAATGAACAAACGATATAACATTAGCATTAAGTAACTAGTAAATAAATACAGTAAAAAAAGTAAATACACACAAGTCATTTACCAATATTCCATGGAATAAAAAAAAAATATTTTTTTAACGAAAAAGCTAATTATATATGCTTATCATTAAACACATAATATTAAACAAGTTAATTTCAGCTAGCTTACAATACTGTCATTGGGATACACCTATTATACCCAAAGCTAGCAGACTCTACATATGATAACAAAACATAAAAACCCCACTTGTTTAGCATCACAACATGCTGACAGAACATAAACACACAACCAGACGGTGTCGAGTCTCAAGTCAAGACAAGACAGCTTCAGTCAAGTCAAGTCCGAAGTCACAGGCTTGAATTTTTCGAGTCCTTACACTGAAATAGACACTGACATATAGTAATAAATTAAAGTAAATAAATGAAATTGAGGCTACACAGTCTCACAGCTAGGAAACCCGAATTCGATTCCACCCTCGGCCATCTCTGTGTGGAGTTTGCATGTTCTCCCTGTGCATGCGTTGGTTTTCTCCGGGTACTCCGATTTCCTCCCACATTCCAAAAACATGCTAGGTTAATTGGCGACTCCAAATTGTCCATAGGTATGAATGTGAGTGTGAATGGTTGTTTGTCTATATGTGCCCTGTGATTGGCTGGCCACCAGTCCAGGGTGTACCCCGCCTCTCGCCTGAAACAGCTGGGATAGAAAATGAATGAAAAATAAAATTGCATTCTAACAATGTAACAAATACCATAAATAAGGGCTGGATTTTTTTAAATATCGATATTTTACACACTATATTAAAAACAAGCATATCGTCAATATCAATATAGACGTATAGATATAGAATTTGAATTTTTTTTTACATGAAAATAGGTTTTCCCATGATGTCCGTTGCTAGCTAGCTCATATTAACTTGTTTTCTTTTGCTAGAATGCACAGAAAAGGGTAAGGAATACAGTATATGTTCTTGTTTCACATAGAAAAAAGCCATTAGAAAAAGCCGTATAAATACATACACTTGTCGCAAATAATAAAGCAACAATTGGTAACAAAGTGGCTAACTTTTCTAATGGGATGTAAACTGTAATGCCTGTGCTCGTGATTAAGGAAGATGTAGTCACCCATGCAATTGTAACTGCATAGAAGATATTTTTATGACATTCTTGTTTTGTTTACGTTGACGTGGGGCTAACAGTGCTCTAAATTTGAAGGACGATCATGGAAGTGTGTTCCGTGTGTGTGTGTAGGATGTGTATTGTCGCTGAACACTTGCTTAAAGGGTCGGTATGGCTTGTTTTTGATATTGTACGTAAAAAAAATATATATTAACAATATATTTTAACAATATCAATATATATCACCTAGCCCTAAATGCAAGTATGGTTCAATACCGATCGGTGGCCAAACGATTGGAGTACCGTTAGTTCATTATTTTTAAATAGTGTTTAATTCCTTCATATTATGTTATTTCTTCTTGTTGATACAGTAGTTATCGTCCATATTGTCAATGTAACTTATCAATTTCTTGTTTTGATATGGTATGTCAGACCGAATTGTAACTTTATCTATACTTCAACAACACATAAAACATAAATACAACATTAAAAAAAAAACATCTTATGAAAATAATATCAATGCAGTAAGACCCTTTTCCCTCCAACGTCACATTCTAGTATCTGCCATCTTGCGCTCCTACAACATCTCCAGCTGACATATTCACACATTAGCGATTATCATACATACATACATACGTGTAACATGGCAACAACCGTAGAAGGCAGAAATGAGGTCATTGAAAAAGAACATAATAAAAAATGATGCTATAATGGCTGCCGGTGACACTTGGGTGCATTCACAGTTTGGCTTTTATAATGTTTGGTTTATTTTCTCACCTTGCTCTGCCGTTTACTGACATATTTTCTTTTTAGAATCACTTTAAAGCAAGAATATAATGAATTTAACCATGACCTTGTGTGCATGGGTGGTGAAAGCAGTCTATTATCCATTTTTTTAAAACAATGACATAGCACTCCATTACACATTGCGCCTCCATTAGGGTTAAAATATACCTAAGCCCTGTGAAAAGTTACTGCGTTTTGTCATGCCTAAGGCACACTTTGCACATTCTAATGGACAGATCAAATGTAACACAATAAGTAACTCTACTGATTCTTGATGAAAAATATATATTTGACAAAAATTGCTACAAAAACTGACTTTGAAGCGATGCCAACGTATTGAAAAGCTAACTCTAGCAGCCTGGTGAACCTGACTCCGTTCTTTTTTGTACTCAAAATACTCCAGGGGGGAAAACTAGTTAGGGGCTGCCTGATTGGCTGAATTGCGCCCTCTGGCGTTGCTATTAAGTATGAACTCCATTGTGCCAACATAGCTTGAAGGCGCAACACCACACAGCGTAACTTCATTGAAACAAATGTCAAATTTATTGAATTATACATAATTCACACTATTACAAACGCAACAATAAGTAAGATTGACTTGTGTTGTTGAAGGACTTGCCACAAAATGCAAAAAATCCTTTTATCGATCACCTTTGTCATTTTCATGACCACATCGGCAGCGTTGTGATGTGTTCAGGGTAGAAACGTGGAGGCAAAGATGGGGACATTAAAGCAGAGGAGAAGTAAGCACATAACTTGCCGGAGGGAAGGCGGCGAGGAACCTCAGAAAATGGAGAACGTTCTTCATCAAACCCCTTTATGCGCTAACTAGAACTATCGTACCATTTGGAAGACACTGAGAAAAACAAGAACCTCAAATCCATCACAGCACAACCGAGTACCTGGTTGTCATTATTTGGAGGAGAGGATTTTTGTTGTTGTTGTTGTTTAACACACATCTTCTTCACTTAGATGTCAATATGAACGTGTTCATTTTCCCCTCAATACAACAGTCACAGGAAAACAGACATTTTGGTTGTAAATAAGGAAGTATGGAGAACTAGAATGTTTCCCACTCACCCTTGAAGTTCCAGAAGGGCAGAAGCCCTCCAGCTCCATCACTGATGTTACTCATGTCGCATGGTTATGTCCTTAACCTCGTCCTTCTTTCTGTTCTTGCTTTTTTTCCGCTACCTATCTTCTCCAAACAGAGGAGCCACCTTGTTTCAGATACCAGCTTAATTGCGTGCGTTAGTCTTCTAAAGCAGAAGAGCCAGAAATGCACTGGCATTTACGACATTAACTGGTGTAAAAAAAATAACAATAGCGCCGAATTGGTGTTAAAAAGATGAAATATTAAATATAAGCTAATGATAACTGTGAGCATTGGAGGTCGGCTCCCTTACTCCCTCACTGAGTGATCTCCAAAAGATCCAGCAAAGCGCGCAACACGCGCGCTCCGGAGGACTGGGAAAGACGTGTGACGTCATATGCCATCTTCACCTTTTCACAGAAAGAGAAAGGCTGTATTTGGATACTTACATAGACATACATTTGGATACTTACATAGACATACATTTGGATACTTACATAGACATACATTTGGATACTTACATAGACATACATTTGGATACATACATACATTTGTATACTTACATAGACATACATTTGGATACATACATACATTTGTACACATGTATGTATGTATTGTCATTATATATGTAGGGTTAGATGGATGTATGGTTGGATGGATGTATTATGTATGTATTGTCATTATGTATGGTAATACATGTATGTAGCATGTATGTATGTATGTGCGTATGTATGTATTATGCATGTATGCATGTATGTATGTTTACAACTTGCTTCTAATGCACTTTTCTGCTCAAAAGACAGGGGGCACCTCACACACACTCATCAGGGGCCCCAGAAGCATCCAAAAATGGCATAAAATGCAAAAATTTTAGGGTGTCAATTTTTGACAAAAAACGTAAGGGGTTAGTATGTCTTTTTTTTCAGTTTTTTTCAACTTGCTTCTAATGCACTTTTCTGGTTAAAAAAAAACACAAAAAACCTCACACACACTCATCAGGGGCCCCAGAAGCATCCAAAAATGGCATAAAATGCAAAAATTTTAGGGCGTCAATTTTTGACAAAAAACGTAAGGGGTTAGTATGTCGTTTTTTTCAGTTTTTTTCAACTTGCTTCTAATGCACTTTTCTGGTTAAAAAAAAACACAAAAAACCTCACACACACTCAGCAGGGGCCCCAGGAGCACCCAAAAATGGCATAAAATGGCAAAAATTTAGGGCGTCAATTTTTGAAAAAAAACGTAAGGGGTTAGTATGTCGTTTTTTCAGTTTTTTTCAACTTGCTTCTAATGCACTTTTCTGCTCAAAAACATGGGAAACCTCACACATACTCAACAGGGGCCGCAGGAGCACCCAAAAATGGCATAAAATGCCAAAATTTTAGCACATCAATTTTTGACAAAAAACGTAAGGGGTTAGTATGTCGTTTTTTTCAGTTTTTTTCAACTTGCTTCTAATGCACTTTTCTGGTTAAAAAAAACACAAAAAACCTCAAACACACTCAACAGGGGCCCCAGGAGCACCCAAAAATGGCATAAAATACCAAAATTTTATGGCGTCAATTTTTGACAAAAAACGTAAGGGGTTAGTATGTCGTTTTTTTCAGTTTTTTTTTAACTCGCTTCTAATGCACTTTTCTGGTGAAAAAAACAGGGGAAACCTCACACACACTCAACAGGGGCCCCAGGAGCACCCAAAAATGGCATAAAATGCCAACATTTTAGGGCGTCAATTTTTGACTAAAAACGTAAGGGGTTAGTATGTCGTTTTTTTCAGTTTTTTTCAACTTGCTTCTCATGCACTTTTCTGCTAAAAAAAAAAAACAGGGGAAATATTTTTTCCAGGTTAAGGAAATGCATTAGTGTCCCTGATTTCCGATTAGTAGTCCAAACACACAACCTGGCCTTGAATGCATCCACTGCACTCTCATGTGGGACAAGTTTTGTTTTCTGTCTGAGTTTCAGTGTTGAGGCTTTGCGGTTAATTCCATCCAAAATTCTAGATCAAGCAGCCTTGCATCATCTTAGTCACCCAGGGTACACCCGTGGTTATCATTAGGGAATAGCCGAACATGAGGATGAAACGAGTACATTTTGTCATTATCCATTTTGGTGTTTCGAGAAAATGCTCATCATGAATTCATTCTTCATGATGATACAGCTCGTACAAGGGTGTCAGTGTATTCATTCCAATCAAGACTGGTGAAAAAGATGAAAAAAACGACATACTAACCCCTTACGTTTTTTTTCAGAAATTGACGCCCTAAATTTTTTGCATTTTATGCCATTTTTGGGTGCTCCTGGGGCCCCTGTTGAGTGTGTGTGAGGTTTCCCCTGTTTTTTCACCAGAAAAGTGCATTAGCAGCAAGTTGAAAAAACTGAAAAAAACGACATACTAACCCCTTACGTTTTTTTTCAAAAATTGACGCCCTAAGTTTTTTGCATTTTATGCCATTTCTGGGTGCTCCTGGGGCCCCTGTTGAGTGTGTGTGAGGTTTTTTGTGTTTTTTTCACCAGAAAAGTGCATTAGCAGCAAGTTGAAAAAACTGAAAAAAAACGACATACTAACCCCTTACGTTTTTTTTCAAAAATTGACGCCCTAAATTTTTTGCATTTTATGCCATTTTTGGGTGCTCCTGGGGCCCCTGTTGAGTGTGTGTGAGGTTTTTTGTGTTATTTTCACCAGAAAAGTGCATTAGCAGCAAGTTGAAAAAACTGAAAAAAAACGACATACTAACCCCTTACGTTTTTTTTCAAAAATTGACGCCCTAAATTTTTTGCATTTTATGCCATTTTTGGGTGCTCCTGGGGCCCCTGTTGAGTGTGTGTGAGGTTTTTTGTGTTATTTTCACCAGAAAAGTGCATTAGCAGCAAGTTGAAAAAACTGAAAAAAAACGACATACTAACCCCTTACGTTTTTTTTCAAAAATTGACGCGCTAAATTTTTTGCATTTTATGCCATTTTTGGGTGCTCCTGGGGCCCCTGTTTAGTGTGTGTGAGGTTTCCCCTGTTTTTTTTCACCAGAAAAGTGCATTAGAAGCAAGTTGAAAAAACTGAAAAAAACGACATACTAACCCCTTACGTTTTTTTTCAAAAATTGACGCCCTAAGTTTTTTGCATTTTATGCCATTTTTGGGTGCTCCTGGGGCCCCTGTTGAGTGTGTGTGAGGTTTTTTGTGTTTTTTTCACCAGAAAAGTGCATTAGCAGCAAGTTGAAAAAACTGAAAAAAAACACATACTAACCCCTTACGTTTTTTTTCAAAAATTGACGCCCTAAATTTTTTGCATTTTATGCCATTTTTGGATGCTCCTGGGGCCCCTGTTGAGTGTGTGTGAGGTTTCCCCTGTTTTTTTCACCAGAAAAGTGCATTAGCAGCAAGTTGAAAAAACTGAAAAAAAACGACATACTAACCCCTTACGTTTTTTTTCAAAAATTGACGCCCTAAGTTTTTTGCATTTTATGCCATTTTTGGGTGCTCCTGGGGCCCCTGTTGAGTGTGTGTGAGGTTTTTTGTGTTTTTTTTCACCAGAAAAGTGCATTAGCAGCAAGTTGAAAAAACTGAAAAAAACGACATACTAACCCCTTACGTTTTTTTTCAAAAATTGACGCCCTAAATTTTTTGCATTTTATGCCATTTTTGGGTGCTCCTGGGGCCCCTGTTGAGTGTGTGTGAGGTTTCCCCTGTTTTTTTTCACTAGAAAAGTGCATTAGAAGCAAGTTGAAAAAACTGAAAAAAACGACATACTAACCCCTTACGTTTTTTTTCAAAAATTGACGCCCTAAGTTTTTTGCATTTTATGCCATTTTTGGGTGCTCCTGGGGCCCCTGTAGAGTGTGTGTGAGGTTTCCCCTGTTTTTTTCACCAGAAAAGTGCATTAGAAGCAAGTTGAAAAAACTGAAAAAAACGACATACTAACCCCTTACGTTTTTTTTCAAAAATTGACGCGCTAAATTTTTTGCATTTTATGCCATTTTTGGGTGCTCCTGGGGCCCCTGTTGAGTGTGTGTGAGGTTTTTTGTGTTATTTTCACCAGAAAAGTGCATTAGCAGCAAGTTGAAAAAACTGAAAAAAACGACATACTAACCCCTTACGTTTTTTTTCAAAAATTGACGCCCTAAATTTTTTGCATTTTATGCCATTTTTGGGTGCTCCTGGGGCCCCTGTTGAGTGTGTGTGAGGTTTCCCCTGTTTTTTTTCACCAGAAAAGTGCATTAGAAGCAAGTTGAAAAAACTTAAAAAAACGACATACTAACCCCTTACGTTTTTTTTCAAAAATTGACGCCCTAGGTTTTTTGCATTTTATGCCATTTTTGGGTGCTCCTGGGGCCCCTGTTGAGTGTGTGTGAGGTTTTTTGTGTTTTTTTCACCAGAAAAGTGCATTAGCAGCAAGTTGAAAAAACTGAAAAAAACGACATACTAACCCCTTACGTTTTTTTTCAAAAATTGACGCCCTAAGTTTTTTGCATTTTATGCCATTTTTGGGTGCTCCTGGGGCCCCTGTTGAGTGTGTGTGAGGTTTTTTGTGTTTTTTTCACCAGAAAAGTGCATTAGCAGCAAGTTGAAAAAACTGAAAAAAAAACGACATACTAACCCCTTACGTTTTTTTTCAAAAATTGACGCCCTAAATTTTTTGCATTTTATGCCATTTTTGGGTGCTCCTGGGGCCCCTGTTGAGTGTGTGTGAGGTTTTTTGTGTTTTTTTCACCAGAAAAGTGCATTAGCAGCAAGTTGAAAAAACTGAAAAAAAACGACATACTAACCCCTTACGTTTTTTTTCAAAAATTGACGCCCTAAATTTTTTGCATTTTATGCCATTTTTGGGTGCTCCTGGGGCCCCTGTTGAGTGTGTGTGAGGTTTTTTGTGTTTTTTTCACCAGAAAAGTGCATTAGCAGCAAGTTGAAAAAACTGAAAAAAACGACATACTAACCCCTTACGTTTTTTTTCAAAAATTGACGCCCTAAATTTTTTGCATTTTATGCCATTTTTGGGTGCTCCTGGGGCCCCTGTTGAGTGTGTGTGAGGTTTCCCCTGTTTTTTTTCACCAGAAAAGTGCATTAGAAGCAAGTTGAAAAAACTGAAAAAAAACGACATACTAACCCCTTACGTTTTTTTTCAAAAATTGACGCCCTAAGTTTTTTGCATTTTATGCCATTTTTGGGTGCTCCTGGGGCCCCTGTTGAGTGTGTGTGAGGTTTTTTGTGTTTTTTTCATCAGAAAAGTGCATTAGCAGCAAGTTGAAAAAACTGAAAAAAACGACATACTAACCCCTTACGTTTTTTTTCAAAAATTGACGCCCTAAATTTTTTGCATTTTATGCCATTTTTGGGTGCTCCTGGGGCCCCTGTTGAGTGTGTGTGAGGTTTCCCCTGTTTTTTTTCACCAGAAAAGTGCATTAGAAGCAAGTTGAAAAAACTGAAAAAAACGACATACTAACCCCTTACGTTTTTTTTCAAAAATTGACGCCCTAAGTTTTTTGCATTTTATGCCATTTTTGGGTGCTCCTGGGGCCCCTGTTGAGTGTGTGTGAGGTTTTTTGTGTTTTTTTCACCAGAAAAGTGCATTAGCAGCAAGTTGAAAAAACTGAAAAAAACGACATACTAACCCCTTACGTTTTTTTTCAAAAATTGACGCCCTAAATTTTTTGCATTTTATGCCATTTTTGGATGCTCCTGGGGCCCCTGTTGAGTGTGTGTGAGGTTTCCCCTGTTTTTTTCACCAGAAAAGTGCATTAGCAGCAAGTTGAAAAAACTGAAAAAAAACGACATACTAACCCCTTACGTTTTTTTTCAAAAATTGACACCCTAAAGTTTTTGCATTTTATGCCATTTTTGGGTGCTCCTGGGGCCCCTGTTGAGTGTGTGTGAGGTTTCCCCTGTTTTTTTTCACCAGAAAAGTGCATTAGAAGCAAGTTGAAAAAACTGAAAAAAACGACATACTAACCCCTTACGTTTTTTTTCAAAAATTGACGCCCTAAGTTTTTTGCATTTTATGCCATTTTTGGGTGCTCCTGGGGCCCCTGTTGAGTGTGTGTGAGGTTTTTTGTGTTTTTTTCACCAGAAAAGTGCATTAGCAGCAAGTTGAAAAAACTGAAAAAAACGACATACTAACCCCTTACGTTTTTTTTCAAAAATTGACGCCCTAAATTTTTTGCATTTTATGCCATTTTTGGGTGCTCCTGGGGCCCCTGTTGAGTGTGTGTGAGGTTTCCCCTGTTTTTTTTCACCAGAAAAGTGCATTAGAAGCAAGTTGAAAAAACTGAAAAAAACGACGTACTAACCCCTTACGTTTTTTTTCAAAAATTGACGCCCTAAGTTTTTTGCATTTTATGCCATTTTTGGGTGCTCCTGGGGCCCCTGTTGAGTGTGTGTGAGGTTTTTTGTGTTTTTTTCACCAGAAAAGTGCATTAGCAGCAAGTTGAAAAAACTGAAAAAAACGACATACTAACCCCTTACGTTTTTTTTTCAAAAATTGACGCCCTAAATTTTTTGCATTTTATGCCATTTTTGGATGCTCCTGGGGCCCCTGTTGAGTGTGTGTGAGGTTTCCCCTGTTTTTTTCACCAGAAAAGTGCATTAGAAGCAAGTTGAAAAAACTGAAAAAAAACGACATACTAACCCCTTACGTTTTTTTTCAAAAATTGACGCCCTAAGTTTTTTGCATTTTATGCCATTTTTGGCTGCTCCTGGGGCCCCTGTTGAGTGTGTGTGAGGTTTTTTGTGTTTTTTTCACCAGAAAAGTGCATTAGCAGCAAGTTGAAAAAACTGAAAAAAACGACATACTAACCCCTTACGTTTTTTTTCAAAAATTGACGCCCTAAATTTTTTGCATTTTATGCCATTTTTGGATGCTCCTGGGTCCCCTGTTGAGTGTGTGTGAGGTTTCCCCTGTTTTTTTTCACCAGAAAAGTGCATTAGAAGCAAGTTGAAAAAACTGAAAAAAAACGACATACTAACCCCTTACGTTTTTTTTCAAAAATTGACACCCTAAATTTTTTGCATTTTATGCCATTTTTGGGTGCTCCTGGGGCCCCTGTTGAGTGTGTGTGAGGTTTCCCCTGTTTTTTTTCACCAGAAAAGTGCATTAGAAGCAAGTTGAAAAAACTGAAAAAAACGACATACTAACCCCTTACGTTTTTTTTCAAAAATTGACGCCCTAAGTTTTTTGCATTTTATGCCATTTTTGGGTGCTCCTGGGGCCCCTGTTGAGTGTGTGTGAGGTTTTTTGTGTTCTTTTCACCAGAAAAGTGCATTAGCAGCAAGTTGAAAAAACTGAAAAAAACGACATACTAACCCCTTACGTTTTTTTTCAAAAATTGACGCCCTAAATTTTTTGCATTTTATGCCATTTTTGGGTGCTCCTGGGGCCCCTGTTGAGTGTGTGTGAGGTTTCCCCTGTTTTTTTTCACCAGAAAAGTGCATTAGAAGCAAGTTGAAAAAACTGAAAAAAACGACATACTAACCCCTTACGTTTTTTTTCAAAAATTGACGCCCTAAGTTTTTTGCATTTTATGCCATTTTTGGGTGCTCCTGGGGCCCCTGTTGAGTGTGTGTGAGGTTTTTTGTGTTTTTTTCACCAGAAAAGTGCATTAGCAGCAAGTTGAAAAAACTGAAAAAAACGACATACTAACCCCTTACGTTTTTTTTCAAAAATTGAGGCCCTAAGTTTTTTGCATTTTATGCCATTTTTGGGTGCTCCTGGGGCCCCTGTTGAGTGTGTGTGAGGTTTTTTGTGTTTTTTTCACCAGAAAAGTGCATTAGCAGCAAGTTGAAAAAACTGAAAAAAAAACGACATACTAACCCCTTACGTTTTTTTTCAAAAATTGACGCCCTAAATTTTTTGCATTTTATGCCATTTTTGGGTGCTCCTGGGGCCCCTGTTGAGTGTGTGTGAGGTTTCCCCTGTTTTTTTCACCAGAAAAGTGCATTAGAAGCAAGTTGAAAAAACTGAAAAAAACGACATACTAACCCCTTACGTTTTTTTTCAAAAATTGACGCCCTAAATTTTTTGCATTTTATGCCATTTTTGGGTGCTCCTGGGGCCCCTGTTGAGTGTGTGTGAGGTTTTTTGTGTTATTTTCACCAGAAAAGTGCATTAGCAGCAAGTTGAAAAAACTGAAAAAAACGACATACTAACCCCTTACGTTTTTTTTCAAAAATTGACGCCCTAAATTTTTTGCATTTTATGCCATTTTTGGGTGCTCCTGGGGCCCCTGTTGAGTGTGTGTGAGGTTTCCCCTGTTTTTTTTTCACCAGAAAAGTGCATTAGAAGCAAGTTGAAAAAACTGAAAAAAACGACATACTAACCCCTTACGTTTTTTTTCAAAAATTGACGCCCTAAGTTTTTTGCATTTTATGCCATTTTTGGGTGCTCCTGGGGCCCCTGTTGAGTGTGTGTGAGGTTTTTTGTGTTTTTTTCACCAGAAAAGTGCATTAGCAGCAAGTTGAAAAAACTGAAAAAAACGACATACTAACCCCTTACGTTTTTTTTCAAAAATTGACGCCCTAAATTTTTTGCATTTTATGCCATTTTTGGATGCTCCTGGGGCCCCTGTTGAGTGTGTGTGAGGTTTCCCCTGTTTTTTTCACCAGAAAAGTGCATTAGCAGCAAGTTGAAAAAACTGAAAAAAAACGACATACTAACCCCTTACGTTTTTTTTCAAAAATTGACGCCCTAAGTTTTTTGCATTTTATGCCATTTTTGGCTGCTCCTGGGGCCCCTGTTGAGTGTGTGTGAGGTTTTTTGTGTTTTTTTCACCAGAAAAGTGCATTAGCAGCAAGTTGAAAAAACTGAAAAAAACGACATACTAACCCCTTACGTTTTTTTTCAAAAATTGACGCCCTAAATTTTTTGCATTTTATGCCATTTTTGGATGCTCCTGGGGCCCCTGTTGAGTGTGTGTGAGGTTTCCCCTGTTTTTTTCACCAGAAAAGTGCATTAGCAGCAAGTTGAAAAAACTGAAAAAAAACGACATACTAACCCCTTACGTTTTTTTCAAAAATTGACACCCTAAATTTTTTGCATTTTATGCCATTTTTGGGTGCTCCTGGGGCCCCTGTTGAGTGTGTGTGAGGTTTCCCCTGTTTTTTTCACTAGAAAAGTGCATTAGAAGCAAGTTGAAAAAACTGAAAAAAACGACATACTAACCCCTTACGTTTTTTTTCAAAAATTGACGCCCTAAGTTTTTTGCATTTTATGCCATTTTTGGGTGCTCCTGGGGCCCCTGTTTAGTGTGTGTGAGGTTTTTTGTGTTTTTTTCACCAGAAAAGTGCATTAGCAGCAAGTTGAAAAAACTGAAAAAAACGACATACTAACCCCTTACGTTTTTTTTCAAAAATTGACGCCCTAAGTTTTTTGCATTTTATGCCATTTTTGGGTGCTCCTGGGGCCCCTGTTGAGTGTGTGTGAGGTTTCCCCTGTTTTTTTTCACCAGAAAAGTGCATTAGAAGCAAGTTGAAAAAACTGAAAAAAACGACATACTAACCCCTTACGTTTTTTTTCAAAAATTGACGCCCTAAGTTTTTTGCATTTTATGCCATTTTTGGGTGCTCCTGGGGCCCCTGTTGAGTGTGTGTGAGGTTTTTTGTGTTTTTTTCACCAGAAAAGTGCATTAGCAGCAAGTTGAAAAAACTGAAAAAAACGACATACTAACCCCTTACGTTTTTTTTTCAAAAATTGACGCCCTAAATTTTTTGCATTTTATGCCATTTTTGGATGCTCCTGGGGCCCCTGTTGAGTGTGTGTGAGGTTTCCCCTGTTTTTTTCACCAGAAAAGTGCATTAGCAGCAAGTTGAAAAAACTGAAAAAAAACGACATACTAACCCCTTACGTTTTTTTTCAAAAATTGACACCCTAAATTTTTTGCATTTTATGCCATTTTTGGGTGCTCCTGGGGCCCCTGTTGAGTGTGTGTGAGGTTTCCCTTGTTTTTTTCACCAGAAAAGTGCATTAGAAGCAAGTTGAAAAAACTGAAAAAAACGACATACTAACCCCTTACGTTTTTTTTCAAAAATTGACGCCCTAAATTTTTTGCATTTCATGCCACTTTTGGGTGCTCCTGGGGCCCCTGTTGAGTGTGTGTGAGGTTTCTTGTGTTTTTTTCACCAGAAAAGTGCATTAGCAGCAAGTTGAAAAAACTGAAAAAAAAAACGACATACTAACCCCTTACGTTTTTTTTCAAAAATTGACGCCCTAAATTTTTTGCATTTTATGCCATTTTTGGGTGCTCCTGGGGCCCCTGTTGAGTGTGTGTGAGGTTTCCCCTGTTTTTTTCACCAGAAAAGTGCATTAGAAGCAAGTTGAAAAAAACGAAAAAAACGACATACTAACCCCTTACGTTTTTTTTCAAAAATTGACGCCCTAAGTTTTTTGCATTTTATGCCATTTTTGGGTGCTCCTGGGGCCCCTGTTTAGTGTGTGTGAGGTTTTTTGTGTTTTTTTCACCAGAAAAGTGCATTAGCAGCAAGTTGAAAAAACTGAAAAAAACGACATACTAACCCCTTACGTTTTTTTTCAAAAATTGACGCCCTAAGTTTTTTGCATTTTATGCCATTTTTGGGTGCTCCTGGGGCCCCTGTTGAGTGTGTGTGAGGTTTCCCCTGTTTTTTTTCACCAGAAAAGTGCATTAGAAGCAAGTTGAAAAAACTGAAAAAAACGACATACTAACCCCTTACGTTTTTTTTCAAAAATTGACGCCCTAAGTTTTTTGCATTTTATGCCATTTTTGGGTGCTCCTGGGGCCCCTGTTGAGTGTGTGTGAGGTTTTTTGTGTTTTTTTCACCAGAAAAGTGCATTAGCAGCAAGTTGAAAAAACTGAAAAAAACGACATACTAACCCCTTACGTTTTTTTTTCAAAAATTGACGCCCTAAATTTTTTGCATTTTATGCCATTTTTGGATGCTCCTGGGGCCCCTGTTGAGTGTGTGTGAGGTTTCCCCTGTTTTTTTCACCAGAAAAGTGCATTAGCAGCAAGTTGAAAAAACTGAAAAAAAACGACATACTAACCCCTTACGTTTTTTTTCAAAAATTGACACCCTAAATTTTTTGCATTTTATGCCATTTTTGGGTGCTCCTGGGGCCCCTGTTGAGTGTGTGTGAGGTTTCCCTTGTTTTTTTCACCAGAAAAGTGCATTAGAAGCAAGTTGAAAAAACTGAAAAAAACGACATACTAACCCCTTACGTTTTTTTTCAAAAATTGACGCCCTAAATTTTTTGCATTTCATGCCACTTTTGGGTGCTCCTGGGGCCCCTGTTGAGTGTGTGTGAGGTTTCTTGTGTTTTTTTCACCAGAAAAGTGCATTAGCAGCAAGTTGAAAAAACTGAAAAAAAAAACGACATACTAACCCCTTACGTTTTTTTTCAAAAATTGACGCCCTAAATTTTTTGCATTTTATGCCATTTTTGGGTGCTCCTGGGGCCCCTGTTGAGTGTGTGTGAGGTTTCCCCTGTTTTTTTCACCAGAAAAGTGCATTAGAAGCAAGTTGAAAAAAACGAAAAAAACGACATACTAACCCCTTACGTTTTTTTTCAAAAATTGACGCCCTAAATTTTTTGCATTTTATGCCATTTTTGGGTGCTCCTGGGGCCCCTGTTGAGTGTGTGTGAGGTTTTTTGTGTTTTTTTCACCAGAAAAGTGCATTAGAAGCAAGTTGTAAACATACATACATGCTACATACATGTATTACCATACATAATGATAATGCATACATAATACATCCATCCAACCATACATCCATCTAACCCTACATATATAATGACAATACATACATACATGTGTACAAATTTTCTTACATGAAAATAACATTTATTTACAAATATATTTTATCACCATCAACTATTTACAATTTTCACATTTGCAACTGAGTTCATACACAGTCTGTGGGGGTTAAAAGCGGAGTGGGGACCTGGGTGAAATAAATTAAAACAGACTGTTCCTGCGGGGAAGCACGAAATCCAAGAAATACAGCAGGAATGGGTGCAAATTCTGGAAGATCTAGAAAGCTGTGCTGGTTATTGTGTGTAGCTGCTCTATAGGAGTCCACAACTCAATACAAAGGTTCGAAAAATGAGCATAATAGGTCCCCTTTTAAAAGAGAACGCCCCCCCAAAATCACTGATCCAGATTTGTGGATGACACATGGCTAAAAAATAGAAGCTAAGAAATGCTAGCCCTTACCGACCGAGCACATTAACTCAGGGGACCAAACATCAACATTATACGTTCTTAAAGACAAGAAGTGGGCTTTTTTCACTATATATGTGAAATAAATATAATCTTTATTTTAGTACACAGTATATGAAAAACATCTTTAACAGTAGCAATCTGTGTATTGTACTACAACTATACCATTACTGGAAATATTTTACAATTCTCAATTTAAAATACTCCACAAGTAACACAGTATTTCTTCGTATTAGTGTGCGTCCAGAGAAATAAATTAGAAACGATGGGACAGGATATAAAAAGTAGGTCAACGCAACAGTCGTGCGTCTACGTGGAGAACAGGGGCCCAGTGGAAGCGGCGGTGAAGACGGGGCCTGTGTAAAGTCCTGGTCCATCAACAGGAACCTAGTCAACGAAACAAAAACAGTTTTAGATGAAGTCCCATAACATGACTGACATCACGTCACATGTATGTTACTTATAGGCCCTTGTCCGTGTCTTTCCTACGTTAACTTATATTTCACAGAGGCGGGGGCCAGTGGTCGTTTCCCAACCTAAAGGTTGTGGGTTCAAGCCTCTGTCCTGCTGTAATCATGCATTTTTGGTCAAGATACCCAACCCCCAAGTTGGTCCTGATGCTGCGTCATCACTAGGTAAATATGCTAACAGCGTCAAAGCGCTTTGATATGCAAAAGCGCTATACAAGTGAAAGATAATTACGTGTATTTACATGATACATACGCAAAGAATTTACATTTACGTTTTAGTCTGACCGTTTGGAACAAATAAATAAGGTAGACTTCTTAGGCAAAGCAAGAAAAACTAGTACTGGAGTGTCTAATTGGACTCGATACCTCGCCAAGAGCCTGCAGTGCCACAGTCGCCGCCATCGCCTTGGCATGCTTCTTGTTTGGACTGGCCGTCTGAGGCTGGTAGTCCACGCCATTCACTGTCACCTGGTGAGGACACAACACAAGTTACAATGGAATACATCCCATAATTACAAGTTTTTCCTGCTGTTTTTTTCACCAGAAAAGTGCATTAGCAGCAAGTTGAAAAAAACTGAAAAAAACGACATACTAACCCCTTACGTTTTTTTTCAAAAATTGACGGCCTAAATTTTTTGCATTTTATGCCATTTTGGGGTGCTCCTGGGGCCCCTGTTGAGTGTGTGTGAGGTTTTTTGTGTTTTTTTAACCAGAAAAGTGCATTAGCAGCAAGTTGAAAAAACTGAAAAAAACGACATACTAACCCCTTACGTTTTTTTTCAAAAATTGACGCCCTAAAATTTTGGCATTTTATGCCATTTTGGGTGCTCCTGGGGCCCCTGTTGAGTGTGTGTGAGGTTTCCCCTGTTTTTTTTCACCAGAAAAGTGCATTAGAAGCAAGTTGAAAAAACTGAAAAAAACGACATACTAACCCCTTACGTTTTTTTTCAAAAATTGACGCCCTAAAATTTTTTGCATTCTATGCCATTTTTGGGTGCTCCTGGGGCCCCTGTTGAGTGTGTGTGAGGTTTCTTGTGTTTTTTTCACCAGAAAAGTGCATTAGAAGCAAGTTGAAAAAACTGAAAAAAACGACATACTAACCCCTTACGTTTTTTTTCAAAAATTGACGCCCTAAATTTTTTGCATTTTATGCCATTTTTGGGTGCTCCTGGGGCCCCTGTTGAGTGTGTGTGAGGTTTCCCCTGTTTTTTTTCACCAGAAAAGTGCATTAGCAGCAAGTTGAAAAAACTGAAAAAAACGACATACTTACGTTTTTTGTCAAAAATTGACGCCCTAAAATTTTGGCATTTTATGCCATTTTTGGATGCTCCTGGGGCCCCTGTTGAGTGTGTGTGAGGTTTCCCCTGTTTTTTTTCACCAGAAAAGTGCATTAGAAGCAAGTTGAAAAAACTGAAAAAAACGACATACTAACCCCTTACGTTTTTTTTCAAAAATTGACGCCCTAAATTTTTTGCATTTTATGCCATTTTTGGGTGCTCCTGGGGCCCCTGTTGAGTGTGTGTGAGGTTTTTTGTGTTTTTTAACCAGAAAAGTGCATTAGCAGCAAGTTGAAAAAACTGAAAAAAACGACATACTAACCCCTTACGTTTTTTTTCAAAAATTGACGCCCTAAATTTTTTGCATTTTATGCCATTTTTGGGTGCTCCTGGGGCCCCTGTTGAGTGTGTGTGAGGTTTTTTGTGTTTTTTTAACCAGAAAAGTGCATTAGCAGCAAGTTGAAAAAACTGAAAAAAAACGACATACTAACCCCTTACGTTTTTTTCAAAAATTGACGGCCTAAATTTTTGGCATTTTATGCCATTTTGGGGTGCTCCTGGGGCCCCTGTTGAGTGTGTGTGAGGTTTCCCCTGTTTTTTCACCAGAAAAGTGCATTAGCAGCAAGTTGAAAAAACTGAAAAAAACGACATACTAACCCCTTACGTTTTTATACATCCCATAATTACAAGTTTTTCCTGCACTAAAAGCTTTTAATTTTCTAAAAAAAATGCTCTTTATGTTGAGTATGAGTTCCAAAAATGTGTAAAAATGGTCAACACTATAGACCAGTGTAGACCATTTCCTCCTGACACAGGAACGTAACACGACGCTGGCATGGATAAACCAATCAGAGAGCTACACGTAATACGCACAGCATGTATCTTCACCAACAACACCGCTAATATCCGTCCTGTGAAAAGCTAAGTTAAGTGAAGTGAATTAAGAGCTTGCTAGCATTCTAGGAGGGTAAACAAAAGACAGGGAGTTCAAGGAGATGTTGCCCCCGGCGACCACAAACTACCTAACAACAAGAGACTCTGACAATGATGAAAGGGAACCCGGCATGTTTGATAGCAAAATTGCCACTATGACTGTGCCAGTAGGACTACCTAACAAGAACAGACTCCAACAATGGTTGGAGGGAACCCGGCATGTTTGAGGGCAGTATTGACGCATTGACGGTGGCGCTACTGGTAGGAATACCTAAGAACAACTGACTCCGACAATGATGAGAGGGAACCCGGTATGTTTGATAGCGAAATTGACGCAGAAAATACAGTAAAATTGTGTTTTTATTACTACTACTACTACTACTACTACTACTGATGACGGTGGTGCTACCGGTAGGACTACCTAACGACGACAGACTCCGACAATTGTTGGAGGGAACCCGGTATGTTTGAGGGCGAAATTGCTGCGATGACGGTGGCGCTACCAGTAGAACTACCTAAGGACAACTGACTCCGACAATGATGAGAGGGAACCCGGTATGTTTGATAGCGAAATTGCCGCGATGACGGTGGCGCTACCGGTCGGACTAACTAACGACAACAGACTCCGACAATGGTTGGAGGGAACCCGGCATGTTTGATGCCGAAATTGCCGTCATGACGGTGGTGCTACCGGTAGGACTACCCAAGAACAACAGACTCCGACAATGATGAAGGGGAACCCGGTATGTTTGAGGGCGAAATTGATGCGATGACGGTGGTGCTACCAGTAGAACTACCTAAGGACAACTCACTCCGACAATGATGAGAGGGAACCCGGCATGTTTGATGGTGAAATTGCCATGATGACGGTGACACTGCCAGTAGGACTATCTAATGACAACAGACTCCGACAATGGTTGGAGGGAACCCGGCATGTTTGATGATGGCAAAATTGACGCAGAAAATACAGTAAAATTGTGTTTTGACTACTACTCCTACTACTACTACTACTACTAAGAACACGGTTGGGGGGGGAGCACTGCAAAAAAAAATTTTTACCCAAGTAGAACAACATTTTTCCAGACTTTGGAACACACATAAGGCGCACAGCATTAAAAAGACAGTAAAGACTTTTAAATGCGGAAAATACGGTACATACATGCAATGAAAATACTTCTAATACTTCTAATACTGTAGAAAGCAGCAGTTCAATATCCTGCTGTAAATGATGATGATGATGATGCCAGTATGATGCCAGTATGACGAGTGGATCAGACATTTTGATGACCTTGCTGGGTGTGGTGGAGATCGCTTTTATAGTGGTTGCACCCATGTCTCCACAAAAGTAGGTGAGATCCGATCAAAGCATACCTTGAAGAGGAAATTCTTGCGATGGTCCGGTCCGCTGTGATGAACCATGACAAAGTCTGGTTGCATCATCCTTTTCTTGGTGCACAGCTCGATGAGAGCCGACACCGGGTGCTTGCCTGGATGAGAAGAAATAAAGGAGGTGGTCCAGTCCAGATCTCCAAATACTAGTATACTTATTTATACACACAGTTATACACACACAGTTCACTTCAATTCAGTCATCTTATTAGCAATAATACTTTTATCATTTACCCATGAGGTCCTTGGTTACCACCAGTCCCCCCGTTGGTTTTTGTGGCTTCTCCCCTTCAGCAACCAGACCTAGATCAAACAAGATCAGTATTTTATCACGGTTCATTTCAAGTCCGTGAAACCAAGTACTGCGGGGCCTCCGAACCTTTGCGGTCCACCTTAAAGTCGATGATGATGGGCTCCACGGTGCCTTCACGGTTCCTCCCCAGGCCTTCCCCTGTCCTCCAGCCCATCTTTCTCATTAGAAACTCGCCTACGCCGCCTGACACTGGTGCAGCCTTGAGGAACTGGTCCTAGAACAGAAACTTTATTCTCTCATTCTGTTTGCCTTGTAATAAATGAGTACATGGTTTTATATTGAGGCTGCCTTTCCTACATACAGTATTAAGAGGGCCCCTTAGGCCCCAAAACCAAAATTGCTAAGCCCGCCCACAGGCCACAGCAAGTCACCCAGGTAAGAGAGTTGTGGATTCCGTGATTTCCAGTCATCCCTGATCCCAGTACAGCGCTTTTCCACCGCTTTGACACCTACTGATGATGCAGCATCAGGACCAACTGGGGGTTCAGTATCTTGCCCAAGGATATTTCAACATGATCAAGGGAGGATGGAGGATCAAACCCGCAACCTTGCCGATTGGGAAACGACCGCTCTACCACCCCAAATACAGTTTTTAATAAGTATATAGTATATTCAAACACAAAACTACTAAATGTATTATTGAGAGAAGCCGCAGAATTCTTACTGCGAGGTAACGTCATTAACTACAAATTACTACAATTAGCATTTGCTAATAAGAAGATGGGTTCTATATATAGAACAGTACTGGACTGCGTGGTCATTACCTTCTTCAGCCAAGCCTGTGGTCCGCTATTGGACAGCTCCTCCGTAGAAAGGACCTGGGCTCCGGTGGAGCCCGTGAATAGACCAGGAACTGTGTTGGACTGGGCCCACAAATCCACCTACGAAAGGAAAACTTAGGATGACTTAAGATAAGACAATGCAAGGTGTATCTATCGTTTGGGCATCGTCAATACAATTCATTCACATTGCAGATGCAAATTAACTACCTGACTCAAAGGTTACGTAAGAACCAAGTAAAAGACAAGCCAATATTAGTTTAAGAAAAAAAACTTCATCCCATAATGTATTTCGTCCCAGTAAAATATTCTATTGGATATGCCAGGGCACTGCAATGCTGCCACTGTCCACCAGAGAGCGCCAAAGGACTCCAGCGGAAGACTACTGTTATCGTGTATGCTGATATAAAGTCTTGTGTGTGTTTGTTTTTATCGCTCCTTCTCTGTTGTATATCATAAAAATACTTGGTAATAAAAGCTGAAATGTTGCTCTCTGGCCTTATTGATGCCAAACACAAATATGTGTAATCAAGTCTATAGTAAAAACAGAAAAAATGGTAGAAATCTGCCTATGGATCTTTTTATCTAAACTACTAGCAAAAGTGACTGGAAACAATAGTGTGCTATTGTATCTTTGATGATGAATAAAAATAAAAATAAAAATAAAAATAAAAATAAAAATAAAAATAAAAATAAAAATAAAAATAAAAATAAAAATAAAAATAAAAATAAAAATAAAAATAAAAATAAAAATAAAAATAAAAATAAAAATAAAAATAAAAATAAAAATAAAAATAAAAATAAAAATAAAAATAAAAATAAAAATAAAAATAAAAATAAAAATAAAAATAAAAATAAAAATAAAAATAAAAATAAAAATAAAAATAAAAATAAAAATAAAAATAAAAATAAAAATAAAAATAAAAATAAAAATAAAAATAAAAATAAAAATAAAAATAAAAATAAAAATAAAAATAAAAATAAAAATAACCCTCATGAGGAAAAGTGGTAGAAAATGAATGAATTAATAATAATAATAATAACCCTCATGAGGAAAAGCGGTAGAAAATGAATGAATGAATAATAATAATAATAATAATAACCCTCATGAGGAAAAGTGGTAGAAAATGAATAATAATAATAATAATAATGATAATAATAACCCTCGTGAGGAAAAGCGGTAGAAAATGAATGAATGAATAATAATAATAATAACCCTCATGAAGAAAAGCGGTAGAAAATGAATGAATGAATGAATAATAATAATAATAACCCTTGTGAGGAAAAGTGGTAGAAAATGAATGAATGACTATTAATAATAATAATAACCCTCGTGAGGAAAAGTGGTAGAAAATGAATGAATGAATTAATAATAATAATAATAATAACCCTCGTGAGGAAAAGCGGTAGAAAATGAATGAATAATAATCATCATCATCATAATCATAATAATCATAACATTAGCAATAGCAATAACAACAACAACAATAATAATAATAATAATAATAAAATAATATTAAACATCTACCTGCTCTTGGGCCCGGCTAAGCATGCAGATGGCGCTGACATCATGGGGGTTCTCGGCCAAGCGCCTCTGAGCTTTGATCCTCTCACTCACAGCCTGAGAAATGTCCACAGGCTACAAAGATGAAAAGTGTTTAGGAAACATGTCACTCATTCTAAATTTATTAATATAAAAATTAAAAAAAAAACCTTCTCAGGGCAATCGAACCTGAGGTGGTGGGTCAGGAAAAACGCTGTCGCCATCTACTGTCAAGGACTCAGCAGGTCCCAGCAACGCGGCGGCTTTCAGAGTTTCACTGGTTCCTGATAGCGAGCTCGGTGCAACCATGAGACCGGCGGTCTGCGCCTCCTCGTACGTTTTGTCCACTGGGACCCAATCTCCGTAGGCGTTTAGTGTCCTGCTCTCCTGGAAAGCACACACTGTATCAAAACACTCAAATCACAACACAATAACAAAAAAAAAAACACTGTGAATCTTTCACTGAGACCTTTTTACGGTGTTGAGATCCTGAAGACACGGGGAACTCTTTAGCCATGCCTGTGGCTGCTGGTCGTACAGTTGTACTCTGGTTCAACAACAGGAAGATTGTACGTTCAAATGGCGTTCACTGTACAATGTACTGGATTACATTAAGACAGTAAATTGCCCAAAATACATGGATGTATATGAAGGAATATGTTACATTAATATTGAAGCTGATGGCTTTATGTTCACGTAGAAGCAATCCCCCACATGGTTTCTCATCATCCTCCTCCAATGACACGTGTGGTATTGCTACCGGCAGCTCGCCTTTGCTGTCCACGATCATCTTGCACTTCTACAATCACAAATACGACGTACAGATGACAATTTTCAAAAATTCTCCACAGTGTAAAGCAATACAGTTGTAGAATAAACATGAAATAATATTTAATGATGCTGTCCTAGCTTAGAAAACAATATCTGGCAACATCACCAACGGTGATGACGGTGGCAATACCGGTAGGACTACCTAATGACAAACAGACTCCGACAATGATGAGAGGGAACCCGGAATGTTTGATAGCGAAATTGACAAAGAAAATACAGTGAAATTGTGTTTTGACTACTACTATTATTACTACTACTACTACTGATGACGGTGGCGCCACCGGTAGGACTACCCAACGGCAACAGACTCTGACAATGGTTGGAGGGAACCCGTCATGTTTGATGGTGAAATTGCCGCGATGACGGTGGCGCTACCGGTAGAACTACCTAACGACAACAGACTCCGACAATGATGAGAGGGAACCCGGTATGTTTGAGGGCGAAAATTCCGCTATGACGGTGACACTGCCGGTAGGACTACCTAACGACAACAGACTCTGACAATGATGAGAGGGAACCCGGAATGTTTGATAGCAAAATTGACACAGAAAATACAGTGAAATTGTGTTTTGACTACTACTACTACTACTACTGATGATGGTGGTGCTACCAGTAGGACTACCTAACAACGACAGACTCCGACAATGATGAGAGGGAACCCGGTATGTTTGAGGGCGAAATTACTGCTATGATGGTGACGCTACCGGTAGAAGTATCTAACGACGACAGACTCCGACAATGGTTGGAGGGAACCCAACATATTTGATGGCAAAATTGCCGCGAAGACGGTGACGCTGCCGGTAGGACTAACTAACAACAACAGACTCCGACAATGGTTGGAGGGAACCCGACATGTTTAATGGCAAAATTGCCGCGATGACGGTCGTGCTACCGGTAGGACTACCTAACAATGACAGACTCCGACAATGATGAGAGGGAACCCGGTATGTTTGATAGCGAAATTGCCGCGATGATGGTGCCAGTAGGACTACCTAACAACAACAGACTCCGACAATGATGAGAGGGAACCCAGTATGTTTGATGGCAAAATTACCGCTATGACAGTGGCACTACCGGTAGGACTATCAACGACAACTGACTCCGACAATGGTTGGAGGGAACCCGGCATGTTTGATGGCGAAATTGTCGCGATGACGGTGGCGCTACCAGTAGAACTATCTAATGATAACAGACTCCGACAATGATGAGAGGGAACCCGGTATGTTTGAGGGCGAAATTCCCGCTATGACGGTGACGCTGCCGGTAGGACTAACTAACAACAACAGACTCCGACAATGGTTGGAGGGAACCCGACATGTTTAATGGCAAAATTGCCGCGATGATGGTCGTGCTACCGGTAGGACTACCTAACAATGACAGACTCCGACAATGATGAGAGGGAACCCGGTATGTTTGATAGCGAAATTGCCGCGATGATGGTGCCAGTAGGACTACCTAACAACAGGTAGGACTCCGACAATGATGAGAAGGAACCCGATATGTTTGAGGCCGAAATTCCTGCAATGACGGTGACGCTACCGGTAGGACTACCTAACGACAACAGACTCCGACAATGATGTAAGGGAACCCGGAATGTTTGAGGGCGAAATTGCCGCTATGACGGTGGTGCTACCGTTAGGACTATCTAACGATAACAGACTCCGACAATGATAAGAGGGAACCCGGTATGTTTGATGGCAAAATTGACGCAGAAAATACAGTAAAATTGTGTTTTGACTACTACTACTACTACTCAGAAAACGGTTGGGGGGGGGGGGGGGGGGGGGTCGCTGCAAAAATAGTTTTACCCAAGTAGAACAACAACATTTTTACAGACTTTGGAACACACATAAGGAGCACAGCATTAAAAAGGACAGTAAAGACTATTAAGTGCGCCTTATAGAATACAATACATATAGAAATACAACGCTGCAAGACGGCCTTACATCAGTGAACTCCTTAATGCTGATGCTATTCGCCTGCTTCACTACTTTCTTTTTCACTTCCTCAAAAGCAGCGTTCATGGGCTGAGCGAGGTTCGCACCAGCAGCTTTGTTGGAAATGGTGGGCAGCAGCGAGGACAGGGTGCCAATGTTGGACAAGGCGGCCGTCATAGTGGCTGTAAAGTAAATAATGTATAGAGTTAAATGTTGCGTGAGCACGTTTGATGCCATTAATATTCATACCTGCTGTCATACTGGCCATAGCGGCGTTCATGGCCATGTTTGGCAATGCCAACGGTAGAATTGAGGTCCTCAGGCTGGCGGGGATGGACATACCTGCTTTGGCACACATGGCGGCCGCATTGGCCTTGGCAATTTCCAATAGCTGTTCTTTTCCTGAGGGGACAAAAAAGGTACATTCCCACCAAGTAGTACTTTAGTACCTTTATTCATTATCTACCACAGCGATATAGTGAATAAGGCCGGATTTGGTAACAAAATGGTAAAAATAATATCCGACCTAGTTCACTGATTCGTTGAGGGCTGCTGGCATGTGTGCGTCGTTGCCGCGTCGGGGATCTTTTTTTGCGTAAAATAAGCACAGGCGAGTGGCTTGGCTCTCGTTTCCAGCGGTCCCTCTGGCTGTAAGTGGCCTGCCATCCCCGCGATGCAGAACGTGACCTCCGGGACTTCCGGACTCTGGACCTGAATAGACCACATGAATAAAAAGAAAAACTGATACTGTACTTGTGGTGTAATTGTGTTAGTTAGCAAAAAACTATAAAGTCAATCACTGATAATGTCAAAGCTGATTTGCGGTTATGGTTTCATTAGCAAGCTAATAGGTTGCTAAAAAAGGATGTTTTGTGATACAAATACATGAAGTACACAGCTGGTCTCATATCGTGTATTAATAACATTGTAAGGTAAAATGTAAGGTAAATGTACATGAACTGAGGTTAGCTTTTGCAGTAAATTTTATAAAAACATGCTAACAGAGTCGTACACAAACTGCAAATCAACCTCCTCCACCCAACCCTGTCTTCTGCATCTGTCCCCCTCACACCAACTCCCCTCATGTCCTCCTTCACTACATCCATAAACCTCCTTTTTCGCCTCCTACCAAAATATTCACTATCTCTCCTCTGGACATCCCAACCATCTCAGTCTGGCCTCTCTGACTTTTTCTCTAACATGTAATGTCCCTCTGATGTACTCTTTCCTGATCCTATCCATCCTGGTCACTCCCAATGTCTTTTCCTCAGTAGCAAACTAAAAGACAGCAACATTAAGAAATAATCCAGCACACTCTACCTTGACCGGGATCTTTTCCTCCTTGAGGAGCTCCTGGATCTGGACCTCGTCCTGTGGGTTCTATGAGGTGACCTGGATCTTTGCTGCCTCGTCGACAATTTCCTTTCTTTACTCCTCGGCTGAGTCTTGGAGGAGCTATGCCTCGTCTTTGCAGGGGATTTTCTCATGTGTTCTGATGCTTTTAGTTGTGGGACGATGGACTCATGGATATGTTTCGAGTCAACACATGGGCTCGGCAGGGACCAGGATGCAGGATCATCTGCAATTGTAGCATTAAATCACAATAAAACATCTACAAGAAGTAGCTTCAGAGGGTAACGCTACTATGACAACCAAGAAAAAGTTATTTACGTATAGTGGACAAAACAACGTACCATTCCGATTTGTCGTCGCTGCTGACTTGAGACTCTGGTCTGGCTTCTGTAGTTCTACTGTGGCTCCTCCTGTCGGACTTTGAGACAGAAGCTGGATACCTTTTGAGATATTTTGTTTGGACTCTGTGGACCGGTCCAAATCCCGTTTGTTTTCTAAGGATCTACTGAATTCCCACACAAACAAGAGAATAAGCAAGAAAGGATGGATAAGATTATTTAAATTGATTTGTATATACTGCATATATCGAAACTGTATTATTTTATAGAACCTGTGTCTTGCTCTAGACCTGGACCGGGTGCTGTGATTACGTGAAGTGGATCTCGAACGAGATCTGGATTCTCGCTTGCCGAGTCGTGAGGTCCACTTCTCTCCACTGGAATGTGAACAGTTGGAATGTGAACGTGAGTAGCTCCTCCTACTCCTCCTTCTCTCCTTCGCTTTTAAGTTGCTGGAACCATCCTGGAGAGATACAACACAGACAGGAGATCAGGAATTTGAGCATGAAGTATATTGTATAAGATGTTCTTCTTACGTCTTTTGGGATGATATCAGGTAGCTCCTCTCGTTGCCTTCTCATCTCTCTTTGCTTTCGGTCAAATTCTCGTCTCTCATCTTTGTGCCTCTTCTTCTTCTTCTTCCTTTTTCCTGTTTTGTGCTTCTGACTTCTGGAGCTGCTATCGTCGCCTCGAAAAACATGACAACAGCTTGTTAAAAGAGAATTGAACTCATTCACAATCCTTTTGTGAGACATGAACAAACATCTTTCTCTTTTTTGTGCCTTCTAAATAAATAAAAACGGCTAAAAGAGACAGCTAATGGCTGCACGTGATGGGATACACCTATGCCACCAACAAAGACCGCTATTAAAACACCTACAATAAATTTGTATGCTTTAATATAATATAATATACAAGTTGTTAAAATGTAGTAACAGGTACATTCATGGTAACATTTTATACTTTCAGTATTTTTGCTTCCTAAGCTTCTTTCTTGTGTGTCATTGTTTAACATGAAAATATAACATTCCAACAACATTTATAGGTCAGAAAAATGGAAAAAAGCATAACAGGACCGCTTTAATATGCACATGACATTATGTGTAAATTGTTACATGCATTCTTAGATAAATCTTTATCTGTTTGTATATCTTTACAACGCACAAAAACAGAAATACATACATGTCTCACAAGAATTGTGGCTGATGGACAAAATTCCAAAAAGTACATTTTTCTTTGTAGGTTCTTCCATATTTCATATTAAGACGGAAAACACTTACTTTGCTGCTCATTCACTGTTGAGGCTCCTTTTCTGTGATAAATGAATGAAAACAGCGTTACAATTAGATTAGCATTAGATCGGTTTGTGTTCGAGTTCTACCTACTATTTCAGTAATTTAAAGTCACTGGACAATTTGAAACAGAACCTCCTGAGTCAGCACAACAAACGTACCATCACATATTAATCATTAAGGGGTTATTTTGAGCAACTTTACAATAATCGGTTAGTCAGTTTTACCTGCATGGAGATTTTGTTTGCGTGTCCAATTCTTCCCCGGATTCCGAATGGCTCTCTTTTTCCTCCTTCTCTCGTTTCTTTTTCTTCTTCTTACTTTTATGCTTTTTGTGCTTCTTATGTTTCTTATGTGAGCTCCTGCCATCGCTTTTTCTGTCTCCGTTGTCTCCAGAAGCCGCGTCACTGCATGAATCGGCATTTGCAGCACTGCTATAAAAGTGAATGTATAGATAAATATCATGGGATTCAATAGACACATTAAACACATCTGAATAATCACTGATAATTTGGCTTTATTTTGATTGACGTTGTCAGAGTAGTGTTAATTTCACTGCATTTTATGCATCGTACTCATTCATGTATAGTATAGTATAGCTTAGCCATAGTAGCAATAAAAACATCACGCTGTATGACATTGTAAACCACAAACCAGTTATTCATGACCATGCAAATGCAGAATTAAAACCATCATCAGCGTCATGTACACCACAGAAAGTTTCATGCTCTACGATCCCTCATTCTGCCATGCAACAATGCCGTTAGCTATATATCAGCCACTGCTTACCGACAAGCAATTCCCATGTTATTACGAATGGGTGCGATAAACTAACGTAAATATCGCTTAACGACCAATTTTAACATTGTATTGAAACACATCACATTCAGTCCGGTAGCTAGCATGCATGCAAAAATAAAACCGGGACATACGTTGTGTCGACATTCTGGTCTTCGATTTCTCTGATTTTATTTAAAATAAAATCTTGAAAGATTTGCTCTATGTTGGCTGCCATTTTTAAAGTGTGCAGCCAAGTGTCCGGGTAGGAACAGTTGTTGGGGAGTTAACGTTCCGCGTTATGCATTTATTTTCTATTCAGCTTATCCTCACGAGGGTCGTTGATCTTTTTTTGTTTGTTTTGAGCCTGATATCCATTCCTAGCGGTTTTGTATAATAATCAGTAATCATTTTACAAATTGTAAAAAAAAAAAACAATAATATTGCAGCTGGAGCCGGTGTAATGACGAGATGTGTGCCGGCTTAAATGCGCCTCTTCGCGCATGCGTATGGCAAGAATGCTGTTTTCAGCGTTCAAACCAAGGAGATTGTACAATGTGAGAGAGGACTCATTATTAACTTTCGTATTATTCCCTGGGCGGGTTTGGCCGCCATTTTAAAGTGCTGAATCCAGAAAAATTGCATTGAAAACATGCCCAGTAATATGTTTACTAAAATAAACGTTGCATTGTGTAAATACTTCCAGGAAAATATCCATACAATATAAGTACTTTTCAATCAAATTTCTCTTGTTCCTTATGGTCATGAAAAAATATCAAAATTCAACTTGAAATGGTAATGATGTGTGCTCCTAATATATACACTGAATAATGTATAATAATAATGTTGCTTGTTATTAATGATGAGCGAACACACACAAGGCATCCAACCCACTACGGGACATAACACCCACTGTTAAAACATAACAGATTAATGGAGATTTATCATTCTGGAAAATATTATATAAAGCCTTTTCTAAAGCTTTGGGACTCCAGCAAACCACAGTGAGAGCCATTATCCACAAAAACATGGAAATTAGTGGTGAAACTTCACCGGAAAATGGCCGGCCAACCAAAATTACTCCAAGAGCGCAACAACTATTCATCTAAGAGGTCACAAAAGACCCCAAAATAACATCAACTTGCCTTAGTTAAGGTCACCATAAGACAGACACAGGGCATATTGGACTGTATGGCAAAGTTCCAAGACAAAAACTACAGCTGAACAAAAAAAAAAAACGTGTCTCAATTTTGCCAAGAAACAGAAAGAGATCCCAAAGAACAGTAAAATATGGTGGTGGTAGTGTGATGGTTTGGGGCTGTTTTGCTGCTTCAGGACCTGGAAGACTTGCTATACCAAAACAATCCTTAAGGCAAATGTCCAGCCATGTGTTGGTGACCTCAAACTGAAAC
The DNA here is from genome assembly GCF_030265055.1 of Doryrhamphus excisus. Lineage (NCBI taxonomy): Eukaryota > Metazoa > Chordata > Actinopteri > Syngnathiformes > Syngnathidae > Doryrhamphus > Doryrhamphus excisus. The sequence goes on along the minus strand of NC_080475.1, from coordinate 10,779,763 downwards.
AAACCCGGGGTCTACAGCAGGACAATGATCCAAAACACACCCACAAGTCCACCTCAAAGTCCTGACCTGAAGTCCATTGAGATGCAATGTATTTACACACATGATATTATTCAGTTCCCTTCTTTTAATGGCATCTTGGCTCAGCAACAGCATCTTGCAGTAGTTCCTACATCAGAATAATATATAATGGACATTTTTTTTAACTATATATAATGTGGTAATATGATATGCGTTATTTGAAAAATGTTCAATTCTTAAAATGAATGAATCTGAATACACAGCTTCTTCCTTTTTCGATGACTAGGAAATGACAGAATCATATTTCCATGTCTTTTAACATTTAGAATTCACAACACTTAATATTAGGTCCCCATTTTGGTGCAGTATACAGTGTAAAGCAGCACACATGGGGACAATACATACTGTACACCACAACACACGGTTACAGTGTAACGACGTATGATCACACACACACACACACACACACAGCCTCTGAAATAGCAACTATGGAAATATGACATGCATGTATCTATTGCGTTTTATTGAACAGTCACACTTTGTTTTTCCCACCCAAGACATGCAAGAATGATGCTGCACGATCTTGTCTGTTATACAAGCTCTTCTCATGAACACATTATAATAGCACACAAACTTAACTATTTAATTAATACATATAACCAGTAAAAAAAACAAAAATAAACATGCATGAACATAATCTATATATTATTTTCCAAAATGATCCCTGACCCTCAAAATGAAGAGTGGTACGGATCATTAGGTAACTAACCTGAAGACTGAACCTACAGGATTCTCTGGTTGCCTCCAAAAATAGGCTCCATCATCCCCCAAACATTTGAACCTCAGAGAGCACATCTCCTGCCCCCCTGGAACAATTACATCGCAAGGATATTTTGTAACCGTAATCCAGGTAAGGTTCAGTGCTTGTCAGTGGATGTAAAGTCGGGCCGACGCGTCTGGATGATCTTGGGCCGTGAAGGCTGTCGCTTGTTTGGATCGCCGTCATCCTGAGACGAGGTGTCGCAAAGGTCCTCTTCGCAAACGTGGACGACGACACTGGGAGTTGTGGGTGTAGCTGTGTGGAGCTCGTACTTGTCACCTGGAGATGGGATTTGTTAGCATGAGCAATTATTCATTCATTCATTTTCTACCGCTTTTTCCTCGCGAGGGGTGCTGGAGCCTATCCCAGCTGTCTTCGGGCAAGAGGCGGGGTACACCCTGGACTGGTCGCCAGCCAATCACAGGGCACATATAGACAAACAACCATTCACACTCACATTCATACCTATGGACAATTTGGAGTCGCCAATTAACCTAGCATGTTTTTGGAATGTGGGAGGAAACCGGGGAGAACATGCAAACTCCACTGTGAGGTCTGTGCGCTAACCACACGACCGCCGTGCCGCCCGCATGAGCAATTAACGGATCACAATTAAAATAATCTAAAATTGAATAATATTCCGTCTTTCAGCAGGATTATCGCCCATATAAACAGCCAAGATAAACTAGATGCTAGATGATAAACTGATCAAAACTGTGTGATCGGTATCGATCGATTTCACTCATGGATTATGGAGATCAGTATTGGCAGCATCAAATCTTAATCGGAACATCCCCAAAATATATAGTCATTGCGGTACCTGGTCCTAGTTTTGAGATTGCACACAACAGGTCGTAGTTGATGACAGGCATGGAGTCCTGAGACTGCTCCCAGCCGACTGGAGGCGATGCGGGGGGCGAGATCAGGAATTGCTTATCTGGCTTTGGCGGCTCAAGTCGAGGACTGCCAATGTGAACAGACTGTGGAGAAAAGCAGACAACCATGACGTACGTGCCAAACCAGGTCTTCCTGATCGCCTGTGGTCTACATGCTAAACACTTGACCACGATGCTAAATGCAATTTTAATGCGGACCCAGATATATAAAAATGCTAGCATATCTGAGTATAGGCACTACTTTCAAGAAAATAACACAATATCGCTCATTAACATACCTGTGCAAAATAAAGGTGCATTTCTTTGCCGTGGAAATCTGTTTTATGCAGTTGTAGTCTTGCTTTGGCCGCAGCCAGAGTGTTGCTGAAATTCATTCTGATCCGACGGAAGGATTTGAAGTACTGGAACTGAACTTCCGGATCAAAAGAATGGAATAAAGCCTCAAAGCTAGCCTGCACACGGAAGAAGGGAGAGAGAGAGAGAAAATTAGTGGGAAATAAATGGATCAATAAGGACAGACGTTGTATGCAATTCTAACTGCCTATGTATGATATTTTTATGACACTCTTGTTTTGTTTTAAGTAGGCATCGGACAAGCGACGCTCTTATTTTGAAGGATGGTCACTGAAGTGTGTTTTGTGTGTGTGTGTTTACAGCAAAGACAAGCTAAGTTTAATAATAAATGTGCTTCTCGTATTTACTTCCACATCATCACCAGGCAGTCTAAAACCTTCCTTACATTAAAGTCGTAAAATACAATATGGTGAAAATATACTAATCGCGCACGCAAGCTAACACACATGCTAAACTCTGCTAGCTTCATCTCCAACTCATGGCTAAACCAGATATATTAATCGTGGCTGTCAAAGTTAACGCATCAATGACGCTTTAACGCTAGTTTCCTTTAATGGCACGTGCGTTTCTCCTGTTCGACCCTAGGCCCACGCCACAGTTTGATTGAAGCACTTAGGAACTTATTGCACTACTACAGCAAATACATTACATACATTTACATTTCATTTCACCACCGTTGTAGTCAATATTGTTATTTTTCTTACCTTCAGATGTCCACCGTTAAATAAGTCTGCTGGCACTTTGTATGCAACCAGAGCATTGGGTAAAGCATTAAAATGAACATCCACCATCGCGTCATCTTCGCAAATATTGTCTGATTGCTGCATTTTTTTGTACAGAATGCAACCTGGAAACACAGACATAAGATGAACATAAACGCAGATAATAATAATGAAGAAGTAATGTTCATTGTGTGATACCCACCCTTTAGTAGTAATTCCAAACAATGGTTGACTGATCCCATCCAACAGAGACAATCCTATCGAGGCCGGCTGAAAAGATAAGCAGGAAGAGAGAAACCGACGCGAAACGAGCAAAGTACGTCACAAATTAAGTCTCTCGTTCCTAACTCCATAAAAATAGCAATCAAACCTTCATACGAAAATAGAAAATACGTCACATTAGTTTTGTTTCCCGAGTGTCGCAAGTGAAGAAGCTGTCACTTCCGGTTTCCACGACGTGTGTTTTGTTTCCGTATGACTTCACTCTACGGTGGCCGAGAAACCTCAAAATACTAAAAAGCGAGAGCACAAATACACAAAGTGGTGGTAATGCAAAACCAAGGAGATTATACAGCAGGAGAGCCAATTATAAATCCGCTTCCGTATTACTTCCGGAGCGGGGTTGGCTAGCATTTTAAGGTGCAAAATTTGCTTTGAAAACATGCTTTAGCTACACCACTCAACCATTAATTGCTCAAATAGTTGGTCCAAAATACCAGAAATCGACCATTGTTACTATATATAGTAAATTAAATGAAAATGGATGATGTATGAATTGATGTTTGAGGCGATCCAACACGGTTGACAAATAGACAAGATATACGTAGCGATGGTAGCCATGTTTCCATCATGGACCCCAGGGCTGCTGTGGCTACTGACATACAATACGAGGAGGTGTGGTTAAATAAATAGTCCAAAGATGCTATTTCAATCTATCAACACACCATACAGACAGACACACTTACCATGTTGACACTTTTTATTAGGAAAAATACAAAACCCACAACAACATTCCATAGAGTTAACGATAAAGGGGTATGTACAGTGTATACTGTACTAGGGATGTTCCGATCATCCATGAGTGAAATGGGCCGATACTGATATCAATAAGGATCACACATAAAATATCAGAGTGATATCAGTGTGTATAACGTTTCTAGCGCAACGCAAACGCTCGCTCGTCACATGTGCCACACATCATCCGGAGTCGCAGCCCCGCACACAAGCAAAGTTCCTCCTGCACTCGATCGGACCCCCAACAGGGTTCTGTTGCCGATTTGGAGTCCTTATCATCTTTAGTGTGCTAGCATGTGATCATGTATGATCAAAGGTTTGATTGCAGTAAAAAATACAGTACTGAATGATGATTGCTAGTAACCTTTGTGAGTGGAGTGCTGTCCTTAGGTGACCCCTGTGAAGCGACAATTAAGTCAGTACCCCTTTTGTACACTAGAGGCTGCTAGAGTGCAGAGCAGAAAGAGACAGTATTTATGCTGAGTCAGCGTGTCTCTGTCACATTGTCGTGTGTGTGTGTTGTCACGTGTCAGTGGGGAAACCCACACTTTGCAACAAGTGTCCTTTAACTTTTAAGGATAGTGAGAAGGAAACTGGCTGCACGGTGGAAGAGTGGTTAAGACACAGGCCTCACAGCTAGGAGACCTGAGTTCAATTCCACCCTATGTGGAGTTTGCATGTGTGGGTTTCCTCCCACATTCCAAAAACATGCTAGGTTAATTGGCGACTCCAAATTGTCCATAGGTATGAATGTGAGTGTGAATGGTTGTTTGTCTATATGTGCCCTGTGATTGGCTGGCCACCAGTCCAGGGTATACCCCGCCCGCCTCTCGCCTGAAGACAGCTGGGATAGGCTCCAGCACCCCCTGCGACCCTTGTGAGGATAAGCGGTAGAAAATGAATGAATGAATGAGAAGTAAAGTGGGCGGGGGACGTCCACAGTCCACTCATGCATGGAGTACCAGCCACAGATGCAAATCATGTGCTGTTCCACAGAAAACAACCAATATTGATTGGAGCATCCCTAATATACAGTATTATACTGTACATACTGCATGTGTGTGCGTAGTATATATACAGTATACGCTTCCATACACACACACACATTCATTGAGTCCAGTCAAATGACTGACTTCACTTCCTGATAACTAAAGTGAGAGCAGGAATTGCCACAAAGAAGCAGGAAGTGAAGGTCATCATATGATGAAGGTCAAACCAAGAATTTGTATTGAAAATGATGCTTTGAGTTACTTTGGCTACGTCCACACAAATATGGGTTTTTCTATCTTTTCATGACTGGACATGCAAAATGTACATTTTGGCCAATCAGAACACAAGCAAGGTTCTTTCACTGTTTTCCTGACGTAGTAAATAAAACAGGACCTGGAAGTTCTTGTGCTGATGTTTAAAAAAAGCTTTCAAACATCAAATCATGTGGCTTCTCGCTTGCTGAATGAAACCTACGAGAAGCTCCCTTTCTTTTCAGGGCGAAAGGATAATTTTGTGAAAAGACACAAAGATCCATATTGATGTGGACAAAGCCTTTGTCACCTGTGGAGCCCCTGAAAACTGAGGCACGCAATAAAACATCTTCCAGTTCTAAAACATCTAACCTAACTGCTACTTTACAAATGCTACTAACATCTGCCCTCTCTTCTCCTCATGATCTGTTAGCAGCGTTGATCACCCAACACCCCTTCCTGGGTACGATATGTTTGCGTGTGGACCAAAGGAAAAACCACAATGGAACGTTCCTTTTTCAAATGTGATGTTAAGTGTGGCCATCAAAAGCAGAACGATGAAGAAAAGGTCAGAAAGGTGAGCAGCGTGTCTTCCTGTCCAATCAGGAACTCTGTATAAAGATATCATTAGCATGGTTATCTTCAAGATCATTGTTTACATTCCTTATGTGAGGCATCAACACATAATCCTTTGGTTGGAAAGATACTGTAGAAAAAAAATGATGAAAAGAGGCAGCTAATGGATACACGTCATGGGACACACCTACACAGCCTAGTATTAAAACGCCTTACATCCATACTCCCGTCTATGGATCTCCAACTAATGGTGGCTAGGAGCTATATGCCCCTGGTAGGGTCTTTCCAAGGAAACAGGAAATCGGAAATAACAGGCGTGTCCCATGATGTGCATTATTAGCTGCCTCTTTTCACTTGTTTTTATATCTTTATAAGGCATATGACGATTATGGATTACTTTTCCTTGAATGACTTCAAAAGAGATTGAAGGTTTCGGTACCTCTGAGGTTGGATGGGGGTTACGTGGTGGAGCTGCCTCGCCGTTCCAAGAATCTGCTCCAGGAAAAAAAAAAAAAAATTATTAGTTGTTTTTTTTTACCTTTGACAACTCAGCAGTTTCCGTGGAACAACAACAATCACTCACACTTGCGTCTGTCGCACAAAGTCAGCAAAATGTTGATCTCTGCTGCAAAGCTCGATGATCCTCAGACGCTCCTGGATCTCCTGCAGCAGGTCAAAGGTCAGCAAGACTGGTATACTGTGCCTTGTTTCACAGTAGCTAACATAATGCATCGTCCATCTTAGTCCATCTTCTGAATCTCATAGTTGACTTTCATGAATACCTTTCAACTTTCTGCAGAAGTTTGTCTTTTTCTTTCTGGAAATGTACTTGGAGTACATGCAGTACGTACAGTAATACTGTATTACTGGTGTACAGTTTGAATATGTCATTCCTAAATGACGGCTGTTTAATGGTTGACTATAGCCACTTGTCCTAAAGTACATAAATACACCTTATATGTAATATTCTTCTATTTGTTTTTGGTTAGGTTTATGTTTTTAAAAGTAGTGTTTCAAGCTGGGGCTGCACGTTGGACGAGTGGTTAGCGCGCAGACCTCACAGCTAGGAGACCAGGGTTCAATTCCAGCCTCCGCCATCTCTGTGTGGAGTTTGCATGTTCTCTGGGTATTCCGGTTTCCTCCCACATTCCAAAAACATGCTAGGTTAATTAGCGACTCCAAATTGTCCATAGGTATGAATGTGAGTGTGAATGGTTGTTTGTCTATATGTGCCCTGTGATTGGCTGGACACCAGTCCAGGGTGTACACTAGCCTGAAGACAGCTGGGATAGGCTCCAGCACCCCTGTGACCCTTGTATCCCCCGGTTTCGTACTTCTTTGGTGAGCGCCGTGTTCTGATGGAGGTGTTGGACCTCGTCGCTGCTGAGCTCCCGAGAGGAAGCGGTGGGGCTGCTGTACTGGGGGAGGTCGTGGTCGTAGCGGCGGTAATACTGGGTGGTGACCGGGTCGCTCTCAAACATGGGGTTGAATTTGGTTGCGCGTTCCAGCGTGGCCATGCTGTCACCTCGTCTGCAACATGAACACGTGTTGATCAACAGCGCAAAAAATGCACACTGACCACCACGCTGACCTCAGAGGATCCTCCGTGTCCTCGCCGTCATACTGCTCTCGAAGAGTCCTAGCCAGGAAGAAGATGATTCCGGCCGCCACCACCAGGAATCCCGCCACGGAGATGATAGCGATGCCGACCACCAGCGGCTCGGAGACGTACTCTTCGCAGTGCTCGCCACGATACCACCAGTTCTCACCTACACGACATCTGCATGGACCAAGGACTTGTAGGTCATACAAAATCATTTCATATTTCACATTGCAATGTGCAATCATTCTTTTTTGTATATGTCTGCGCCTACGTTTGATGATTGAACAAGCGACACCAAGGAAGAAGGAGCAGAGGGGCCTGTTTGTGACACCAGGAAGTCGACCAGACCGAGTGTTAATGATGGTTGGTCCAAGTGAAAAGTGTCAGGTATTAGTGGATGTGTTGCAGATCATCTGCTATGAGTGCTCGTACAATTTGGAGCAGGTTTTGGTTAGCATGTTAGTGATGTTAGCATCATCATGCTATTTTCTCATTTCATACGCATGCTTCACACTACAACATGCATCCTTAAAAACCTCCATGGCTTCCCGTCCCCCCCAACGTATCCCATTTCAAAGTCCTTCTCATCACCTACAAAGCTCTCCACAATCTGACCCCTCCATACCTCACAGACCTCCTTCATCCACACATCTCCTGCCTCCCCTTCGCCCCCTAGACTCCAGCCTCCTGGAACTCCCCTTTAAGACCGAGCTACGAACCTGGGGAGACGGAGCCTTCTCCATCGCTGCCCCCATCCACTGCCCCATTCACTCTGTGCTTGCCCTGACCTTCCCTCCTTCCAAAAACAACTTAAAACCCACCTGTTTAAATCCTGTTTAAATTTTAATGACTAACTTTTTATACCTGCCCTCCCCCCCCGCTGTATGAATGTATGGATATTATATTTTAATGCATCTTTAACTCAGTTTTTACTCAACTCTATTTTTATTTCTTTTTTCTCTACTGTAAAGCGTCTTTGAGTACTCTGAAAAGTGCTATACAAATAAAATGTATTATTATTATTATTATTAGGCTGCACGGTGGTCGAGTGGTTAGCGCGCAGACCTCACAGCTAGGATACCCGGGTTCAATTCCACCCTCGGCCATCTCTGTGTGGAGTTTGCATGTTCTCCCCGTGCATGCGTGGGTTTCCTCCCACATTCCAAAAACATGCTAGGTTAATTAGCGACTCCAAATTGTCCATAGGTATGAATGTGAGTGTGAATGGTTGTTTGTCTATATGTGCCCTGTGATTGGCTGGCTGGCCACCAGTCCAGGGTGTACCCCGCCTGGGATAGGCTCCAGCACCCCCACGACACTCGTGAGGATAAGCGGAAGAAAATGAATTATTATTATTATTATGTGAGTGAGTGATGGTGAAAAGAAAAACAGAAAGTGTTTTGGTAGAAAAGCAGTCTGACCTGCAAATGGCGCCCTTGCCGGGGATGACATCACATTTGCCGTCGTTGAGGCAGAAGTCTCGTTGGACGTCACATACGCTCTGACACGGTAGACCGTCCACGCTCAGGTACCCGGCGTCACACACGCACTCGGCCTCGCCGGACCAGCCATTGACCATACACTGCGAGAAGGCGTTACACGCCTGGAACTTACACGGGTCTGCTCTGTCGCCTGCACAGATGGGAGCACACGTTTCACCTGGTGTATCTCGTGGAGGAAGGTAGGAACGGGAAGGAAGCGAGTGACGTGCAACAGACAGGATTCAGCAAGATGATCAGCGTCAGTCGCTCACGTTCCTCCCAGACGGATTAGCAGAGCCTGACCCACCTGACCCCTCGTCCACTTATGGAATTAACTACAGTACACAATCACAGGTGGAATTCTACCTTTAAGACCCACAAACATACCACAAGTACACTAAAAGCCATGTTTTAAATACAGTATTATTCTTCATTGTGGAATGGGACTAAAATCCATCTTGCTATTCCTCATCTTTCATATTTATTCCACTTTAGCATTTCTGTAGCGCTTGTCCTCACAAGGGTCACAGGTATGCGTCTCATTGGCACTTGTAACCATGGCAACAGAATAGCAAACTCATGTCCAATGCAATTCCTTTTTCCATATTGTACAATTTTCACAAACTGAATTTTCTATGGCTGCATGGTGGACGAGTGGTTAGCGCGCAGGCCTCACAGCTAGGAGACCATACTTCAATTCCACCATCGGCCATCTCTGTGTGGAGTTTGCATGTTCTCCCCGTGCATGCGTGGGTTTCCTCCCACATTCCAAAAACATGCTAGGTTAATTAGCGACTCCAAATTGTCCATAGGTATGAATGTGAGTGTGAATGGTTGTTTGTCTATATGTGCCCTGTGATTGGGTGTACCCCCGCCTCTGGCACAAAGACAGCTGGGATAGGCTCCAGCACCCCCCGCGACCCTCGTGAGGATAAGCGGTAAAAAATGAATGAATGAAAAATTGCAGGCTGCACAGCGATCTAGTGGTTAACACGCAGGCCTCACAGCTGAGAAACCCGAGTTCAATTCCACCCTCAGCCATCTCTGTATGGAGTGGGAATGTTCTCCCCGTGCATGTGTGGGTTTTCTCCGGGTACTCCGGTTTCCTCCGACATTCCAAAAACATGCTAGGTTAATTGGCGACTCCAAATTGTCCATAGGTATGAATGTGAGTGTGAATGGTTGTTTGTCTATATGTGCCCTGTGATTGGCTGGGATAGGCTCCAGCACGCCCACGACCCTCGTGAGGATAAGCGGTAGAAAATGAATGAATTTTCGATTATGAATTCTTTCTATACTTGCGTATATTTCAATGGCTTCCAAGAAAATTGAATATTTCAACGTTGATTTCAATAGAAAAAACTACATCAATAAAAAACCCAAAGCTAGAAGATCTCTCATAGAAGGTGCAGTAAGCTTGAAGTCACAAAGACGCTTTTGGTCTTACCAGATTCCACATCCAAGGAGTACTTGTCAATGGCGAGGTTCATCGTCTGATAGGCCGTGTTGGCAAAGTCCTCAAGGATGAGGAAGACGACGTTGGCAACACCTTTGGAAACCGGTTTGTCAAACCTCATGCGGCTGTTGACCACGATACTGCCGTTTCTGAAGTTGAGGATCTCCAGGTTCTGGAAGTTGTTCAGGTTGGACTGCAGGTGCGGCACCAGCTGAAAGTGAAAGTAAAAGGTTATTCTTGCCAAGGTTCTTACTAATGCATCCTTCTCACCAGTTGGAGAAAGCGTTGCTCCAGTGATTTGTATTCAGGGGAGCTCTTGTTGAAGAGGTCCGTGGAGAACGCCATGTTGGTTACTCGGAGTCTGAAAAACACCGTGAGGGCTTGGACCGGCCTGGTTGGCAATGCTATTGCTTCCGATTCCGGGCCCTGCGCCCCGCTGGAGTACCCGCTGCTGTCGCCTTCTGTCACTATTCCTCCGTACTGGAAGACGTCGAGGCTGACATCCACACCCGACATATCTGAGAAGTTACTTTTCATGGGCTCGGTTTTGGTAGGTTCTGTACTTTCTTCTTTTTTCAAAACTTCTAATTTAGTGCTGGAATCTTTCTCTGACGAGGAAGTTCTTGTTTCGCTGACTTGAGAAGACAGTGTGCTGGACGGACCATGATCGTGGTTTTGGTTCTCCGGGTGAAGCGAGTCCTCATCTTCAGGGGCGGAATCTGACACTCGGGTAAAAGGCGAGTCTTTCTCAGGAGAGAGGGCAAAGGGGTCAGAACCGAGAGAAGAGGAAGTACTGGCAGGAACGGAAGCAGCCGTGGTAACGGCAAAGATTTCATCCACAACCATGTCATCTTCAGGGCTCCCAGGCGTTGTCGTCATTGTTGCTTCAGAAAAGCCCAGTTGCTCCTCGATCACCTCCACCTCTCTGTGGTGGATTTCCGGAAGGGGTAAATTTGGTTCTTCGGGGAGCTCCTCCTCATGAGGCCACTGTGGAGTGATGGCATCAAAGTCGGTTGGATGTACGTCTTCAAACACCGGTTCTCGTGCGGCGTTGTCAATGACCGGGTCCTCCTGAGTCCTGAGGGTGGTAGCGGCCACCGTACTGTGATGTGAACGAGTCAAATCAAACTCCTCATCAACTTCCACTGTTTGCATCGACAACTCCACCGTTAAGGTGCCTTCAGGTGAAAATACGGGTGCGTGAGTGGTGGAGAAGTGGGGTGTGAATAAAACCTGATCCAAGAATGGGTCTGCCTCGTCGTCCTCTAATGTGGAAAGTGTTCGGACAGGCGTAGCAGGGGTGAAGTGGAAAACCATGCCGTTGTCCTGTTCACTGCTTTGTAACTGAACATCATGGATTCCATCCTCCTCATCCATGTCCTCCAGATCCGGTGGTGGCAGGACCTCAACGTGGCTTTCACCATAAAGACTTGCGGCCATTTCCCAGGACTGGAGAAGCGCTTCCTGTCCGTCTCCTGAGAAACCAGAGCCGGATCCATCATCCCCGGTGAACTTGTGGCCAGTTGAATCACTGGTTGAATCATGGTCCTCTTGGAAGGGTTTGATTCCAACCCCCGCCAGAAAGCCCTCCTTGTCAACACTTCTGTCAGCTGCCAATCAAAGCCAGAGATCAATCACCATAAGACACCATCACCATAAGACACCATCACCATAACGTTGCACACGTGGTTCAGAGCATTGAATCCATCGTACTGGACTGTTGGGCGTGTCTTAAAAGATGTTTTGCTTCTCATCTGAGCAGGCATCATCACTTCATGGTCAAAGACTAGGTGGGACACACGCCAGTCAGACTAGATAGGACAGCTCTACTAGAGCTCAAAACTAGAGCTGTCCTGAGATGACTAGCACTGACTGGTGAGTGTCCCCATCTAGTCTTTAACTCTAGTAGAGCTGTCCTATCTAGTCTGCCTGGTGAGTATCCTACCTGGTCTTTAACTCTAGTAGAGCTGTCCTATCTAGTCTGCCTGGTGAGTGTCCCGCCTAGTCTTCAAGCTTTAGTAGAGCTGTCCTATCTAGTCTGCCTGGTGTGTGTCCCATCTAGTCTTTAGGTTCTAGTAGTGCTGTCCTTTCTAGTCTGCCTGGTGAGTGTCCCTTCTAGTCTTTAACTCTAGTAGAGCTGTCCTATCTAGTCTGCCTAGGGTGTGTCTCACCTAATTTTGAGTTCTAGTAGAGCTGTCCTATCTAGGCTGACTGGTGTGTGTCCCACCTAGTCTTTAAGTTCTCGTAGTGCTGTCCTATCTAGTCTGCCTGATGTGTGTCCCACCTAGTCTTTAAGTTCTAGTAGTACTGTCCTATCTAGTCTGCCTGGTGAGTGTCCCACCTCGTCTTTGAGGTCTAATAGTGCTGTCCTATCTAGTCTTCCTGGTGTGTGTCCCATCTAGTCTTCAGGTTCTAGTAGTGCTGTCCTATCTAGTCTTCCTGGTGTGTGTCCCACCTAACCTTTGAGGTCTAGTAGAGCTGTCCTATCTAGTCTGCCTGGTGTGTGTCCCACCTAGTCTTTAAGCTCCAGTAGTCCTGTCCTATCTAGTCTTCCTGGTATGTGTCCCACCTCGTCTTTACGTTCTAGTAGTGCTGTCCTATCTAGTCTGCCTGGTGTGTGTGTCACCTAGTCTTTGACTATGAATGTCTTCTAAGCCAACCCTAAGAGTCCAGTTGCGATGGACTGCCTGCTCTGAGGATCCAAAGACCAGGATGAATGAGAATATTCCCATGGATATTGGAAGCCTTACAACAAAGGACAAGATGGAAGCCAAGCAGAAATAAATCAGATAAACATCTCACAGTTCGGCGTGCTTGGCAGAAAGCTCGTTGGGAAAGTCGTACTCTCGTCAACCGCGAAGACGTCGTTTTCGCTCACTGCTTCGCTCTTGGTGCTTTTCCACGAGTGGAAAAGGAAATCATCAGTCTTCAGAAAACCTTCACTGCTTTCCATCCCCTGATTTGGTGCATCTGGTGGCCTCTCTGCAGCGAGAACATTATCCTGTCCACCATGATTAGCATGCATCCATCAGCAACAGCAAGCACTGATGACCAGTAGATTTGGATGACAACTCACCATGCTGTCGAAGATGTCGGCCGGTCGGGCGGTAGGTTTCCCTGAAGGCAACAAATTCTCACCTGAAGAGCCCAGAAGATGTTGGAAATGTTAGAAAAAATAAACATGGCGGTGAAGAATCATCCGATTACCGTTCCCGAGGCTGCTGTTGTTCAGGAAGTGATCTTTGCGCAGCGCTTCCGTAATGTAGTTCCGGAAGTCTGTGATGGTATAAACGACCGTCGGCTGCTCGGCGCTGGCAGGGTAGTTCTTCTCCACCAGGTTGTTCTGCATCGCGATCAAGTCCAACGTTTCATTTGAGACGCCGCCGTCGTCCACCTCCAGCGTGATGGCATAGTGGACATGGACCACCAGACCCCTGAAAAGACAAAAAACACTCTTCTTCCAGCATGTGCATCCATCAATGTTCTAAAAGAACCTAGACGTACCGCTCCAGGTCCTTCTGAGGCCTGAAAACATAAACAAAAGACAAATATAACTAAAAAAATTATCTAAATTTGGATTTTGATGATTTATTAAGAATAATTTTGCACCTGAATTCGATGACAAAAACGTTCTTGAAGCCAGGAACTTTTTCAAACACATCACCAATCTGGACAGGAAAAAAAAATCAGTGTCCTCCTTCTTATCATCATCATCATCATGAGCATCAAAGGTCAACTTAATACCCTGCGGGTTAAATGTCGGGCTAGTTGCTGGTAGTGGAAGCTACTCGGGTCCCTCAGAGCACCGTTGTAGGTTTCTTCTCTCAGCGTGATGCTCAGCTCCACCGTCTGCTCTTTCAGAGGCCTCAGGAAGCTGTTGTCGATTTCGTTACCGAGCTGCATGTGCAAGAACACGACAAAGGTTTAATGTTGTCCAGGAGGATCTCTGTGAAGCACATGACTCACCGAGTTCTCCTGTTCCTCAAACGGGAAACCCGCCAAGCCGTCATCAGCCTTCAGTGGGCTCTCGGTAGCATCTGGGAAGTTGCCGTTGTTATACTCCGCCGTGTACTTTGCGGTTTGTAGAGGTGAGTCATCGACTTTGCTGACTGGCGCCTCGGGAAGTATTTCGTATCCTGCTGTGACGTCTGGAAAGATGAGCTGGACCTTGTCAGGGAGAAGATCTGGAAGAGTTGTCTGGGTGACATGCTCCTCAGGTGATGCCGCTGGGCCAAATACTTCTGTCCTTGTATTGTCGTCTCCTGGTAAAGATATCTGTGTGCTCTGCTCCTGGTCAGATGCTTCCTGCGGGTCCAACACTAAGTCCTCCACAACGAAAACCGGAGTGTCATGATCAGATTCTGGATGCACATCTAATGGAACTTCAGGTCCAGAACTGTCTGATGTGGATTCTGCGTCACCCCTCCCCTCTAAACTCTCACCCCCAGCAGCTTCAGATGGCAAGTCAAGATGGGTTCTGTGTGGGTCAGGTACTGGTTCTGGTTCTTGTTCGGTGCTAGATTTCACGTCTTGTGTTGCTATTTGTGATGGCTGGATTTCAGGTGCATCTTGTGTTTCTATGACGACCGCAGCCTCTGCTGGTACCATAGCTGCTTCAGATGGGTTTTCCTCCGGTTCTTCTGTAAGAGATGCCTCCTCCATGGAGTTGGTGGAGTCTTCCTCTTCTTCTGCTTTCTTTATTGTTGTTGTTTCCATGTCAGGGGACTGTAATGCTTCTTCTGCTTGATCCTCCTCCTCGTCCTCATTCCCAAGGTGATCAGACATCACAGCAACTTCACTCTCCTCCATTTTGTGGCCAGCTTCTTCTGTTGTTTGGGAGAAAACATCTTCTCTTTCTGGCTCTCCAGTCACAACATCTGGTTGACTAAATATCTCTGGAGAACCATCTTCATTTAAGGAGGTGGCCCCAGCAATACTGTCCTGTTGTTGGACAGTCGGCTTAGAGATTAGCTTAACCACGGCGGTGGTGGTGTCGTCAGAGCGACGTGAGGCGTTAGAGCCGCAGCCTCCTGACTTGTCTGGCACAGCAGGTACTGTCGGGTCAGAGGTGATCTTTGTTAATTCTTCTTCAAGGACTTTTTCATGGGGGGAGGATGTCCAAGCAAGGGAGGGGATTTCTTCACCTGGAACATTCCAGTAAAACATCGAATTAGAGACGCTCAATGTTGGCTCTCTTATCATTACTGATACACCCTCAAATCAAGGGCAGGTGACATGGCGTGTAATGAAGCAAGACGTTTACTGTGATGCTACGGGATGCATGTAAACTAAGACAAGATACTTACAAATACAGATAATTACAAATACTGCAATATGTACGTTATCGTAATGCCATAGTATTTACTTTTCAAACATGAATAATCCTTGAAAAATCATGTAGCAATAGTCAACTACTATCTAGACGTAATACATTCCCAAACAAGAGATAACGCTGGCAACTTGACCATTCTCCTACTATAAACAAGTTAGACGTAATACATTCCCAAATAAGAGGTAATGCTGGCAACTTGGACATTCTCCAATATCAACAAGTTAGACGTAATACCTTCCCAAATAAGAGATAATGCTGGACACATCACCATTCTGCTACTATCAACAAGTTAGACGTAATACATTCCAACATAAGAGATAATGGTGGACACATCACCATTCTCCTACTATCAACAAGTTAGACGTAATACATTCCCGAAAAGAGATAATGCTGGAAACTTGTCCATTCTCCTACTATCAACAAGTTAGACAAAATACATTCCCAAATAAGAGATAATGCTGGCAACTTGTCCATTCTCCTACTATCAACAACTTAGACGAAATACATTCCCAAATAAGAGATAATGCTGGTAACTTGTCCATTCTCCTACTATCAACAAGTTTGATGAAATACATTCCCAAATAAGAGATAACGCTGGCAACTTGACCATTCTCCTACTATCAAAAAGTTAGACGTAATACATTCCCAAATAAGAGATAATTCTAGCAACTTGACCATTCTTCTACAACCAACAAGTTAGACGTAATACATTCCCAAATAAGAGATAATTCTGGCAACTTGACCATTCTTCTACTATTAACAAGTTAGAAGTAATACATTCCCAAATAAGAGATAATTTTGGCAACTTGACCATTCTCCTACTATCAACAAGTTAGACGAAATACATTCCCAAATAAGAGATAATACTGGACACATCACCATTCTCCTACTATCAACAAGTTAGACGAAATACATTCCCAAATAAGAGATAATGCTGGCAACTTGTCCATTCTCCTACTATCAACAACTTAGACGAAATACATTCCCAAATAAGAGATAATGCTGGTAACTTGTCCATTCTCCTACTATCAACAAGTTTGATGAAATACATTCCCAAATAAGAGATAACGCTGGCAACTTGACCATTCTCCTACTATCAAAAAGTTAGACGTAATACATTCCCAAATAAGAGATAATTCTAGCAACTTGACCATTCTTCTACAACCAACAAGTTAGACGTAATACATTCCCAAATAAGAGATAATTCTGGCAACTTGACCATTCTTCTACTATTAACAAGTTAGAAGTAATACATTCCCAAATAAGAGATAATTTTGGCAACTTGACCATTCTCCTACTATCAACAAGTTAGACGAAATACATTCCCAAATAAGAGATAATACTGGACACATCACCATTCTCCTACTATCAACAAGTTAGACGAAATACATTCCCAAATAAGAGATAATGCTGGCAACTTGTCCATTCTCCTACTATCAACAAGTTAGACGAAATACATTCCCAAATAAGAGATAATACTGTCAACTTGACCATTCTCCTACTATAAACAAGTTGGATGAAATACATTCCCAAACAAGAGATAACGCTGGCAACTTCACCATTCTCTTACTATCAACAAGTTAGACATAATACCTTCCCAAATAAGAGATAATGCTGGCAACTTGACCATTCTCCTACTATCAACAAGTTAGACGAAATACATTCCCAAATAAGAGATAATGCTAGAAACTTGACCATTTGTAAAGCTGCACATTTGTATGTGGCACAAACATCCACAGAAGAAGATAGTCAAGTGCAAAGTATGCCGACATAAAATACATTTGGAGAACTCGAATGCGGTTCTTGTCGAAGCATGACCTACTGGGGGTACTCATCTCAACTTTGTACGGCCGCTAGATGATTCTTTCAACAAATCCCAGACCCGACACGTCAGCTGGCCCCTTGCAATGACCCTGATACTCGCCCAGCAGTAAGCTCGGGTCCTCCATTGACCAGGCTGTGGCCTGTAAATAGGCTTAATGGGCTATTCCTGGACTGGCACATGTGCATCCCAGCACCCATAAGACCAAACGGGGTGGAAGGTGACTGACTGCAGCGAAAGGTCTGCGTGCACAAGCAGCATCTCCAGCGCTTTCACGATCACCTCTGACCACTTTTATTACTTATGATTATTTAATTATATTGTATTTCACAGATGAGCACCAAATCAGACAAACATTGTAAAATGCAATACCACAACATTGCACGTCGTTCTCCCTGAGGTTAGCATGGTTTAGCATGTGTCCCTCACTGCTTTGCTTGTTTACTGTGAGCCCCCTAGCCTACTTTCAGACATATCTGATGCGCTGTTCCAGGCTGCAAAGGCCCGGACACTGTCACGCTTCTCCACGGAGCAGAGGTGGACACATTCTTCCTGGCGGAACACCGGGAGAACCAGGGTGCAGATAGGCCAGGGAACACCTCAGCTGTCCGCCTTGGAGTCATCATCGGGCGGAGGGGACAGTGAGGCAGGCTGAGGAGCGTTGAGACCCTCTTTTTTTTATCTTACTTTTACTTTATTTGTCATGTTTATTGCATTTTCCAATGTTTGAACTTTGGTTTGAATATAAGTTGCGGCGACAACGTTAGCAAACGCTGAGAAAGGTGTTTCTTGGGCATTTTCCCTGTTATGACAGACTATCTTAGGAATAGCCTTTTCCCAAATACATACGTGAACAATTATACAACATATATGTGGCAATTTTGCTCTGACTTCCTAATACAAATACGCTCTTAAAGGCGGGGCCGACAACAACCCAGCTTGCATTGCATATTCCAATATTAGCCTTGCAGAAGAAGCATCAAGTGCTTGACGGGAAGAGCTGACGTACCCAGCACATTGTGTTAGTCAAACTTAATGAGATTTCTACGTGAGCGTTTACCTGGCTGAGTGCTGCTCACAAGTCCTCCAGTATCGTCCCCCGCTGTACCTTCAGAGCTGTAACGTAAGATATGGCAAACAGACGCTTTATCAGAACAGAGTCCAGTAAAAAAAAAAGAAAGAAAGTGAAAAGAAGAACAGGTAGAGTCTGATGGATATTTGGAGATACCTGCACGGAGGGGGGCCAGACCCGATGGGTACACTGCAGCAGTTGAGGACACACAACACACCTTTCGTCAACAACAAGAAACATTTGCGACAAATGTACTTAACACAATAATGCCGTCTGTGTGATCTCACAGCAGCAGCTGTGGTGCGTTCAAGGAGGCCAAACAAAGTACAACATCTCAATGCTTGATGAAAAAAAACGTCAGCAGTCAGTAAAAATGTCAAAATGGTGCTATTATGTAGACGCAGTGACCAACGTAGACTCTGTCCACACCAACATGGACCTTATAAAAATGCAGCAGATGCTACTCCTGCTGCTACGATTGGTTAGCAAATTAGCAAAAGCATAATTTCTAGAAGTGACATCATGGGGGTGACACCTCTCAGCTAAAGCAGAGCGAACAAAGGCTTTCCGACATGGACTTAGCCCACTATATTTTTCCATCATAATAGTAGTCATGCCAAAGTGTTGTGTTGCTGCTGGATGTTCACAGAATCCCACTCATACTGGAACTTTCCTTTCAATGGACAAAAGAGAGACAGATGGACGCCCATCTTTGCAGTGATCATTTGGAAGCGTTTGGCTTACTCCTGCTGCTAAGATTGGTTAGCAACATGATAGTTGATGGGGCCAGCCGTGATGAGCTAGCTATTAGCTTAGCATAATTTTTGGAAGTGACATCATGGGGGTGACACCTCTCAGCTAAAGCACAGTGAACAAAGGCTTTCCGATATGGACTTGGTGCAGTATATTTTTCCATCATAATAGTAGTCATGCCAAAGTGTTGTGTTGCTGCTGGATGTTCACAGAATCCAACTCATACTGGAACTTTCTTTTCAATGGACAAAGGAGAGACAGATGGACGCCCACCTTTGCAGTGATCATTTGGAAGTGTCTTCTAAACACATGTGAAGTACAGCAGCACGACAGTGACGGATGTACAGTAAGTGCAAGGTGCAACTTCAACAGATATCAGGTGCAGCGTCAACGTTTTCTTGCATACAATTCCACTGACCTGCTCGGCGGTGCCACCATGCCAACTCTCTGAAAGAGACATCCAAAGAGACATCAGCGTTGAGATTTTTTCATCATGGTCATTGTATCACTCAGGGCGTTGAATGTATACCGACTGGACGGTTCAGGTTGTCTCCTCTCATCTGTCATCCATGCAGGCTTCAGATAAGACAGCGCTAGTCTTATTACGGTGAAAGCAAGCAGCCACTGAGCAGGCGCATGCTAAGACACGCTAACTCTTCTGGTCAACGCTATTGCCACCTCAAAACACAAGCAATGTACACACTGAAGCGTCCAGCTGGCGTACATTCAGCCCTGAGCACCTTACAGACTTAGAGATGAAAAACAGGGATGCTCCAACCATCATCCAAATCCTCCATTAGTGAGATCAGCTGATAATAATATGTATTTATGATGAGTGCTATTGAGCAGGGGCACCATTGGACCTTCATTCATTTTCTACCGCTTATGACCGGTGGCCAGCCAATCACAGGGCACATATAGACAAACAACCATTCACACTCACATTCATACCTATGGACAATTTGGAGTCGCCAATTAACCTAGCATGTTTTTGGAATGTGGGAGGAAACCGGAGTACCCGGAGAAAACGTGGATGAACATGCAAACTCCACACAGAGATGGCAGAGGGTGGAATTGAACCCCGGTCTCCTAGCTGTGAGGTCTGCACGCTAACCACACGACTGCCATGCAGCCTAATAATAATAATAATAATACATTTTATTTGTAGACACTTTACAGTAGAGAAAAAAGAAATAAAAATAAGAGTTGAGTAAAAACAGTAAACAATGCATTAAAATACAATATCCAAACATATCATATAGGGCACATAGAGACAAACAACCATTCACACTCACATTTATACCTATGGACAATTTGGAATCGCCAATTAACCTAGCATGCAAACCCACCATTGGACAATAATTTGCCATTTATCGTGTCTGATCCTTGAACGTGACAGGCAGCCATCACGTCAACACTTCTACGAAGACATGACGCAAATATTTTTTGGTGAGCTTCACTAAGAACATCGTCAGTATCATGACAATCCCATCAATGTCATATCCACTTCCCTGTGGGACAAAAAGGAGCTCCCGACTAACTGCAGTGCTTGTGTAGACGTGTTGTGGACATGCGTACCAACTAGTGGAAGCCATCGAATTCCGGGTATGTATTGTGCAGTGACGATCCCAAGAGCTTAAGCTACTATACTTATGTTAGCAATGCTAACATTAGCATGTAAACACATCAGCATAATAGTGCCAAGTGTTTAAATATGTGTCTGGATATGAAAATGGCTACAATGCTGCTTTGCTAATATTAGCATGCTAGCAATGCTAACATTAGCATGTAAACACATCAGCATAATAGTGCCAAGTGTTTAAATATGTGTCTGGCTATGAAAATGGCTACAATGCCGCTTTGCTAATATTAGCATGCTAGCAATGCTAACATTAGCATGTAAACACATAGCATGATAGTGACAAGTGTTTAAGTGTTTAGTGTGCGGATATGAAAATGGCTACATGCGTATCAACTAGTGGAAGCCATCGAGTTCCGGGTATGTATTGTGCAGTGACGATCCCAAGAGCTTAGGCGAATAACTAGCTAGCGAGCTCTAGTGATAGCTCCGCAAAACGTGTAAAGAATAGTGATGGTGCAGGTTCCATCATGTTGGTGTTACTATGATACGAACTCTTGGTGTGTTAGCACAGAAATGGTCCAATGCTAATCTGAGGCCGATGGATGGGAGCACCCCTGGTGACGAACAATGGACACTCACGCTTCTTATGAGGCTGAGGTGCTCCTGCGATTGGCTGAAGAAGCGGCCGATATCCGTGATGCTAGCGGAGCCATCCATGCAACGCCCGACCCAGTCCTGGTACTGATCACGTTCTGGCAGCTGGTCCCAAAATATCTTGAAGGCCTCCCACACCGTCTCCTGACACACTGGAAGACAGCACAAAGGAGGCTGAAGGAAGTAGACCTGTGTCGCCGTGTTGGAGGTTTTAGTATTAGGCTGCGTGTGTGTGACCTCTGACCTCCCTGCCACGGGCTGCAGACCTAGCGTTTAAGCTGTAAAGCACCTTGGGACAACATCTAAACGTTCTCAGAGATATGGCAGCAAGAGTACAAACCTCTGAGGTGGAAGTACTTGAGATGGTTGGAGACCGCTTGGTCAAACGTCTCCTGACTGCAAAGTTTCACCCCGCTGGGGAACAGAAGGTCCCTTTTTCTGCGAGCCAGAGACCCGTGATGTCTGAATACGAGCTGGAGGTCTTCTGAAGAATTCTCTGCCTTCTCACCTGAGGGTTCGGAGGTGAGAGGTGAATGCAGGTAAGTACTGAGGAGCGTGACAGACATTCCCAGACCTGTGTCCATGTTGACGGACATCAGCAGCATTCCTATCGTCCACAGACGCAAGCCGCTCCACTGTCCCGCCATTTGGAACCGACACCGCAGTCCACGTCCTCAGCTCATGTGGACCTTCCCTCAGACGTGTCCAGACGCCGTTTGGTGACGTGGTGGAGGAAGAGAAGTGGCCGGGTGGCTTCCTCTCAGGTGAGCAGATGGGAGCTTTAATCCTATTTGCTAAGCTGTTGGGGTGGATGAGTGTCAGTGGGCAGACATTATTTACGTTTCTCTTCGAGAGCGCCACCACCAACCTTCAACCTTCAATCTCCTCTCCCGTCCCCCAAGGTCCGTGTTCACACCAAAACATAAAAGACCACCTTTCCTGTGTTAGATGTGGACTTGAACCTTTATCTGTAGCGTTCCCAAGCGAACGTTATTGTTGTGTTGCTGGAACACTGGAGGATACGCAGTCACCTTCTTCACCTTTCCTACAGACACCACTCCTCCTGGAAGATCTACTGCATTTGGGGAAACTTGAGGGGCAATTACATCACAAATATTACTCCTATCTATATATGTAGATTGCTAATGTTTGCGAGCAACACATAGCATAATAGTGGTAAGTCTTAATATACTTGAATGATATCATGAACATGGCAATGAACATGGCTAAAAAAGCTACTATACTTATGTTAGCAATGCTAACATTAGCATGTAAACACATCAGCATAATAGTGCCAAGTGTTTAAATATGTGTCTGGATATGAAAATGGCTACAATGCCGCTTTGCTAATATTAGCATGCTAGCAATGCTAACATTAGCATGTAAACACATAGCATAATAGTGCCAAGTGTTTAAATGTGTCTGGCTGTGAAAATGGCTACAATGCCGCTTTGCTAATATTAGCATGCTAGCAATGCTAACATTAGCATGTAAACACATAGCATAATAATGCCAAGTGTTTAAATATGTGTCTGGCTATGAAAATGGCTACAATGCCACTTTGCTAATATTAGCATGCTAGCAATGCTAACATTAGCATGTAAACACATAGCATAATAATGCCAAGTGTTTAAATATGTGTCTGGCTATGAAAATGGCTACAATGCCACTTTGCTAATATTAGCATGCTAGCAATGCTAACATTAGCATGTAAACACCTTGCATAATAGTGCCAAGTGTTTAAATATGTCTCTGGCTACGAAAATGGCTATAATGCTATAATACTAATGTTAGCATGCTAGCAATGCTAACATGCTAAATGTCCTGAATGAGTTGGAAGTAGCCAGAAGCTAGCTAGTAGCTAGAACTCTTTAGATTTTGGACCAACCCCAAAATGTAATGGCTGCAACAATTCCTGAACATTTCATCAAAATCAAGACTTTTGAACATGGAAAAAGACGCCATGTATGTTTTTCACACTTGATATTTCATACTTTGCTATTCATTTTGCTATTACAGACGTATGATATAGATGTTTATAGGTGTGTAAGTTCATTGTATTATTGTTTGGGTCGTGAGCACTAGCAATGAAGTGAGTAAATATTGTATTAGCAGACCAAACACGGCTGTGATTCAATCTCCTCCGCCCACATCAACATAGGTGGACATCTTTTATTGGATAATCAGCTTAATAGACGCCAGGGGGTAAAATACTCAAGTGTGCCCCCATGGTGCATGTTTGACTTTAGAGTCCGGTGGCTGCTTAAGGACAAAGATTATTTTTGGAGTTAGGGATACAAATCCTTTAATCTTTCCCTCCCATCGTGCAGATTAGACGAGGCTAGGACGGCATCAGGACCTCCAGCGTGGAAGCCAAGAGTATTCTGACCACGCTGCTTCCTGAGTCAGTCTGTCAAATTCCTATCAATGACTCTTAGGCAACATCTGGAAGGGTCAGCAAGAGGCTGGTGTTGCCGTAGCAACATCGGTCTACATCACGGCTATTTGAACGAATAAAGGAATACGAGATGAAATGCCTTCAGGTCTGTGATTGGCTCTTGTGCAGCCTCATGATCAAGTGTCTGATCTCGTCGCGCTTCTGTCGTGCCTGTTGTCGTGGAAACCAGTTGAGCAAACACAGAGGGAGGTCAAAGTGCACCACGGGGTTCTGAGGAGCGAAATAGCGTTTTATGGTGTGAGTACGACGTGGCGGTCATGTGACCGTGCGGACATCCGTGCATCACCTGAAGGAAGCTCTCCACGTACTGCAGGAGGTACAAACCACAGTCGCTGCTGTTGTCCTGCCGTGGGACGTCGCAGCTGCAGCTGTGCATGCTGTCCGAGGAGAAGACACGCCGCTGCTCCCTGCGCTCCTCCCACTCCACCTGCAGGTAGCTGCACACACCTGATTGGTCAGCGCTTCTGATGTGTGGGATTCTTCTAGAAAAGGAAAAGCTCACTCTCTCAGGAGCTGGCAAACACGTTGACGCTGCTGCTTTTTCAGGGAATCCATCACCAGGATGCATGGCCTGGAATACGAGAGCAGACGTGTTGATTTAAAAGGAGCCGTGTGACAGACATCCGATCCCTGGCGTCCGTCTGGACTCACCGTGTCAACACCACGCCCCTCCTGCAGCCTTGCTGCGTACACGCCTGCAAACAGACACTTTACTTCCTCATCCCGCCGCCGTCTACGCCATCATACCTTTCTCTAGTCCGTGCTTACCGGCTGATGCTCTGATCCCCTACCGACGAGCTCCGATGCATCTAAGACAGGAGATGATGCAATCGCTTCGCTGACAAGTGACTGATTGACACACGATGTGGAAATGACTTACTTGTTCGCAACTCATAACCAACGCCGTCTTGGCCGGGGAAACAAACCACCGCCAGGAACCAGTGTGCACTGCGGTGCAAAGTACATGAAAGTACACCAAAGTACAACCGAGTACACCATGACGCGGTGACGGGGAAAAGATGTCTTACTCCTCGTTGATGGGCACAAACAGGAAGTCTTTGCTGAAAACATCAACATGGCGAGTCCACGTCTTCACTCCCTGGTGTCTTCTGTAGGGATCCCTGATAAACACATACACACAGCAACGTATCATGTACTCTTCTGTATGGATCTCTGATATCAGCACACCATGTACTCTTCTGTATGGATCCCTGATATCAACACATCATGTACTCTTCTGTGTGGATCCCTGATATCAGCACATCAGCAACGTATCATGTACTCTTCTGTATGGATCCCTGATATCAACGTATCATGTACTCTTCTGTATAGATCCCTGATATCAACGTATCACCTACTCTACTGTATGGATCCCTGATATCACCACATCATGTACTCTTCTGCATGGATCCCTGATATCAACGTATCATGTACTCTTCTGTATGGATCCCTGATATCAACGTATCATGTACTCTTCTGCATGGATCCCTGATATCGTCACATCATGTACTCTTCTGTATGGATCCCTGATATCACCACATCTTGTATTCTTCGTGTGGACCCATGATATCAGCACATCATGTACTCTTCTGTATGGATCCCTGATATCAATGCATCATGTACTCTTCTGTATGGACCCCTGATATCAATGCATCATATACTTTTCTGTATGGACCCCTGATATCAGCACATCATATACTCTTCTGTATGGACCCCTGATATCAGCACATCATGTACTCTTCTGTATGGATCCCTGATATCAGCACATCATGTACTCTTCTGTATGGATCCCTGATATCAGCACATCATGTACTCTTCTGTATGGATCCCTGATATCAGCACATCATGTACTCTTCTGTATGGATCCCTGATATCAATGCATCATGTATTCATCTGTACGAGTCCCTGATATCAATGCATCATGTATTCATCTGTACGAGTCCCTGATATCAATGCATCATGTACTCTTCTGTGTGGATCCCTTATATCAATGCATCATTTAGTCTTCTGTGTGGATCCCTGATATCAACATTTTCACATGAAAGATGATACCAGTCATTCTTACGCGGTATCAGCGAGGCTTCCAGCACAGACTTGCTGTCTGCTGAGCTGCCTGAAGAAGAAACTGCTGAAGACGTGACTGCGCTCCGCCACAGCACGCCCCCCGCCCTCCAGCAGGAGATACCTGCAGGAGGACAAGACTTAGTGGTGGATGGCTTAGACGATTGATGCTGCCTGTTGACGTACTTGAGGTAAAAGTCGATAATGATGTCGTTCAGGAATTGGCCCTTTTCCAGACAGGCCAGGTCCTCCTTTGTCACTGTGATGCGGCCTCTGGAGGGTGCTGGAGGATACTGAATCAACCTGTGCGGCAAACAAGGTCACACGGGTGCTGCGATGATGATGATGATGGCTGCTGTGGTTAAGTTGAGTATTTCACCTGGTGGTCGCCTGCATAGCAGATGACTGCTTTGTGTAGCTTCTCATTCCCGCATTGCGCACCTCCTGGAACGCAAACACAATCTCACAATCCAGCCCTGCTCCTCCCCGAGACGACAGCCTTACCGGCGACTGGCCCAGCAGACCGAGGAGGTGTTCATCCAGGGGGGGCGCCAAGCTCTGGAGGAGCCGTTGGCAATCATTCCAGTCAAGGGGGGAGGTCGGGTGACCTGCTGAGGAGGAGCGGCTCTCCTTGAACTCCGTCGTCTCCAACATGGATACCAGCAGTGCGGCCTGGATGTCAGGAAGATGCTCTGCCATCAGCAGCAACAGGAAGGAGCAGGCAGGACCTGGAAGAAATAATTCTAAACATCTGAAAGACACCACTAAATATTCCATTGCATCAATGGTTGATAATAAAAACACAGCTTATTATCTTGGATGCTGATGGCTCAGTCAACTAAGGGTTCATTTGTAAAGATGGGAATCTAACCTTTCTTTTGGTAGCTTCCATGTTTATATAGCAATATAACACCAATGGCTACTGAGGGATATCTCTGGGCTTGAAAGAGTTAAGTGGATTGGAGATGAATGTGTCGTACCCGTGGCGGCGGCGTTGTGAATGATGGCCATCTCCCTCTGCAACATGTTAGCCTGAGCGTCCGTCACCCACAGGAAGAGCAACGAGGGGGCCCGCCCTTCCACTTCATCCAGCAAAGTTCCGCCTCGAGCGACGCCCCCGCTCCATAAACCGTAACCTCGCACCTGCGACGCCACAACGGTGACGTCGCCTTCTTCCCTTCCGACTGGACAGACGCAGCAGCACATCATTTTCACATTTTCAGCGCACAAAGGTGAGGAGGGATACAAAGCTTGGTACCTTTTAAAGGAAGATGGATGCCGCTTGATGTAACCTAGACACAAAGACACCAATGTTCCATTACAAGAACATTCCTTCCCTACGGGACACACTTGTGTCATGGAACAGGACTCCAGACTACAGCTAAATGTTTGGAATGATGTCGGAAAGTTAATTCTTCATCTAGTCGTGCATGTGGTGTCATTATTATGTAGTCCAGGTTGGTTAGAGAAAGTACACTGGAGGATACGCAGTCACCTTCTTCACCTTTCCTACAGGCACCACTCCTCCTGGAAGATCTACTGCATTTGGGGAAACTTGAGGGGCAATTACATCACAAATATTACTCCTATCTATATATGTAGATTGCTAATGTTTGCAAGCAACACATAGCATAATAGTGGTAAGTCTTAATATACTTGTCTAGCAATGACCATGGCTAAAAATGCTACTATACTTATGTTAGCAATGCTAACATTAGCATGTAAACAGTGTTTAAATATGTGTCTGGCTATGAAAATGGCTACAATGCCGCTTTGCTAATATTAGCATGCTAGCAATGCTAACATTAGCATGTAAACACATAGCATAATAGTGTCAAGTATATATGTGTCTGGCTATGAAAATGGCTACAATGCTGCTTTGCTAATATTAGCATGCTAGCAATGCTAACATTAGCATGTAAACACATAGCACAATAGTGCCAAGTGTTTAAATATGTGTCTGGCTATGAAAATGGCTACAATGCCGCTTTGCTAATATTAGCATGCTAGCAATGCTAACATTAGCATGTAAACACATAGCACAATAGTGCCAAGTGTTTAAATATGTGTCTGGCTATGAAAATGGCTACAATGCCGCTTTGCTAATATTAGCATGCTAGCAATGCTAACATTAGCATGTAAACACATAGCATAATAGTGCCAAGTGCTTAAATATGTGTCTGGCTATGAAAATGGCTACAATGCCGCTTTGCTAATATTAGCATGCTAGCAATGCTAACATTAGCATGTAAACACATAGCATAATAGTGCCAAGTATATATGTGCCTGGCTATGAAAATGGCTACAATGCTGCTTTGATAATATTAGCATACTAGCAATGCTAACATTAGTATGTAAAGATATAGCATAGTAGTGCCAAGTGTTTAAATATGTGTCTGGATATGAAAATGGCTACAATGCCACTTTGCTAACATTAGCATGTAAACACATAGCATAATGGGGGCCAAGTGTTTAAATATGTTTCTGGCTACAAAAATGGCTATAATGCTACTATGCCAATATAAGCATGTAAACATTATTATTATATTATATTATATATATAATTATTATGTAGTCCAGGTTGGTTAGAGAAAGTAACGCAGTGTCAATGGGAAGTGCATTGTGCTAGTTATGGTTAGCCTGGAGCGTATTTCCTGTTCCTGTTGATGTAACGGCATGTAGTCACCATCATCTTGCCGTTGGCAGCAGCATGCGCCAGGCCGGCGTGAAGCAACAAAAAGTCCAGTTCCAGGAAGGAAGGATGTCCCCATGGAGTTGTGTCAATCCAGCTGTTCTCGTCACCTTCGCCATGCTCGTCTTCCTCACTGGACAATACGACTGGAAGAAGAAGAAGAAGAATGTGTGTCCATAGTTTGCTTTGGAAGGAAGTTGGATGAAGTGTTTGCTGGACTCACTGGGTCTGGACTTGTCCGCTTTCCTGCGACCGGGATGAAAACCCGCCAACCTGCTGCTTTTCTTTCTCTGTCTGAAGGCCATCCAGCTCCTCCTGTCTTCCTCGCCCGGTTCTGCATCGGCTTTGCTCCTGCTGGACTTCCTGTTGTCTCTTCCTCCGGCAGGGGTCATCTCCAGCAATTGAGGGGACATCACTGACGAGGAAGAAGATCCGCAGTGGTCTGCATGGTCATCTGAAGCACACTGAGAAGAAGCAGCAAATCTATGAAGTCAACCGCAGACAAAGACTTCATAACCTTTCAACTTCACCTCCTGCATCCTAACAGATCTCATCCATGTCGTGTGTCCTGGCGAGGACGACGCCAAGCTCCCATCACGCATGTGTCCTCTTAGCCCAGCAAGAGAGTCATGCGCCTCCACAGATACACTTTCATTAGGTGAACAAGCTGTGTGTGGGCGCCATCTGGTGGACGACATGCACAATACAGGCCTGGTCAGTGATCAGTCAGTGAATTGATAGTGGAATGGTCCACATGTACAGCTGCAAATTCTTCTCTGTACATCTCCTTAATATTTGTATGCTTTCCACAAAATCTGCTTACATGTCAATGATGCCAGCCTTATTAAATAGATGAAGATCACCATGGAGCATTCAGGACTAACCAAACTCACCCATGGGACAAAGAAATTGAAGATTCTTCCAGTGGCGGCTGCAGTTGGCTGTCCTCGTCTATTCCTGCCCAGTAATTGGTTGATGTGCTTGGTCTTGTCAGTCCCATCAGTGTTTTGACGGCTTGTTCGAAATGCACGCTGAGACAAAGCAGAAGAAAGACTCCAGAAACACCGAAACATTGAACGTGGTGCCCGGAGGAGGCCTCTACTGACCTGTGTCCAATTGGTGCGGTTCTAACATGGCTCCACTCGCCATCACGCTTCAGCCAAAAAGAAATATAAAGACAGTATTTAAATACTTGCAAAAACTTCACAAGACAAAAACCCTCACCTTGTCAGGGCCGGGACTCTGGAAACGTTGATGGGCCAAGTCAAATGTTGTTGGCTTCTCAAAAGGAGATGTCATGAATCTGAAAAAGGGTCACAATTAATTGACAATAAAGACACTGATACTGTTACAACAATAAGAATGTTGCAGAAACAAACACTTCAATACTATAACTCAATGAGTAATAACTAAGTATCTCTCTGTAGAACCCATTACATGACTAAAGACGAGTGTCACTGTGTAGAAACTTTAACGACGGTTAACAATTAGCTAGCTAGCTAACTTGGCAAGTTCATAAACATAGATAGACGCCACATCGAGCGCTGAGCAGTACGTCAACGTCGCCGCCATATCGGATGGGTCAAGACTGCTGTAAATGTATTTACTTCCATAAAGAGCCAACGTGATTGTTTTTGAACAATGTAGCTGTGCTTGTTTTCGGGGTCATTGTTTTCAACTGTGTATTTTAGCGTGTGTAAATGTAGGAACGAGAGGAATTAACTTAAATTTCTTTATAGAATGGCGTTTTATCAGTCAGTGCATCGACTTATATTCATTTACAGTGCAACCTGACTCATCCAATATGGCGGCGACTTTGACGTATCGCAGCAGTGGACAAACCCACTCGATGCGGCGTCTATATACAGTATGTCTATGGCAAAGTAAGTCAATCTAGCTAAGCTAGCCAGTGGAATGAAAGCAAACCCGTGAAACCTCCTGCCTGCCTTCACGTCGTTCCAACAAATGCTAGTATAGTCTCTCCATACGTATGTATATCCGGTTGTTACTGTTTTCTCCTTCTGGGGGCAAATTATTATGAGTATATTACCATTATTTCACAAATATGCTGTGACTCTGCCGTTTGTCGCTGAGACGCGTAGCTGCACAAGCTAACTACGAAATGACGTATTGCGTAGACTACGGAAGTTCAGTACGTCTACGTCGGTGTAACGTTTAGGGAACAACAGAGTGTCGTAAAAAGGGAATTCCTAACCACAACCCATTATAGAACTACAGTATTTGAATGATTTATGATGGTGTGGAATTAATCATATATTACTTGAAGAGTATTTCTGAACCCATCACATGTTTTAATTTAATCAACTCTTCTATTGATTCTAAACAAATACCATGACCTGTGTGGGGCAAATTACTTTAAAAATGTAATAATTAGGCCTTAAAACAACTCACTTTGTAACTCTTAATGTGGAAGTCCCATTCGCTGCATATAAGTGTGCCCGGAAGTCCCCAAAAATACTCTTAAAACAGGTGAATGCAACTTAAATGACGTGGTGCCTTTGAACGCAACTTCTCATTGCTGATAACCTGTTAAAGCGGTATTAAAATGTGGTGCAACTATGAAAAAAAATGAATTTCAGACACGTGCGCTATGTTTTAGCTTAGAATGTAAACAATTCTCAGGTCCATGGTTGAAAATTGAAATGTAAAGAATAAATGATAAAAGTTATGATTACGTAATACAGTAACATGGAACGCACAAGCTTGACCTTCAGCTTGCATGTCAAAGACTTGGAGTTGATGTTCAACCAACACATGACCTCTGACCTCCCCAGAAGCATGTTTTGTGTTTGAAGAGCACAAGGGGCGTGACCTTTGCTCGCTGGTCAGTGGTGTTGTTTTGCGACTTGCTGAATGTTTGATGAAGAGCACGTAAACAATCATCTACTGGTAGTCTGCTTGCAGCACGCAAACACACACTAACCTGCAGGGGTGCATCTGTTAATGATTCAGCCCTGTATGGCTGTGTGTGTGTTTCAGAAAAGAAGTGAGTCGTTCGGGTAGTTCCTTTTGGAGTGAAGACATCATGGCTCAACTGGTCGAATGTGTCCCAAACTTCTCAGAGGGGCGGAATCAAGAGGTGAGTTCTTGTCCTTCATCATAAGCGATTGGTGAGGAACATGTGAGTGGATCTAGATGCTGGTCTCCTTGATGGTTTCCATGTTTAGCTGATCTATAAGAAAAGATGAAATGTTTTCCAGGTGATCGATGCCATTTCGGCGGCCATCAGCAGCACACCTGGCTGCAGCCTCCTGGATGTGGACCCCGGAGCTTCCACCAACCGCACCGTTTACACTTTTGTGGGTGCGCCTGAAGCTGCGGTGGAAGGCGCTCTGAACGCCGCCCGTCAGGCCTTCAGCCTCATTGATATGAGCAAACACTCGGGTGAGTCCGCAACGTCCACAGAGACACACAACATGTACATTTTCATGTGTGTGTGTGTGTAGGGGAGCACCCTCGTATGGGAGCACTGGACGTCTGTCCTTTCATCCCTGTCCAGAATGTCACCATGGAGGACTGTGTCCGCTGCGCTAATGTCTTTGGACAGAAGTTGGCGTCCTTGCTGCACGTGCCTGGTCAGACGTTGCACCATAAAAAAATCCCACATGAAAATGAAAAACTTGAAGCACTTGTGTGTCGTCAGTGTTCCTTTACGGCGAAGCAGCACGCAGCGAGTCCAGGAGAAGTCTTCCGTCCGTGAGAGCTGGCGAATACGAAGCTCTAGCAGACAAGGTGACAGCCCGCTTGCCTTTCTTTCATGTCTTCTTGTGATAACATCAGCTTTGTTCTCCAGCTTCAACAAAAGGAGTGGGCTCCGGACTTTGGGCCCGGCAGCTTTGTGGCGTCTTGGGGCGCCACGGTGACGGGCGCCCGAAACTTCCTCATCGCCTACAATGTCAACATTATTGGCACCAAGGAGCAGGCGCATCGCATCGCGCTGAACATCAGGGAGCAAGGACGGGGCAAAGACCAGGTGCATGCTGGGAAATGAAAGTGATATGATAGACATGATAAAGCATAGATGATGATGATGATGAGATGAAAGCGTGATACGATACACGTGATGATATCAGCCAGGGTTGCTGAAGAAGGTGCAGGCAATAGGTTGGTACCTGGAAGAAGATAACATGGCTCAGGTGTCCACCAACATCCTAGACTACCAACATACGCCCCTCCACTGCGTCTACCAAGCCATCTGCAAGGACGCCCAGGTACGTCCGTATGACACACATGTTCATTACGTCATCATATGTCATCACCATCTCATATTATGATACATGATACCATGACATCATTACGGTGCCATCATGTCATGATACGAGAATGTCATAATGCCCCAATGTGATGACGCCATGGTATGATGATGTGATGATTCCATGGTATCATAATGTGATGATATCACAATGTGATGATGCCATGGTATCATGATGTCATGAAGTGATGACGACATGGTATGATAAGGTTATGATATCACACTGATGATGCCATGGTATCATAATGTGATGATATCACAATGTGTTGACACCATGGTATCATGATGTGATGATATCACAATTTGATGACCCATGTATCATGATGTGATGATATCACAATGTGATGACACCATGGTATGATGATGTGATGAAATCAAAATGTGATGTCATGGTATCATGATGTCATGAAGTGATGACGCCATGGTATGATGATGTGATGATATCACAATGTGATGATGCCATGGTATCATGATGTGATGATATCAATGCGATGATACCATGGTATGATGATGTGATGATATCACAATGTGATGATATCACAATGTGATGACACCATGGTATCATGATGTGATGGTATCACACTGATGATGCCATGGTATCATGATGCGATATCATCACACTGATGACGCCACG
The DNA here is from genome assembly GCF_030265055.1 of Doryrhamphus excisus. Taxonomy (NCBI): domain Eukaryota; kingdom Metazoa; phylum Chordata; class Actinopteri; order Syngnathiformes; family Syngnathidae; genus Doryrhamphus; species Doryrhamphus excisus. Next base: position 10,746,249 of record NC_080475.1, on the reverse strand, counting down.
GTATCATGATGTGATGAAGGAACAGGAGGAATAAAGCAACCTTCATGGAAGTAAGATGAGATGGCGTTCCATCCGCTGACGACTTCCGCTCACGTCTTCAGGATCTCAAGCTGCCGGTTGTGGGCTCTCAGATCGTTGGTTTGATTCCTCTCCAAGCTCTTCTGGACGCTGCGGACTTCTACATCCAAACACAGCAACTTTTCATCCTGGAGGAGGAGCACAAAGTGCGGCTGGTGAGAATTCATCATCCTCAAGGCTGTGTTTCCAATGGAATACTTGCGTATACTGTAGTACACTTCAATACAGATAAGCTACTGTAGTACTCTTTCAAAAGTATTGTGGATGTACCCACAATATTGACTCAAAAGTTAAGTGTAAGTACGCAATGGCACCAATGGGAAGCAGCGTAAGAGTTCCTTGCTTGACGGCTTCTAACCATCTAAACCTCTTGTGTGTGGTCAGGTGATCAACAAGCTGGGTCTGGACTCTCTAGGACCTTTCAAAGCAAAGGAACGAATCATTGAGTAAGTTTGATGATGGAAGACCTGTACATGTTCCATGCTAATAGTGCAGGACGTGCACATGTTCCATGCTAATGCTGCAAGACGTGCACATGTTCCATGCTAATGCTGCAAGACGTGCACATGTTCCATGCTAATGCTGCAAGAGGTGCACATGTTCCATGCTAATGTTGCAAGAGGTGCCTATGTTCCATGCTAATGTTCCAAGAGGTGCACATGTTCCATGCTAATGTTCCAAGAGGTGCACATGTTCCATGCTAATGCTGCAAGAGGTGCACATGTTCCATGCTAAAGCTGCAAGATGTGTACATGTTCCATGCTTATGCTGCAAGACACGCACATGTTCCATGCTAATGCTGCAAGACGTGCACATGTTCCATGCTAATGCTGCAAGACGTGCACATGTTCTGTGCTAATGTTGTAAGACGTGCACATGTTCCGTGCGAATGCTGCAGGACGTGCACATGTTCCATGCTAATGCTAAAGGACATGCACATGTTCCATGCTAAAGCTGAAGGACATGCACATGTTCCGTGCCAATGCTAATGCTGTAAGTAAGATGTGTGATGTGTGCAGGTACATGGTGAGGTCACAGAACGACGGCCGCCTGGCGTCGCTTCCCCTGCAGCAGTTTGTTCGAAGCGTTGGTGCTCGGACAGCGGCCCCTGGCGGAGGATCAGCGTCGGCCGCCATCGCCGCGCTGGTACCGAGGTCTTTGCCCGGACAGTGTGTTTGACATGGTTGTCATGGTGATGCGTGTGCCACAGGGAGCGGCGCTGGGCGCCATGGTGGGCCAGATGACGTACGGCAAGAGGCAGTTTGAGAGCGTGGACGCCGTGATGAGAAGGTTGATTCCTCCGTTCCATCAGGCCATGAATGAGCTGCTGGACATGGTGGACAGCGACTCTTCTGCCTTCAGCGCTTACATGGTGACCATTCACTCCATCCATTCAACTGTCATCAACAGCTCGTCTTCTCATTTGTCCTTTGGACCGTAGGCAGCGCTGAAGATGCCCAAAAACTCTGAGGAGGAAGTCCAAAGGTAGACAGGCTTGTTGTCACGTTGTGGCAGAGAAGAATGATTTGAAGGTCGTGTTGCGTCCTGACAGGCGAGAGGCGGCGATGCAGGATGGCCTGAAGCGAGCAGTGAGTGTCCCGTTGGCCCTGGCCCAGAGAATCAGTGTCCTCTGGCCGCCCCTCAAAGAACTTGTCCTTCATGGAAACATCGCCTGCAAATCAGATGCTCAGGTGTGTAGCCGTGACATTTGAGGAGCTTGAAGGAACGCTCACCTGTGCGACTTCTAGGTTGCGGTCAAAGCGTTGGAGACGGCGGTTTTTGGGGCATACTATAACGTCATCATCAACCTTAAGGACATCACAGACCACACTTTCAAGGTGGAGGTAGGTGGCCACACGTGGACGAGACTCCCGTCTCCACACCTTACCTTCTGTCCTGTGCTGCAGACTCGCTCCAAAGTGGAAGCGCTGTTACAGGAAGCCAAAAGCTGTGCCGCCGCCATCCTCCACGCCGCAGATGGGCGGACCTGAGCGTTGAAAATTCCCACAAAGTACCAGTGCCTTCTTGGAGCGTGCTACATGCTAAACCATACCAGCATCAACACTTGTAATACTTAAACTGAAATATTAAAAAAATACACTTTTCAACTCCAGGAGTCATGAAAATGTCATTACCTGCTTCCTGTGGAACATACCTTTGTTTGTCAGGAGGTTGAAGCCCACCAGACCAGATCAAGGCATCACGTCTTCCATTACTTCAGCTTTGGAGACAATGATTGTTTTTTTCAGAGTAACATTTATGTAGCACTTCACAACATAAATATAAGACATGTAACCTAATTGTAACATTCACAACATCAATATAAGACGTGTAACCTAATAAGACATTTACAACATCAATATAAGACGTATATCCTGAAAAGCCATTTACAATATCAATATAAGACGTATAACCTAATAAGACATTTACAACATCAATATAAGACGTATATCCTGAAAAGACATTTACAATATCAATATAAGACGTATAACCTAATAAGACATTTACAACATCAATATAAGGCGTATAACCTAAAAAGACATTTACAACATAAATATAAGACGTATAACCAAATAAGACATTTACAACATAAATATAAGAGGTATAACCTAATAAGACATTTACAACAAAAATAAGACGTTTAACCTAAAAAGACATTTACAACATAAATATAAGACGTTTAACCTAATAAGACATTTACAACAAAAATATAAGACGTTTAACCTAAAAAAACATTTACAACATAAATATAAGACATATAACCGAATAAGAAATTTACGACATAAATGTAAGACGTGTAACCTAAAAAGACATTTACAACATAAATATAAGACATATAACCGAATAAGAAATTTACGACATAAATGTAAGACGTGTAACCTAAAAAGACATTTACAACATCAATATAAGACGTATAACCGAATAAGACATTTACAACATCAATATAAGACGTATAACCGAATAAGACATTTACAACATCAAAATAAGACGTATAACCAAATAAGTCATTTACAACATCAATATAAGACGTGTAACCGAATAAGACATTTACAACATCAATATAAGACGTACAACCTCTTGGGATCCTGTACACCGGCCTTGGCCAGCGGTGACATGACGTCATAGAAGACTGAGCGGAAAGAAGAAGGTCAGGTGGAAGGCGTGTGGAGAATCATCACCAGCGAGACTGAGCCTCCAAACAAAAGAGGTACATGGATGGGTATGCCTCCTAAACGTACGTTCCCGTCCCAGCGAGGACATCCCACGTCGGTGCTAAGCTACACATGCTGATGATTGACCTTTAACACGTCATCATGTGTGTGTGTGTGTGTGCGCTGAGAGAATAAAAACAGTCTGATCCAACATAAAGCAAGAAGAAGAAGCCAGCATCCAAAAGAGAACAACAATCACACAACACAGGTCAGACTCAACTTTTCTTTTTACTACTCATTGACTATACGTATACACATATACTGTACACACACACACACACATATATACACGTGTATATATATAATATTTTGGTTCAGCCATCGATGAGGTTATGGCTATCATTTCTTACAGGTTCACAGTATATACTGTAGTGTGTGTACTAACATATGTGATGCCATCATCTATCATTATATTATCATCTATTGTCATCATCTGTCATCGTACATCATCTGTTGTCATCATCTATCATTATATTATCATCTGTTGTCATCATCTATCATCGTATTATCTTCTCTTGTCATCATCTATCATCGTATTATCACCTATTGTCATCATCTATCATCGTATTATCATATATTGTCATCATCTATCATTATATTATCATCATCTATCATATTATCTATTGTCATCATCTATCATATTATCTATTGGCATCATCTATCTTCGTATCATCATCTATTGTCATCATCTATCATCGTACCATCATCTATTGTCATCATCTATCATCGTATTATCATCTATTGTCATCATCTATTGTCATCATCTATCATATATTATCATCATCTATCATTATATTATCATCTATTGTCATCATCTATTGTCATCATCTATTGTCATCATCTATCATCTGTTGTCAGGATGTGTCCTGCATGGCTATTAGTGTGTGCGGTTCTGGTGGGCGTGTCCAGAGGAACCATCAGTCGATGCTGGGACCAATCAGAGTGTGAGGAGTCTGATGAGACGGTAAAGTCCAACACTGCTGGTTTCCTGTGGGAAGCTGCAGCTCACCGATTGATGTCTGTGTCACTTCCTGTCTGCAGCTCCGTGACCCTCATGACGCCCAACTCCAGCCTCCTCGCCTGCCGGACACCTCTTCCTCCCCGGTTGCCAAACGCTCCTACTCTATGGAGCACTTCCGCTGGGGGAAGCCTGTTGGCCGAAAACGCCGCCCCATCACAGCGTACATCTCCAGCGGGGCGAAGGACTCATCAGAAATGTTTCCTGCAGAGATGAGGCGAGATTTAAGCAAAGGAGCAGATGAGGAGGTGACAGAGGAGCAGCTCTTGGACATGGCCCAGAAGAAAGACGGTTCCTACAAGATGAAGCACTTCCGCTGGAGCGTCCCGCTTGCTAGCAAACGCTATGGCGGCGTCACGCAGAGCTGGGACGCCACCAAGCTGAGGCCGCTGCTGGTCAGGCTCCTCAACAAAGACGCACAGAATACAGTAGAATAGTACTAATAGTAATATTCAGAAATATTCATAAAGTCTTGCAAACAAAAACACCAGACTGCTCATTTATTGTATTCCTGTGCCTCGCCTGGGGGGCACATACCGCCCCCCATGTACGCCTTTTCTTGGTTTCAGTTAGGAGTACTGTCTGTGAAAAATAAATCTACCCTGAAAACCCTCCTTCTGTCTGTAAAAAATCTAAAGGCTGCGATTGGTCGGTTTGGAATACATTCTTCTCTGGGAGTATACGACTCGTTCCACATCAACATTTGCAATAAAAAAAATCAGTGTTGTAACGCATGAAGTACGTCCATCTGCAATAACACTCCCCTTCTCCCTTAAAAAAACTAAAAGTCATAGCAACTTTATGTAGAGATCTAAGTGCGTGCTGAAAGTAAAAAAGGCTTCTTTACACTGCAGCTGTGAACCATCCATGTTGGAAATAAGCTAGCTTACTTGCCGCCATTTTGGGGACACACCATGGCTTCTTATTAAGCATAAATGCTAAAGCACTGAACAAATATCTCTTGACTTTGTGGCCTACATGCTAACCACTCGGCCAGGAGGTCTAAGTCTTAACAAGACTTGGATATTTGACATTCTATAAGAATATTACTATTGTTACATCATGACGTCTCATAGTAAAAAGAATATGAGCTAGCTTACCTGCCGCCATTTTGGTGACACACCATGGCTTCTTATTAAGCATAAATGCTAAATCATTGAACAAATATCTCTTGACTGTGTGGCCTAAATGCTAACCACTCGGCCAGGAGGTCTAAGTCTTAACAAGACTTGGATATTTGACATTCTATAAGAATATTACTATTGTTACATCATGACGTCTCATAGTAAAAAGAATATGAGCTAGCTTACCTGCCGCCATTTTGGGGACACACCATGGCTTCTTATTAAGCATGAATGCTAAATCACTGAACAAATATCTCGACTGTGTGGCCTACATGCTAACCACTCGGCCAGGAGGTGTAAGTCTTAACAAGGCTTGGATATTTGACATTCTATAAGAATATTACTATTGTTACGTCATGACGTCTCATAGTAAAAAGAATATGAGCTAGCTTACCTGCCGCCATTTTGGTGACACACCATGGCTTCTTATTAAGCATAAATGCTAAAGCACTGAACAAATATCTCTTGACTTTGTGGCCTACATGCTAACCACTCGGCCAGGAGGTCTAAATCTTAACAAGACTTGGATATTTGACACTCTATAAGAATATTACTATTGTTACATCATGAGCTCTCATAGTAAAAAGAATATGAGCTAGCTTACCTGCCGCCATTTTGGGGACACACCATGGCTTCTTATTAAGCATGAATGCTAAATCACTGAACAAATATCTATTGACTGTGTGGCCTACATGCTAACCACTCGGCCAGGAGGTCTAAATCTTAACAAGACTTGGATATTTGACACTCTATAAGAATATTACTATTGTTACATCATGAGGTCTCATAGTAAAAAGGATATGACCTAGCTTACCTGCTGCCATTTTGGGGACACAATTGCTTCTTATTGCTGAATGCTAAAAGCTAGCTAGCTTGTTTTCTATTAAATCACTGAAGAAATATCTTAACAAGAGTTGAACTGCAATATCTGAGACTCAATAAGAGCATTGGTATTATTACATGGATTGAAAAATACGCTTTCCTGGTAAAAAAAAAAAACAAAAAACAAACAAGCGGTCATATAGTGGGTCACATGACTGTCACATGACCAGCACGTAATATTTCCATCACTTAGACTTGTGTTTATTTACTTACTTAAAGCTGCATAGTACACATTTAAACCCATGTGAAGTCTTCTTGTCGGTTCATGTTTAAAGATGAGTTTCAAGTATTATTGACGTGAAAGCTGAGGTCGTTCCTAACCGTGGCCACTGGGGGGCAGTAATGTGCCACACGTTGAATGACACCGTTGTTGTCTTGCTGGGGGAGATGGAGGGTGCAGGATCGGTCATGGGACCATGTTTGCTCCTCTCCAGACAGCACGGCGGTCATATGAGCAGCAGAAGAAGAAGAAGAAGAAGAAGAAGAAACGGTAATGGAGGACTTGTTCCGTTGGATGAGGAGGTGCTGCTGTGGCGATGGCGACGAGGCGAGAGAAACAAACAAGGAAGAGGAAGAAATGGAAGGGCTGAGGATGGAGGAGAGCGTCGTCAAGAAGAGCCGAAGTTCTTCATCTCTTCCGGCTGCTCAGGTCGCTAACTTCACTAAAAAAATGCAACTTGTACACTTGGAGCAACTTCAACAACAACAGCAACATTTCCCTCCTCTATTCTGGCTACTTTTACATTACTATTTAACAATACTTTACTTCCATTCGTAACTCACATTAAAATAAATACATTCATAACTTCTTTTTTACAATTACATCATTTAACTATATACAGACTTTTTCATTCATTCAAAAATAATTCATATAGATAAAAAATATGCTTAAAAATAATTACAAAAAATCAAACTACTTCTGAATGTTTCTTTTAAATGATTAAAGCCCTCTAGAGATGACATAACACCCCTATAGTCACATTTACACTCCTATTACCCAATATAGTAGACATCATAAGAGAAAATAAGACATATTAGGCATAATAAACCTGTTTACCACCTACTAAATACACTTTTTAACATCATTAGAGTCCTCTGGACATGACATAACACCCCTATAGTCACCTGTATACTTCTATTAGCCAATATGGTAGACATCATAAGAGAAAATAAGACATATTAGGCATAATAAACCTGTTTACCACCTTCTAAATACACTTTTTAACATCATTAGAGCCCTCTGGATATGACATAACACCCCTATAGTCACCTTTACACTCCTATCACCCAATATAGTAGACATCATAGGAGAAAATGAGACATATTAAGCATAATAAACATATTTACCACCTTCTAAATACACTTTTTTAACATCATTAGAGCCCTGTGGACATGATATAACACCCCTATAGTCACCTTTACACTACTATCGCCCAATGTAGTAGACATCATAGGAGAAAATGAGACATATTAAGCATAATAAACCTGTTTACCACCTTCTAAATACACTTTTTAACATCATTAGAGCCCCCTGGACATGATATAACACCCCTATAGTCACCTTTACACTCATATTACCCAATGTAGTAGACATCATAAGAGAAAATACGACATATTAGGCATAATAAACCTGTTTACCACCTTCTAAATACACTTTTTAACATCATTAGAGCCCTCTGGACATGACATAACACCCCTATAGTTATCTAAAGGATAGCCGACCCGAGTTCATTGATTAATCATGGATTGTTTTGTGTCTTCCGGGCCCAGTTGGACCAGGATGTTCCTGGCAGGGATCCCCACTGGTTCCACACGCTGCAGATGCGACGCCTTCGGGTGCAGCGAGGGCGTAGTAACAGCGACCCGTGGAGCAGGAAGAGCTGCCAGGATCTCTCCATCTGGGTTTGGCTGTTACACAAACGTACACTCGATGCTACCTCTGCTAACTTCTTGATGCGACCATGTGTGTGTGTGTGTGTGTGTGTGTGTGGTCAGAAAGCACAGCTCCAGTTCGGAACAGCCAACTCTTACGTGAGTCTGGAGAAACTCGGTGAAGGCTCATACGCGTCCGTTTACAAAGGCATCAGCAGGTGACAGGTCACATGGTGTATGATGTCATCACGACATGATGATGATGATGATGAATTTGTATCCAGGATTAACGGGCAGCTGGTGGCGCTGAAAGTGATTGAGACAAAGACGGAGGAGGGGGTGCCGTTCACCGCCATCAGAGAAGGTTTTAGGACATTTTAGGACATTTGAACTCCTCTTTTGGGCTAAACCATGTTTTATGTTTTATGTGTAGCGTCTCTGCTCAAAGGCCTGAAACATGCCAACATCGTCCTCCTCCACGACATCATCCACACTAGAGACTCGCTCACCTTCGTCTTCGAATATGTGGTGAGACATACGTAAGGTGGTCTTCAGCGGCAGGTCACATGACTCTGAGATGGATGGATTGGTTCATGGTGAGGTGTTGTGTCGCTGCAGCAGACGGACCTGGCCCAGTACATGAACCAGCATCCGGGCGGTCTGCACTCTCACAACGTACGGGTACGAGTCCTCACCCAATACCTAAGAATACCTACGGAAGAATACTTAGGAGGTAAGATACAAAGAAGGAAATAGGTGGTAGGACATAGGATGTGTTGGAGGAAGAATACATAGGAGGTAAGATACAAAAAAGGAACTAGCTAGTAGGATATGTAGGAGTATTCTTCCTACTAACAATCACAATTTTGAGTGTATTTCCTACATTATGACTTGAAAAATATTGAAAGTTTGAAGTGAATTACTCCCTAAATATGAGTTGTATAAATCAATATTTATAAGATGACATCGAGACAATTTAAGCCAACAGAAAATTTCATCAGCATCAGTGAGCACCTGATAGCATCATTTAGCAACTGTTAGCATCAGCTAGCACCTGTTAGCCTCTGATAGCGTCTGATAGCATCAGATTACCATTTACCACCTTCTAAATACACTTTTTAACATCATTAGAGCCCTCTAGATATTATATAACACTCCTATATTCACCTTTACACTTCAAAGACCCAATATAGTAGACATCGTAAGAGAAAATACGACATATTAGGCATAATAAACCTGTTTATCACCTTCTAAATACACTTTTTAACATCATTAGAGCCTTCCTAACATGATATAACACCCCTATATTCACCTTTACACTTCAAAGACCCGATATAGTAGACATCATAAAAGAAAATACAACATATTAGGCATAATAAACCTGTTTACCGCCTTGTAAATACACTTTTTAACATCATTAGAGCCCTCTGGACATGACATAACACCCCTATAGTCACCTTTACACTTCAAAGACCCAACATAGTAGACATTATAGGAGATAATAAGACATATTAGGCATAATAAACCTGTTTACTACCTTCTCAATACACTTTTTAACATCATTAGAGTACTCTAACCATGATATAACACCCCTATAGTCACCTTTAGACTTCAAAGACCCAATATAGTAGACATCATAAAAGAAAATACAACATATTAGGCATAATAAACCTGTTTACCACCTTCTCAATACACTTTTTAACATCAATAGAGACCTCTAGGCATTATATAACACCCCTATAGCCACCATTCCACTCCCATTACCCTATATATTAGACATTATAAGAGACAATAAGACATATTAGGCATAATAAAGCTGTTTACTACCTTCTCAATACACTTTTTAACATCATTAGAGTCCTCTAACCATGATATAACACCCCTATAGTCACCTTTACACTTCAAAGACCCAATATAGTAGACATCATAAAAGAAAATACAACATATTAGGCATAATAAACCTGTTTACTACCTTCTAAATACACTTCTTAACATCATTAATTTTTGTTTTGTGTAAACTTGAAACTTTTGAAAATATTACAAAAATATTATTATGTAATCTGTTAAAACATAATTTTTTAACTTACCAGGTTTTAGAGTGTAGGAGGTAAGATACAAAGAAGGAACTAGGTAGTAGGATACGTAGGAGGAAGAAGGTGGTATGGCCTCCATGTACGTTGTGCTTCACGTAGCCGTCATTAAGGTGTCATGGCCGCCGACGTCGGACTGGAACGCGTACATAAAGTGAGGAACTGTCAAGTACAGAACATTCTTTCCTTGTAGATCTTCATGTTCCAGCTGTTGCGGGGCCTGAACTTCATCCACGGTCGCCAGATCCTCCACCGCGACCTGAAGCCTCAGAACCTGCTCATCAGCTACTTGGGAGAACTCAAACTGGCTGATTTTGGTAGGTTCCTTCATGCAGGCCGTGCTTATTGCCGCAGATTCTAACAGATTCTTCATGCAGGTCTGGCCCGCTCCAAGTCTGTCCCCTGTCAGAGTTTCTCATCAGATGTAGTTACGCTATGGTACCGGCCCCCGGATGTTCTGCTGGGTTCTACAGATTATTCCACAGCTCTGGACATCTGGTACGTGTGCTTCAGGTGCGACGTGGAACACAGACTTGAGCTTGATATCATTTCGATGTGTGTCAGGGGAGCCGGGTGCATCTTTGTGGAGATGCTCCAGGGGGCGCCGGCATTCCCCGGACTCACTGATGTGTTTGACCAGCTGCGGAAAATCTGGACGGTTGGTACCATTATCTCCGAAACTCAGAAGCTACCAAGCCCCCCCACCCTTATCACTCATGACCTGACCCTGCAGGTTCTTGGCGCCCCGTCAGAGGACAACTGGCCTGGACTGACCCGACTCCCCAATTATCAACCAGGTCAGACACGCCTTTACAAGAGGTGCCATGATGATTGACATGTCACATGACAGCATGAATGAGGAGGTCATGTTGTGGTCCTTTTTGTTCCAGACTGGTCTCTTCCATCCGAGTCCAAGCCGATTCGCTGCGTCTGGAAAAGGTGAGAAAAGGAGCAGGCGGATGCTAAAGTGTTTAAATCATGCTAACAATAAAGTTATTATCTCTTCATCAGGTTAAACCAACTTCCATATAAAACCGAAGATCTTGTCCAGAAGATGCTGATGTTGGCGCCCGCAGACCGGATGTCAGCGGCGGACGCCCTGCACCACCCGTACTTTAGCGTGCTGCCGCAGCCCGTCATGCACCTGAGGGACAGTAAGAGCCAATTCCGTCGTGGACGTGCTGCTCATTTCACATTCCGAGTCACCTTCATGTGCCTTTGCAGCCGTCTCCATCTTCAAGGTGCCCGGTGTCTACCTGGAGACTGAGATCCGTGACACCTTCAACCCCAGCAGGCCCAGAGTCAGACCTTCACTGCTATCGACCGCTAAGTTCTGGTGACACCATCAACTCCAACAGACAGACTTTGTCTCCGCTCAGAGGGAAAGTCGTCGGTATGGCGTCTGTTTGCATCAGCTAGTGTCTGTTAGCATCTGATAGCATCAGTGAGCACCTGATAGCATCATTTAGCAGCTGTTAGCATCAGCTAGCATCTGTTTGCATCTGACAGCGTCAGATTACCATTTACCACATTCTAAATACACATTACATCATTAGAGCCCTCTAGACATGATATAACACCCCTATAGTCACCTTTACACTTCAAAGACCCAATATAGTAGACATCATAAGAGAAAATACGACATATTAGGCATAATAACCCTGATTAGCACCTTCTCAATACACTTTTTAACGTCCTTAGAGCCCTCTAGACATGATATAACACCCCTATAGTAACCTTCACACTTCTATGACCCAATATAGTAGATATCATCAGAGAAAATACAACATATTAGGTATAATAAACCTGTTTCCCACCTTCTAAATACACTTTTTAACATCATTAGAGCCCTCTAGAGATGATATAACACCCCTATAGTCACGTTTACACTTCTATGACCCAATATAGTACACATCATAAGAGAAAATAAGACATATTAGGCATAATAAACCTGTTTACCACCTTGTCAGTACACTTTTTAACATCATTAGAGCCCTCCAGACATGATATAACACCCCTATATTCACCTTTACACTTCAAAGACCCGATATAGCAGACATCATAAGAGAAAATACAAAATATTAGGCATAAGAAACCTGTTTACCATCTTCTAAATACACTTTTTAACATCATTAGAGCCCTCTAGACATGACATAACACCCCTATAGTCACCTTTACACTCCCATTACCAATATAGTAGACATTATAAGAGAAAATACGACATATTAGGCATAATAAACCTTTTTACCGCCTTCTAATCACATTTTTTAACATCATAATAACAGAAAATAAGATTAGTGCTGGTGTGTTTGTTGATCCAAAAGGAGTTAAAAAAAACCTCCAAATGAATCAGAGCCTCACCAGACATGAACCTCACCACACGTGCCTGGCAAGAAATATAATTTTTATATTCAATTGGAAAAGATAGCCTGATGAACAAAAATCTCGGCTAGTGCAAGCTAATTAGCTGGACATGCTATATTAGCAGCCAGTGTGTTATTCCGTGCTTTTTTTTTTTTTTTAAAGCTTTCTTTATTTACACGCCACATATGGCGCTTTGTGTTGACGCTACGGAGGACAAGTTTGTTTTTGTTGCTGGTAAACTTGTCGGCAATGTCAAAGAAATATGTTTCCATGAAAAAGCATCTTTTCCCCCAACGGCTGGATGAGAATGTCATCATTTGATTGACAGCCAGCGGCATCAAGATAAAAGCAAAAATCTTTTGTGTGAATATTAACTGCTTGTTTGTTTTTCTCCAACTATTTGACATAAATAAACATTAGTCTTGTGACAAGCGTCTTATTTTGATATGCTTCTTATTGCTAATGGCATGCAAATAATCCAAGTTGAAAGAAAGTGACGATTTCTTTTCATCTTTCAAAGTCAAACCAAAAGTCAAGGATGACGTGTGTGTGTGTGTGTGTGTGTGTGTGTGTTATTGGGGTCAGTAAAAGTAGCAAAGAATTCATAGTAAAAGTCGTAGTAATAGTAACAGTACACCCCTCACTAAATGGCAGTTATTCAAGTCAAGTTACTCATACAATTCATTTAAAATGGTCGTGTTGGAACCCCATAACTGCCATAAATGAGGTATTACTGTCATAGTAAATAGTCATGTTGGGTAAATCAGCTGAAGAAAGTCCATAGTTCCAGTTACTAGGTATTTTTCCAATAAATGAATTGGATGAGAAAATGAATGAGCCCATCATAAGTAATGAATTAGTATGGAAAGTGTTTTGGAAATACTGGACTGTGGAAGAAGCTGGACTTTCAGAAGCTCCCACTCTAAACCAAAAGCTACTCTAACCCAGACCCAACTCAAACGCAGACCTACTCTAACCCACATCTATTCTAACCCAGACCCAAATCTAACCTAAACCTACTCTAACTCAAACCGACTCTAACCAAAACCTATTCTAATTCAAACCTACTCTAACCCAAACCTATTCTAACCCAGACCTACTCTAATTCAAACCGACTCTAACCCAAACCTACTCTAACCCACGCAGACTCTAACCAAAACCTATTCTAACCCAAACCTATTCTAACCCAGACCCAACTGTAACCCAAACCTATTCTAATTCAAACCTATTCTAACCCAGACCCAACTCTAACCCAGACCCAACTCTAACCCAAAGCTACTTTAACCCAAAGCCACTCTAACCAAAACCTATTTCTAATTCAAACCAACTCCAACCCAAACAGACTCTAACCGAAACCGACTCTAACCCAAACCTACTCTAACCAAAACCTATTCTAACCCAAACCTATTCTAACCCAGACCCAACTCTAACCCAAAGTGACTCTAACCCACATTTACTCTAACCAAAACCTATTCTAATTCAAACCTACTCTAACCCAAACCTATTCTAACCCAGACCCAACTCTAACCCAAACCGACTCTAACCCAAACCTACTCTAACCCACACCGATTCTAACCAAAACCTATTCTAATTCAAACCTATTCTAACCCAGACCAAACTCTAACCCAGTCCCAACTGTAACCCAAACCTATTCTAACCCAAACCTACTCTAACCAAACCAACTCTAACCAGAACCTACTCTAACTAAAGTATGGTAATTGCTGGTACACAGTTAGCTATTTTACTTTGAAGTTGTACGCCAAAAAGGTCTAAGTGGGAATTGTTCTGTGGGTTAGCACCTCGTCTCCTTCTTCATCTCCATGGTGGATGTTCTTCTTAGCATTCCAGACTTTTCTGTTCATCTGTCAATGACTGCGTGTAGCCCCGCCTCCTGAGCCAATCAGTGTCAAGAGAGCATCTGATTGGTTCCAGCCCACACTGGCACAGAAGACCTTCCGACTCAGGGATGATATGAAGGTCTACAGATGAGTTCCGTAGACGGGTTGGAGATGCCGGAACGGTTTGCGGCCATTTCCCTCCTCGGGGTAGAGTGGACCATGATGGCAACAGGGGGGACCTGGTCGTGGTGGTTGAGTTACCACGTTCTACCTCTGCTCTTTCTGCCGTGCTTTGCCCAGCAACAGCCGGGATTTTCTATCCCAGAACATGGATTTTGCCAGACCATCTCCATCCCACTGTGCACCGACATGGCCTACAACCAGACCATCATGCCCAACCTGCTGGGCCACACCAACCAAGAAGACGCCGGGCTTGAGGTCCACCAGTTCTACCCACTTGTCAAAGTCCAGTGCTCAGCAGACCTCCAGTTCTTCCTGTGTTCCATGTACGCACCCGTGTGTACAGTTCTAGACCAGGCCATCCCACCCTGCAGGACTCTGTGTGAGCGGGCTCGGCAGGGCTGTGAGGCACTCATGAATAAATTCGGCTTCCAGTGGCCCGAGAAGCTGCGCTGCGAGAACTTCCCTGTCCACGGTGCCGGAGAGATCTGCGTGGGTCAGAACTCATCAGAGAGCAGCGATGCCGTGACGGATCCTGTCCCAGAACTCCCAGAACCGTTCAGGAAGCCATCTTTCTTCTGCCCGTCACAGCTGGAGGTGCCGGCTTACCTGGGCTACCACTTCCTTGGCGCTAAGGACTGCGGTGCCCCCTGCGAGGTCTACACGCCTGGTGGACTCATGTACTTCACAGAGGAGGAGATCAAGTTTGGACGGTTCTGGGTTCTCTGTTGGGCTTTTTTATGCTGCGTCAGCACTTTTGTCACCATCCTCACGTACGCCATAGACGCTCAGCGCTTCCGCTACCCGGAGAAACCTGTGGTTTTTCTCTCTGGTTGCTACTTCCTGGTGGCGCTGGCGCACGTCACCGGCTTCCTGTTGGAGGATAAAGTCATCTGTGTGGACAAGATGAAAGCAAACGGTTGGAAAATGGTGGTTCAGGGTACCAAGAACGAGGCCTGCACCGTTCTTTTCATGGTGGTCTACTTCTTCAGCATGGCCAGTGCCGTCTGGTGGGTCGTTTTGGCGTTCTGCTGGTTCCTGGCGGCGGGGATGAAGTGGGGTCACGAAGCCATTGAGGCCAATTCCAGACACTTCCACCTGGTGGCGTGGATCGTGCCGGCTTTGAAGACCCTCGCCATCGTGGCGATGGGACAAGTTGAAGGTGACCTTCTCACCGGTCTGTGCTACGTAGGCGTGTACAATGTTGGCGCTCTGCGGGGCTTCGTGATGACGCCGCTTTTGATCTACCTCGTTGCCGGTACTTCCTTCCTGGTGGCCGGCTTCGTCTCGCTTGTTCGAATTCGCTCCATTGTCACATTGGACGGTACCGAGACCAAAAAACTGGAGAAGCTGATGATGCGGCTCGGTGTGTTCGGCGTTCTGTCCGTACTTCCTGCCGCCATCGTGCTGGCCTGCATCTTCTACGAGCAAACATTCCGACCACGCTGGGAATACACGTGGCGATTGATGACATGCAAGCAACTCTCCATTCCGTGTCCTTCCCAAAACGTTCCTCCGTCAACGCCGAACTTGACCGTGTTTATGATCAAGTACCTGATGACCATGGTTGTTGGGATCGCATCGGGGTTTTGGATCTGGTCTGGAAAGACCTTGCAGTCCTGGCGCCACTTTTATAAGCGACTAAGTGGCTCAGAGTTGGAAGATGCGGCGCCTTAAGTGGGTGTGGGGTCGGACTTCGAGGTTAGGTCGCGCCTTTGGTGGACACTAAGGGTGTGTCCACACTCATCATCATGACGCAATAAGACGTACAGTATTGTTGGATTAAGAATTGGCGTATTGGAGCGGGAAAACTCGTGACCCCCCCCCCCACTACCCCCACGGCTAACCAAGGTCATGTTGTGACAACAACTTCTAACAGATTGCTACAGCGGGACACTCTGACCCTCCATTGTTTCTTCACGGACGCCTGTTGTTTGTTCTCCTCTGTTTTATCGCTATGACACCCTGGGAACTGAGATCCAAGACGGGACACCTGACGGGCGGGGGTGGGGGGACGTCGTGAGCCACCCACTCACACATATAAGAAAAAAGGACCAAGAATCGTTAGCCACTTTTGGCTGAAAATGTAAACACACTAAGTAAATAACCTGTAGTATGATTCTTTTTATGATCTTTTTGGATGTTTTAGTGCAGTTTATTTGTATTTTCACAATGGCCAATAAAAAACAAGCTATGGGGGCAGTAAGTATGATCCATAAAACTTGGCAATACAGTATGTCGTCCATGTTGATGTTTTCCATCATTTCATTTGGACCTGCATGCGTCATTTAGATGATTTCATTGAAAAAAAAATCTAATGAAAAACATCAGCATCAATTTGACAAGAGTAAGTCCAAATATGGCGGCACGGCGATCGAGTGGTTCGCGCGCAGACCTCACAGCTAGGAGACCAGGGTTCAATTCCACCCTCGGCTATCTCTATGTGGAGTTTGCATGTTCTCCCCGTGCATGCGTGGGTTTTCCTCCCACATTCCAAAAACATGCTAGGTTAATTAGCGACTCCAAATTGTCCATAGGTATGAATGTGAGTGTGAATGGTTGTTTGTCTATATGTGCCCTGTGATTGGCTGGCTGGCCACCAGTCCAGGGTGTACCCCGCCTCTCGCTCTAAGACAGCTGGGATAGGCTCCAGCACCCCTGCGAACTTCGTGAGGATAAGCGGTAGAAAATGAATGTCTACTATATTGGGTAATAGGAGTGTAAAGGTGACTATAGGGGTGTTATGTCATGTATAGAGGGCTCTAATGATGTTAAAAAAAAGTGTATTTAGAAGGTGTTAAACAGGTTTATTATGCCTATTATGTCTTATTTTCTCTTATGGTGTCTATTATATTGGGTAATAGGAGTGTAAAGGTGACTATAGGGGTGTTATGTCATGTATAGAGGGCTCTAATGATGTTTTAAAAAAGTGTATTTAGAAGGTGTTCTTCTTGTGAGAATAAGCGGTAGAAAATGAATGAATGAATGAAGTCCAAATATGTATCATCTAACAAGAAAAAGCTGTCATTGTAGGAGAATAACGTGGAAAAATAAGACTTTACTAGCATAGAGTTGAAGCGTTTGAAGTTGAAGAACTTGCTTCTGATTGGCTGCTGATGAGAGGAACTGATGTGAACAATAAACTCACACTCTATTGTATCACGCAGGAAAAGCGTGGCCATCACAAAAGTCCACTTCCCCACCATGCAGTCCCATATAGAAACACATAACCATGTTTGTTTCTCTTTCTATACTACAAATACAAATGGATGCTATGTGCGATTATATATCTAATATGTATTGTATCTATGAACAATAACATCGTATACTCTATGTATATATTTACCAATATCTATCAAATCCTGTAATAAATGATGTTTGATCCAAAAGAATGGGGTGTTCATGTTTCATTCCAGAAGGTTCTTCGGACTCAGACGTACTCTGTTCTGCTTGTAACGGTTCCGATGTGGGTTTGTCCAGGCTGCATTTCCGGGACGTGAAGGCACCGCAGGGACGCACAGGAGCTGAGCAGCAAAACTCCCGCCATCAAGTGCAGCACACCCGCAGTCCAACCGCAGAACAGCGCGTCCCCGAACTCCCATCGCGGTACCACTTCCGGCAGGGACTCGTCGAAGAAGCGCACCGCGGCCATGTGGGCCACGTACGACACCGGAACCAGAACCAGAACCGCGCACACGAGACTCGCCACCCCACCGCATGTCTTCATCGCTCTCTTGGCGCGTCCGTCGCACACCTTGATCACGTGCAAGCCGGGTACTGCGAGGCAGAGCGCTGCGAGTCCGGCGCACAGAGCGGCGCACACGAGCGCGCGCGCCAGCTTGATGTCACGCGGCAGCGCCAGCGGAGTGTCGTGGCGCCGGCACAGGAGCGCACCGTGCACCTGCACCACGCACGTCTCCCACAGGCCCAGCTCGTACACCTCCGCGGGAAGCAGCTCCGTGGACAAGGTCAGCCACGCGGACATGAGCGTGCAAGCCAACAGTAACCACCATGCGCAAGCACATAGCGCGACCCCGAGCAGCTCCAGAACCAGAGTTCTTGGGTCCATGATCTTCCCGATTCTGCTCAGCGTCTGTTCTGTTTGCTGAAGCTCTTCCAAACCCAACACACGCCCCCACCGTCACGCAAAACCTCCAACATTGTCACTTTTATTTGCTACTATTTGTTGTGCCTGTTGATGTTCGGATGTCCGGTGTTCCTGAATGTCCCTGGATAGCCAGGAAGTGCCTCTAGGTTTAAAACAAGAGCGTCAATGTTTCTGTGTGTCCACACCGAGAGACCATACAATAATTTATCATATATTTTTTTAATTAGCGCATTATTGATGAAATGTTCAACTAAATGGACAAGTTAGAACTTGTTGATGCCTCCATGTTTGTCGGTAGAGGGAGACAAAGCATAAAGAACCCTTGAAGAGCACGAGCACCACCCAATGGTCAGAAAGTGCATTGCACCGGCACGAGTCAATCTATCTGCACTATTAGTTTAAAAAAAACTACACGAACTACACCGTTTTAAACATACATGTTCAAATTGAAAGTAGACTAATCTTATTTTAGAACTGTACATATTATTTGGGAACTTGGATACTTCAGCTCTTCAACCATTAAAGGGGCTTAGTAATTGTATTTTTGCTAAGACACACGTGTTTGTATTCGCTTTTAAAACTAGCCATCACATTTTTCCTTACAAAGGATTTAATTTACTTCTTTTTTTGTACCGAGCACAGTTTGAAGTCGGACCTTTGAATCACAAATAGTATATTTTCCTAGCAGTAAGGAACGCAGCATTTTTTGCAACTCGTCATATATTGGTGACACGGGCCAGTGACGTCATCAAGTAGCGACTGCATGTTTTGGTCAGCGTGGGCTCCACAGTGACAGGACTATTGAATCGTTTCTCCATGTAAATTCCTCAGTTATTTTTTTTAATCTTTTTTCTTTTTGTCATCTGTGAGTGGATTATTTTGTCAAAATGTCTGTTTTTCACGACGAAGTGGAGATCGAAGACTTTGAATACGACGAAGACACGGAAATGTATTACTTTCCTTGTCCCTGTGGAGACAAATTCGCCATAAGCAAAGTGAGTCATGCTAGCTATCGGCTAACACATTTGGTCACTTTAAAGTAGGGCTGTAAACTGCAGTAATTCGTTATTTTTTTTTAATTAACGCATGCGCATTATGTCAAGCCTTGCCTCTGTTATAACAACCGACTGAAGCAGGGAAATGCTATGCTAGCTTCCCCATAGTATCACTCAGTCTGTCGTTCTTTTAGAACATTATTGTGACCGATACATCAACAGCAGTGCAATTCCAACACCATTTATACATCCAACTCACAAACACCTTTCTAGTCCTCACTTGAACCACACTAGACTAGGGGTCGGCAACCTTTACTATGAAAAGAGCCATTTACCTTGTGTCCACTAAAGAAAAATAGCATGTCCCTACATGTGTAACGGATGCCAACTAGTAAGGTTATCATGGCTGTGTATCAAAGTAGTTCTGTTAAGAGGAGATAAACTTACTTGTGTGTCATGGCGTCTGTGCTGTGTACAGGAGGAGCTGGAAAACGGTGAAGACGTGGCCACGTGTCCGAGCTGCTCCCTTCTCGTCAAGGTCATCTACGACAAGGTGAAAGACCAGACATGATTTCACGTCATACAAAGAAGAAACTGGGTTTTGTAGCCCAGAAAAGAGAAAGACGTGTGTGTTGGTGTCTCACTTTCTGTTAGGAGTAGATCAGGCTTGTATTTGTCCAGCAGGGGGTGCTGACAGAGTTTGATTCTGCCTTGCAGGAGTCCTTCATGGTGGGTGAAATCCTGGAGGCGGCGCCGGGAAGTAAAGCGGAGATGCTTCACACCTGATCAGATGACCTCCAGACTTTGTTTGCGGGCTTTTCTCCCAGGAATCCCGATGTCCCTCGACGCGTCTGTGCAGCCCTACTGTACACATGTTCTATCAGGACGTACAACGTACACACGCTCAGACATTTCCAACTCATCTTTAGGATTTTTCATGATGGGTCATGTGACCAGGTGATGAAGCTGGCTAAAAAAGTGCTGACATGTAAATACTATTTAAATTTATTTATGCTACTGGTTCACAAGTACTTGATTGGATGCAGAGTCTGTTCTCCTCACACTCCTTGTGGAAGTGGTTCTTGCTCTGGCCTTCTTCCCCACTCTCTTAAGTTAAAATGAATACAGTGTAAGCTAACTAGTTAGCTCAGTCTCATATCCTGCACATAATAGTTGTGCAATGAGGGGTCAACAAAGAATAGAGGTGTAAAGGTGACTATAGGGATGCTATTTAATGTCTACAGGGCTCTAATATTGGCAAAAAGCATATTTAGAAAGTCTAAAACAGGTTTTCTCTGTTTTATATTTTTTATTTTAATTTATTATGTCTACTATATTGGGTAATAAAAGTGTCTAGAGGACTATGGATGTCTGACATAATGTGACAGCCTGACATAACAACATGGAACGTCCGACACAAGATGAACGCCTGACATGATGACAACAATAACATTGGAAATAACATGAACGCCTGACATGAAGAAAGGTGAATCAAAAGTGTCCTTGAGGCCGAAGGTCAGTGACCTTGTGATTTGAGCAGGTGTCGGTTGATCATTGATTTGATGTCTGATTGTGAATAAACATAATAAATATTATCTACCGCTCCAACCATCAATGATGATGTGTCGTCCCAGCCCTAATTGTAATCACATCCTTGTTAGCATCCTACTAGCTCACTAAGACATGGAAACAGGAGGTGGAAGTCAGAAGTAGTAGTTCTTGGCTCGCTGTTATCTTATTGATCACAGTTGCAAAGTGAGACAAAATGGAGGCAAAGAAAGCAGCAGCAGAGGAAAAACGCTTTTATTGAACTGGGGAAAGAAACAGGAAGTTGACGTCCATGTTGATCTGTCTTTGGCAACAGTCCGGTCCGCAGAACTCCCGGAGTGGGAGTACACCTCCAGAAGGGAGTCGTCGTTCCACCTCAATTTCTCCATTTCCAAGGTGGTTCACCTTCAAACGTCATGACATGTTACGTCCCAAGGATGCGCCGTCCGTGCGACTGAAGGAAGTGACCGCGGCCTTGACACGCACGGGCACCGTATGTCCACTCGTCACTGCAGCCAGATGGGCGTCTTCAGTCTCCTCGCCAGCTTCCTCACAACTGTCCACGTCGCCCTCTAAAGGATCTCGGAGCGCCTGCACGTTCAACCGGCTGGAGCGTCGCTCGCCGAGGCGTTTTCCTTCTCGGACGTTGATGAGCGGCCCTTCAGGAGCAGCTAGGACTCTGAAGAAAGCTTTGAGCTTGTCGCGACGACCGACAGCTGGTGATGTTTGATGCCCTGGAAGGAAGTCTTTGGGAGCAAAGTAAGAATCGAAGTCGGTGGAGCGACGGTTAGCTGGACCGATGGCCTCAGATGAATCTCCTGTTGGTTCCTTCCGGTGCATTGCAGGAGGATCTTTGTCCTGCACTGACTCAGTCGTCCGAGTTGATGTCTGATTCCCAGTACGGCCTGGTGAGTGACTGGCGCGCGGCCACGCCCGACTGTGCTCAGCAGAAGCAGGAAGTTCTTTGTGCTCTTCGTTTTCATGTTGGTGTGACAAAGCAGTGGAGACATGACGCCGGTCTACCGAGCTTCTGGACAGGACAGTCTGGTGTTCCAGGATCACGTCCCTGCCAGGGGAAACATCTGACCGGTACTTGGGATGTTCCTCTTGTGACTCCGTAGGTGATATGACACCAGGGAGAAAAGCCCACTCATCTTCAGAGGTGCCACTCTGCTTCACGGCTTGTCTTTTGCCGCGTCCGTTCAATGTCATCTTCCTTCCCGCCACAGCTTTCCTTCGACTCCTCTTCGACACCCCCATGAGCTCGCCGGCACACATGTATTTGGTCCTTGAAGGACCATGAAGAACCATGGAGGACACACAGGAAGTCACTGCAGGAATGCAGCTACCATGTCTGCCAGCAGCTTCCTCAGCCTGGTCCAATCCCGTTCCCCCGGACCCTCCGCCTTTCTGTTGGGGGGGGGGGGGGGATGATGAAGAATGCTTCAGCAATCAGTGAACAACGAGGCCAGTTGGCGGACAAACATGACGCAGGGACCTTGATAACGTCTCGTAGGCTGATCACCTCCGCTCTCATCTGGTCACGCTCCATCTTAGCCACGTGGTAGAGTTCCTTCTGATGCTCTAATGCCTGACAAGAACATCGTTATGACGTCTTTGGCATTTCTACTGATCCATCCAATTCCAGGATAGAACTCCAGCTTCCATAAATAGGAAATATGATTGGTGTGGTCCAGGCTGGTACTAGTGGAAGGTGGCTCCATATTCATTTCACCTTATTCCTGTCTTACTTTTACACGACATGATAAATAATACGCATGTTTTGCTGGTGTGTTGAAGACTAAGTGATGCTAGCTCTTCAGCCACGGTTACATGGACATAAGCCCCCAAAATAGCTGTCCTCGGCAACACCCGCCTTAAACTAGCAGCTCCTGCCCAAATTTTATGTGGCAGTTCAAAGTCAAATATGAGCACTGGTGAAATGGGATACCCGTACGCTAAGGTACCGGTGTATAAATGGCAATAAAAAATGGCGGCATCAAGATTGGGATAATAGGCGAAAATCCCCCCCACTCGTCCTGGAAGTGGATTTAGTGTTGTTTGTTGTTCCTGTCAAATACGCACCTTTGCACACTCAATGGAGCGGCGCCACGTCTCCCAAAGCAGCTCCTCCGTGTAGCTCAGCTCCTCCTGCAGCATTTCCACCTGGTACGTCAGAGCTGCCTTGTCGTCGTGCAGCTGAGCGTTGGAGACCAGAACCTTCCTGTACTTTTCCCGCGCCTCTGCCAGACAGTCCTGACACACAGTAAAACCACATCACCCACTTCAGTCAATCATCATGCTAATCAGATGTGGAACATTTATAACTTCTCTTGAATTGGATTTGTTGTTGGTACAATTTTCAACATTACAGTATTTTCTACACAGATGAGCAAGAAAGTATCATTTAAGTATTTTATTGGGGTTACTTTGTTCAGAAGTAGCAATGTGTATCATTTGGTGGAGGCCACCACCGAGATCACGAGCCTGCACGTGACCCCGCTCACCAGTAGCCCCGCACTGGCATGCACATGCACGCGCACGCGCATAGGCCGCCAAAATGACTAAGCAGTTTTTTTTTTCATGCTCGGAATTCATCCATTTATGGATTATGGCGGCGGGACCAAAATCAACACGAACGACAGCGACACCTGCTGCTAAAATGTCGGTACCTTCATGTCCTGGACGGACGACTCCATGGCCACTTCGGGTCGCTTTCACGTCAAACGACATCCCACTTTACAATCAGCTTTCATCTAAAAAGAAATGAAATATTAGCTAGTTTAGCTAGCCGGCCCTTTGGAGAAGCTAGAGCTGTGATAGTCACATGACTCCTAAATGTTTCCTAGACAGGAACCGTACTTTACCGTATTACACCTAATTTGCTTTCATACTTTGGAATCCATGCCGGACTTCACACGCACAAAAAGAACATTGGAGACGTCACTCACCTTCGTGATGACTCGTCTTGCTAGCCAAATATTGACCCGTGACCTGTGACCTGTGACCTATGACCACCCGGAAGTCTTGCCGGACGTAGAGTGCTAGTCCACAGCCAGGTGAGGGCGTTCTTAGCTCGTTTGGAAAGCAGGCAACCTGCCCACGTGGGAAACTACTACAGTACATGTCTCTACTTGTACTGTACTTGTCTCTCTACATCTACTACACCATATACTATATGTACTATCAATATCTACTACACGATACACTATATGTACTATCCACATCTACTACACGATACACTATATGTACTATCAACATCTACTACACGATACACTATATGTACTATCCACATCTACTACACGATACACTATATGTACTATCCACATCTACTACACGATACACTATATGTACTATCAACATCTACTACACGATACACTACGTATATGTACTATCAACATCTACTAAACGATACACTATATGTACTATCAACATCTACTACACGATACACTACGTATATGTACTATCAACATCTACTACACGATACACTATATGTACTATCAATATCTACTACACGATACACTATATGTACTATCAACATCTACTACACGATACACTATATGTACTATCAACATCTACTACACGATACACTATATGTACTATCCACATCTACTACAATATACACTATATGTACTATCAACATCTACTACACGATACTCTATATGTACTATCAACATCTACTACACGATACACTATATGTACCATCAACATCTACTACACGATACACTATATGTACTATCAACATCTACTACACGATACACTATATGTACCATCAACATCTACTACACGATACACTATATGTACTATCCACATCTACTACACGATACACTATATGTACTATCAACATCTACTACACGATACACTATATGTACTATCAACATCTACTACAATATACACTATATGTACTATCAACATCTACTACACGATACACTATATGTACTATCAACATCTACTACACGATACACTATATGTACTATCCACATTTACTAGTTTATTCTTCATATGATGACTTTATTTCCTGTTAGGTGCTAGTTAATGGAAGCCAAACAGGTGAGGCAGATGCGGTGATGAGGAGTCTATATTTATTATCCAAAATGGCACCCAAAGGTGTGTGAGACTAGAAGCAATAATGACATCATCAGAAGGAAGAAGGCTCGGAAGCGTAAAGCGATACTAAGGTCAGGGAGATGTGTTCATGGCAGGAAGACATCAAAGCGTGTGAAGATAATGTATGAACTTTGGAACTTATGTGAAATGTATTTGAGGAAGAAAGGCACAGTATTTGGGATACTACAGTATTTCAACTCCACGATGGTGCTGAGGTACTTTATGGTTG
Source organism: Doryrhamphus excisus (assembly GCF_030265055.1). Classification (NCBI taxonomy): domain Eukaryota; kingdom Metazoa; phylum Chordata; class Actinopteri; order Syngnathiformes; family Syngnathidae; genus Doryrhamphus; species Doryrhamphus excisus. The sequence goes on along the minus strand of NC_080475.1, from coordinate 10,720,604 downwards.
TTCTGGTGAGACGACAAAGCATCCGGATTTGGGTGAAGGGACGAAGCCTCAGGAGATGTTGGACTTCCAGGCAGCTCCATTGGCAGCTTCTGAGGAGAGAGGAGCGTGTTTGAGTAGAAAGGGTTACGTTCTGCAAGAACCTGTTCTTACTGGCGGCGTGCTCGTGCATGGACGCTTTCCTCTGCGATGACGACATCTTGAAGAGAGAGAGAGAAGATATTGATGAGTCAGCGTTGAAGGACGGGATGATGTTGATCATGATCTCACCTTCTTCTTGGATCCCACAGCGCTCAGAGCCGCAATCTTGCTTTCGATATCAGAAACCTGCCAAGAAGAAGACAACATGCTAAATTACACAGGAAGGCTTGGGATTGGCTGAAAGGAGGCGGGGGCCCCGCCTACCTCGCTTTCAGCGCCCTGTACCCGGGCGGCCGTCAGCGCCACCACGTCCTCCAACTCCGACAGCTCAGAGTCGGTGGCTCCGCCGAAGCGATTTCTGGCGCTTTGTTCCAGCCGCCGCAGCTTGCTCTCCAATCCGTAGGACTGGCCGGCCGCCACATACACCTGAACGGGTACACATACGCACGCCGCGTCACAGCTATGTAGCTATTTCCAAAAAAAAGTTCTAATCTTCTGGGAACTAAGGTGTCCACCTCCTGACCTTGGAAATTGGACACAAACACGACAAGGAGACGACGGAATAAGGCTTACGTTTTCCTCCAGTTCCCTGAAGGCCTCATGGGCCGGCTTAGCATCAGCAGGACTGAACATGAGGCTTGAGTGGGCGGCCTCTGACAGGCCAAAGTCCACCATGGCCTTCTCGGTGGCGTTCATGCTTCTCAGGGCCTCGGTGGTCAGCTCACAGAGGGCCGATGCCGTGGATCTCTGAAAGACATTTATTCCCATCATTTAGTCATATTAGCCATCATATTCCCGCCATATAATCATATTCATGAGTATGGATGTCTTCCATACCTTCTGAGCTTGACTAGGGAGGTCCTCGCTGGAAGAACTGAGATCCTTCATGGACGCCCCCCTGCCGAGGCTTTTCTTCTTGTCGGTCTCGTCATCGGATGACAGGCGTTTGCCGCTCAGATGTCCGGCCAGTTCGCTCAGCTTCTTCCTGAGGTTCTCCTCCTCGTTACCCGATGGAGCGGACGCCTGCCGACACCAGCGTATTCACATCAAAGCGCTTACCTCAGGCTTTTATTGTGAAATTCCCGCTTCACCTTGTCGGGCGTCATCTTCTCCTCCAAGCGACTCAGCAGGTTCTCGATGGCGGACATGCGTTTGCTCAACTGGTTGATCTGCCAGACAGAGGAGGAAGATGGGATGATGTTTCCATGGAGACCATATTCAACATGGAGGCCAGGCAGTGGCGTATGGATGATATATGTATATATGGTACAGTCCTGTTATGATTGGATGATGCATATGGATGATATATGTATATATGGTACAGTCCTATGATTGGAGGATGCGTATGGATGATATATGTATATATGGTACAGTCCTGTTATGATTGGAGGATGTGTATGGATGATATATGTATATATGGTACAGTCCTATGATTGGAGGATGCATATGGATGATATATGTATATATGGTACAGTCCTGCTATGATTGGAGGATGCGTATGGATGATATATGTATATATGGTACAGTCCTGTTATGATTGATGATGCGTATGGATGATATATGTACTATATATGGTACATTCCTGTTATGATTGGATGATGCATATGGATGATATATGTACATATGGTACAGTCCTGTTATGATTGGAGGATGTGTATGGAAGATATATGTATATATGGTACAGTCCTGTTATGATTGGATGATGCATATGGATGATATATGTATATATGGTACAGTCCTGCTATGATTGGATGATGCATATGGATGATATATGTATATATGGTACAGTCCTGTTATGATTGGATGATGCATATGGATGATATATGTATATATGGTACAGTCCTGTTATGATTGGATGATGCATATGGATGATATATGTACATATGGTACAGTCCTGTTATGATTGGATGATGCGTATGGATGATATATGTACTATATATGGTACATTCCTGTTATGATTGGATGATGCATATGGATGATATATGTACATATGGTACAGTCCTGCTATGATTGGATGATGCATATGGATGATATATGTATATATGGTACAGTCCTGTTATGATTGGATGATGCGTATGGATGATATATGTATATATGGTACAGTCCTGCTATGATTGGATGATGCATACAGATGATATATGTATAAATTGTACAGTCCTGCTGTGATTGGATGAGAGGAAATAAGAGGCGGGTCAAAAGGGGAATACTGTAGGTGAAGTAGTGAAGGTACACAGTATACACGGTGCGGGTACACGGTGTATGTACAGGAAGTATGTGAGAACACGGTGCAGGAGTAGATGTCTCACAGGCGGGGTGAAACCCAAGTTCTCCTGAGAGGAGGCGCGGCTGTTGCGGCGGCGGTAGGGCGGGGGCGGGTAAAGGGTCGGGAGTCTTGCGCACTCTTCCTCGTCAGACGTGTCCATGTACTGCTGACGAGCCGCCGAGCCCATCTTGGTTAGGGAACGAGTCCGGACCGCGCGACTGTCGCCGTAATCATCTGGTTGGAAGAGGAAAGGCGGCGGGGTTACCTGATGGTGGGCGTGGCCTCACATGGGTGTGTATTGATGTTCACCGTTTCTCGGAGCATATCGGTCCAGGCTCCTCCTACGATGCATTCGCTGAATGTTGAAGTCGTACTCGGCGTCCTGAATGTGCTGAGGAGGAGATCCGCTCAGGTGTGCAAGTGTTACCTGTACTGTCCTACCTACGTGCTTTACCTGCATCGATGCCCGCCGCGAATACGGGAAGTATTCCTCCGACTCAAAGTCAAAGGGATGAACGGACAGCAGACGTTTCTTTTTACGCATCTGAAAGACAATATGGCGTCCAATCAACAATGGCGGCTTCTTCAAAGGGCGCCTGCTCGTCTTGGCTTCACCGATTTGTATCTCTGTGCCTCCACGTCGCCCTGCTCCTCCTCAGCGCCGTTGTACCCGTCTGCAAGACATCGAACGTCTCGTATCAGCCTACCTGTGGCCTCCGAACCTTACCTCCTTATTCCTGTAACATCATCACTTTATTCCACTAACATTACATCCTTGTTCCTGTAACATCATCACTTTATTCCACTAACATTACACCCTTGTTCCTGTAACATAACCTGCTTATTGCCTTAACACCATAGCTTTATTCCACTAACATTACCTCCTTGTTCCTGTAACATTACCTACTTATTCCCTTAACACCATGGCTTTATTCCACTAACATTACCTCCTTGTTCCTGTAACATTACCTACTTATTCCCTTAACACCATGGCTTTATTCCACTAACATTACCTCCTTATTCCTGTAACATTACCTGCTTATTCCCATAACATCATGGCTTTATTCCACTAACATTGCCTCCTTACCCCTGTAACATTACCTTCTTAGTCCCGTAACATCATTACTTTATTCCACTAACATTACCTCCTTGTTCTTGTAACATTACCTACTTATTCCCTTAACATCATGGCTTTATTCCACTAACATTACCTCCTTATTCCTGTAACATTACCTGCTTATTCCCATAACATCATGGCTTTATTCCACTAACATTGCCTCCTTACTCCTGTAACATTACCTGCTTATTCCCGTAACATCATGGCTTTATTCCACTAACATCACCTCCTTATTCCTGTAACATTACCTACTTATTCCCTTAACACCATGGCTTTATTCCACTAACATCACCTCCTTATTCCTGTAACATTACCTGCTTATTCCCATAACATCATGGCTTTATTCCACTAACATTGCCTCCTTACTCCTGTAACATTACCTGCTTAGTCCCGTAACATCATTACTTTATTCCACTAACATTACCTCCTTGTTCCTGTAACATTACCTACTTATTCCCTTAACACCATGGCTTTATTCCACTAACATTACCTCCTTATTCCTGTAACATTACCTGCTTATTCCCATAACATCATGGCTTTATTCCACTAACATTGCCTCCTTACTCCTGTAACATTACCTGCTTAGTCCCGTAACATCATTACTTTATTCCACTAACATTACCTCCTTGTTCCTGTAACATTACCTACTTATTCCCTTAACATCATGGCTTTATTCCACTAACATTACCTCCTTATTCCTGTAAGATTACCTGCTTATTCCCATAACAACATGGCTTTATTCCACTAACATTGCCTCCTTACGCCTGTAACATTACCTGCTTATTCCTGTACAATCATGGCTTTATTCCACTAACATTACCTCCTTATTCCTGTAACATTACCTGCTTATTCTCGTAAGATCATGACTTTATTCCACTAACATTACCTCCTTATTCCTGTTTCACTACCTGCTTATTCCTGTAACATCATGGCTTTATTCCACTAACATTACTTCCTTATTTCCTTAATATCATTACTTTATTCCACTACTATTACCTGCTTATTCCCATAACATCATGGCTTTATTCCACGACCATTACCTCTTTATTCCTGTAACACCATGACTTTATTCGCATAATATGATCTATTCCTGAAAATATCACTTTATTCCCATTATATCATAATGTTATTCCCATAGTACTGCAACTTGATTGTCATGATACTATTAATAATATTGATCTTTTATGGTATAGTATTATATAATATTAATATTATTATGGCTTCAGTCCTGTAGAATTATTATGTAATATAATAAAAGTAATACAGTTTTCCCTCAACCAAATTTTTACACACAAAAAAGTTCCCCCTAATGTTATTATGATATAATTCGTGTTATTACTGCTAATATTGGTGTTTTCTTCTTCAATCACTGCTGGCTTTCATGGAATAGACATGGAATTTTTCACAACCAGGAAGTACAATCAGCAAGAAGTCAGAAGAAAGAAAGAAAAGAAAATTGCCTGCTTGTCATCGGCTGTGCTTTGCTAGCAACTACTCACATACTAAATACAAATACTGATATCCAGTACTCACAGCTGCGGACATCCGGCATGCTCTGGGTGTCATCGTCACGCCCACCTGATGTAAAAAATACTTTATTAGCATGTAGCCGTGAGCATGTGACATCAACATTTGCATATATTATACAACTTAATATAAAGTACATTATATGTATTTAGAAGGTGGTAAACAGCTTTATTATTACTAATATGTCTTATTTTTACTGATGATGTCTACTATATTGGCTAATAGGAGTGTAAAGGTGACTATAGGGGTGTTATGTCATGTCTAGAGGGCTCTTCTTTCTGACGATGTTAAAAAAGTGTATTCAGAAGGTGGTAACCAGGTTTATTATACCTAATATGTCTTATTTTCTCTTATGATGTCTACTATATTGGCTAATAGGAGTGTAAAGGTGACTATAGGGGTGTTGTCATGTCTAGAGGGCTCTTCTTTCTGACGATGTTATAAAGTGTATTTAGAAGGTGGTAAACACGTTTATTATACCTAATTTGTCTTATTTTCTCTTATGATGTCTACTATATTGGCTAATAGGAGTATAAAGGTGACTATAGGGGTGTTATGTCATGTCTAGAGGCCTCTTCTTTCTGACGATGTTATAAAGTGTATTTAGAAGGTGGTAAACACGTTTATAATACCTAATTTGTCTTATTTTCTCTTATGATGTCTACTATATTGGCTAATAGGAGTATAAAGGTGACTATAGGGGTGTTATGTCATGTCTAGAGGGCTCTAATGATGTTGAAAAGTGTATTTAGAAGGTGGTAAACGGGTTTATTATGCCTAATATGTCTTATTTTCTCTTATGATGTCTACTATATTGGGTCATTGGAGTGTAAAGGTGACTATAGGGGTGCTATGTCATGTCCAGGGGGCTCTAATGATGTTTAAAAGGTGGTAAGTACAATGCTGTAAGTACCAACGTAAGCAGTAGTATATGTTTACATATCTGAGATGTGAAGACAGCCACCTTCTCCGTTCAGCCTCTTGTAGAGTGACCTCATGACCTTGGCGCTGCCGAAGCGTTTAAATCGATTCCGGACGTTGTCATGGTACCACCCCAGGGTGCCGATCTTCAGAACCCTTCGGGAAAACGAGCATGTGAGGACGCCGGAGGCCGCGCAATAAAAGGGGGGGCGTGGCTGACCTGGTCATGCGGCAGTTGTCGCACACCCAGCCGTGCTCCTTCTTGTTGTAGCGGCTGCAGGACTTGCAGGTGAACAAGCGGCAGTCCAGGCACCGACGCTTGCTGTTGACCAGGAACTTGAAGGGCTGCAGGCAGCGGATGCACAGAGAGTCGGCCAAGTTGTTCTGCGAACCCAGCAGCTCCCGTTTGTTGTCCTCCTTGTCGATGGAGTCCTTCAGCTTGCTGTGGAACGTTAGAATCATCATGTCGTTATCATATATCATATCATATCATATGATAGCAGTTGTATAAGACTAAAGAAAACACAAAGAACGCAGATAAGAGAAAGGTAGCAAGTTGTCCACCTTGGTGATCCGCCATGCCGTGTGTGTGTGTGTGTGTGTGTGCGGAGACAAGCGTGTCTTTGTAGCATCTCCGTGTGACTCCAGTCATGGTAGAGCGCAGCTTTCACGCTCGCATTCCGTGACAGCCGGTCACATGACCTGCAAGGCCATGAACAGTAGGGGCCATCTGACGGGGAGGGTAGGGGGGACCCACCCTAGTCGCTCTTCTTCTTTCTTGCGCAGGTTGAAGTCCCGTTGAATCACCTCCCAGACGTGCTTAGCTTCCTCGTCGGTCAGACGTGATAAATCCAGTTTGCGTTCCATGATGGAAAAAAAAGACCTCAGTTGGGAAGCAAAAATGGCCTTTGGTTAGTCTTAGTTCCAAAAAGACACATCTTATTCAAAACACAAGTTATCAACATTTGGTCCCAGGAAGGACTTGACTTGACATGATGACCTGGTCCAAAGATGTAACGTTCTACTTTCCCGAACCTCCTCAAATACCCGGACTTATAGAGATAGAACAGAATGGAGACGCAAAGAACTCACCTCCGTGCAGCTGCAGCTCCAGCCTTAGAGTGAGAAGATCAGCTGAGCGCTGGTTCACATGCTCCTGACATCATCATCACAGCTCACAATCAACACTTTGTTTGGCCCGATCACCACAGCACCCCCCCAGGACAAGACGACACACATGTTCTCCCCATAAGAGGAGGACGGCATGTTGGATTTTTGTGTCTCACTAATGCTCCTATTAGCGCATCCTAGCTATAGGTGAGGGCAGCCCCCCCCCCCTTCTCAGGTACGGTAGACAGAATCCAGTAGCCATGTTTTACCTTGGTATGATTTATTGATGTGCAGTAGTATTGTGAGTCAACATATAAGTCAACAAGTCATAGCATTGATCAGCTCATTGATCAGCTTTTCCTCGGTTATTCAAGCAGCTCCACATTCCGATCCATTTTCAAAATCGCTGACATCAGCGAGTCAGCCACCACGTGACCGCCACCGACGCCATCGCACCGATGGCAGAAGTGGCTGCTGCGGCGGAGGGGGCGGAGTTACACAAGTCCGAGTTGCAGCACTTGAAAGTAAAAGAGGACACCTGGAAAAGAAAAGAAAAAGCCATGGTTCCCTTAGCGCATCCTCGCCTGACCTTCAGAGCTTTTGATGCTGCTTCCTACCTGCGGGAACATCTGTCCCAGTCGGCTGTACTCGCAGTCGGAATACTTGAGGCACTGGCGGAATGTCATCCCTCCTGCAACGCACACAGGACGTTAACTCAGTTAGCGACATTCATAGGGGCGTGGTCGTGGAGGACAGATGTTCTTCAAAATAGGCTTCAAAGTCAGCAGCGTAAAGCAGTGCTACAAAGCGTGCTAGCATCAGCCTTGTTTACACTTGCATGTATTTTGTTCCCGCAGTGGTACGCAATGGTCATCAACAAGGGTGACTTTTCCACCACAGTGTACCTACATGTTAGCTTACTGTGTACTAGCTGTACGTACATGTTAGCTTTACAGTGTGCTAGCTGTACCTACATGTTAGCTTACTGTGTACTAGCTGTACCTACATGTTAGCTTACTGTGTACTAGCTGTACCTACATGTTAGCTTTACAGTGCAGTAGCTGTCCGTACATAATTAGCTTATGGTGTAGTAGCTGTACGTACATGTTAGCTTACTGTGTAGCAGCTGTACGTACATGTTAGCTTACTGTGTAGCAGCTGTACGTACATGTTAGCTTTACAGTGTAGTAGCTGTACGTACATGTTAGTGTACTAGCTGTATGTACATGTTAGCTTACTATGTAGTAGCTGTATGTACATGTTAGTGTACTAGCTGTATGTACATGTTAGCTTACTGTGTAGTAGCTGTACGTACATGTTAGTGTACTCGTATGTACATGTTAGCTTACTGTGTAGCAGCTGTACATACATGTTAGCTTTACAGTGTAGTAGCTGTACATACATATTAGTGTACTTGCTGTATGTACATGTTAGCTTACTGTGTAGCAGCTGTACGTACATGTTAGCTTTACAGTGTAGCAGCTGTACATGTTAGCTTTACAGTGTAGTAGCTGTACGTACATGTTAGTGTACTAGCTGTATGTACATGTTAGCTTACTGTGTAGCAGCTGTACGTACATGTTAGTGTACTAGCTGTATATACATTGTTAGCTTACTGTGTAGCAGCTGTACATACATGTTAGCTTTACCGTGTAGTAGCTGTTAGGATACAGTAGTTTACCATATTAGTCCCACAGATAAAAATGAGACAAAATGAGCCGATAAAAGCAATGATAGTAACAATGATGACAACCTCTCTCTGTGAGCGTCAGACAGGCGTCGTCATAGCTACAGTCTCGTTGCTTGGAGCAGCTGGATGTGTAGTCTTTACAACTGTAACAACGGATGGCTGATCCTGGAAGCACATCTTCAGGTTACACATTTTCATCTTTCATATGCGCTAGATAGCATATCTTCCTATTTATCTTATCATCATCATATTTGTCCAGGTATATCTACATACGGTACGGATGATGAGAGCAAACATGAATATGACATACCGATAAGAATTATTATTGATTATTATTATTATTGATAAGAAGTCCAACATACCAAGTCCCATCAGAGTGAAGCAAACCAGCAGAAAGATGCTAACAGAGAACGTCATCTTCCTCACAGCGCAGTCACTGTCAAATCACACGTGTACTGCTTTATACTTTATATACACATACTACTATCTCATACTCACATTCTGCTGTATACGCACATACTACTTTATACTTTATACACACATACTATCTCATACTCGCATACTACTATCTCATACTCACATCCTGCGTTATATACACATACTATTTTATACATACATACTATCTGATACTCGCATTCTGCTTTATACACATGTACTACTTTTGTGTACTGCGTTGTGTGTGTGTGTGTGTGTGTGGTGCTGCGAGGAGTACTCACCCAACTATGGAACTTGCCAGATGCCACCTCGCTTCAAACTGACCAACGATGGACGTGACCCAGCAAGGACACTCTTAGACCACGCCCACTGGGTGGGGCCTGATGGAACCACAAGGAGGCAAGGAGCGCCAAATGATGGTGCGTACAATATGTCACATACTGTATACATACATACTGTGTATATATACACGTACATACATACCATATACATACATACATACACATTCAGACATTTAAAGTGAAGTAAAGGACATACGTTGATGGGAAAACATAGAAAGAGTGACATATGTCAATCACGTCCTGCTTTTCCATAGCAATTTGAAGGTTCAAATCCCAATAATGACATTTTCTTAGCTTGATTTCTGTGAATTCATTGCTCATTCACGCCGCCATTTTGGGGACACACCATGACTTCTTATGGGTAAAGATGATCAAAGCTAGCTTCTGTACTTTCATGTGACTGTCAGCATACTTACTAGCATATTAGCATGCTTACTACTACTATATATTAGCATGCTTAATAGTACTGTATGTTAACATGTGACTGTCAGCATACTTACTAGCATATTAGCATGCTTACTACTACTATATATTAGCATGCTAACTAGTACTGTATGTTAACATGTGACTGTCAGCATACTTACTAGCATATTAGCATGCTTACTACTACTATATATTAGCATGCTTACTAGTACTGTATATTAACATGTGACTGTCAGCATACTTACTAGGATATTAGCATGCTTACTACTACTATATATTAGCATGCTTAGTAGTACAGTATATTAACATGTGACTGTCAGCATACTTACGAGTATATTGGCATGCTACTATTAGCATACTTACTAATACTGTATATTAACATGTGACTGTCAGCATACTTACTAGTATATTAGCATTCTTACGACTATGTTAGCATGCTTACTCATATATTATCATGCTTAATAGTGAATTAGATCACAAGCATATTGGCATACTAACTAGCATATTAGCATGCTTACTACTACTATATATTAGCATGCTACTATTAACATGTGACTGTCAGCATATTTACTAGTATATAAGCATGCTTACTACTACTATATATTAGCATGCTACTATTAGCATGCTTACTAATACTGTATATTAACATGTGACTGTCAGCATACTTACTAGTATATGAGCATGCTGACCACTACTATATATTAGCATGCTACTATTAACATGTGACTGTCAGCATATTTACTAGTATATTAGCATGCTGACCACTACTATATATTAGCATGCTACTATTAACATGTGACTGTCAGCATATTTACTAGTATATAAGCATGCTTACTACTACTATATATTAGCATGCTACTATTAGCTTACTTACTAGTACTGTATATTAACATGTGATTGTCAACAAACTTACGAGTATATTAGCATTCTTACGACGATGTTAGCATGCTTACTCATATATTATCATGCTTAATGGTGAATTAGATCACAAGCATATTGCACAACGAGCATACTGGCATGCTTACTAGTATGTTAGCATGTTTAAACTAGTGTATACCAACACCTCCATAGCGCCGCCAGTGGACAACCAATGACAGCACTTCAAGGACTCTAAAACAGGTGAATGCAAGCTAGAGGCAGCATAAGGGGCTCCTACAGGCAAGCTACGAGGAGCATATGTGGACCATGGAGCTGTTGGTACGCCGCCGCGGCGCCCGTGTCACAGGGAGGACGAGCCTGGCGTCAGGACGAGCGTGGCACCGCGCCGCGCCGCTAGCGATAGGATGATGACGAGCAGGAGAAGAAAGGTGCGGGTGTGTGTTGTTGCGGCGCGACAAAGGAAGCACAGAAGACGTGGACAAATGTCCAGTGTGAGCATTGTGCAGCAATTAGCTAACCGTGGTGTGCCTCAATAGGCTGCATTGTGTCAATGCATTCACACTAGCGCCATTGGAGCATCATAACAACATGTCATCTCCTCCTTATGGTCCAAATCATACGCTGGCTCATTTTCTTACACCATTTGTGTCCAGTGTGCCCTATAGGGGTGTTATGTCATGTCTAGAGGGCTCTAATGATGTTAAAGTGTATTTAAAAGGTGGTAAACAGGTTTATTATGCCTAATGTGTTTTATTTTCTCTTATGATGCTACTATATTGGGTCATATGAGTGTAAAGCTGACTATAGGGGTGTTACGTCATGTCTAGAGGGCTCTATTGATGTTAAAAAGTGGATTTAGAAGGTGGTAAACAGGTTTATTATGCCTAATATGTCTTATTTTCTCTCATGTTGACAACTATATTGGGTCATAGGAGTGTGATGGTGATTATAGGGGTGTTATGTCATGTCTAGAGGGCTCTAATGATGTTTAAAAAAGTGTATTTAGAAGGTGGTAGACAGGTTTATTATGCCTAATATGTCTCACTTTCTCTTATGATGTCTACTATATTGGGCGATAGGAGTGTAAAGGTGACTATAGGGGTGTTATGTCATGTCTAGAGGGCTCTAATGATGTTAAAAAGTGTATTTAGAAGGTGGTAAACAGCTTTATTATGCCAAATATGTTTTATTTTCTCTTATGATGTCTACTATATTGGCTAATAGGAGTGTAAAGGTGACTATAGGGGTGTTATGTCATGTCTAGAGGGCTCTAATGATGTTAAAAGGTGTATTTAGAAGGTGGTAAACAGCTTTATTATGCCTAATATGTCTTATTTCCTCTTATGATGGCTACTATATTGGCTAATAGGAGTGTAAAGGTGACTATAGGGGTGTTATGTCATGTCTAGAGGGCTCTAATGATGTTAAAATGTGTATTTAGAAGGTGGTAAACCGGTTTATTATGCCTAATATGTTTTATTTTCTGAATGATTTGTTTGGACACATTCGTCCCACCCATCCAATGCGGCTAACTGTCTTCCATGTCTACGTGTGTGACGTCATCGCCTTCCCACATGCCGATTGGTGGACAGGTGGCAGGCGAGCGGCGGCTCAGATGACCCATGAAGAATTCAGCAGCTTGGTTTCCACGCTGAGACGGCTGCAGGTGAGTCACCTTTCATATTCTTCTTCTTCCTTTTTGGAAAAGACACAGTCATCAATGCAATCCTTTCTTTTGCAGATCAACACAACGTACAGATCAGCATGGAGGACAACACCCTCAGTAGCTTTCTTTACATTTCATGACTCTTATATACATTGTAGAAGTACATTTATGCTATTGGCTAGTTATATACTGTATTTGTATTGCATGAGATGCGTCTGCTGGTCTAGTCTGCTTGTGTGATGCAAGCATGTGTCTTACAGGTGTGGAGTCTTTGGGTGAGGTGGGAATGCGGGCGTACCGAGTGGCGGTGAAGCTTGAACGTCTGCAGCACGCCTGCCACAGTTTGGTTGTTTTCATGCTTTTTCTTGGATTTCTTGTTTTCCTGTTCGGGTTGATTGACGGGTTGTTGCTGCCGTGCCAGTGGACAGGGTGCTGCTTCACCACATCAGCGCCGCGCTTGACCCGGGCGGCGGCGGAGTCGAACGCACGTGCTTGCTGAGCGAACCGGAAGTGACTCGGAAACTGAACAGGATGTTCTGCCACTCGAGGGCGGAGCCGTGGAGTCGCGTGACCTCGGAGGCGTCAAAGAAGATATGCGGTCTGATGTTCTGGATGTTCGACAGGTACCCAGGTCTCTAGTCCACATTCACAAGTTTCATAAATATTCACAAATAACTACACAATAATTCATATTATACTTTTAAATCACTTGAATGTAAATCATATCTAGTGTTTTTTGTGTGTTTGTTATAAAATCACGTTTATTAATCGCACACCCAGTTACACTGCCATTATATTCTTATCCCTTTTGCACATATCAATCTTACGAATTATTAAATTCTTTCTTGCGTGTTTGTGTATACAGTATGTACAGTAAGAGAGCTACGTAAAGTGCAAATTGGGTGGGGGTCCATTTATGCAGCAGACACACAACGTTCTGGTCAATAGTGTTGACAATTTCTGAATAATCGCTATGATATTGCTCAACATGACCGACAGAGGGCGTAGTTTTACAAATAAACAATGTACCGATATATAATGTAGTATAGTCATAATTATAAAATAGATATATTTTTACAATTCTTTAATTTGAAATATTTGTCATATAGAATATTAAAAGATGATATTGACAAAATCAAGATTATAAATCCAAAGGTCAAGAAATGTGTATTATTGTTGACATTTTTGCTGATAGACTAAGTAGAGGATGTATACTATATGATGATTAGCATGTATTGTAGAAATAGAGTGTATAGAGTGATGTTGTGTTGGTGTTCCAGGAACGGCTCGGGTCACATTGCGTCTCTTTCTCTTCATATTGCTCTTATCTGCCTAGCAGCTGACACACCGCCACGGAAATACCAAGGTACAAATATCGAAAAAAACTTTTAGCAGATATAGCTTGTATTTTTTCACTACTTCACAACTCTATGTATGTACTATGTATGTAATATGTGTGTGTGTGGATAGCCCTGGCATGTGCAGCTGCTGGTGCTTGTGGATCCATCAGCAGGTCTTCGCTCAGATCCTTGTTGGTTGACATGAGTCAGGTACTATCAGACAGCTACTATAGGTACATAGTATGATTATCAGGTATGTAGTATCAGACAGCTACTATAGGTATGTAGTATGACTATCAGGTATGTAGTATCACACAGCTACTATCAGGTATGTAGTATGACTATTAGGTATGTAGTATCACACAGCTACTATCAGGTATGTAGTATGACTATCAGGTATGTAGTATCATTCAGCTACTATCAGGTATGTAGTATGACTATCAGGTATATAGTATGACTATCAGTTATGTAGTATCGGTCAGCTACTATCATGTATGTAGTATCATACAGCTACTATCAGGTATGTAGTATCATACAGCTACTATCAGGTATGTAGTATCATTCAGCTACTATCAGGTATGTAGTATGACTATTAGGTATGTAGTATCATACAGCTACTATCAGGTATGTAGTATCATACAGCTACTATCAGGTATGTAGTATCATACAGCGACTATCAGGTATGTAGTATCATACAGCGACTATCAGGTACGTAGTATCAGTCAGCTACTATCAGGTACTATGTAGTATCATACAGCTACTATCAGTTATGTAGTATGACTATTAGGTATGTAGTATCATACAGCTACTATCAGGTATGTAGTATCAGTCAGCTACTATCAGGTATGTAGTATCAGTCAGCTACTATCAGGTATGTAGTATCAGTCACCTACTATCAGTTATGTAGTATCAGTCAGCTACTATCAGGTACTATGTAGTATGACTATCAATTATGTAGTATCAGTCAGCTACTATCAGGTATGTAGTATCAGACAGCTACTATCAGGTATGTAGTATGACTATTAGGTATGTAGTATCATACAGCTACTATCAGGTATGTAGTATCAGTCAGCTACTATCAGGTACTATGTAGTATGACTATCAGGTATGTAGTATCAGTCAGCTACTATCAGGTATGTAGTATCATACAGCTACTATCAGGTATGTAGTATCAGTCAGCTACTATCAGGTACTATGTAGTATGACTATCAGGTATGTAGTATCATACAGCTACTATCAGGTATGTAGTATCAGTCAGCTACTATCAGGTACTATGTAGTATGACTATCAGGTATGTAGTATCAGTCAGCTACTATCAGGTATGTAGTATCATACAGCTACTATCAGGTATGTAGTATCAGTCAGCTACTATCAGGTACTATGTAGTATGACTATCAGGTATGTAGTATCATACAGCTACTATCAGGTATGTAGTATCAGTCAGCTACTATCAGGTACTATGTAGTATGACTATCAGGTATGTAGTATCAGTCAGCTACTATCAGGTATGTAGTATCATACAGCTACTATCAGGTATGTAGTATCAGTCAGCTACTATCAGGTACTATGTAGTATGACTATCAGGTATGTAGTATCATACAGCTACTATCAGGTATGTAGTATCAGTCAGCTACTATCAGGTATGTAGTATCATACAGATACTATCAGGTATGTAGTATCAGGTAGTGCATGTATGTACAGTATGTACTATGAGGTGTGTAGTATTATGACGTGTGTTTGAGGTTCCCAGGCTGGTGGAGCAGGAAGTGGTGTATGGTGAGGCGGAGGAGGCGGAGGAGGCGCAGGAGACGGAGGAGGCGGTGAGGTTGTGTTTTGCGGGGGTGAGTAAAGAGTAAAGGTCGGCAGCCAATAAGAATGCAGAAGTTGACGTTGTCCCGCCCGCACAGGTGCGTGGCCACGCCCTGAGCGTTGACCAAGTGCAGGCGTGGCTGCAGAAGCAACCTCCTCTGTTGCTATGGTTACCGCTCTTGTCTCATCTGGCCGGTACTGGGACGCTAGTTCATGAGGTGCGCTGTGGCATTTGCAGGATACGTCCCATCAGAGGACTCAGGTGAGAGCCGTCGTCCAATCACAGCCAGCGCAGTTGCGTGACCTCTGTGTGTGTGTGGAGGTATCGCTGCACGAGGTGTGTGAGCTTCCAGGTGTGCCAGGTGTGCTTCCTCTCAGAGCGACACAAGCGTCACCACCCGCTCATGGAGATGACCACACAGGTGAGACACACAGGAAGTGCTCGACAATGGGGACAGGAAGTGGTGTGACACAAAGTCTCCTCTTCCGCTCAGCCCACCTGGCGAGAGTCCGTGTCCTCGTTGGTGCGATGCGCCGCCCGCTTCCTGTCACCACGGCGGCGTGGCGGAAGAGGAGCTGCCAGGGGGAGGGGCCTGAAGGACAGTCCCAGCAGGTGACCACACCTTTCACAATAAAATGCAGCCATCACTCACCTTTATCTTCACCTTCAACTTTGCAGCCACGGCGCCTCCTCCTATGAATCATACACAGGCACCGCCTCCCACTGTTCCTCATCCTCATCCCCGCACACTCATCACATGCTGATGGAACAGGTGACCCACCCACTCGTACACGCCGCTCCGCTTTGGACAGGTGTAGGGGTTCAAGCACCCCATCCATCATCTTGCTGCTCTTATTGGACATTTGCATTTTTCAGACACTGAAGACAGGGGAGATACAGCAGGACAGCGAGGAGGTCCCCGGACGGGACAGCGAGGAGGTCCCCGGACGGGACAGCGAGGAGGAACCAGGACTGGACAGCGAGGAGGTCCCCGGACGGGACAGCGAGGAGGAACCAGGAAGGGACAGCGAGGAGGAACCAGGCAGGGACAGCGAGGAGGAACCAGGCAGGGACAGCGAGGAGGAACCAGGAAGGGACAGCGAGGAGGAACCAGGAAGGGACAGCGAGGAGGAACCAGGAAGGGACAGCGAGGAGGAACCAGGACTGGACAGCGAGGAGGAACCAGGACTGGACAGCGAGGAGGAACCAGGATGGGACAGCGAGGAGGAACCCCCAAGACGGGACAGCAAAGAGGAACCCCCAAGACGGGACAGCAAAGAGGAACCCCCAAGACGGGACAGCAAGGAGGCCCCAAGACGGGACAACAAGGAGGCCCCACGGCGGGACAGCAGAGGAAGCGGTACACCATGTTGTGAAGACGAGGATTTGGTGGAAGAGGAGGTGAGTGAAAAAGAGGACACCCTGTCCACCAGGTCACATGACCTCCACTATGAGGAGGCAGATTGGGCGCAAGAGGAGGACGGGGGCGTGGCCGAGTCCAGTCCGGAGGAGCTGCTGCAGGAGACGGTGGACAGGCTGACACGGGTTTTGGGGAAGGATGTAAATGAGGTCTACCTTGCATCACAACATGTTTTCCATTTGATTGGATCAAGCCAGGGTGAGGGGGCGGAGCTTAATGAGGCCGCAATGCAGGTCGCAGACTCCTTATGCTGCCTGGTGGACACTATGAGACAAGCCCCGCCCCTGACTGGGATATCTACATGGCAAATATGAATATATATTCCATATTCTGTTCCCATTAGAAATGAATGGCCCATTTAAATGGCGCCATC
This sequence comes from Doryrhamphus excisus, assembly GCF_030265055.1. NCBI lineage: Eukaryota > Metazoa > Chordata > Actinopteri > Syngnathiformes > Syngnathidae > Doryrhamphus > Doryrhamphus excisus. The sequence goes on along the minus strand of NC_080475.1, from coordinate 10,703,151 downwards.
TGCTGGTGAAATGTCACCATTTAACATGAAAACTTCCAAAAATATATATATTAAAAATATATAAATATATATATATATTAATAAATTTATATATTACATATTTATAAATATTAAGCAGTCAGTTAACCAAAATAAAGTCTAAATATTCAGAGACATAACATTGTAATATGAGAGCCATTTATAGACTTGAAATATTCCAAAAAATAAGATATTCATAATATAAGACAACAAAATGATTTAAATACAAATAAATATATAGAATCAAATAGCTATAAAAAGCAGCAGAAATTGAATAATTTTCTGAGAAAAAGTCCCATTATGGAAAGAAAATTGGATTATAATGGGGGGATTCGTTAGTTGGGAGCCGGCCGTTGTCCCACAGGGAAGCGGCGCTGGAGAGTGAGGATGAACTGGCATCCAAGCGCTACTCAGCCGCCTTCTCACAGCCGCCCCGAGACCTTCCTCGTCGTGGCCGTTTGTGACGGAGCCTGCCCGTCGCAGGCGAGGAGGACGCGGCCCGTGCTTCCCGCACGCCCCGTCTGCGGACGGGCGCCGGGTTGGCGCTGAGCGCACTCACCATGACGTGGCTGCGGAGGGATGAGGCGGGACCCTTGCTTCCGCAAGAGCCCGAGGCCGCCTCCCCCGAAGGTCGGTCGGCGTTCAGGTCCGGGCTCAGACTACGGAAGAGTTTACGGGCGCACGGCGGCAGGGGGCCGTGGAGGATGGAACGTTTCAAATCTTTGGGGGGGTTCTTGATGATGCGATTGCCGCAGGGGTCGTAGAAGCGCATGGGGAAGGATTTATATTTGACCTTGGGGCGCTCAAGGTCCTGCCGCCTCTTCCTGCTGCGTTTCGCCGGCTTGCGGGCGGGGGCGGGAAACGTAGGCGAGCAGAGAAGGTAGACCACGGATGTGGCGGCCTGCAGCGGCGTCACGATGGGGGAGTAGGAGTGCGGAAGACGCTGGCGTTGCCCCCGGGGAGTCGTTTCCACTCCCGCTGGAGGCCGTGCGGCGGGAGGGGCCTCCGGCGTCGATTGGCAGACAGCGGGGACGACGAGGCGGGCGGTCTGAGTGCTGTGACTCACTTTGACCACCTGGAGAGAAAGCCATGTAGACACGTCACCCCTCCCCGCCCCAACAACACCCCCGCATCTTTCACCCTCACTCACCTGACACCTGGAAGCCGTCCTGAAGTACTTCCTCTTTCTCACTGCCTCCCCGTCCGTGTCGGCGAGAGGAAGGAAACCCGCGTCCTCCTGACCACGCCCACTCCTGTTTGACACAACACCATCATCATCATCCATTTCACAACAATGACGTCCACATATTAGCACCAAAATATCACCACCAACTCACCTTTAAATACATATTTACCACCTTCATTAGAGCCCTCTAGACATGACATAACACCCCTATAGTCACCTTTACACACACAATAAGAGAAAATAAGACATAAAACTTCTTTACCACCTTCTATATACACTTTATAACATCATTAGAGCCCTCTAGACATGACATAACACCCCTATAGTCACCTTTACACACCATAAGAGAAAATAAGACATAATAAACCTCTTTAACGCCTTCTATATACACTTTGTAACATCAATAGAGCCCTCTAGACATGACATAACACCCCTATAGTCACATTTACACACCATAAGAGAAAATAAGACATAATAAACCTCTTTAACGCCTTCTATATACACTTTGTAACATCAATAGAGCCCTCTAGACATGACATAACACCCCTATAGTCACATTTACACACCATAAGAGAAAATAAGACATAATAAACCTCTTTAACGCCTTCTATATACACTTTGTAACATCATTAGAGCCCTCTAGACATGACATAACACCCCTATAGTCACCTTTACACACCAAAAGAGAAAAATAAGACATAATAAACCTCTTTAACGCCTTCTATATAGACTTTGTAACATCATTAGAGCCCTCAAGACATGACATAACACCCCTATAGTCACTTTTACACACCATAAGACATAATAAACCTCTTTAACGCCTTCTATATACACTTTGTAACATCATTAGAGCCCTCTAGGCATGACATAACACCCCTATAGTAACCTTTACACACCACAATAGAATAGTGAAATTGGAAGTGTGACTACGGAGGGATTACTGCATATGCAAATGAGCGGCAGATAAGAGTCATGTGACCTGTCTAGTGACTCTTTGTCGAAGTAGCAGACAAAACGACCTCGTCTGAACTGTCGGACCAGGTCCTCCACCTTCTTCTCGTCTTCCTCTTCAATCTGGCTCCAGGTCTTGCCCCTGAAGGATGGCGGGATATTCTGCGGCACGCCACAAAGCACCGGGGCCGCATGCAGCTCGCCGCGGAGGGCGGCCTGGAGCCGCCGTGAGTACATCGGGTCCATCAGGTGGACCTGAGCGTCGGTTAGGTGGCTGATATCCGTGGCGTGCATGCCGGGTCGCCGGGGGTCAGGCACCTGGGAAAGCCAAGCAAAGATGTAAGCAAAGAAACACAGAGGGTTCACCCGCTCCCCGCGGTCCCCGCTCACCTGGACCAGCGAGTCCCAGTCCGAGTCGCTCTGCGTGTGTAGAGGCGCGCTGACGTGGAAGCTCTCCGTGTCCTCCTGTTGACGGCAAGCGTGAGTAAAACACCAAAGCGTCGGGAAAAAGAGGGAGTCAAACCTTTTCAGGAGTCCGCTCTTTGGGCGCCGCCAAGTGCCGATGCCGCCAGCTTTGATGGTGTGCCCGACGCAGGGGCCGCGTTCCCGCATCTGGACCCTTGGCGGACCCTGCGCTTTTCCTCCTGTCGGTCTTCCTGTGGGCTTTCCTGTGCACGGGGGGCGTAGGTCTACCTCGACCGCTCTCCTCCGGTCGGCTGAGAGGACCGGCACCTACTTCCGCATCGTTCAGGTGGTGGCGAGTGCCCGATGAGGAGCCATCTTTATCCGGCAGCTGTGTCGGTAAAAGGGGAGCAGACAGGAAGTCCGAGTCCGAGTCCCTTGTGGATGCAAAGACACACGAAGAGGCCGAGTGGAGCACAAGATGGACAAGAAAGACGTCAGCCACGCTAACCAGCAGTAGGCAGAACAAGATATTAGGAGAGAAAGGTGGATCTGTGGAAACATGAGGCGTCTGTGTGGCATTCCGGACCTGCCATCCTCGGAGCAGCGTGGGTGGTGCAACAAGACGTCCCGCAGGAAGCGCTCCAGTAGCGTCTCATCACCTCGGCTACCGGTGACCCCGGAGGAGCCGGCGACACGATCCAGGTGTCTTCCACTGGACAGATGCTGAGGACAACAATCGTGTTAGATATCAGCAGGAAATGGCACCACACTTGGTGCCCAAAGTGCGGCTCTGGTGCCACAAGAGCAAACATGGAAAAACCCTATGTACTAAAAATACTGTGGGAATAGTATTTTCAGTCACCTGATCCAGGTCTTTGTAGTGGACTTGGCAGCAGGCGCAGTACCCTCGCCGACACGGGGCGCATCCAGATGGCCCTTGCTGAGACTCTGCCCACATCCTGTGACATATTTTGTTGTATATTAATATGATTGACATAACTACGGTTATACCAATTGATGACTTACAAGCATACAATTGATCTTAGCAGTCAAAGCCGTACCAAACCACCGAGAAGTAAATGCAGTGGTTCATACCAAATGTGGCACTCCTGATCCAACTAGTTTGTAGTTTCTGTCATCAAAAAAAAGGACAAGCCCCTCCCTTTGTGGTCCTCTGCCCAATGAAAGGCGACCTGCCCTCGCCACGTGGCCAATCACAGGTCAGCCCACGAGTCCCCAATTACCATGCCGAATCTCCACTTTAGCTGCTGTTAACGAACATTAACGCCGACATGCGAGCTTCCTTGAACAACATATAACTCTTTATTCGGGTCAATGAGACCCAGGTAACCCCGGGGAGTCACGTGACGTGTTCCAACAAGCGCTGCCCTGCGACAAGTCATCGGCTCGAACTTTGCCCCGTTTACTGTTTAAAACTTTAAACCACCCTTTAAGGTTTCCTTTGCTATTAGCATCAACAGGCAAACATTTCAACTTACCTCGTTTTACTTTCAGACAGTGGAAAACCATCTTCCGCCCCGCGCTTTCGGTTGCTTCCGGTCTCTCTCCTTCTGCGACTTGACCGTGCTACGCGCGCAACCGGAGTCTGCCACCCCCTGCAGGCCACAATGAGAACTACAGATACTTTTCATCAGCTCCGTTGGGCTGAAATCCTTTTGAAACAATGTGGCCAATTTAAACTCTGATATTGACATTATACAATGAAAAGCATATCCCTTTACAACATTACACTACAAAAAAAATATATAAAAAAATAAGAGCCAACTTTCATCAAGTGCTTTATTTTGAAACATTATGTTCAGATTTTGTTAAATGCAGCAACATCCATTGACTGAACAAAATCTTCAAATGCGGTAATTTGCTCCTCCAGAATGTCAGTGCCCACCTAAAAACAAAACACAACAGTCAGATACGAAACCCATCAGGGATACTTTGCAGAAATTCACTTGGTGGTCAGGAACCAGTTAGCTGCCATTAATGGACTGGTTTTGGTCAATAACACAGGATCTAAACAGCCTTGCTGGAGGAGTTTTAATTAAAAAGGTGCACTTTTACTTTGACACAGCGTAAAACTGACATCTACTGGCTTGCCAAGGAACTACCAACACCACACTCACCTTGTCGTCTTCCACCACACAGTTGATCTGCAGCTTCTTGATACCGTAACCCACAGGAAGCAGTTTAGCTACAGGAGCACAACAACAACGCATGTCAAAAGCTTTTCCAGCTTACAAGCAAGGAAAAACATAAGCAGGCCACGCTTCAGATCATGTAACAGACATCACAGCTTCAGCCGAAAGATGGTGAAATACAAAATCATCACATTAGAGACCCACGACCCTGAAACCCAGCATGTCCGCTTCTGCTTACACTGCCCCCAGACGAGTCCATCCATCTGGATGCTGCGGACGCACTCCTCTAACTTTGCCATGTCGGTCTCATCGTCCCAGGGCTTGACATCCAGCAATATGGACGATTTAGCAATGAGGGCAGGTTCTGAAGGGAAAACAAAAAGTAGTAGAGTTACGCTAAAGCTGCATCTCAAATAAAATACTCGTCAGTACACAAGTCAACTCGTCAGGTAAATAAGGCATCCATCAGGTATCAGCCGAAAGATGGTGATTAGGTATCATCATCAAGAGTGCACGGAAGTGGAAGAGAAGACTGTTGGGAGGGGCGGGACTTACTCTTTGCTTTCTTGGCTGCATAGGCTGCCACACGCTCCTCCTTTAAGCGAGCAGTCTCTGCATCTTCCTACAGGAGTCATATTGTAGTATTTATACAAGCTAACAGGCTGATGTTTTCGTAGTACGGCGTATCCAAACATGAACTCACCTCATCAGAGCCAAACAGGTCAATATCATCATCCTCATCATCGTCCTTTGTGGTGGCGGGGGCGACAGAGCTCGCCGTGGTGTCGGCCACACCCACTGGCCCGTACTGTCCCAATGGCTTCTTCACACCTGGAAGGCTGACAGATGAGGTGGGCTTCAGTCAGACGTCACACGCGTCAACAACAACAGTTACCTGTTCTTCTGGCTCTGGTAGGACTTGATGTGGTTGAACCAACGGAGTGCATGGCAAAGCTCGGCTGGGGGTGAGGATGCCACCGCCTCAAAGACAGCAACGTCGGCTTGGGACGGAACATACCTGAGAAGAAGAGATGCTTCGTTCAAGGTACAATACCACAACAGTTGCTACGGTAGCCACATTGCATTGGATTTGTCTAAGCTGCACTGTAAATAAATACAAGGAGTACCTCTCTTTTATACATTCACACATGCCATGATATACTTGGGAAACAGTTAAGCACCAAAAAAGTCACATTGTTTTGGTGCTAGACTTGACCTATCCAATATGGCGTCGTCGTTGACGTAAGGCTCAACGCGAGATGCGGCGTCCATGTATGGCTACTGCCAACAGTACAGACCCATTTCATTCACAAAACATAGAATGAGGGAAAACACCAGGATACAGTTGCTAAGACATTGTCATGTCATGGTCGCGTATGTTCCCTCATGTTTTCGTGTCAGGTTGTGGCTAACTAGCAGCTACTAGTTAGCCACGCGATGCCAAGATGGCGCCGCCGGTAACTTCACCCAATCTCCGTATTTCCTTCTCCCGTTTGCACAGCACAGTCTGTTGTTCTTTTCTGCGGTACTGACCCCTCAATGTAGCTCCGATCCGAAAGGAAGTCGTTGAGCACTTTGAGGCCTGAAGTCGCGTTCAGGTCACCGAAACCCATCCTGACAACGTGTGGCTTCTGGAGGGGGAAGAAGGACCGAGAAGACGGAAAGCCGCCATTTTATATCGGAAGTCTGGCTCCTCCTTCCAACTCCTCCTTCTCAAACGAGGAATGTTGAACATCTTCCATAAGTCCCAACATTATTTTTTACATATTTTTTACAAGTGGTTACGCTTCTAATACTATTTATGACTTATTATGAGTCGGTTTGTTGTCAAATATGAGTACTCTACTGTACGTAGTATGTGTGCTGCTAGCATGAAGAACATGCAGTCAAACCAGTTTGTGATGTCATGGACTCCTGCCTCAGTCCACACACTTTTTATGTAGTAACACGACTGGGTCAGCCTTAAGGACCAGGAGAAAGAGTGAGAAGACGTCATGGGTCAGACACAAACGTCCAAAAGTCCACAGGTAACTACACACATTTTATAAACTACAAAGCAAGTGACACACAAGTTGACTACATTGCTAAATACGTATATTCTTCACATTGTGTGTAGCTCTAACATATTGAATTCAAGTAGAGAACATGTATTTGAAAATGCTTTACATAGCAATTTGAAGGCGAATTTAGAATATAATCTGTAAACCTAAAATAAAAAATAAATCACCCAACATGCATTGCAGCGGTTTATCCGTGTATAAGAAATCCATTCTATAGTTGGGCTAAAAACCCAATTTCCTAGCTTGTTTTTCAGGAATTAAATTAAAGAATTTTGTAAGAAGAGTTGGATTGTAATATTTGACACCCTACTAAGACATTACAGTTATTGTATTGATTTTAAATGAGTTTTTGTAGTAAAAAACTCTGAGCTAGCTTACCGGACATGCCGCCATTTTGGGGACACACCGTGGCTTGTTAATGTGTTAATGCTAAAAGCTAGCTAGTTTCTGTAGCTTGTTTTCTATAAATTTATTGAGTAAATATAGTAAGAATACATGAATTGTAATATTTGATGAAAGAATTACAATTGTTTTATGGTGTTAGTGAAGTGTTAAACACTGTGTTATAATGGATGTTGCTGTCAGTTGAGTGTGTAGCAGCTAAAATCCTAATCACGTGGTCCAATTAGGTGGTCCTGATTGGTTTAGATTCTGCTGGAAAGACGACGCTGCTGGCTCGACTGCTGACAGGACAGGTGAGGCTCCGCCCCCACATCCGGGCATCACCACGTGTGTGTGGCTGACGTCTTACCGTGACCCGGCAGGTGGTGGACACGTCGCCAACCATCGGATTCAACGTGGGTTCTTTCTACTTGGACAAGAAGACATGGTTGACAGTTTGGGACATCGGAGGACAAAAGAGCATGATACCCAACTGGAGGTAAATACGCACTTTATTTCTTCCCATTTCCTCTTCTTCCTCGCGGCGTCGCCTTCAGGTACTACCTGGATGATTGTAAGGCGCTGGTCTTCATGGTGGACAGTAGCGACCCCGGTCGGATGCCGGAGGCCCAGAAGGCATTGAAGAAGGTTCTGAGTGACGAAAGGCTACAAGGTGTTCCTCTGATGGTTCTTGCCAACAAGGCGGACCAGCCCGGTGCCATGAGCGTGCAAGAGGTAGAACTCGCTGCGACAACGCTTTATCGTTAAATCAGACACCGTGTGGGGTTCTTTCATTCTTCGCCGCCATCCCTACGAGCAGATCTCCAAGCAGCTGGGCGTGTCCAGCTACCCGCAGCTGCTGTGGGAGATTCAAGCATGCAGCGCTCTGCAAGGCGTCGGCTTGCGGCAGGCCTTCACTTCCGTGGCTAAACTCATCAAGAAGAACTCCGGCGGGGTCCGACGCAGATGATTAGCTAGAAGACGACAAAGACTAGCAAAATACTAGTGGAAAAATGGAAGGATGCCACTTTCACTTTCACTTGTCAGATCATCAAACAAATGGCTGCAGGAAAACACTTCTTAATTCCAACACGGCAACACTGCCACCTCCTGGCCACCGCTAGCGCCGCATGTTGAATGGAAGGAATAAAACACTCCAAGGTTCAAATAGGATTTATTGTGCTGTGTGAGGTACAATGTATACTATATCAAATACAAATAGTCGTATTACTGGTAAATATTCTTTGGTTGTACATAGAAGAGAAGGTGTTCCAAGTGCAGCAGGAATGTTAGCATTGCAGGGTTAGCGTGTTTGTATTCAGGTATGGAATGTCGTGAGAAGGTGCCGGTGCTATAAAAATGCTAATGATGGTGTTAGTGCGAGCAACACTAAGACGCTGTGTTAGCAATGCTTAGATGAAGGTTGGTCTGGGAGCAAGATCTTATTCCTCAAGAGAAGCTGAAGGCTCCTGCTTGGGTTCCGGATCCTGCAGCAGCGTGGCGGATAGAGCGTACTCCTCGCTCACACCTTCAGAAGTCACACTGACCTCTGCAGGGCCTGCTGGCTCCTCTTCACCCTGCTGTTCATCTGCTGGGGTCATCTGCTGGTGGATCTCCGTGAAGGTCACCCCCTCATCGTGGCCGCTCATCGGGGGCAGCTGGACATGGTCCTCTGGGACCGGAGCCTCTTCCAACTGAGTGAGATGTTCCTCAGGAGGCTGTGAGTCGGACTTGCTGCGAGGCTGTAGAGACACACGCCTTGTAGGTCATACAGATGAAGAGTCCAGGGTTATCTGGAGGTCATACCTTCTTGATGCCAAAGGTCAGAGGGGACACCTTCAGGCTGGCGGTTTTCTGTTTGATCCTCTCTCGTTGCTCAGCCGAAACAATTTTGGTTCCAATCTTTGTCATCTTCTTCTCGATGTTTTGTCGTGACAAGGCTTTCTTCAGGTTGTCGACCTGCAAGATGGATGCCAGCAGGCTCAGTCCAACGCTGTAAACCTCGCAGAAACATTGGCGTGTCTTACCTTCTTCATACTGGAGCGTTTCAGCTTCTCAGCTCTGGACTTCTCCATGTTCTCCAAGTCTTGAGGCCATATCTCCTCTTCCACGTCGTCCTCCAGGCCCACATCCTCGTCAGATGACAGGTTGATGGTATGGAGTCCACCCTCCGAGGGCTGATCTCCTTCCACGCCTGGCGCAAGTTCATCCCCTTCTTCCAGAATCTCATCGCGAGGGAATGGAGGTGCATCCTTCACAAAGACACTGGCGGGGATCTCGTTCTCCTCCTTTAAGGACCCGCACAACCACCACAGTTAGCCACAAACACGCAATCGCTAATGTGCTGCTAACACACACAGGCTAACATGTACACACACTAACACACACGTGCTAATATACACACATGCTACCATGCACACACTAATATACACACATGCTAACATGCACATATGCTAATATACACACACGCTAACATGAACACACGCTAACACACACATGCTGACAAACACATTCTTACATGCACACATGTTAACGTGCACAGATGCTAACAAACAGCACATGCTAACATGCCCATATGCTAACATATACACATGCTAACCAGCGCATATGTTAACCCAGCACATGCAAACATGCACAAATGCTAACATGCACACACAATAACATAAAAATAGCAACACAGACACATGCTAACATATATACATGCTAACATATATACATGCTAACATGCACGCATGCGAAGCTACACACATGCTAACACATAGCACATGCACACATACAGACATGCTAACATGGACACACTAACACAGCACATGTCAACATGTGCACATTTGAATATGCACACTAACACACAGCACATGTTAACATGCATGCGTGATAACATACATACACACACTAACATGCTAGCACACAGAGTGACAGACAGCCATACTAACATGCACACACATGCTAACGTGTAGGAGGTGAGGAATGTGGAAAATGTTGAGTATTGGTGGGAGGAGGCAGGCACATGATTCCCCAAAGCTAACACTAGTATGCTACCATATACATGGTATGCTACGACACGGGTGGATGGATGGATGGAGTAGCATGTGAGGAAGGTAGATGATGAGATGCGACGGCAGTAGAGGAGCTGACCTGAAAGATGAGAACTTTGAAGCCATTTCTGTTGGCCAGGTGGGCGTGGTTGGCCTCCAGCTTCCTGACCTGTGCGCCCTGGCGCTCCATCTTGTCACGTACCTAAGTACACATACTGCATATTGTACACGCTATGCACGCGTCATCGTGTCATGCGGCGTCCTGACCTCCTTCATGGTGACGGAAAGCTTGCGGCTCTTGTCCAGCAGTTTGCTGACGGTGTTGGAGGTGTGGCTGTGGCTCTTGGACAGTTTGAACATATCGGCCTGGATCCCTCTGACCACGCCCTCCATCTCCACCTGATGGGCCTAGCGTACGTGATACATCATATGGTGTTATGTATGATGCACGGTCGTTACCATACTCACTGGCTTCAAATACGGGAATAAAGTAATCATGATGGGAATAGAGTAATCATATTACGGGAATAAAGTCATCATATGATGGGAATAAAGTCATATTACAGGAATAAAGTCATACTACTGCAATAAAGTCATACTACTGCAATAAAGTCATATGGGAATAAAGTAATGATGGGAATAAAGTCATATTACGGGAATAAAGTCGTCATGATGGGAATAAAGTCATCATATTACGGGAATAAAGTCATCATATGATGGGAATAAAGTCAACATATTACGCGAATAAAGTCATGTGAATAAAGCCATCGCATTAGTTTACTAAAGTCATCATATGATGGGAATAAAATACGGGAATAAAGTGGTTATATTATTGGACTAAAGCTGTAATGTATAGGAATAAAGTGGTAATGTTATGGGAGGGGAATAAAGTGGAGGAAGCGTATTAAGAAGAAGGATGAAGTACAGTGAGTACACTACAGTACAGTCAAGTGGTTAGCGTGCAGACCTAACAGCTAGGAGACCCGAGTTCAATCCCACCCTCGGCCATCTCTTTGTGGAGTTTGCATGTTCTCCCGGTGTTCTCCGGGTATTCCGGTTTCCTCCCACATTCCAAAAACATGCTAGGTTAATTGGTGACTCCAAATTGTCCATAGGTATGAATGTGAGTGTGAATGGTTGTTTGTTTATATGTGCCCTGTGATTGGCTGGCCACCAGTCCAGGGTGTACCCCGCCTCTTGCCCGATGACAGCTGGGATAGGCTCCAGCATGACCGCGATAAGGCTGTGATATAAAAAATGTGGAAAAAAATGAAGGAAGCGCTGTGAATACTTTCGGAATGTGCTGTAAATGAGGAAAGAAGTGGTAAAAAAGGAGTGAAATAGAAAGGATGTGTTATGTAAAATGGTGCATAAGGTGAGAAGATAGAAATACAGCACATAAAGTAAGACCTGTGAGCCTATTTGGCAGAATATGACAGTTTGCAGGTTTGAGCGTGAGGCGGCCCCACCCTTGACTCACCTCCATCTTGTGCTGGTTCTCCTGCACCACGTCCAGCATGTTGACCAGCTTGTCCAGCAAAGTCAGCACCGTGATGGCGTTGACGGGGCCTTGGCCCATTTTCTCCAGGTCAAATCCAGCCGTGCCCGAGAAGGGCTCCTCTCGCTCCTTCTCTTCTTTCAACGGGTCCTGCTGCTCTTGGACCTGGGCCGGGACCACCGGGTCCTGGATCTGGTGGGGGTCGGTTGTCACCATGGTCTCGGGGGCCCGAACGGCACGGTCGCTCATCAGACGGGAAAAAGTTGTGCGGCGTGAAAAAGACTGGAAACTTTGCTTGGGTTTGTGTGTGCTGAGCTCCGCCCTCAGCGGCCCTGCGGGGAATGCACACCTTTAACTCCTGCACTGCCACGCACACGCACACACACACACACACACACACACTCAGTGTCCACTCTTTGGGGACACTTGCATAATCAGTCAATACATTCAGCCACATTAAATGTACATATTATACAATGACAATTCTATATGATTACCATAATAGAAAACGGGCAGGTAAAGAGTTAATTAAGTTTCAACATGTTACCATGACAACAGTGTGTGTGTGTATTGGGGGAATGTCTCTCGCCCTCGTGCCTTCCCCGTGAAGTCATCTGGAAAGAAAGAAGGCTTTCCCTTCCGTCACACTTCCTTTCAAAAATAGATTTGAATCCCACGCCTTTCACCAACGACTCACGGTGTACGGCATAAGTATTTAAGTCGGCGATTTTTATTTCGACTTCGTTTAGCTACATTAAATCTACTGTTAAAGGAATTCGGACAATTTTCCTCTCCATGCATTTCCTGGGAGAGCCGACCCCGCTGTTTCGGCAGCCAATGGCTGCTAGATATACTGACATGTCCAGCGCCAATCAAGGCAAAGGAGAGGAACAAGACTGTGTGTGATTGGTTGACAGTGCGAAGTAAACAGGAAGTGATACGGAAAGCACAGAGACGACTTTATTTTAAACGAAGTTGTTTGTATAATTACTCAAAAGCGCCGTCGTCACTATTTCGGCAGCCAATAGCTGCAAGAAATACTACGATGTGGGCCGCCAATTAACCCAAAGGAGAGGAACAAGGTGTGTGATTCGTTGTACCTGGAACAAGCAGCATGAAATTTACAAGATTAAAGTCCAAATATATATAATATTCAAGGTTGTAAAACAACGAAAATAGCATTACAACACGATGAGGAAAAATGCTGCAATATTCTATATATTTAAAATGATTGAAATTATTTTTTTACACGAATAAAGCCTAAATATGAAGTGAAACAGTCACAAAGAAAACTCTTTTTTTATTTTAAATTTTATTTATTTAAAGTTGTAATATTATGACAAACAAACTTAACTTATTAACTTATTTTGGGGAAAAAAATTATAATATTATGGGAATAAATGTATACTGATATACGAATAAAGTCATAATTTATGTGTATAATGTATAATAATATATTAATAAAGTCATCATAGGTCATGCCAGAATAGTGCAAGCACACTGGTGAGGCCTCCAGGAACTGCCAACATCGGCTGTGACGTAAGGACACACACTCACTCACACACACACACACACACACACACACACACACACACACACACACAGTCAAAATCAGGACTTGGGACAATGTGGGGAGGGGGCTTCCTGACAGTCGTAGCATACCGTACATTGTATGGGTGCTCATGACACTACAAAGACATTGAAGTCAATAAGGTGATTTCTTGTGAATTCCAGGAAGAGAGCATATAGCGAGGAAACAGCCTGGCTTGGAAAGGAAATGTGTGGACAAAAAAACAAAGTGACTGACCCCAGCGTGCCCTGCAGCTGAAACAATCACACAGAAATCTGCTACTGTCAAGCTTTCCACTTCAAGGAGATGTCAGGTAACCATATTAGACTCCAAAAACAACAAGAAAACTACACAAAAAACTCAACCAAAACATTGGTTTTTAGAACGCTCTCCAATATAGGAAAGGTTTTCATCGCTTTTCTGTTTTTAATTATCAGCTCCAGTGACTCATATAATATCTTCAGTTCAGAAGAAAAGCCGTGAATATTTGGTTTACATGACATCACTCTGGAGTTTACCTAATAAACTAATAAATTACACAGCATTCTCCCAATCTGTATGAAGGTTACGTTGTAGCAACAAGATAATTTCCACTCTGATGTCAGTGAGTGTATTTTAAAAAAACATAAATAGTCAAATGGAGACTTCTGTCCAAAATACTTGAAAATTGGAGCATTCATAGAAGAAGTGCTTTATTGACTCTTCTTCAATTTTGCAAAATGAGCATTGTGATGAGATGTGTTTAGCTTCGGTGGTGCTAATTCATGTTATTCAGTTACGGTAAACAATTTAAATATTTTATCGAAGCATAACTGCTTTGTTTTTCCACGTTTCTGCAAGGTGCTGTAGCACACTCCTGCCCGCTAGATGGCAGTAATGCACGTATCCATTTGGATTCCGGAAGAGAAAACGACAGCGAAGAAGAAGACGAGGCGGAAGTAGACGACAAAAGAAAGTGGTCAGCTGACTGAAGCCAATCCAACAGGAGTAAATATAGTATTTATTATGCGTTATTAAATATCACAGTTGCCGCCCTGAATCCAGTTTACATCTCAGGAAAAGACGAAAAGAGCATGGCGCTAATAACAGCCAACTGGAATCCGCTGGGAGAAGCTTTTTACCGGTAAGTTTGTGTACGCTATCCATCATCAGCCCTATGTTTATACATCCTCCGACTGCTACTAGTCATAATAAATATTTGACTTCAATAGCTTCCGTCCTAAGATACTCTTTTCATCTCCTGTGACGACATAGAATACATAATTCATTCACATCATCTGTCATTCTTGTCTTTTGCTTCTACATGTTTACTATGGCTTGTAGTAAATGTTGGTTAGGTGACCGAAACCTGATTTGATGCTAAAAATTAAAATACATTAAAATGTAAGCAAATATGCCTGTTTTGAAATTCACTATATTAAAATAACGACTTAAAAAATCCTTTTACTAAAATGCAGTGTTTTATAAATTTGTAAATATGACGTTTCAAAATTGACCTATACACTTCCGGTAAATTGAGACACAATAATGTATTGGTGTCTCAGAGCCAACCAATGGGGTGTCAAGGTGCATAGTCACGTGGCACGTGTCTTGCAACAAATAAAACCGGATGTGTGAGTTTGGAGTAGTCAGCATTTTTAGAAGCTGAATTTAAAAACAGCATATTTCAGCAAAAATGATTTTTTTAAACACGTGCATTTTTTAAAATTGTTATTCAATGGGATTTTTAGTATAATTTATTGTTTAAAAATATCATTAATTGTAACGCAATGAATTTAGAGTCTATAACAAATACTACAATATTGGCAACAAACTATAGTCGCCACCTAGCGGTCACCAGAGGTAAAGCATTCTAGAATGACTGTGTGGGTTGAACTGACAGATTTTGTGTGTGTGTGTGTGCAGTAAAACAGAACTGTACGAGATGAGTTGGAACCTGAGAGACGGACTGAAGGACTGCTTGGTGGCGGCGGCACCGTATGGCGGGCCTATAGGTACACGCGCCGTGCATCACACCAAAGCCTGGATCTAATTACACGACTCAGACTTGCTTTTCATTATCAATTCATGACGTCATTACTTTTTTCACTTCATATTTTGACTTTATTCTTGTAAAATGACTACATTGCTTATTTCTTTACCTGATTCAATACCAAAGACTGTTTTTTTTTGAGAGGCAAAAAGAGGCGACATTTCACGCAGTTGTCAGCCATAAAAACGGGCATAAGATGGCATAAGTGCAATGTATCAACTGCTGGACAGGAAGTAGGAAGTGCGAGAGCACGGTGGGGTATAGCATGCAGAAGGTTAGGCATTGTAGGAACATATTAACGCGTGCACACACACAGGGTTTAGTTTTCCAATATAAAATGGTGGATGGTGTTTTTTGTTTTTTTTTAGTCGGGAACTGATATTTCCCTGAAACCTACCTATGTTTGACTGCTGATGACTCAGGAACGGAAAAATGAGAGTGTAGTCTTGGTTTTGGTTAGGATATTCCTTGGAAGATCAGTCCATATGGAAAAGTTTGTGTGGTTGGTTGCAGCTCTCCTCAGAGAACCTTTGAGACGTTCTCCAAGTTGTCGTCCTCAGCTGGAGATTTATTCTGCTTCCGGACTTGTCATTGCCACTTTTCCGGTAAGCATGGTGACACTGAATGCACCACTCCTGGACCCGGGTGGATCAGTCAGCTGGTGTGTGTGTGTGATAGTGGAAGAGCGGCCCCGTCATCCAGCTGGGTTGGACAGTCTGTGATGAGTTGCTGTGCGTCCAAGAAGATGGTTCGGTTCTGATCTACGACCTGTTTGGATCCTTCAAGAGACACTTCAGCATGGGACAGGTGAGACGCGCGGACCGTGTTCCAGCACCTGGCCAACATGGCGTTTAAGCTTCATGTCCTGCTTTGTGCAGGAAGTGGTCCAGTCTCAGGCCTTAGAAGCCAAAGTCTTCCATTCTCCGTATGGGACGGGCGTTGCCATAGTAACAGGCTCCTTCCGCTTCACCTTGGCGACCAACATCAATGACCTGAAACTGAGGAGATTACCCGCAGTCCCAGGTAACGCCCACGCCGCGGCACCCACACCACCCACGCCAACCCCAAGTGATGTTTACTCGCCGTGTGCATGCAAGGCCTGCAGGCGGCGCCGTCCTGCTGGACCGTCCTCACTCAGGACCGCCAGACTAAAGTCTTACTGGCCACCGGGGCGGAGCTTTACATCCTGGACAACACGTCCTGTACGGCCGTGGTGAGACAGACACACATATAGATCGATGCCGCAACGGAGACGCAGACAGGAAGTAACCCGCCACCGTCTCGCTGTCAGTGTCCTCCAGGTCTCGGTCCTCAGTCGGGCAACGTGGTCCACATGTCCGTGTCCTTCAGTTACAAATATCTGGCTCTCTTCACCGACGGCGGACACCTGTGGACGGGCTACTCTGACCTTCAGGTGAACCTCCATGTTGTCTCGTCACATTGGAGGGGGTGTGGTCTCGTTGGATGATTGACAACTGTGTCTTCCAGGAGAACCTGAGTGAAGCCGACACCAAAGTCAGGACGCCACCCAAGCAGATGGTTTGGTACGTGGGACAAACAAAGGAAACACATCCATTGTTCAACTTCCTGCTGTACCGTACCTGCATGTGTGTGTGTGTGTGTGTCCAGGTGTCGCAGGTCCAAGTCCCAGCAGCCATCTGTGGTTATGGTGTGGGATCGGCTCCTCCTGGTGGTGGGACTGTGTAATGACATCATCCAGTATGTTCACTCTTTATTATGTTTAATATGTCTAATAATGGGCGGCACGGTGGTCTAGGGGTTAGCGCGCAGACCTCACAGCTAGGAGACCAGGGTTCAATTCCACCCTCGGGCATCTCTGTGTGGAGTTTGCATGTTCTCCCTGTGCATGCGTGGGTTTTCTCCGGGTACTCCGGGTTCCTCCCACATTCCAAAAACATGCTAGGTTAATTGGCCACTCCAAATTGTCCGTAGGTATGAATGTGAGTGTGAATGGTTGTTTGTCTATATGTGTCCTGTGATTGGCTGGCGACCAGTCTAGGGTGTACCCCTACCGCCTTACGCCCGAAGACAGCTGGGATAGGCTCCAGCACCCCCCACGACCCTCGTGAGGAAAAGCGGTAGAAAATGAATGAATGTCTAATAATAGGAGTGTAAAGGTGACTATAGGGGTGTTATGTCATGTCTAGAGGGCTCTAATTATGTTAAAAAGTGTATTTAGAAGGTTTAGAAGGAAAAGGTTTGGACACCCCTGGTTTAGTTGTCCGTCAAGTAGTGTTTGACCTTTCGCCCCACTGCAGATTCCCTCTAGAAAGTCCGTGTGTGTGCGTTGGGGAGCTGGACGGCGTTCGGATCATCAGCGCAGCCAATCAGGAGCTTTTGCAGGAGGTTCCGCTCGTCTGTCAGGACATCTTCAAAATCGCCTCCATGGCACCCGGAGCTCTGCTGCTGGAGGCCCATCGTGAGTACGAGGTAAACGCTCACCGCTTCCTCTCCAGCCGCTTGGACCAGGATCAGGTCCTCATTGGAAACACGGACAACACTAGACACATTCAGAGGGAGTGATGATATGTATGCTACTGTAATGATGGCTGAGACACACAAGCACCAGACTTGATGCTTGCTGCTTTCAGTGTCCCTCAACTCACTTCCTGTCCAACAGTGGGAAACATTTACAGCAACACACACAGGCATGAGTCTTATTTATGCTGTTTTTTTCTCTTTTTATGTCTACTATATTGGGTAATAGGAGTGTAAAGGTGACTATAGGGGTGTTATGCCATGTCTAGAGGGCTCTAATGATGTTAAAAGTGTATTTAGAAGCTGATAAGCAGGTTTATTATGCCTAATATGTCTTATTTTCTGTTATGATGTCTACTATATTGGGTAATAGGAGTGTAAAGGTGACTATAGGGGTATTATGTCATGTCTAGAGGGCTCTAATTATGTTAAAAAGTATATTTAGAAGGTGGTAAACAGGTTTATTATGCCTAATATGTCTTATTGTCTCTTATGATGTCTTCTATATTGGGTAATAGGAGTGTAAAGGTGACTATAGGGGTGTTATGTCATGTCTAGGGGGCTCTAATTATGTTAAAGTGTATTTAGAAGGTGGAAAACAGGTTTATTAGGCCTAATATGTCTTATTTTATCTTATGGTGTTTACTAGATTGGGTAATAGGAGTGTAAAGGTGACTATAGGGGTGTTATGTCATGTCTAGAGGGCTCTAATGATGTTAAAAGTGTATTTAGAAGGTGGTAAATAGGTTTATTATGTCTAATATGTTTTATTTTCTCTTATGATTTCTACTAGATTGGGTAATAGGAGTGTAAAGGTCACTATAGGGGTGTTATGTCGTGTAGAGGGCTCTAATGATGTTAAAAAGTGTATTTAGAAGGTGGTAAACAGGTTTATTATGCCTAATATGTCTTATTTACTCTTATGATGTCTACTATATTGGCTAATAGAGTGTAAAGGTGACTATAGGGGTGTTATGTCACATCTAGCGGGCTCTAATGATGTTAAAAAGTGTATTTAGAAGGTGGTGAAGAGGTTTCTTGTTGTGTGTGTAGAAGTCCAGTCAAAAGGCAGACGAGTACCTGCGTGAGATCAAGGAGCAAAGCATGCTGGGAGAGGCGGTCAGGCAGTGCGTGGAGGCAGCGGGACATGAATACGACCCCAGCACCCAGAAGTCCCTGCTCCGGGTAAGCACTGATGGTTGTTGACGAGGGTGGAAGGTGTGCGTCTGAGCCGTCGGTGCCTCCATCCACCAGGCGGCGTCTTTCGGGAAATGTTTCCTGACGGACTTCAGTCCCGAACACTTTGTGTCGACGTGTCGAGAGCTGCGTGTGCTGAATGCCATCAGAGAGCGCAGCGTGGGTCTGCCGCTCACACACACACAGTATCCTGACGTGTACACATCATCCTAATGTGTGGGAGGTCGGCCATGATGGATGTGGGTGTGGAAGCAGGCTGAGAGGCTCCTGCTGGGGTGAATGTGGAGATGATTGGTTGTCTTCCTTGACATGTGATGTCAGATTCAAACAGATGACCCTGCAGGTGCTGATTGACAGGTGAAGTACATTGACTCCTACCTGCATACAGTACTCTATGTATGTATATACAGTGAAGAAAATAAGTATTTGAACACCCTGCTATTTTGCTATTTCTCCCACTTAGAAATCATGGAGGGGTCTGAAATTTTCATCGTAGGTGCATGTCCACTGTGAGAGAGATAAACTAAAAAGAAAAATCCAGAAATCACAATGCATGATTTTTTAACAATTTATTTGTGTGATACAGCTGCAAATAAGTATTTGAACACCTGAGAAAATGAATGTTAATATTTGGTACAGTAGCCTTTGTTTGCTATTACAGAGGTCAAACGTTTCCTGTAGTTTTTCACCAGGTTTGCACACACTGCAGGAGGGATCTTGGCCCACTCCTCCACACAGATCTTCTCTAGATCAGTCAGGTTTCTGGGCTGTCGCTGAGAAACACGGAGTTTGAGCTCCCTCCAAAGATTTTCGATTGGGTTCAGGTCTGGAGACTGGCTGGGCCATGCTAGAACCTTGATATGCTTCTTACGGAGCCACTCCTTGGTTTTCCTGGCTGTGTGCTTCGGGTCGTTGTCGTGTTGGAAGACCCAGCCACGACCCATCTTCAATGCTCTGACAGAGGGAAGGAGGTTGTTCCCCAAAATCTCACAATACACGGCCCCAGTCATCCTCTCTTTAATGCAGTGCACTCGTCCTGTCCCATGTGCAGAAAAACACCCCCAAAGCATGATGCTACCACCCCCATGCTTCACAGTAGGGATGGTGTTCTTCGGATTGTACTCTTCATTCTTCTTCCTCCAAACACGCTTATTGGAATTATGACCAAAAAGTTCTATTTTGGTCTCATCTGACCATAAAACTTTCTCCCATGACTCCTCTGTATCATCCAAATGGTCATATGCAAACTTAAGACGGGCCTTGACATGTGCTGGTTTAAGCAGGGGAACCTTTCGTGCCATGCATGATTTCACATCATGACGTCTTAGTGTATTACCTACAGTAACCTTGGAAACGGTGGTCCCAGCTCTTTTCAGGTCATTGACCAAGTCCTGTCGTGTAGTTCTGGGCTGATTCCTCACCTTTCTTAGAATCATTGAGACCCCACGAGGTGATATCTTGCATGGGGCTCCACTCCGATTGAGATTGACCGTCATGTTTAGCTTCTTCCATTTTCTAATGATAGCTCCAACAGTGGACCTTTTTTCACCAAGCTGCTTGGTAATTGCTCCGTAGCCCTTTCCAGCCTTGTGGAGGTGTACAATTTTGTCTCTGGTGTCTTTGGACAGCTCTTTGGTCTTCGCCATGTTACAAGTTAAAGTCTTACTGATTGTATGGGGTGGACAGGTGTCTTTATGCAGCTAACGACCTCAAACAGGTGCATCTGATTCAGGATGATACATGGAGTGCAGGTGGACTTCTAATGGGCAGACTAACAGGTCTTTCAGGGTCAGAATTCTAGATGATACACAGGTGTTCAAATACTTATTTGCAGCTGTATCACACAAATAAATTGTTAAAAAATCATGCATTGTGATTTCTGGATTTTTCTTTTTAGTTTATCTCTCTCACAGTGGACATGCACCTACGATGAAAATTTCAGACCCCTCCATGATTTCTAAGTGGGAGAAATAGCAAAATAGCAGGGTGTTCAAATACTTATTTTCTTCACTGTATGTACTATGTATGTACGTACATGTAGGTTAGTGTACCGCCAGATGTATCGCTTAGCCATAGAGATGTGCCGTTACCTGAAGATCCCAGATTATCAGGGTGTGAGCAGAGTTCTCAAGCACTGGGCCGCGTGCAAGGTGAGTCTACGTTCTCTGACTCCTCCCACTTCCCAAAGCCAGACTCCCTTCCACACCTGCCTCCGTGTGCATGCCCCCCCAGGTGCAGCAGAAGGACCTGTCGGACGAGGCCATAGCCAGGGCGGTGTGTGAGAAGGTGGGAGACTCCCCCGGAGTGTCCTACTCGCACATCGCTTCCAAAGCGTACGAATGCGGGCGCACCGAGCTCGCCATCAAGGTAGCGAGTCCCGTCTCGGCTCGGCAGAAAGCCGTTGGAGCGACCGTTCGTTCAGCCGCGTCTTTGTGTGTCCCTAGCTGCTGGACTCGGAGGCTCGGTCCGGTGAGCAGGTTCCTCTCCTGCTGAAGATGAAGAGGAGTCAGCTGGCCCTCAGTAAAGCCGTGGAGAGTGGAGACACTGACCTGGGTACCCCCATCCCGTCACACTTAGCAACAAAGTCCTCATAGTACACAGATATAGACCTAATATTACACCAATATAGACCTCGTACTACACCGATATAGGCCTCGTGCTACACCGATATAGGCCTCGTGCTACACCGATATAGGCCTCGTGCTACACCGATATAGGCCTCGTGCTACACCGATATAGGCCTCGTGCTACACCGATGTAGACCTCGTGCTACACCGATATAGACCTGATACTGCACCAATATAGACCTTGTACTACACCAATATAGACCTTATACTACACCAATATAGACCTCGTGCTACACCAATATAGACCTCGTGCTACACCAATGTAGACCTGATACTGCACCAATATAGACCTCGTACTGCACCAATATAGACCTCGTACTGCACCAATATAGACCTCGTGCTACACCAATATAGACCTCGTGCTACACCAATATAGACCTCGTGCTACACCAATGTAGACCTCGTGCTACACCAATGTAGACCTGATACTGCACCAATATAGACCTCGTGCTACACCAATATAGACCTCGTGCTTCACCAATATAGACCTCGTGCTACACCAATATAGACCTGATACTACACCAATATAGACCTGATACTACAGCAATACAGACCTCATATTATTGTGTGTGTGTGTGTGTGTGTGCGTGTGCAGTGTACACTGTGGTGAGTTACCTGAAGAAGGAGATGAACAGAGGAGATTTCTTCATGACTCTGAGAAACCAACCTGTGGCGTTGAGTCTCTACAGACAGGTTCTCCCCCACCCACCACCACACTCCCCCCGCATGCTACAGCAAGGTCATGTGACTCCATCTTGTCACCTGTGCGTGTCAGTTCTGTAAGGTGCAGGAACAGGAAACGCTGCGGGATCTGTACAACCAGGATGACGACCACCAGGAGTTGGCCAACTACTACGTGTCTGCCAGCTACAGAGAGAAGGTTTGACCTGCAGACGTTAGTCATGTGACCTCAGCTTGAGCTCGCCATGACGTGTGTGTGTGCGTGTGTGTGTAGAGGTTAGATGGCCGCCTGTCGCTGCTCCAGAGCGCCGTGGATGAATTCAACAAAGCCAAGAACGACTTTGCCGCCAAGGTAAGTGGGGACGGGCTCGTCGGGACGTACGACGCCATCACTCACTCGACCCCACGCCGCTTCGCAGGCCACCGAAGACGACATACGTCTGCTACGCTTCCAGAAGAAGCTGGACGACGAGAAAGGGGCGGGGCTCCTGGGCCTGTCACTGCAGGTAGAGCGAAGACACGGACAGGGACGACATTTGCCACGCTGGCTTTTTTTATGACCGTGATGGCGCTTCCTGTTCAGGTTACCATGGAAACCCTGCTGGCCTTGGGACTTTACAAGCAGACCGACCAACTTTACAGAGACTTTAAAGTACCCGACAAAAGGTGAGACAGCCCACCTGACTTCAACCACCACTTCCTCCTGGATGACAGTGCTCCTCTCTACACGAAACCGCCCTACCCTACCAAGTCACATGACCTTGGTGTGTGTGTGTGTGTGTGTGTGTGTGTGTGTAGGTACTGGTGGTTAAAAGTGAAGTCCCTAGCAGAGAAGGAGGAGTGGGAAGAATTGGAGAAGTTCTCCAAAAGTAAAAAGTCTCCTATTGGCTACCTGGTGAGTGATGGCCCCGCCCCCCCAGCTGAAGGAAGAATGATGGTGTGTGTATATGTGTGTATATGTGTGTGTGTGTATGTGTAGGCTTTTGTGGAAGCGTGCATGAAGAGAAATAACAAGCATGAAGCCAAGAAGTATCTTTCCAGAGTCGCACCCGAGCAGAAGGTCAAAGCTCATCTGGCCGTGGGGTAAGACTACGCCCCCCACCCCCCCAAAAACCCACAATGGCTTTACAAACGCTCTTCTCCCCAGTGACCTGGAGGGGGCAGCAGATGCGGCCATCGAGCGGAGGAACGAGTCGGAGATGGCGTCGGTCGTGGCGAGATGCTCCGCCTCCGACCGCTTGTTGGCGGAACGATTACATCGAGCCAAAATGTCAGCCGGCAAAAAGTGATTGGTCGCTCATGTCGGCCCAGAAAAACACTACTACTACTACTACTGCAGTAATACACATTTATTAATATTACTATTGGCCTCCGGGACTTTATTTTCCAATTTTTTTCTTCCGGTATTTACCACTTCCAACGACCTAATTTTTCCAAAAATTCCAAATATGTTTTGTCATTACTATCTTTACAAAATAACATTTTTTCTTGAATATTTAAACTTTATGCGACTAAAATCGGATTGTTCCCCCTCATTATATTGACAAAATTCTGTAATCAAACATGGTACTGTATTGTACTATTGGTGTACATGTGTAATACTCCAGTATTTCCATCCAAGGAGGGGAGAAAGAAAAGCCATGTACGTTTGATTTATTTACACCAAATGTCGATGGAACAACTGGAACAAGAACAACCAAAAGTGGAGAAGCTAGAAAATGTTTTTTTACGTACAAAACCTTGTGCTCTTCTCTTTTCATCTTGACGTTTGGGAAATGAAGGATGTACATTGGGGGCGTGGCTGCAGATAGGCGGGAAGTGGGGGCGGAGTTGATGTTAGCATGTGTTTGCTATAAGCTACACCGGAGGGGGGGGGTCAAACTCATGCCGTGGAGGGCCGAGACAGTGCAGGTTTTCTTTCTAGTCGTTAACCAAAGCAGGTGATTTTAACGATCAATGCCACATTAAATGTGAGCGAAGGAGCTCATCAATTAAATCGGCTGCTGGAGAGGAACCCTCCAGTGCTTCGGCTCTCCATTGTCACATGTTCGCTACACCATAGACGTAACACGGAGACGCCGCATCAAATGGTAAGCCGTACATCAACGTCGCCGCCCGATCACATGAGTCAAGGCTGCTTTTCCACTCCCACTAGTTACTCTTACGTCACGTCTGTCAGGGCACGGGATCACTGAAGGGACATAACACAGCTACAGCTAGCATAGCAAGCTAGCGAGGTAACTATTTAGCCTTGCCGGTTTAATGTCGAGTTCTAAAGTTACGTAATTGTTCTAAAAGGAGTGGTAAACCTGTTTATAGCTTTGTTAATACTAGGTTTAAAAATTATGAGACGCCTGAAGACACCAAATGACGCCGCAATAGTCACTTTTACACTGCTATGATTCATTGTTGACGTCACATCGCTTAGGCTACGGGGTGGCTGAAGGGACATAAGAGACGGCTAGCGCTAGTTAGTTGATTAGAGGGAGTGGCGCACCTGTCATTTACCATTTCATAAAAGTAAACTTACTTCCACGAAGCTGTAGAAAGGCGCTTTATGAACGTAAGTTCATTTGCGGCGAAACCGTGACCCATCCAATATGGCGGCGACATTGACAGAGCTGCGGCTCTACGACGTCTATGGCTAATATGTTACATGATTAGATGGATTTAATAGGGAATGAAAAGGGGTGTGGTTTGTGGAAATGGGGCGTGGTTTGGACCGTGACACCCCGCGGAAGTCATAAAAGTCCACCATGCTTGGTACCACCCCCACCAAGCCAAGCACACGCACGTGCACGGGAAGCATGCGGCGTACTCACTGAGCATGCGCGCAACAGTTAGTCTGCTCTTTTACTGCAACTTCTCCAAATATTTCAACTATTCCCAAAATATTATAATTTCCTCCCCAAACCCATTTTTCCACCAATTACAACTTTATTTAGTTTTGTCTATGATACAACTTTAAAAAGGAATGTATTTTTTTCTGGAACATGCTACTAAAATGACATTATCTTTCCTCATAATATGACCACTTTATTCTCTTAAAATGCAACATTTTTGTCCCGTTAGATATTTGGATTTTTTTCTTGTAAAATTACAACTACTATTTTTACTTTTCCCTCAAGCAAATTTCCCAAAAATGGCAACTTTATTTGTTGTTTTGTGAGGAGCAATTGCCCGTGGATGTAGTTGCAGGTGAAGCAAGGGTGCTGTGGGTTCGGGATCGGGTGGAGTCTATGTATTGTATTTCTATGACTGACTGGCTGCCATATAACCATAACAGGTTATGTGCTGCGTGTGCATGACTGGTGACGGCGTACAAGTGCACCGCGCCAAACGTGAACCCGGGCACCATAGGTGAACACACACACACACACACACACACACACACTTCATGACGGGAATGAACATTGTAGTAATAAAAGACTATATTCCCTTCCTCCCATACATGATGAATGACCATAGTAGTGGGAATAACAATAGAAATGATACAGTAATCCCTCCTTTGTGGCAGTTAATTGGTTCCATAAATAGGGGATTTTAACCTTATTACAGCCCCGTAGCCAAATAAATAACACCCCAATACTCAACATTAGGTCACATTTCCCCAGGCTACGGGATCACTGAACGGATATGACAGGCGGCAGCCGCTAGCATAGCAAGTTAGCGGACTAACTCGGTCCCCTCGCCAACTGACTTGTCTAAACTTAAGACTCCCATTTCAGCCATAGCGTGTTGGCTGGGTTATGCTAGCTCATTAGCCGGTCTCCGTGCAGCGTGACGTAATGTCATCTCATAACATGGCCGTAACACTGCATATAAGTTATCTTTCAATCTTTTTCTAGAACCGCGACACAGCAGGGATTAATGTCATAGGAATAACGGCGGGAAGAACTAGCAAATAAAAAGTCAGGGAAGTTGCAGTAGAAGGGCTCAGAAAGGAGAATTTGGAAAGACATGAAGTGGAATGTGCTCGGTGATGAGTAGAAGAAAGTCAAACCCTGTTTCTTTCAACTAAACCCCCCTTTAAGGACTTTTACCGTGAAAGGAAGGCGACTTCCTGTGTGCTTTCAGTTGCAATGCGGTGGAACACTTGATGCGCCAACGAGCTGACCAATGAGACGGCAAAAGGTTCAAAGTGCTGATTGTTGCCAAGAACGCCTACGCCCCGCCCAGCCTCAATAGTGTTCTTCGCTGTGGGCGGGGTCGCAGAAGAAGCGCGAGCTACGTTTGGCCGATCGAGCCGTGAAGGGGCCAGTCTTCAGGGCTGAGAGAGAGAGAGACAGAGAGAGAGAGAGAGAGAGTGAGAGGTCACGTGAGCACAAAGAGGAAGCGGCGTGGAAGGCGGAAAGCGAGGCGGATGGGACGTTACCGGTGATGATGTCCTCGATGGCGCCGTCCTTCCCCTCGTAAACATGGCGGCTGTCCTTCCCTTGTCGTCGTCTCAGCTCGCTTAGAAGCTCCTGCTGCTGCCGCTTGCCCTTGTGGGACGGCGACTGCGGGGGCGATGGGAGACAGGCGTGACCTTTCACCTCACACAACAACCATCTTCTACAGCACAAGCGGTCAAACCTGCCCTCCACCATGTACCCCAAAATATGCTTTCATATGACATAATAATATGACATTATTATTAGAATGGCTATATACGGTATATACTGTATCATAGAATGGTTATACAAGCCCCCCAATACTATATTCTTGTAGTTTTTATTATATTATTACTACTACTTTACAGTATGTTACGTTACACCATATATCTATTTCACATTACAGTACATTATGATACAGTATGTTACACTACAGTAGATTGTTACATAACAGTATGTATGTATGTATGTCAAGCTACTGTATGTTAGGTTACAGTATGTTATATATGTCATGTTATAGTATGTTACATTACAGTACGTTATGTTACACTACTGTATGTTAAGGTTACAGTATGTTATATGCCATGTTATAGTATGTTACATTACAGTACATTACGTTACAGTATCTTATATATCATGTTATAGTATGTTACACCACAGTGCGTTACGTTACAGTATATTACACTACAGTACGTTACGTTACAGTATGTTATATGTCATGTTATAGTATGTTACATTACAGTACGTTATGTTACACTACTGTATGTTAGGTTACAGTATGTTATATGTCATGTTATAGTATGTTACATTACAGTACGTTATGTTACACTACTGTATGTTAGGTTACAGTATGTTACATGTCATGTTATAGTATGTTACATTACAGTACGTCATGTTACACTACTGTATGTTAGGTCACAGTATGTTATATATGTCATGTTATAGTATGTTACCTTACAGTACGTTATGTTACGCTACTGTATGTAGTATTACAGTACAGTATGTTATGATATTGTATGTCAAGTTACTTTACAGTATGTTACATTACTGTATGTTGTTACTGTACGCTACATATGCTACATTAAAATACGTTATATACAGTATATGTGATGTTACAGTTTTACGCTAAAGTATGTGTTACGCTACAGTGTGTTACATTACAGTGTTATGCTACAGTATATGTTACGCTGCAGTGTGTTATGTGTTACGCTAGTCTTACGCCACGTAACGTTATGGCATGTTATGTTATGTTCGTTATGTTATGCTATATTAGGCATGGTATGTTATGTATGATATTTTATGTTAGGTGTGTTATGTTATATTAGGCATGTTGTTATGGGATTTTTTGTTTGTTATGGTATGTTATGTTAGGCATGGTATGTTATGTTATGTTTGTTACATTTGCAAACAATACCTTGGTTTCTTCCTCCTGGTGCTGCTGCTCCTCCTGTTCCAGTTTCTCCAACATCATTTGCTCTTGACGTCGTCGCTGCTCATTGTCCTCCTCAGCCAGCTACACACACACACACACACACACACACACACACACGCACACAGGTGAGGTGAAGCCTACAGAGATGCAGTTAAAGGTGCGATGACTCACCCTGTAAGCTTTGATGAAACGAACAAAGATGGGGAAGAAGACGGATGGCGGCATGGTCTTGGAGCTTTCCCCAAAGAACTTCACCGCGTCTTCAAACGCGTCCTTCAGTCAAACAAACATTTTGACAGCCATTCTGTGTGTGTGTGTCTGTGTGTGTGTGTCTGTGTGTACCTGGGCGATGCGTGCATCTTCCTGAAGTTTGTTGAGTCGTGATTCGTTCCTGCTGATGAAGTCTTTCAAGGTGGAATTATGCTGCATGCTGAATTCCCGCCAAGTGAGTTCCATCCCTCGCTGCAGCTCCTTCACGTCACACAACACGTTCTCCAGACTCACTAACACACACACACACGTGTGAGCACACAAACATACACACACAGAGCGTGCAATGAGCCTCCTCTGACCTGCCGCCGCCTTGTCCACGTAGTGAAGCTCGTTGTAGAAGAGCGCCACCGCAGGATATTTTTCTCTCACCACGTTGGCGATGTAGTGAAGCAACGTCTGCGTCCTGTCCGTAGACTTGGTCTCCAGCAGCTGGAAGCACGTCCAACGCATGCGCTCACTCCAAATCCCATGCTAACGTTTGATCATGCTAACGTGTGTGAGTTACCAGGTCTAAGCTCTGGAGTTTGAATCCGTACACGGCACCTCTCTTACTGCTGTTCATGTAGTTCCCAAGCGCTAAGATGATCTGCAAGGAGGAAACACCGCCGCCACGCTCACGTCAACAACACGTTCTACTAATGCTTTCAACTAGAAAACTGAAAAATAACATTTGACAAAACTAATGTCAACATAGGAAGACAAAAGTCATATTTTTATAAACATTATGGGGCCAATTAGGGACAATAATGCATGACTGTATTCCCATCATAATAGTCTATGTATGGTAGAGCATAATGAATATAGTTTATGTTTGGTACTACACCACATCATCAATATGGAATAAAGTGTGAGCATCGTGGGACTAAG
Source organism: Doryrhamphus excisus (assembly GCF_030265055.1). Classification (NCBI taxonomy): domain Eukaryota; kingdom Metazoa; phylum Chordata; class Actinopteri; order Syngnathiformes; family Syngnathidae; genus Doryrhamphus; species Doryrhamphus excisus. The sequence goes on along the minus strand of NC_080475.1, from coordinate 10,673,913 downwards.
TAGGACTAAAGTAGCATCTTAGCATGCTGGGAAGAAGTGAGGATACGTGTGATGTTGAGTAATAATGAAAGCCATCTGACCTCAAGTATCTTCTTGAGCTTCTGAGACGATTTAATGGAAACAGACGCAGCGATGATGGCGTGGAGTTGCTGCAAGAGAACGGCGCATGGTGAGATGATGTGTGTGCGTGTGCACGTGTTTGTGTGTGTGTGTGCGTACTGGTGTGAGCAGCTGCACGTTGTCGCTGAAGTTGCCCATGAAGGTCATGATGGACATGCGCTGGTTGAGTCTTTCGATGCGGCTGAAGTGGATCATGAAGCTGTCTTCGTCACTCAGCGCCTCCAAGGGCTTGCGGTCTCTTTCGTACTGACGCAGAAGCTTCACCTCGGCTTCTGTCGGCAGGAAGCGCATCAGGCACTCCACAAAGTCCACTCGAACGCTCCGCAGATCAAACCTACGCCGGCACAGTCCCGGTTAGCGACGCCGGCCCGCACGGGTTAAGGGGGATGGCCGGGTCTTACGTGTGGATGGCGCGGCAGATGACCTCTGGACCCTGGCCGGCTTTCCTCAACGTGATGGCCAGGTTCTTGGCTCGGTTGGCATCCAGCAGAGAAACTCTGGACGGAGCCTTCTGAGGAAGCTTGTGTCTGGATAGAGTTAGATCCATGGCCGGACCCTGGGCTTTTGTTTTAAACAGCTCCTCAAACACCTCCACATCCAAGTCCTGCACAACAGCACAGCACGCTTTCTTCTAGATCTTCCACCGTGAGGCACCGCTTTCACTTACCTGCAGGATGGCTTCATCGTCAATGTCGTTGAAGACCGTGCCGTTGATCTGACTCGGCTTCAGGGCCACCCAATTCAGCACCGGCATCCGGAACTTGGTCTGGATGGGCTTCTTGATCTTCACCGCTGTCAACGCATGCCGTCACAAAGTCATTACTGGAAAACTCTCACATCTTCACACGCTTCCTGTTTATACACGCCTGCCTTCTCTGCATCATGGATACACGGACATGGACAGGTGGACCAGACAGACAGGGATGGATCATGGACAGTGATACACAGGTGATGGACAGCTGATAGACAGGTGATGGACAGTGATAGACAGGTGATGGACAGGTGATGGACAGGTGATGGACAGGTGATGGACAGTGATACACAGGTGATAGGCAGGTGATGGACAGTGATACACAGGTGATAGGCAGGTGATGGACAGTGATACACAGGTGATGGACAGGAGATAGACAGGTGATGGACAGTGATTCACAGGTGATAGACAGGCGATACGCAAGTGATGGACAGCTGACGGACAGGTGACACACAGCTGATGGAAAGCTGACACACAGGTGACAGACAGCTGATACACAGGTGATGCACAGGTGATGGACAGGTGATGTAAACGTACAGAATAACTTGAGTGGTCCCTCTGGCAGCAGGATAAAAGAGAAGAAAGGTGTTAGTGACTTCCTGTCCCAAGAACCTTCTAGTCCCTGGAGGCAAATGTATGTCAAAATACATTAAGATAAATATGTATAAAGATAAATACGTATATATACAGATACATATTTCTATACTGTATATAAATATGTATCGAGATAAATATGTAAGTATAAAGATAAAAATGTATATAGATAAATATGAATAAAGATATATATAAATACGCTAAAGGTAAATATGATAAAGATGTGTGTGCTCACCTGCCAGCCCAGAGTTGAAGATGACGGTGGGCGAGCACCCTGACCCCGGAAGTGGCGGGGCCACAGGAGGGGGAGGAGGCGGCACAGGGAGGGCGGATGAGAACTCGCCGGTCCGACACGGAGGTGGGGGCGGAGGTGGTGGGGGTGGAGGAGGAGCGGGGTGGGGAGGGGCCGGGTACACCCCATTGGACACTGTCAAGAAGACAGGAAGTACTTCATCATCATCATCGTCATCATCATCATCTTCATCAGGGAAGGCGGGCAGGTGACCCACCTGAAGCCGGCATCGGCGGTGGGGGTGGAGGCGCGGGCGGGGCCGGCATATCTGGAGCTCCGCCCAGTCCTGCTCCCGCGTTGTGATAGGCTACCGTCTCTGGGCTACACAGGAGAATCATTCATTGTTTACACACACAGCATTGAATAGACATCACATTAGCATGGACCACTTACACTCAACAACCTAGGATTACTACTAAGTACTACTTAGTACTACTAAGTACAGTACCTACAAACCTACACAAATACAGCATACTACTCATACTACTCGAATACACTATACACTACTCTGCGCTGTACGCTCTACCATACTTACACTACCATACATACACTATATACTGTATGCTGTACCGTACCTACAATACTATACTTACACTACTATACTACCATACATACACTATATACAGTATGCGCTACCGTACGTACAATACTATACTACATACTTACACTACTATACTACCATACATACACTATATACTGTATGCTCTACTGTACCTACAATACCATACTACCATACTTACACTACTACACTACCATACATACACTATATACTGTATGCTTTACCGTACCTACAATACTATACTACCATACTTACACTACTATACTAGCATACATACGCTCCCGTTGTGTAGTATATTTCCAGTAGTGTATGGTGTAGTGTATTTCCAGTAGAACAGTATGCTGTGTTGTAGTATATTTAGCAGTATGTGAAGAGAATATGCAGAGGATATTTGTCCTACCTGGGGGAGAGATTGGGGCAAGGGGGAGGTGAGGGTGAGGCAGAATGGACCACGCCCCCGTCACCCTCTCCTCTTTGGGGTTGAGGGGCTCCAGGACCCCCGGCTTGCTGGGCCTCCTGGGCCTGACGCTCCAGACGACTCTGGCGACGAATGGTCTGGTCCTTCTCGCGAACGATGCGCCGCAGCGTGTGTACCTGTGTGTTGGCGCTGGCATACCCCTCCTGTAGGACAGAGTAGTATTTGTGGTATTCGACACAGAGTGGTATTTGTCCTCTGTAACAGTACTGACCCGGAGCTGGTCCAGCTCCTTGTTGGTTTGCATCAGCTGCTTCTCCAGCTCCACGATCTTCAGCATGGCTTCGTTTTCCACGTCGAGCAGACGTTCCGACATCTGAGGAGAGAAAGACGTCAGCAGGGCGACGCGGTCCGTCCCGTCACCGTTCGATCTCTGCTTGACGCACGGTGCTCAGGTTCTCCTCCAGCTCTTCCACCCTTTCCAGCGCGGCCGTTTTGGTCTCGGCATCCTCCAACAGCGTCCCGACATCAAACACGTTGTCCAGGTACGCCTGAATCTGCACCTGGAGCCTGTCGCTCTCAGTGTGCTTCAGCCTCTGGTGGGTGAGGGAGGGAGCGGGGGATCAGCTGCACTTCTGGGGTACGCGGGTCATGTGGACCCCTCTGTTACCTCCAAGTGCTCATCCAGGTTGAGTTTGGTGAAGTCGTACTGCAGATGCACTCTGAAGTTCATGTCTTCCACCGAGTGGACCGCAATGTTGATGAACTGCATGCAGGCCACCTGACGAGGAACCGCAAGCGTTCACTCCGGGAGCCGTCCACACCAGACACGTGCTCTGCTTACCAGGAAGTCTATGTTGTCATCTTCATTCTTGAAATGCTCCATCAGCTTCTCAAAGCGCATGGACTCTGAGCACACCTGCAAAACGTCAAGTAATCGCTTAGCACCTTCTGAAACATTTCACACGTAAAATATTACCAGGAACAAACAGGAAATGCTGTCCTTTGATGACAATAACATCCTAAGGACATAATAATGATCATCACATGTCTGCTAGCAGGACATTCATTTTCTACCGCTTATCCTCACGAGGGTCGCGGGGGTGCTTGAGCCTATCCCAGCTGTCTTCGGGCGAGAGGCGGGGTACACCCTGGACTGGTTGGCCAGCCAATCACAGGGCACATATAGACAAACAACCATTCACACTCACATTCATACCTATGGACAATTTGGAGTCGCCAATTAACCTAGCATGTTTTTGGAATGTGGGATGAAACCGGAGTACCCGGAGGAAACCCACGCATGCACGGGGAGAACATGCAAACTCCACACAGAGATGGCCGAGGGTGGAATCGAACTCGGGTCTCCTAGCTGTGAGGCCTGCGTGCTAATCACTCTTCCACCGTGCAGCCTCTAGCAGGACATAATAACGACAATAACATGACTGCTTGCATAAAGTCATAATGTTTTAGGAATAAAGTGATGATTTTACAGGAATAAAGTGATGATATTACAGGAATAAAGTGATGATATTACAGGAATAAAGTCATAATGTTATAGGAATAAAGTGATGATATTACAGAAATAAAGTCATAATGTTACAGAAATAAAGTGATGATATTACAGGAATAAAGTCCTAATGTTATGGGAATAAAGTGATGATATAACAGGAATAAAGTCCTAATGTTATGGGAATGAAGTGATGATATTACAGAAATAAAGTGATGATATTACTGGAATAAAGTCATAATGTTATAGGAATAAAGTGATGATATTACAGAAATAAAGTGATGATATTACAGGAATAAAGTCCTAATGTTATGGGAATGAAGTGATGATATTACGGGAATAAAGTTATGATGTTATGGAAATAAAGGCATAATAACAGTAATAATAATAATAATAATAATAAGTAGGTCAACCTAGTTGATAAAAAAGGGTAAAAAAAAAACAAAGGCTGAGAATTAAGTGAAAATTTTAAGAGAAAAAGGTGGCATTGTAAAGAGGAAAAAGAATAAGGTGGTCAGATGATGAGGAAAAAGAAGGTCATTGTGGCAGCACAGGGTTATTTATGTGTGTGTGACGTCGGTGGTTGTCGTTTACCGTTTTGAAGTTGTCGAAAGCAGACAAGATGATCTCATGTCCTCCTCGTACCAAACACACGGCCGCCAGCAGTTCCAACACCAGAGCCTTGGTCCTGCGGGGTAGTCCCAGAGAGGAAATTATGCTAGGATTGTGTGTGTGTGTGTGTGTGTGTGTGTGTGTGTGTGCGCGTGTGCTAGTGCTCACCTGGCATTCCTGTTATTGAGGCTGAGAGCGATTTCGTTGACGGCGTGCGGATGAGACATAACCATGTTGAAGCCATACTGAGGAGCACAGGGACGCGGCGTTGGGTTACTTCCATGGGTTACTTCCTGTGAAAGAGAGACGGCCTCACCTGGTAGTTCATGATGGCTCGCAGACACATGATGCACACATGGACGTCGTCCTTCTTGCACACCAGTCTGGAGTTCTTCAGCGTGCGACTGCTGGGCAGCGTGTTGGAGCGAGTCACCAAGGTGGAACTGCTAGCAAAAGGCAACGCCGTCAGGGACCGGGACCAGGACCGCCTTCACGCACACCGCTTCCCTTTCTCACCTGATGGAGTGGCGTGCCGCTCTGGGTGCCGAGGAGGATGGGGACGGGAGGCTGCAGTCGCCGTGGAGATCCTCGATGGAGCGACTCCACGGCGAGTCGATGGAAGCCGCGTCTCCCCCAGACTCGGACTGCTCGCCGTCAAACCTGCGGAGAGAAATCCGCTGTTACCGTGGCAACACAAAAACGGCTGCTATATTCCCTGGACTCACGTGACGGCATATTGCGCCAAGGACAAATACTCCACCAGGACATCCAGACCTCGGTTCTCCTCGTTTAGAAACTCCCTGACCCACCTGCACACAGCGGATGGCGTGTGGGGTCAGACATACATACGACTCACACACAGCGGCCAACTGGTCGTACGCTACCCGATGTGGTTCGTGCGGAGAGAAATCTCAAGTTCTCTGAGCGTCTGCGTCGACTCCTGGACCCGCCTCCTGAACTTCTACACACACAAAAAGATATGCACGGTTCATATTCTCCTGGCACGCTGCATGTCAAAGACTTCTCATGAACGACTCCTTCAAAACACCCCAATTTCTGACTAAACTGGGACTCACGGGTATTTATCTCCATGAGCTCCTTCACTCTGAAGCAGTGAAAACCAGCTCAGTGAAAAAAAGATAACCGGATAACTTGTCTGACTCGCCTGTCACTGACTCACTGGTTAAAGAAGATTCAAGCTTCACTGACTCACATGTTGAACAAGACTCGACGTTCAGTGACTCACGGGTAAAAGAAAATTTGAGTTTCACTGACTCGCAGGTTAAAGAAGATTTGAGTTTTACTGATTCCTGTGTTGAAGAAGATTCAAGTTTCACGAGTTAAGGAAGATTCGAGCATCACTGACTCACCAGTTGAACAAGGCTCGACTTTCACTGACTCACGGGTTAAAGAAGATTCGAGTTTCACTGACTCATGAGTTGAAGACTAGCATTTCAGTGACTCACTGGTGGTGGACAAAGACTGGAGTTGGAGTGACTGGTGTGTTGAGTTAGGAGGAGGTATTGGTAGAGGATGTGAGGTTTGCATTGCCGCCTTACCTTGCGTGTGACGGCTGGGTCAAGGAATCCTCTCAGCTTGTGGATGTACGTGTGGGGCGGGTTTTTCACCTGGAATCTCTCCTAGCACACAAACATCACATCTCCTTCAACCTTGTGGAGCATCTCAAAGGCTGCCACACCAACGTGCATAGTATCAACCCCAGGACTTCATTTCCTCTTTTCTACCTTTCTCACCATACTATCACTTCAAATAACATCCTTTTTAGTCACTCTCAACTTTGTTTGTTTGTTTCTTTCGGCTTTTTCCTGATTACTGAGTCTTTATGCTAGACAAATATTCTTTTATTACCTTACTCTTGTCACATGACAACTTAACCTTATTCTCCTCAAATTACAGATGTTTCAACTTTCTTTCTTGGCAAATGTATTCCCATTATACGATGACTTTATTCCCATTATATTATAAATCTATTCCCATGATACTATTGACTTTATTCCCATATTAAGACTTTATTCCTATTACACAATGACTTAATTCCCTTGATACTGTGACCCTATTCCCATAATACAATCACTTTATTCCCATTATACTATGACTATATTCACATATTATTCCCATAATATCCATACATACATATTCTGACATTATTCCCATATTATTTCCATAATATCCATCCAATATTCTAACTTAATTCTCATATTCTAACTTTATTCTCATACAATTGTGATTTTATTCCCATAATACAATGACATTATTCCCCTATTCTGACTTTATTGCCATAATATTCTGACTTTATTCCCATAATATTCTGACTTTATTCCCATGCTGCTTGAATTGTCCCGTTTAGCATATATACGTGGAGCCACAGTTACCATGACAACACAAATGTACCAGGGGCTGTGGAGCCTAATGGGTGAGGCGAGTGGTTGGGAAAGTCTTACCTGATCACAGATGAGCTCCCACTTCTTGTCGTTATCGTAGGAACGCAGCAGACGCACCTTGTCCGGAGGAAGGTTCATGGAATTCTGCAATTCCAAAGCAAACTAAATGAAAACGTCTTCCAGTGGTGGATGGGTGCTGTCTGGAGCCTGCAGTGGTGCCAGTGATGTTATTGTGTAGTGTATGTGTGTGCGGTTACCAGGGCGATGGAAAACCTCTCCTCCAGCTCGGCGGCGTCGGGCATGGGGAGTCGGACCGGTGCGGCTCTGGACCGGATCACGGCCAGCTGGCTCTCCATGCTCTCCGTGTTCCCCATCACACACACACACACTCAGCACACACAAGGCAGCAAGAACATGTGGCGGGCCATCACGAGCGCCACCGGAGGTGATGAAGGCCGTCCTCTCCCCCTCCCGCCCCCACCGCACACTCTCTTTGTCTGTGGCCGGCCACCACTGGTGATGAGGATGATGATGGCGGCGGTGATCGGCGTGTGTGTTTGGTGTGTCTATATGCCGTGCGCGTCGCAGATCAGCCGCTTAATCCTCCCCCTCTCCTCCCCCGCATGAAGACAGAGTTGTCGCCACCTCCTCTTTGTCTCTCCTTCCTGGCCTCCCGGTCTTTGTTAGCTCGCGCCAGCCTTCCTCCTCCTCCTCCTCCTCCTCTGCATCCTCACACAATGACGCCTCTACTGACACAGGCTCCGCCCCCTGCAGGCTCATCCACTTCATTGAAAGGCGAGCCAGCAGAAAGGATTGTCACTTGAAATCACCACCACTTTATCCATTCATCAGCATAAGCCAGCTAAAGTCAATCAAATCAAGAAAAAAATCAATATTCACTACCGACATGAATCCATTAAGACAGGAGCGGTTGTCATGTGACTGTGCTTCCCCAAAATGGCAGTATGTCAGCTCTATCTCATTTCCATAAAATGTTTTTTTTTTACTATTAAAAAGGTCATTTTGAATCCACATAGCAATTATAATAAGTGTTAATGGCACATATGACAATTCACCTCTTCATACTATATTTCATCTATGAATTCATAGAAAACAAACTACAGAAAGTAGCTAGCTTTTAGCATTGATATAATAAGCCCTGATGTGGCTCCAAAATGGTGGCGTGTCAGGGAGGCTCGCTCATTTCCAAATTCTTATTTTTGTATGATGAGAGCTCACTTTAAATCCATATAACAAGTCTAATTATTTAATAGTGTGGCACATATTACAATTCACCTCTTCTAACTATATTTCTGCAATGAATTCATACAAAACAAGCTACAGAAACTAGCTAGCTGTAATAGCTTAAACCCATAAGAAGCCATGGTGTGTCCCCAAAATGGCGGCGTGTCAGTAGGTAAGCTAGCTCATTTCAAAAAGCTTTTTTGTACCAAGAGAGCTGAAGTGTAATGTTGTAATAAAGTTTCATATATTACAGTTAAATTCTTTTTACTATATTCCCTGAATGAATTCATAGAAAACAGCCTACAACCCATAGGAAGCCAATGTGTGTCCCCAAAATGACGTCGTGTAAGGAAGGCACGTTCTACACTGTTCATGATGCCAATCATCAGGGTCATACGAGGCTGGAGTCTATCCCAGGGCTGCTCTTCATTTTCTCTTTAAATATCTGGACATCATTTTTGTTAAATTTCTGCTGCAGTGGGTTCAATTTAGTTTTTGTTTTGTTAAGAGACTTTGTATGCTTGTCTTTTGATCTGTTTTTTAGGATTGGACAGTGCAAAAAAAAAAGAACATTTGACTCGGTGCACCTCATCTTGAAAATGGAGTACCTTGACAGGTTTTAGGTTGGAGGATGGGTCACATGCAAACAAGCAGCCAATCACAGGACAGCATGCCTCCATGATGGCGCTTCATTGCTTCCACACACGACCGTGATACGTGCATACTCATTTACAAATGCAATATTTTCGTACTAAAACCTGTTTACCACCTTCTAAATAAACGTTTAAACATCATTAGAGCCCTCTAAACATGACATAACACCCCTATAGTCACATTTACTCTCCTCTGACCCAATATAGTCGACATCCTAAAAGAAAATAAGACATATAAGGCACAGTAAAGCTGTTTACCACTTGTAAATATGTTTTATTAACATTATTAGAGCCCTGTAGACATGAAATAACACCCCCATAGTCACTTTTACACTCCAACACGCAAGTAGAGTAGACGATGGTGCTGGTGTGTCTTAACCAATATTACAGTAACACGACTGACATCTAGTCGCCAGAGGAATTGTGCTCCTGCTTGTACACCACGAGAGTTTGTACGGTAGCTGTGATGACGATACTTTCAACTATGTGGAGTACAAAGGTATATTTAGAAGAAAGTCAGAAATAACACTGACCTCCAAAAGTCCTGAGTATGAGGATGAGCAGTCATCAAAGCTGACTAAGTTAGCGTGGCTCCTGCAGGAACTCCAAGGATGGTTCCCTCCAGGTGTGCCCATCAGGTGGCCTCGGCGGCCTTGGCGTGGTGGGCATGCAGACGCGCAGTTAGACGTGGATGGACGTGTCATGAGACCACACTGCAGCTCACCTGCTTGGCCGACGCCAACAAAGCCTCGGCCTCCGTGGGACCCAACTGCTGAACCAGTCTGTGCAGAGCACCGTCTTTCTTCTGGAGGAGCTCCAATGGACGACCCAACTCTTGGATCCGACCTTCATCCAGCACCTGCCAGCATCTCACACGCAGACACACACATCACACTTTGTTTTTTTCATATTATTGGAATAAAGTGATAATGTCTTTTTTTTCTTTGGTCATCTTATCAGGAAGCAGTCGCTGTTAAGAAAGAAACTGACCAGGATGCGGTCGCTGTCGATGATGGTGTGGAGTCGGTGAGCGATGGTGAACACGGTGCAATGTCGGAACTCCTGCCGGATGGTTTGTTGGATCAGCTGGTCCGTCCTGCCACAGACAAACATCCTAAATTAGCCTCCGCCAGCCACTGCAGTCCCGCTGCTCCGTCCCGACCAGGCACCTGGGGTCCACATTGGCCGTGGCCTCGTCGATGACCAGGATGCGGTTCTTGGTGAGAACGGCCCTGGCCAGACACACCAGCTGCCTCTGGCCCACGCTGAAGTTGGAGCCGCACTCTGCCAGGACCGTGTCTAACTTTGCAGGAAGATCCTCCACCGTGCTCTTCAGCTGGACCTTCGGGTGGAACAGGGGGCGGGCGTCAGGTCAGGACGAGCGGTCCGTGGGCACTGAGCGAGGAGACACTTGCCAGCTCCAGAGCTTTCCACAGATCAGCGTCCATGTGCTGCTGGAACGGGTCCAGGTTCTTCCTCACAGAATCGCTAAACAGCACCGGGTCCTGGCTCACACACAAACGCACGACTAGCATCTACACCTGACTTCCTGTTTGTGTCAAACATGCTAACAATTGCTAAAAATGGCTACTTTTTGCTCTTCCTACTTTGAAGCTACTGTATTTTCCACTGCTTACAGATGTTCAACTTCTTTACTTTTTCAAATATTTCAATATTTCAACTTCATCTTGGAAACTGATGACTTTATTCCCCTCATATTCTGACTTTATTCCTGTAATATTCTGACTTAATTGTACCTGAGGTATGATGGAGATCTTTTGTCGCAGGTCATGCAGGCCCAGCTGGGAGGTGAGCACGCCATCGATGTAGATGTTCCCTCGTGGCTCGGCCAGACGAAAGAGCGCGGCCACCAGAGAGCTCTTCCCGGCGCCCGTCCGACCCACAATGCCCACCTGACCCAGACAACACCTTGAGCAAAGCTCCTGGTCTCCTGGTCTCCTGGTCCACACACGGCAAACATCTCACCTTCTCCTCAGGGCAGAAGGTGGCGCTGATGTCCTTGAGGACGAGTGGGCCGTCAGCGCCGTACGACAAATGCACTCCCTCCAAGGTCACCTGACCCCGTACAGGCCAATCCGGAGGAGGACGCTCGGCGGTTTCCCAGGGGGCTTCGTTCTTTAACTCTGTGTACTCCACCACCCTCTCCACTGAGGTCATCTGAGGCCACGAGGGGGGAATGATTTGAGTGTAACACCAAACAAAGCAGCCTGGTTAATTCATACCGTGTTCTCTAACTCTGCACTTTGCCTCACGGTCCACTGGAAGTTTCCCACGAGCGTCACGGCGTATGTCAGCACCAGGCCCACCTGGCCCGCCTCCAAGCCTGACACAGACAGCACAAGCACCTTGGACTTTTACCGTGTACTACTACTACTACTACTACTACTACTACTACTACAGGTGCTAGTGGACACATGATGGATGGAGCAAGGCCAATCACTAAACACGTCCTCACCATCTCGCAGCAAGATGCAGCCCAGCGTTGCCACGGCGATAAAGATGGAGCAAATGCTGTCCAGACGCAGCGCAAACCAGCGGGAGGTCATCAGGAAGAGGAACCACGCCTCTACGACGACACCAATACAATAGCATGCGTGTGTATACACAGTACCCCATCCGGCCACTTGGCCTTCACACTCTCTCACTCAAATACATCAACCATAACACCATCAATCCATAAACCATAAACATATACAGTACAGTGCATGGCCAACACCTTTCTCAGCCACATACTGTACACTTTCATATTGTCATCAAATATGCTAAGATCTACTACAGTATATACAGTACAGTACATGTGTCATATCACACACCTTCTTCCTGTAATGTTAAGACTTTATTTCCAAAATAAAGTCATATAATTTCATAGCAATATTCTATATGATATATGATAACTGTATTCACATATTGTGGTTTATTGCCATCATTTTTACAATTTATTCCCATGTTATTATGACTTTATTCCCATCCTATTATCAATTTATTCCCATATTATGACATTATTCCCATAACATTATAAATTTATTCCCATAATGTCAAGACTTTATTACCATAATATCATAAATGTATTCCTGTATTATTATGACTTTATTCCCATAGTATTTTCACTTTTTAGGTGATAGATTGATAGGTAGGTAAGTAGGTAGGTAGCAAAGGGCCACCATGGCGTGATGAGAAAAACCTGAGTGACAGTCCTGGTGGGAGTCAAAGGCTTTGGTCAACCTCTCCTCTGCTCTAAAGGCTCGGATGCTCCACAGGCCCTGAAGGGAGCAGGAAAGATGGGACAAGACCGGACTCCTGGCTGCAAGGCAGGACGGAGGGGGGAGGGCCAATCAGATTCAATCATCAGTCAGACATTACTCCCTCCACACGTACCTGTGGACTCCAGACGCTTGATATCTCGGGATGTGGACAGGTAGAACCGCCGCAGGTAGAGGAAGATGAAGAGCAGGGGAGCCATGCACATGAGGAGGTGAGGGATGATGGAAGCCGCCACCGCTAGCACGCCCACATTCTGCCAAAAGAGCTACCGAAACATCTCCTCTTCAGAAAAAACCTAATCCCGCCCACAAAGTCATATTCTTATGATTTTGACAAGCTTTCTTTTTTTTACACTATGTCCTTAAATACATCACAACACTCCTGTCAAATAGAGGATCTTTGACTCATGTTTGTATTACAGCAGGTCCCTAACAGTTGGACCTTTGAGGAGGCTTTATTTCTGGCATGTGAGATGGTATCGTAAATAAGTACAATGTGGTGAAAATAAGTCTAGTGTGCTGTGTGAGGGCGATGAGGCCGACCTGGTAGAAATCCACAAAGGTGAGGGGTAGCATGGAGTCCATCTGGCCGATGTCCTTGGAGAAGCGGTTGAGGATCCTTCCTAGCAGGCGGGAACAAGCAGAGGCTGAGATCAGAAGAGAGCGGCCACATGTGACCTGGCAAGATGATGAGGAGGCTGAGGTTCACCTATGGGGTTGAGGTCAAAGAAGGAGACGGGCGTGCGGAGGACGGCGTTGAACATGCGATTGTGCAGCGTCTGAGTGGATCTCACCAGCCCGTGAAAGATCACCAAGCTCCTGGTGTAGCCCAGGAGCACGGCGGCGGCGGTCAAACCTGCAACACACGGCAACACAGCCGGCGCCGCTGGAGACGTGAAGTTGAAAGACAGCCAGCATCCTTGCACCGACCTGAATAGACGCCCAGGTAAAAGCCGAGGCGGGCGTCGCCGTGGGATGCGGTGCCGTTGATGCCTCGCTCGTCACTCGCAGCCGTGCTGTTTGAGGCCGCCTCCTTGCTAGCCCTGACACGACAACGTCACACACACTTAGCACCTGTGTGTGTGTGTGTGTGTGGAGTCGCACTCTGGACTCACCACAACACCAACCACCAGTCCTGCAGAATATAAGCAACCTGGGGACAAGACCACAAAACGTGACTGGCGCTCACAAAAACACACTCGTCACTCCAACGCTGGACCGCACGTGTCCACAGTGTGGCAACATGGCCACCCCACGGTCCAACAACATCATTCAACAGCCAAAACAAAACTACAACCAAAAAACATAAAAAAAAGTGAAAAGTACACTTTTTATCAGCTTGGAATATCATGACACAATAACATTTGGCACATTTGGTATATTCCCATCACATAATGGGAATAACGTTGTTATATAATGGGAATAAAGTCATCATATTATAGGAATAAAGTAAAAATATTATGGCAACAAAGTAATCATATTATGGGAATTAAGTAATTATAATATGAGAATAAAGCAACTTACAACTTACAGTATGTTGGGTGTTTTTAAAAAGAGGCTGTAACAGAATGATGTTTAATGTTATGTGTATACTTATGTTTATGTTGTTTGGCAAATAGTCAAAGAGTGAGAGCCGCTAGCGCCGCATGCTGGTCGTACCCGCTCACCTCCGCCACAACGCTGAGCAGCACTATAGCTGCCAAGGCCACGGGGGGGCAATGGGCCGTGAAATACCTGACATAGATGTCAGCGCTCACGTCTCCATCTGCACGAGCCTCTTCCGCCACGCACGCGTGCGCGCCGTCAGCCTGGAAGACATCAGCACAAAATACAATCTCTCTCTCCTCTTACTTCCTTCTTCCTCTTCTTACATCTCCTCAAGGGCTGCCATCTACATCACGGCTGTCCAATGTGGCGCTCTAAAAATACCACCTCATCAGAGAAGTGCTAAGAATCACAATAAACAACTGCAAAAATTGCAACATGGCCGCAACAGAGTCTAAATATGAAGAGAAATACGTTGGAATCTGACTAGGAAAAGTCCTCACACTGTGACAAACAAGGAATAAAGTTGGAATTTCACTTAAGGAAAACATGATAACATTTCAGGAATAAAGTCATAATATTATAGGAATAAAGTCATAATATTATAGGAATAAGGTAAATATATTACAGGAACAAAGTCAGAATAATGTGAATAAAGTTCTAATATTATGTGAATAAAGTCCTCATATTACAGGAATGAAGTGGTAATATTATGGGAATAAGGTCAAAATATTACAGGAACAAAGTCAGAATATTATGGGAATAAAGTCCTCATATTACGGGAAGAAAGTCCTCATATTACAGGAACGAAGTGCTAATATTATGGGAATAAAGTCCTAATATTACAAGAATAAAGTCCTAATATTAAGGGAATAAAGTCCTAATATTATTGGAATAAAGTCAAAATATTCTGGGAATAAAGTCGTAATGAAATGTGCAAGAAGAAAGTAGAGATAGTTGTTGAATGTAAAGAAAGAGCAAGTGTGAAGATGATTAAAGGCGGCCACTATGATGATGTTTTGAGATGCAACACAGGAATGAAACAGGAAGATGCTCACAGGGAGGTGTTCATGGCTGGCGCCCTCTGGTGTCAGGAGGGAGCCGTGCGACGCGTTGGAGTGAATGGTCCTGCGGCTGGCGAGCGACACGGCATCGCAGCTTGCGTTCCGCCATTGCTGCTCCTGTTCCTCCGGGCTCCTCAGCAGGAAGCCCACGTCCAGGCCGGAGCTCTGCAACTCGCTGTATGTACCCTGGGCCATTATGTGACCCTTGGAGACAGCAAAAACTTTGTCATGTTGGGTTGTCCCGAGACGGAGCGGCACCAGCACCAACCTCCTTGATCACCATGATCTGGTCGGCTGCCCTCAGATGCTGAAGTTGGTGCGTGACCAGGATGCGGCACTTGTTCTTCAGCAGCCCACAGATGCACCTGAGACCCATCAGCAGTCATTTTACATCACTTCCAAATATTCCCAGAAAACTATAAAAACAACGTTATGTATAGCGTTGACACTCACGCCTCAAACAGATACTTCCCAACCTCAGCATCCACGGCACTCAGAGGATCGTCCAGGAGGTAGATATCCGCTTCTTCATACACCGCCCTGACCACACACACGCTTGGTTATCCTATCTGTTTCAATGTTACTGTATCTATCAATCTGATGTCTAAATGGGAAAAGCATCCTCTCACCTAGCCAGGTTGATGCGAGCCCTCTGCCCCCCGCTGAGGGTGCCTCCCTTGTCCCCGATGAGGGTCTGGTCTCCCTCCGGGAATAGCTCCAGGTCCTGCGCTCCAAACACAAGCGACTTAACTTGTCACCTTGTCTCAGCCCACAAGGGAGGAGCCGGTGTGAAGCAGGCGGGTTACACTAAGCCTTTATATCGGGGTCTATGAATGACAATGGATACAAATGCTACTATGCTAATGCTAGCATGCTAGCAATGCTAACATAATAGTGCTTTATATATGTGTTTGTTTTCTTTCGGCTTTTTCCTGATTACGGAGTTGCTCTGAAAGTGGCTAAAAATGCTACTATGCTAATGTTAGCATGCTAACATGTAACATAATGCTAACTGTGCATTAATTAGTGCTAACTGTTTATGCAATGCTAATGTTAGCAATGCTAATGTGCTAATGTTAACATGCTAACACCTAGCAGTCTTTATATAAGTGACTACGTCTGAAAATGGCTAAAAATGGTACTATGCTAATGCAAACATTAGCATGCATGCTAATGTATTTTGTGTTGGCATTTCTCTGACAAGCAATTCACCTTCTTCAGAGCGCAGGCCCGTAGGACTTGTTCATATTTCTGCTGATTCAGCACTCTACCAAAGAGGATGTTACTACGGATGGTTCCCGGGAATACCCAGGGCTGCTGGGATGCATAGTTGACTTGACCTCTGACCGTCATTGTTCCGCTCTCATGGGGCAGCTCACCCAGGATGGCGCTCAGTAGGGTAGACTGGCGAAAAAGGGGGGAGGGAGGTTTTGGAAATAGTGGAAATAGGTGTCTCATTAGCAAGCTTTATATTGGAAACAGGTCTCCCATTATGACCAAATGGGGTAAAATACTGTTATGTATGTTATCATGGGTGTACCTTTCCGGCCCCCACTGGACCAATGATAGCTAGGAGCTGCTGTGACTTCACAGTGAGAGTAATGTCCTGCAGAGACGGTGCATCCAGGACCTGAAAGGAGCACACATTGGACATGACAAGTTGAACATCATGTGTTCCATTCTGGGATGCTGTTCCACACCAATTGTCTTCAGAAGTGATAGAACTAATACGTTAAAGCTACAGGAGGGCCTGGGTCTACATACGACGGCGATGTAAGTTGACTTTTAGTGGACATGGTTACTTGGGAATACAGTAAGTCACTCACTCCCAGTGTACACAAAACACATATCAGATACACGCATACAACACACATCAGTTGCTTACTTTCTCCCTGTGCTTGTCTTGCACACTGGAAAGGGCGTTGCAAGGGAGGGAGAGACAGGCTTATTCATTTGTAAAAATTTTAAATAGTGGGAAAGTCCAAGAAAAAAAACAACAACAGTACAACATTTTACGGCAATAACGTCCAAACTTAGAAATGGAAGGACCGTGCCCAGCCAAGACTGCAGTACATACGTGTACATATGTACATACGTGCTGTAAGTGTACATACAGTGAGGTAAACTGTCACCTTGTCCCAGTAGCAGGTCACACTCTTCATCTCGATGCAGTCCGCCTTCATCTCTTCCACTCTCAACTTCCCTCGCTTCATTTCATCCAGCAGGAGGAAATTCTGGAAGGATGGATAAATGGATTGATAGCCCAACACCCGCCATCAGCTTCTCCTAATACTATGACTTCATTCCCAAAAATAACTTCATTCGTCATTAGCATATAAGCATTGCTTGCATGCTAACATCATCATACTATTTCAACACTATCATACTAGGTGTTAGCATGCTAACATTGGCTTGTTCGCATTGCTAGCATGTTAACATTAGCATAGTAGCATTTTTAGCTGTTTTCACAGGTGGTCTCTGTATAAAACCCTTTTAGGTGTTAGCATGCTAACATTAGCATAATTGTATTTTTAGCCATTTTCATAGCTAGACACATATATAAGCACTCTGCACTATTTAGCTACATGTTGGCATACTAATGGTGGCATGTTACATTGCTAGTTACATTGCTAGCATGCTAACCATGCATAATACCATTTTTATTCATTTTCATAGCTAGACACTAGCTAAACACCACTCTTATGCTAGGTGTTAGCTGTTATCATGCAACGTTTGCATGTTAACATTAGTATAGTAGTATCCGTTTTCATCGGTAGACACTTATACAAAGACTCTTTTAGGTGTTAGCATGCTAATGTTAGCATATTATCATTTTTAGCCATTTAGCTAAACTATTACTACATGCTAGCATACTAATGTTGACATGCCAGCATGTTAACATTAGCACAGTATCATTTTTAGCCATGTTCATAGCTAGTCCTGACAGCTGATTATAAGGTCCTGTGGAAATATGCTCGCATAGACGCTCACAAGGTGGCTAATGAGCGTTACCTTGATCCTGCGAATGCTGACAATGGTCTCTGACAGTTTTTCGATGGCCAGCGGGAAGAAGAGCGTGATCGTGAGCTTGATGGTTCCGTACAGGGACACGGTGACAAACACTCGGCTCGCGCTGATGCTGTTGCCCAGCGCCGCGTACACAGCGAAGGTCACAAAGACCACAATCTTACTGCTGGCGAAGAAGGACGCCATGTTGAGTCCTCGTAAATAGGAGCTCTTCATGATCTGGCTGATTTCCTTCCTGAACATGTACAGGAAGACAGTTGATGTAGATGAGAAAAAAATGTCACTACTTTGGGTGAATAAACTGAGGAAAAACGTGGTGTTTTACCTCCTGGACTCTGTGACGAGAGCAGAGAAAGGTTTTTCCCAGGCGTACATCTTGATGACCCTGATGCCAGACACCACTTCATTCATGATGCGGATTCGACGGTCAGTCAGAACCGCTGTTTTACTCCTGCATGGAAGAATCATTCACTCGGAGCGGGCGAAACGACAGACGTCCGCGTGACTCACCTGAAGATCCCAAAGAGCTTCCCAAACCACGTCTGCACAGGAATCAGCAAGGCCAGGACGGCCACGCCACCAAGACAGGACGGTCCGATCTCATACCAAAGGAACGTGATGATCACGGCTGCTTGGAGCGGCCCGATCCACAGGTAGTGGAGATTGAGCGTAATCTACAACAAACAAATACAGCATCAGCCAACTTGTTCCATATTTTCATTTGCAACCCCTGAAGAAATACAGTAGAAAGAGCTGAATTGTAATATTTCACACCCTATTAAAGCATTATTCCATAGATCTACAATGAGATTTCATGGTAAAATATCTAAGCTTTTGGAAATGGGCTAGCTTACCTGATGACACACCGCCATTTTGGGGACATACCATGGCTTCTTATTGCCTAAGGCTACAAGCTAGATGGCATCTTTAGCTAGTTGTCTATGAAATCATTCCAGAAATATAGTAGGAATAGCTGAATTATAATATCTGACATCCTATTAGAGCATTACGGTTGTTACATGGATCTAAAATGAGGTTTTGTGGCAAAATCTAAGCTTTAGGAAATGAGCTAGCTTACCTGCTACACCGCCATTTTGGGGACAGTGTGGCTTCTTATAAGAAAAGGCTACAAACTGGTTAGTTTCTGTAGCTATTTTTTTTCTATGAAATAATACCAGAAATATAGTCAGACAAGGTGAATTGTAATATTTGATATCTAATAAAAGCATTACATTTGTTACATGGATCTAAAATGAAGTTTTGTGGCAAAATCTAAGCTTTACGAAATGCGCTAGCTTACCTGCTACACCACCATTTTGGCGACTGTGTGGCTTCTTATGAGAAAAGGCTACAAGCTAGCTAGTTTCTGTAGCTAGTTTTTTTTTCTATGAAATAATACCAGAAATATAGTCAGACGAGGTGAATTGTAACATTTGATATCCTATGAAAGCATTACATTTGTTACATGGATCTAAAATGAGGTTTTGTGGCAAAATCTAAGCTTTAGGAAATGAGCTAGCTTACCTGCTACACCGCCATTTTAGGGAGAGTGTGGCTTCTTATGAGAAAAGGCTACAAGCTAGCTAGTTTCTGTAGCTATTTTTTTTTCTATGAAATAATACCAGAAATATAGTCAGACGAGGTCAATTGTAATATTTGATATCTTATGAAAGCATTACATTTGTTACATAGAGATAAAATGAGCTCTTGTGGCAAGAAATAAGCTTTAGCAAATGAGCTAGCTTACCTGCTGACATTTTGGGGACACAGCCAGGCTACTTATGGGTTAACGCTTTTGAGCGAGTTAGTTTCTGCGGCTTGTTTTCTATACATTCCAGAAATGTAGTAGGAAGAGTTCACACCCCGTCTGGGCATTCCAAGCTGTCATGTGTTGCGGTCTCGCAGCGATAGAAGCAGCATGGCTTGATGTACTCAGCATCAACCAGCAGAGGGCGCCCTTCCTTGCTAGGATTATGAGTGTGACTTCTTTGCAGATATGTTTTAACATGAAGGCTCATTTTAAATCCCGTCAGAGCTGTCAAATGGTCTTCTCTGCATTGTGTGTGTGTGTGTGTTTGGAGATAAAAGGCATCATCTCATGTGAAACATTGACCTCATCAAAGCGGTTGATGTCGTTGGAGAGGAGGTTAACGATTTGTCCCGTGGTGGTGTGTCCCATGGCTTGGCTGCTGAGGCGAAGGGCCTGCAGAGAGCCACAGAGACATGGAGGAAGTAGATGTCAGCATTATGGAGGAGCGTGTCATCCAGACTGACCTTGCAGTAGATGACGTGACACACGGCCACTCTCATCTTCATGCCCATTCTTTGCACTAAGTAGTAGTAGACGTGCTGGAGGAGCGTGAGAGCAAAAGTGGATAGGCACATGCCAGCGGCGCATAGGTACGCCACCTGAACGCCACGGCGGTCATCCGGGTCGTAATTCTCAAAGAAGACCAGGATTTTCCCCAGCAGGAGCGGCTGGATGACTTTAATTGCTTCCTGGAAAAGAAAAAGCAAAGCATGATGCAACATGTGCAGCCTGGACGTGTCATACGGTATCATCCATGCTCGCTCCTATGTCTCATCACAGCTTCTGCAACGCGTACCCAGTGCCCAATATCCACTATCCAGTACCCAGTATCCAATATCGAACATCCACTATCCAGTACCCACTATCCAGTGCCCAGTATCCAATAACTAATGGCCATCACCCAATATCCAATATCATTATCCATTATCCAGTATCCATTTCCCAGTATCCAATATCGAACATCCAATAGTCATTACCCAATATCCAGTATCCAGCATCCAGTGCCCAGTACCCAGTGCCCAACATCCACTATCCAGTACCCAGTACCCAGTACGCAGTGCCCAATATCCAGTACCCAGTATCCATTATCCATTATCCAGTGCCCAGTATCCAGTACGAAGTGCCCAGTGCCCAATATCCACTATCCAGTACCCAGTATCCAGTGCCCAGTATCCACTATCCAGTAGCCAGTACCCAGTGCCCAGTATCCAGTACGCAGTACCCAGTGCCCAGTATCCACTATCCAGTACCCAGTGCCCAGTATCCAGTACGCAGTGCCCAGTATCCAGTGCCCAGTATCCAGTATCCACTATCCAGTGCCCAGTATCCACTATCCAGTACCCAGTATCCAGTACCCAGTGCCCAGTATCCAGTGCCCAGTATCCACTATCCAGTACCCAGTATCCTGTACGCAATGCCCAGTATCCTGTACGCAGTGCCCAGTATCCACTATCCAGTACCCAGTGCCCAGTATCCACTATCCACTACCCAGTACCCAGTATCCACTATCCAGTACCCAGTTATTTACTGCTGCTGATAACCATGAGCACCTAATCGCCTGAAGGGGGCGTGTCTGTACAGGTTGGTTGGCCACCACTGACCAATGGCAACATAGTAGGCGTGGTCGGGGGAACCCAAGCATTTCAGCCAAGAGAAGAATATTGCATATTTACCCGATAAATGTGATTCTTGGATCATTTTTCATTCTTCATTTGTGTCATGGCCAAAACATTTGCACAAAGATTGTTTATCATTTTACTCCAAGACCGAGGCCAGGAGGCCCCTTCAGGCACATTGGGAATGGAAGACGTCAGGGCATAGGTCGTAGGAGGCCGTTATGTGCTGCATGTCAGTGCTTAGCGGAGCAGAAGCAGCAAATAGGCATGTGCCAGTGGCAATTAGCATCCTGCTAGGTAGCATTCCTGCTGCTATGCACGTAAACAGCCTGGCCCCAAAAACACCACCTTCCTTCTGCAGCTCATCATATTCATACTGCATCATAACATTCCCGGAATAAGAACACTTTTTCCTAGGACACTGTCACTGTATTCCCATTATACTGTCACCGTATTCCCATTACGCTGTCACTTTATTCCCATTACAATACCACTGTACTCTCTTAAAAGTAGCACTTTATTCCCATAACAATACCACATTATTCCCAAAACAATACCACTTTATTCCCATTACACTGTCACCGTATTCCCATTATACTGTCACTTTATTCCTATTACAATACCATTGTACTCTCATAAAAGGAGCACTTTATTCCCATAACAATACCACATTATTCCCATAAAAATACCACATTATTCCCAAAACAATACCACTTTATTCCCATTATACTGTCACCGTATTCCCATTATACTGTCACTTTATTCCTATTACAATACCACTGTACTCTCTTAAAAGTAGCACATTATTCCCAAAACAATACCACTTTATTCCCATTATAGTGTCACTTTATTCCCATAAAAATACCATATTATTCCCATAACAATACCACTTTATTCCCATAACAATACCACTCTATTCCCATAAAAATACCCAATACCCAACAATAAAAATACCCTCTATTCCCAATACTATGAGTGTATTGGCATTGTAGTAGTAGTAGTTAGTAGTTAGTAGTAGCGGTATGAGTGTATTGGCATAGTAGTAGTTGTAGTAATAGTAATATTAATATTAGTTGTAGTAGTAGTGGTGGTGGTATATGATGATGGGATGTGAAAGGAAGGAAGTGCAGTGTGGCTAAGCTAGGCTAGGCTAGAGTAGGGTAGGCTCGGGTAGGGTTGGCTTGGCTAGGCTAGAACAGGGTAGGCTTGGGTAGGCTAAGCTAGGCTAAAGTAGGGTAGGCTTGGTCGGGTAGGAGGTACAGCCTGAGGAAGGGGATGATGACGGAGGTGTTTTGGGAGGAGTGTGTTTGGAGGAGCGATTAAGGAGGTCACACTGACTGACTGTGATGATGATGATGATGATGATGATATCGTACCAGTGAGAATGCAAAGAGTCCGGCGGCTACGTAGGACTTCCCGTAGCACCTGATCAGGACTTTGCTGAGTTTGGGCTTCCGCAGCTCCTTGGTGGCCTTTTTTACCTCCACATCCCAACACCTGCAAAACATCATCATCCTCATCATCCTCAT
Organism: Doryrhamphus excisus; assembly: GCF_030265055.1. NCBI lineage: Eukaryota > Metazoa > Chordata > Actinopteri > Syngnathiformes > Syngnathidae > Doryrhamphus > Doryrhamphus excisus. The sequence continues at coordinate 10,650,888 of NC_080475.1, read as the reverse complement.
GCTGGCATACCAAGGGTACTATCACTAATTCATTAATAATAACTCGTTAAATAAAATACTAAGAATAACTATTACAATAATGCAATAATAATAATTAGGAATAAATTGACCAATGTTTTTTTACACTGTATGGCTATATTCTATGTATGTGTGTATGTATGTATGTAAGTATATACAGTATGTATGTGTATACGTATATACAGTATGTATGTATGTGTGTATGTACATAAAGAATGAGGAAGTGTAAGAAGGTTCGGAAGTCTAGCGTGGCTTCTAACGTGAAGAAAGGAGACGAGTACCTTTGGAGGTCTTGTCCCAACAAGTGTGCTCCATCTTGGGGAAGAAGGGTGTACAAGTCGCTTTCCTCCAACCTTCGCTTGCGTCCCAGTTGCAGCAGGGGGCGGAGCCAGCTGCAACATATATCATACATGCCGTACTGTAGGAATAAAGTCATCATACTGTGGGAATAAAGGGAATATAAAGGGAGTAATAATAAAGGTGGGCTGCACGGTGGACGAGTGGTTAGCCCGCAGACCTCACAGCTAGGAGACCCGAGTTCAATTCCACCCTCGGCCATCTCTGTGTGGAGTTTGCATTTTCTCCCCGTGCATGCGTGGGTTTTCTCCGGGTACTCCGGTTTCCTCCCACATTCCAAAAAAAAACATGCTAGGTTAATTAGCGACTCCAAATTGTCCATAGGTATGAATGTGAGTGTGAATGGTTGTTTGTCTATATGTGCCCTGTGATTGGCTGGCCACCAGTCCAGGGTGTACCCCTGGGATAGGCTCCAGCACCCCCGTGAGGATAAGTGGTAGAAAATGAATGAAAATAAAGGTTTTCGGAGAGACCAGTTTTAGTTCTTTTGTCCCAAGGGAAGATTTAAGAGTTGACTTTTTGGATTATTTTGGTCTGTACGTCATGTAGGAGGTTCTTGGAGTGTGCGTGTGTGTTGGAAAAGTGAAGGTCATGTAGAACAAGAGGAGGGGGGTGTTCCAAGAGAAGCTTAGGTATCTGGGGTGGTTCTTGAGGGCGGATGTCCAGCCGAGCTGGCAATTAGCAGCCTGAGTGTGTTTGCCGTTTTCTTTGTGTTGGGATTTAACGCTTCTGTGCTTCAGCGCTAACACGCCGCCAATGGCTAACCGCTGCCAAAAATTACTAACAGGGATGCCGTCCCCATTGGGGGGCACGCTTCCACTGCGTTACTGTAGGGACCCATCCCATGCATATACCTTCATACATGTTACAACACCTTAGGGCTTAGGCGGCCAAGGGTTAGAGCTAGGGGTTAGGTTAGGGCGCTAAGGGTTAAGGGTCGGGTGCTAAGGAACTAAAAAACTCGCGGGAAAAAATATGGCTCCCAGACAGACTCACCAAAGGTAAACACGGTGTGACTTGCTCGTTTATATGACCTTGTGACGTAAAACACGGCGCTCGGCTAAACGGCTTTAGATTAGCAGCGACTTTGTGTTGTTCACCAAAAGAACATGAAAAGATGCCGATAAAAAAAAACAAAAAAACAACAGAGGCAAGCACAAGAGCTTTAGTTAAGACATGTTGACGTGTCTGAACCTCTCACATGCTAACTACACGTGTCCGAGCTAGCGAACACGGTTACATCGCCATGCAAAGATTCCACTTGATGCACATTTAAGCATAAATGAAACATTTCCAAGCATAAGAGGTCAAATGCAAATATGAGGCGTTGAGAAAAGTCAGGATGATAACATCTAGGAGTGTAAAGGTGACTATAGGGGTGTTATGTCATGTCTAGAGGGCTCTAATGATGTTAAAAAGTCAATTTAGAAGGTGGTAAACAGCTTTATTATGTCAAATATGTCTTATTTTCTCTTATGACGTCTACTATATTGACTAATAGGAGTGTAAAGGTGACTATAGGGGTGTTATGTCGTGTCTACAGAGCTCTAATGATGTTAAAAAGTATATTTACAAGTTGGTAAACAGGTTTATTATGGCCAATATGTTTTATTTTCTCTTATGATGTCTACTATATTGGCTAATAGGAGTGTAAAGGTGACTATAGGGATGTTATGTCGTGTCTATAGAGCTCTAATGATGTTAAAAAGTCGATTTAGAAGGTAGTAAACAGCTTTATTATGTCAAATATGTCTTATTTTCTCTTATGACGTCTACTATATTGACTAATAGGAGTGTAAAGGTGACTATAGGGGTGTTATGTCTTGTCTACAGAGCTCTAATGATGTTAAAAAAGTATATTTAGAAGCTGGTAAACAGGTTTATTATGCCCAGTATATCTTATTTTCTCTTATGATGTCTACTATATTGACTAATAGGAGTGTGAAGGTGACTATAGGGGTGTTATGTTGTGTCTACAGAGCTCTAATGATATTAAAAAGTATATTTAGAAGGTGGTAAACTGGTTTATTATGCCCAATATGTCTTATTTTCTCTTATGATGTCTACTATATTGGGTAATAGGAGTGTAAAGGTGACTATAGGGGTGTTATGTCATGTCTAGAGGGCTCTAATGTTAAAGTCAATTTAAAAGGTGGAAAACAGCTTTATTATGTCGAATATGTCTTATTTTCTCTTATGATGTCTACTATATTGGGTAATAGGAGTGTAAAGGTGACTATAGGAGTGTTATGTCATGTCTAGAGGGCTCTCATGATGTTAAAAGGTGTATTTAGAAGGTGCTGTAGAGGTTTCTTATGAGGGAGTGCAGTTGTTGGTTTCCCTTTGGCAGCACGTGTCAAATGGATCCCATAGGATCCCAAAGGTCGACGACAGGAAGCAACAGGAAGAAGCGGACTTGATGATCCAATGTTATGTAGTGCTAGCAAGCGGTTAGTGTGTCAGCAAAGACAATGAAGCTAGTTGAGCTTTGTCATGCTTACTCACCACAAGAAAAGCTGAGAAACAAAACCCGCGTTTTGCAGCGGATTCAAAGTCTGCACCTTTTTCTTCTGCGGGAACATTGGACTCGATCAAAGAACTTGGAAAAAGTCTTCCGAACTCCGAACGTGAAAAGTAACGAGCGCCGCGCCGCACCGCACTGCCGTGTTCACTTCACTGACATCACGTAAAGCTCACACTCCTGGTGTCGGCTATGGACGAGACCCGGGGTGGTGGGGGGGTTGCTAAACGTACACGCGGCGTGTGCTTATTAATATTTCATGGACAGATATTGAGAAACGAAAGGCAAATGATTGTCATCGTCAGTCAGGAGCTATTGAAGGCCACGCAAAGACCACGCCCCTCCGGTGGTCACGTGTACACGCAGACCTTGTAACACGGAACTTTTTACTTTGACGGCTTTGACGGCTAATGTGGAGTTAGCCGCACGCGACACGTCATGTGAGCGTAAAACTTCTATTATTTCAAATAATAATATTCATTTTGAAATATTTTACTTCTATTAGAATTTTAATTTGCAAATTTAAAAAAAAATATTTAATTGTAATGATTGTGTTTTGAAATGAATGAATTTGATGTGCATTATTGCCGTGTTTGTATGAATCAATACTATGAATACTTTTCTATAAATGTTGATATGATACCGTAATGGCGCACGCTGCCGCCCCGCTGTAAAAGAGTCTTGAGTGTTTTCAGTCTTTTAACCTTGAAAAGCAGATAAGTTGAGCGCCCCCCCCCCCCCCACACACACACAAAAGAGTCAAAATATGTGTCCAGCGGTTGCTGCTTTCAAGCAACCCTTGACCCCAAACTGGATCATACATAGTAGAAATATCACCAGAAATCATTGCACTTGTAGACTTTGTAACGTGTTACATGCAACCAAAGTCCAAACCCTACATCGTTTCTGTCACGTAATAAAACATAAGTGCATTGAGTCTGCCTGACATCAATATATAATATCAATGTATCCATAACATGTCCAATCCACCTTGTACAACCATAAATAAGCTCATAAAACATGAGCGATAACAAGATTGGGTATAAATGCAATGCCACACAGACGCCAGCAGAGGGAGCTGTTAGCCCGTATTAAATCCACACATTAATTACCTGCTTTTCATGACGACCCAATTCCACAAATAACAGCAACAATCCTGATGATGCAGACAATCACACAGCATCTTAACACGGAAATGCCTCAATTAAACATGCTTGTACCTTTTTGTTAAACGGGTTACTGTTGGTGAAAGAAGGAGAGGAGGAAGATGTCCCCATAAGAGAAGAGAGAAGAGGAGCGCCAAGAACCTAGAACTAAGAGTAGGGACTTTGAATGTTGGAACTATGAAAGGTTGACATGATGCAGGGGAGAAACTGCAGGTAGCAGAGATGAGGATGCTGAGGTTCTCAATGGGAGTGACCAGGATGGATAGGATCAGGAAGGAGTACATCAGAGGGACATTACTTGTTAGAGGCCTTGGAGAGAGAGGCCAGACTGATGGTTGGGAACTGGAGGTAGCAGAAATGAGGATGCTGAGGTTCTCAACGGGAGTGACCAGGATGGATAGGATCAGGAAGGAGTACATCAGAGGAACATTACATGTTAGAGGCCTTGGAGATAAAGTCAGAGAGGCCAGACTGATGGTTGGGAACCGGAGGTGGCAGAGATGAGGATGCTGAGGTTCTCACTGGGAATGACCAGGATGGATAGGATCAGGAAGGAGTACATCAGAGGGACATTACATGTTAGAAGCCTTGGAGAGAGAGGCCAGACTGATGGTTGGGAACTGGAGGTAGCAGAAATGAGGATGCTGAGGTTCTCAACGGGAGTGACCAGGATGGATAGGATCAGGAAGGAGTACATCAGAGGGACATTACATGTTAGAAGCCTTGGAGAGAGAGGCCAGACTGATGGTTGGGAACTGGAGGTGACAGAGATGAGGATGCTGAGGTTCTCATTGGGAGTGACCAGGATGGATAGGATCAGGAAGGAGTACATCAGAGGGACATTACATGTTAGAAGCCTCGGAGAGAGAGGCCAGACTGATGGTTGGGAACTGGAGGTGACAGAGATGAGGATGCTGAGGTTCTCATTGGGAGCGACCAGGATGGATAGGATCAGGAAGGAGTACGTCAGAGGGACATTACATGTTAGAGGCCTTTGAGATAAAGTCAGAGAGGCCAGACTGAGATGGTTGGGAGACCAAAGAGAGACAGATGCAGAAGACAGGGTCGGATGGAGTAGACTCAAGTCCAGAAAATAGTGTTTTGAATTCCACATACACGAGGACACAGAAACAGTAGAAATATTTCTACAACATTTATTGGCTTGGAATATGTACGATATTCCCAGGAAGTAGCAGAGAGATTGTGCAGATCCAAAAGTGTTCAGTGGCCAGCAGCCAATGACAACCACCGTCACTGGCTGCTGGAGTCCTGACCTCTATCCTCATCCTGCCTGGAGTCCTGACCTCTATCCTCATCCTGCCCGGAGCCCAGCAGCTCCCGGATCCTTTCTGCGTCCTTTTCGCTCTCCGTCCCCGAGCTCGCGTTTAGATCGCCGATCAGCTCGTCCGTCAGGTGAAGTCGAGCCGTCCTGGAGAAGGAAGACGACAGGTTGAAGACCTGAGGTTATCTACGTCGTGTTTCTGTAATCCGACTCACCACTCTTCAGCCCCCAGTCGATGAATCTCCTGGCGCTCTCGCCACCTCCGTTCCTGCACGCTTTCTCCCGTCAGCGCGTTCATGCCGAGGATCAGCGCGCCTGTCGGAATCCTACAAAGATGATCCATTCACATTTCCATACACGTCGCACCTCCTGCATATAATTAGCATTGCTAGCATGCCAACATTCGCATAGTAGCATTTTTAGCCATTTATATAACAAGACACATACAGTACATCAACAGTCAGCGTTATTATGCTATGTGTTAGCATGCCAACATTGACATGTTAGCATTGCTAGCATGCCAACATTCGCATAGTAGCATGTTGAGCCATTTTTATAGCGAGACACATACAGTACATCAACAGTCAGCACTATTATGCTATGTGTTAGCATGCCAACATTGACATGTTAGCATTGCTAGCATGCCAGCATTAGCATAGTAGCATGTTGAGCCATTTTTATAGCAAGACACATACAGTACATCAACAGTCAGCACTATTATGCTATGTGTTAGCATGCCAACATTGACATGTTAGCATTGCTAGCATGCCAACATTCGCATAGTAGCATGTTGAGCCATTTTTATAGCGAGACACATACAGTACATCAACAGTCAGCACTATTATGCTATGTGTTAGCATGCTAAAATTGCTGGCATGCCAATATTCGCATAGTAGCACTTTTAGCCATTTTTACAGGGAGACGCTTACAGTACATCAACAGTCAGCACTATTATGCTATGTGTTAGCATGCCAACATTGACATGATAGCATTGCTGGCATGCCAACATTCGCATAGTAGTAGTAGCATGTTGAGCCATTTTTATAGCGAGACACATACAGTAGATCGACAGTCAGCACTATTATGCTATGTGTTAGCATGTTAACATGCTGTTAGCATGCCAACATTTGCATAGTAGCATTTTTAGCCATTTTCATGGCAAAACACATGCAGTACATCAACACTCAGCACTATTATGAGATGTGTTGTCATGCTAACATTATTATGTTAGCATTGCTAGCATGCTAACATTCATGTCGTGGCATTTTTAACAATTTGCATAGCGAGACACACACAGTACATCAACACTCAGCACTAATATGCTACGTGTCAGCATGCTAGCATTAGCATAGCAGCTTTTTGAGTAGACTGGTATTGCTGTATCTTAAAGACATGTGTAAGGGAGGGGAGAGAGACTACAGCAAAGCAGACTGGAGAAAAAGAGATGCTAGGAAGAAGGAGAGGGACAGCTGCTGCCTCGGCCGTGCCCCTCTGCTCCGTGAGCCAAAGCCCAGCAGTACTTCATGCACATGAGCGCCTCTGGCAGCCAGCACGGGGTCGGGTATCGCAGCTGGAAAGAACGCGGCTGTCTGCCAGAGCAGAGCGCTCCTCGCTCTCAAACGCAAATAAACCACGAGCACGGGCCACTCACCCCAACACCGCTCCCATGATGCCGCCTGCCACCAGTCCTCGTACGCCCAGGGTCAGCCTGAAGACACCTCCAGTCACCGCTGCATTGTAAAACATATCATTACTAGGTCATTTTAGTAGGGATGCTGCAGGGAGGACTCCATGGACTCACCTCCAGCCACAGCAAAGCTGCTCAGGCTGTATTTGTCCCGGTAAACACACAGGCCCGTACTGATGGAACTGGAGGCGGGGCAGAGGAACATGACGGACACATGAAGCCTACTGCTCTACTCTCCTGGCACCCAAACACATTTATAGCAACACACACCAGCACAAGTTACTTATTTCCTCTTATCATGTATTGGCTAATAACAACATAAAGGTGACTGTAGGGGTGTTATGTCATGTCTAGAGAGCTCTAATGACATTAAAAAGTGGATTTAGAAGGTGGTAAACAGGTTTATTGTGTCTAATATATCTTATTTTCACTTATGACGTCTACTATATTGGGGCATAGTAGAGTAAAGGTGACTGTAGGGGTGTTATGTCATGTCTAGAGGGCTCTAATGATGTTAAGAAGTGTATTTAGAAGGTGGTAAACAGGTTAGTTATGCCCAATATGTCTTATTTTCTCTTATGATGTCTACTATATTGGCTAATAACAGTGTAGAAAATGACTCTAGGGGTGTTATGTCATGTCTAGAGGGCTCTAATGATGTTAAAAAGTGGATTTAGAAGGTGGTAAACAGCTTTATTATGCCAAATATGTCTTATTTTCTCATATGATGTCTACTATATTGGGTCATAGAGATGTAAAAGTGACTATAGGGGTGTTATGTCATGTCTAGAGGGCTCTAATAATGTTTAAAATTGTATTTAGAAGGTGGTAAACTGGTTAATTATGCCCAATATGTTTTATTTTCTCTTATGACGTCTACTATATTGGGGCATAGGAGAGCAAAGGTGACTATAGGGGTGTTATGTCATGTCTAGAGGGCTCTAATGATGTTAAAAATTGTATTTAGAAGGTGGTAAACAGGTTAATTATGCCCAATGTCTTGTTTTCTCTTATGATGTCTACTATATTGGCTAATAACAGTGTAGAAAATTACTCTAGGGGTGTTATGTCATGTCTAGAGGGCTCTAATGTATACAATTTTATTTAGAAGGTGGTAAACAGGTTAATTATGCCCAATATGTCTTATTTTCTCTTATGATGTCTACTATATTGGCTTATAGGAGTGTAAAGGTGACTATAGGGGTGTTATGTCATGTCTAGAGGGCTCAAATGATGTTAAAATGTGTATTTCGAAGGTGGTAAACAGTTTTTTTCATGCGAGTGGTGATCCACTGGTGTCAAGGGTTAGTGGTAGACATGATACGGTATGTGAGAGCTTACTTGAACAGGGTGACAAATGCAGCCACTCTCCAGCTCCATCGGCTTCCATACCGGACAAAGCCGCGGACGGCCGCGTTGTGTGCAGAACGCTGTTTGGACAGGCAAGGAGCAAAAGCAACAATCATCCGTCTGGACTTCTGTTGATGTTTTTCCACACAGACTTTTTGGTGACCAACTGCAAAGCCAGCCATCATCACCATCACTTGGAGGGTTAGCTTACCACGGCTTCTACACGACTATTGTAGAGTTCCGCCTGGCTCATTTGGATGTACCTCTGCTTGGCGTGGCGAGCCGCCGGCAGGCCTCCATAGATGAAGCCAGCGATGGCGGCAACAAATGCGCTTTTTAGCACATTGGTGACCTCGTCCGAGTAGCCGCGGCTCGCACTGATGGAAGAAAGTTTTCAGAGTCAAGGAAGTACATCATCGTGATGCAAAGCTGGACGCTACCGACTCTCTCTGAAACAGATCCTTCACGCGGTCCCAGCCGCTTTCGTTTGGCACGGTGTCGGCCGCGAGGGCGTGCACGGGAGCAGCACAGGAGGAGGAGGGACAGGAGGGTGCGGGCTGGCCAGAAGCCACGTCAGCCGCATGGACCCTGGGGAGCAGGGAGCCGAGGCCAGGAGGCCTGGAAGTCCAGATCGGGCCCCGGGGGCCACAATCTGCCAGTCGTCTCCAAAGGGTGAAGCTTGTCGCGGTCTGATCCGGATGCATCATGCTTCAGCTGGCATCAGGCTGCGGCACACACACACACACACACACGGACTTAACAGCTGGCCGCCGCAGCCCCTGCCCCCCCTCCGCCCCTCCAAACAAACAGCCCTCAGGCACAAGAAAGCCTGCCTGGCGCTCAGCTTGTCCGAATACATTAGCAGCTGTCAGGTGGTGGCCTTTCCTAAGTCTATCCTAACTGCACCGTCCTTATTCTCTTCTTCACTTTTACACTTCGGCTACCACCCTTTTTTGTTTCAAATGCGTCCTGAGATAACTTCAGAATATTTTCATTCTTTTAAGATTTGCTGCTACCTTTTTTAATTTTTTTTTTTTAGCTCAGGTACCAACTTTTTTTTTGCTTAAAATTCATTTTTACATTTGGCGCAACCATTTAAAAGATTTTTCTAAAGATTCGGAGCCACCTGTTATTTATTTTGTTTATTTGACGCGGAACCTTAGTGGTTTGTAGGTCAGCTTTCTACCCGGATAACTGTGGGAGGGACTGGCTCGTGACGTCACAACCACTATGGTGAACGATTCACCTCACATGCATGTTTATAACGTGGAGTGCCAGACAGGCATTAATAACATGCGTTAATAAAATGATACACAATAGGCAGCAATGCTAACATGAATTATAACATGAACATAAACATAAATAACATGAACACGGATTCCAACTCAGTTGTTCGCTCTTTAAATGTCGGGATGCCGATCGTGTCCGACTAGCTAGCGTGTCAAGTGAGTCCTTTAACTGCATCTTCTGACTAAAATGTCGTGTCTATATTGCATTGGCGTGTAACAGTACGTATTAAATGTATTTGGATGCAGTACTTCCAGTGATATTCTTTTCATTTAGACCAGGAAGGTTTGTCGTGCTCACGTTAGCATTAGCCACCGGAAGCTCCTTCTTCGTCTAACAGTCCAACAGTTGTACTTACCATGGAGGTGCAGGTCCGAATTCCAGTCACTTGGGAAAAGCCCATCAACGACAGATGTTAATAATTAGTGTCGTTTAATGCCGGTACTCGAATGTAGAATGAAGGAGTCATCGTTGTCCTTGCTTGTCGACCTCTCTACTTGTCCATACAGCGACACGGACCACAGCGCCCTCGTGTGGTGGATGACCAACTCCATGACAGTGCAGTGCTGCGTTCAAGTGCTGTCCAAGCAATACACAACTACTAGTTTCATCTGTAAAAAAAAGTCATAATATTACCTGACAGTTGGAACACTTGGGAAATAAAAAAATAAAACACAGAATAAATAAAAATACTAAATAATAAATAAAATACTGTCATTTCACCAGAATAAAGTCTAAATATTAAGAGAAAAAAACACGCTATTCCAACTAAAGTGTCACTATTTTAGGAGAATAAATTTGGCATATTATGAGAAAAATACATAATATTTTACTACTATAGAAACAACGAAATCACGGTGGAATATTCAGAAAATGACATTATTACAAAAATATAATTTGAAAAACAAACCATTGAATTGAACAATTGAAAAACAAGTCCTCGTATTAAGGGAATAAAGTCCTCGTATTAGGGGAATAAAGTTGTGTTTGTGGAATAAAGTCAAAGTAGCTGAAAGATGAAAAAACTACAAATGGAAGAAAAAAAGCACATGTAGTAATAAAAGCTGTATTCTATGAGAATGATAGGATATGATGAAGACGAGATAGTCCAAATGATGAAGGTAGGGTCCAAGGCAGGGCACGCAGCCATCACAGCTCAGTCCTGGTGGACGGGGGCAGGATGTGCGAGTAGTGTGGGCGTCTTTTGGGGCGGTAGGCCAGCAGGCGGGCGAAGCGGGTGAGGAGCGTCTCCCAGTAGCAGGAGACGTCTCGCATCTGCAGGTGCTCCCAGACGAAGCGGGCGCCTCTGTGGAGAGAAGGAAGATGTCGGCCGTGAGAGACTCCACGCGCCGCCCGGGGAAACATTACCTGATGGCGATCTCTTCTGCAATGGCGTCGTTCTCCTGCACGAACTCTAAGAGTTCTCTGGAAACACATTTAAACATGGCAGAGTCACGGAAGTGAGGGTGGAAGTACCGCGTGATCGGACCAACAGAAGCACCTGACGTCGGAGAGGTCCTGCTTGACGGGGACGTAGTGGACCCAGGGCTTGAGCTGAGGGTAGAAGAACTCTTGCCATTGGTCGCCCACGTGAAACACCAAGGAGCCGCACAGGAACAGATGCTTGAAGCGAAAACTGGCCGCCACGCCTCGGAAGTTAAATAAATATCTTCAAAGGAAACAAAACATTTGATGCTCGTTGGGTTGTTGTTTCTGTTATTGTGTTAGCATGTTAGCATTCTAACATTAGCATGAGATGAGATTGAATGTGTGAGCTAAAGCGTACTTGTACTTGCAGTGGTCCACCAGTGGGATTTCTTTGGCCGGTGCTCTCCCGAGTGTGTCCTTCAAGTACCGTGAAGGAAAAGAAGATCCTGGTCAGGGTGGAGTGCAAATGAAGGTTTGGACACACAGAAAGAAGCAAGACGTCTGACCTTGTCTGACTTCCAGGCCTGGTTCTTCGTGTATTCTGCATCAACCAGATCTGGCATCTCCCTGGACAGGACGACCAGAGGGTCACGCTCTGAACTGGTCCTACCAGGAAAAAAGGGGAGGATGAGGTCGCCACAATGCTCTATGGAGGATAAGAAACACCTCTATGATTCTAAATAATATGCTTAGGCTTTTTTTATCTGCCAGGATGTTAGCCAAACAGCCAGGAAGCTAGCCAGGCTAGCAGGAAGTTGCTCAAACTAGCAGGAAATTAGCCAGGAAAGCTAGACGTTCGCCAGGTTATCAGGATGCTCGCCAGGCAAGCAAGAGGTTAGCCAGGTTAGCAGGAAGCTAGTCAGGCTAGTCGGACGTTTGCCAAGATAGATGGACACTAGCCAGCTTAGCAGGAAACTAGCCCGGCTAGCAGAAAGTTGCTCAAACTAGCAGGAAATTAGCCAGGAAAGCCAGACATTCACCAGGGTATAAGGATGCTCACCAGGCTAGCAAGAGGTTAGCCAGATTAGCAGGAAGCTAGCCAGGCTAGTCGGACATTTGCCATGATAGATGGAAGCTAGCCAGGTTAGCAGGAAGCTAGCCCGGCTAGCAGGAACTTGCTCAAACTAGCAGGAAATTAGCCAGGAGCGCCAGATGTTCGCCAGGTTATCAGGATCCTCGCCAGGCTAGCAAGAGGTTAGCCTGGTTAGCAGGAAGCTAGCCCGGCTAGCAGGAAGTTGCTCAAATTAGCAGGAAATTAGCTAGGAGCGCCAGATGTTCAGGATGCTGGCCAGGCTAACAAGAGGTTAGCCAGGTTAGCAGGAAGCTAGCCAGGCTAGTCGGATGTTTGCCAAAATAGATGGACGCTAGCCAGGTTAGCAGGAAGCTAGCCCGGCTAGCAGGAAGTTGCTCAAACTAGTAGGAAATTAGCCAGGAGCGCCAGATGTTCAGGATGCTCGCCAGGCTAGCAAGCGGTTAGCCAGGTTAGCAGGAAGCTAGCCAGGCTAGTCAGACGTTTGCCATGATAGATGGAAGCTAGCCAGGTTAGCAGGAAGCTGGCCTGGCTAGCAGGAAGTTGGTCAAACTAGCAGGAAATTAGCCAGGAAAGCCAGACTTTGCCAGGTTATCAGGATGCTAGCCAGGCTAGCAGGAAGCTAGGAAGTTTAGTTGTGATGCACACCAAGAAGCACTAACCTGGATCCTCTGAAGAACCCTTTGGATTCTTTGTTCTTCCACGGCCACCGAGCAGCAGATCTAAAATATACACGTTATGCATCACGATGATATCATGATATTGTGATGATATCTTTGCACCTTTCTTAGGCCTTACTTTTTAAGATCGTCCCTCATTAGGTCCCATCTTCCTAGTCCTGTAGGATATATGGGCCACACAGCAGGACCACCCTCCCAGAAGGTCCATGCTGGGTACATGATGTCCTGGTAGTCTGATGTCTTCTCACACACGCACACACACACACACACACACACACCACAACGTGTTAGTGTGCAGTGTAAGCAGAACGTGACAGGAAGTCGACCAAAAACAAGCAGAACGTGACAGGAAGTTGACCAAAAACAAGCAGAACGTGACAGGAAGTTGACCAAAAACAAGCAGAACGTGACAGGAAGTTGACCAAAAACAAGCAGAACGTGACAGGAAGTTGACCAAAAACAAGCAGAACGTGACAGGAAGTTGACCAAAAACAAGCAGAACGTGACAGGAAGTTGACCAAAAACAAGCAGAACGTGACAGGAAGTTGACCAAAAACAAGCAGAACGGTAGAGGAAGTTGACCAAAAACAAGCAGAACGTGACAGGAAGTTGACCAAAAACAAGCAGAACGTGACAGGAAGTTGACCAAAAACAAGCAAAACGTGACAGGAAGTTGACCAAAAACAAGCAAAACGTGACAGGAAGTTGACCAAAAACAAGCAAAACGTGACAGGAAGTTGACCAAAAACAAGCAAAACGTGACAGGAAGTTGACCAAAAACAAGCAAAACGTGACAGGAAGTTGACCAAAAACAAGCAAAACGTGACAGGAAGTTGACCAAAAACAAGCAGAACGTGACAGGAAGTAGACCAAAAACAAGCAGAACGTGACAGGAAGTAGACCAAAAACAAGCAGAACGTGGCAGGAAGTTGACCAAAAAACAAGCAGAACGTGGCAGGAAGTTGACCAAAAACAAGCAGAACGTGACAGGAAGTTGACCAAAAACAAGCAGAACGTGACAGGAAGTTGACCAAAAACAAGCAGAACGTGACAGGAAGTTCACCAAAAACAAGCAGAACGTGACAGGAAGTTCACCAAAAACAAGCAGAATGTGACAGGAAGTTGACCAAAAACAAGCAGAACGTGACAGGAAGTTGACCAAAAACAAGCAGAACGTGACAGGAAGTTGACCAAAAACAAGCAGAACATGACAGGAAGTTGACCAAAAACAAGTAGAACATGACAGGAAGTTGACCAAAAACAAGTAGAACATTACAGGAAGTTGACCAAAAACAAGTAGAACATTCCAGGAAGTTGACCAAAAACAAGTAGAACTAAATAGTCAAGGTAGCGCACACACTAACCTTACTAAAGGAGAAAACTGGGAGGGTCGGCTGCACCCAGTTTGGCACTTGAGGATAATCTCTGACATTGACCACCATCTCCACATCAGGTAACCTGTCAATCACCTCTAACAGGAAGTGCTCCACCCCGCTGCACCTGAACACACCAAAAGGGGAAGTGACCGGCACCATGAACGCTTCTGCTGTTTTGCACTTAGTTCCCGTTGCTAGGCAGAACAGACCTGGCAGGGAACATGCACTGGCGCTCCCGGTACAACTTATGGTCAATGATCTGGTAGTGGGTGCCCACCCCTCTTTCTACCGTCTGAGTCATGACATCCTGGGAGATGCCTCCTCGGAAGGGAGCCAAGTCTTCTTCTAGGACCCTAAAGTACACATTCATATAGAAATCACTGCAAAAATACAGTACTGGCCATCTACAGTACATATCACTTTTAAGATGACGGGGAAAATAATGTTTAGTAGCATAGAGTAGATATAGTTACAAAAATATAAAATAATAAACATCAGAAATTGAAAAAACTGCTGTAATTTTACAAGGAATTGTCTAAGAAAAGTATATTGTTCATTTGTGTGTATCACTCTGAGCAAATACAACAATACAGTGATCATTCTGGTCCCGATAATCACAATATGTTCATATAATTATTAGTGATGATGAGGACATTTACCTAAGGTGGCAGCTACAGTTGGCAGAGTTGCACTGACGATATACTTTAACCGCCTCTGAGATCTTGTCCTTCACTTCCTGTTGTCCTGGAGAAACAAAAACATAAAAGTTAAATCCCCCACACATGTCGTGTAACTGTTGCTATTGCTTCACGTAACGACGCAAATAATAATCATGTAGCTAAACCACTTATAAGAAATGAAATTGCTTGTGAAATCGCTAGTGCAAACATTTAAACGTGAATCGGCGCGTTGTGTTACTTTATATTGTTCTAGTCGGAGCTAGCTTGCCGGCTAATGAATGAAAAGAGCACAGTGTGTTAGCAAAACATAGCCGAGACTATCGCGTTCGGTATCGTTTTAAGAATATCCATCGAAACACCAATACCTGCTTCACAAGGCGAACACAAAACAAACACTTGCAACACAAACAGAAAAGTCCACACGCAAGAACGCTCCATTTGTCCTCAATCGTCAAGCTTTGACTATCCGGCACACAGATGAAGACATGAGAGTCATGAACGAGTCGTTCAAACTCGCGAGTTTTTTAAAACTGTGTAGGGACTCACGGCTACTCGTCTCCGTCTACTTAGCAGAAGATTCACTTCAGTGGGTGACTCATAAGACTTCGAGTCAATTAAAAAAAACAACCGAGTTGTCCCATCTCTACATTCAAGACACTTGTTGCTGATCCGGGATCGGCTACTTATGTCTGAGTGTAGTCATTACGGTAATGCGCACCACAACCGTTCAGTACAGTACCGTAATGGTGGAATAATTGCCTCAAAGGTGCATAATATGAAATTTGTAATGTGTAATTTATAAATATAATAAATATTAAGAGGAAAAAATATAATTTTGGTAGTTTATGTTAAAATATTTATAGTTAAAATATTAATAGAAACAAAAAAGTTTTTTTTTAATTAGTTCACGGACTGCTAGACAGCCTGCTAACCTGGTAAAGATCAACAATCAAAGGTTATCTAATAGCGAGATGATCGCTCACTCTTGCGCTCAGAGAAGATATCTTACTTTTAGCTTTTTAACCATTTGTACTATACATTTTCTAAACATAGTTATTGAGCAACTATGAACCTGTTGACATATTTTAAATCAACCTCTTTCTAGGTCATGTAGATTAGATTTTTGTGTGAGGAAGGAGGAGGAGGAGGAGGAAAGTGTCTCCTGTGAGATGTGACATGAAGTGATGGAGAGAGAAAGAAACAAAGGAAAGGTGAAGCCCAAGCAGGAGTAAGAGTACAGACGAGTCAGACGAAGAGAAAAGTAGATCATTCCATACTTCCACGCCTTCAGCAACAATGCGTCCTGTGTCCTTGTCCTTGGTTTGGACCTTCTGCCTCCACCTGCTTTGCTTTTGTGCCGCGGAGGAAGGTCTGGAGTTCCCCAACTTTGACGGCAAAGACCGGGTGCTGGACATAAATGAGCACAGCTACAAGAAGGCGCTGAGGAGCTTTGAGCTGCTGTGCGTCTTCTACCACCAGCCGCTTCCCACCAGCAAGGGCCTGCAGAAGCGCTTCCAGATGACCGAGCTGGTCCTGGAGGTGAGATCTTCTTCTCTTACAGGAAGAAAGTTGAAAGAAATGCTGTAACTTTACGAGGATAAAGTCAAAATATTAAGAGAAAAAAGTTTTAAGGAAATAAAGTGTGTGTGTGTGTGCTCGCCCACCACCCAGCTGAGTGCTCAGGTCCTGGAGGACAAAGACATCGGCTTCGGGATGGTGGACTCTGAGAAGGATGCCAAAGTAGCCAAGAAGCTCGGTGAGATGCTATCACGTAGATGACGTAGATGTTATATTGTTGTCTGTGCCAATGGTGTTGGACCCTGCCCTTGCAGGTCTGGAGGAGGTGGGCAGCCTGTACGTCTTCAAGGACCAGCGCATCATTGAGTTTGACGGACAGCTGTCAGCAGACACGCTGGTGGAGTTCCTGTTGGATGTGAGTGGACCACCAATATAACGTGATTGTGAATATTGTTGGGAAGAATAAAAGTATTCAACTGCTGATGCTGCTCCTAAAATGGCAGGCTTGCATCAGGAAGCATTTGGTGTTAAAAAAAAGTTAAAGTAAAAAAAAAAACAGCTCAACATGACAGGAAATTCCCAAAAAATCCGCCTTAACAGACTTTTTGACGCGCTATTATAGTGCTTACGTCCTGTTTGACCCTCGGCTGACGCCGTAGTTGTCACTATGTTAATACAAACGGGAGCAAACATTGAGCAGATATGAAGGAAGAAATTTATATTTTCATTGTTAAATTTAGCTTAAAAGCCCTGACCGATAGCTCTGGCAACAAGAACAAAGTTATTTTTATCTACCGTCGCTGGGATTTGTTTCATCAAGGACCAGGTCGTCATCTGCTGACTTGAGAGATCCGGGAAGGTATTGAATACACTGCCTGTATTTTTAAATTGACATCCCCGCAGTCGTATTAAAGAATACGAGTCTCACAATTAATGAGTCTTTTCTAAGAAAACTCACATTAATTTAGACTTATTTTTTATTTTTTTTGTTGGACCTGCGAGGTAAAATTTGCATACGAGTCGTTGGTTAACAGCAGGCATAGCCGAGGACCGCTATGCTGGGTCTTCGTCATTGAGCGGGAGCGTTAGCTAGAATTAGCAATACAGAACTAGTCGTCAACACACACAAAAACAAAAAAAAAACTAGTCGTCAACACAGCAATAAAACAGAGGTACATTATAGCGATAATGGTGTAAAACTAGATTAAATGAATAGTATAATATAAACACAGGTAGACTTGTACAAATAGGTTGTGTACCACAAATATATACCACATCAGCCGGAGAGAACTGAAGAAGGTGTGTTCAAGGACAGTGAAAAAAAGTGGGACAAATGGTCTTATGGCTTATTTTGGAATAAAATATTTAAAGAAACAACTTAAAAGCAATGGCTAATTTTCATGAAATGTATTGATGTTTTGGGTTGACCTTGCCGGTCCTGGCTGGCTTGCAGGTTCTGGAGGAGCCAGTGGAAGTGATCAACAACGCCATGGAGCTGCGAGCCTTCGAGAGGATGGAGGAAGACATCCGCCTGATTGGCTACTTCAAAGGAGAGGATTTATGTGAGTGCTTCACTGTCTCAGGAGAGCATGGAAATAGAAATAGCATCTAGTTCAGCAGCAATCAGGGCAAACCCAATGAGATTCACCTCACTCCTGCTCCTTCTTCTTCTTCTTTTTCAGACTACAAAGCCTTCCAGGAGGCGTCGGAACGTTTCCAACCTTACATCAAGTTCTTTGCTATATTTGATAAATCCGTAAGTGCTCATGTGTTTTTTAGCGTACAAAAACAGTCCTAATATGAGAAACAAATGTGTCATTTTTGATGGTGTGTTTGTATGAGGTGATGATAAATCTATGATACTTTCTCTTGACCTTGGGCTGGGCGTCAGGTGGCCAAACATCTCTCCCTGAAGATGAACCAGGTCCATTTCTTCGAGCCCTTCATGGAGGAGGCGGCCGTCCTGCCCGGCAGAGCTCTGTCCGAGATGGACATCGTGGACTTTGTCAAGCAACACAGGAGGTTTGATGCTCTTCATTCCCCATGTTCTTCCGTTCCGCCTGGTTGCAACTCTGGCTGTTTGTCTCGCAGGGCCACTCTGAGGAAGCTACGGGCGGAGAACATGTTTGAGACGTGGGTACGTGGCGGAGCGGTGTGCTGGCATGTTACTCGATCCCTTACTCACTCTTCTTCTTCTTCTACAGGAGGACCACATGGACGGAATACACATTGTTGCCTTTGCCGAAGAGGAGGACCCAGGTCTGACAAATCCATTCTCTCCTTCACGTCCAGCTACTCTTACATCTTGACGCCCCCCCCCCCCCCCCCCCCCCCAGATGGCTACGAGTTCCTGGAAATCTTAAAGGACGTAGCCAGAGACAACACCAACAACCCGGATCTCAGTATCATCTGGATTGATCCCGACGACTTCCCTCTGGTGGGATTCATTCACTTCATATTCTATCTATTTCTTATCATAAGGTACATACTAGGCACCCCCAGCCCCCACCAACAGCAGCACCTTACCTCACTAGCTTCTAAAGTCATCATATTATGGAAATAAAGTCATTGGTATTCCCATAATATGATGACTTTATTCAATAAAGAGTATATACTACTATAGTTTTTAATAAGTGTGATGAAGCTAAACAGGAAGTAGCCGTAGGAGGAAGAGGATGGGAGGTGAGAAAGGTTGTGTGGTGTTTTACAGCTGACCACGTACTGGGAGAAAACCTTCAAGCTGGACTTGTTCCGCCCTCAGATCGGCGTGGTCAACGTGACAGACGTAAGTCAGCGTCCGCAGGCCGCCATCTGCATCCATCACATTCATACTGGTTGGTGTCCTTTCCACCCCCCCACCCACCACAGGCGGACAGCGTCTGGTTGGACATGTCTGACGACGAGGACCTGCCCACTGCTGAGGAGCTGGAGGACTGGATCGAGGATGTCCTGTCGGGCAGGGTCAACACCGAGGATGACGACGATGATGATGATGATGATGATGATGACGACGCTGCCCTTGATGACCACCACCTCACCCATGATGATGATGATGATGATGATGACTACTAGACCTTTATTGGACCATTATTATTATCATCCTTTTGCTTATGCATCATTCATACAGGAAAGCTACTACATCATCATTGTTATTATTATAATTAGTGAAGGAGTGTACTAGCATTGTGTAAGAAGCCTGTACAGTATGTTCACTATACATACTTTCTTCTGTCATTGGTTTGTGGTAAAAGTAAGGAGCTCACATGTTGACGCATAACAGAGCATAAAAGTGCTAAAATATGGCGCAATGCTCATTATAATCTCACTAAACTCCATTCTTATACAATCAATCTTAATATAGCGTCTGACTTCTGTAGTAGTCTTCGATACCGCCCCAAGATGGCAGCAGTGTAACGCCATGACTGATAGATGCCGTAAAACCACCATCGAAGAAGAAAAGGCGGAAGTCAGCAACACTTGGAGATAAAGCACCGCCGCGGCAAAATGGAATCGTGTTTAAAATAAAAAAACATTCAAAGTGTTGAAATAGTTAGCAAAGCAGCGACTAATGGCGGCATCCGGTGAAATATTAACGATGGAGTCGTACGAAGAGGAACTTATTTGCCACACAACGGAGGAGCAACCGGAAGCTGTCAGCAAGACTCGAATTGTGCTACACGTTGAAGGTTTGTTTACATGTTTGCTAGCCGATGAATAGTCGACACCAAAAATGAATCCAACAGGTTAAACTCGTAGACGGGGTGTTATGGGCGTCATCGCGCATGCGTGTCCGCACTGTCTCGCCTCAGTAATACAATTATTGGCTGCTCTAGAAGTACGGAGATGACGTCATCGGCTAATTCGCCTATAATGTTGTTACAGGTGTTGTACGGAAAAAGGCATAGCACCTTAATTAGGTTGACACCTATAAATAAACTTGATTTGACCATGACTTCATCTAAATATCTAAATAAAATGACTCCTCTCCAGCCAGTACATAGTTACTATTGGTACATAGTTACTATTAGTACATAGTTACTATTGGTATATAGTTACTATTGGTACATAGTTACTATTGGTATATAGTTACTATTGGTACATAGTTACTATTAGTACATAGTTACTATTGGTACATAGTTACTATTGGTATATAGTTACTATTGATACATAGTTACTATTGGTACATAGTTACTATTGGTACATAGTTACTATTGGTAGTTACTATTGATACATAGTTACTATTGGTACATAGTTACTATTGGTACATAGTTACTATTGGTACATAGTTACTATTGGCACATAGTTACTACATAGTTACTATTGGTACATAGTTACTATTGGCACATAGTTACTACATAGTTACTATTGGTACATAGTTACTATTGGTACATAGTTACTATTGGCACATAGTTACTACATAGTTACTATTGGTACATAGTTACTATTGGTACATGGTTACTATTGGTACATAGTTACTATTGGCACATAGTTACTATTGGTACATAGTTACTATTGGTACATAGTTACTATTGGTACATAGTTACTATTGGTACATGGTTACTATTGGTACATAGTTACTATTGGCACATAGTTACTATTGGCACATAGTTACTATTGGTACATAGTTACTATTGGTACATGGTTACTATTGGTATATAGTTACTATTGGTACATGGTTACTATTGGTACATAGTTACTATTGGTACATGGTTACTATTGGTATATAGTTACTATTGGTACATGGTTACTATTGGTACATGGTTACTATTGGTACATAGTTACTATTGGTACATGGTTACTATTGGTACATGGTTACTATTGGTATATAGTTACTATTGGTACATTGTTACTATTGGTACATAGTTACTATTGGTACATAGTTACTATTGGTCAAGCATCCTTCTTCCATCACACGCTCCGGGACACCGCCAGGCAGGTGACCGAGTCTTGACTTCTACCAAAAGCTACTTTCACTTTCACTTTTCTGCCCTGCAGACGTCTGTAAAGAAGATCTTCCTCAGCAGCAGGAGGAGGAAAAAGAGGAGCCGCAGTTCCCCCACAGTAAGGAGAAGGAGTGGGTGCCACAGCCCCCCCACATTGAGGAAAAGTGGGAGCAACAGCCCCCCCGCATTAAGAAGGAAAAGTGGGAGCCACAGCCCCCCCACATGAAAGAGGAAGAGGAGGATCACAGCGACGAGCGTTTCGAAGGAGTGGAGGAGCTCCCAGTGTTTGTGGTCCAGGTGAAGAGTGAAGATGAGGAGGAGGAGCTTCAAAGCGGCAATGAAGCAGACGACCTCTCGGCGACGCCGTCAAACGGCGACGATGCGTGGTCACGCTCCCCGGACACCGATGATGACACCGCATGTCGGAAATGCTCCCGGTGTGGCGAGACCTTTGTCAACAAGTCCACCCTGGAGAGGCACGTGAGAACCCACACAGGAGAGAAACCCTTTGTGTGCTCAGTGTGCGGTAAAGCTTTCACTCAGAAAGGCAGTTTGACGACACACGCGAGAATACACACCGGAGAAAAACCTTTCACTTGTTCCGTGTGCGGCGTGAGTTGCCGGCGAAATCAGGATTTGAAAATCCACTCGAGGACGCACACCGGAGAGAAACCTTTTACGTGTTCGGTGTGCGGTAAAAGCTTCTCTCAAAAGTCCAACTTAACCACGCACATGAGAATACACACCGGAGAGAAACCATATTCCTGCTCCATCTGCAACAGAGGCTCTTATGACCGAACGACTCTTGTGAGACACATGAAGACACACACGGGGGAGAAAGCATTTTCCTGTCCGGTGTGCCGTGTGGCCTTTGTACAGAACCACAGTTTAAAAAAACACATGAGAGTCCACACTGGAGAGAAACCCTTCGTGTGCTCAGTTTGTGGCAAAACCTTCTCGGAAAAGTCCAATTTGACAGCGCACAGAAGGATACACAGCGGAGAGAAACCCTTTCCCTGCTCAGTGTGCGGCGCGGCTTTCGTGCAAAACGATACTTTGAAAACACACATGAGGAAACACACCGGCGAGAAACCTTTCAACTGCTCCGTCTGCGGCAAAGCGTTCAGACGAAATCAGTATTTGAAAAGACACACGCGACGACACAGCGAGGAGAGAAATGGAAATGAACACTTCGCTTGATTCTCATCGTATTGCCCAACCTAAGTCATCATATTGCAACATTCATTCATTCATTCATTCATTCATTTTCTACCGCTTTTCCTCACAAGGGTGTCCAGCCAATCACAGGGCACATATAGACAAACAACCATTCACACTCACATTCATACCTATGGACAATTTGGAGTCGCTAATTAACCTAGCATGTTTTTGGAATGTGGGAGGAAACCGGAGTACCGGGAGAAAACCCACGGGGAGAACATGCAAACTCCACACAGAGATGGCCAAGGGTGGAATTGAACCCTGGTCTCCTGGCTGTGAGGTCTGCGCGCTAACCACTCGACCGCCTTACCGCCCTTGCAACATTCAAAAATGTTCAAAAATCATCTTCTTCTTGTAAAATGGCCGCCATTTCCCCTTGTTGTTGTTGCTTTTTAAAACAATTTTATTTAATTAATTTTATTATTTTTTTAAATAGTTTGACCTCACTTCTTGTGAATTTATTAATGACTTTATTCCTAGAATATTTGGACTTGATTCTCATAATATTCTAACCAAATTTTCCAAAAATGACAACTTGATTGTGTTTTGTTTAGTTTCTCATCTAACCCTGAAAAATCACCTTTTTACAAATAAAAATACTTTTTACACTACTTTTACTTGTAAAATGGCCACCATTTTCCCCTGTTGTTGTTGTTGTTGCTTTAAATTTTTTTATTTAATTATTTTTAATTTTTTTTAAATAGTTTGACCTCACTTCTTGTGAATTTATTAATGACTTTATTCCTAGAATATTTGGACTTGATTCTCATAATATTCTAACTTTTTGCCAAACCAAAATTTCCAAAAATGACAACTTGATTGTGTTTTGTTTAGTTTCTCATCATAATCAATCATCTTTTCACAAATAAAAATACTGTTTACACTACTTTTACTTGTAAAATGGCCGCCATTTCCCCCTGTTGTTGTTGCTTTAAATTTTTTTAATTTAATTAATTTTTTTTAAATAGTTTGACCTCACTTCTTGTGAATTTATTAATGACTTTATTCCTAGAATATTTGGACTTGATTCTCATAATATTCTAACTTTTTGCCCAACCAAATTTTCCAAAAATGACAACTTGATTGTGTTTTGTTTAGTTTCTCATCATAATCAATCATCTTTTTACAAATAAAAAGACTTTTTACACGATGTAACCTTCGCTGGTAAAAGGTTTGTGTTCAAAGACCGGATTGAAGAAATCCACGCGTCACCATGGACGATCATATTCATTCAGCGTCGGCGGCGGCGGGGACTCCAGACGAGCCGACAGCGGAGTTTTGGCGGGACCAGGAGACAAAGAGGAATCCAATCAGAGCGGAGATGAAGCAGCGGGAGACGCATCCGTCGGCACGTATCCGAGTCATTACCAAAGAAATAGGAGAGGACAAGCTTTCCATTTGCATGCAAATGTTCATTTCCCTCCGTCGGCCTCATCCCGGACCCGCACGGGACCGCCGAGGCGGCGACAGATGAGGGGCGACAGGCGCACCGTCGAGTGATGGGCTTCGTTTCCCCGTCGGTTTGAGGTCCAAACGCGCTGTTACGACAAGGCACTGGACCGGGGGCCGTTTACAGCCCGCAGCTTATTGCCGATTGGCCCATGATGGAAGCAAAACTGGAAATGGACCAAATACCCAAATACCCCCCCGCAAAATATGGTCCAGATCCCACCTTTGCGTCTTGTTTTTTTTTTTTTTTCATGAACATAGAAGGAAAGTCAAACATTAACAAAAATCCTTTATTCTCCTGATAAACTATTTTGGGGGTTTTGGGACCCCCCAAAAGGAGAGTTTCTGTTCAGTGCCTACCAGGAGGTGGTATAATCTTTCATACGCAAGCTTATTTTTTGTTTTTTTGGTTAGAATTTTTTATCTTGTAAAAATATTTTTATAACCTTCTTCTGGTAAAATGGTCCCCCCCCCCCCCATTTTTGCATTTTTTTGAAATTAAAATGTTCCAACTATTGCAACTTTCTTCTCCTGATATTTTGACTTTATTCCCAAAATATTCAAACTCTATTTGTTGTTTTGTTTCTCATAACGTTACATAAAAAATATAATTTTTCTATTTCAAAATTGTGCTCCTAAAATGATATTTTTCCTCAAAATATCACAAAGTTATTCTCGTACAATTCTGCTTGGTCGTTAGCGAGCTTTTTTTCTCTTTGAATATTGACCACCATATTGATCATTTTGGTGAAAATGACAGCAGACGTTTATAGAAGTCCTACACTTTGGCATCTCCCTGCCACCGTGGTGCGTTCAAGGACCATAATGCGTGAGGATAAAGCATTACCAGCGAAGAACAAAGATGTTGAAATTGAGTAACAATCCGCTTGACGGTGGCGTATAAATCCAGCATGGATTCCCACAAGTTGGGGTAAAAAGTGTGCAGCTGCATAAAAAGTAAGAAAAAAAAATGTAGCTATACCGAGGTTTCGGACTGCAGGCGCAGGACAAACTTGTGGGACTTGGGGTCGACGTACTCCTCCGACATGCGGATGTAGGGGATCTCCTTGACGCTCACCACCAGGCTGAAGTCCACGCACCTGAGCAGGAAGACGGTGCCGTCCTTCAGGCCGCCCGTGACCGACGCCTCGCTGAGTAGTGTCCAGCGACACGTGGGGCGGCCGTCCTGAGCGTACCGCAGGACGGGGCCCGGCGTCAGGTAGCTCTCCAGGAAGGCCTGCGTCAAGAAAGGACAGGAGTGACGCCAAGAGGGGGGGTGGACGCAGGTGAGACGTACCTGGGGGGACATGTTGTTGCGGATGCAGAAGGCCAGGTGCTGCTGGATGGTCTCCATGCTGTGGCAGTGCTGCTGCTCGGTGCTCCTCAGGTACTTCTGCAGGGCCCGTGCCATGGACGGGAAGATGGCTTGGGCCGCCTCTCGCGGGTCCATCGCGTCTCCCGGAGCTTTCTTCTTCTTCTCCTCCTCCTCCTCTTCCTCCTGCACCTGCTTGATGTGAGCGAAGGCCTCTTCTACGGCCACCACCAGCCTGGGCGCCGACATGTACGAGTCATGAACTCAACACGCTCACATTCGTCTACAGTCACAGCTGGTTTTTCCATATGTATCACATATGGCATATTATATCAATAACACATATGGAATATATATATACATATATGTAACACACATATACATCATATCTATCTATATATATATATATCAATAACACACATGTAACACATATGCCATATATCAATAACACATATGGAATATATATATATATATATATACATACATATATATACATATATGTAACACATGCCATATATCAACAACACATATGGAATATGTATATATATATATATATATATATATATATATATATATATATATATATATATATATATATATATATACTATTTGTAACACACATGCCATATATCAATAACACATATGGAATATATATATAACAATATGTAACAAATATGCCATATATCAATATATATATATATATGAGGCGCCCCCCCCCCCCCCCCTCACCTGGCTCTACGTTTGCGTACACGCCTCTCATGCTCCGCCTCCTCATAGTAGAGCTCGTTGTGACCGGCGTCTCGGTGACGGGCGGCGGCAGCGATCATGGCCCTGGACTGGGAGTGTCCTAGTCCTGCTCTGGCGTTATTCCCTGGTGGGCCTGGATGGGGAACACGTGAAACACCATTCACCTTGGTACATATTTTAGCATCTACGTTTAGCATACGTAGCATCTCTGAGGTAGAGGTCGGGGACACAAGAAAGGGGCGCACCTTCAGTGGAGGCAGCTGGGAAGTCTCCATCCACTTCATACACCTTAAGACCGGCCAGGTGTTTGGCGGTGCGGGACTTGGAAGCGGCGATCCGAGCCGGGTTGTGGATGGGGAAATGGGAATAGTAGCGTTCCAGGACGGCCGAGGCCGCTCGCTGGATGCTGCGTACGTGAGGAGCAGCGGTCAGCAGAAGACATGACAGCGCCGCGGCGTACTTTCCACCGCCGTCTCTCACCTGAGCCGGCCCAGGTCGTAGTGTCTGGTGTGGCCGTCGGTGGAGCGTGTGACGCACACGGAGAAACATGGCCGCAGCTGGCGGAGCTCCAGCAGCACCACAGCCAGGTAGTGGATGAAGAGCAGAGCGTCCACCAGCGAAACGGCGAACTGGACAATGCCTCGGTAGTCCTCATCCTGCGTGTTTAGCACATCTTTTACTTACGTACATACGTACGTACGTACATATGTATGTACGTGCATATCTAGCTAGCATTCTTCATGAAGTAATAGTATAGTGATGGTCTGACCTGTGAGTGGAGGATCCTTACGGCGTAGAACAACCAGTAGCAGAGCACCAACAGCAGCACGAGGACGGCGAGGAGGGCACGCAACACGAAGAGGCGCGGGAGGCCGGTGCGCGGCGCTCGGAAGAAGAGGGCCCAGACGGCGAGCATCAGGATGAGCATCTTGAAGGCCACGGAGATGAAGAGGCCCTCGCAGGCCGTGCCGCAGCTCCGCAGCTTCTCGGGCCACAGCAGGTGGGGCAGCGCCAGGAAGGCGGGTGGCGTGAGGAACACCAGGACCCCCAGGACGGCGGCGAGGGCCAGCGTTGAGCAGCGGCGGCAGTCCAGCCCCACGCTGTCCTCCAGGTCCTTGGCGATGCGCGCCACGTCCTCCCGGGACAGGCTGCGCTCCGACGTGATGGCTGTGGTGGTCTCGCCCCACGTGTCATCCTGCCGGCACACGTTGGCGCAAAGTCATGCACCTCATATCTCATACACCTTATACCTCATATAGCTCATATCTCATACACTTCATATCTCATACACCTTATACCTCATATCTCATACACCTTATACCTCATATAGCTCATATCTCATACACCTTATACCTCATATAGCTCATATCTCATACACCTTATACCTCATATAGCTCATATCTCATACACTTCATATCTCATACACCTTATACCTCATATAGCTCATATCTCATACACCTCATATCTCATACACTTCTTATCTCATACACCTTATACCTCATATAGCTCATATCTCATACACCTCATATCTCATACACTTCATATCTCATACACCTTATACCTCATATAGCTCATATCTCATACACCTTATACCTCATACACCTCATATCTCATACACCTTATACCTCATATAGTAGCTGATACCTTATATACCTCATATCACATACACCTCATATCCCATATATCATACACCTGATATCTCATACACCTCAAACACCTCACCTCATATACCTCATACACCTCATATCTCATGCACCTTATACCTCATATACCTCATATCACATAAACCTCATATCCCATATCTCATACACCTCATATCTCATACACCTTATACCTCATATAGCTCATACCTTATATACCTCATATAACATACACCTCATATCCCATCTCATACACCTGATATCTCATACACCTCAAACACCTCACCTCATATACCTCATACACCTCATATCTCATACACATTATACCTCATATAGCTCATAATCATAATCTCATATACCTTATATACCTTATATCTCATACACCTCACCTCATATACCTCATACACCTCATATCTGAAACACATTATACCTCATATAGCTCATATCTCATACACCTCATATCCCATATCTCATACACCTCATACATAATACCCCTCTTATCCCATACACCTGATATCTCATACACCTAAAACACCTCACTTCATATACCTCATATCTCATACACCTTATACCTAATGTAGCTTAATCTCATACACCTCATATCTTATCGATCTCATACCTCATATCTCATAATCATAATCTCATATACCTTATATACCTGACATTTCATACACATCACCTCATATACCTGACATCTCATACACCTCACCTCATATACCTCATACAACTTATACCACATACACCTCATAATCATAATCTCAGATACCTTAGATACCTGACATCTCATACACCTCACCTCATATACCTCATACAACTTATACACATAACTCATACTACACTTCATAATCATAGGGGGCGGAGTTTGTGTGCTGATGGAAGGAAGCTGATGAGCAGTGATTGTGTGACGTTCGCCACCTGAACGTGCTCTCCCCGAGCACCAGCATCACCCAACAACGGATCCCTGGGCGCCGGCTGGATTGTTACTGATTTATCCAACTGGCCATCTTTGCTGCGTGACTTGTGGCGGTCCCGACTTCTCTCTCTGAGGAAAAACATAACAACCACAAAGTCAAGTCAATGTCGACGTCAAAACCACCATTTTGGTCATTTGTGGACAATTAGATTATGGAAAATGTTATAATTTTATCCAAATGAAGTCCAAATAAGTGTAAAGGTGACTATGGGGGTGTTATGGCATGTCTAGAGGGCTCTAATGATGTTAAAAGGTGTATTTAGAAGGTGGTAAACAGGTTTATTATGCCTAATATGTCTTATTTTCTCTTATGATGTCTACTATATTGGGTAATAAGAGTGTAAATGTGAATATAGGGGTGTTATGTCATGTCTAGAGGGCTCTAATGATGTTAAAAAGTGTTTTTAATAGGTGGTAAACAGGTTTATTATGCCTAATATGTCCTATTTTCTCTTATGATGACTACTATATTGGGTAATAGTGTTATGGTGGCTATAGGGGTGTTATGTCATTTCTAGAGGGCTCTAATGATGCTAACAAGTGTATTTAGAAGGTGGTAAACAGCTTTATTATGCCTAATATGTCTTGTTTTCTCTTTTGATGTCTACTATATTGGGTAATAGGAGTGTAAAGGTGAATATAGGGGTGTTATGTCATGTCTCGAGGGCTCTAATGATGTTAAAAAGTGTATGTAGAAGGTGGTAAACAGGCGCGGGGTGCTGGCTCAGTGAGACAGAGAGGGTGTAATATGATGAAGGTGTATAGTTGCATGAGAATAGTTCCAGGACGTCCTGGTGGGGGAAGAATGAGAGGAAAGAGGCAGTGGGCGACAGTGTAGCGATTGCTGTGTTTTGATTGCAGGGTGTGCTTTCCGCTTCCCTTTGAGTGTGGACATGGCCAGAATGTCACACACTAACTCCTGATACATACAGTTCGGGGCCATGTGTGAAAGGTGAAGCAGGGGTGCCAAGTAGAACACCTCCTGACTAATGTTGCTGTGTGAAATGCACACACACACACACACACACACACGCCATGTCTCCTGAGGAAGACTGTGGGGAGGTCAGAGGTCTCACCCGTGCCGATGGTCCCGCGAGCGCTCCGAATGGCAGGAATATCCCGAGTAGGTGGACTGCGTGTCCATGGAGGCGCCGTCCAAAGGAATCAGCAAACTATAGAAACATACAGTAGTCCAAACTTTTCATTATGACATTGATTAGTTTTTCATTATTCTGAAAATAACCTGCTATATTAGTAAAAAAGATTATACAACATAAAATATTTCTGACACTTCTTTGAATATCATTGGTAGAAATATTTCCATATTGATTCCAATGTTGTTATTGTGCTACCATAATGAATGATGATGGATGTGGTTGCTGTTGTTGTATTCTTTCCTTGTCAATGGTATCTTGAGAATGTGGGCGGGTTGATGCAAGACAGCTCACAAGCGAGCAGCCCCGCATTCCTGCTCTTGGCAAACCTGTAAGCTTTGTTGGAATGGCGGAGGGGCGGAATATCTCCACCTGCAGTCCAAAACCCTTCCTCACACACCATCTTCTCCAACATAGACTATGAGCATGTAAAATCATGAGCATGTTTATGTATGTGTCTAGGGATGAACATTTATTTTAAAAAATGCTATGCTAGCAATGCTAACATGCTAATCTGAGCATATTAACACATAGCATAATCGCGTGTTTAGATGCTAGTGTTTACTATGCTAATATCAGCATGCTAGCAATGTCAACATGCTAAGGTTAGCAATCTAACATGATAGTGTTTATGTACTGTATGTCTAACTTTGATAAACTTTCGATAAAAATGCTACTATGCTAATGTTAGCATGCTAGCAAATGACGCATTAACGGAAGTTTCATGTGGCGGCATTTTTTTTGACGCGTGATTAACATGCGCTCCTCCTGTTTGACCCTTGACCCACAAATTAGTTTGATTGAAGCCACAAGCTGGAACAAATATGAGCAGAAATTGAGAAAGAAAAGAATATTTTGATTAGTAAAGTTAGCTTCAAAGCCCCGGAACATGGCTCTTGCAGCAAGACCTAGCATCATAGTGTTTATGTATATATGAAAATAGCTGAAAATGCTAGTGTGTAGCTATGCAAATGGGTAAAAATTTTACTATTCTAATGTTAGCATGCTAGCAATACTAACACCTCCCATAATAGTGCTAAGCGCTTATGTATTTAAGTCCTTGAAAATAGCTAAATTGGTTGAGAATTGTGTCAGACATAATGAATCTTCCTGAAAATGTCATCCAAGTACATTAAAAAAATTTCAAGTACTTTTGAACACAAAAAAGCAGTCAACAAAAACAGTCAACTAGTGTCACGAAGAACAAACGATTCATCTGCGCGCAGGGATATCCTTCAGTATCCTTCCGCTGTGTGGAGCTGACCGCCGTGTAGCCCTACGCTTCCGCTTCGCCAAACCAACTCACTACCCACTACAACAAAGACGCTTTCTCCAAGTGTCCATACGCTGAACAACATGGCCGTCACGTGACACGCGTCAAAAAAGCAAAACACAACACGGATACCGCGAATGACTTCCTGGGCTTCGGTTAAAAAATAGTGCGTCTGTGTACAGGTAGACGACAACAGGGCGTGACTGTAATACACTACCGTAACTTTCATGTTGTTATGACCGTGTCATGTCATTTATGTGGGACATACATGTAATACACACACGAGACTACACGCAGTATTTTTGAGCGAAGCAGGAACTAAGCACAGCCTCACTGAATGAAGTGGAGTAAAACTCACCTGCTGTCGCCATTATTCCTGCTGCTCGGCCGCCACGTCGAGGTAGCCGAAGACGGACGAGTTGTGTTGTTCGAATGATGAAAGGAGTTGTGTTACGATGATTATTCCAAGAGTTGGTGGAGTGGAGTGGAGTGAAGTGGCAGCAGCCTTGCTAACAAGCAGGAGTCGCGGACAGTTTGGAATGTTCACACTGCTCGCTAGCATGCTAGGCTGCAGTGCCTCACGCGCCCGCAAGGGGGCGGCGTTAAGTCATCTATTTTCAACGTGATGTTTTTCCTCAATATTTCTACTCTATGCTACTATGACATTATTTCCCTTCATAATATTACCAGTTAATTCTCAAAAAACTACAACAATTTTTCTTGTGAAAATACATTAGCACAGAATGCTTTATTATCATCTTTGCCCGACTGAAATAAAGTAAAAATATTGAGAGATATACTTTTATATACAAAAAAAGATAATATCGTTATAGTCGCATAGTGTAATAAGACTTGCAAAATGAACAAAAAAAAACAGCAACCATGGAAAAAGCCAACAGATGCCTCCGGCAGTAACGTGGAGGATGCATGCCGACAAATCAATAGTTGTACTTCAACACACACGCACACACACACACACACACACACACACACACACACACACACACAATGCAGGTCAGTGCTGGTGCACGACCTAAGCGCCATCTCCTCAGGGAGCCCAAAGAATAAACATTCTTGTTTTTCATCATTCTTACCACAAAACAGGCTAACATTTATGCTAACCTTCAAATTCATATTCATATTCTTATGCATAGCTACATTTTTATTCATATTCATATTCACGTCATTCAATCACGTTAGAAATTCTGCCACCTGCTGATGCTTTTTTGCTACTACATTTCTTTTAACATCACATTCATCTTTGTAAATATTCTTCTCTTCATATCACCACTTTATTCCCATAATATCAGTTTATTCCCCTAATAACACCACTTTGTTCCCATAATATCACCACTTTATTCAATAATATCACCACTTTATTCCCATAATATAACCTATTATTCCCATAATATGATGACTTTATTCAAATTAAATGATAGTATTTCTATGAAGTATTGTAGTATTTATTATACACAAGGAAGAAGACGTGGTGGCGTGTTGACATGCGAGTGTCCTCATGTTTGATATGGGAAGCACGTGATGTCACGTGACTTTTCAAAGCGGGAAGCCCACACAGATGGCGCCAATTGGGAAGTCCCCCTGCCCCCCCCCCCCCCAACACACAATGGAATTAGTTGCGATGAAGATGGATGTCTTCCTCCCCAAAGAGACACTTTATGACCTCATAGGGCTTTTTGCTAAATTGGGAGCAAAAGTGAAAGTGTGTCAATATGAAGACGAGGAAACCTACAATGAGGATTCTTGACTTACGTATGGAATCGTTTCATAATAAACATGTTTACCGCCTTCTAAATACACTTTAGAACATCATTGGAGCCCTCTAGACATGATATAACACCCCTATAGTCACCTTGCACTCCTATTACCCAATATAGTAGACACCATAAGAGAAAATAATACATCATAGGCATAGTAAACATGTTTACCACCTTCTAAATACACATTTTAACATCATTAGAGCCCTTTAGACATGACATAACACCCCTATATTCAACTTTACACTCTTATTACCCAATATAGTAGACATCATAAGAGAAAATAAGACATATTAGGCATAATAAAGCTGTTTACCACCTTCTAAATACACTTTCTAACATCGTTAGAGCCCTCTAGACATGACATAACACCCCTATAGTCATCTTTACACTCCTATTACCCAATATCGTAGACATCATAAAAGAAAATAAGACATAATAGGCATAATAAACCTGTTTGCCACCTTCTAAATACACTTTTAACATTATTAGAGCCCTCTAGACATGACATAACACCCCTATATTCAACTTTACACTCTTACTACCCAATATAGTAGACATCATAAAAGAAAATCAGACATATTAGGCTTGATAAACTTGTTTAGCACCTTCTAAATACACTTTTTAACATCATTAGAGCCCTCTATGCATGACATAACACCCCTATAGTCACCTTTACACTCATATTACCCAATATAGTAGACATTCATTTTCTACCGCTTATCCTCACGAGGTTCGCAGGGGTGCTGGAGCCTATCCCAGCTGTCTTCAGGCGAGAGGCAGGTTACACCCTGGACTGGTGGCCAGCCAATCACAGGGCACATATAGACAAACAACCATTCACACTCACATTCATACCTATGGACAATTTGGAGTCGCCGATTAACCTAGCATGTTTTTGGAATGTGGGAGGAAGCTGGAGAAAACGGGGGAGAACATGCATGGCCAAAGGTGGAATCGAACTCAGGTCTCCTAGCTGTGTGGCCTGCACGCTAACCACTCACACCGTGCAGCCTTAAAGTCATCATATAATGGGAATAAAGTAATCATACAATGGAAATAAAGTCATCATATTATGGGAATAAAGTTCTCATGTTATGGGAATAAAGTAATCATACAATGGAAATAAAGTCACAATATTATGGGAATAAAGTCATCATATTAGGGCGATAAAGTCGTCATATTATGGGAATAAAGTTATCATATTATGGGAATAAAGTCATCATATTATGGGAATAAAGTCATCATATTATGGGAATAAAGTCATCATATTATGGGAATAAAGTCATCATATTATGGGAATAAAGTTCTCACGTATGGGAATAAAGTCATCATGTTATGGGAATAAAGTAATCATATGATGGGAATAAAGTCACAATATTATGGGAATAAAGTCACAATATTATGGGAATAAAGTCACAATATTATGGGAATAAAGTCATCATATTATGGGAAAAAAGTCATCATATATTGGGAATAAAGTCATCATATTATGGGAATAAAGTCATCATATTATGGCAATAAAGTCGTCATATATTGGGAATAAAGTCATCATATTATGGGAATAAAGTCATCATATTATGGGAATAAAGTCATTATCAAATGATTAAACAATGACAAGAATAAAGTTAAAAAACCAACAAAACGTAAACATGTAGAACGTGTGTGTGTGTCCAGATTGCGTATTGTAAAAGTGCTGATTGTGCGTGTCCAGATTGTGTGTGTAATGTATGCACACACACCTCATGATAGGCCGTGTACAGATGGTGCGAGCGTGCGTCTGAATGAGGAGGGAAGCGTGACGCATTGTGTGTGTGTTGGGGGGGTGAGGGGGGGGTCTTCAATACCGCCTCTAATGAGAACAGACTGGCCCTTTCTCAACCCCTCCCCACACACACACACTCTGATTCTCCATTTCTTCTCTTCGCCCATTCCCATCTGTTTGGAGACAAAGGACACGAGCCAGCCCGGGCCCCGGGACCCTGCTGGTGAAGTAGGCCCCCATAATACCTCTCATCCCCAGGGCTGCATTTCAACACATGGACAACTTCTTTGTAGCGCTCTACCTGGCTGGCTCGCCAGCGAGCTCGCTGGACATCAGCTGCCACACACACACACACGCGTGACATGCACATCACGTAACGCACAAAGATGACAGCTCTCTCAGATTGGCAACATATGGTTGCTTGCTTCTCCGGCACATCTCCTTTGCACATTACACTCCATTAGTGCACTTAGTACACTTAACCACATTCACCGGTGCATACTTAATACACCCCATACTAAAAATAAGACACAATAGGCATAATAAACCTGTTTACCACCTTCTAAATACACCTTTTAACATCATTAGAGCCCTCTAGACATGACATAACACCCCTATAGTCACCTCTACACTCCTATTACCCAATATGGTAGACATCACAAGAGAAAATAAGACATATTAGGCATAATAAACCTGTTTACCACCTTCTAAATATACTTCTTAACATCATTAGAGCCCTCTAGACATGACATAACACCCCTATAGTCACCTTTTCACTTCTATTACCCAATATAGTAGACAGGCTAAGAGAAAATAAGACATATTAGGCATAATAAACCTGTTTACCACCTTCTACATACACTTTTTAACATCATTAGAGCCCTCTAGACATGACATAACACCCCTATAGTTACCTTTACAGTCCTATTACCCAATATAGTAGACATCATTAAGAGAAAGTAAGACATAATAGGCAAAATAAAGCTGTTTACCACCTTCTAAATACACATTTTAACATCATTAGAGCCCTCTAGACATGATATAACACCCCTATAGTCACCTTTACACTCCTATTACCCAATATAGTAGACATCTTAAGAGAAAATAAGACATAATAAGCATAATAAACCTGTTTACCACCTTCTAAATACACTTTTTAACATCATTAGAGCCCTCTAGACATGATATAACACCCCTATAGTCACCTTGACACTCTTATTACCCAATATAGTAGACATCTTAAAAGAAAATAAGACATATTAGGCATAATAAACCTGTTTACCACCTTCTAAATACACTTTTTAGCATCATTAGAGCCCTCTAGACATGACATAACACCCCTATAGTCACCTTTTCACTCTTGTTACCAAACATAGGAGGCATAATAACAGAATAAATGGTAGAATCACTAAATAAATGATAGAATGACAGCTGTAGCAAAAAGGCGGGGCCTGGGTGTGGTCAAGGTTGGTAGTCGTCAAGATTGGGGTTTTTTCGGTGTCAGTGTTTGGGCAAAAAGACAGCGGGGCCCGCTGACGTATTTGCACGTCTCCCGTCCGTCCCTGCGCTCGCCGGCTTTCCCACGGGAGGTGCCAGACGGCCAGTAATTTGGTTGTCTTGGCTCGTCTGGAGTAACACCTGCCCCCTCTCTGGGGAGGGCCGGAGCCTTTCAGCCAGCAGCGGCACAAATGGACCCGCCCGACACGGCCTTAAGCTCCTCACCTCTCTCTCTCGCTCTCTCGCTCTATGTGAAGACGCACGCGTCGCTCGCCACGCGTCCACACGCACCAGCGTGACGTCACCCTGACTTTTACACAGGACGTCCCTGAAGTACACACTGGAATATCATAATTGTACTGTATCATATACTCTATATACCATATACTGTATTATACACATTATAACACAGTATTGTATCATCATTATGCAATGCAGTCAGTTAAATCACATATTCATTCATATTCGTAATATCGGCTATATTTCAGTTTTGCACATAATCATGCAATATTTGATATTTTAATATATTTATTCATAATTACTGTAGTTTATTATTCTTACAATACATTTTTATATTTTTAATATAATATTTATGCACATTATGGGCCAATACAGTATATGTTACATATATTTAAAGTATATTTCATTTGCTGCACTATTACAATATCACATCAAGCTCATAAAATACGAGCAATAAAAATATCAATAAATAAAACTATAGGGGTGTTATGTCATGTCTAGAGGGCTCTAATGATGTTAAAAAGTGTATTTAGAAGGTGGTAAACAGGTTTATTATGCCTAATATGTTTTATTTTCTCGTATGATGTTTACTATATTGGGTCATAGGAGGGTACAGGTGACTATAGGGGTGTTATGCCATGTCTAGAGGGCTCTAATGATGTTAAAAAGTGTATTTTGAAGGTGGTAAACAGGTTTATTATGCTAATATGTTTTATTTTCTCGTATGATGTTTACTATATTGGGTCATAGGAGTGTACAGGTGACTATAGGGGTGTTATGTCATGTCTAGAGGCCTCTAATGATGTTAAAAATTGTATTTAGAAGTTGGTAAACAGCTTTATTATGCCTAATGTGTTTTATTTCCTCTTATGATGTCTACTATATTGGGCAATAGGAGTGTAAAGGTGACTATAGGGGTGTTATGTCATGTCTAGAGGGCTCTAATGATGTTAAAAATTGTATTTAGAAGGTGGTAAACAGGTTTATTATGCCTGATATGTCATATTTTCTCTTAAGATGTCTACTATATTGGGAATAGGAGTTTAAAGGTGACTATAGGGATGTTATTTCATGTCTAGAAGCTCTAATTATGTTTAAAAAAGTGTATGTAGAAGGCGGTAAACAGGTTTTTGCCTAAAATCAATAATAATATAAATAAATCAGTAAGTATGAATTAAAAAATGATTGACAAGCAAAAGCCTTTCCCGATATGTCCATTTTAATTGAAAATATGAAAAGTGTGTCCTTTAGAAAGCAAGAATATCTGGACTAGAAAAGGATGTGCACGACCCTGAAGAGACAAACAGATCTTTGGATATTACTAGAAAAACCAGACAAAAACACATCATCACAACCACACCCAAATATGATGATGATGATGATGATATGATATAATCAGCAAAAACGTCGCGTCCCAAATGAAATGGCGTGTACCACATCTTCAAGTGCTTATCGTTGCTACTGAGGGACGACGGAGCGGAAAGCATAATGATCATAAATACGCACGTCAAGACAGAGAACAGAAAGTGCCATCGGAAAGAGATAGAAACATAAATACATAAATAAGAACTCTTCATAAATAGCAAGACAGGAGGAAACACGACCAAGAACAATAAGGTGACATTTTCATACGTCATAAGTGGCACTTACTGTATGCGTTTTTCGTCTAAGCTAGAAGTCTAAAGCAGCGCTAGATGGTCCCCTTTGCCAACACAGCCCGGCCCTCCACGCCGACAAATCAACAAAAGGTGCAGGATATGTGAGAACAGCACGTCAAAAGCAGGGAAGTTGGGATAAATCATGTCATAACAAGCGTCGTGAAGACTTTAAGGGGACTTTTATTGTGTTTGTTCGGAGGGCCGACGGGAAAGTGGCGGCGGGCTGCACGTGGCCCCGGGCCGCACGCGGAGCACGGTGTAGAAATACTGCTGATGAGCACGTGAAGGCCTCACGTGGAGGGCGGTCTAGACGTCCAGCACGTGGTTCAGGTAGGAGATGTAACAGATTGCCAGTCTGAGGATCTCGATCTTGGACAGTTTCTTGTCGGGGGGCAAAGTGGGCAGCAGTTTGCGGAGCTCCGCGAAGGCCACGTTGAATGCCTCCACCCGGATCCGCTCCCGGGTGGCGTGGGCCGAGCGGTACTTTGCCGTGGCCCGCCGCCGTCGCCGCTTCTCCTCGCGGCTGAGCGGCTGCTCGGCCCGGTGCTTGCCGGCGGACCGCTCCTCGCCCTCCTCGGCCGGATCCTCCGACGAGCAACCGGCCGACTTCAGGCCGCTCAGCAGCGTCTCCGGGTCGGATTGAGTCCACGAGAGGTCCGCCTCGGCCTGGTCCGGACTGAGCATCATCTTGAAAATTCTCTCTTTGGACTCAGCTTCCTGCAGGAGGGAAACAAGCACCATTTAGGACTCCACTTTTTTCATTTTTCCGCATTTTTAAACTCTATTGAATTGAATGAAAAAAATCATTTATCTTTGATCACCTCTACAAATGCACTAATATGATAATGTACCTGTTGGCCCTCATGATAAACAATATTTACATATGACATGTGTCTTTTTCATTTTAGAAAGGATTCACACATGAAATCATGTTTAAACATTGGACATTTTTCAAAAATACATTTATACTTTCAGCTTTTAATC
Source organism: Doryrhamphus excisus (assembly GCF_030265055.1). Classification (NCBI taxonomy): domain Eukaryota; kingdom Metazoa; phylum Chordata; class Actinopteri; order Syngnathiformes; family Syngnathidae; genus Doryrhamphus; species Doryrhamphus excisus. Next base: position 10,611,877 of record NC_080475.1, on the reverse strand, counting down.
ACATGTTGACTTGACTCATTAGCTTTTTCATGACATGCAGGAATAAATATGAATTATTCTGTGGAATAATTACAAATTGCACACCTGTCAGTCTGGTACAAACACAATCCATGCATCAAGTAGTATTTATTGCTGTCATACGTGCATCAAGTAGTATTTATTACTGTCATACATGCATCAAGTAGTATTTATTACTGTCATACGTGCATCAGGTAGTATTTATTACAGTCATAGCTGCATCAAGTAGTATTTATTACTGTCATACATGCATCAAGTAGTATTTATTAATGTCATACATGCATTAAGTAGTATTTATTACTGTCATACGTGCATCAAGTAGTACTTATTACTATCATACATGCATCAAGTAGAATTTCTTACTGTCATACGTGCGTCAGGTAGTATTTCTTACTGTCATACGTGCATTAAGTAGTATTTATTACTGCCATAAGTGCATTAAGTAGTATTTATTACTGTCATACCTGCATCAAGTAGTATTTATGAATGTCATACATGCATCAAGTAGTATTTAGTACTGTCATACATGCATCAAATAGTATTTTTTACAGTCATACATGCATGAAGTAGTATTTATTGCAGTCATACATTCACAAAGTAGTATTTATTATTGTAATACATGCACAAAGTTGTATTTATTTGGACTCGCACATGACTCGCATGAAGTATAATATTTATTGCAGTCAGACAACATTTTTATTGTAGTCATACATGCATGGTAGTAAATATTGTGGTCATACATGCGTGTAGTAGTATTTGTAGCAGTGTTAGAGGTATGAAGTAGTATTTCCTGAAATGCTAGAGGTATGAAGAGTATTTGTAGCAGTGTTAGAGGTTTGAAGTAGTATTTGCTAATTTGCTGGAGTGCTAGAAGTATGAAGTACTATTTCCTGCAGTGCTAAGAGGTATGAAGTACTATTTGCCGGAGTGCGATAGGTGTGAAGTAATATTTGCTGTAGTGCTATAGGTATGAAGTAGTATTTGCCGGAGTGCTAGAGGTATGAAGTAGTATTTGCCGGAGTGTTTTGGTACTCACCTTGTCAGTATTTTGGAGTAAAAGTCTTTATGCTCCAGCAGACGTCATTTTCCTGCCGGATGTTGCAGCTTCAGCACCAACTTTGTGGGCCAAGTGACACGGCATGGAGATGAGGAACGGCACGGCGGATGGTTTGAGGAGGAGGAGGAGGAAGAGGAGGAGATCCTGGATGGGGAGACAATGGAGAGAGGACGGCTGCTAGCGGTCCATCGGAGGATGGAGATGGTGGAGATGAAGGACAGGAAGATAATCCACTTCCTTTCCACCTCACTTGGGGAGATAAGATGCAAACAGCAGCGTCACATGAAGAATGACTTCACGGATGGAGGGGATGGAATTTATTTCAGCAAACCTATTGTCTCTCTCTCTCTCTCCCTCTCTCTCTCGCTGCCTCTCTCTCTCTTCTCTCTCTCGCTCTCTCTCCCTCTTCTCCCCTGGGAGAGTCAAGATAGAAGATGAAAAAGCACCTATTCACGTCTTCAAAGGTTCATCTGGCAAACTTTCATAACATTCCTAAATATATAGTCATGATATATGAAGAAATATCCCGACTTTTGCGGAGGGGACACCCCGGACCCACAGGGTTGATTCGTTGGACACACATTGTGCCCTTCATTGCTCTTCCTGTCAGGAGGAGAAGGTGCTGCCAGACAGCCGAGCCAGGTGATTGCAATTAGGACGTGGCAGTGGTGGCGGCGGCCTGCAGGGTGACGGACACACGCTGCACTGTCAAGTGAGTCTGTATGACATGACGGACGGACAGGTCGCCCTGGGCTGTGTGTGTGTTGGTGAGACACTGCCTCACAGCAGGGCGTATCAGAGACACGTCAGGACCGGGAGACAGAGGCCTCCTGACAGCTGGAGCCCATGGAGACACACACACACACACACACACACACACACACACACACACACACACACACACACACACACACTAATTGCTTGAAGAAGCAGAGATGGTGCGTGCTTGGTCATGTGTGATGTCGTGATGCCCAGACCTCGCCCCAGTGTGTGAAGCCCCTGGCCAAAGCTTGACAAAGCTGCTGTGACTGAACGTGGCCGAATCTACACCGTCTGAAATGCACTTCACTCCGCATCCCGCCAATACAGGCGAGCATCTGCTACTTTAAATCAGGACAAAAACTCACAGCTAGCATGCTAGCATCCAGCTAAGTACTACAAGTACGAGCTGGTACATTATTTTAGATCATGCCATGTAGCTATATGCTATGTAACATGCATAAAGTGATAAAAATGCCAACATGCTAACAGTTAGCATGACAGCACCTAGCGAGATAGCACTAATTACCAAAAGGTGCTAATGCAGTTCCATAGTTGTGTTACATCATGCCATGTAGCTATATGCTATATAACATGAGTAAAGAAAAATGCTAACATGCTAACAGTTAGCATGAAAGCACTTAACTCTACCGTTTACATTAGTAAAATGGCATGACAGCACCTAGCGAGATAGCCCTAATTACCAAAAGGTGCTAATGCAGTTCCATAGTTGTGTTACATCATGCCATGTAGCTATATGCTATATAATATGAGTAAAGAAAAATGCTAACAGTTAGCATAAAAGCACTTAACTCTACTGTTTAACCTTAGTAAAATGGCAAACATGCCTACATGCTAACAGTTTACATGCAAGCTGCTAGAGCTATAGCACTAAGTACAAAAAGTACTTCATTCCATGTAGCAAAAAAACTATACGATGCTAACATGCTACAGTTAGCATTCTTGCGGCTAACAAGATAGCACAAAGTAAGCGACTGCTAAGGTGGTCCCACAGTCAATTTTCCATCACGCCTTGTCGGCGTGTCTGTCCCGTTTCAAATGCGAGTGGCTAAAATGCTAACGGCTAGCATGCTGAGGCGACACGTGATTCCCAAGGCGAAACGAGAGAGATTAGTCACTCTGTCACCTCGTCAGCCTCCTCTCACCTGGATGGAGAGCCACGGGGGCGGTAGGAGACAAGAAAGATGACATCACGGGGGAGAAGCATCACACAAAGACACGACGGGAGACACGAAGACGAAATAACATGTCCTCAAAAAAAAAAAAACACTTCAAGATTGAAATCATACATTCAATACAATTATAAAAATTCATTATCGTATATCAAAGAAATCATTTTAGACAGAAATGTAAATATATGGCATTGTAATGATGTGTGTGTGTGTGTGTGTGTGAGAACAGGAGGTGTGGGATGCAGAAAGCTGGGGGGGTCCCATGTGAAAACATGGCCATCGCCTGCACCATCTGTGCCCCCCCCCCACCCCACCATAGAGACTGTCATATGGACACACAAAGGTGCTCCCTTTCTCTTTCCCTACCATCAACACAAACACACACACTTGCCAAGTTGAGAGGATGATGATGATGATGACATCACTGAGGAATGTGAGAACAATGAGTCAGCAATCTGACTTTCTAAACACATCTTTTACACTTTGATTTCACTTTGATTTCACCAGCTGGTGGAATTGTAACATTTGACACCCCCATAAATCATTACAGTTGTTATATGGATTTAAAATTAGCTTTTGTGGCAAAAAAATCTTTTGGAAATGAGCTAGCTTACCTGTCACACCGCCATTGTGACACACAATAGCTTCTTATGACTTAAGGCTAAACGCTAGCTAGCTTCCGTAGTTAGTTTTCTCAGAAATCATTCAAGAAATATAATAAGAAGAGTTGAATTGTAAAATTGTACACGCTATTAAAGCGTTGAAATTGTTAAATGGATCTGAAATGAGCTTTTGTGGCAAAAAAAAATCTTTTGGAAATGAGCTAGCTTACCTGTCACACCGCCATTGTGACACACCATAGCTTCTTATGACTTAAAGCTAAAAGCTAGCTAGCTTCCGTAGTTAGTTTTCGATGAAATCATTCAAGAAATATAATAAGAATAGTTAAATTGTAAAATTTTACACCCTATTAAAATGTTGAAATTGTTAAATGGAATTGAAATGAGCTTTTGTGGCAAAAAAAATATATTTTGGATTTGAGCTAGCTTACCTGACAAGCGACATTTTGGGGACACACACGTCACACATGTCATGACTTCTTAGCTAGTAACTAAGCTTCTGTAGCTTGTCTTCTATGAAATAATTCAATAAATATAGTAAGTAAGTATTAGCATTAGTAAGCATTACAGTTGTTACATGGATTTTAAATGAGCTTCCATGATAGAAAAATCATCTTTTGGAAATGAGCTACTTTGGCAGACAAGCTGCCATTTTGGGGACAGGCCATGGCTTGTTATGAGTAAAGCTAAGCTAGCTCATTTCCAAAAGTTTACTTTTATATCATTAAAGATCATTTGAGATCCATTTATCAATTGTAAAGCCTTTAACAGGGTGTCAGACACTTGTGACTATACTTCATTGAATTTATAAGAAACAAGCTACAGGAACTACCTAGTTTTTAGTCTTCGTCCAACATGGCAGTGTATCAGAAATATATTGTAGTCAGTTGGAATGCTTTGATAGGATCGCCAACATTATAGTTGTATATTTATTTCATGAATTAATAGAAAACAAGCTACAGAAACTAGCAAGCTTTCATAGCCTTACCCCATAGAAAATATGATGTGTCCCCAAAATGGCAGCATCTCAGCAGGCAAGCTAGCTCATTTCCAAATGCTGATTTCACGCCGTGAAATCTCATTTGAAATCAATTTAAGAGAGTGTCAAACGCTACAATTCGACTCTTACTAGATTTTTTCAATAAATTCATGCAGAAGAAGCGAGGAAAATAATGCTAACAAGTGCCAAATGAAATGCTAATGCTAAGTCCATCAAGATATGTTCTTTACTCCAATTGAAAGTACATTAGTACTACATAAAAAGCGGTAACAATCACACATCTGTCACGTCAGAGTATTTTTGGTCAAAACATTCTGCTCTGTCCTACACGCTCGCCTTCACAGGTCAAACCGGGTCGGGGTCTCGGCGGATGGGCTCAGGTGGAGCCTCAGCTGGAGCAAAGGGGGGGGAGGGGCGGAGCTTTGACTCCTACGAGAGCCAGTGTGTCAAAAAAATGAAAAAAGAAAACAAACGTGCGAGTAAAAAAAAAAAAAAAAAAGAAAGAAATAAAAACCCCACAGCTTTGTCCCTTTGGCCTCTTTCCACACCTCCCCCATCATCTGTCCCCCCGTCTCCTGGGACGAGCGGGGCCTGGACGCCATCTGCTGCATAATGTAACGGGATGGAAGTCCAAATCCTTCATTACCGCTCACTGCCTGTCACGCACGCGCACCCTGCACCCGGCACCCAGCACCCTGCACCCTGCACCCAGTACCCAGCACCCAGCACCCGGCACCCTCTTCCCAGTACGTCAGGATTACAAACTTTGCCGCATATCGAGAAATAAAAAAATACATAAATAAATATATATATACACACACTAGGGCTGTCAATCGATTAAAATATTTGATCGCGATTAATCAATTTTTTTTTGTCCATAGTTAACTCAAAATTAATCACATTTAATCACAAATAGAAATACATTTTTATTCATAACATATCTTTGTGATAAACGATTCAATGTGCAGCTACAACGATAATTACATCACAATTTATGTAAAAGGATATCAATTTTGGAATTATATTTGTATGACTATTTTTTGATTGTTAGCATATGAGCTTTTTGAGCAAATATAAAATTTGAGCTAAAAAAATGATAATTATATTATATTCATTATAATTACTATTAGCACGCAGGCCTCACAGCGAGGAGACCCGAGTGTGATTCCACCCTCTTTCTTGGGAAACATGTACAGACCCGCAAGGCATGCTGGGTAACCTCCAGTATAAGCTGAGCATAAAATGGTTTGTTTTTTTTATTTGCCTTGACAAGTTGATGCAGTGGCGCCCCCCTCGCCCCTCCTGCTGGAGGTGCAAAGACCTGCCCTCCTGGTGGATGGATATAAATAGCAGGGGGGCATCTGTGTTGGGCTAATAAGCCTTCTTCTCTCCTTCTTCATCCTCCTGTTTCTCCATCCTCTCCTTCGCAGGGAAGGGCAGCTAGCCCATCCACAACACTCGCAGAAAAATATCAAGGTGTCGCACTTTGAACCGCCCCCCCCCAGCAAGCTAGATGACATAAAGTGAAAGTGACACACCCCTCCTCACGAGCGACTTCCTCTTCATGCTAAGACATGCTAACATCCACTATGTACCGATGTCCTATTTCATTTAGCATAGCATAATACTAGTATACAGAGTTCTACATACTATACTGTATGTACAATACTCCTCATATAATTAACTTTAATGTACTCTATGGGCAATACTCCTCCTATAATCAACTTTACTATACTATATGTACAATACTCCTATAATCAACTTTATTATACTATATGTACAATACTCCTATAATCAACTTTACTATACTATATGTACAATACTCCTATAATCAACTTTACTATACTGTATGGGCAATACAGTACAAGACTTCCCCATATTTTATGACTTTATTCCATAATGGAAGACTTTATTCCATCATGGAAGACTTCATTCCATAACATGATGACTTTATTCCTTAATATGAAGACTTTATTCCATAATATGAAGATTTTATTCATAACATTATGATTTTGTTCCATAACATGAAGACTTTATTCCATAATGTGAAGACCTTATTCCAGAACATGAGGATTCATATATATATATATATATATATATATATATACTCCATAATATGAAGCTTTATTCTATTTGATGACTTCTTTCCATAATATGAAGACTTTGTTCCATCACATTAAGATGCTATTCCATAATATGAAGACTTCATTCCATAACATGATGACTTTATTCCTTAATATGAAGACTTTACTCCATAATAGGAAGACTTTATTCCATAATATGAAGACTTTATTCCATAATATGAAGACTTCATTCCATAATATGATGACTTTATTCCTTAATATGAAGACTTCATTCCATAATGTGATGACTTTATTCCATAATAAGATATATTGTTGGACAAAGTAATTTTGCAAGACTTTGATGTGTTTATTCTTTCATATATGAAGTTTATTCTCCTTTGATGACGTTATTTTCCTCACGTGTTATGAAGTTATTCTGGTTTTGTGGTCATATCTTGTCTTTATTGTTGTGAAATAGCTGCTGATATTTGGGTATATTTGAGTTGTTGTGATATGAATGATATTAATATATGGTATTAGTCATATGAATGATATTGTGACATAATAAAGGCTTTGGACAGCCCTGCTGTACATGTGGGAATACGGCCATTGATCTTTGGCCATGGATTGATCAGAATTGTTGCTATGGTTACACAATGATGTGATGGAGCAGGCGAAGGTGGCTTGAGGCCACACACACACACACACACACACACACACAGGCTGGCCTTGAGTGGTACAGAGAGCTGCCCTGCTCAAACTGTGCAGAGGTGTTGAGTACAAAAGTGTTTGTCTGCTTGCACACACACACACACACACACACACACACACACACACACACACACACACACACAGAGTTGGAGCGAGAGAGAGAGAAAGAGAGAGGGAGGGAGAGAGAAGGTGGCCGTGCATGACAGCATCCATGCGTCTTGTGATATTGTTGATTATGTAGCATGATGTGATTTGCGTGCGTGTGGGGCCCAGCTGAGTGTTATTTGATGATCCGGCGTCCTCTTCCCTCTGCATCTCATTCCGCTGCCATCCAGCAGCGATCAATATCCCAGCCTTGCAAAATAAGAGCGCACCGCTGCTGTCTGCGACTATTAATACCCCCCCCAGCCCCCTACCATACTTAGCATATGCTAACATGTGCTCAACTTGACTGCAACCTGACCGACGCTGGGACGTCCTTAAAATATTATTTCATAATCATATTTTTAAAAACATTAAATAATCTACAATTGTTTTAGAGAAAATACTTTCAAAATATTATGGAAATAAAGTCATCATATTATGGGAAAAAGTCATATTATGGGAATAAAGTTATCAGATTATGGGAATAAATGGATAATATTAATGGAATAAAGTCATCATTTTATGGGAATGAAGTCATCATATTATGGGAATAAAGGGATAATATTAGTTGAATAAAGTAATCATTTTATGGGCATAAAGTCATCATATTATGTGAATAAAGTCATCAGATTATGGGAATAAAGGGATAATATTAATGGAATAAAGTCACCATTTTATGGGAATAAAGGGATAATATTAGTTGAATAAAGTCATCATTTTATGGGCATAAAGTCATCATATTATGTGAATAAAGTCATCAGATTATGGGAATAAAGGGATAATGTTAATGGAATAAAGTCACCATTTTATGGGAATAAAGGGATAATATTAATGGAATAAAGGGATAATATTAGTTGAATAAAGTAATCATATTATGGGAATAAAGTCATCATATTATGGCAATAAAGTCAAAGTACTATGGGAATAAAGTCATCATAAAATGGGAATAAAGTCATCATAAGATGGGAATAAAGTCTTCATATTATGGAATAAAGTATTCAGAGATTTTAGAAAAAGAAATTTGACTGCGCCTCCTCCTGTGTGTGTCAACTGGTATGTACAGTATATAATGTACATGTACAGTATGTATGCATACGTGTATACATATGTGGATGTGTGTTTGATGTGGGCATGTATAGAGGCACGGGGGGGGGGCTTAGATTGATGTCCATGTGGGTGGGGGTAGGAGGATGGGGTGGGTTCATGCACGGGCAAACCCTGAAGGAAGGAAGGAAGGCCCCCACTGCCAGCTGCCAGCTGGAATCAAGCAACCCCATTGCACCATCACTACATCTAATGTGGCATCTTCCCTCCTCTCATACTCACCAAATATCATATACTTACTCCATATACTCCAACTACTAGCCAAATATCATATACTTACTCCATATACTCTAACTACTAGCCAAATATCATATACTTACTCTATGGCGAATGTGCTAACGTGTTAATGTCATTAACTGACTATGTAAGTTAATGCCTTTGAAAAATAGCACAAATATTTAACATGCTCGCTGTTAGCATGCTAATAGGAAACATGGCAACACCATGGAAGTTAATACCTTTGAAAAATAGCACAAATATCGGAGGTGCTCGCTGTTAGCATGCTACTAGCAATGAATGTACGGTGTAAAAGTACATATGCTGTCTTAATCATCCAATGTGAGTGCAGTGTAGTGGTCTTCCTATCAATCAGGGAAGGAATGAAAGATTTATAGGTGACATTATCCAAGCTGCTGTGCCGTCAGGAAGACGCTCAGCAGGCCTGATGAGCTCAAGCTATTCCGTTTGTATGAATATGAATATTTGATCGCATACTCCGCCCATTCCTTCCTTCCTTCCTTCCTTCCGTCCGTCCTTCCTTCCTTCCGTCCTTCCTTCCTTCCGTCCTTCCATCTGTCCGTCCGCCCTTCCTTCCTTCCTTCCTTTCGTCCGTCCTTCCATCTGTCCTTCCTTTCTTCTGTCCTTCCATCCTTCCTTCCGTCCTTCCACCCTTCATCCTTCCTTCCTTCCATCCTTCTTTCCTTCCTTCCATCCTCCCTTCCTTCCATCCATCTATCCTTCCTTCCTTCCATTCTTCTTTCCTTCCTTCCTTCTGTCCTTCCATCCTTCCTTCCTTGCATCCTTCTTTCCTTTCTTCCATCTGTCCTTCAATGCTTCCTTCCATCCTTTCTTCCTTCTGTCTTTCCCTCTTTCCTTCCTTCCTTCTGTCCGCCTGTCCGTCCTTAATTCCATCCTTCCTTTCTTCCGTCCGTCCTTCCTTCCACCCTTCATCCTTTCTTTCTTCTGTCCTTCCATCCTTCCTTCTGTGCTTCCTTCCACCCTTCAGCCTTCCTTCCTTTCTTCCGTCCTTCATCCTTCCTTCCTTTCTTCCATCCTTCTTTCCTTCCTTCCATCCTCCCTTCCTTCCATCCATCTATCCTTCCTTCCATTCTTCCTTCCGTCCTTCAATGCTTCCTTCCATTCTTTCTTCCTTCCGTCCTTCCCTCCTTCTTTCCTTCCATCCTTCCTTCCTTGCATCCTTCTTTCCTTTCTTCCATCTGTCCTTCAATGCTTCGTTCCATCCTTTCTTCCTTCTGTCTTTCCCTCTTTCCTTCCTTCCGTCCGCCTGTCCGTCCATCCGTCCATCCTTCCACCCTTCATCCTTCCTTTCTTCTGTCCTTCCATCCTTCCTTCTGTGCTTCCTTCCACCCTTCATCCTTCCTTCCTTTCTTCCATCCTTCCTTCCGTCCTTCCTTCCACCCTTCATCCTTCCTTCATTTCTTCCATCCTTCTTTCCTTCCTTCTATCCTCCCTTCCTTCCATCCATGTATCCTTCCTTCCTTCCATTCTTCCTTCTTTCCTTCCTTCTGTCCTTCAATGCTTCCTTCCATTCTTTCTTCCTTCCGTCCTTCCCTCCTTCTTTAATCCATCCTTCCTTCCTTGCATCCTTCTTTCCTTTCTTCCATCTGTCCTTCAATGCTTCGTTCCATCCTTTCTTCCTTCTGTCTTTCCTTCCTTTCTTCCGTCCGCCTGTCCATCCTTCCTTCCACCCTTCATCCTTCCTTTCTTCTGTCCTTCCATCCTTCCTTCTGTGCTTCCTTCCACCCTTCATCCTACCTTCATTTCTTCCATCCTTCTTTCCTTCCTTCTATCCTCCCTTCCTTCCATCCATCTATCCTTCCTTCCTTCCATTCTTCCTTCCTTCCTTCTTTCTGTCCTTCAATGCTTCCTTCCATTCTTTCTTCCTTCCGTCCTTCCCTCCTTCCTTCCTTCCTTCCTTCCTTCCTTCCTTCCTTCCCCCTCGCAGCACCACAGAGCGTCTGGACAGTCCGTCCTACAGCGGCTCTATTTCTGCCTGTCCTGCCTGAGGGTGCAGGAGAGCTGGTGTTTGTCCTGAGGAGGCGTGCACGGACACACATGACACCCCGACATGACACCCCCGCCCCGGCTAGCCATCCTCACCTTCAGGGCGTCCCTGCTAGGCCGCCTCCCTAACGAGGAGTGACAGGCGTCCAGAGGATGCGCTGTGAGAAGGCGCCACGGACTGCTCAGGCCCGTGCCGGGCAGCCATCACGCACTTCATTCATCCTTCACATTAGCATGGCGTCCTCTGATCCATGCCCGTCCAGGATGGCCGCTGTCGGGGCCAAACATCAAAGCCGCACCTCCTCAGGCTGCAGTCACACGACGTATGGCTTCAACTCTTCTGCTGATTTCTGACGCCTTTGCTTTTTCGCTTCTCGGCCTCTGCACTAACAGCACGTGGCGTCATGGCCGCCGTCTACGTTGCGACTTTACTCCCTGAATGTTCCAGTGTAGCGTGAAGTGGGCAAGAAACGTGAAACAGGTGTGTGTGTTAAGTAGGCCATGGTGTGAGGTGTGATGAGCACATACCTGATGCCATTAAATGCGATTTCCCTGGCGTGTCAGGCGAGCCATTTGTCAGCTGCTAACACTGCACGCTTTATTAAAAAGCTCATCCGCTTCAATTAACCGCACTCGCAAAGCACTTTAACTCTGCTCTAATCCTGTCAAGACGCTTAAACGGGGCCTATCCTTTCTATTCCATCTATTCCATCGATTCCAGCTATTCCATATGCCACCCTCTACGGCCGGTTCCTAGTGACGCATTCATGTAGCCAGAAAACGGCAGCCATACAATTGGTAAAAAATAATAATAATAAAACAGATGTACATGTTTGAGTAGAAAGTCCAAAAAACAAGAACAAACTGGTAATATTAGGAACAAATGTTATTTCACTTTCGCAACATATGCTAAAAGATTTAGAGCCGTAGTGTTATGAAAAACATCAGCAGAATAACTTTAAGTCACCATATTATGGGAATAAAGTTAAAATGTTACTGGAATAAAGTCTGAATATTATGGGAATAAAGTTGTAATGTTACAGGGAAAAAGTCCCAATATTATGGGAATAAAGTGATAATATTACCGCAATAAAGTGATGATATTAGTGGAATAAAGTGATGATATTAGTGGAATAAAGCGATGATAGTAGTGGAATATTAGTAGAATGAAATGCTAATATTAATGGAATAAAGTTATACTTATTAGTTGAATAAAGTGATGATATTAACGATACAAGGTAATGATTATTAGTGGAATAAAGTGATATTAGTGGAATGAAGTGATGATATTAATGAAATAAAGTTATGCTTGTTAGTCGAATAAAGTGATGATCTTAGTGGAATAAAGTGATGCTTATTATTGGAATAAAGTGATGATATTAGTGGAATATTAGTGGAATGAAGTGATGATATTAATGAAATAAAGTTATGCTTTTTAGTGGAATAAAGTGATGATCTTAGTGGAATAAAGTGATGCTTATTAGTAGAATAAAGTGATGATATTAGTGGATTATTAGTGGAATGAAGTGATGATATTAATGAAATAAAGTTATGTTTGTTAGTCGAATAAAGTGATGATCTTAGTGTAATAAAGTGATGATTATTAGTGGAATAAAGTGATGATATTAGTGGAATGAAGTGATGATATTAATGAAATAAAGTTATGCTTGTTAGTTGAATAAAGTGATGATCTTAGTGGAATAATGTGATGATTATTAGTGGAATAAAGTGATTACATTAGTGGAACAAAGTGATGTTGAATTAAAGGAGAGGATGTGATTGTCCTTCACGGATGCTAACATACTGACCATGTGGATGATGATGATGATGATGATGATGGGACAGTGGGTGCTAAGGGTGAGTGAGCAGGTGTGATGCTAACAGGAACCAATTGCAATTAGATCGGGAGGGGGCGGGAGGTGTATTTTTAATGCAAGCTTTTAGCGTCTGTCATGTCACATGACACCGACATGCTATCTTTCTATGCTAATCTTATTTCTACATACTCATTCAACACCTCCACTTACACTCACTCACTCACCGCTACACCGATACACTCACATGGACTTTTACTGACTCACGGCCGTTGGGCCAAGACTCGAGTTCCACTGATTGACGGCTGCTCAACAAAGACTCAACTTTCACTGACTCATTTGTGCTCTTACTAACTCATGGGCGCTCATGGAAGACCAATTAGGACTCAAGTGTCACTGACTGACTGGTGCTTTCAGTGATTGACAGGTGCTCAATGAAGACTTGATGACTTAGTGTGTATTATTATGATGAATGAGGTGAATAATAATAATATTAATAATAATAATAATAATAATAATAATAATAATAATAATAATAATAATAATAATAATAATAATAATAATAATAATACTAATAATACTAATAATAATAATAATAATAATAATAATAATAATAATAATAATAATAGGCACAAGTTCGATTCCACCCTCGGCCATCTCTGTGTGGAGTTTGCATGTTCTCCCCGTGCATGCGTGGGTTTTCTCCGGGTACTCCGGTTTCCTCCCACATTCCAAAAACATGCTAGGTTAATTAGCGACTCCAAATTGTCCATAGGTATGAATGTGAGTGTGAATGGTTGTTTGTCTATACGTGCCCTGTGATTGGCTGGCCACCAGTCCAGGGTGTACCCTGCCTCTCGCCCCAAGACAGCTGGGATAGGCTCCAGCACCCCTCATGAGGATAAGCGGTAGAAAATGAATTAATAATAATAATAATAATAATACTTGTAATGGAAAGACAAACATTGGCGTATTTTCCGCCCTAGTCAAATATTGTCATGAAGGTTATTGCAGTGTGTGTGTGTGTGTGTGTGTGTGTGTGTGTGTGTGTGTGTGTGTGTGTGTGTGTGTGGTCAGTGTAGCGTATGCTAACGGAGCACAGCTGCATAGTTCCCTGGAGGCTTTGTCACACGGATGTGTTCTGCTTTACGAGCTTTTCATCCGTCCGTCTTCTCCATACCCATTCTTGGCTGCCGCAAACGTGCACCAGTGCATGCCATCCATGCACACGTGCACACACACACACACACACACGGGATCACTGACCAGTGTTTGTTTTTCATCCATTATCCTTCTATTAACATTCATTAATTCATTCATTTTCTACCGCTTATCCTCACGAGGGTCGTGGGGTGCTGGAGCCTATCCCAGCTGTCTTCTTCGGGCGAGAGGCGGGGTACACCCTGGACTGGTGGCCAGCCAATCACAGGGCACATATAGACAAACAACCATTCACACTCACATTCATACCTATGGACAATTTGGAGTGGCCAATTAACCTAGCATCTCACTTTATTCCACTCATGTTATCACTTTATTCCACCTGCTTTGTTCCACTGACTTTATCACTTTATTCCACACAGTTTTATCACTTTGTTCCACTAATTTTATTCCACTACTGGACAAATATAATTCCACAAATGTTCTGATTTAATTCCACTAATTCTACCAATAATTATGATTTTATTCCACTACTGTTATGGCTGTATTCCACTAATATTATGACATTATTCCACGATTAATAGGATTGAATTCCTCTAATATTATTTTTTATATTATTTTATATTATATATATTTATTTTATACTTTATTCCACTGCTATGATTTTATTCCACTATTATGTCTTATGTTATGACTATTTTATATTATTAGGATTTTATTCCACTAATATTATAACTTTATACAATTAATGTTGTGACTTATTCCTCTAAAATTGCTATGACTTTTAGTGTCTACAGTGTGGTATATACTGTATAGTGGTACTGTACGGTGTGGTATATACTGTATAGTAGTATTGTACGGTGTGGTATATACTGTATAGTAGTATTGTACGTTGTGGTATATACTGTACAGTGGTACTGTACGGTGTGGTATATACTGTATAGTGGTACTGTACGGTGTGGTATATACTGTATAGTAGTATTGTACGGTGTGGTATATAGAAGTAAGCACTCAGAGCTTCCTGTCAATCAAATGGCGTTTCCTCCGAGTGGCTTTTCCATCTGTGGAGGGTCAGGGAGAGCAGGAACGAGAGGCGTTGTCACCCCCCCCCCCCCCCGCAACGGTGCTCCTCTGAGGTGTATCTCCACCTTGTGCGTCGTGTCTGGGCATGACCTGTTGCTAGGTAACCCTGGGTCACAGCTGCTCGCTACCACAAATGCTTTTTTTTATTTATCAGACTGTTATGGAGGGGCGGGGGCGGGGGGGCTGTAATTTATTAGCGGGATATTGGACGGCCGGAGCAAGTTTCAGATGGTAAAGAGAAGGATCACATCATTAGAAATTCATTTTTTTTCTTTTTTTCAAGCATCCCTGACAACAAAGCCAAGGGTAATGCACCTTCCATGCTGGTAATTGAACAGATGCTCCCTCGCCATCACTCATCCATCCTGGACCCTTCCTGCCGCCTCAGTCCACGCCCACATTCCTCCTAGCTCACCGCGCTACGTCATCACGTACGCTACGGTAGCATGATACTAGCATTTCCTCCTTCTTTCTCTTCATATTTGGACTTTTTTCCAACTGGTTCAACTTTTTTTCCTGCCAAATATTAGCATTTTATTTAGCATTTATTTATTTAGCATATTTTTATTCCCAGAATATTCCCAATTTAATATTCTAAAAATTCTCTACTGTTTGTGTGTTTTTTCAGAATATTAAAGTTCATTTTGTGCAGTTAAAATGTTGTTACATCTCATAATATTACAATAAAATGATTTGAAAATTACCATTTTTTTTCTTTTTTCTCATTAGTTTACTTTTTTCTCAATATTTGGAATTCCTTCTTGTAAAATTACAGCAAATTTTCTTGTAAACTTTGCCAAATATTCAGACTTTTCCCCCCAAAATAATAATAATAATAATAATGATTCTTCACTTGGAATAGTGGAACTAGTGGAATTAAATCAGAACATTTGTGGAATTACATTTTCCCAGTAGTGGAATAAAATTAGTGGAACAAAGTGATAAAAGTGTGTGGAATAAAGTGATAAAGTCAGTGGAATAAAGTGATAACATGAGTGGAATAAAGTGAGGTGCTAGGTTAATTGGTGACTCCAAATTGTCCATAGGTATGAATGTGAGTGTGAATGGTTGTTTGTCTATGTGTCCTGTGATTGGTTGGCGACCAGTACAGGGTGTACCCCACCTCTCGCCTGCTGGGATAGGCTCCAGCATACCTGTGACCCTACTGAGGATAAGCGGCATAGAAAAAGGATGGATGGAAAATAATTATAAATGTTCTTGTTTTTGCTGCTGCTACTTTTCTTGTTCCATGAGATATTTAGCGTCTTTGTTGTTGGTGCCACCTAGCGGCCAGCGTGCAATACTACATGACCTCTGTCACTGCGTCTTCTCAATGGCGTCTTTATGCTGCATTGAGGGCCCCAGAAGCTGTCACATGAGCTGCAATGTGCATTTTTGTGGCGGACGAATAGAGTTTGAAGCATGGATGGGGAGTACACGGGCGGGGCTCAGTGTGGCTAGGCGGGGCTGGGCGCTTTAGGGGCGCACCCCGACATAAGCGTGTCGAGCAGGCGCCCCCGACTGAAGTCTCACCCCGCTTTGTCGGCGCTCTTGATGAAACTCGTTCACGCGCTTCCTCCTCCGGGCCGTATCTGATCAAAACAAACGCACCTGCACTCGGAACGCCCCCCTCTCCCCCCGCCCCCGCAAGTGCAACTCCTCTGGGACGGGTAAAAATGGACTCCCCGGCTTCCTCCGCCAGGCAATTACGTGCCATCTGTTCCCATCTTGGTTGTTCCAGCTCGTTTTGTTTCTGTGATTGTTGCTCTAATATCACGGGCCTGACGGCGAGCGGGGAAGCGGGGGCGAATTGGGGGGGGGCGCGGGCTAGCCAAATGAGGAGTGGCGTGAAGAGGAATTAATGGAATGGAGAGCGGGAGGCGAGATGAAGACCATTAGCATATTCATCACCTCATATTACCTTCCGGATGCAACCTTGCTAAGCGCTTCTTATTGTTTGCTAGCAACAGGTCCGCTCGCTAGCATGCTAATAAGCAGGCATTAGCCTGGCTGCCATGTAGCGGCGTCACAGATATCACACGTTTATTGTTTCCTCCATGAAGCCGCCTCATTCGATTACACTCACCCGCATATCACCATCGTCAGGCACTGCATCACTTGGACTCCATCCTGGTCTTGTACAGGTCTACACACTTGCTGGTGGACTTGTGGCATATTCTGATCTTGTGCAGGTCTACAGTCTTACTGGTGGACTTGTAGCTCATTCTGGTCTTGTACAGGTCTACATTCTTGCTGTTGAACTTGTAGCATATTAGTCTTGTGCAGGTCTACAGTCTTACTGGTGGACTCGTAGCTCATTCTGGTCTTGTACAGGTCTACATTCTTGCTGTTGGACTTGGAGCATATTAGTCTTGTGCAAGTCTACAGTCTTACTGGTGGACTAGTAGCTCATTCTGGTCTTGTACAGGTCTACATTCTTGCTGTTGGACTTGGAGCATATTAGTCTTGTGCAGGTCTACAGTCTTACTAGTGGACTTGTAGATCATTCCGGTCTTGTACAGGTCTACATTCTTGCTGTTGGACTTGGAGCATATTAGTCTTGTGCAGGTCTACAGTCTTACTGGTGGACTTGTAGCTCATTCTGGTCTTGTGCAGGTCTACTTTCTTGCTGTTGGACTTGTAGCATATTAGTCTTGTTCAGGTCTACAGTCTTACTAGTGGACTTGTAGATCATTCCGGTCTTGTACAGGTCTATATTCTTACTGTTGGACTTGTAGCATATTACAGTCTTGTACAGGTCTACAGTCTTACGAGTGGACTTGTAGATCATTCTGGTCTTGTACAGGTCTACATTCTTGCTGGTGGACTTGTAGCATATTAGTCTTGTGCAGGTCTACAGTCTTACTAGTGGACTTGTAGCTCATTCTGGTCTTGTGCAGGTCTACTTTCTTGCTGTTGGACTTGTAGCATATTAGTCTTGTTCAGGTCTACAGTCTTACTAGTGGACTTGTAGATCATTCCGGTCTTGTACAGGTCTACATTCTTACTGTTGGACTTGTAGCATATTACAGTCTTGTACAGGTCTACAGTCTTACTGGTGGACTTGTAGCATATTACAGTCTTGTACAAGTCTACAGTGTTACTGGTGGACTTGTAGCGCATTCTGGTCTTGTGCAGGTCTACTCTCTTGCTGTTGGACTTGAAGCGTATTCCCGTCTTGTGCGGTTCTACATTCTTCCTGGTGGACTTGTGGCCCATTCCAGTCTTGTGCATGTCTACATTCTTGCTGGTGGGCTTGTAGCATATTCCGGTCTTGTCCAGGTCTACAGTCTCACTGGTGGACTTGTAGCTGATTCTGGTGCAGGTCTCCAGAGGTGAGCTCTTTGGTCTTGCCCATGGTGGTGGTGTGTTTTTGCCACGTGGGTCTCCTGTCAAAATAAAGCATGAAATGAATCACACAAGATGAGAAGGACAACAATCAGCATGGAATGACTACAAGAGCGCCCCCCTGAGGTGGAGCGTCGTTAGAGGTGCAAAGATGAATGTGTGTGTGTGGAACGCAGCTGGGACGACACAGCTTGCTTCCGCCAATCAGGGAGAAATATTGGATGAAAACACGTGCTGCTAAATAAAGCATGTGTGACGGCTTCATTGGCTCCTCAATCTGCTCGGCTGCTGTCCTGCCACGCCGGGGAAAAGCCACACAAATCTTGAATGGAAGTTGCGAGCAGTCGTCTACTGACCTCTATGGGCGGCTCAATGCGTGACACTTAATGGTGACCGGAAGACATTCCCTCAATTATACAGGGTGTGTAGAAACAAAGGCAAAAACGCATGTTGTTAGATACAATTGTTTGACTTAGTATAATTATACAATATTAATACTAAGTTTTAAAAAAATATATTTATTTAAGACATCTATTTACAAACGTCTTGTTTATTACTATCGATATTGTGTTGACCACGATGATGACATGACTGGGACATTCCTAGCTTCGCCACGAGAGAGCAGTGGAGCGATTACCCCTCGCGAGAAGACTGACGTCACGTGACTTCCGCATTCATTTATCCCCGTTTTAACTAGTGGGTGTCCATTTAAAGTGTCACTGCATGTATATACTACTAATAAGGGCTGTTTTGTGACGTTTTGGACAAATTGAAGTGGTTTTGTGTCTATATTTGAACAGTCTAATATTTCCGTTTTTTCCTCCTGGTGCTCCTTGTTCAAAATGGCGGCTCACGCTTGTTTGCTGGCTCTGTTTTGTTCACGTCTTATACAGAGACGACAATTTACATACAGTGAGTGTAATAAAGTGTAAATACATAACATATTCCAACACTTAGATGCCTTTTGCCAAGGATTTGCCAAGAAGTTGCAGAAGAAAGTGAGTTCATATGAAAACACTTGCAGTGCCCAAAATGGCCGCTAGATGACGCGGAATTTGGAGCAACAGTGACATATAAGGCTTCCGGGTTAAAGGTTAGAAGGTTTAGAATAAGTAGAATAAAGTAGAATTGGAAGCTAGTGTAACCTGTCATTTTCATTTCTTTCTGCGTTGTTGTAAAGAGAGAGTCTTCAAAGGTTTTCACAGGGTTTTTATTTTCGTCCACATCTGCGTAGAGCAACAAAAAAACAAAGGTGTGCGGCCCTCCGCGAGCTCCCGCCTCCCCTGGAACGGGAAGAAGAACACGCTAAATAGGATGCCTAACGCGAATGAACAGGCCGCTAGCCGACCCATGCTAACGGAGCTAGCCTCCGCTCACAGGTTATCGTCACATGATAAACTTTACAGAAACAAACACAGGCGGAAACTCTCACTAAACACAATACCACACACACAATACAACATACACACAACTCAACAATCGCTACACGCAATTTTACAGCGCCAAAAAAAAAAATGTCTTACCTCGTCCATGTCTGCGGCTGCGGCTTGAGTGGACGAGGGCACGCGCGTAGCAACGTGATGACGTCACCGTACGTCGCACCATAGAACAACTCTACATATCCTATTTACATATTTACACATACAAAGTAGAAAAAATAATAGTTTAAATGATTTTGTGAAATAAAAAGACATTTAAAACTCATTACACTTGCTTGAGTGTTGTTAGCATTCAGCTAGCATATTTGTTATGTTTGAATGGATTTCTTTGATGTTGCATGTCATTTAATTTAAATAAATGGGGGAAAGTGTATTATTTCACATGGCAGCCAATGACAGAGCGGGTGGGGGGGTGGAGTGAGTGATGAAAAGAAGGTGGGAGGAAGAGGTGGGGAGCAGATCACCTTGCACGCAGGCCCAGGTAGGTCCTGTCTACATCTTTTATCCATTTTATTCTTGCAAAGCGCTTGTTGCCTTGTTCCTCTTCTTGCATGCCGGTTGACTGCGTGCGTGGATTTTTATTCACCATCTTGTCCACTCATGTGACTCGAGAGAGCAGCATCACACAAGATATAATAAGATAATAAGGAGATAATGTGTTTTTGCAGCTATATGTCAAAGCTGAGGTGGTTCTATAGATATATAGATATGACATATTAGACACAATATGAAGACAGATGACATCATAATGTGTGGAAGGTATCACGGTGACCCCCACCCCCCTACCCCGCTTTGGTGATGGATGAATGAACAACTGAGGTGTCGGGTTCTTGTCTGGAAACATGATCTCCATAGCCAAGAATTCACATGCTCACAGCAGAAGAAAGAAAACAGGGTTTTGTTCAAAAGTTATTGTATGAGAATAAAGTTGTCACCTAAGGAGAAAGTCATGTGAGAAAGAGTGCGGGGAGGGCAGAATCAGGGAAGCAGGTCAGCGCTTTGGCGGGTCCTGTGAGAAAGGGAATATTGTGCCGAAGATGAAGGCGATGGATAAAGTTACATAGTGCCGATGCTGCGTCCCAGTTTTGACAAGGGGTGGAGGGGAATTAAGTCACATGATCCTCGGTGGCTTGTGTGTCCCGTGCACGGAGATCCAAGAGAAGCACGAGCAGACCACGCAGTTTATTCAAGCTGTCTAAGGTGTTTCATTTTTCTTTCTAGACAGAAGATGATGGGAAACCTCATTTGGCAGAAGAATTGACCGTACCTCCACAGTCCAGAATGTTGCTCCGCTCCCATTCAGAAAGAAGACCCCTGCTTGGGTTTTCCGCCTTATTAACGCAACAAAGACCACTTGGATCTACAGTACCTCCACCTTTGTCCGCAAAAGAGTCCGTCCTGACATTGCAGTCTCTTACGCCGCCACCTCCGTGGGTAACACAGGCCGTTTCCCGTATCGATCGAGGAGAAAGAGAACTGCAAAGACTCAGGGAGCGACAGCAGGCAGAAGCGGATGAGGTGAACCGGGAGTTGGACAGCGCAGTCATTGACGCGCAAAAGGAAGAACGCCGCCTTCTTGAGGAAGTCGAACGCGACCACAGAGAAACCCAGCAGCTCCTGAGTCAGGTGAGGAGGGAGAACGCCGCGGCAGTGAGAGTCGTTCAGTCCCTCGTCGATCGGCAACTCCAGAAAATGGGTCGACTGAAGGAGCAGGTACAGAGGTGGGACAGCTCGACCGGGGGTTCCGAGAAGCTGCATCAGCTGCAAAGAGGCGTAGAGGAGGTCACCAAACCGTGGGAAATCTGTCTCACGCTGAAAAGAGTCAGCTTCCTACCAAACAGCACGTCTGAAACATCAAACATTTCCAACCAGGTAGCTGTTCACGAGCAAGGTATGACTTATCCAATTGGGGTCTGTGGTGTCCAAGGACAGAAGTGTGCTTTGCACGCGGGAGAGTCAACATTTTCAAACATCACCCCTGTGGAGATACGTAAAGAACCTCAAGAGAGCATCAAGACCAAGAGTGTAAGGAAACTCCATCTATTGAATCCTCCAGAGAATGAAGATCAATTTGTATCGCCAACGTCGCTCACACCGAGACATCGTGGAGTATCAGAGTCCTCTCAGGAGGAGGAACCAGCCTCAGTGTGTTCAGACGCCCATAGTCAAGACCTCTTCCTCTCTATTCCAGTAATCTCCAGCCAAGGAGAATCTGAGGATGATGCATTAGAGGGCAGAAGGTGCGTGACCAAGAAGCGATTTACGCTTAAGGGAAAGAAAAAGCAAAAGTCCCAAATCCTGGTATCATGTGAAGAACAATTTTGTCCCCCAGAAAAATGTGAGGATTCATCTTGCCGACCTGGTCCTGGATCCCTTTCTACGAGAGGTCATTCCTTGAGAAATACCTCAAATGAATCATCAAAGGACATCGGGAGCCCCGCCTCTCCAGGAAACAGGGACGATCCATCCGACATGTACCCTGAAAATGTCGATGGATCCATCAAGCAGAAGAATTCGTCAAGGTCTACGGTCCATGCTGACAAGGGAGACTGTGGAGCCATCAGGAAGGTGAACAGAATGCTCCTGGCATCTGAGCCTTCACCGCTTGAACAAGGTCGAGGACTTGGATCAGACGGGAACGCTACAAGTGTGGATGAGCGACATTCAAGATCACATTCTTCGGTTTCACATGATTTTGGTTTCAACTTTGGGAGCAAATCTGTGTCCATGTCGGCCATTGGAGGAACCGAGTGGGAACAAGGCAACACCGGCAGGGAATCTAGGGATGAAGGAGGAGGTTCAAGTGCACTGGACTCGGCTTATCTGGTGAAGCAGTTTGGGAAACAAGGATCAGGTCGCACGGACTTCAACCTGCCAAGCGGTCTCCATGCAACTGTTACCGGGCAGCTGTTTGTGGTGGATTGTGGGAATGCACGCATTCAGGTGACCGACGGCCAGAAGAACGTTGTGCAGCAGGTTTCTACTTCAGGAACGGAGAGATCGTCCCGTATCTGCAACTACTTTGACGTGGCTGTGAACTCAAAGGGTCTCATTGCTTTGACCTGCGCTGCCGAACGAGCCGTGTTGGTGTTCAGTCGCCACGGACGCCTCCTGCAAACATTTGGAGGCATGGCGAGTGGCGTCACTAACGAAGAGCTGGACGCTCCCAGGGGCGTTACTCTTACCCGTCAAGATGAGTTCCTGATTGCGGACATCAAACGTGGCACTTTAACTGCCTTGAAGCTGGACCCCAAAAGCGGTGCCAGGTTAGAGCGCACCGTGGTGACCGGTTACCATCGGCCCTACATGGTGGCAGCCTGTCTCGTCACTGGTCTCATCGCCGTGTCGGAACGAGGGAGCGAATCGGGTCGTGTGCCATGTATTCGGGTCCTGGAGCCTGGATGGACCACAATCCGTATCCTTGGGGTCTGCTCTGGTCTTGGACCTGTCCTTTCCTGCCCTTGGGGCCTTTGTATCGACAGCGACGGGGATGTTCTGGTGGTAGACTGGGGCAAGCAGCGCCATCAGGTTCTCCTCTACCCGTCCAAGGGTGCAGGCTGGCCGCTGGTAACTGATCATCTGAACAGCCCGAGAGGTCTGGCGCTGCTCCCTGATGGACACATGGCCATGTCGGACAGCATGAATCATTCCATCAAGATCTACCGCTACAAATGAGGAACGTTGTACTTCCAGTGTTTTAATCGGACTTTATACCACCGATGTTTGAATCGGACCATGCACCATGTTTGAATCTGACCTTGTACCGCCCATATTTGAATCGGACCTTGTACTTCCCAAGTTTGAATCGGACCTCGTACTGCCCACTTTTGATTCTGACCTTGTACGGCCCAGGTTTGAATAAGACCTTGGACTTCCCAAGTTTGAATCGGACCTTGTACTGCCCATGTTTGAATCTGACCTTGTTTCGCCTATGTTTGAATAAGACCTTGGACTTCCCAAGTTTGAATCGGACCTCGTACTTCCAACTTTTGATTCTGACCTTGTTCCGCCTTTGTTTGAATCAGAGCTTGTAATTCCCAAGTTTGAATTGGACCTTGTACTGTCCACATTTGATTCTGACCTTGTACTGCCCATGTTTGAATCGGACCTTGTTCTTCCCATGTTTGAATCTGACCTTGTTTCGCCTATGTATGGATCAGACCTTGGACTTCCCAAGTTTGAATCGGACCTCGCACTTCCCACTTTTGATTCTGACCTTGTTCCGCCTATGTTTGAATCAGAGCTTGTAATTCCCAAGTTTGAATTGGACCTTGTACTGTCCACATTTGATTCTGACCTTGTACTGCCCATGTTTGAATCGGACCTTGTTCCGCCTATTTTTGATTCTGACCTTGTACCACCCATGTTTGAATCGGACCTTGTTCTGCCTATTTTTAAATCTGACCTTGTACTTCCCAAGTTTGAATCGGACGTCGTACTGCCCACTTTTGATTCTGACCTTGTTCCGCCTATGTTTGAATCAGACCTTGGACTTACCAAGTTTGAATCGGACCTTGTACTGCCCATGTTTGAATCTGACCTTGTTCCGCCTATGTTTGAATCTGACCTTGTACCGCCCATGTTTGAATTGGACCTTGTACCGCCCACATTGGATTCTGACCTTGTACTGTCCATGTTTGAATTGGACCTTGTTTTTCGCATTTTAAATCGGACCTTGCACCGCCCATGTTTGATTCTGACCTTGTTCCGCCTATTTTTGAATCTGACCTTGTACCGCCCATATATGAATCAGACCTATTACCGCCCATGTTTGAATCAGACGGACCTCATTCTGCTCATGTTTGAATCTTGTAAAATTACTGCTTTCGTGTCTGCTGTTTTTATTTCGACTTTGTACAGTAAATATTCTTCTCATATTATTATGACTTTTTCATGTTATTTTGTTAGTTTGTTTCTTTGTGTAATTTTTTTACTTGAAAAAATATATGTTTTCTTTAACCTTCCACCCATCGTTTTTCTATGCCGATTATCCATACTATGGTCGCGGGTATGCTGGAGCCTATCCCAGCTGTCTTTGGGCGAGAGTTGGAAATCAAAATCATGCCATCATCATCATCAGGACACAAAAAGACAAACAACCATTCACACTCACAATTCACACGTTTTTGGAATGTGGGACGAAACCGGAGAACATGGAATCCAAGCGGAGAATCTAAGCCATGTTTTCCCAATTTCATGACTATGTGGTCCAAGTGCTAACCACTTGACCACTGTGCAGCCTTTTTCAGCACTGTGTCACTATAGGAATATTATGACTGTATAACTTTTTCCTCTACATATTTTTCCTTTGTTGTTGTAAAATATCTATTGACACTGAAAAAAGATTTCATCGCAAAATAAAATCCAAAATTTTATTTTTTTATTATCAATGTCAGTTTTCATCAGACAAAGCTTTGTTTTTTTTCAATGTTGTTTTTCAGCATGAAATTCCCGCTTTTGACGTCTTACTGCCCTTACTGTAGATGGATTGGCAGTGTGCAAACTAAACTGTGCAAACAAAAGTTTGACCTCAATGGTGTTGCTCTAATTATTAAAAAGGAGGACATAAAAAAAAGAAAATGTTTAGAGACACTCATATAATAACATAACAAAGTGTCTACAAATATTTGGAGAAATCTTTTTGGAGACGCCCTCTCATGAAAATACACGGTCGCGTGTCTCCAAACCTTTGAGCAAGCACTTGAACCAGTGACCCCGTGGTCATGAGTCACCTGTGCAAACATGCAAAGGGCGCAATTTAGCAAGTATAAAAGCGCATGTGTACGGGAGAGCGAGCCATCGGGATCGCTCAGCATGAAGCCGCTCGTCACGCTTTGCTTCTTGGGCCTCGCGCTCCACCTGACCGCCGCCGCGTCGGTGTAAGGCATCCCACTTTTGGGTTCTTCTTCTTAATATAGCTCGTCTGAAATGTTGTCTTATCGTATAACTCCACTTGTTATTGTTATGTTATTCATCTTCGGGTCCTGCATACACACAATACTTCAATGAAAGTACATGTTCATAATACCGGATATCATAATATAATAATGTCTAGTGGTTAGCACGCAGACCTCACAGCTAGGAGACCAGGGTTCAATTCCACCCTCGGCCATCTCTGTGTTCTGCCCGTGCATGCGTGGGTTTTCTCCGGGTACTCCGGTTTCCTCCCACATTCCAAAAACATGCTAGGTTAATTAGCCACTCCAAATTGTCCATAGGTATGAATGTGAGTGTGAATGGTTGTTTGTCTATATGTGCCCTGTGATTG
This sequence comes from Doryrhamphus excisus, assembly GCF_030265055.1. Lineage (NCBI taxonomy): Eukaryota > Metazoa > Chordata > Actinopteri > Syngnathiformes > Syngnathidae > Doryrhamphus > Doryrhamphus excisus. Next base: position 10,585,851 of record NC_080475.1, on the reverse strand, counting down.
GCTGGCCACCAGTCCAGGGTGTACCCTGCCTCTCGCCCCAAAGACAGCTGGGATAGGCTCCAGCAACCCCCCGCGACCCTCATGAGGAAAAAGCGGTAGAAAATGAATGAATGAATAATATAATAATAATAATACTGTGTTTGCTGTCAAAAATAATGAATCGGAATTTAAGTGTTTTTTACTTTTCTGTGCAGTGGACATTGATTTTCGCTTTTGTTGACAAAGCAGTTCGATTGCGCAAATATTAGTCATGCTTAGATGCTGATTCAACCTCTCATGACCTGAAATAATAACTTTTGGAACATTGCAACACCCTTCTTGTTCTGTTTATCTTTTCTTTTTCGTTAACAGGCACCTTGCAGCTCACACAGCAGGAGGTGGGTACAAGAAAACCATCATGGGACTGGAATAAGAACCCACATATACAGTTTTTGACAGCTCCTCTTCCCATTGAGCTAGGGCAGGGGTGGGCAAACTACGGCCCGGGGGCCACATCCGGCCCGCCAAATGTTTGAATACGGCCCGCCCAATCTTTCAAAAATATTTAATTTAAACTCAACATACAACCTGGCATCATGGCCTGAGCCAACCTTTTGATGGTTGTATCAATTTCGTTGTTTGACATGGTCTGTTGTTTACAAAGTGCTCCTGAAAAAAGAGACACATGCACATAATAATAATAAAAATTAAAATAATAATTATTATATTATTATTATAACTATTATGATTATTATATGTATTATATTAATGCTAATTATTATATTAATTATATACAATAATATTGTTATATTTGCATATTTTACATAATAATATAATAATTATTATTTTAATTTTATTTTAATTATTATAATATTTTTATACACCCTAATAGGGTGAAGGTTGTGACAATGTTCGTGTCTTCCACTTTCCATCCTCAGATGAACTTCCTAAAGCATGTGAGCATCACAGGGACAGTGTCCAGACCACCAGTCCAGAAGGTTATCCTATAGTAGGAGCTTTTGTACCTCAGTGTGATGCTAATGGACAATACACACCTCAACAGGTACATACTACAAGATTAAAAACACCATCGTGTCTTTACTATATGATATGTTTTATTAAAGGGTATTGTATTTTTAAGTGTCATGGTTCCAGTGGACATTGTTGGTGTGTGGACAATCAAGGCCAAGAAAGACCAGGAACCAGAACTCCTCCTGGTACAACACCAACAGACTGTGATAAACCAGGTGAGATTAAGCTAAATCTTTGTATACTTGGTCATATTATCAGGTCATGTATAATTCTGAAATGTACTTGAGAAGGTCCTAAAAGCCATTGTGAGCATCACAGGGACAGTGTCCAGACCACCAGTCCAGAAGGTTATCCTATAGCAGGAGCTTTTGTACCTCAGTGTGATGCTAATGGACAATACACACCTCAACAGGTACATACTACAAGTGCTATGGACTGGTCTTTTCTATGTATTGGTTCACTCAAACCTAATTTGTATTTCAGTGTCATGGTTCCAGTGGACATTGTTGGTGTGTGGACAGTCAAGGCCAGGAAAGACCAGGAACCAGAACTCCTCCTGGTACAGCACGAACTGTCTGTGATAAACCAGGTGAGATTAAGCTAAATATTTTTAAAATGTATTAATATTGTCAGGTATATATATAACTGTGAAATGTACTTGACAGAAGGTCCTAAAAGCCACTGTGAGCATCACAGGGACAGTGTCCAGACCACCAGTCCAGAAGGTTATCCTATAGTAGGAGCTTTTGTACCTCAGTGTGATGCTAATGGACAATACACACCTCAACAGGTACATACTACAAGTGTGGTATATCTTTCATATATAGTATCATGTACAGTAGATGACTAAAGTACATTTCAGTGTCATGGTTCCAGTGGACATTGTTGGTGTGTGGACAGTCAAGGACAGGAAAGACCAGGATCCAGAACTCCTCCTGGTACAACACCAACAGTCTGTGATAACCCAGGTGAGCTAAGGCTAAATATTTCTTCTTCAAAGATTAGTACAGATGCAGTATTTGCTTTAAGAATGTTAATAGAGAAGTACAGAGAAGGTCAGATGATGAGAAAGCCTATGACGGGGTGCCTAGAGAGGAACTGTGGTATTGTATGAGGAAGTCTGGAGTGACAGAAGTATGTTCAAGTGGTGCAGAACATGTATGAAGACGGTAAGACGGTGGTCAAATGTGCTGTGGGTGTGACAGAAGAGTTCAAGGTGGATGTGGGACTGCATCAGGGATGCTGAGGTTCTCATCATTGGGAGTGACCAGGATGGATAGGATCAGGAAGGAGGGACATTACATGTTAGAGGCCTTGGAGATAAAGTCCTTTAGGCCAGACTGAGATGGTTGGGATGATAGTAAATATTTTGGTAGAAGGATGTTGCCAGGTAGGAAGTGTAGAGGAAGACCAAAGAGGAGGTTTATGGACGTAGTGAAGAAGAAGAGTATACTGTAGTCTAATAATGGCGTATGTGGTGTGTTGATTTCGTACTCAGTGCCGGACCGATGTGATGGGATAGAATTTGACGCCATCACGCCAGACGAGAAAGGAAACACTCTCTTCTTCAAAGGTGACTTCTTCTCACGTCCACGCCACATTCACCTCCCTTTCCCGCTTTACTCATGACGCTGTCACACATGACCTCTTCAACCCCGTGTTGTTACGGTAACCACACTTGTATCAGTATGCACATGCTCAACGCCCACATAACGCCCTTTTTTTTAACAACTATTTCAACTTTCTACAGGTCAACATTCTTCTTCTGATACTATAACTTTTTTCCCATCTTATGACTTTATTCCCATAATATAATGACCTTATTCCCATAATATGATGACTTTATTCCCATAAGATGACGTTATTTCCATAAAATTGACTTAATTCCCATTTTTTATGACTTTTTACTATTTTGACTTTATTCCCAAAATATGACTTTATTCCTTAATATGACTTTATTCTCATAATATTTTGACTTTATTCCCAAAATATGACTTTATGACTTAATTCTCATAATATTTTGACTTTATTCCCAAAATATGACTTTATGACTTAATTCTCATAATATTTTGACTTTATTCCCATATGACTTTATTCCCAAACTATGATGACTTAATTCCCATATTTTGACTTTATTCCCAAAATATGACTTTATTCCCTTAATATGACTTTATTCTCATAATATTTTTACTTTATTCCCATATGACTTTATTCCCAAAATGATGACTTTATTCCCATATGACTTTATTCCCAAAATATGACTTCATTCCCATAATATTTTTACTTCATTCCCAAAATATAACTTTATTCCCTTAATATGACTTTATTCTCATAATATTTTTACCTTATTCCCATATGACTTTATTCACAAAATATGACTTAATTACCATAATATAATGACTTTATTCTCAAAATCTGATGACTTTATTCAAATAATATTTTGACTTTATTCCCATCATATTATGAATTTAGTCCCATATAACATTACTTTATTCCATAATATAATGACTTTATTCCCATAATATGATTAATTTATTCCCATATATCATGACTATATTCCCATTTATCATGACTATATTCCCATAAGTGATATTTTTGGAATGTGCCATGAAAACCCAGCGGTAGGTTGCAAATGGCCGCCGGCCGTCTGCACTTTGGACAGCCATTCTCTTTAATGTGGGAGGAGAAGTCATGAAATTCAAACATCTAAGACATGTACCTGATGATCCTGGCAGGTGGCCACTTATGGGAGGGCTTCCACGGTCCAGCCCGGCTCTCCAGTGAGTCCTTCAAGGAGCTGGGCCCTCATGTGGATGCCGCCCTCCGCATGCACGACACGGAGAAACCGGACCACCACGACCACATCTATTTCTTCCTGGTAAGACCTGACAGGCCTTTGCAAGCTTCCATCATCACCGCTGCCTTGTGTCCTCCAGGGTGACAAGGTGTTCCGCTACTACGACCGCTCCCTGGAGGACGGCTACCCCAAACCCATACAGGACGACTTCCCCGGAGTCCCGTCACACCTGGACGCCGCCGTGGAGTGTCCCAAAGGAGAATGCGCCTCTGACTCTGTTCTCTTCTTCAAGGGTAAGGAAACTTCTACAATTCTCACAATTAAACAACTCAACGGTATGGGAATAAAGTCACAATACTAGGGGAATAACATCTCCATATTATGGTAATAAAGTCTTTATATAATGAGAATAAAGTCATCATATTATGGAAATAAAGTCATCATATTATGGAAATAAAGTCATCATATTATGGGAATAAAGCAATGATATTACGGGAATAAAGTCACCATACTAGGGAAATAACATCATATTATGGGAATAAAGTCGTCATATTATGGGAATAAACCAATGATATTATGGGACTAAAGTAATCATATTATTAAAGACAGGATCCACTCGATGCTCTACTATCATTTGTTTTATTTAGCAAGTCGCAGGTCTCATCATAGCATGGTACAGCACGGCACAGCATGGCACGGCACGGCACAGCAAGGCACAGCACGGCATGGCACAGCTGAAAACCTTTAAATACAAAAGGGAAAGTGTATAAGCATATACAATATACATACTATATATACATATACATAATATATACATATATAAAGGTATATAAATCAGTGCCATGTTGTTCAGCAGTACATTAATTATTATACATTTTTTGACAACAGTTGTAAATATCCTCATCCCCTTTAGCTGCATTTGCTAACCTGTTTGGGCGAGTCAAGCCACAGCGCTAACATTAATGGGAATTTCACTTCCTTACCGGCTGCCTCTTCAGTGTTGGAACGCCAGCTTGCCCAAAGTTTTGGGCCGCAGCTCCGGCTACCTATTTGATCCCACCTGTCTGCAGCCTTACCTGCAAAAGGGGGGGAAAGTCCGATTTTGTCCACGTTGCATCGATGGGGCGGTCATTCACCAGATTGCCGCCAACTGAAGTACCTCTGGAAACACACTAGGGGGCAACCCAGGGCAGAGCTGGCCTTCTTGATGATCTTGTCCAGTCTCTTCCTGTCCGCAGCCGAAATGCTGACTACTACCTGTGGTGTAAAGGGTGAAAAGTTCCCTGCGGGGTCCCCGTACTGCAGACAACCGTGTCGGACACACAGTCCCGTGTCCTCACATACTGTGGACGTTTGACGAGGTAGTCCAGTATGCACAATGTGAGGTGCAGGTCCACCCGTGTTCTCCAGCTTGTCCCTAAGAAGTGCTGGCTGGATGGTATTGAACGCACTGGAGAAATCAAACAACATGACGGACAAGAAGACATGACACCTGACACCCCAGTGCCAGGTTGATAGACGAACTGAAACGGGTCCATCGAAGGACCCACCAGGGGGTGGAGATGGGCAAGGATCAGCCGCGCCAGGGTCTTCATCAGATGGGATGTTAATGCCACCGGACTGTAGCTGCGGAGGTCATTGGGGTGCGGCGTCTTGGGGACAGGAACCACGCAGGATGTCTTCCACAGCTGTGGCACTCCCTCCCCAGCTTCAGGCTCAGGTTGAAGATGTGCTCGACAATCCCGCGTAGCTCGTCAGCGCAGGACTTCAGGAGCCTGGAGCTGGTCCCGCCGCCTGGTCCCGCCGCCTTCCGGAGCTGGTTTCTCACCTGGAATGTTGCGAGGGTCAGGTTGCAGCAGGGGGGGGATGTTGGTGAGGAGGTTGGGCTGATTCGCTGAGCTGAAATTTCAGTCCTGTCGGACCCCTGACATTTACAACAATTAAACTAGATGAAATAATTAACAGTGTGAGCAGTATAAACAGACATGAGGTATATGTAACAATAGAGCAAATGAGCATGGCTAAAGTCAAGTGTGCAGTCCTGAGTCAAGTCAGAGTCAGGGGCCCAGAGTCAATGGTGTGGGGGCCAGCGAGGGGAATTGGTAGCAAAGCAGCAAGGTTTTGAAGATGTCCGTGAAAACATCTGTGAGCTCCTCAGCACAGTCTCTCAGGACCCGACCAGGAATATCATCAGGACCCAGGGCCTTCCTTGCATTGGTCCTTCTGAATGATCTTCTTACCCTGTCCGGAGAAAGCAACAGCACCTTGTCCTTGGGAGGTGGAGGGATCTTCTGTGCTGGGGTGTTGTCTGCCTCAAAGCGAGCCAAGAAGTCATTCAACTGATTCAGCAGAGTTAGAGAGTTGTCGCAGGTTTGTGGAAGCGGCTTGTAGTCTGTGATGGTCTGGTTCCCCCGCCACAGGTTCCTGGTATCTTCGCTGTCGTTGAAGCGGTCAGTGATCCTCCTGGAGTACCGTCTCTTGGCCTCTCTGATACTCAGTGACAGGTTGGACCTGGCTTTCCTTAGGCTGACCTTGTCCCCAACTGTGAAGGCAGTGTTCCGAGCCTTCAGGAGCCTGAGTTACTGATTGGCCCGCATGGAGAAGGTTTTGGAAACTGTGACGTCATCCATGCTCTCATTTAACCATGTTTCCACAAAGACAAAGACACAACACTCAGTCTTGGAAGATGTCCGGATTAAACGGATATAGTCCAGTTTATTGTCCAGCGAGCATACGTTGGCTAGGGTGATGGTAGAGATAGCCGGCCGGTGTGGCGTTGCGGCTAATCTCGCCCTGATACCTCCGCGCTTACCCCTCTTTTGCTTCCTCATGTTCCGCCCATGGCACCTTCACTGTGGGCTAGAATCAGGGGTGGGGTCCCGGGGTCGAGCAGGCATCCGGACCAAACCGCAGGCACGTAGCTGTTCCTTGTCCGCTGGATTTACATCTGTGTATTTAGTTCCACGAATGCTAAGCAGAAACCCAGAGGAATTAGTGCGCCTTGAGGTGGCAAGTCTCCCATCACTTGCTGGCATTTTACCGCCTTTGCTTTCCTGCAAAGAACGCAACCGTCAACAACCTTTTGGGCTATTCTCCTTCCTTTGATTACCCATGCCTTCCGTCTCATTTTAAGCAAGGTACCAGCTACGCCTTCATGACCTTCACTGTGGGCTTCCCGAGCAAGTAACGTGGACACCCAAGCTCCATACGGCAGGAGGGGTACAGCACTTTTGTCCTCTTTGAAGATCCGTACACGTCCGCCACAAAGCAGCAACCCAGTGTTTGTCTTTGTAGACCACTAACCTGTTGGCGAGAGTTTCTTGGCCAGAGATGTGGTGTTGATGTTCCAGGACAGGTCTCCTGGAGTACTGTCTCTTGGCCTCTCTGATACCCGGTGACAGGTTGGACCTGGCTTTCCTTAGGCTGACCTTATCCCCAACTCTGAAGGCAGTGCTCCGAGCCTTCAGGATCCTGTGGACTTTCCCTGTCAACCATGGTTTCCGATTGGCCCGAATGGAGATGGTTTTGGAAACTGTGACATCATCCATGCTCTCATTTAGCCATGTTTCCACAAAGACAAAGACACAACACTGACAGTCTTGGAAGAAGTCCGGAGTAAACGGATATAGTCCTGTTTATTGTCCAGCGAGCGTACGTTGGCTAGGGTGGTGCCGGCCAGTGTGGCGTTGCGGCTAATCTAGCCCTGATACCTCCATACTTACCCCTCCTTTTGCTTCCTCATGTTCCGCCCATGGCACCTCCACTGTGGGCTTGACACAGGAGTGGGGTTCCGGGTCGAGCAGGCATCCGGACCAAACCGCAGGCACGTAGCTGTTCCTCTTCCGCTGGATTTATGTCTGTGTATTTAGTTCCGCGGATGCTAAGCAGAAACCCAGAGGAATTAGTGTGCCTTGAGGTGGCGAGTCTTCCATCACTTGCTGGCATTTTACCGCCTTTGCTTTCCTGCAAAGAACGCAACCATCAACAACCTTTTGGGCTATTCTCCTTCCTTTGATTACCCATGCCTTCCGTCTCATTTTAAGCAAGGTACCAGCTACGCCTTCATGACCTTCACTGTGGGCTTCCCGAGCAAGTAACGTGGACACCCAAGCTCCATACGGCAGGATGGGTACCGCACTTTTGTCCTCTTTGATGATCTGTACACGTCCGCCACAAAGCAGCAACCCAGTGTTTGTCTTTGTAGACCACTAACCTGTTGGCGAGAGTTTCTTGGCCAGAGATGTGGTGTTGATGTTCCAGGACAGGTCTCCTGGAGTACTGTCTCTTGGCCTCTCTGATACCCAGTGACAGGTTGGACCTGGCTTTCCTTAGGCTGACCTTATCCCCAACTCTGAAGGCAGTGTTCCGAGCCTTCAAGATCCTGTGGACTTTCCCTGTCAACCATGGTTTCTGATTGGCCCAAATGGAGATGGTTTTGGAAACTGATGTCATCCATGCTCTCATTTAGCCATGTTTCCACAAAGACACAGCACTCAGTCATGTCCGGAGTAAACTGATATAGTCCAGTTTATTGTCCAGCGAGCGTACGTTGGCTAGGGTGGTGCCGGCCGGTGTGGCGTTGCCGCTAATCTAGCCCTGATACCTCCGTGCTTACCCCTCCTTTTGCTTCCTCATGTTCCGCCCATGGCACCTCCACTGTGGGCTAGACACAGGGGTGGGGTTCCGGGGTCGAGCAGGCATCCGGACCAAACCGCAGGCACGTAGCTGTTCCTCGTCCGCTGGATTTATGTCTGTGTATTTAGTTCCGCGGATGCTAAGCAGAAACCCAGGGGAATTAGTGCGCCTTGAGGTGGCAAGTCTCCCATCACTTGCTGGCATTTTACCGCCTTTGCTTTCCTGCAAAGAACGCAACCATCAACAACCTTTTGGGCGATTCTCCTTCCCTTGATTACCCATGCCTTCCGTCTCATTTTAAGCAAGGTACCAGCTACGCCTTCATGACCTTCACTGTGAGCAAGTAACGTGGACACCCAAGCTCCATACGGAGTACACGTCTGCCACAAAGCAGCAACCCAGTGTTAACCTGTTGGTGGTAGTATCCGGGAACGTAGCGCCCTCTTGTGCCGTGAGGAATATGACTCCTAGGGCATTCTCTCGCTCTTTTGCTGAGATGACACCTGTTGAGGGGATTGCCTCCCACTTTGGACCTTCTGCTGCTGAGCCTGCTGGTTTTAGCCCGGAGACTCTGTAGTCTCCTCCCCGATGGCAGCAGGCTGAAGAGACTGTGGGATGGATGGGTTCACCTGCAATCCCGATGGATTTGCGGATGAGATAGATGTCCAGTAGGGTGTCCAGTTGGGGGGGTGGTAGAGAGACACCAATGATTTTCTCAGCTGCTTTCACGGTGCGCTGCAGAGATGTGGTGTTGATGTTCCAGGACAGGTCTTGGGAGATATGTACACCCAGGAACTTGGCGTTGCTCACCTCCTCCACTGCAGCACTGTTGATGGTTAATGGAGAGTGCTGGGCGTGCTCCCTCCTGAAGTCCACTACAATCTCCTTCGTCTTCTTCACATTCAGGTGGAGATGGTTGTCCTTACACCACGTTGCCAGGCGACTCACCTCACTCCTGTAGATTGTCTCTTCGTTGATGTTGATGAGACCCTCATCACAGGTTTGAGCTGGATGAGGGTGTGCAGTAGTGGGTCAACAGAGTGAAGAGGAGGGGGCTCAACACACATCATTGGGGGGGCCCCTGTGTTCAGCGTGATGGTGCTGCCAACCCGGACTGCCTGTGGTCTCCCCGTCAGAAAGTAAAACAGCCAGTTGCACAAGGAGGTGTTGAGTCCCAGCCGGACCAGTTTGAGGATGAGTTGCTGGGGGACGATCATTGAATGCTGAGCTGAGCTCCATACAGCAGGAGGGGTACAGCATTTTTGTCCTCTTTGAAGATCTGTACACGTCCACCACAAAGCAGCAACCCAGTGTTTGTCTTTGTAGACCACTAACCTGTTGGTGAGAGTTTCTTGGCCAGAGATGTGGTGTTGATGTTCCAGGACAGGTCTCCTGGAGTACTGTCTCTTGGCCTCTCTGGTACCCAGTGACAGGTTGGACCTGGCTTTCCTTATCCCCAACTCTGAAGGCAGTGTTCCAAGCCTTCAGGATCCTGTGGACTTTCCCTGTCAACCATGGTTTCTGATTGGCCCGAATGGAGATGGTTTTGGAAACTGATGTCATCCATGCTCTCATTTAGCCATGTTTCCAAAAAGACACAACTCTCAGTCATGTCCGGAGTAAACTGATATAGTCCAGTTTATTGTCCAGCGAGCGTACGTTGGCTAGGGTGATGGTAGGGATAGCCGGCCGGTGTGGCGTTGCGGCTAATCTAACCCGGATACCTCCGCACTAACTCCTCTTTTGCTTTTTCATGTTCCGCCCATGGCACCTCCACTGTGGGCTAGAATCAGGGGTGGGGTTCCGGGGTCAAGCAGGCATTCAGACCAAACCGCAGGCACGTAGCTGTTCCTCGTCCGCTGGATTTATGTCTGTGTATTTAGTTCCGCGGATGCTAAGCAGAAACCCAGGGGAATTAGTGCGCCTTGAGGTGGCAAGTCTCCCATCACTTGCTGGCATTTTAACGCCTTTGCGTTCCTGCAAAAAACGCAACCATCAACAACCTTTTGGGCTATTCTCCTTCCCTTGATTACCCATGCCTTCCGTCTCATTTTAAGCAAGGTACCAGCCTTCATGACCTTCACTGTGGGCTTCCCGAGCAAGTAACGTGGACACCCTAGCTCCATACGGTATATCCGCTGTCGTTGAAGCGGTCAGCGATCCTCCTGGAGTACTGTCTCTTGGCCTCTCTGATAGCCAGTGACAGGTTGGACCTGCCTTTCCTTAGGCTGACCTTATCCCCAACTCTGAAGGCAGTGCTCCGAGCCTTCAGGATCCTGTGGACTTTCCCTGTCAACCATGGCTTCTGATTGGCCCAAATGGAGATGGTTTTGGAAACTGTGACATCATCCATGCTCTCATTTAGCCATGTTTCCACAAAGACAAAGACACAACACTGACAGTCTTGGAAGAAGTCCGGAGTAAACGGATATAGTCCAGTTTATTGTCCAGCGAGCGTACGTTGGCTAGGGTGGTGCCGGCCGGTGTGGCGTTGCGGCTAATCTAGCCCTGATACCTCCACGCTTACCCCTCCTTTTGCTTCCTCATGTTCCGCCCATGGCACCTCCACTGTGGGCTTGACACAGGAGTGGGGTTCCGGGGTCGAGCAGGCATCCGGACCAAACCGCAGGCACGTAGCTGTTCCTCGAATGCAACCATCAACAACCTTTTGGGCTATTCTCCTTCCCTTGATTACCCATGCCTTCCGTCTCATTTAAGCAAGGTACCAGCTACGCCTTCATGACCTTCACTGTGGGCTTCCCGAGCAAGTAACGTGGACACCCAAGCTCCATACGGAGTACACATCTGCCACAAAGCAGCAACCCAGTGTTAACCTGTTGGTGGTAGTATCCGGGAACATAGCGCCCTCTTGTGCCATGAGGAATATGACTCCTAGGGCATTCTCTCGCTCTTTTGCTGAGATGACACCTGTTGAGGGGATTGCCTCCCACTTTGGACCTTCTGCTGCTGAGCCTGCTGGTTTTAGCCCGGAGACTCTGTAGTCTCCTCCCCGATGACAGCAGGCTGAAGAGACTGTAGGATGGATGGGGTCACCTGCAATCCCGGTGGATTTGCGGATGAGATAGATGTCCAGTAGGGTGTCCAGTTGGGGGGGTGGTAGAGAGACACCAATGATTTTCTCAGCTGCTTTCACAGTGCGCTGCAGAGATGTGGTGTTGATGTTCCAGGACAGGTCTTGGGAGATATGTACACCCAGGAACTCATTGTTGATGAGACCCTCATCACAGGTTTGAGCTGGATGAGGGTGTGCAGTAGTGGGTCAACAGAGTGAAGAGGAGGGGGCTCAACACACATCCTTGGGGGGCCCCTGTGTTCAGCGTGATGGTGCTGGAGGTGGTGCTGCCAACCCGGACTGCCTGTGGTCTCCCCGTCAGGAAGTACAACAGTCAGTTGCACAGGGAGGTGTTGAGTCCCAGCCGGACCAGTTTGAGAATGAGCTGCTGGGGGACGATCGTGTTGAATGCTGAGCTGAAGTCCATGAACAGCATTTTGACATGTGGGTCTTTGGTCTCCAGGTGAGTGAGGGCTGAGTGGAGGACAGTGGAGATAGCATATCGATCTAACCGCTCGACCAAAGATGCTAACTGGTCGGGGTCCGGTGCAAGATGGAGGGTAGATTTGATGTGGTGCATGGCGAGCCGTTCAAAGCCTTTCATAATGATGGGAGTGAGTTGCACCGGGCGGTAGTCGTCGTAACAGGAGGGAGACGGCTTCTTCAGGACCGGAATGATGGTGGTGGCATTGAGGCACGTCGGGACAACAGCTTGACTCAGTGAGGTGTTGAAGATGTCTGTGAAAACATCTGTGAGTTCCTCAGCAGAGTCTCTCAGGACCCGACCAGGAATATCATCAGGACCCAGGGCCTTCCTTGCGTTGGTCCTTCTGAGTGATCTTCTCACCCTGTCCGGAGAAAGCAACAGCACCTGGTCATTGGGAGGTGGAGGAATCTTCACTCAGTCTTGGAAGATGTCCGGGGTAAACGGATATAGTCCAGTATTGTCCAGCGAGTGTACGTTGGCTAGGGTGATGGTAGGGATAGCAGGCCGGTGTGGCGTTGCGGCTAATCTAGCCCGGATACTTCCACGCTTACCCCTCTTCGACTTTCCTCGTCAGAAAGTCCAACAGCCAGTTGCACAGGGAAGTGTTGAGTCCCAGCCGGACCAGTTTGAGGATGAGCTGCTGGGGGACGATCGTGTTGAACGCTGAGCTGAAGTCCATGAACAGCATTCTGACATGTGGGTCTTTGGTCTCCAGGTGAGTGAGGCTGAGTGGAGGGCAGTGGAGATAGCATCTTTGGTTGAGCGGTTGGACCGAAATGATCTTCTCACCCTGTCCGGAGAAAGCAACAGCACCTGGTCATTGGGAGGTGGAGGGATCTTCTGTGCTGGGGTGTTGTTGTCTGCCTCAAAGCGAGCCAAGAAGTCATTCAACTGATTCAGCAGAGTTGTCGCAGGTTTGTCGAAGCGGCTTGTAGTCCGTGATGGTCTGGATCCCCCGCCACAGGTTCCTGGTATCTCTACTGTCGTTGAAGCAGTCAGCGATCCTCCTGGAGTCATGTCTCTTGGCCTTTCTGATACCCGGTGACAGGTTGGACCTGGCTTTCCTTAGGCTGACCTTGTCCCCAACTCTGAAGGCAGTGTTCCGAGCCTTCAGGATCCTGTGGACTTTCCCAGTCAACCATGGTTTCTGATTGGCCCGAATAGAGATGGTTTTGGAAACTGTGACATCATCCATGCTCTCATTTAGCCATGTTTCCATAAAGACTAAGACACAACACTCACAGTCTTGGAAGATGTCCGGAGTAAACGGATATAGTCCAGTTTATTGTCCAGCGAGCGTACGTTGGCTAGGGTGGTGCCGGCCAGTGTGGCTAATCTAGCCCTGATACCTCCACGCTTACCCCTCCTTTTGCTTCCTCATGTTCCGCCCATGGCACCTCCACTGTGGGCTAGACACAGGGGTGGGGTTCCGGGGTCGAGCAGGGATCCGGACCAAACTGCAGGCACGTAGCTGTTCCTCGTCCGCTGGATTTATGTCTGTGTATTTGTTCCACGGATGCTAAGCAGAAACCCAGAGGAATTAGTGTGCCTTGAGGTGGCAAGTCTCCCATCACTTGCTGGTATTTTACCGCCTTTGCTTTCCTGCAAAGAACGCAACCATCAACAACCTTTTGGGCTATTCTCCTTCCCTTGATTACCCATGCCTTCCGTCTCATTTTAAGCACGGTACCAGCTACGCCTTCATGACCTTCACTGTGGGCTTCCCGAGCAAGTAACGTGGACACCCAAGCTCCATACGGCAGGATGGGTACCGCACTTTTGTCCTCTTTGAAGATCTGTACACGTCCGCCACAAAGCAGCAACCCAGTGTTTGTCTTTGTAGACCACTAACCTGTTGGTGAGAGTTTCTTGGCCAGAGATGTGGTGTTGATGTTCCAGGACAGGTCTCCTGGAGTACTGTCTCTTGGCCTCTCTGGTACCCAGTGACAGGTTGGACCTGGCTTTCCTTAGGCTGACCTTATCCCCAACTCTGAAGGCAGTGTTCCAAGCCTTCAGGATCCTGTGGACTTCCCTTGTCAACCATGGTTTCTGATTGGCCCGAATGGAGATGGTTTTGGAAACTGATGTCATCCATGCTCTCATTTAGCCATGTTTCCAAAAAGACACAACACTCAGTCATGTCCGGAGTAAACTGATATAGTCCAGTTTATTGTCCAGCGAGCGTACGTTGGCTAGGGTGATGGTAGGGATAGCCGGCCGGTGTGGCGTTGCGGCTAATCTAACCCGGATACCTCCGCATTAACTCCTCTTTTGCTTTTTCATGTTCCGCCCATGGCACCTCCACTGTGGGCTAGAATCAGGGGTGGGGTTCCGGGGTCAAGCAGGCATTCGGACCAAACCGCAGGCACGTAGCTGTTCCTCGTCCGCTGGATTTATGTCTGTGTATTTAGTTCCGCGGATGCTAAGCAGAAACCCAGGGGAATTAGTGCGCCTTGAGGTGGCAAGTCTCCCATCACTTGCTGGCATTTTAACGCCTTTGCTTTCCTGCAAAAAACGCAACCATCAACAACCTTTTGGGCTATTCTCCTTCCCTTGATTACCCATGCCTTCCGTCTCATTTTAAGCAAGGTACCAGCCTTCATGACCTTCACTGTGGGCTTCCCGAGCAAGTAACGTGGACACCCAAGCTCCATACAGTCTATCCGCTGTCGTTGAAGCGGTCAGCGATCCTCCTGGAGTACTGTCTCTTGGCCTCTCTGATACCCAGTGACAGGTTGGATCTGCCTTTCCTTAGGCTGACCTTGTCCCCAACTCTGAAGGCAGTGCTCCGAGCCTTCAGGATCCTGTGGACTTTCCCTGTCAACCATGGCTTCTGATTGGCCCAAATGGAGATGGTTTTGGAAACTGTGACATCATCCATGCTCTCATTTAGACATGTTTCCACAAAGACAAAGACACAACACTGACAGTCTTGGAAGAAGTCCGGAGTAAACGGATATAGTCCAGTTTATTGTCCAGCGAGCGTACGTTGGCTAGGGTGGTGCCGGCCGGTGTGGCGTTGCGGCTAATCTAGCCCTGATACCTCCACGCTTACCCCTCCTTTTGCTTCCTCATGTTCCGCCCATGGCACCTCCACTGTGGGCTTGACACAGGAGTGGGGTTCCGGGGTCGAGCAGGCATCTGGACCAAACCGCAGGCACGTAGCTGTTCCTCTTCCGCTGGATTTATGTCTGTGTATTTAGTTCCGCGGATGCTAAGCAGAAACCCAGGGGAATTAGTGCGCCTTGAGGTGGCAAGTCTCCCATCACTTGCTGGCATTTTACCGCCTCTGCTTTCCTGAAAAGAACGCAACCATCAACAACCTTTTGGGCTATTCTCCTTCCCTTGATTACCCATGCCTTCCGTCTCATTTTAAGCAAGGTACCAGCTACGCCTTCATGACCTTCACTGTGGGCTTCCCGAGCAAGTAACGTGGACACCCAAGCTCCATACGGCAGGAGGGGTACAGCACTTTGAAGATCTGTACACGTCCGCCACAGAGCAGCAGCCCCGTGTTTCTCTTTGTAGACCACTAACCTGGTGGTGGTAGTATCCGGGAACATAGCGTCCTCTTGTGCCGTGAGGAATATGACTCTTCGGGTTCCTCGTCCGCTGGATTTAAGTCTGTGTATTCAGTTCCGTGGATGTGAAAGTTCCAGGGGAATTAGTGCGCCTTGAGATGTTAAAGCACGACGAGGACTGTCAAACGACATGAATAACACAAAAACACCGTTCTGTTAGGACAGAGAGGAGCCACTGCGTGTGCACACGTCGCCATCTTGGGGAAGAAAAACAAAGATCCAGGAGTTAATTTTGCCTCGGACTCCACTCGTCTGATGATTGGACAAGTCCTGGATTCCCATCTTAGGTAGAGTACTGCTCCGTAAGCGTGCTCACTTCCAATCAGAGAACGTAATCGCCAGCGGTTACCCAGACACGCCGGGGTTGAGTTAGTGCTCTTGGGAATTTCATCCTGCTGAGTCTTGAATATTCCTCAAAGAGATGAACTGCATCTTCTCCGAGACAATCTGAAAGTGCCAGGCCCCATGTCAGCTTGACGCGGCAACTGTCATTCCGCACCTTTCTGCTTAGCTAGTGTGACTCGGCCTAGCCGGTCATAGAAGCTCGACACCTGGCTGAGCAGCTCTCTTCTGGTCCGAGGTTTGGTGTCTCAGTTGATGCCCATCATCACGTGCAGTTCTGCAGTCTTCCTCCACCAGGTAGCCCAAACCAAGGGCCTTGTTGTCATCGTCTCGCATCTGATTTGGCAACACCATGGTCTCCACGGTGCTCGCCTCTGTGCCTCCCACTTTGACACCAGAAAGACCCAGGGCTTCAGGTCAAATCCTCCTGCCTTCAAGATCTTCTGAGGATGTCGTCAACGTAGCTGTCTTTATGGAGTACCTGCTGCCCCTCTTTGAGGTGAGTGCGTATTCCTCGAGTTCCTCATTCTCCGAGTCACGCCAAAGGAATCGGTGTAGGTGTACTTCCTGGTCCTCCAGCCAGTCTTTTTAATGTCTCAGAGAGCAGCATAAACTCCACACCTGAATCTGAGAAGGTCAGCACGGATTTGATTTAGAACATCTGGGCCTTTCATCAGCAGGTCATTTAGGCTCCTGCCCCGAAATTTCTGTGGTTACAGAGTCCAAGTCAGGATCTCTTCTCTGGATAACTCCATTGCAGCTTTGCTGGCGACCATCTCATGCTCCTGTTCAGCATACGCAGCCTTCCATTCGAGTTCTTTTGCCAATATTTTCTCTGTTCCGAGAAAGCTTCAACAGCGCTCTTGTTGGTGGGTTCCTTGCTGTGGTCATCCCCTTTGATGTCGGTGAGGCCTGCTTTCACAACTTCCTGTTCCCTTTCCTCAGCAAGAGTCATTTCTTTGCCACCCGGTTGGCAGTTTCCACAGCGACAGCCTCCACATTTTGGTTGGCAAGCTTCACCAATGCTTTCCCACTTCCACCAGTTCAGGAAGTCAGAAATACAGCTTTGGTCCATCTTGTTCTGGCATATCTGCTCCGGTCTGGGATCTCTTGTGAGGCTCCTCCTCTCGTGGCAACTCCAGTCGCTCATATATGGACTCCTGTGCCCTTAGGAATGCCAACAGACAGTCAAATCTTCTCATCGGAGTTACACCATTCCCTCCATCAGCTGCGTACACAAGCTCTGAAGTGCTTCCCAAGGGTTGTAAGGTGCCTTGGCCTTTCTGCATCTTCCTCACATTTAGCTTGGAGCAAGTGTGCCTTCCTGGAGTTGAGCTTTGGAACATGGAGCTCCAGCCTCTTTGGCTGGCTTAGGAAATCTCTCATGCCTTCTGGTGGGATCCAAATATTCCACTGACCATTGGCTTCTTTGGATGAGCTGGGCAGCTGGCGAAGATGACAGGCGGCTCGGCACGGCTCGGCACGGCACGGCTCGGCATGGCTCGGCTCAGCGCGGCTCGGCACGGCTCGGCTCGGCGCGGCGCGGCTCGGTACGGCTCAGTACGGCTCGGCACGGCTCAGCACAGGCACGGCACAGGCACGGCACAGGCAGGGCACAGGCACGGCACACGCACGGCACAGGCAGGGCACAGGCACCTGCACGGCTCCGGCACGGCTCCGGCACGGCACCGACACGGCACCGGCACGGGTCCGGCGCAGCTCCGGCACGGCACCGGCACGGCTCGACAAAGCTCACGCGGCACGGCACGGCTCTGCACGGCACGGCTCTGCACGGCTCAGCTCGGCACAGCACGGCACGGCTCGGCACGGCACAGCACGGCACAGCACGGCATTCACAGCTTCCAGTTCCTTTTCATCAGTCATTCCAGTCGTCATTTTCATCGTTTCTTCACCACCTGGTTGGTAGTTTCCAGAGCGACAGCCTCCACCTTTTGGTTCACAATGCTCTCCCGCTTCCACCAGTTTAGGAAATGGCGTCTACTTGTTGAAGCTTCTTGACATCTTCTGGCTTAGCAGAAATTCTCTGTGGAGCCCTCCAACCAAAGTCCTCGTACTTCATAGCGGCTGTTCTCATCCACCGCGCAAAATGTGTCTTGGACATGTGGGTAGCGACATGAAGGTCTTCATGTTCTGGATGAATTCCCCCAACTGTCTTTCTGAGTGGTCCGTCCCACAATACAAGATCTCCCACAAGGAGGTTTAAGTCTTCGGGTCTCCTCAATTCTTCGAGTGAGGTGTCTGGGAAGAACTTTGGGGGTCACTGTTTTATGAACATCGCCAATGGTGTCCAAACCATCTGGTGTTATTTGACCGTGCCTCTTGTGGTGTTGACGCTGATTTTTAGGAGGTATCTTCTTGTCTCAAGATGCATTTTCATTCATCCAACGCCACGCACAACAAGGGGGATTTCCTCGCTTCGGAGGTTTAGTTGACTGGGAGCTCTGGCAAACCACTTTCCGACAGAAGACCCAGAAGACCTGATCATCACCTACTTTGGTCCATCTTGTTCTGGCATATCTGCCCCGATCTGGGATCTCTTTTGTGAGGCTCCTCCTCTCGTAGCAAATCCAGTCGTTCATATGGACTCCTGTGCCCTGAGGAATGCCAACAGACAGTCAAATCTTCTCGCCGGAGTTTCTCAGCTGCGTACACAAGCCATTCCCTGGCTTTGAAGTGCTTCCCAATCTTTTCTCCACCTGGTAAAATCCCGTTTCTTACCTGAGAATTTGGGAAGGGAATCTGATTGCCTGCATGGGGTATCTGGGGTTGGAGGGTGCCTTGGCTTGGATGAAGTCTTCCTTTGGAACATGGAGCTCCAGCGCCTTTAGCCGGCTTTGGAGATCCCTCACGCCTTCTGGTGGGATCCAACGCTTCCACTCACCATAGGCTTCTTTTGATGACCGAGTATGTAATCATATGTCTCAAGGTTAGCAACACGTTCATACTCCGCTTCCGCCACTTGAAAGGCTGTGGACATCTCCTCACATCCATAGTTTGACCAAAGAGTCTTTCGGATCAGGCGTCTGACTTCCTTTAGTTCTGCCTCACATTCAGTTTTTTTGCTGTTCGGGTAATGCGACTTCCTCATCTGTCCCAAGCTCCGCCTCCAGCTCTGCAATAAGTCCGGCTTCCACGTCATCATTTCGTCATCACTTTCAGCCTCTTGTGTGATCTTGTCGAAATCGCACTTCGGCTCTTCTTCTGACATGTCCCCAAAGCTTCGTGAGAATGCTCTTTTTGCCGTTGTCCTGTCCACTTCAAGTTGCTCCACGGTCTTGGTAGCGACCTGATCGGCCATTTTGATCTTCCTTACAATTTATTTGTTCCTGATGTAGTCTTAATTTTTCTTACCTGATCGTTCCACATACACACAGAGGTCAAGCACTCCTGGTTTTTTAGCTCACTGGTGCGGTTTTTAACTGTCAGGTTCCTCCTTGTGCTTCCCTTGAACTTGAAAAAGGGGGGCCGAGTAGCCACACTGAAAGACTGGATCCAGTAGATGCTTTGCTCGCTTGTTTTATTTCACATCACGTCTGTGTATCGAGTCTTTTACCCACTGCAAATAATCAGTTCCTCTTAGCCAGAACGTCTTATTTTAAATCTTGCATACAGACATTAAACAGATGAAATAACCAAAAATCACATTGGAATCATTGGTATAAAAAATAATCTCAATTATTTACAGAGAATCAATATATAGGCAAGTCTCATACAACCTTGATCGGGTATTCAACCATGTAAACAAAAACACAATCGGTGCGTAAACAAAACAAACAATCTGTGGGCCCACACACACACACACACACACACACAAAAGCCGGCAAATACTCGCAAAAGTCCCTCTCGGTGCAGGCCTGATGCGACGCTTGTGTACGGTGAGGCCAAAACCTGTGCGGTCGCTTCACTGAAAACGAGCCAAAATAAATAAATGTAGTACCTTATTTCCCCAGTGAAGTCCAGTTGGTGATAGGAAGCCTCTCAAACCATCTGGCGAGGGTGCGGTGGTCTCTGGTGAGGATGATGATGATGATGATGATGCCCGCCAGGATCCTCCTCGGTCGTAGGCGTGAGCAGTGCAGTCCCAAATACTCCAAACTCCGTCACCCCTCTGGATCTCTTCAGATCTTTTGGGAAAGATGAATTCCAGCCTTGTTAGTTTAGCGGAGTTTAGCAGAGTTAGCTGTACTACGGCTAAAAGGTCAGTCACTTAGCTTAACAATGTGGTGGCTAACAGCTAATGCGCTAATAATAAATACCGTGAAAATCATACATTCGGCGTGCTACACAGTACTTTTTAACCTATTTATATCATTGCACCCTTTTTAAAAATCTCATAAAATAATTGTAATAATTAATATTCATGATATATCTTTTATGAACTCATTTTTAACCTTATTTATCCTACTTAAATTGTTTTAAACTTTAACTTTATTACATGTGATGTTAACCAGGTTACAATAAAATATATATATATATATATATATATATATATATATATATATACATACACATATATACATATACATATACATACATATATATACATACACATATATACATATACATATACACACATATACATACATATATATACACACATATATATACACACATGTACACATATACATGTACACATACATATATATGTACATGTACATATACATATATATATGTACATATACATATGTACATATACATATATATATGTACATATACATATGTACATATACATATATATATGTACATATACATATGTACATATACATATATACATGTACATATATATGTACATACACACATATATGTACATACACACATATATATGTACATACACACATATATACTATGTACATATACATATACATATATACTATGTACATATACATATACATATATACTATGTACATATACATATACATATATACTATGTACATATACACGTATATGTACATATACACGTATATGTACATATACACGTATATGTACATATACACGTATGTACATATACGTACACATATATACATATATACATATACACATATATATATATATAACACAATATATAAAACACAATAACATATACATATATAAGTATATAAGATATAAATCAGTGCCATGTTGTGAAAACCTTCAAATAAAAAAGGGAAAGTGTACAAGCATATACAATATATATATATACACATATACACACACACACACACACACATATATATACATATACACACACACTATATATATGTAAAATAAAATATATATAACAATAATATATACATATACAAGTATATAAAAGGTATATAAAAAGGTGAAAACCTTCAAATAAAAAAGGGAAAGTGTATATTGTGTATAATATACAATTATACATTTTTGACAACGGTTGAAAATATTCTTATCCCCTTTTATCTGCATTTGTTAACCTACTCTTTACTTAATTTATTTCTTCATTATGACTTTATTTGATTAGATTTGCTTATTTACTTATTGAACCATTTGCATCGCGCCTGTTTAGTCAGATAACTACAATTATTAGAAAGGATCCAGTTTAAGATAAGCCCACTAAACGCGCAAAGGAATGAGCATAGCATTCCTTTGGATGCCCAATTAGGGCTAATTAGGGCTAATTAAATCAACCACCGAACACAGGCCATCGACGGCGTTCCAGATGGCCTCATTCACCCAACTACAGCCTGATAATGCTTTCAACTCAATCACAATAACGCAAATCATTAGGCGAGCGTCATCGGCGGCCGTCTTATCCCCCCCCCCCAAAAAAAAAGAGTCACGCCGTGCGTGGCACCGGAGAGTCAAATATTCATTTCATTGATCAATTTCAGTCTCCTACCGGCTGCCTTTTCAGTGTTGGAGCTCCAGCTTGGCCAAACTTTTGGGGCTTGATTGCAGACGCCCAGGTGCGCTTGGACCTGATTCCCACTTCCGGTTCCGATTTTTTCCACCTTAGCTCACGTCTTTCATTTTTAAAAAAATTTAAACATGATAACTGCAAACGAAATATTCGTTATTCGCTTAATTAGGGCTATGAAAAGTATTTTTATTTATTTATTTTATTTATATTATTTTTTTAATGGGGTCATTTATTCGTTCCAGTGATTCAAAATAGAGTTTTTCCTAATGTTCATCTTATCGAAATTATTTTTAGATTTAACAATGGTTTGACTTGACAATATGAATAAAGTCATCATATTATGGGAATACAGCCATGATATTATGGGAATAATAGAATATATTCATATAATATAATAATATCATCATATTATGGGATGAAATTATGTCATGGAAATAAAGTCATGATATGATGGGAATAAAATGGTGATATAAGGGGAATAAAGTCATGGTATGATGGGAATAAAGTGATGATATAAGGGAAATAAAGTGGTGGTGTTATGGGAATAAAGTGGTGATATAAGGTGAATAAAGTGACGGCATTATGGGAATAAAGTGGTGATATAAAGGGAATCAAGTGACAGTATTATGGGAATAAAGTAGTGATATAATGGGAATAAAGTGACGGCATTATGGGAATAAAGTGGTGATATAAAGGGAATCAAGTGACGGTATTATGGGAATAAAGTGGTGATATAAAGGGAATAAAGTGACGGTATTATGGGAATAAAGTGGTGATATAATGGGAATAAAGTGACGGTATTATGGGAATAAAGTAGTGATATAATGGGAATAAAGTGACAGTGTTATGGGAATAAAGTGGTGATATAAAGGGAATAAAGTGACGGTATTATGGGAATAAAGTGGTTATATAATGGGAAGAAAGTGACGGTATTATGGGAATAAAGTGGTGATATAATGGGAATAAAGTGACGATATTATGGGAATAAAGTGGTGATATAATGGGAATAAAGTGACGGTATTATGGGAATAAAGTGTTGATATAAGGCGAATAAAGTGGTGTATTATGGGAATAGAGTGTTGATACAATGGGAATAAAGTGACAAGCATGTGACGATGTTGTCCTTGACAGGCCAGGACGTGCACGTGTACGACATCAGCACGAAGTCAGTGAAGACAAAGACGTGGTCGGAGTTGCCGGCGTGCACGTCGGCATTGCGCTGGCTGGAGCACTACTACTGCTTCCACGGGAACAACTTCACCAGATTCCACCCGGTGACGGGACACGTCAACGCCTCCTACCCCAAGGATGCACGGCGATACTTCATGACCTGTCCCAACTTTGGTGAGATCAACAGGAAGGGGGCTGGTGCACCCCCTGCTGGCCTTTCCTGGAGTAGCATGTATTTGGGGGAAAATCCACTCATATCATAGCATATCAAACATGGTTGCCATGGTTACGTGTTCCCTGCAGGCCACGGCGGTGATTATAAAGTGCCAAAGTGCAGCCAAGTTCAACTGGATGCCATCACCACCGACGACGCAGGCAAGAAATATATCTTTACAGGTATGCCACGTCCATCCATCCATCCATCCATCCGTCCATCCATCCATCCATCCATCAATTGATGAAAATGTCCAGAAGTTGAAGGTGAAGTACCTCCACAGGTGAAATGTACATGCGTCTGGACACCCAGCGGGACGGTTGGCACGCCTTCCCCATCAGCAGGAACTGGAAGGCGATGACGGGAAGGGTGGACGCCGTCTTCTCCTATTCCGACAAAATCTACATGATCAAGGCACGCCACACACCACACACCACACGGCATACGCTACATGCTACATGCTACATGCTAAATGCTACATGCTACATGCTACATGCTACACGCTACACGCTACACGCTACACGCTACACACTACACGCTACACGCTACACGCTACACACCCTCCCTCAAATACACAACATTAAAATAAATACATGTAATAATAAATGTAAAAAAATACAATTATACAAGACATTTTGCTGAAAAAAAATATTATAATTTAATATTAATACTATTTAATATGGATAGGTGTGAATTTAATATTAAATATTATAATCTAATGTAATAAATAATGCAAAATAATAGTAAATAAATAACAAATAGAATATCAATAATACTATACAATCTAAAAATTTGAATAGAATTTTTAGAATAAATAATAGAATAAATACAATACATTTTTTACAGGAATTCAAATATCATTATTATCAAATGTAGCAAAAATAAAGCCAATACATTCCATTAAAATTCATCATAAATATTTGTCATATATATTGTCATATATTTGTAAAACAATATTGAACAAATTATTCCAATGATAAATAACATAATACAATGTGGTATTTTAATAAGCAGATATTCATGTAAAAGATTAAAAAAAGTAGGTTAAAAAGGAAAATAAATCAATTCATGATGAATGCTATTTTTAAGTATAGAATAAATTATTGTAATGATAAATACAATCATATATTTACATGAATGAAATATGATATTAAATAATGATAATTTATTATTAATAAAAACAGATAATAAATAATAGTAAAGTTGCTTTAGTAAATACTGTCATTCATTTTTCTTGACAGTCATTGAAATGTCATCCTTTTTCAATGTAAGAAATATATATAAATATATGGGTGTGCGTGTGCACTTGTGTGTGTGTGTGTGTGTGTGTGTGTGCAGGGGGAAGAGGTGTTCATCTACAAGCAGGAGGCGCACTACACCCTGATCCAGGGCTACCCCAAATCCCTGAGGGAAGAGCTGGGCATCCAGGGCCGAGTGGACGCCGCCTTCCTGTGTCCGAACGAGCACACGGTGCACATCATCCAAGGTACCCGCCCCCCATGATGATGATGATGATGATGATGATGATGATGATGATGATGGTTTCATCCGGCGTGGCGACGGTGTGTGCAGGAAGCAGAATGCTTGACGTGGACCTGAATGCCACGCCCAGAGCCGTGACCCGAGACATCCCCCTCCCCCTGTCCGAGATCGACGCCGCCAGGTGCGGCCCCGATGGGGTGGACGTGTTCCGGGGCCACCAGTACTACCGCTACCCCAATGCCTTCCTATTGGCCGTCACCAAAATCGCCCCGGTGCCTCTGGACATCACCCCTGACATGATGGGATGTCGGTCCTAGTCTGGCCTTCCTCCTGGCTGGCTCGACTCATGTCCGCCTTCCCTTGCCCCTCGTGGGACCAATAAAGATTTACCTTACCTTATCTTACCTTGTCTTACCTTATCGTATCTTACCTTATGTCATTTCTCACAACACAACACAGTCAAGGTAATGTCACCACTGACATATATTATATTATATTACATTAAATTATATATATAATTATTTTAATATTTTATTATATTTTTATATTATTTATATATTTTTTTATTTTATATTTTATTATTATTATATATGTTATTTATATATATTATATATAATTATATTAGATTTATAATATTGTAAACAATATTATTAATGTAGTCCCATATTTTAAATGTATTCCCAATAATATTTGGATGTTATTCCCATAATAGTATACATTTATTTCCATAATATTAACACTTTATTCCCATAATATTTGCACTTTATTATTAATCATAATATTATACCTGTTTAATACATCTCTAATACATATATAATACACCTCTTATACATGTGTAATACATGTTTAATACACCTCTGATACATATGCAATACACCTTTTATACATGTGTAATACATCTCTAATACATATAATGTAATACACCATACATGTGGGTAGTATATGTGTGGTGTATGTGTATTACATGTGTAGTAGGGGTGTGCAAAGCAGCTTGTATTTGTATTTGTTGAGATGGGAAAGTATTTGTATTCAAGTAATTGTTCCCGAATACAAATATAAAGTATTTGTTCAAATTAATTTTTCATAAAAAAGTAATCATTCATGATGTTGCGAATACCATAATAGGGTTTGGCGGTATGTATGGTGTATGTGTAGTACAAGTGTAGTACATAGAGTACATAGTATATGTATGAATGAGTATTGATTAGGTATAGATTAGCAAGAGTGGGCTTTGTTGTTGTTGTTGTGTTTTTTTTAAAGCCTATTTAATATTTTTTGCCACGTCCAGGTAAGCAAACTCAATTTCGGTGTGGGCGGGGCAAGTGTTGGTGAACTCCTCCCTCTGGTAGGCATTGTCCAAGTAACGGCAGAGGGCCGCCATGTCGGCCGGAATGTCAAAGCCGCGGTATTTCTTGGCTACCACCTGGAATATGAACGTGAATGAGAACCATCATCTTGCACATATCACATATGAAGCATCAACCTTGAGGATGTGGAGTTTGGGTAGCAGGTTGCAGTCCACCAGGGTGAGCTCGGGTCCGTCCAGGAAGTTCCTCGTGGACTCGGGAACGTCTCCCGGGGCATCGGCGTCGAACTCGTCGGGGAAAGGCGTCCGCAGGAAGACGTCCAGATGGCGCAGAGACTTCAGTAAGGCTTTCTCCAAGACTGAACACAAAACAACCGTGAGACGGAGGAAGGAGATCTTTCCAACTTCCTGTTTGAGTGCTGTGTCCACCTTCATTGGTGTCCTTCCTGCCGTTCTTGATGTACGCAGAGAACTTGGCAAAGACGTCGATGCCCGCCGTGTTGGACTCAGCATGCTTAGCCGCCAGCCGGGGGTACCTGCCCGTACCATCACATGTGGTACAAGTTATTACTACCATCATATACTTCATATACTTCATATACATGTACATATACTTAATATTATCATTATCGTAGCAGCTTCACTCTTTTTTCTCTTTATTTCTATTTTCTTCTTATATCATCTTCACAAATATTCTTCTCATAATATTTCACCTTATTCCCATCATGTGATCACTTTATTCCCACAATATGATCACTTTATTCCCATATTGTGATCACTATTTTCCCATAATATGATTACTTTATTCCCATAATATGATCAAATTATTCTATAATATGATCACTTTATTCCCACAATGGGATCACTTTATTCCCATCATATGATCACTTTATTCCCATAATGTGATCAATTTATTCCCATAATATGATCAAATTATTCTATAATATGATCACTTTATTCCCACAATATGATCACGTTATTCCCATAATATGATCTCTTTATTCCCCTAATATGATCACTTAATTCCCATAATATGATCACTTTATTCCCATTTATCACCTTACTCCAATCAAATGATCACTTTATTCCCATATGATCACCTTATTCCAATCAAATGATAACTTTATTCCCATAATATGATCACATTATTTCCATAATATGATCTCTTTATTCCCATATTATCAATTTATTCCCATGAATACAATGACTACCCGCGATGACATTATTTCTGTAATATGATGACTTTATTCCCACAATATAATGATTTTATTCCCCTAATATGATGGCTTTAGTCCCATAATATGATGACTTTATTCCCTAAATATGATGACTTTATTCCCACAATATAATGACTTTACTCCCATACTATCAAGAGGCTTTATCAGAGCGTACGTGTGTTTATGTACCGTGGTGGTGTCAGTTTCTCCTCCAGGAACTCCTCTATCTTGTTGACGTCCACCTTGACCTCGCCGTTGAAGATAATGAATGGGGGGTTGGTACCAGGAGCCAGGTCCTGTAGGTCTGCAGGTTTCCTGGCGACACAGGACAAGACAAAACCACGTCATGTGAACCGACTGCAGAAGCGAACACGGCGCCACGGTTACCGCTTGAGGTCGACGGTGGTGACGTTGAAGATGACGCCTTTGAGCCAGAGGATCATGAAAAGTCGCTGGGAGAAAGGACAGTTCCCGATGCTCTCCCCGTCGCTCCCTGCCTACATATATACACACACATATACATACAAATTATATCACATATACGTAAGCATCAAGTCTTGCTTTGAATAAGCAATACCTGTCAAAGTGGGCTTTTTATGCTTTTAGACCTTGTATTGATATAGTGTGGCTTCAACATGCTAACAGTTAGCATGCTAGCATCAAAAGTGCAGATGCTGTCCTACAGTGTCCCTACGTATTTGACTTTAGATATAAGAAAATTAGCTCAAATGCTAACACGCTAACAGTTAGCATGTTAGCATCACAGGTGCCAAGGCTGTCCTACAGTATCCCTACATCATGCCATGTCTGTATTTGACTTTAGACATAAGAAAAGTAGCTCAAATGCTAACACGCTAACAATTAGCATGCTAGCATCAAAAGTGCCAAGGCTATTCTAGAGTGTCCTTACATCATGACATTTCTGTATTTGACTTTAGACATAAAAAATTAGCTCAAATGCTAACATGCTAACAGTTAGCATGCTAGCATCAAAAGTGCCCAGACTGTCCTACAGTATCCCTACATCATGCCATGTCTCTATTTGACTTTAGACATAAGAAACTTAGCTCAAATGCTAACATGCTAACAGTTAGCATGCTAGCATCAAAAGTGCCCAGACTGTCCTACAGTATCGCTACATCATGCCATGTTTGTAGTTGACTTTAGACATAAGAAAATTTGCTCAAATGCTAACACGCTAACAGTTAGCATGCTAGCATCAAAAGTGCCCAGGCTGTCCTACAGTGTCCCTACATCATACCATGTTTGTATTTGACTTTATCATAAAACTTGACTTTAACATAAAAGGTGTATTGGATCCATGCAGGAAAGGGATCAGGAGAACAAGCCGAGTGTTGTCACATGCTGGAAAGATTTTGAGGTGCGTGTCCGCCTCACTGTTGGTTCCAGCAGCGGAAGTTTCTGGAAAAGCCTGGAATGAATTGAAGCTAAGCAGCAGCAGCTGGCTAATCAGCTTAGCCGTGGAGAATGCAAAGATTAGCTCTCTACCTCCAGCACCACAACACTCCTACACATTCCAATCTTCATATTTTCACTGGCGGACCTGAAATGGCCCCCGGGCGGCACTTTGGACACTCCTGAGTTGGTTGCATATGTTGAAGGTTCTGTGTTGCAGATGTTTACCTTGACATAAAGGGAGATCTCATGGTCTTGGTCTGGTGGTGTTCCTGTGGTGTCTTCCTTGACAGGAAGCAAAGGTCGGTCCACAGCTTTGTTAGATGCCTCCTGCTTCTTCTCTGTGGGCTTCTCCCGTTGAGGGAAAAACGACTGGCCGTCCTCTAAAAGCACCACTCTCTTCTTCTTGGCTTGCCGCTCTCTCTTGTTGGTCAGAACTTCATTTTTGATGGCAGACTTCAGTTCCTTCATCCAAGCATCCCTCACAGGAAGACCGAGATGTTCCGTGGAAGGTTCTTGTGTTTTTAAGGAACTCTCCTTCCGGTCTTGTTGTGGTTGCTCTGTTTGAATCCACGCGTCGTCTTTTCTCCTCGTGGACAACAGCTTCACCTCGTTCCTTACTGGTTGTGGCTGAGGAGAAGTTACTCCATTCTCCATGGCCTGCCTTAGTTCTCTGACTCGACCATTTGTCTCCACGTCTAACTCATTCCTGGCTGGCTTATCTTCTTCTTGAAGCTCCTGATGTAGGACACATTCACCTTGAAGAGTCATCTTCAGGCCTTTGACTTCTGCTATGTCTTCCACGTCATCATCTAAAACGGTCACAGGTTCTGCTTTCTCGTCTTGATGTAGGTCCTCTCCAAGGTCCGCATCCGTCTCCGGTCCAAGGTCGTGCTCGATTTCGTTTTGTGGCGCAGCCTCAACCTGGTGTTCAAGCTCAACCATGTGATCCGGTTCTCCATTTCCATGCGTCTCCTTGACTCCTCCTTTAGAACTTCCTTCCTCTACTTGAGTCAAAGAAGATACCACTGCAAGGTCAGGTGTGTCTTCAGTTTCCGGTCTTGGTTTTGCGTCCTTGTCTGAAGCAAACTTGGCGACGTTACCACCGTCCAAAATCTCCTTATCCTGGAGCTCCTGCCATGAGATGCTGTTGATGGTTTTCTCCGTGTTCCTCAGCTGCATGGTCTGATCATCAGGAGGTTCCATCGGTGGTACGTCAGGTATGATAACCCGACTTTCAGGAAAACCGCTTCTGCCTTGTACTTCCAAGGCTACCTCCGGACTAGCATCTTTCTTTAGGTCCTCTGAACTGGTGCATGTCTCGGAAGCTTCCGAGTCACAACCATCATGGATCTTCTGGGAATTTGCACCAGAGGCTTGAACACCAGCAGCGTCTTCAACGTGGTCATGAACGATGAAGGTCGGTGCCCCTTCAGGAGACGGCCGGGAATTTGAATCTGAGCCTTCAACACCAGGAGGGTCCTCAACGTGGTCATGGAGAACGACTCCATCCGTGGTCGGTGACCCTTCATGGGAATTCTGGGAAATTGTATCTAAGGCTTGAACACCAGGAGTGTCCTCAACGTGGTCATGAAGAACGACTCCATCCATGGTCGGTTCCCCTTCATGGGAATGCTGGGAATTTGTATCTGAGGCTTGAATGTCGTGAGAGTCTTCATCCATGGTTATCCGGTGATCTTCTAATGCTCTGGTATCTGTTGTGACTTCCTGGCCTTCACCCAATGACCTACAGTACGAAAGACACTCAGGATCCGTATTTGTGGGGTGGGGTTCTTCCGTGGATGGTGACCGTTCCTCATTCCCAGATGGTTTATCTAGTTGACCGTGTGTTACAGTTCCAGCTTTTTCGGTGTCCTTGTGTTGGTTTTCATCTTCTACCAGTTGGGAAACATCACAAAAACTTGGAGTTCTGAGTTCTTCCCCGTTCGGAATTCTAACCTCCTTCTCAGTCTCTTGGTTTTGGTGGCTAATTCCATCCAGGTCATCCATGTTCTCCATTTGGACCACAGCTGGGAAGCAAATCGGGTTTTCGGCGGTCCGTATCGCTCCTGTATTTGCGCGTTCTTCCTGGATAATCCCCTCATCTCCGTCGTTTTCTTGTTCGGTCTCTGAAACCGGAATGCCGTCGCTGGTCACAACATAATCCTCAGTCCTGATGGCTATCTGCGGTTCTTCCGTATCTTCTACAACTGTGTTCACCTGCCGTTTGTTTTTGTCTTCTACATTACCTGACTCTTTGTTGTCCTCAACTTCCTGTTGCACACTCTGGATTTGGAAGTCGCACGGCTCACCAGTCGACGTGTGGAAAACTTCTTCTTCACCTTCTGGTTGTGGCGGCCTTCCTCCATCCCCGTCTTGCTCCTTCGTGGCATCGCTTGACATCAGCAGCGTCGGGACGAGTCCTTCTTCAGCGTCCTCCGGACTTTCTGCTCCAGCAGCTCCAGCCATCAGTACAACGTCTTCACCCACCTCCTCGGCGACTTCCACCTCCTCATCTTCTCCGTTCCCGTTTTCTCCTCCGCTGGGTGTGTTTGCATCGGAACAGAAAGCCAGCGGACTGTGAACCACGGTTGAGTTTGACAGATCCGGGTTGGGCCACAAGTCGGGCTGAGCCATTGAAAAAGTAGACTGGAGATCTGTTGGCGCTCCAGTAAAGAGTCCACAATCCAAAGACACTCCAAGAGTTTGCTCGGTCCAGATTTTGTGTGGCATCCAAAGTGGAACGCAAACCTTCTGGGCGGCGGAAGGTCTGCGTGAAAACGCTTGTTTGGCACAAAAAAGGAATGAGCTGTAGTTGCTTTCCGCCTGTTGCACACCGAACAATGGAGAACAACTTGAGAACAACTTGAGAACAGTTGAACAGTCACTCTCTCTCTCTCACAACCTCAGACTCCATCTGGAGGATTAAATCCAGCCTGATCCCCACATGACTGGGAGCTTAAACCCCAGTATAACTTGACTTCAAGTCCTGCACACTCACTAATAGTGCAAGGCAAACACAAATGCAGGAAGTACGTGAACAATTGCTACAAACATAATTCCGTTTGACAATAAAATATATCCATAATATTCCCAATGTCCTCACATTTGTCCACAGATTATCATCCTACAGCACCATTGCAACACAGGCAACACAGGGCCGTGCATTATTGTACAGTAAACCTCGGATATATCGGAAATTCGCTCACAACGGACAGATAAAAAAGAACCAATTTTTCAGAAATGCATTTCCAATAAAAATTCATTGCATATATCGGATTTTTTATAACGGACTTCGCCTATTTCGGACAAAATCTCCAGTCCCGTTCCAATGCATTTCCATGAAATTTCCCTCGCATATATCGCATGGCCGCATTGTTATGCTAATCTTGTTGATGTCACTGGCTATTGTCTTTCTCCTGACTCCAGATTTAGGACAAATATAAAAGTGAGTGACGTCAATAATACTAGCACAGCAGTGAATGAGATCTTAACCTCACTATTGGAAATAACGTAGGCCTGACGGGCGTGACAGGGCCTAGCTTAATTAACAATTTGTTATGCTCAGAGTCCAATAAAGTTCAATTCTCATTACCTTACGTCTCTTTTCATTGCCCAGTCCAGGTACATTGGAAACATAGTCAAGGAAGTGCCTTTTTATAACGGATAAAATCCGATTTACGCATATACCGGATATAAATCCGATATATGCGTAAAACGGACATTTTCCGGTATACGCTTATATCGGACAAAACCAGTGGGAACAATTGAATCCGATATATCCGAGGTTTACTGTACTACAACATAAGGTGATGGTCGTGGATGAACGATGCAACCATTGCAACATGAGGGCTGTGCATTATCATGCCGCAACATGAGGTGATGCCTTTGGTTTAATAACAATTGAAACATAGGGCTGTGTATTATCATGCCGCAACATGAGGTGATGCCCTTGGTTTAATAACAATTGCAATAGGGGGCTGTGCATTATCATGCCGCAACAGGAAGTGACAGTTGTGGATGAATTGCTCAATTGAAACGAGGCTGTGCATTATCATGACGCAACATGAGGTGATGTCTTCCGTTTAATAACAATTGCAACAGAGGGCTGTGCATTATCATGCCGCAACATGAGGTGATGCCTTTGGTTTAATAACATTTGCAACAAGGGGCTGTGCATTATCATGCCGCAACATGAGGTGATGCCTGTGGTTTAATAACAATTGCAACAGGGGGCTGTGCATTATCATACCACAACATGAGGTGACAATAGTGGATGAATTGCATAATTGAAACATGGGGCTGTGCATTATCATACCATTATCATGGGGCCATACATTATGACATTATGACATCTGTGCCACATAGAAATGTGCATTTCAGCCTTCTCATTCTCTCAGCTTTTCACTTCCGCTTCAGCATTCACGTAACGCAGCCCCACACTTCCGGTTGTCATCTTGGCGAGGCAGGTCCCAACCCTCTTTAAGTTCCGGGGTCATGCTGTCATTCCTTCTCTCTTGCTGCTCGTCCTTTATCCGCTGCTAATGCTGAATCTACCTAAACCACTACATAAATTCCACGACTGGAATTGCTAGTATCATCCACTCAGTGGTGTGTCAAACTTTATTTATAAACTTTATGAATCGCCACGGCACCGCACTCGTGCCGTTCAAGAGTTGCATCGACGTAATGGCTAATCTACCATAGCAACAACCCCGGTCGGCTTGACTCGTTAAATAGCCGTATTTTACCCACGGCCCTATTAAGGAAGTTTATTTTACAACCGAACAGGCTGCCGAAATATATTATTTTAGATGAACCCTGGTTTGTTAGTTTTCTTACTTTTGTGGGGGGGTTTGTTACTTTTTGATATGCGCCCAAATGACTGGGTAGTGTTGAATTGGGAATGCATGCCATTGTTGCTCCACGAAACTTAACTGAACCATTGATAATTTCATCGTAGTGTTATTGAATGTGTATATAATTGGACTATATTCATACCTAAAGTGCATTTTAAACAGAAATATGATTTGATATGATTTAGGTGATAAATAATAATGCTGTACCGATTGTAGTATGAACAATCTTACCCCTTTTCCTTTTGGATACTAAAGGGTGTTATTCCAGTCGACGGCCAGCAGGAGGCGGAAAAGGAGCGCGCATTGAAGGTGAAAATGCTGACTTGTCAGGGTTATTGACTTCTGCTGTTGCTGCCGCGGAGGATGCTGGGAAATGTTTGTGCGTGTGTCACGTGGGGTGGAGCCATGACGTGCACTGGCAATGCTTTCACACACACACACACACACACACACACACACACACACATTGCGGTGCATGCAGCCTCGACATTTGAACGTCTCGGGTCCATCTGCACTTCTGTAACACCGCGCGTGTCCTGCAGCGTGCACGCGCGTTACATAATTCCCGCCTGACGTCACTGCAAGCCTGGACAAGTAAACACATGACGTCACTGAACGGGGCTTTTATATTGTCCGTATTGTTACATTGTCTTGTATTGTTGTATTCATATATTATTTATCAACTAATTCTGATCTTAATCAACAAATGAAAGGCAAAAGTCACAAAATAATTCACTGATGTTGAAAAATGTTACGTGAATGTATCACTATCAGTATCGACCACGTTTGTTTGGAGATCTTTCAAAATCCCCCTACGAGTGCGTAAGTATATATATATATAAGTGTATAAGTACTTGTGGTACTTGCAAGTAGTAGTGAGGGTATTTAGGACACCACGGCAGCAGCCAGTGATTGTTTTCTTTGATTGTATGAGCTAGTGGTTAGCTATTAGCATGTCGCATTTTCTTCCTAACAATCTGCTATGACCACCATCGCCCCCTAGTGTTTAGGAGGCACACAGCGTTTGTCCAAGGATGTAATTAGATCGTTTTTTTAAATATTTAAATTGCATTGATATAGATAATTAAAATATTGTCATTGTATTTCATGTATTCTCAGTTAGTCTGTATAAAAAAAAAGGACAGGCATTTTTTTCTGCACATAAATAAATGTCTTTATTTGTTATCTGCTGTTTTTCCATGAAGCCATTGAGGATGAGAAGGGATGAGAAGGAATGAGAAGGAATGAGCTGGGCTGCGGTACGTGAGTATTTGTATTCATTGCACATAGAAATATAGAAATCTAGATATATATACACCATTAGGTCAAGTCTGTCAACAAGGCAATATATTTATTATGCATGTGATGAATGTATTAAATATAGACATATATATATGTTGTCTTTGACACTGTGAAGGAGAAAGCATAGAACACTCAGTACAACCCCAAAAATAACAAAACAAAATCTTTTTAACAGGAATATTACAATATAATATTATACAAATCTATACGTTTTTCATTGGGTGTACTCTTTATGACAGTATTTACAAATCTATAAATACGCAGGTAGATGAGAAAACACCAGCAGCGGAACCCCATTCCTATTCTACGCTCTTCTACTTCTGATACTCTCAAGTGGGTGGACTTGGCACGCTTCTATCGCACAGTGGAGGAGCGGTGACAACGTGGTGAATCCCACTTCACATGCTGGGAATCCTGCACTCGGAATCCCGCTACACATGCGCCGAGAATCCCAACTTCACGTATGGTAAACAAAACCAAAATCCAATCCAGATAAATAAATATTTAGTAAAATATATCAGAGTATTCTTTATGCTTGTATTTCTGCTCCAATGCCACATTTGTTTCCTGTGTGGTAAAATACTTGGACCATAGAATAATAATATAGAGATTCTTACATGAAGAAAATATCATCTAGACATTTCATAAGGCATCGGGTGGGACCTGCTAGACATTCGTACTATTAAAAGAAATCAACTTGTATAAATATACTTCTATACTTGTGTACCGCGCATACATTTCATAGTGACAGTGCACATCGACTGACACACACACTTTGACTTAATTCACCTTTTTTTTCTGGAATATTTCAACTCCATGCACCTAAAAACAGCATTAAAATAAAATAAAAATGTGTCTTCTTCCCAGTTAGCGTACCACATGTTATTATATTAATATTTTGACTTTATTCTACATTTTATCTCATACCTAATTTTCCAGAAATGCCCATTTTGCTTTGTTTGTTTCTTAGAATAGTAAAAATCTGAACAATACTTTTGTGAATTTTTAATTTCTGACATTTTTGGGGAATTTTTCTTGTCTAATGCTATTTTTTTTGGAAGGTGCAAGTGCCCCCCCCGTTTAAGTTTTGAAGCAAAGAAAAAAAGCATAGCCATATCGTAGCCGCACTCACACCGGGAGTCGTCACAATAAATAGTCTTGGTACCTTGGTTTGTGTGCTCACATTTGGGTTGCAGCAAAAACAAACACACACACATGCGCATCCTGCCCTCAGCAGCCATCTTTAACCGTGTGTGCGTGTAGCTTGGAGGTCGCGTGCCTTCTTTTGCGGTCAGTGCAGGTGTCTTGTTGACGTCTACCTCAGTCTGAAAGACAAGTGCAAGCAATTATAAACCTTTAGAAAGGAACACACACACACACACACACACACACACACACGATTTCATCCCCTCTCTGCACGCGCTCTCCGTTACGTAACGCAGTGCGATGGGGGGAGGGGCCGTGCCGCGTTGCTGCCAGAGAGAGAGAGAGAGAGAGGAAAGCCACGATGGAACTTAGAACTTCCACGTCCCGTAGCCCCGTCACAAATCATCCTCGATAATCCATATTGTCCATAACATTTTCTTAAAAAATGTTTTTTTCAAGTCATAATCTTGTCTGAAACAAAACAAAATAAAGTTTTTGAAAAATCTGGTAGGAAAAAGTTTTAGTAATAATATTTTATTATTATTATTATTATTATTATTATTATATTTTAGTAAATAATATGGAACAATGCAAAGCCCCATGTTTCAATTGTGCCATTAAACATTATTAGAATTTTATGACAATAATGTTGCTACATTTACACTCCTATTAGCCAATATAGTAGACCTAAGAAGAGAAAATAATACATATTAGGCATAATAAACCTGTTTACCACCTTCTAAATACACTTTTTAACATCATTAGAGCCCTCTAGACATGACATAACAGCCCTACAGTCACCTTTACACTCCTATTACCCAATATAGTAGACATCATAAAAAAAATAAGACATTTTAGGCATAATAAAGCTGTTTACCACCATCTAAATGCACTTTTTAACATCATTAGAGCCCTCTAGATATGACATAACACCCCTATAATCCCCTTTACACTCCTATTACCCAATATAGTAGACATCATAAGAAAAAAATAAGACATATTAGGCATAATAAACATGTTTACCACCTTCTAAATGCACTTTTTTAACATCATTAGAGCCCTCTAGACATGGTATAACACCCCTATAGTCACCTTTACACTCCTATTAGCCAATAATAAGACAAAATAGGACATATTAGGCATAATAAACATGTTTACCACCTTCTAAATATACATTTTAACATCATTAGAGTCCTCTAGACATGACATAACACCCCTATGGTCACATTTACACTCCATATTAGGCATAAGTCTCACCTTTGGCGGTGGTGGCAGCCTCCTTGAAGCCCAAGCAGACGTAGGGCGCGCTGTGTAATCCGCCCACGCCACCCTTGCAGCTGCTCGCCGCTTTGAAGCCAACCATACGTTCGCGTTTGCCGTCCAGGAGGTTCAAGGCGATGTAGTCAAGTCCGTGCGGGTAACCCGCCGCCCGGTCCATAGGGCTGCCGCCGCACTCTTCGTCGGAGCCCTCGCTGCTTCGCGACGAGATGTTCTCCACCGAGCTGTGCCTCTTCCCGATCTCGCCACGAGCGAAGGAAGGGATGACGGGTGTCACCGTGGCCGTGGAGGAGAAGGTCTCGGAGCTGTGGCGCCGACGTCCTTGCGGGTTGGCGCGGATCACCTTTGCGGAGCCGACAGGGTCCAGGAGGCAGGAGGGGGCCTCCTCCAGGAGGAAGACGCCGATGCCTTCTGAGATGGCCGGCTTCCTCCCTCTGATGTTCTCGCCACTGCACAAATATTATTATTATTATTAACAACATGGTCTGTGCCAAAGGGCCGCCCTTTGGACACCCTTGGTGTAGATTTGGGGTTGATGCCCATACCTTGTGGAGCCCTGAGGAACCAGCTGCGGGGGCGAGCTGGTCATCCCAAACGTCCTTTCCGTGTAGTCGCTCTCCACGTCAGTCCCCTCCCTGGGCCCGGTCCCACCATCCAGACGGTACTCTTCAGAACTGGGACATGCAGACCGGTCTGGGACCGCAGCCTCCGGCAGGTGCAAGGCAAGGTCACAGGAAGTGTTCCTCGGGCGCTCGTTGTGGGGACTCAAAGACGACAAGAGTCTCTCTTCAGACCCCGTAGAAGTCGGAGAGAACCGTTTTTTACCATAGTTGATGTTTATGTACTCTCCGGGGCTGCGGGGCTCCCCAGGCAGCGGGTGCTCGTTCATGCTAGGCAGGGTCCTGACGGCGTCCAGGGACAGCCTGTTGGGCCGGCATTGCCTCCCCCTGTGGGGCAGGTTGTCCGCCGCCCAACCGTGTCTGGCCGGACTCGGCGGCAAGGTTTGAGCTTGCATCACAGAATAGTCGTCGCAATCCGACGCCCTCGGGAAGGAACTTTGAGGGCTCATCAACACATACTGACCTCCGTCGTCACTCTTGGAGGCGGGGCTTTTGGCGGGGAGAGATAAGGAACCCGACTGGTACGCCGCCCTCCCGGTGTAGTAGTCAGGTGGGGTCTGGAGTGCAGGTGGGTTTCCCGGTGACATGTTCATGTATTCTCCGTGCCGGTCTGGGCTGTCCATGGAGGACTTGGAGCCACACCACATTCTCATGTAACCGTTGTCCTCCAGGGACATGTTGGACGGGGAGCTGGTCTTGTAGCCCCTGGCGGCCACCCCATGGGGACGAACTCTGGGGTTGATGATCTGCTTCGGAGCAGAGACGCACATGGGGCTCATGGGTAGGTAGTTGTCTACCTTGCCGGAGAACGGTACCACCCCCGGAGTCATCGCCACATAGCCGTCGTCGCCCAGGTTACTACTTGAACTTCGGGATGAACCGATTTCTACGTCTCCGTAATCTTCGGGGTAGCTCACTTTGGGCGACGCGGAGTTGTGTCCATCTCCATCGCGAGCCAACCTCATGAGCGTGTACTCGTCCAGGGAGGCGGAGGACAGCGGCGTCACCACCTTCTGTTGACGCGGCGTAGTGAGCGAGTGGGTTCGCTTCCTGTAAGCTTTGTCCAGCGCCGCTCCTTCGTCGCGGGACGGGGGGGTGCTGGACAAGGAGTCGGACGTGAACTTTGCTTCCACCGGACTACAGCTGTAATCTTCGCACAGCATGAATGCGGTGTCACTAAGGGAACCGGAGATGGATGTGCTACAGCTGAAGGGTCGGCCACCCTTGTCGGGGGTGGCGAGACCGGGGCACCCAGGAGAAACACTAATGGGGCTGGAGGCGCCAGGAGGGGAGTTGGACGCCGGTATGGACAGGCTGTGATGCAAGTTCGAGGACGACTCGAGCATCCTGCAAGTACGCCCGCTGCTCAGAGTGTGGGACCGGCTGAGTTGGGCGCCCACGTTAGGACCGGTAGCCGTCCCGGTCCCCGGCATCGACGTGGACACAGGCCACGACACGCTCCCGTCTCCTTCGCTGGAGGTTCTCACCCGACAGGATGTGAACTTCCTCCCCGGGGACGTTGCAGCTGCGCTGTCGGTTCTGGATCTTCTCACCAAGCCGGTCTGACTCGGGGGCAAGTTGTTGAGGTTGCGTCGCGACGGCACCGAAATCGGGTTGGTGCTAGCGGACTGGCTTTTGCTCCTGGGCCTGAACTCCGAGAGCTCTTTCATAGCCTTCATGGCTTCCAGGATGGTCTCGTGGATATTCTGGGCCACCACCGAGTCCTCAGCCTGCATCCAGAACTCCCCGGGCCCGGTAATTGCAGATCGGCCAACCTCGATGAAGAAGAAGCTGTCCGAGTGGCCGCATCTTCTGATGTTCATCAGCTGTAAACAAACTGCTGCCCTTTCAGAGTTCAGCTTCACAAAGCTGATGGTCCGGCTGGACAAGCAAAGCCTGAAGACCCCTGTTAGGTTTTTCACCTGACCCAGACCTTTGGATTTTAAATTGACCTGCCATACCTCCTTGTAGGCTGCAGGGGCGACCAGTCCGTAGCTGGCCTCTTCGAAGCCCACCAAAGAGGAAGTGCAAGCGGGGCTGTCGTACATCCTGCCCTCGGTCAGAAGGTCCGTCAGAACGACGTACCAGCTCTCCTGGTCCTGCTCGCAGTCCGCGGCCACGGCGAAGTACTCGTCCTTGGTGTAGAGGGCGATCAGGTGTTTGTGTTTGGCGTCCGCCCGCTTGTTGACGCAGAGGCAGGAGTCCAAGCCGATGATCCGTTTGGCGGCGCCCTTGCTCCGCCATTTCTTCTCGCTGTCGTAGTACTCCAGCCGGGCTGGAGATCCCTCCGCCGGCTCTCTGAGCACAAAAAAGCGCCGGTGTCCGTGTTTGTGTTTCCGTAGGTAGCCGCACTTTTTCACGCCATTAGATAACAGGTGTCCCGCCGTCCCCGGTGGACTTGCCATTGCTGTCCCGTAAAATAAAAATATCTCAATCCCGGCCACGCAAAGTTAAAGATAAAAGCTGTAAAAGCGACGGCGTCGTCATTCAGTCCGTGTCAAACATGTCCGCCGCGTTGGACAGCAAAGCTGCGGTCAAAACTGGCGTCCGAGTGATCCAGTTGTGGAGAAAAACAACACGTGACGCGCTGCTCTAAAAACAGAATGGAGAGGCGAGTCATAGGGGGGCGTGCCTGTCAATCATCCCGATCCGAGGCCGCCTATTGGCTGGCTCCGTCATTCAAGCACGATAAGCAACGCCCCCCTTCTTCTTGGCTCATTTGGAGAAAAACAACATTGGGAGCCTGTTGAATTTCCGGGTTTTTAGTCACAAAACAGTGTCGTTCGTGGAACGTGGTACGTGGGTCTTTCGATTGAATTGGACGATTGAACATTTGCAAGGCGGGACGTTAATGCCGTTCTATAATCTCACTTGTTACATAAGCAGTGTTTTCAAACCAATATATTAATCATAAATCATCATCATAAAAAAATCATAAATAAATGAACTGCACTTGAAGTGACGGAATGATTGTTGTTATTGCTTAATATGCCTCATAAATGTTCTTGGAAAAACAGGAAGGGTGATGTGAAGTGGTGGACAAACACTGCCATCATCTGGCCTTTTCAGACAAACACACTCATACTGTAAACTGCAATATGACATGTTATAATACAATAATAATTACAATCTAAATAAAGTTAATACAAATTAGCACACAATAAAGTTGTAATTCTTGGTACATGAGGTTGGGGAAAGGTTACGCTCAAAAATTAATTACAAGATGTTAATAATACTTGTTGCGACCTTGTAAATACACCTTTTAAACATCATTAGAGCCCTCTAGACATGACATAACACCCCTATAGTCACCTTTACACTCATATTACCAATATAGTAGACATCATAAAAGAAAATAAGACATATTAGTCATAATAAACCTGTTTACTACCTTCTAAATACACTTTTTAACATCATTAGAGCCCTCTAGACATGACATAACACCCCCATAGTCACTTTTGCATTCCTATTACCCAATATAGTAGACATCATAAGAGAAAATAAAACATATTAGA
The DNA here is from genome assembly GCF_030265055.1 of Doryrhamphus excisus. Classification (NCBI taxonomy): domain Eukaryota; kingdom Metazoa; phylum Chordata; class Actinopteri; order Syngnathiformes; family Syngnathidae; genus Doryrhamphus; species Doryrhamphus excisus. The sequence goes on along the minus strand of NC_080475.1, from coordinate 10,544,519 downwards.
CATAATAAACCTGTTTACCACCTTCTAAATACGCTTTTAAACATCATTAGAGCCCTCTAGACATGACATAACACCCCCATAGTCACTTTTGCATTCCTATTACCCAATATAGTAGACATCATAAAAGAAGATAAAACATATTAGACATAATAAATCTGTTTACCACCCAAAATATGATTTATTGTGAAACCTGAAAACAACAGAGAAATTGTCAGTGTTTTAGATAGCAAGCAGAGCACGAGCCGCCTGTTGCTAGGCAGAATTCACACCAGTCATAATGGATATATGAGAATTTTCTCGAAATTTCTGGTAAATTCACGAGAAAAGTCAGGTATTTACGAGAAAGTTGATTTGAGTTGTCCATTTACTTTTGTTGTTTTTGTGTAATTATATTTTTAGAATGCACACCACTGTAATGTGAACAATGTTAACATGAAGCCTTTTGCTAACTTGTATTCATTAACAAAAACATATAATAACCCAGCTGCACGTCGCTTGTCCGCCTGCGGGGGGCAGCAATGAGCTAAACCACAAAAGCGCAGACGCCTGCTGTTAGCCGAAGAAGAATTTCGGGATGGCCTTCTGTGATGTGTGTGTGTTTTATTCGTGTAGTAAAGCGTCACATTGTAGTACGAAATAGTGCGTCGTGTCTTGTGACACTCGGGTCACGAAGACGGTCTGGACGGACTCCGAAATGCTGCCCGGGTTGCTTTTGTTTGTGTCGGCGATGGGCTCGCTGCTCGGCGCGGACAGCACAGCCGGGAGAAAGCTGCACTATGTAACCGTGGTGAGTGTTTAGTATTGGGGGTAAAAAGCGGCACCATCTAACCCTGGTAACTGGTAAGTTACCCTGGTAAGTCTTTCTGGGTTCGTTGAAAGCGACTGGCGAGCTAACACGTCTTGTGACTAGCTAGCTAGCATACCTTTCCAAAGTCCGCCACTACACTCTTGGATTCCACTTTAAGTAGTCAGTGTAGTAGTCGAAAACTTCGACAAGCTGTATCATCAGGACTAAAATAAAGCTTCTTTTATGTCACGTGGTATGCTCGTGGTATTGATCCTATCAAAAGAACTCCTATTAAAGTGCCATGCATAGACTGTCAATCATGCCATGACTACAATATGCTTGCATTTTATCAGAACAAAGTCAATAATGGGGGAAATCATTCACTTTTATGACAATAGAGTCAAAATATGATGACAAAAAATGGGGAAAAACATGCTGTTGTAGGAGGTTAAAGTCAAACTATTAAGAGAAACAAACAAAAAATGGGGGGGGGACCAGCTGGAATTTTATCAAAATAAAATCAAAATATTAAGATTTAAAAAATGCACAAATGAGGGGGAACCAGCTTTAATGTGCAAATATTACAGGAGGAAAGATTGCAAAGATGTTTTCTGCTGGTGAAAGCAGCGATCTCACTGCCAGAAAGCAACCAGAGCAGCAAAAAGGAAAAAGCCCCAGCAGTTACTGTTGTGAAATAACCTCCAAAATGTCCTATTATGACATGATTATCGATAATCATGCTGACTGGCTGCTTCAGGCTTCACACCCTCTGCTGGCTTTTTTTTCTTCAGTGGCCATGGAATGTGTCGGGGACGTGACAACATAGAACAGGCACGTATGGGTGAATCAGCGAGAATAAAGTCCGAATATTCATAGACAAAAAACAAACAAACACGGGGGAAGAAAACACATTCAGTATTATGAGAAAGTCAAAATAGTATGAGACAAGACAGCAAAAAAGGTGGAAAAACAGTTGTCATTTTATGATACTAAAGTTAAAATATTAAGAGGAAAAAACAGTAAAAATGAAAAAAAGAAATGTGTGTGATTTCTATCAGAATAAAGTCAAAATATTCAAAGAAAAAAAACTGTTAAAATGGGGGGAAACAGCTGTAATTTTATGAGAATAAAATCTAAATATTAACATAAAAAACAGTAAAAATTGTGAAAACCCAACTGTGATCTTCTGAGAATAAAGTCAAAATATTAAGAGGAAAAAAAACCTTAAAAGTGGGTGGAAACAGCTGTAATTTTATGAGAATAAAGTCAAAATATTAAGAGAAAAATAACCTTAAAAGTGGGGTGAAACCAGCTGTAATTTTATAAGAATAAAGTCAAAATATTAAGAGGAAAAAACAATAATGTAATGTGTGATTTTGTCAGAATAACATGAAAATATTAACAGGAAAAAAAGCAGTAAAATGGGGAAATAACAGCTTTAATCTTCTGAGAATAAAGTCAAAATATTAAGAGAAAAAAATTGTAAAAGTGGGGGGAAACAGCTGTAATTTTGTGAGAATAAAGTCAAAATATTAAGAGAAAACAAACAGTAAAAGTGGGGTAAAACCAGCTGTAATTTTATGAGAATAAAGTCAAAATATTAAGACAAAAAACCCTTAAAAGTGGGGGGAAACAGCTGTAATTGTATGACAATTAAGTCAAAATATTAAGAGAAAACAAACAGTAAAAGTGGGGTAAAACCAGCTGTAATTTTATGAGAATAAAGTCAAAATATTCAGAGAAAAAAAAGCTTTAAAATGTTGGGAAAATATCTGTCATTTTATCAGAATAAAGTCAAAATTTTAAGAGGAAAAAAACAATAAAAATCTGTGGGAAGTGTGTGTAATTTCATCAGAATAACATCAAAATATTAACAGAAAAAAGCAGTAAAAATGGGGAAATAACAGCTTTAATCTTCTGAGAATAAAGTCAAAATATTAAGAGAAAAAAACTGTAAAAGTGAGGGGAAACAGCTGTAATTTCATGAGAATAAAGTCAAAATATTAAGAGAAAACAAACAGTAAAAGTGTGGTAAAACCAGCTGTAATTTTATGATAATAAAGTCAAAATACTCAGAGAAAAAAAGCAGTATTAACAACTCTAATCTTCTGAGAATAAATTAAAAACATTAAGAGAAAAAAAATATATAAAAATGTGTGTAATTTTCTGAGAATAAAGTCAAAATATTGTTAGAAAAAAAACATCAAAATGTGGGAGAAAGCTGAGCAGTTTTCCGAGACTGACTGACTTTGGAATCTTGTGGATCCGGCGTAACCAATCTGGCTTGTCTCCTGCAGCTGTTTCGCCACGGCGACAGATCGCCGGTGAAGGCCTATCCCACCGACCCCTACCAAGAGAACGCCTGGCCTCAAGGCTTCGGCCAGCTGTCCCGGGTACGCGCCCTCAGCCCTAAGCGTACCCCCCCGTACGTCCCCCGATCACGTCTTCCCTTGTCCTGGTGTGTGTGTGTTCCCAGGAAGGGATGCGTCAGCACTTGGAGTTGGGCCGCTTTTTAAGGACTCGATACCGAGGCTTTCTCAATGACAGCTACGTCCGACACGAGGTATGTGCCTGGCGTCATGTGACCTTTTCTAAGTCCAGCATGCTAACCACTACACCATGGCGGCAAAAGTGGCTAGTCATAATTTGTGATGCATTCAAGGACTTCTTTTTTTTGTGTGTGTTTTCAGATCTCTGTTCGCAGCACGGACTACGATCGCACCCTGATGAGCGCCGAGGCCAACCTCGCAGGTGGCGCCGCCTGTTTGTTCCCCGCCCCACCTATGGGGTCGTACTTAGTATTTATGTGTGTGGGCGTCCCTCAGGGCTCTACCCTCCCAGCGATGAGCAACTCTTCTCCCCGGACTTGAAGTGGCAGCCCATCCCCGTGCACACCGTGCCGAAGAGCGAAGAGAAGGTACGCAACCACGCGGCCATCTTAGCACGTCACCGTATCTCAGCGCCCGCCATTTTTTCCCCGCAGCTGCTGTCCTTCCCTCTGGGCGACTGCCCTCGCTACGAGGAGCTCATGAACCAGACTGAACTCACCCAGGAATTCCTCAACGTAACGGCCGCTAACAAGGTCCCGCTAACACCACCCCTTTCTTGTCCCCACTGGCACATTCCACTCCACACAGCAACAACAACATGGAACACAATCACTTATTCCACCTGCATGACAAGTACATTAACGAGTACATTTCTAATATGGGTATGCAACTAAAATATAATGGGAATAGAGTCCTAATGTTAAAGGAGTAAAGTCTTGATATAATGGGAATAGAGTCCCAATGTTATAGGAATAAAGTCTTGATATAATGGGAATAGAGTCGTAATGTTATGGGAATAGTGCTGATATAATGGCAATAGAGACGTAATGTTATGGGAATAAAGTGTTGATATATTGGGAATAGCGTCCCAATGTTATGGGAATAAAGGTTGATACAATGGGAATAGAGTCGTAATGTAATGGGAATAAAGTGTTGATATAAAGGGATTAGAGTTGTAATGTTATAGGAATAAAGTGTTGATATAATGGGAATAGAGTCGTAATGTTATGGAATAAAGCGTCAATATAATGGGAATAGAGACTTAATGATATGGGAATAAAGTCTTGATATAATGGGAATAGAATCCCAATGTTATAGGAATAAAGTGTTTATGAGAATAGAGTCGTAATGTAATGGGAATAAAGTGTTGATATAAAGGGATTAGAGTTGTAATGTTATAGGAATAAAGTGTTGATATAATGGGAATAGAGTCGTAATGTTATGGAATAAAGCGTCAATATAATGGGAATAGAGACTTAATGATATGGGAATAAAGCCTTGATATAATGGGAATAGAATCCCAATGTTATAGGAATAAAGTGTTGATATGAGAATAGAGTCGTAATGTTAAAGGAATAAAGTGTTGATATAATGGGAATAGAGAATAGGAGAAGAGATGATTGATGAAATGGGTGAAATATTTGTAAGCTTTCTCCCCCCCCCCCCCCCCCAAAAAAAAAAGTGGGCGTGTCTGTGATGGAGTGTGTGTGTGTTTTACAGGACATCATAGCGCTGGTGAAAAACCAAACAGGACTGAATAAGACCAGCGTGGACACGGTGTGGGGGGTGTATGACACCCTCTTCTGTGAGGTAACCGCACACACACACACACACACACACACACACACACACACACACAGCTTTATTGAATGCAGGTGTGTGTGTGTTTTAGTCCCGTCACAACATGACGGCTCCTACCTGGGTGACCCCGTCCGTCATGGAGAAGCTGCGCTTCCTCAAAGACTTTGGCTTCCGGGTGAGGAGGACGACTCTTAAAGGGACAGCGTCCCGTCTTCCATCCTGGAGTTGGAGGCCAAGCGCCGCTCACGTCCTGTCCTGTCCTTCCCCAGGTTGTCTTTGGCGTCTACAAGCAGCAGGAGAAGAGTCGCCTGCAGGGAGGTGTGTACTTATACTTATACATACTGTACCTTCATCAAATACACCATCCATACTGTACATATACAGTAATATATACACACAAATATTTGATTGCAATTAATTGCATTGTCCATAGTTAACTCAGAATTAATTGCATTTAATCACAGATAGAAATAAGTTTTTATCTATAATGAGTAGTAGAAAATGTGGTGGTGTGGTAAACGATACAATGTGCAACTACAATAATAATGACATCAAATTTTATGTAAAAGTATGTAAAAAAATATACTATACTGTCCATACACTCTATACACGTGCTTAGTAAGGTGCCCCCTTTTTTCTTGCCACTTTTATTTAAAAAAAGTTGTCTTTTATTGTAAAATATAAAAGAGTATGATGCTAATAATAATAATAATAATAATAATAATAATAAGCTGTGTTGTTCCAGGGATGTTATTGGGCGAAATAGTGAAGAATCTTTCCAAAGCCGCCGTTTCTACGGACAAGCAGCGTCTGAAAATGATGATGCTTTCAGCGGTGAGGGAACTTCCTTCTCTCTTCCCTCCATCACCGTACCTTACACTCCTGTGTGTGTGTGTGTGTGTGTGTGTGTGTGTGTGTGTGTGTGTTGCAGCATGACACCACCGTGGCCGCCCTGCAGGCCAGCTTGAACGTCTTCAATGGCAGACAGCCGCCCTACGCCTCCTGTCACATGATCGAGCTGTACTTGGAGGAAAACGGGTAAACAATATGGGAATACAGTCATCATATTATGGGAATAAAGTCATCATCATATCGGGATTAAAGTCATATTATGGGAATATAGTCACAATGTTATGCAAATAAGGTCAAAATGTTATGGGAAAAAATTCTACATATGGGAATAAAGGCACAATTATGGGAATAAAGTCATAGTATAATGGGGAAAAAATCAACATATGGGAATAAAATCACAATATTATGGGAATAAGATCATAATGGGAATAAATTCACTATTATGGGAATAAAGTGATCATATCGGGATTAGAGTTATATGATGGGAATAAAGTCACAATGTTATGCGAATAAGGTCAAAATGTTATGGGAAAAATTCTACATATGGGAATAAAGGCACAATTATGGGAATAAAGTCATAGTATAATGGGGAAAAAAACAACATATGGGAATAAAATCACAATATTATGGGAATAAGATCATAATGTGAATAAATTCACTATTATGGGAATAAAGTCATAATGAGAATACATTTAACATATGGGAATAAAGTATGGTAACAAAATTTACACAAAGCTACAATATTTGGAAAATGAAAATGGAGAAATTGTAGTATATGTGAATAATATTAATATTACTTATCTTAAAAATATTAAACTCAATTGTTTAATTTCTATTCCTTTTTGAAAAAGTGGCATTTAGATGAGAATAAACCTGTTTTACATGTTAATATAGTGACTGCTCATGTTTATTTTAATTTATTTTAATTTGATGAGAAACAAAACAGAATAAACAATGTGCACACACACACACACACACACACACACACACACACACTAGTGTAATAACTGTGTGTATGTGTGCGCCCAGGTCCGCATCGGTGTCCATGTTTTACCGCAACGACAGCAGGGAGGATCCGTACGCTCTTCAGCTGCCGGGCTGCTCCATGGACTGCCCCCTAGAGGACTTTATCAGAATCACAAAGCTCTCCATCTCCGACGACAGAGAGCAAGAATGCCGGCTGCCTTCCAGCGCCAGCAACAAAGGTGACACAAATACGCTTACGACTTCATATCCACTTTCACTAGTTAACATGCGATGACAAGTCATTTTATCATTCATTTTCTACCATGCTGGAGCCTATCCCAGCTGACTTCCGGCGAGAGGCGGGGTACACCCTGGACTGGTGGCCAGCCAATCACAGGGCATATATAGACAAACAACCATTCACACTCACATTCATACCTGTGGACAATTTGGAGTCGCTAATTAACCTAGCATGTTTTTGGAATGTGGGAGGAAACCGGAATACCCGGAAAAAACCCACACATGCACGGGGAGAACATGCAAACTCCACACAGAGATGCCCAAGGGTCTCAGGAATGTCTTGTTTTCTGTCATGATGTCGACTATGTTGAGTAATAGGAGTGTAAAGGTGACTATAGGGGTGTTATGTCATGTCTGATGGGCTCTAATGATGTTGAAAAGCATATTTAGAATGTGGTGAACATGTTTTTTATGTTCTAACTGCCATGACATTCTATTTATTAACTTGGAGTCCGGGCGGCACGGCGGTTTAGTGGTTAGCGCACAGACCTCACAGCTAGGAGACCAGGGTTCAATTCCACCCTCTGCCATCTCTGTGTGGAGTTTGCATGTTCTCCCCGTGCATGCGTGGGTTTTCTCCGGGTACTCCGGTTTGCCCCCACATTCCAAAAACATGCTAGGTTAATTGGCGTCTTCAAATTGTCCATAGGTAGGAATGTGAGTGTGAATGGTTGTTTGTCTATATGTGCCCTGTGATTGGCTGGCTGGCCACCAGTCCACGGTGTACCCCACCTCTCGCCCCAAGACAGCTGGGATAGGCTCCAGCAAGGATAAGTGGTAGAAAATTAATGAATGAGTTCTCCTCCTATTTTGTGTGGAAGTGGTAACATTTTGGCTTCTTATTTTGTCTTTCCCCACCCTCGGCCATCTCTGTGTGGAGTTTGCATGTTCTCCCCGTGCATGCGTGGGTTTTCTCCGGGTACTCCGGTTTCCTCCCACATTCCAAAAACATGCTAGGTTAATTGGCGACTCCAAATGGTCCATAGGTATGAATGTGAGTGTGAATGGTTGTTTGTCTATATGTGCCCTGTGATTGGCTGGCCACCAGTCCAGGGTGTACCCCGCCTCTCGCCCGAAGACAGCTGGGATAGGCTCCAGCACCCCTGCGACCCTTGTGAGGAAAAAGCGATAGAAAATGAATGAATGAATGAACTTGGAGTCCAATATGGTGGCTGGGTCTGGAGCTAAAGGTTGGACGACTGTAGCTTTAAATGAAAAGTGACGGCAGCCTTTCAGGGGAATCATCCTCGCATATTCTCCAACTTGGCTAGCTTAGCATGAAACACTTGTTTGCTTAATGTTTCTTTCCGCCATCAGAAGTGATCATCACTCTGGCGGCGTCGGGGTGCCTGCTGCTGTTCCTCGTCGTCGTCCTCTTCATCTCCATCATCCGCCACAGGGAGCCGCCGGGCGGCCGGGGCTACCGCCACGTCATCAACCAGGACGGGGGCGAGGAGTCCTGACAGGAGCGGGGCGGCGGGGTGGTCGTCGTCGGTCGCAGACGAAGCAGCTCGTCGTCGTGGGACCGCAGCGATGAAGATGAAGTTTGACACACATGAGGGGGGAAGAGGGAGCTCACGGCTTTCCTCTTTTAGACGGAGAATCTTTTAAAGATGAGGAGTGTGCGCTCGTACGCCTGTTTTTGTGAGTGTTTTGTTATGCTCCCGACCAAGTAGGTGTGGCCTGCTGGATGAATGTTTGTACTTCACGTTTCTGTTTTGTTGCCAAAACAAATGTTTGATTTCACTGGAACAGCAGGGACATGGAAAAACCAGCATCATTTTACAAGAATAAAGTCTTTAACAATTACGAGGATGACAAATAGTCATTTTAGGAGAATTTCAACAAAACACACACACAGTAGAAATTAAAACACTTGCTCTATTACATTGACTTTGTTTTACTGATATTATGTATTTCGTGTGTGTAAAAACAGACCAAAACTGGCGTTTTCATATTCGAACACCGGAACTTTCCATTTAAAGAAACAAGTCCGGGGATTAGTTTGGAGGTGGGACTGAAGCGAGTGACGTACCACTGGAACATGCGCAGAACGGACGTGATTTCCGTTGAACGTCGGTCAGTGACAAGAGCAAGTAACTGCTTTTTTAGCTAGCTATGTATATATTCTTTATCAAATGGTAGAACAAAACAAACGTTCAGTAAAACAACACATTTGACTGCTAATTAAGCGGAAGTGCTACAAGGCGAGCCGTTTCTGCGCATGCGTGCCGCCATAACTGGACAACCCCGGAAGCGTGTCATTTGCTAATGTGTGGATGCTAATTGGTAGACACAAACGTAGCGATGTTCCGGAGGAAACTGACGGCTTTAGATTACCACAATCCGAGTGGCTTTGACTGCTCAGGTAAGACATTTGTCACAGTTTTATTATCTCTTTTACGAAAGAGTGGTGTCGTCCCGGAAGCGAAATACGGTACCTGTGTCGACAGACGAGACGCAGCTGAGGAACTGCATCGTGTGGCTGGAGGACCAGAAGATTCGGCACTACAAAATAGAAGACAGGGGCAATCTGAGGAACATCCCAAGCTCAGATTGGCCCAAAGCTTACCACAAGGTGAGACAAGTGGATAGCATACGATGTATTATAGCATATACTATACTATATATTAGAGCATGTACACCATATAGTATATACTGTCTTTTTTTCTTTCTTTTTCGGCTTTTCTCTTCAGGGGTCGCCTCAGCAAATCAATCGCTTCCATCCAACCCTGTAGTACCTTTTTTGGGGCATGAAACCATACTGCTCCTCACAAATACTCACTTCTTCCCTTCGTCTAGCTTCAACTACTCTTTCCCATAACTTCATTGTAGGCTCATTAGCTTTATGCCTCTGTAGTTGTCACAGATCTGCACCCTTGTTTTTAAAAATGGGCACCAATACACTTTTCCTCCATTCCTGAGGCATCTTCTCACCATCTAAGATCCTATTGAACAACCCAGTCAGGAACAGTCAGGACTACTACCTCACCTAGACGCTTCCATACCTCCACAGGTATTCCATCAGGACCAAATGCCTTGTCAATGATCTTCTCCCGTCATCTTTACCAATCTTTGCTACTTCCTGGTCCACAACAGACACCTCTTCTGCAGTTCCTTCACTCTCGTGTTCCTCTTCCTCTCCTTGAACTTCTGTACACCCTTCCCATCTCTATCTCTCTGCTTTGCCAACCTGTATAGATCCATCTCCCCCTCCTTATTGTTCAACCAAGCGTACAAGTCATCATAGACCTCTTGTTTGGCCTTTGCCACCTCTACTTTCACTTTACGCTTTATGTAGCATATACTGTATTATAGCATATATTCTGTGGCGACTCCGTAAACAATCAAAAAGCCGAAAGAAAGAAACAAAAAAGTATTAGAAGTTTATTCCAATCAATATTTATGGGTATTTAATTTTCTATTCGTGTACTTTTTTGCAGTACCTGCAGGACTTGAACTGTCCGTTTGGACCTTCTGAGAGAGCGGAGGCTGTGGACTGGCTGCTGGGCCTGGCTGTGCGTTATGAATATGGAGACAATGGTGAGAGCAAAGCAGAGGCATAATATTGTTGTTGTCGCAGCATAATAAACACCAGCAGATGGCGCCATATGAAAAGGAATGGCTTTTCTCAAACGTTGACCCCACTGCTGATCAGTTCAGGTTACCACCGAACAATGAGTGAATTCATTCATATGGAACAAAGTTATGAATAGAAAATAGCGAAGGCAAGACAAGACTCTCATTATCACTCGTCTTCATAATATTATGGAATTTATTAATAAGTTTAGCTTGTCTCAAAGTGTTTCATAGTTTTGGACATTTGTCCATTGAAGTAGTGGTTAGAATTGTGCCGTGTTTTTGCTGACGTTGGCTTGGTTGCGTTACGGTAATCCCTCGTTAATGGCGGTTCTTTGGTTCCAGACCTGACTGTGACAAGTTGATTAATAAATGAAATATTTTGGCAGTTACAGCGAAGAAAGCCTCCATGCCACCTTCTAAATACATTTAAAAATATTACTAGAGCCCTCTAGACATGAAATAACACCCCTATAGTCACCTTTACTCTCCTATTACCCAATGCAGTAGATGTAATTAGGGTAAATCGGATACATTAGGCACAATAAAGGTGTTTACCACCTTCTAAATACACTTTTTAACATTATTAGAGCCCTCTAGACATGAAATAACACCCCTATAGTCACCTTTACTTTCCTATTACCCCATACAGTAGACGTAATAAGGGTAAATAAGATACATTAGGCACAATAAAGCTGTTTACCACCTTCTAAATACACTTTTAACATCATTAGAGCCCTCTAGACATGAAATAACACCCCTATAGTCACCTTTACTTTCCTGTTACCCAATACAGTAGACGTAATAAGGGTAAATAAGATACATTAGGCACAATAAAGCGCGCTACCACCTTCTAAATACACTTATCATTAGAGCCCTCTTGACATGAAATAACACCCCTATAGTCACCTTTAATCTCCTTTTACGCAATACAGTAGATAATTAATAGGGGTCTTTATTAGGCATTTTTGTGCCTGTTGTTCCACCCATCAAGTCTGGTGCTTGTGTGTCTCAGTCAACATGACATTTTGGGGAACAATATGCTTCATCACAGGATGTATTCCAGCATTGATATATTAGTTTAATAATGGAAGCGTGGTAACTGATGGTGTGTTTTTGTCTCCACCTAGTGAACAAGTACAGGAACTGTCAGCCACCTGACATGTCCGGCGGCATCCGGGCAGCGTCGGACCCTCTCGTCAACCTGGACAGTACGCATCACGTCTCTCCGCGCGGCCGCCTGGTGAACGGACGCCAATCATGTGTTTGCGTTGTTCAGGTGACTCGCCGGACTTTAAAGCGGGCGTGGTCGCCCTGGCCAACATCCTGAAGATCCCACGTCACGACGACTACCTGGTGATGCTCAAGGTGTGCACCAACGGGTCTCGATGACCCATCCCCCTTTTTAACGTGCACGCTTTCTCACGCCGTCTCTGTCGTACCCGCAAGGCCGTTCGCATCCTCGTTCAGGAGAGACTTTCACCAGACGCCATGGCCAAAGCCGACCAGAGTGGCGAGGTAAACGCAACGCACCTTTTATTTCTTCTCACCTTGTCAACGCTTTCCTTGCTATTGTTTGCTCATCACCAATCATGATGGCGGTCTCACCTCTTCAGGGAGTCCCGGTGGCTTTAGACCAGCACATCTTGGGCTTTGACACGGGAGGTGAGTATTTGTTGGCTACCGCCCGCTATCGGGGGCCCGCATGGACGCCGCACATCATCTTCACCTTGAAACATGAAGTCCTCATTTACACAGATAGAAGAAATAGAAAGAAATTTCTTAATAGAAAGAAGTCACTTTTTTTATTGAATGAAGAGGTTTATTCCCCGGCCAGACGCCACCTTAAACGAAGCGGCTCAGATCTTGCGCCTCCTGCACATCGAGGAGCTGCGGGAGCTTCAGACTAAGATCAACGAAGCCATCGTGGCGGTCCAGGCCGTCATCGCTGACCCAAAGACGGACCACCGGTTAGGCAAAGTGGGCAGATGAAGCTCGCCTCGGGACAAACACACACTTTGAAAGATGAAAATAAAAGCAAGTCAAGCAGCAAATCTCATTTTCTTCTTCTAAATGGCTCATCTTTACATGCATAACCTTCTCCATGCTTTCACTTCCTGCTTCCTGTCATGTGCCATTTTTCCATCCACATCATGAAGGTGGCCGTTCGACTCTATGGACATGGCATAACACCCCTATATAGTGACCTTTAGACTCTTATTACCCCATATAGTAGAAAAAATAAGACAGGGATAATAAACCTTTTTACCACCTTCTATATACACTTTTTAATATCATTAGAGCTCTGTAGATATGACATAACACCCCTATAGTGACCTTTAGACTCTTATTACCCCATATAGTAGACATAATAAGACATATTAGGGATAATAAACCTTTTTACCACCTTCTATATACACTTTAATATCATTAGAGCTCTGTAGACATGACATAACACCCCTATAGTGATCTTTTGACTCTTATTACCCCATATAGTAAACATAATAAGACATATTAGGGATAATAAACCTTTTTACCACCTTCTATATACACTTTTTAATATCATTAGAGCTCTGTAGACATGACATAACACCCCTATAGTGACCTTTAGACTCCTATTACTCAATATAGTAGGCGTCTTAAGACAAAATAAGACATATTGGGGATAATAAACCCTTTTACCACCTTCTATACACTTTTTAACATCATTAGAGCTCTGTAGACATGACATAACACCCCTATAGTGACTTTTAGACTCCTATTACTCAATATAGTAGACGTCATAAGACATATTGGGGATAATAAACCAGTTTACCACCTTCTATATACACTTATATATAAGTAAATATATATATATATATATATATATATATATATATATATATATATATATATATATATAATTTCTTAGCATATCTGAAAAAATATGAAAGTGGCAAAGTTACCTGGACTTGGGCTTTGGCCTTGCATATTGCCTAAAGAGAAACATATGAAGGTATGAATGGGGACAGCCGTCAGCAGGTGCGGTAGTGCAGGACGTTTCCCCGCCAGGGCGAATCAGGCGTGAGACACGCCCACTCCCAACAAACTGCCCGCCTCCTCAGTGCGGTGATTGGCCAGAATTCGGACACCTTCCAATTGTACCATCGATTCTGAAAAAGCGAGTAGTGCTTTAAAATAAAAGCTGAAATAAAACACTTGCACAAATTGTTGTCCGGTTTAAACTAATTAGTGTTGGTATCAAGTGTTATTTATAATGTTGATCTCTAATTTCTTCTTTGAAAAAGAATGTGTCGCCGTTTTCACGTTGGTTTCGTCAATTAAACACCTTTATCTTGAAAACCCAAGCCGGAAGTTGTTTTGTCTTCCAACTGACTTGACAATGCGAGCGGCTGCTAGCATACAAACAAGCATCTTTCTTGGCATGTTAGCCGAAAGAACACTGTTTGTTAATACTTTCACCTTCGGGAGGACGTCTGATATCGTCATGTATATGATGTTATTCTTCCTAACTACAATTTGTTGCTATTTCTGCACCGGGAGAGACCTACGTTGACATTCTCAGGTGGGTAATACATCAAACCAATATGTCATATAAATCATTTGGAAAGAGACCACGTGACTAATTACTAATCTATGTCACCAGCGAACTTTGTAGAACTGCCACTTTGATATAAAAAGATATACTAAGAAATTATATATAAGAAAAACGTTATTTTTTAATTTTTTGTCACATACCGAAGTACAAGGTGATATGAGCATCCAATGACATAATGTGTACCATAGTAAGTGTCAATATAGTGATATATATAGCACATCATGACTGGTTCAAGACTGGTTCAACTGCTTGTATTGTTTCTTGAATTTAGACTTTACTTCCATAATAATAATAATAAAAATAATCCCATAATTGTGTTCCAACTATGAAGGATCACACTCCTCAGCCTCCCTGGGAAAGTCTATTCCAGGGTGCTGTAGAGAAGGGAACAATGGTTGGTCGAACCTCTGCTTCAAGAGGTCCAATGCGGTTTTTGTCCCGGAACACTGGACCAGCTCTACACCCTTGCAAGGGTGCTGGAGGTTGCATTGGAGTTAGCTTAACCGGTCTACATGTGCTTTGTGGACTTGGACTTGGATGTAATGTCTAATGTTACACATAAATACAAACATGTAAAGAGATGCATGATGGCTGCAGTGTCTTGTGTGTTTTGTCCCTGCAGCGTGCGGTGGTCCACCATGTGGGTGCGTGTGGCTTTCTCCCTGCTGTGCATGCATTGGGGAGGACACGCAGACGCCTTCAACACGTCTGGCCCTTTGCTTGAATTCACCACGGTGGACTTCTATGATAAACTCAACGCCGGGAAGATGCTTTTTATCTACTTTGAGAGTCAAGGTGTGTCTCCACTGGATCAATGCAACCTTAATTATAACAATATTAATAATAATCATCATCATCATTATCATATGTGTCTACTCTACTTTGTCTTCAGCCTCTCCAACCATCTCACTCTTCTTGGGGGAGTTGGAAAAGTCTGCACAGGCTCTGCAGGAGTATGGAATCCTGGTGGGAAAGGTAGGAGCATAAAGTTGGAATACTTTCTTCTCATATTATGAGAAACAAAGCAAAATAAAGGTGTTGTTTTTGGAAAATAAGATTGGGCAATAAAGTCCAATATTCTTAGAATAAAGTCATAATGAAACAGTTGGAAAATGAAAACAACTGCTGAGAGTCAAAGGAAAGAAAATGATACGTCCTGAGTTGTGTAGTATTTGATATATACTGTATACTGTATACTGTATGTGTGTTTGCAGATGAAGTGCAACCAGGAGATGATTCCGTCCCACTGCGTGAAAGCGAGGGCTCCAAACGCCGCCTTTGTCTTTGGGTACCGAGCGCACTTGGTGGTTTTTGTTGTTTGTTTCTCACTCCTGACGCGTCTCTTTTGAAGGGGGGGTAAGGAGCTGGCCGCTTTGGATCTGGACACCGTGTTTGACGTCAACTCCATCGTCTCTGAAGTCCTCTTGTAAGTCAGCAGAAAGACGGCCATCTTCCTGTTATAGAGGATCTTTGTCTAGTCTTGCTGCAGTAGTTCCTTAACTCTGTCGTTCAATGTTCTTTTTTTCCTTACTGTTCTTGGTCATTTTTATTTTTTGTAACTGTATTTTTTATTTATATGTATTTTTGTTATTGTTTGATGCTTTTATGTGTTTTTCTCTATTCTTCAGTGCCATTTTGCGAGAGGAGGTGAAGTATGTGCATTCTGGCGCCGACCTGCTGGCCATGGAGAAGAGGTGCAGGGGGAAGAAGGACCTGGTGTTGGCTTATGTCAGCAGTCTGGGGACACAAGGTACGGCTCCGTTGGGGGAGTCATTCACCAAGCTCACTTAGTCCGATCCCACCCGCCTGGGGACGGGACCACATGACACCCAACACCTTTTTTTCCTTCAATATTTCTAATTTATTCTTCAGTTGTCTGCTTTAATATCATGTGTTTCTTCCCGTAATATCATGTGTTTATTCCCGTAATATTATGTGTTTATTCCCGTAATATTATGTGTTTCTTCCCGTAATATTATGTGTTTATTCCCGTAATATTATGTGTTTCTTCCCGTAATATCATGTGTTTATTCCCCGTAATATCATGTGTTTATTCCCCGTAATATCATGTGTTTATTCCCGTAATATTATGTGTTTATTCCCCGTAATATTATGTGTTTATTCCCCGTAATATTATGTGTTTATTCCCGTAATATTATGTGTTTATTCCCGTAATATTATGTGTTTATTCCCCGTAATATCATGTGTTTATTCCCCGTAATATCATGTGTTTATTCCCCGTAATATCATGTGTTTATTCCCCGTAATATGACTTTATTCCTCATCATATGATGATGCTATTCCCATAATATTATGACTTTATTTCCATTACATTGATTTCATTCCCATTATGATTTTATTCCATTATATGATGACTGTAGTCCCATAATATTATGACTTTATTCCCATTATATCAAGACTTAATTCCCATCATATGATGACTTTATTCCTGGAATATCATGACTTTATTCCCATGATATGATGACTTTATTGTCATATGACTTTATTCCCATAATATAATGACTTTATTCCTGTAATATAATGACTTTATTCCCATGATATGATGACTTTATTACTTTGACATTATTCCCATATTATGACTTTCATCCCAATCTCATTTACATAAAAGTTAAGACAAAAAACATTTGAAATTTTATGAGAAAAAAGTCACAATATTAGTAGAAAAAAAGTCTATACTCCAACAAGAAAGAAGTTGCAATATCATGAGAACAAAGTAGAAATCTTATGGGAATAAAGTTATGATTATTCATAACTTTATGTGTGTGTGTGTGTGTGTGTGTGTGTAGAGCACAGATGGATCATGGAGACGGCATACGTGTATGGGTCCAAGTACCAGTTTATCCTGATCACGGGGGGTCCGGTTCTGAAGCAACTGGGGTAGGTTGGTGTCGTCACGTCATGGTGTCGTCGCGTCGTGGTGTCGTCGCGTCATGGTGTCGTCACGACCTGCTGAGATCTTCTCCACTCTTTCCATTAGTGTCGTGGGAGCGTGGGGGGTCTGGTTCCTCCACTGTGCGTCTTCCCAGTCCGAGCGCTGCCCTTTGACTCCCATGAGGACTCCTCTCTCTGCACTCAGCCTGCACACCTTCCTGCAGCTCATGGAGGCTCCGCTCTTGGTAACACACACACACACACACACAGCAAGAAGACAAGCAACACATCTCGAAATGTTGACTCTTGGACGTCACCAGTCTGAAGTCTACGAAGACCCCTCCGACGTTCCGGGCCCGCCCTCGCCCTACCAGCAGACCCCCCAGGTCTTCCTCTTCTCATGTCCCCAGGGAAAGCGCTGGGACCGGGATGCGGCCGAGGCTCTGGCCTGGAGGCTCCGTGGCCTCGCCCTGCTGGTGCTCGTGCACGGGTAAGGAAGACGCAAGAGGAACCTTGAGTCTCATAATGGTCTGACTTTATGTCAATGCTATTGTCACTTCATTCCCATAATATGATGATGAATTTATTCCTATAATTTGATGACTTTATTCCCATAATTTGATGACTTTATTCCTATAATTTGATGACTTTATTCCCATAATTTGAAGACTTTATTCCCATAATATGATGAATTTATTCCTATAATTTGATGACTTTATTCCCATAATATGATTACTTTAATTCCCATAATAATGTCACTTTATTCCCATAATGTTCTGACTTTATTCCCATAATATGATGGCTTTGTTCCCATAATATGATGGCTTTATTCCCATAATATGATGATGAATTTCTTCCTATAATTTGATGACTTTATTCCTATAATTTGATGACTTTATTCCCATAATTTGATGACTTTATTCCCATAATATGATTACTTTAATTCCCATAATAATGTCACTTTATTCCCATCATAGGGTGATTTTATTCCCATAATGTTCTGACTTTATTCCCATAATATGATGGCTTTGTTCCCATAATATGATGGCTTTGTTCCCATAATATGATGGCTTTATTCCCATCATAGGGTGACTTTATTCCTATAATTTTCTGACTTTATTCCCATCATATGATGACTTAAGTCCCATAATGTGATGACTTTAATTTCCATAATATTGTCACTTTATGCCCATAATGTTCTGACTTTATTCCCATAATATGATGAGTTTATTCCTACAACATGATGACAGTATTCCTGTCGTAGTGTGATGAAGCGTTTAGGAAGGTGTGTATGTGTTCCCAGGAGGAGGTCAGGTGATGAACTAGAGGTGGCCTATAGACTATCAGACAAGGTAGAGTCACACCACTCCATTCTTCCTTTTACCTCCTTGCCTCTCATAGCCACTCCATGTCTGCTTTCCAGAGCTCCGAGGTCAAGTATTTGACCTTGACTGACCTGGATGAGCTGTTGGACATGTTCCTTCATCACCAGGAAGCCACGCAGCAAGACAAAAAGGAACAGGAAGGTGGAGGGGACAACATGGATGAAGATCTGATGTCTGATGGTAAAATTCATTTCATATTTTAACATTTACTAAGTAAAGCAAAACATCTTCATATATTTTTAGTCACTATGACAAACATCTCATATGATGGGAATAAAGTCATCATATGATGGGAATGATGGGAATTGTCCATAGGTATGAATGTGAGTGTGAATGGTTGTTTGTCTATATGTGCCCTGTGATTGGCTGGCACCACCACAACCCTTGTGTTGATGTTGCTGTCATGCAGGGAGGTTGGAGTTGGAGGACGAGGTTTCACGCAGCGTGTACGAAAAGCGAGGAGGAAGAGGTGGGGCACGTAGCGACGCCGTCAGTCGGCTGACGGCCGAGCGCTTCCCCGCCGCCCTGGCCCAGAGCGGTCTCCAGGTGCTGCTCTTCTACCTGGAATGGGATGCCGTGTCCATGGCTTTCCACAGCGCCTTCATGGAAGTGGCAGACACGCTGGCAGGTGTGTAGTAGTACTGGTAGTACTAGTAGTACTAGTAGTACTAGTAGTAGCGGTATTGCTGATGACGGTGTCGAACGTCACAGAGAGCGGTGTTGAAGGTGTACACATGAGCACGGTGGACTGCGGGGAATGGAGTCACCTCTGCTCGTCTCCGCCCGCCGCCGCGTTCCCACCCGTCACTGCCTTTCCCAGCGTGCTTCTGCTCCGCCACCTGGAGCCCCCCCAGGAGTACACGGGAATGCTGGGGTGCCAGGCGCTACTTGGCTTCATCCTGCTGTGAGATGCTCTCTCTCTCTCTCTCTCTCTCTCTCTTTCTTTCTCTCTCTCTCTCTTTCTCTACAACACAAGTATTATCACTTTAACATACTTTAACATTACCACTTTATTCCCATAACATTACCACTTTATTCCCACAACATTACCATTTTATTCCCATAACAATTTGACTTTATTCCTACCCCATAATATGATGACTTTATTCCCATAACATTACCACTTTATTCCCATAACATTACTACTTTATTCTCGTAATAATACCGCTTTATTTCCACAACATTACCACTTTATTCCCACCCCATAATATGATGACTTTATTCCCATAACATTACCACTTTATTCCCATAACATTACCACTTTATTCCCATAACATTAGCACTTTATTCCCATAACATTAGCACTTTATCGTAATAATCCCACTTTATTCTTGTAATACCACTTTATTCCCACAACATTACCACCTTATTCCCACAACATTACCACTTTATTCCCATAACATTACCACTTTATTCCCATAACATTACCACTTTGTTCTTGTAATACCACTTTATTCCCACAACATTACTACTTTATTCCCATAACAATTTGACTTTATTCCCACCCCATAATATGATGACTTTATTATCATAACATTACCACTTTATTCTTGTAATAATACCACTTTATTATCATAATAATAGCACTTTATTATCATAATAATACCACTTTATTCTTGTAATAATACCACTTTATTCCCACAAGATTACCACTTTATTCTCATAACAATTTGACTTTATTCCCACCCTGTAATATGATGACTTTATTCCCAAAACATGAACACTTTATTCTCATAACACCCCCATAATATGATGACTTTATTCCTATAACATTACCACTTTATTCCCATAAATTGAAGATGTTATTCCTGTCATATGAAGACATTATTCCCCAAATATTGTGACATAAAAAAGTAACTAGTTTTTAATGTAATATGTAATATTTCAATGTTATGCTACTCAAATGAAATGAATATTTCTATGAATATGAAGAGTTTCCAATCCAATCCGTGTGTCTGTGTTGACCCAGGAGCCTGGCGCCGTCTCCCGGCGTGCTCTCTACCCCGCAGGAAGTGACATCATTCCTTGACGGCGTGCCCCACCCGACGCTGGCGGGCTCCACCCCCCACAGGATGCTGGGACTGTTCAACACGCGCTCACACTCACGTAAGCGGCGTTGCGGCACGGCTCGGTGTCATGTGATGCCCACGTCTCTCTCTCCTCCTCTTTCAGGCGTGTCAGCGTTTGAGCAAGCGGCGAGGGCGCTACGAGGGCGTGTGTCGAGCGCGCTGATGACAGACGGCCTGGCGCGGGAATGGTAAAGCCGCACCATCACGATTGACACGGTTGAAAATTCAAAATGGAGAAAAATGAGCTGGAATTTTAGGAGAATAAAGTGAAAGGTGGGATATTCCCACGTGTGTGCAGGGCCGCAGAGCGCTCCGTGGAGCTTCCTGCCGTCGTGTTGTTTCCACGCTGGGGAGGGGGGCACTCCCACGCCTCCGTCTTGTCCTTGTCTTCCTCCGTGGAGGACTTGCCGTCCCGCATCGAGGCGGCGCTGCTGCATCCTTTGGTAACATGACGTACCGCATCAGGTCATCATCATATGAGTCCAAATATTACATCAGTTCATATTTGATCAGACAAAAATCATGCCAAGCATGAAAAAAATGTATTTAAAAAGGGGGGGGGGGTTATAATATTAAGGCAATAAAGTCATAATATTACAATCGTTAACATTTAAAAAATTAGCTGCAATTTGATGAAAATGTAATGAAATTATGAATAGAAAAAAATCATAGTCTGAGAATAGAATAAAGTCACAATATAGCAGAAGGAAATTGACAGGTTTTATGATAATAAAGTCAAAATATTTTGAGGACAAAAAAAGCGAAAAAAGAAAAAAAAATGGCATATTGAAATATTTAAGAATTTTTTTTGTGAACCCAATAAATTGTAACATATCTTATATTATTATAATTATAATATTATGGCAATAAAGTTTAATATTTCAAACATAAGTTACAATTTTATTTAGAAAAAATATACAGCCTAACAGGAAACATGGGTGTAATTTTATGAGAATAAAATCATACTGTTAGGCAAAGAAAATTGATTAATAAAAAAATAAAATGCAAATATTCTGAAGCAAAAGTCCAAATTTTCCGAGAATAAGCTTGAAATAAATCCTGTCAAGTAAGCATCATAGAGGTCAAATATTCCAGAGGGGAAAAAAAATCTGTTTTTGAAGTCATAAAACTATGAGGAGAGCTAATGATAATAATAATAATAATAATAAAAATGATACTAATCATACTAATAGAAGGTGTTTTTGCGTCTTGAGCCTGAAGTGACGGTGGAGAACCTGCCGGCCCTGCTGGGGCGGGGCAAAGCCCTCCTCCTGCTCTTTGTGGGCGAGGATGAGGACGAGGCGGGGCGGAGGCAGAACACGGCGCTGCTGGGGGAGATGAGGAAAGCGCTGGAGTCGGGAGGTCGCAGGATGGAGCGCTACCTGGCCTGCTGGATCCACCTGTACGGCAAAACCCTTACTAGCGTAACGCTGCCATCTCAACACTTTTTCAGCAATTTGAAATATATGGAAAAAAGTCATAGTACAATATAATACAACATAGTATTACAGTCCTACATTTGCATTTTTATGACTGTAAAGTCAAACATTCAGGACTTTATCCTCGTAAATTTACAAGAATAAAATGGTAGATTTCACTGCTTTATTCTCCTTAATTTACCAGAATAAAGTCCTGGAGTAGCAACTTTAATTTCGTAAATAAAGACAGAATATTATGAGAATAAAGTCATACATTTATGAGGTTATCAAGTCATAAATGTACCATAATAAAGTCCTACATGTACAAGAATAAATTAATAATAATAATAAAATAAATTAATAATAATAATAAAATAAAATAAGTCATCATACTTAAAAAAAAAAAAAGTAAAATAAAAATAATAGTAATAAAAAATTACAACTTTATTCTCATAAACATAGCCGGAATAAAGTGGTAAATTTACAAGAATAATGTCATTTGCGAGAAAAAAGTTGTGCATTTACATATCCTAAATTTACTAATTAATTCTCGAAAATGAAGTGAGAATAAAGTCATTAATTAGCAGGAGAAGAACTTCAATGACAGCGACTTTATTCCCATAAATTTACGAGTAAACACTGTAAACTTACAAGTTTATTCCTGTAAAGTTACAGTAATAAAGTATTATTCCGGTTTCCATTTATGACATTACAGAGTCATAAATGTACAAGAATGAAGTAATACATTTACAATGTTATTCTCATAAATTTACATTATTCTTGTAAATAAAGCGAGAATAAATCCAGAATATTTTGAGAATAAAGTCATCCATCTATTCTTTTTCTATGCTGCTTATTCCCACTAGGGTGGGAGTATGCTGGAGCCTATCCCAACCTACTTTGAGCTAGAGGGAGAGACTGTCTCGTAAAAAGTCAACCATTTACGAGGATAAAGTTGTCGCTATATTCCCAGTGTTATTCCAGTAACTGTATGAGAATGAAATAGTGAATTTAGGAGAATAAAGTCCTGAGTTTGCACCTTTTATTGTTGTAAATGTGTGTGTGTGTGTGTATTGCAGCGGGCGCACCCCAGCGGCCATGTTGGTCCTGGACTCCTACCTGGGCTCCATGCCCCCGCTGCCGGCTCTGCTTCTCACCCACTTGCCCGGCGGACCCCAGGTGTACCAGTACCCGCCTTACTCCCCCATCCTGGCCCCCTCCGTCCTGGGCTGGCTGCAGCGGGTGGAGGACGCCAGAGAATCTCCTGCCGGTAAGAATCCACGTCTACGTGGGAGCGCTCCCACTCGCTGTGGGAATAAAGTGCAAATTGGTGTATAGGAATGTTAAAGGAAGACGACTGGCCTCCCACCGTGGACTTCTATCACTTCCTGGAGGTCATGGATGAGGAGGAGCCTGGCCTGGAAGACCACGAAGAAGAAGAAGAGGAGGCGGATACGGCCGAGTCGACCTCAGAGGATGAAAGGGCACGTTCCTCCTTCCGAGTGCCGGACCGCTCTGAGTTCTGATGGCGAGAATCCTTGGTGGAGGACTTGACCGAGCCCAAGTCCAGGTCAGTTCCCGTCTTGGTGCACATTTTCATATTGCTATAAATAAGAACAAGTGGCTTTAGCTAATACGTCTTAGCATGTCCATAGCTGCTTTTTATTGGCCAATCAACAAGGAAACCATCTGTAGATATTGCCATCATATAAGGACTTTATTCCCATCATATGAGGACTTTATTCCCATCATATGAGGACTTTATTCCCATCATATGATGACTTTATTCCCATCATATGAGGACTTTATTCCCATCATATGAGGACTTTATTCCCATCATATGAGGACTTTATTCCCACCATATGATGACTTTATTCCCACCATATGATGACTTTATTCCCACCATATGATGACTTTATTCCCATCATATGAGGACTTTATTCCCGTACTATGAGGACTTTATTCCCGTACTATGATGACTTTATTCCCGTACTATGATGACTTTATTCCCATCATATGAGGACTTTATTCCCGTACTGTGAGGACTTTATTCCCGTACTATGGTGACTTTATTCCCGTACTATGGTGACTTTATTCCCATCATATGAGGACTTTATTCCCATCATATGAGGACTTTATTCCCATCATATGAGGACTTTATTCCCGTACTACGAGGACTTTATTCCCGTACTACGAGGACTTTATTCCCGTACTACGAGGACTTTATTCCCGTACTACAAGGACTTTATTCCCATCATATGAGGACTTTATTCCCGTACTGTGAGGACTTTATTCCCGTACTGTGAGGACTTTATTCCCGTACTGTGAGGACTTTATTCCCATCATATGATGACTTTATTCCCATCATATGAGGACTTTATTCCCATCATATGAGGACTTTATTCCCGTACTGTGAGGACTTTATTCCCATCATATGATGACTTTATTGCAGTAGTATGACTTTATTCCTGTAATATGACTTTATTCCTGTAATATGATAACTTTTCTTCAACATAATTGTGTATTTGTGATATAATCCTATTTTTCCAAGGGTATTATTGAATATTAATATGAATATGAATATTTGGCCTGGATGCTATGTCTCATGAAGTATTATGAAGTATGTATGTTCTCATGAAGTGATGTTTTTCGAGGCTGCTGGGGCCGCACGTTGCCACCCCCCCCCCCCCCCCCCTCCAGTAGGCGGAGGTGGTCTCTGGTCTCTGGTGAAGACGTGGTCTAAGTTTGTAGGCTGCCGGGAGCATCCTTGGCAGGAAGAGATAGATGCTGTCTATGTCCTTCCTTCCTGATGATGCAATACACGGAGCAGCTTGATGAGCATTGAGGGAGGGTAAAGTGGGTTAGGTGGGTCAGGTGGGGGTGTCTGGTCCCGCTAATGCTTCATTAGCCTGACAGGCCGTCACTCATCCCCGCATTCATGCTGGGACGCCCACGGTAACACCTCCCTGACAATATTCCAGCTTTATGCTTACAATATGACTTTATTCTCTTTCAATTAAGCTCTTTTGTCACATTTCTGATATTTTCGGGGGGAATTTTCCAAATATTTGTAGTTTTTTTTGTGTGAATTTTCATCTAATAATATTTGGACTTGATTCCCATAATATTCTCTTTTTTCCCACCCTCCTTTTCCCAAAATGACATCAGAAGAACCTTTTTTTTCCTTCATGTTAAATATAATATGTGATTAGAAATGTTGTACAGCACAGTACTTTGCAGTACTTTATACAATTACACACTTAGAAGAGTAAGGCAACGTGTCACAGATGAGCAGCACAAAGACGACGGTCCAGCAATGTTAGCATCCAGGCTAGCTAACAGTCTTGCTAACAGCAGGTGGTGCCTGCTTTGGAAAAATAGCATCTCACAAGAACATTTTCCAGAACAAAAAACAGCAGCAAAACTTGGGGGGGGGGGGGGGTCACAATAATCGATGTTTTCATTTTAGAGGAATAAACTGGAAAAAGTCCATTTATTTCTATTTTTCTTTTCAATTTTCTTCTTGTAATATTATGACTTTATTCCCCTTATATGATGACTTTATTCCCATAATATGAGGACTTCATTCCTGTATTATGACTTTATTCCCATTCTATCATGACCTTATTCCCATAATATGAGGACTTTATTCTAATAATATGATGTTGTTATTCCCATGTATTGACTTTATTCCAATAATGTCATGACTTTATTCCCATATTGACATTAATCCAATAATGTGATGTTATTTTCATAATATTTTTACTTTATTCCGATAATATGAGGACTTTATTCCCATAATATGATGACTTATTCCCATAGTATGATCATTGTCATAAAATTACATTTTTTATATTTCTTCCCCCCCCCCCAAAATATCTGAAGTGTTTGGTTTTGTACTATTGTGACTTTATTCCACTAATTCCACAAGCTAATTTTCCAACAATGAATTTAGTTGTTTAGATTTGAATCATATTCCGACTTTAGGATAAATATATATTTTTAAATATTCATATTCATTTAAAGTGTATGTGATCCTAAAACATTACGTGTTTATAATCCCAAAATGACTTTGAGTATTTTGACTGCAAATGTTTTCTGGTACTTTCCCAAGGTGCCCCCACATATGCCCCCCGCCCCCAAAGATGACATCAGCCCATCAGCGTGGACGTCTGGAAGGCTTTGGCGAGGTCGAGAACCAAACCCTGCGCTCATACGCTTTCTCCAAGCGCACTCGGCTGCGTGTTGTCCGCCGGTGGCCGAGCTAGCTCCACGCTGACGCCGCCATCTTTGCGGAGGTGGCGGGCCTCAGGCGAGCCGGTCGGAGCTTTGCGGATGGCGGCCCAGCAGAAGTGCAGCACGCCGGGGGAGAGGAGGATGAACACCCACGGGTCCACGATGGAGTTGACGGAGATGAAGCGGAGGGCGATCAGGTCCAGCTGGTGCGATTCCTTGCGTGCTCCCGCCGAGTTGATGTACACGCGGACCTGGAAGCCGACCACAGCGGGGTCAAGGTCAAGGTTTATTTCTAAAGCACATTGAAAAACACATCATGCTATGCTACCTCAAAGGAAGAAGAAAGTGGATATATTCTTTATCAAGCCAGCAGGGCTTCATAGTTCAATGCTATGCTAACTTTTATCCTAACCCTCTAATCCTAATCCCATTATAATATCACCTATTCTAATTAGGGCTGTCTATTGATTAAATGCGATTCATTCTGAGTTAACTATGGACAAATGAGATTAATCGTGATCAAATGTTTCAATCCATTGACAGCACAAATTATAATATGAACACACCCTAATCCTAACCCTCTAATCCTAATCCTATTATAGTAAAACCTCATCCTAAACCTAACCCTCTAATCCTACCTAATCCTGTTATAATAAAACCTCATCCTAATCCTAACCTTCTAATCCTAATCCTATTATAGTATAACCTCACCCTAATCCTCTAATGGTTACAGTAAAAAAGCAGAAGAAGAACCTCCTCCCTCCACAAAAAGATGCTGTTCTATTAAAGTATATTAAATCATTAAATCATCAATCAATCAATCAATCAATCTATTCATTAATAAAGACGCCCCTCCTGGTTTCAAGGATGAATTGTTGAACATCTGATACTGTGGAAGCAAATGGAAATTGTGTGTGTGGCTAGCCGTACAGTAGCGGTGTGGAAGCGGTACAGAAGTGTCACGGTAGTGGTACAGAAGCGTTACAGTAGCGGTACGGAAGCATTACGGTAGCGGTCCGGAAGCGTTCGGTGGAGGTATGGAAGCATTACAGTAGTGGTACAGTAGTGTTACAGTAGCGTTACGTTAGCGGTACAGTGGTGTTACGGTAGTGGTACGGTGGTGTTACAGTAGTGGTACGGAGGCATTACGGTAGCGGTACAGTAGTGTTACGGTAGCGGTACAGTAGTGTTACGGTAGTGGTACAGAAACAATACGGTAGCGGTACGGAAGCGTTCGGTAGCGGTACAGAAGCATTACGGTAGTGGTACGGAAGCTTTACGGTAGCGGTACAGTGGTGTTACGGAAGCGGTACAGTAGTGTTACGGTAGCGGTACGGAAGCGTTTCGTTAGCGGTACAGTGGTGTTACGGTAGCGGTACGGAAGCATCACGGTAGTGGTACAGTAGTGTTACGGTAGTGGTACAGAACCAATACGGTAGCAGTATGGAAGCGTTACGGTAGCGGTACGGAAGCATTGCGGTAGCGGTACAGTGGTGTTACGGTAGCGTTACGGTAGCGTTACGGAAGCATTACGGTAGCGGTACAGTGGTGTTACGGTAGCGTTACGGTAGCGGCACAGTAGGCTCCTGACCAATAAAGGGTGCGGCAGTCCTTCCTTTAGGCCAGACTAGGTATCGTGCGTCCTCACCACTAGGGGCAGCGTGCAGATGATGAAGATGACGGTCATGAAGACCAGCAGGATGAGATGCTCCACCTCCTCGGCCAAGGACGCGGGGTTGGGCCGCACGTTAGCCGCCACGGAGCCCTGGCCGATCCTGCGGCGCCGATACATGCGAAGCAGCTGGTAGACCACGAAGGCGTTGCACGCCGCCACGGCGAGCACCAGCAGCAACATGACGGTGGCGTACAGGTTGGCGTAGACCCTGTCCTCCGTCCTCTCCGGATTCAT
The DNA here is from genome assembly GCF_030265055.1 of Doryrhamphus excisus. Classification (NCBI taxonomy): domain Eukaryota; kingdom Metazoa; phylum Chordata; class Actinopteri; order Syngnathiformes; family Syngnathidae; genus Doryrhamphus; species Doryrhamphus excisus. The sequence goes on along the minus strand of NC_080475.1, from coordinate 10,516,398 downwards.
GTCGATGAAGCACCACGTGCCGGGGCAGTACTGTACGTATTTACCGAAACCCAGGAAAGGGAGGAGGCAGAACGTGACGCAGAGCAGGAAGACGGCCGGGATGGCCACGTAGGCGCACTTCCTGGTGACGCGGCGGCTGTACAGGTAGGGGTGGCCGATGGCTAAGCACCTTTCCAGCGCCGTGGCCAAGAGCAGCGACATGGTGGCCAAGCTGAAGAAGGTCATGCTGAAGCCAAAGTAGGAGCACACGGCGTGGGTGGCGGGCGTCATCCCCTCCAGGGTGACGTTGCCGGAGTACGACACCTGCACCAGCGGGCTGATCAGACACGTCCCGCCCAAGTCCGTCACCACCAGAGACGTGATGAGGACCTGGAACGGCGTGCGGCCGTGGCCGGTCACTGCCCCCGTGCGGCGCCGGCGCCGGATCTCCAGGATGGCCAGGGCGGCCACGTTGCCCAGGATGCCGGCGGCGAACATGACGGCGCTGATAGCCGGGCTGCCGCCCGAGTCCATGTGGTGCTTGCTGTGGCACTGGTCCTGGGACTCCATCATGCCGGAACACCGTGCCCGACTTGTCCGGTAAAAACGCCTCCGCCGTTCCGAGATGGCATCAAAAAGATGGCGGGAAGTCAGCAGCCGTCCTGTTAGAACACAGAAGATACCGACACTGTTGGCGTGTTTCCACTGGAACGTGATTAGCCGTCTACGGTAGACGCACAAAGCCGACTAACGGGATCGATCCTCCATGGTAACGAATATTCAAGGAGCAAAGCCTGATGTCATGTGATCGCTGTATCATGACTTTATTCCCATAATATGATGAGTTTATTCCTGTAATATGATGAATTTATTCCCATAATATGAGTTTATTCCGTAATATGATTAGTTTATTCCCATAATATGATGAGTTTATTCCCATAATATGATGAATTTATTCCCATAATATGAGTTTATTCCGTAATATGATTAGTTTATTCCCATAATATGATGAGTTTATTCCCATAATATGATGAATTTATTCCCATAGTATGAGTTTATTCCCATAAATATGATGAGTTTATTCCCGTAATATGATGAATTTATTCCCATAATATGAGTTTATTTCGGAACATGATTAGTTTATTCCCATAAATATGATGAGTTTATTCCCGTAATATGATGAATTTATCCCATAATGAGTTTATTCTGTAATATGATTAGTTTATTCCCATAAATATGACGAGTTTATTCACGTAATATGATGAATTTATTCCCATAATGAGTTAATTCTGTAATATGATGAGTTTATTCCCGTAATATGATTAGTTTATTCCCATAAATATGATGACTTTATTCCCGTAATATGATGAATTTATTCCCATGAGTTTATTCTGTAATATGATGAGTTCATTCCCGTAATATGATGAGTTTATTCCCGTAATATGATGAGTTTATTCCCATATGAGTTTCTTTCCGCAATATGATCAGCTTATTCCTGTATAATGATGCGTTTATTCCTGTATAATGATTAGTTTATTCCTATAAATATGATGAGTTTATTCCTGTAATATGATGACTTTTGTTCCCGTAATATTACTTTGTTCCAGTGATATCATGAGTTTATTCTCGTAATATTATGGGTTTATTCCCATAAATACAATGAGTTTATTTCCGTAAATACGATGAGTTTATTCCCGTAATATGATTACTTTTTTCCGTAATATTACTTTGTTCCCGTGATATGAGTTTATTCCTGTAATATGATGGCATTATTCCCATAATATCATGACTATTCTCATAATATTTTCACTTTATTCCCATAATATTATAATTATATTCCCATAATATTTTGACATAGCAATCTGGACTTCATAGCAAACACCCCGGGTTCGAATCCCCACTATTAAGCATAACTTTAATACTATTTTTTCTCAACCTCATTTACATACATTACCAACCATTCTTGTAAAATTCCAGTTTTTGTTGGTATTTCATAATTAATGTGCTGAGGGCCGATCAAAGGACTAAAGTGAATTCTTGATGAGGTTTTCCTGGAGACTTAAGGGTTTTTTGCGCCTCCTTCCCAAAAAAAACAAACAAAGCTTCAATCATGGACCAAGTGGTCCCTGTCCCCGTCTTTTAGGTCCAAATGTGTACTCCAAGTACTTGTAGTACTACTTAAATGAAGCACAGCAGTGTGCTGCTGAATTGCAACAGAGCGTATCGCACATGGACAGCTTTCTAAGCTTTTCTCACAACAGGAAGTTGTGTACATGTGGGCTTTTTTTCCCCCAACACAGGAAAAATATTGCCCAATCACACACACACACACACACACACACAAGAATAAGAATAAAAATGTCATTACCAGGGGTCAGAGTGGCTTGTGCTCGTCATTCCAGATGGAGAACACGACATCCTGAAGCCAAGTCGGAGATGACAAAGCTTCACCGCATCAAGACATGAGAGGACCTGATGGACCCGGACCGCTGGCAGGCGGCCTGGCAGGGAGGGGGTGACGTCATGTGAGTGAGCCGCGCCCACTCTTTCAGTTTATATTATCATTCATAATGTCTTTATTTCAGGTCTAAAGGTCATTTAGATTCATTTCCGTTGATGTTAATTACAGTATTTAATGTATTATTTATGAAGTATGAATTAAAATGCAACTTTTTGTAGATTATAGCTAGCATAAGAACACAATTATTTAATTTATTGATTTATTAGAAAGTCCTTGCAGCGATTAGAAGGTGTTGTTTTGACTGAAATATGATCTTTATGACATTTCCATCATCTGGAAGTGAACTGACTGTCCTGTCCTGGCTGTCCTGTGCTCACAATTCCCTTATTGATCGAGGGTTTTAAGCCGCGAATCCCCTCGTCGGCTCTGCTCGTAAACACATTTGTTATTGAGGGCCTGGCGGGCCCTTAAAGTGCTGACAAATGGCACATTTGTATACCACACACACACACACACACACGCAGTAATGCCATTTTAGCCTGTACTGCGCAGCCGCCGAACCAAAACGTGCTCCCTATAATAGGACAAAAACAAGAATGTCTCGTTTGATGAAATGATTCACTTACTGAATTCAATCGGGTATTCGATTCACTCGAACCGCCCGTCACAGAGCGCACATGCACGTTACCCGGTTACCCTGGTTTTTCATGTTAGCTAGCGGTAGCAAGAGCGCGCGTGAACGAGTCATAACACAGACGAGTACTCGTGAGTCCCGATTGCAGGCGGGAAAGTGGACGACTCTCCGGGGCTCGTGAGCTCGTTAGCGTACTGAGGTTTGTAAAGGTTCCGGTCTGAGAAGTCTGCGGAAAGAGTTAACCAGAAAATACTTGGAAAGAGTGCCACCCCCCCGCGCATGCGCGCGCACACCCGTGAAGGTGAATTATTGATGAGTTGATTGATTGTGGCGGTTATGTGATATCAAGAAACTCAGTAGCCTTTGTTCAACCATTGCGGTTCAACCATCTGCTGTAATTATATCCACTGGTTGTCTTATATGTTTACATTCTATTATGAATTATTGATTTTATTAAGTGTAAAAATGACATTCTGCTCGTTTGGCTGCCATTAGTGTTTATATCGCTGCCTCTGCTGCCACCTAGTGTTTGTCCGTGTCGCTGCAGGTGACAACATTCGCTACATTCTTCTTATATCTGTGTATAGTGTGGTGGAATTTATCTATATATCTATATCTAAATATACGTCTTGCAATCAAACTTAACACATCCAATAATACAGAATTATTAGTAATATTGTTGTTATTATTACTATAATATTACTATAATTGCACTGCACTGCTTCGGGCACCAGGAGGCGCAAAAGTCACGCACAATTGCATTTTTCTAAACAACACTACAACAAAATAAAACATTAACAATAATGCTAAATAACAACAACACAAACTAATAATGACCAAAACAAAATTACTATGAGATCGTGGGTGCCCACACATTTTATTTTTCGTTTTTTAAAGAAACAAAACAAAATAAAGTTGCCATTTAAAAAAAAAATTGGTTAGGGAATAAGTCATAATGTTATAGCACTAAAGTCATCATATGATGGATTAAAGTCATTATATTAGGGGAATAAAGTCATCATATGATGGATTAAAGTCATTATATTAGGGGAATAAAGTAATCATATGAAATAAAGTAATCATATTGTGGGAATAAAGTCATATAATGGGAATAAAGTCACAATATTATTGGAATAAAGTCATCATGCTGAGAATAAAAGCATACGATGGGAATAAAGTCATCTTATTATGGGAATAAAATAACAATACGATGGGAATAAAGTCATAATATGATGGGAACAAAGTCATAGTATAGGAATAAGTCATCATATTATGGGAATAAAGGCATAGTATTATAGGAACAAAGTCAATGGGAATCAAGTAATCCTATTAGTGGAATAAAGTGTACAAAAAGTGTCCGTATATTTATGCAAAAAGAGAAAGCAAAGGTTTGGAAGAAGAGTGAAGTATATGTAGTATATAGTATAGTAGTATATATAGTAGTACATATAGATATTTGAGCAGAGAAGACGCGTGTTGTTACGAAAGGTGTAAGCGGCTATGCTAGTTAGCACGATGGTTCTACATTGGCTGTGATGGCGGTGTAACAATAATGAGAGAAATAAATAGAGATGTATTTATTTCCTCTTAAGTGGAGCCAGATGTTGAGTGTCGCCACCCACTGCTGCCCCCCCCCCGCCCCCCCCAGTGTGTAACTCCTCCCTTTTCTCCGCCAGTATGAGTACAAGCGGCCGTGTTGCTTGGAGCTGGATGACTTCTTCCTCCTCCTAGTCCTCCTGGAGTTCTTCTTCCGCAGCGATGTTGCCCGTGTACCTGGTGAGCCTGTGCTGCGGCGTGGCCGCGGCCTTGCGGGGGGCCCGCATGTTCCCCTACGGCGTCCCCGCTGGAGATTCCCTGCTGGAGGAGGGGGACGATGAAACCTCCAAAGTCTTATCTCTGCCCAAAGCCTTCTACTTCTACGATACCCCCTTCTCACACCTCTATGTAAGTCGGCTTCTTCTTCTTCTTTGGTTTTTTGTCTGGACTTTGCACCCCGGTGATGCGTTCAAGAGCTCCCATGTGGGTAAAAAAAAAAAAAGCCATCCCTCTGCAATCTCACATAGCATGTCATTATTGTCTTTATTCCGCTTGTTGCACGCGGAGCAACCTTTGCTCCACTTTATTCCATTTGGACGGCATCTTTATGCACGGGGAAACCAAACCGCCGCCCCCGCGCAATTTTCAAAAATAGCATTTCCCAAGGAAACTCAACAAATGGGAATATTTGGAGAAAACACTTGTCATCTTAATTATTTTTCCAGAATAATGTTGAAATGTTCAAGACAAAAATGTGACAAAAAAAGTCCAAATAAATTTATATTATTATTATTATTATTGTTGTTATTATTTATATTATATATTATTATTATATTTTAAAATAACGTCATAATTATTCCATGAAAATTGACAGCAAGAAACTTGAAATAGTTGGAAAATAAATACCATAAAACGATGTCATTTTCCAAGAACGTCGTATTCTCCCAAGAGAAAAAGTCGTGGTGTACACAAACAGGAAGTGAACGTCTTCTCCATGGGGGGGCGGGGCTTTGTCCAGGTGGCCACCAACGGAATCATCTCAGCCCAGGACTTGCCCATGGAGAAGCAGTACGTGGACGACGGCTTCCCCACCGACTTCCCGGTGGTGGCGCCCTTCCTGGCCGACATGGACACCAGCGGGGGACGGGGGCAGATTTACTACCGGGTCACTGAGACACCCGGCGTCCTCAACAGGGTGGCGCAGGTGCGTTGGAACGCTCTTAAAGTGCCAGGTCATTGAACACATCGCAACTGGACTCTTTGGAGACCTTTGGTTTCAGCTGGAGCTGTCCTATCTAGTCTCTGTGCATGAAACCGGCTCTAAGACTTAGAGCTGTCCTATCTAGTGATGATGCATGCTCAGTGCAAATCTTTGTACGTTAGCGTCCGTACTAGCTAGCTCCGAGAGCCTGACAAGTCGTCCGTCTTTCATACGCTGTCACACAGGAAGTCCAACGGGGGTTCCCGGATGCCAAATTCACGCCCAGCTACGCTGTGGTCGCCACGTGGGAAAACGTGGCCGCCTACGAGGAGCCCGCTCGCATCAACGAAGGCGCTTCAAACAAGGTAAGGTTCGATTCCGAGTCGGGAAAAGTCAACATTTAGCGCAAATTCCCGCAGGATTCCCGCATCCTTTGTGTTCTTGCCTCGGGGCGAGTACGTTTGGGCTCTACTAATCCGCCGCTTGACCTTTCCTAGAGGTCACAGGTCATCTTTAAGGGTCGTCCTTGCCTGTCTTTCGGTGCCGACAAACCACAACAATCCAAGTCACTTCCTGCTTCTTCTTTGTCGTCCATGTTCTGCCTCATAGCATAGCATAGCATAGCATAGCACACACACACATAATGCAGGGTGTAAGGACCCTTGTGGTCCACTAGGATACACGCATAGAACCAGACCGCATGCCCCAGAACCAGTCCATATGTCTTAGAACCTTACCGCCTGTTTTTTTTGTATGTTTCCGTATTTTGTTCAAACTTTTCAATGTGGCCTGATTGGCCGTTCCTTCATGCAGGATGAATGAATGAATGAAAGAGTTGCTATGAAGTGAAGAGGAAGGTCGTTAGTCATGGTGGGGGGGGGATGTGATAAACGGCCTGTCCCGGGAGGCTGATAGCATCTGGCTTTGAAGGAGATTAGCCAGAGGTGCTGGGTGGAGCTGGGTGGGGGCGGGGGGGGTGGTGGCGGGGGTGGGTGTCCTAGATGTGTGAAGTGATTAAGGATGTGGATTCCAGGTGACCTGCCCCGGGGGTGGTGTGGTCAGTTCCCATCTGATGCAGCGCTGCCCCCTTGTGGCCTTTCCTATGTCGTCAGCATTGCTCTACAAGTCCCATCCATCAGGGTGGACTTGCATCAGCAACACAACCAAAGCGTATCCATGCTGGATTGGCCTCCATCTTAAATACGCCTTTGGGATCACATGTTGGCCTTTGGGAATACATCCAACTACGATGACATACGATGACTTTATTATCATAATATTAGGATTTTATTCCCATCATGTTATCAATTTATTCCCATCATATGATGACTTTATTCCCATAATATTAGGATGTTATTCCCATCATACGATGACTTTATTCCCATAATATTAGGAATGTTATTCCCATCATACGATGACTTTATTCCCATAATATTAGGATGTTATTCCCATCATACAATGACTTTATTCCCATAATATTAGGATGTTATTCCCATCATACGATGACTTTATTCCCATAATATTAGGAATGTTATTCCCATCATACGATGACTTTATTCCCATAATATTAGGATGTTATTCCCATCATACAATGACTTTATTCCCATAATATTAGGATGTTATTCCCATCATACAATGACTTTATTCCCATAATATTAGGATTTTATTCCCATCATACGATGACTTTTTTCCCATATTAGGATGTTATTCCCATCATACGATGACTTTATTCCCATAATATTAGGATTTTATTCCCATCACACAATGACTTTATTCCCATAATATGAGGACTTTATTCCCATAATGTTATCAATTTATTCCCATCACATGATGACTTTATTCCCATCACATGATGACTTCATTCCCAGCATATGAGGACTTTATTCCCATAATATTAAGACTTTGTTCTCATAATATGATGACTTTATTCCCATAATATTAGGACTTTATTCCCATAATGTTATCAATTTATTCTCATAATATGATGACTTTATTCCCATAAGATTAGGACTTTATTCCCATAATGTTTTCAATTTATTCTCATAATATGACGACTTTATTCCCATCATATCATGACTTTATTCCCATCATACGATGACTTTATTCCCATCATACAATGACTTTATTCCCATAATGTTATCACTTTATTTCCATAATATGATGACTTTATTCCCATAATGTTAGGACTTTCTTCTCATAATATGATGACTTTATTCCCATTATATTATGTCTTCATTCCCATAATATTATGGCTTTATTCTCATAATGTTAACTTTATTCCCATAGTGTTCACTTAATTCCCATAATATTAGGACTTTATTCCTGTAATGTTAGGACTTTATTCCTGTAATGTTAGGACTTTATTCCTGTAATGTTGTGACTTTATTCTTGTAATGTTATGACTTTATTCCCATAATGTTGTGACTTTATTCTCCTAAAGTGACATGTGACTTTATCGCCATAATTAGTGGACGTTGGTGACATGATGAGAAACTGCTGGCTGTTAGCCACCGAAATATTTCACACGGTGACTCCAACACCAAACACTTGCTGGTGGTCCCAAGTACTTGGGTGGGTGTGTATTTGTGTGTGTCAACTTCTGAAAGCCAAGGTGAGAAGAAAAAGGGGGGGGGGGGTCTGCCGCTTTTGATGTGTGTACGCTGCCATTGTCTTCCACCAAATGGTCAGGACTCTTTGACTTCTTGCTAATTGTACTTCCTGCAACTAAAAGCTTCCTGTGCTCCCATTGCTTTGCTTTGCAGAGGAGCCCACTCCCACTAACGTTTATGTCAATCGGGGTGTCCAAGGAGCCACCCATAGAGGGGGGGATTTGCATTAGTGCAGCTAGCCGTGTGAGACGTTAGCTTGACACAGGTGTTTGTTATTGCAGCGTAGCCAGCGACACCGTCTGCGAGCGCGCACCATTTTGTTTATGTTTACTTTGCCGAACAAACAAAATATTCCTTTTTGCCGGCTTTGGTGCCATCATTCACGTTAGCCTGGAAGTAGCATCCTTTCTTCGCTGCTGGGAAAACCATAGGACACCCGCCCCCGGGATATACTTGTTGTGTTTTCCGCCTATTTTAAGGAGGAAACATTTTTTAAAAATGTGTGTTCTGATGAAAAATCTGCGGGGTGGTGAATTCTGTACTCCGCCTGGGGAAGGGGAGGTAAAGATCCTGTGGTGCAAAGCCGTCTGTGGTCAAACACACACACACACAACCCCCCCCCCCCCCCCCCCCCCCAGCCCCGGCTGGAAGCTGCAAAGTCCTCCTAAGCCATTAACAAGACACAAGATGACTTAAAGATGTAGCACATGTACATGAATATACATGTGTGTATTTACTATATGTACTACGTATACGTTGTACAGCACAGTACGTGTGTTTGCTTTATAAGCATGTCTGCTGCACGCATGCATGACTTTTAACACCCCCGTGAAAGAAAGATGTCTGCACCCGCTGAAAGACAGCTGCGTACATCCACCACATCTGGGAACTCACACTCCTCTCCCTTCACGCCCCCCCCCACACACACACCCCCGGCTGTGTTTGCAAGTCGGGTTGGGACAGACCGCCCCCTTCCAGCTTTAGTCCCGAGATTTCCACTTCAAGACTTAAGTCAGGGGTGTCCAAAGTGTGGCCCCAGGGGGTCCGCTAGACAAGAATGATGTCAAAATATTAGTAGAAAAAAAAGAAAATGGTGTCATTTTTAGCATCAAGTTTAAAACAGCTGTAATTCTACGGGAATAAAGTCCAAATATTAAGAAAATTCTAACAAGTAATTTAAAAAATAATGCGTAGAAAACATGACGTCACACAGCTAGCGTTAGCATGCTTACGTGTAGCATCATAGTGCTAAGCCTTTATATTAGTGTCTATGAAATCGGCTAAAATTCTACTATGCTACACACTGACATAGGCCTGTCACCACAACATATTTAGCTAAACAGTAATTGTCCAAACAAGACATGCGCAGACATGCTAACATTAGCATGCTAACATCTAACATAATAATGCTATGTGTTTTATATATGCGTCTACCTATGAAAACGGCTCGAAATGCTGCTGTGCTAATGTTGGCGTGCTAGCGTTAGCATGCTTACATGTAGCATGATAGTGCTAAGCCTTTATATTAGGGTCTATGAAAATGGCTAAAATGCTACTATGCTACACACTGACATAGGCCTGTCACCACAACATATTTAGCTAGACAGTATTGTCCAAACAAGACATGTGCAGAAATGCTAACATTAGCATGCTAACATCGAACATAATAATGGTATGTGTTTTATATATGTGTCTACCTATGAAAACGGCTCGAAATGCTGCTGTGCTAATGTTGACATGCTAGCGTTAGCATGCTTACGTGTAGCATGATAGTGCTAAGCCTTTATATTAGTGTTTATGAAAATGGCTAAAATTCTACTATGCTACACATTGACATAGGCCTGTCACCACAACATATTTAGCTAGACAGTAATTGTCCAAACAAGACATGCGCAGACATGCTAACATTAGCATGCTAACGTCTAACATAATAATGCTATGTTTTTTATATATGTGCCTACCTATGAAAACGTTTCAAAATGCTGCTGTGCTAATGTTGGCATGCTAGCGTTAGCATGCTTACGTGTATTAGTGTCTATGAAAATGGCAAAAATTCTACAATGCTAATGTTAGCATGCTAGCAATGCTGACATGCTAACAAAACCTGAGCCAGAAAGCGTTTTCCCCGAGTGACTGACAGGAGGGTTGACGGAATAACCAACAGATGCAGAGTGAACCCTCTTGTCATCCATGTTTGGTGGAGAGAGTATGTACGTTGAGTGTGTGTGTGTGTGTGTGTGTGTGTGTGTTTAAAGTTGTGTAAGAGTGTAGACTTGATGGTTGTTGGTCTTTCCCTCCCCGCCGAGTGGAAACACGTGTAGACTTCTTGGAAAGGCATGAATTTTGATGTTGTGGAAATGCTTTGGGTTAGCATGAACGTGGCTTGATAACAGCCAGAAGAATGTGCTCAAACATAAAAGTGTCCAAGTGTGTTTTACTTCACCGACTATGGTTTTATTTGCCAGATAATACCTTTTTAACACGGGAGTGAAAGAATTATGGGATGTTTTTGTGTGTTTAATGATGTAATTGTCAGCTGGAAGAGCAGTGAAAGAGAAAATGTGTTTTTATTTATTTTTTTATATAAAAGTGCAGCGTCCCTTCCTCCATGCAGGTCAACACCTTCCAGGCCGTGATAGGATACGACGAAACCGACTCGTACGTTCTCTTCCTGTACCCCGAGGGTGGCCTGAACTTCTTTGGGACCAGACCCAAGGTAAACGAGGCAGAAACAAGGAGGCGCTTGTTTTGCGCGCTCATGCCTGCATGCAGATGCTGAGCATCATAGCTTAGCATCCCCCCCCCCCACACAAGCTAAACATTGCATTGTTTTCTTCTCTTCCCAGGAGTCGTATAACGTGGAGATAGAGCTTCCCGCTCGAGTCGGATTCAGCAGGGGTGAAGTCACGTATCTGATTTTTTCCCGAACGGAGGGACCGTACTACAGCGTGACCAGCAACGAGCAGAGTATCAAACACCTCCACCAGTTAGTGCACATCTTTTTACCAGTTTTAAAGTAATGTCATATTATGAGAAACAAAACCAACATAGAAGGTTGACGGAAAAGCTTGAAAAGTATGGGAATAAAGTCAAAATAATATAATAATATTGGAATGTTGGGGAAATTCCCTGCAAAAAAGCTGTCATAATATTATGAAAAATTTGTAATTATATTATTATCATGTTATAATAACATGATAATAATATAGCTAGACACATATATGAACACTTAGCACTATTATGCTACATGTTAGCATGATAATGTTAGCATTGCTAGCATGTTAACATTAGCATTTCTAGCCATTTTCATAGCTAGACACATATATAAACACTTAGCACTATTATGCTAGGTGTTAGCATGTTAATGCTAGGATGTTTGCATTGTGAGTATTCTAACATAGCATATTAGCATTTTTAGCCATTTTCATAGCTAGACACTTATAAACCATATAAACACCACTATTATGCTAGGTGTTAGCATGCTAATGTTAGCATTGGTAGCCTGCTTATCATGTTATAATAACATGATAATAATATCATATAAAAATAATATAATATATAATATAATATAACAACCCAGCCAAATAAAATAAGTAGTCATAATATTACAAAAAGAACATTTACAAGAAGAAAGTTAATTTTTATGATAATAACGTAAAAATATTAATAGAAAAAAGTCACAATTTTATCAGATTACAGTCCTAATATAAAGTTTTAGTAGCATAAAACTGAACTATTAAAGAACAAAACATAGTTGGACTACAGCGAGGCCTTGGTTAACATCTCGGTTAAACTCAAACCAAAACGGACTCTAACCAAAGCAAGTTTTCCCATAGAAAATAATGAAAATCCAATGAATCCGTTCCATACACGCCAAAATGTTAACACAAAAGAACATTTTAAAGACAATAATTCTACATTTCCAAGCAGGAAGTGATGCAAAAGTAATTCCAAATGCAAATGAACGGACAACTGAATATCACTTTTATCCGGTTTTACAAAGATGGAGGGGAGGAGATTCGTTTTGGAGGGCAATCAGTTTTTTCAAAACCTGTTTCTGCACTCACGCCACTGCACGCTGACATTTTGGATGTTTGCTCCGATCAAGGGTTGGCAACACAGGAACTCCGGGCGTTTGGCTCTTCCACACTGGGAACCGCTATTCTTTTGACAACATTGTCCCCGCGTCCGTTGGAGGTCTACTTGCTACGCCTCCACCAAGACAACATGGCCTCCCTCTGGTAAGGACTCTCTCTCTATCGCTCCTGGCGTTTGATTGTGGTCAAGGTGGGGTATCATACTCGGTGCTTGGCTCCACCAGGACACCACCACGCCGGAGTACGGAGACTTTGAAGACTACACAGACAACGGTAACTTTGACCCTGCCCACGAAGAAGAAGAGGAGGGCGATTACCCCCTGACGAGTGAAGATCTGGAATTCCAGCCGGTGGTGGTGAGCGAACCCCTGCAGCCCAGAAGCTCTGACCTCCCGTCATCGCCGTCGGAGGACTCGGCTCATCCCGTGTCACACGGGAGCCAAGACTTGCCTTTGACCTCTGAACCCAGACACGCCTCCGAGGCGGTGGAGCGCCAGTATGCTCCTCCCCCGCCTCCTCCTGGTCAAGACGCCATCCCGGATGGAGGGGATCCGCGCTCCAAGCCGCCACGACCACAGGTAACTCATCACCAGGACACCACAGTCCAGCACAAGCCCGTGTTCGTCACCGTGTGACATCACAAGGGGCAGACTTCCTTTCATTCAGGACATCTAGACCTTCTAATACATTGTGCCGTCATGCCAGTGTTAGCATACTATGTTAGCATTGCTAGCATTAGTATTTTAGCATTTTTAGCCATTTTCATAGCCAGACACATAGCATTAATATGTTGCGTGTTAGCATTGCTAGCATGCTAACTTTAGCATATTAGCATTTTTAGATATTTTCATAGCGAGACACGTACAGTATATAAACACTTACCACTATTATGCTAGGTGTTAGTATGTTAATGTTAGCATTGCTAGCATGTTAACATTAGCATTTCTAGCCATTTTCATAGCTAGACACACTTAGCACTATTATGCTAGGTGTTAGCATGATAATGTTAGCATTGCTAGCATGTTAACATTAGCATTTTAGCCATTTTCATAGCTTGACACATATAAACACTTAGCACTATTATGCTAGGTGTTAGCATGTTAATGTTAGGATGTTTGCATTGCGAGTATTCCAACATTAGCATATTAGCATTTTTAGCCATTTTCATAGCTAGACACTTATAAACCATATAAACACCACTATTATGCTAGGTGTTAGCATGCTAATGTTAGCATTGGTAGCATGCTTACATTAGCATAGCAGCATTTTTAGCTGTTTTCAAGGTTGACTATTATATAAACACTTAGTAACGCTTTTTGTTAGCATGCTAGCGTTAGCATGTATGCCGCTTGGCGGAGGTCTGGGCTCTCCGAGCGCTTCTCCAGTTGAGATATAAAATCTGGTTTTCAAAAGTACAAGCAGTAATAATTGAAATAAGATGAGTTGGATCAACACAAGCAGATTATCAGGGCTAAGTTGACAGAAGCGTAACATCTGATTTATAAACTTCATAAACGGTCCAATGTGTTCCAGTTCCTGAGTTTGAAGGATTCTAACAAAGTTATTAAGGGGGATCGGGTCCAACAATTTGAATTCGTCTTGCAGAGTTCCAAGCAAAGGGAGCAGCCAAACAAAATACCTTTTCCCCACTGGACTGATGATTCCTAACAAGGTCAACTCCGACATAGGATGGACCATCCCAAGTAGGGCTTTGGAAATAAAAGTCATCCAATGATCGGATCTCCTGATCTCCAGGAACCACCTTTGGCTTTTTTATACAAAGTACAATGATGACTTAAACGGGTACCTGATGGAGAGATGAGTTTTGGAAGCTGTTTGAGAATGACTCAGTGAACGTTGCTTCCCTTGTAGGTTCCTGTGGACCTGTACCCCCCTCACAGAAATGAGCCCCCCCTGTCCCCTGGAGGCCATATTGTCAGTGTGGAGGAAGACGACATTGATTTTGACACAGGAGGTAAGACAAATACCCACGTAAACGTACATCACTGGAAATGTGACAGAGGATTATGGCGACCTCGCCCTCTGCAGCTGCAGCACAATACCGCTGTTGTGTGGCTCCCAGGTGTGTGTGTGTGTGTGTGTGAAAATGTCTTCTCAGTGATAGTGGACCCCCCACACAATAACGTTGTTGTACAACACGGTTTATTTGAAAAGTCTATGGCAGTATGCGACAAGAAAACTAAACTAAACTAAAGCTTGAGATTAAAACCGGGTTAACCACAGTCACTAGCAGCAACACTAAATACCACAAAACCAAATACTGTAATATGAAAACACCACAAAATGTCGAATCACCACAACACAAAATGAAATGCCGTAACATGAAACGCCGCTGCGTCAAACGCATCTACGCTGCCACAAAGAAACCCCACAAAACAAAATGTTACAACTCCAAATCTCACAACATAAGATAAGATAAGCTAAGATATGCCTTTGTTCGTCCCTCAGTGGGGAAATTTGCATTACACAGCAGCAAGGGTACAGAATCAGTTAAGCAGTACAAAATACACAATATAAAAAATAAACAATATAAACAAGTATGAACAAAATCAACAGTTTTACCCAGAGTTATATACAAATACAGTATGCAGATAATATGAAACGAGATGAGATATATGACCAGTCTATACACTATGAGATCTTGCTAGTGACTTAATATGAGGCATTATAGAAACACATGAAGTCCTGCTACGTCAAATACGGCGACGTGAACCACAGCAGCACAAAATACCCCAAAACGAAACGCCGCATCACGAAACATTCCAGCATTAAAATGTCTCAACACAAATTGAAACGCTGCTACATGAAATGTTGCATCACAAAACGCCGCGACACGGAACACCACAAAACGAAAAACGAAATGTAGCGTGAAAACGCTGTAACAGGAAATGTGTCAATACGAGTGCGGGACATTGATGGACGAGCACAAAGAAGGACTGTGCTGCTCTCCCAAGCGTTTTACTCCACATACCTTTCAGATGAGGGTCAGGGTGTGGGAGGCCTCCTAACAACAGCTGCTGTATCTCCAACTTGTGTGTATATAGTGTATGTACTCTACTATATACCATGTGCGTATATATTTCGTATTTTTTGGCACGTTTGTCATACTTAAATATTTCGGATGATGAATGAGGAAGAGTGAAAGATCGATATTAAGACTAAAAGCGTAAAAAGAGTACAATGCTGACATGTGACTTATAGCATCAAACGTCTTCTTTGTGTTCCCCAGTGATCCAGTACACCACAGAGAATAAGGAGACCTGTGCCAGGTAGGCTGTGGTTTTCCCCAAGGTTTGATGTCGCGGTCGAAGTCGTTCCATGTTCATGTTTCATTGACTTGAACGCCGGCTGTCACAGGTTCCAGCATCAGTGTTCCCGCAACGCCTTTTGCACCGACTACGCCACAGGCTTCTGCTGCCACTGTCGTCACGGTTTCTACGGAAACGGCCGCCACTGCCTGCCCGAGGGTTGGTCATCTCCCGTTCAACTTGCCTTAAAAGCACAATGAGCCTGATGAACTCCTTTCCGGTTTTCAGCGGCCCCCCAGCGCGTCAGCGGCACGCTCAGCGGGACGGTGATCGTGGGCATGACCCCCGTGGAGCTGAACAAAATCGATCTTCACGCGTACGTCGTGGTGGGAGACGGGAGGGCGTACACAGCCGTCAGCGAGGTAGCGCCGCTTCCCAAATGTTTTCCTTAAAACAAACACAACATCCAAATGTTTTCCTCCTTCCTGGTTTCTCTACTAGATCCCTGAACCGGTGGGCTGGGCCTTGATGCCGGTCGCACCAATCGGAGAGCTCTTTGGGTGGCTGTTTGCTCTGGAGCTGCCCAATAGCCAAGCAGGCTTCAAAACCACCGGTACCAAATAGAATCCGTACACGTGGTGTCCCGAAGTGTCCTCGTTTGAATCCAAGTATTTGTTCCTTACCAGGAGCTGAGTTCACGCGTCACGTGGAGCTGGTCTTTTACCCGGGAAATCAGCACCTGTCAATCACTCAAACGGGACGAGGCCTCGACGACCACAACCACCTCACCGTGGACACGGTGCTCAACGGCAGCGTGCCCTTCATACCGCCCGGCGCTGAAGTGACCATGAACCCCTTCAAGGAGACCTACCAGTACTACC
Organism: Doryrhamphus excisus; assembly: GCF_030265055.1. Classification (NCBI taxonomy): domain Eukaryota; kingdom Metazoa; phylum Chordata; class Actinopteri; order Syngnathiformes; family Syngnathidae; genus Doryrhamphus; species Doryrhamphus excisus. Next base: position 10,499,731 of record NC_080475.1, on the reverse strand, counting down.
CGTCGGGTAACCGTGACAACCGCAGGAGTCCCGAAAGAGAAAGGGGGCGTGCCGCAGCTTTAAGACCGTCTGTCCTTTCTGTTTCCAGTTGCCACCTCCACGTCTGTGAGGGAGTTCAACGTGGTCTCCCCGGACAGAGGATCCGAATCCTTCTCCTTCCAGATGAAGCAAAACATCACATACCGCGACTGTCGCCATGGCAGCCGGGCCCCCCCGGTGGAGACCTTGCAGATCACCATGGAGAGAGTGTTTGTCATGTACGTGAAGGAGGAGCGCATCCTGAGATACGCCATCACCAACAAGATCAGCCCGGTCGGAGGTGAGTCCTGTCTTTAAGCTTCATCCAGTCCAGTCTCACCGACTCACGGGTACTTGATGAAGACTGGCATTACACTGACTCATTGGGGCTTAATGAAGTCTCACTGACTCACGGGTACTTGATGAAGACTGGCATCACACTGACTCATTGGGGCTTAATGAAGTCTCACCGACTCACGGGTACTTGATGAAGACTGGTATCACACTGACTCATTGGCGCTCGATGAAGTTTCACTGACTCACGGGTACTTGATGAAGACTGGCATTACACTGACTCATTGGTGCTCAAAGTTTCACTGACTCACGGGTACTTGATGAAGACTGGCATTACACTGACTCATTGGTGCTCAAAGTTTCACTGACTCACGGGTACTTGATGAAGACTGGCATTACACTGACTCATTGGCGCTCAGTGAAGTTTCACTGACTCACGGGTACTTGATGAAGACTGGTATCACACTGACTCATTGGCGCTCAATGAAGTTTCACTGACTCACGGGTACTTGACAAAGTCCTCAGGTTTCACAGATTCACAGGTTTCACACGGGTACTGAACGACCTCACAGGTGCTCAGTGAAGACTCGCGTTACACCGACACATTGGCGCTCAACAACTACTCAATGTTCAGCGACTCATGGGTACCTAACAAACTGACTCACAGGTGCTCAACAAGGACTCAAGTTTCAAGACGAAGACTTACTAGACGACGTCAGGGGCACTCATGGAAGACTCGAGTCTCACTGACTCACGGGTGCTCAACAAAGACTCCAGTTTGACTGCGTTACGGGTACTCAGTGGAGTACCCATTTCATTAAAAAGAGTTAATGACTCAGTAAAATCTTAAAAACCTTCTTCCATCATTTGAGAAGATTTGGCCATTCTGGTAAAATACGTAAAAGGAAAACGAGCGGATACGGTGAAAGAAGCGTGCCGCCATTGTCCAGCAGAGACGTGGGCGGGACTACGCTTCAACCAATCAGAAACCTGACTTTACTACCAAGAAACATCAGCATTCTCTTCCATACTTTTCCATAGAAGGCTTTTTTTTTACCATTTATTTGGCAGGCCAGGCCAACTTTCTGTCATTTGGATGTCAACACATTGATTAAGAAAGGTTACCGTGACGCACACGTGCACACCCGTGCAGCCCCACGTACACACACACACACACACACACAAGCAGAGCACAGCTGGAAAAGCTTTTGGAGATCAGGGGTTTTGTAAACATGGGTTAAGTGCTGTGTGTGTGTGTGTGTGTGTGTGTGTGGATGGGTCTCCCGGCGTCTGGGAAGTAATATCCCATCCAATGACAGGTGACAGATTTGAAGAAGGGGGGGTAGAAATAGTTGCTCTGTGATGTCATGAGAACGACTGGACTGACTCACAGGACGGGAATGGGATGGGAATGACACCAGCCAAGGCCAAGGAATAAATTAAATAAAATTAAAATTAAACTAAATTAAATAAAAATTAGATTTAAGTTTATTATAACTTTTTGTCTGACTTAATTTTCCAAAATTAAATTCTATTAAAAATTCAAAAATTAAATGCCTAAAAGTAAAATAGCTATGAAATGAAATCATTTAAAATTAAATAAAAAATTATCATAATATTATGACTTTTTCTCTGACATAATATTCCTAAATTAAAATAAAAGTGTAAAATAATTTCTAAAAAAATAAAATGTAATTATTGAATTTGTAATTATGAAATTAAGATTCAACCAAATATTACTTACTTCTAACTTTTTTCTGACATAATTTTCCAAAAGTAAATTAACTAAAAAATTAATAAAATAAAATAATTAATTTAAATTAAACTAAATATTAAATTACAAAAAAAACTTTTTTGACTTTTACAAAATATTTAGTATTTAAGGTTTCATTTTTTAGGGCCAACAGGTAGCAATTTACCAACAAATCAAAGAAAGTAAAAAACAAAACAAAAAAACACCTAGCAGCAAATTGTGTAAAAATCTAAGGTGGCCAAATGTTGCTGTTGTTTCAGCGGGGCCGCCGGGGCCGGAGGTGCTGCACCCCTGCTACGATGGAAGCCACGACTGCGACACCAGCGCTCAGTGTGTCCCGCTGGAGGGGCAGGACTTCCAATGCCGCTGCGCCACCGGTTACACGGGGGACGGACGCAACTGCAACGGTACCCACTCCAACCCTATTTTCCTTCACCCCCGTGCCTTTCCACCTTTTTCTGGAACGCCGTCTGCCCCACACGAGGGCTGAAGGTGTCATAACACACTCGTCCTCCCCTTGTGGTGTTTAAGCATGTAGTTGAGTTGCGTTGTCCTGTCATTAGCGTGTCTGACGGCGCTAGGAAAGCCCCCCGAGCGTTGCCACGGTTCCCATGAGTGGGCCTTAGTGTCTCCCCTAATCACCACTCCATTCCAGGTGTAGGGCTCCCTCACAAACAAGTACATGCACGTGTGGGACCTGACACTTCCTGCTAGCATTTTCTCAATGAATATTAACACATCGGGCCAAACATCGAAAATCACATCTTTGCCACGTTCAAATTTAGATGTGGATGAGTGCGCCGAGGGCTCGGCGGCGTGCGGCGCTCACTCCCAGTGCGTCAACCTCCCCGGCAGCCATCGCTGCCAGTGTCAGCGCGGCTACGAGTTCGGCTTTGACGGACGCACGTGTGTGGGTGAGTCGGACGTTAATGCGAGCGGGATGAACTTTTGATGAACTTCCTATCCGTCTCTTTCTTCTCAGACGTGGACGAGTGCGGCTCGTCGCCGTGCCACAGCAACGCCAGATGCACCAACAGCTTGGGTTCTTTCTCCTGCCGCTGCCAGCCGGGATTTGACGGAGACGGTTCGCTGTGCTCCCGGCAGGAAGGTCAGCCATGTCAGCTTTCAGGGTTTACGTCTCAGTGTCAAAGCCTCGTCTTCTTTGAGCTTGAGATGATTTTGCTCATCTTTCCTCCTCAACCAGAGAACGCAACTTCTGAACGTCCTAAAAGCCATTGTGAGCATCACAGGGACAGTGTCCAGACCACCAGTCCAGAAGGTTATCCTATACTGGGAGCTTTTGTACCTCAGTGTGATGCTGACGGACAATACACACCTCAACAGGTACATACTTAAATACATGAATAACATCATGTCTTTACCACATCATATATGTTATTGATCAAGGCTTATTGTGCCTTGTAGTGTCACGGCTCCAGTGGACATTGTTGGTGTGTGGACGGTCAAGGACAGGAGAGACCAGGAACCAGAACTCCTCCTGGTGTTTCTCGTGTGGACTGTGACAGACACGGTACGCCCGTTATCATAGCAATATCAACATTTACATTTTACTCGAATACAAATGCAAATACAAACACTTTTCCGACCTAACAAATGCGTTTATATATAAACGTTAGCATGATTAACACATAGCTGATGATAGAGTAGACTGTTATAGAAACATTTAGCACTATGAAAATGGATAAAAACGCTACTATGCTAACTTTAGCATGCTAAATATCTAACATTAGCATGCTAACACTTAGCATAATAGTGCTAAAGTGTTCATATGTATGTGTCTAGCAATGAAAATGGATAAAAACACTACTATGCTAATTTTAGCATGCTAAATATCTAACATTAGTGCTAAAATGTTCATAGGTATGTGTCTAGCAATGAAAATGGATAAAAACGCTACTATGCTAATTTTAACATGCTAAATATCTAACATTAGCATGCTAACACTTAGCATAATAGTGCTAAAGTGTTCATATATATGTGTCTCACAATGAAAATGGATTAAAAACGCTACTATGCTAATTTTAGCATGCTAAATATCCAACATTAGCATGCTAACACTTAGCATAATAGTGCTAAAATGTTCATATGTATGTGTCTCGCAATGAAAATGGATAAAAATGCTACTATGCTAATGTTAGCATGCTAACACTTAGCATAATAGTGCTAAAGTGTTCATATGTATGTTTCTAGCAATGAAAATGGATAAAAATGTGTGTTTATGTGTTTATGTGTGTGTCTATCTATGAAAACGACTAGGCTGCTATGCTCATGTTAGAACGCCTGCAATGCTAAATGCTTATATTAGAAGGATAACACCTAGCATAATAATGATAATAATTATCAATGAAAATTGATGCAGCATGCTAACATACTGCCACTTAATATGATGGTGTTAAGCGTTTCCATGTGTCTACCAATGAAAATAGCTAAAAATACTACCATGCCAGCGTTAATATTCTGGCAGTGCTAGCATGCTAAGGTTAGCAAACGAAGGTAGTTCTTTGTGCTGAGGGTGCAGTTCAATAACCATCAGGCGCCATCTTCCTGAGAAGAAACATCAGTGCCATCGTATGCCATTGGAGTTCTAAAAATGAGTTTTCCATCCTCAGGAGAACGTCCCAAAAGCCAGTGTGAGCATCACAGGGACAGCGTGCAGACCAGCGGTCCAGAAGGTGATCCTCTCGTGGGAGCTTTTGTCCCTGAGTGTGATGCAGATGGACAATACACACCACAACAGGTACAGGACACCCATCCACCAAAATCCCGTCACGATAAAAGATATATTCTGGTCCTTACTGTGGTTTTTGTGGATTCAGTGCCATGGTTCTACTGGATATTGTTGGTGTGTAGACCATAGAGGGCAGGAGAGAGAGGGAACCAGGACTCCACCCGGAACGACACCCAGAAACTGTGACAAAGCGGGTAGCTCTTCGCGTGTAGAAAATGAAACCCTCGCCCGTCATGGTGGTTCCGTTAAACCAATATAGTCAATATTTCCCGTAAAGATGGATCCCGACCCAAAGGCCAGTGTGAGCACCATCGAGACCGTGCGCAGACTTCCGCTTCTCAGGGCCCCCTCGGCGTGGGAGGCTATGTTCCTCAGTGCGATGCCGACGGGCAGTACACACCACTGCAGGTAGGTGCAATGCCAGCTTATATTATATACACATAAAAAGGAAATATTGACTTAATATTGCTACTAAAATGATACTTTTCCTCCAAATATTACAGGTTTATTCTCATAAAATTGAGATTTTTTTTCTCTACATATTTTGTTTATTACAGTAAAATTACTTCAGATTTTAAGATTTTTGCTGCTTTATTTTATTCATAATAAATATTTTTTTTACATTAAAACTGATTTCTAATTAAAAAAAATATGGATTAAGTATAATTTAATTACGACTTTTCACTCCAGTATGTAGAGTATGTAATATGTCTAAATAAATAAGGTGTGTATGACAGTGTCACGGTTCCACTGGGCATTGCTGGTGCGTGAACATCCAAGGCCAAGAAAGACCAGGAACCAGGACCGGACCCGGTGCACCACCCACAGACTGTGACAAAGCAGGTAAGAGAAGAAATGTCATCCAAATCTTTTCCAGCTAGCAAACGGAAACATGAGGCGGCCATTTTCCACCAGTATACTATAGTCTACACAGTCGCATGCCTTGCTAAACTGAGCTCGGCAGTCCCGGAACCTTAGCGGCAGATGTCTTATGTCAGGGTTTTCCAAGGCTTTCTTGCTAAACCTTGCCCTTTGAACCCCATCAGTCACCACAATAACAAGTCACACCAGACAGCACGTTTTCATCAAGCTTTTAAGCGCTCAGCCATTGAGGTCATTACTTTGGAATGCCTACAAAAACAGGTACTAGAATTGCAATAAACACACGCATGGGGGGGGGGGGGGGGTTAGGGGGCAAAAAGCAGGGCTCCAAACTGTACTTTTTAAAGATTCAACATAGTCACGGTACAGATACTGAGACAACAATAAGAATTCAGATCATATATTTACAGTACCTTATCTTTGTTTCCAACCAGAGGAACGAGAAGGTCCTAAAAGTGACTGTGAGCGTCACAGAGACAGAGTCCAGACCAGCAGCCCAGAAGGTTATCCTATACTGGGAGCGTTTGTACCCCAGTGTGACGCTGATGGACAATACACACCTCAACAGGTAAGTACCTAAAGTGTCAAGGAATTTGGTTCACTCAAACCGAATGAGAAGAACATAAGGATAGGCCGCACCTCCACCGGACGTGTGGTGTGGGAGGAGGTCTGTGAGACCGTGGAGCACCAATTTCAGTCCGATTCAAAGACGTTCCGGCAAACCATCTGACAACTCAGAAGGGAAGTAATCGGGGCGGATGCCTGCAGACCTACTAACAGTTCTTCCGTACTGGAAGCAGAGTCTAAGGACAAACACAGACAGGTCCATCAGTATGGGATGGACGGGTTTCGCCCTGAAGTCCTCAAGGCTTCGGGTGTTTTGGTGGGTCTTGTTGACACGTCTCTTGGACATTGCATTGAAGTTGGAACAATGTCTCTGGATTGGCAGACCGGGGTGATGGTCCACCTCGAGGGTGTGTTCCTACTACAGGGGGAAAGTCAGGAAAGTCTATGTCAGGTTGTTGGGGAGAAGGGTACCACCAAAGTTCAGCCATCGTAGATTCAATGTACCAGTGGTGGAATACTGGACCTCTGTACCGCAGAAGAACATTGATTGATTCAATCAGACCTTATTTGTATTTTAGTGTCATGGATCAAGTGGGCATTGCTGGTGTGTGGACAGTCAAGGACAAGAAAGACCAGGAACCAGAACACAAGCTGGAACAACACCCATGGACTGTGCTAGATCAGGTAGATCTTAGATTACTTGTCTCTGTCATTGATGGTATAATGAAAGTTTTGTTTTGACAACCCATCCTCAGATGAACGTCCTAAAAGCCATTGTGAGCATCACAGGGACAGTGTCCAGACCACCAGTCCAGAAGGTTATCCTATACTGGGAGCTTTTGTACCTCAGTGTGATGCTAATGGACAATACACACCTCAACAGGTACATACTACAAGTGCTATGGACTGGTCTTTTCTATGTATTGGTTCACTCACACCTAATTTGTATTTCAGTGTCATGGTTCCAGTGGACATTGTTGGTGTGTGGACAGTCAAGGGCAGGAAAGACCAGGAACCAGAACTCCTCCTGGTACAACACCAACAGACTGTGATAAACCAGGTGAGCTGAAGCTAAATCTTTGTAGACTTGGTCATATTATCAGGTCATGTATAATTCTAAAATGTACTTGACAGAAGGTCCCAAAAGCCATTGTGAGCATCACAGGGACAGTGTCCAGACCACCAGTCCAGAAGGTTATCCTATAGTAGGAGCTTTTGTACCTCAGTGTGATGCTAATGGTCAATACACACCTCAACAGGTACATACTACAAGATTAAAAGCACCATCATGTCTTTACTATATGATATGTTTTATTAAAGGGTATTGTATTTTTCAGTGTCATGGTTCCAGTGGACATTGTTGGTGTGTGGACAGTCAAGGCCAAGAAAGACCAGGAACCAGAACTCCTCCTGGTACAACACCAACAGACTGTGATAAACCAGGTGAGATTAACCTCAATATTTTTTAAATGTATTAATATTGTCAGGTCATGTATAACTATTAAATGTACTTGACAGAAGGTCCTAAAAGTCACTGTGAGCATCACAGGGACAGTGTCCAGACCACCAGTCCAGAAGGTTATCCTATAGTAGGAGCTTTTGTACCTCAGTGTGATGCTAATGGACAATACACACCTCAACAGGTACATACTACAAGTGTGGTATGTCTTTCATATATAGTATCATGTGTACAGTAGATGACTAAAGTACATTTCAGTGTCATGGTTCCAGTGGACATTGTTGGTGTGTGGACAATCAAGGCCAAGAAAGACCAGGAACCAGAACCCCTCCTGGTGCAACACCAACAGACTGTGATAAACCAGGTGAGCTCAAGCTAAATCTTTGTATACTTGGTCATATTGTCAGGTCATTTATTGAATAACTATTAAATGTACTTGACAGAAGGTCCTAAAAGCCATTGTGAGCATCACAGGGACAGTGTCCAGACCACCAGTCCAGAAGGTTATCCTATAGTAGGAGCTTTTGTACCTCAGTGTGATGCTAATGGACAATACACACCTCAACAGGTACATACTACAAGATTACCATCATGACTTTACTATATGATATATTTTATTAAAGGGTATTGTATTTTTAAGTGTCATGGTTCCAGTGGACATTGTTGGTGTGTGGACAGTCAAGGCCAAGAAAGACCAGGAACCAGAACTCCTCCTGGTACAACACCAACAGACTGTGATAAATCAGGTAAACAATGCTGCACAAGACATTTCATTAGTTGTCTCTATCATTTCATCCACACCCACAATAACACAATAACCCACTAAAGTGGGTGCATTCATGTTAGTCCATTTGCACTGTGATGCGCCCCCCCTCCATCTGGGACGCCCAGACATAAGCAAGTCTTAGGGAGACTGCGAGAATCTAACAACTTAAGAGTAAGCAGTAGGGGGAAAGACGACACACCGACACTGACCTGCCAAGGCTCAGAAACGTCCACCAGCTGTGGTGTGGGAGACCTGGACCAGTAACAACTCACCAGCTACCATACATGGACAACGCCCTGAGAAGTCCATCCTCCAGTATCCCAAACAGGCCTTCATAGGCTGTTGGAGGGGCGAAGGGTACACATCACGGCATCCAAAAGCAACGTGCCATCATTTGAGCTGCATTGGCACCAAAGAACGGGGAAAACACTGGCAAGTCGGGCGGGGGGCCAAGAGGCGTTTGACAAAAACGATTGCAGCTGCAAAGTGGAACTCTCAGGCAAAACCTTGCCAGGGTCTCGGAGTGGCTGACCAAGTAGCAGCTCAGACGTCGTTAAGATCCTCCTTAGGAACAGAACGCAAACCGAGCATGACCCAGTTGCCATCCGAGGCCAGCATGCATCTCTGCCCTAAGCGACCTGGGAAAACGCTCACACGAGTCGTGTGGTTAGCTTCCTCAGCCGAGGGAGGAGAGTTAGCCAGCACCTCGCACGCCGGAGCCAGAAGGTGGTGGAGGAGAATATGTGGGGACACCAACATGCCATCCTCTGATCCCAGCAAACATGATACTGTAAATCAGACATACAGCCATGCCGGCCGGACTCTGGCAGACGGTCTGCACCTTCTGCACAGAACCTGCTTGAGGTTGCTGGATTTACCTCTTGGCGCACACAATAGCTGTATGACTCTGCTAATTACTTCTCGCAAGTGGAATCCAGCCTCAGTATGAGTATAAGAGTCTTAAACATACGCAGAAAGAATGTAACAGGAGCTTTTCTTTGGCACCACTTTCCATCCTCAGATGAACGTCCTAAAAGCCATTGTGAGCGTCACAGGGACCGTGTCCAGACCACCAGTCCAGAAGGTTATCCTATAGTAGGAGCTTTTGTACCTCAGTGTGATGCTAATGGACAATACACACCTCAACAGGTACATACTACAAGTGTGGTATGTCTTCTGTATATCATGTACAGTAGATGACTAAAGTACATTTCAGTGTCATGGTTCCAGTGGACATTGTTGGTGTGTGGACAGTCAAGGACAGGAAAGACCAGGAACCAGAACTCCTCCTGGTACAACACCAACAGACTGTGATAAACCAGGTGAGCTTAAGCTAAATCTTTGTAGACTTGGTCATATTGTCAGGTCATTTATTGTATAACTGTGAAATGTACTTGACAGAAGGTCCTAAAAGCCATTGTGAGCATCACAGGGACAGTGTCCAGACCACCAGTCCAGAAGGTTATCCTATACTGGGAGCTTTTGTACCTCAGTGTGATGCTAATGGACAATACACACCTCAACAGGTACATACTGCAAGTATGATATGTCTTCTGTATATCATGTACAGTAGATGACTAAAGTACATTTCAGTGTCATGGTTCCAGTGGACATTGTTGGTGTGTGGACAATCAAGGCCAGGAAAGACCAGGAACCAGAACTCCTCCTGGTACAACACCAACAGACTGTGATAAACCAGGTGAGCTCAAGCTAAATCTTTGTATACTTGGTCATATTGTCATGTCATTTATTGAATAACTATTAAATGTACTTGACAGAAGGTCCTAAAAGCCATTGTGAGCATCACAGGGACAGTGTCCAGACCACCAGTCCAGAAGGTTATCCTATAGTAGGAGCTTTTGTACCTCAGTGTGATGCTAATGGACAATACACGCCTCAACAGGTACATACTACAAGATTAAAAGCACCATTGTGTCTTTACTATATGATATGTTTTATTAAAGGGTATTGTATTTTTCAGTGTCATGGTTCCAGTGGACATTGTTGGTGTGTGGACAGTCAAGGCCAGGAAAGACCAGGAACCAGAACTCCTCCTGGTACAACACCAACAGACTGTGATAAACCAGGTGAGATTAACCTCAATATTTTTCAAATGTATTAATATTGTCAGGTCATGTATAACTATTAAATGTACTTGACAGAAGGTCCTAAAAGCCATTGTGAGCATCACAGGGACAGTGTCCAGACCACCAGTCCAGAAGGTTATCCTATAGTAGGAGCTTTTGTACCTCAGTGTGATGCTAATGGACAATACACACCTCAACAGGTACATACTACAAGTGCTATGGACTGGTCTTTTCTATGTATTGGTTCACTCAAACCTAATTTGTATTTCAGTGTCATGGTTCCAGTGGACATTGTTGGTGTGTGGACAGTCAAGGCCAAGAAAGACCAGGAACCAGAACTCCTCCTGGTGCAACACCAACAGACTGTGATAAACCAGGTGAGCTGAAGCTAAATCTTTGTATACTTGGTCATATTGTCAGGTCATGTATAACTGTGAAATGTACTTGACAGAAGGTCCTAAAAGCCATTGTGAGCATCACAGGGACAGTGTCCAGACCACCAGTCCAGAAGGTTATCCTATAGTAGGAGCTTTTGTACCTCAGTGTGATGCTAATGGACAATACACACCTCAACAGGTACATACTACAAGTGTGGTATATATTCTGTATATCATGTACAGTAGATGACTAAAGTACATTTCAGTGTCATGGTTCCAGTGGACATTGTTGGTGTGTGGACAGTCAAGGCCAAGAAAGACCAGGAACCAGAACTCCTCCTGGTACAACACCAATAGACTGTGATAAACCAGGTGAGCCTAAGCTTAAAATCGGTACATTATGTACTACATTCTATTTAAAGTACCACCTTATCGTGGTGGAAGAATGATTCTGGGGGGGGCGCTGAGCCTGAGGAACAGGAAGTCCCGGAGGATGCTCATAAAAACATGTTTGCTCATGTGTCACTCACAGCCCGGGTGCTTCCGACAGAGCGTCCAGAGAGCGTGTGCGAGCGATGGAGGACCAGCCTAATGGAGCACTATGGTTGGAAGCCAGAGCCGCAACAGTACCTCCCCCAGTGTGACTCTGAGGGACACTTCAGGTAGTCCACAAGAATCCCTTCTGAACACCACAAAGCGTCCTGTCGTGGGAGCTTCTGCTCAGTTCTTGCAACCTTTCAGTTCCGTCCAGTGCTACGGGGAGACCACGTACTGCTGGTGTGTGGACCAAGATGGACGAGAGGTTCCTGGTACCAGGTCACATGATGCTGTCAAACCCGCATGTGAGTGTTGGATCCCGCGAGAACCCGACGGAACCGTGTGATCCACCTGCTGACTTTTCTTCTCCCAAATTTCATCGCAGGCCTTCCCTCGGCGGCTCCACCCACCGTGCGTCCATTCCCCCGCCCAGACGTGACCCCACCTCCTCACGCTGATGTCACACTGCTGTATGCTCAGGGACAGAAGATAGGAGCACTGCCCCTCAATGGGACCAGACTCGATCCAAGCCAGTCCAGAACACTCCTGACCCTACATGTATGTGTAGACCAGTTCCAGTTGATCCGCTTTCCTAGTGTACATTGAACTTGAACGATGGGCTGCGTGTGTGCAGGGCTCCATCGTGGTCGGTCTGTCCTACGACTGCCAAGACAACAAAGTCTATTGGACGGATTTGTCTGCACGCACCATCAATAGAGCAGCCATAGCGCCGGGAGCCGAACCAGAGATACTCATCAGCTCAAGTAAGTTCACACGTACGCTAACGTGCCTTTTTACACGTTCAGATTACCCGTTTACCCGCCGGCTTCTAGCAGTAACATTTGTAGATACTGTATGTGTGAGTCATGAATGAATTGTTCAAAACTTGGAGGTCTTTGACCGAACCGGGACTCACGGGTACTCTTCTCATCCCTCCTATTGCAACACATCATCGCCTCAAATCAACTCTCCTTTCCACTTTGACAAAACAAACCATTCACTCGCTCAGTGTCCGAGTTTCACGGATTTGTTGGGTCGATGAACGGCTCATCTACTGACTCATCTACAGATGACGACTCAGGTTTCACTGACTCAAGGAGACTCTGCAGAAGACAGAGGCTGCTTGATGAGGATTCGTGTTTCACTGATTTGCAGGTGCTCGACAATGACTTGAGTTTTACTGACTCACGGGTACCTGAAGATTCGAGTTGAAGTGACTCAGCGGTGCTCGACAAAGACTTGGGGTTTGCCTACTCGCAATACTATTTATGAATACTCAAATCTTACTGACTCACGGGTGCTTGACAGAGACTCATCTGTTGATGAAGAATCGCGCTCAACCGACTTACGACAACAAATATTTGAGTTTCACTGATTCACGGGTACCCGACTCGTTGAAGTGACTCAAAGGTGCTCGACAAGTAGGGGTTTGCCTACTGTTGAATACTCGAGTCTTACTGACTCACGGGTACTTAAAGACACGAGTCTCACTGACTCACGGGTACCTAAAGACACGAGTCTCACTGACTCACGGGTACTAAAAGACACGAGTCTCACCGACTCACGGGTACTTAAAGACACGAGTCTCACTGACTCACGGGTACTTAAAGACACGAGTCTCACTGACTCACGGGTACTTAAAGACACGAGTCTCACTGACTCACGGGTACTTAAAGACACGAGTCTCACTGACTCACGGGTACTTAAAGACACGAGTCTCACTGACTCACGGGTACTTAAAGACACGAGTCTCACTGACTCACGGGTACTTAAAGACACGAGTCTCACTGACTCACGGGTAGTTTCTACGCATGTGCTTAGTGATACTGAGTGAGTAAAAGGAGTTTGCTGTCACTGTTAGCTATTAGCATGTAGCATTGTCTTCCTCCATCAGCACTGCTGAACAAGCTGATGACCACTACCACCCCCCAGTGTTTGGGGGTCAGAGACGCAGACTGTACCTGATGTAGAAGCATGAGTACCAAAGGAGTACCATGTGGTTGATGTTTCCATTCTCTGCCCCCTTGTAGATCTGGTCAGTCCGGAGGGTCTGGCTGTGGACGTCAAGCGAAGGCTGATGTTTTGGGTGGACTCCAACCCCGATCTGATCGAGAGGTCCAACTTGGACGGCAGCGACAGGAGGACGCTTTTCGACAGCAACCTGGTCAATCCCCGGGCCATCGTGGTGGTCTCGTCTACCGGGTAAAGTTCCGTCCCCCTGGTGGAGCAGATAGGAAGTGCAGCTCATCAATCATTTGTCGGCGTTTGATGTTTTTACAGCGCTTTTAGCAACATGTGTTTGCTATCTGGAAGACGTTGGGAGTGCTCGCTCTGTCACACACACACACACACACTGAACAACACAAGGCCGTCATCAGTCAGACATCTGTTGTGCATCACTGCCACTAATCACATATCATCAGCAGATATATGTGTGTGTATGTGTGTGTGTGTGTGGCGTGTTTGTGCATTTAATCCGTGGTTAAACACAACAGCTGTGAGCCAAATGCCAAAAATGTGGAAATACTGTACGTGTTAGACGTTGCACCTGAGGCCACGCTTGTGTACCGTACCTTACCCCAAAGATAATTAGTGCTTCACATGGCTACACTTATCTTTGTTTATGGAGCATGACACACACACACAACTCTGTCTGTGTGTGTGTGTGTGTGATAGCACATGTGCTCTGTGTAAGCTGTCACCCGCAGACAGACATGACACATGCACACCCTGATCGTCATTTGTATTTTTCACATGCATGGTGTTCCTAAACTGTCTGGCATCACATTGAAGGAAATACTCGCTCACGGTGCAACTAAACAAAACACAACACATCCCCAACGAGTTGACGCATCGTACAAATCCACAACAAAGCGCTAAACGTCACAGCCATCCTTTTTCTATGCCGCTTATCCTCACGAGGGTCATGGGTATGCTGGAGCCTATCCCAGCTGGTGGCCAGCCAATCACAGGGCACATATAGACAAACAACCATTCACACTCACATTCATACCTATGGACAATTAACCTAGCATGTTTGCCCAATCATCACTTAAAGATTTTATTTCCAAACACCCGCAAGGCATGCTGGGTAGCCAAGCCGCGACAACAATATGTACTATGAACAACGTTGTCCATTAGCATCCCAAAACGTGGTATAGCTGAATGTTGGGAGAAAGATTAGCAAAAGCTACCCAGCATGCCTTGCGGCAGGGATATATATGTATATAAAAGGAAAGGCATGTGGAAATGTGCTTTATTTCCACTTCCCTGCAGTTCTCTGTACTGGACCGACTGGAACCGAGAGGCTCCCAAGATCGAGAGCTCGTCGGTGGACGGCCAGAACCGGCGGGCGGTGGTGACAGACGGCATCGGTTTGCCCAACGCTCTGACCTATGACTCGTCCTCCGGGCAGCTCTGCTGGGCCGACGCAGGTGAACGAGAGTCCGGTATAAGGGGTTCCCCCCCCTCCCCGACGACGTCGACCTTTTGATGATGCGAGCGCCTTTCCTGTCTCGTTCAGGAACCAAGCGGCTGGAGTGTATATTCCCAGACGGGTCGGGACGAAGAGTGATCCACCCCGGCCTCAACTACCCCTTCAGTATGGTTTACCACCGCAAGCACTTCTACTACACCGACTGGAGGAGGTCGGTCTCGTCTTTCATTCCTCTTTAGCGCTCCTTGACGCTCCCCCTTCACTCGCTTCCTCTTCACCTCTCCTCGCAGGGACGGTGTCATCGCCGTCAGCAAAGATGGCGGCAAACTCACCGAGGAATATTTACCGGACCAGCGATCTCACCTGTACGGCATCGCCGTAGCAACGTCCCGCTGTCTATGAGGTAAGAACGTCCTCTTTTTCAACCGCCAAGCAAAGGAAGCTGCTAACCCTTCCAAATTAAAAGTTGGGCAATGCATTTAGAGTAGTTAGTGAGGAACTTGTCATTACTTACTTGGTAACTACTCTAAATGCATGTGCCCTAGTCATTGGTTCATCAGTAACTACTCTAAATAAACAAACCCAGTAATCACTTCCTCTGTAACAACACTAAATATACATGCCCTAGACATTGGTTCACCAGTAACTACTCTAAATGAACATGCCCTAGTCATTACTTCCTCTGTAACTACTCCAAATGCACAAACCCTAGGCATTGGTTAATCAATAACTACTCTAAATGTACGCACCCTAGTCATTACTTCCCTGGTAACTACTCTATATGCATGTGCCCTAGTCATTGGTTCATTAGTAACTACTCTAAATAAACATACCGAGTCATTACTTCCTCTGTAACTACTCCAAATGCACAAACCCTAGGCATTGGTTAATCAATAACTACTCTAAATGTACACACCCTAGTCATTACTTCCCTGGTAACTACTCTAAATGCATGTGCCCTAGTCATTGGTTCATCAGTAACTACTCTAAATAAACATACAGAGTCATTACATCCTCTGTAACTACTCCAAATGCACAAACCCTAGGCATTGGTTAATCAGTAACTACTCTAAATGTACGCACCCTAGTCATTACTTCCCCGGTAACTACTCTAAATGCATGTGCCCTAGTCATTGGTTCATCAGTAACTACTCTACATAAACATACCGAGTCATCACTTCCTCTGTAACAACTCTAAATATACATGCCCTAGACATTGGTTCACCAGTAACTACTCTAAATGAACATGCCCGAGTCATTACTTCCTCAGTAACTACTCTAAATGCACATACCCTAGTCATTGGTTCATCAGTAACTACTCTAAATGAACAAACAGAGTCATCACTTCCTCTGTAACAACTCTAAATATACATGTCCTAGACATTGGTTCACCAGTAACTACTCTAAATGAACATGTCCGAGTCATTACTTCCTCAGTAACTACTCTAAATACACATACCCTAGTCATTGGTTCATCGATAACTACTCTAAATGTATGTGTCCTAGTCATTACTTCCTCAGTAACTACCCCCCAATGCCAGCAGGAATGTGTACCTGTGGCATCACGTTTGAGCCCCCCCCTCCCCCTGGAAAACCTGGAAAGTACAGAGCGTGTCACTAAACACTGTTATCTCCCACGGAGGCCATTGTGTAATGACGAGCACGCTGACAGCCGGCGTCCTTCAGACGTCTTTGTTCAGGATGTTAGCTGGACCAGCCAGGTCCGCGTGTTGACAAATGTGACGTGTTGTCTGTGACAGGAAGCGCGAACATCAGAGCGGCGGCCGCGCGGGTCCTTTGGTGCTAAAGTTCCGGTTGTTTCGAGTCTAGGGCGTGATGGCCCCCCCCCCCACCCCTGGTGTCCCTCGCGGAAAAGGAGGCTCCGGCAGGAGCGACATGGATTCTCGTGGAGCATCAAGATGTTCTACATTTGTCTCATACCTCATTTTTTAAAGGCTTTTTCTACTCTATTTTTCTATACAATCCCTTCTTGTACCCCCCCCCCTCCCCCCAAGTCTATCTATAAGTGAGGACATTACACTTGGATTGTTCCGACCTTCCGGTCGCTCATCACGGAAGGCTCACAGACCAGATAGGACAGCTCAGGTCTGTGCTCTACGTATACGAGAGCTGTCCTATCTGGTCTACTAGATAGGACTGCTGGAGTCTGGACTCCAGTAGCTGTTGAAGCCATCTTGGATGAGAGTCTGGACGCCAGGCTAACATGGCCGCCTGGCGTGAAGACAGGAAGCAGCCATCATTAGCCATAATAAAGTCAATTCACCAGAAATAAGAGTCAGGATATTGGCTGAATAAATGGCTACCTTTAGGACACAAACCTCATTTTATTTCACATATATTATACTCATCTCACCACTTTATTCTCTAATTTACAATATTAAGTAAAATTACTTTATTAGTATCATTATTATAATTTATTATTAAATAGTTTTTTCTCTCGCAAATTAGACATGATTCTTGAAATATTATGACCTTTTTTATTACGGATTTTATTATAATATTACAACTTTTTCAGAAATTCATTATATTCTTCTAAATTGACAATTTTATTTTCCTAAATATTGCTACTTTTTTCTCATACACATGAATTTTCTTTCAACTTAATATTTACAACTTTATTCTTGTAAATTCACTTTTTTTCTCTATTCTCTATTTGAATACGGTACGACTTTTTCTCAAACCGTTCTTGTAAATTTATGCCTTTATTTTTTGTAATATTCCAACTTTTTTCCTTGTAAATGTACGATTTGATTCTGGGGAATTTTTATATTTGTACATTTAGGAATTTATTCTCATAATATTACTTCTTTCCTTGTAGATTTTTTGCATTTTTTTTCCTCCATAAGTTTATGACTTTTTCCTTGTGAATTTCATTTTTTTCTTGTAAACTAATTTTCCAAAAAATCATAAGTGTAGAAGAAAATTTGTCAAAATTAAAATTGTAAATTTACAGGAAAAAAAGTTGGAAATTCAAAAGAATAAAATCATAAATTTAAGAGAAAAAAAATTCAATTTACAATTTTATTCTGGTATTACCACTTTTTTTCTTGTACAATGATGGATTTTTTTCTCTTGAATTTACTATTTATTCTTGTGAATTCTCCACTTTTTTTTCTCATAAATGTATGGCTTTTTTCTCATAAACCTTGGAATTTTCTAACAGATTTTTTTTTGTAAATGTACAATTTTGTTCTGGTGAATTTACAATGATTTTTCTTGTAAGTGTACCAGTTTTACTCCTTGTAAATTACCTTTTTCTCCAATTTTAAGATATTCTAAATTTACGACTCTTGAATTCCGGACTTTTTATTCCCATAATATTACAACTTTTTTCCTTGTAAATGTACTATTTTTTTTTCTCCAATTCACAATATTCTTCTAAATGTAAGACTTTATTTTCGTAAATTTATGATCATATTCTTGAAAAGGTGTGATTTATTCAATTGTTTAATAGTTTTTAGGAATTTTGTTCTTGTAAATTCACAAAATTTTAAAATTTCAATATTATTTTGTGACGTTACAACATGCGGTAGTTTAGTTTGTTGAACAAGCCAACAAATACTCACCTCCCGTGTCAAAGGCCAAGATGTGCTGGTCTAAAGCCACCGGGACTCCCTGAACACAGACACAACACCGCATTGATACGCCACACTTACGTAACGCAGTCAAGGAAGTTACAAGCACTTTCAAGGTCTGATGGCTCCTAATTCGGCACGGAGGTAAACATTCGGGGTGCAATCCCAACATCTGAAGTACCTTTCATCAGATGGAGAATTACTACAACTTCTACTCTATTACGATGGAAACAGCAAGGTAACTATGAGGTCTTTGCATATCTTCCAAAAAGTGGTAACGTGTGTGTGAAAATGTAAGTGGTGTATACTTCTACTTTATTACACTTGATTTAATTCACGTTTTCATCATTTGCTGACTTACACTGACTCAGCATTTTTATACACCGGATGTGAAGACATTTATGTTATGAGATAAAAATGACATCCACACCTTTTTACAAGCAGTGGGGTCAACGCTTGAGAAAAGCCATTCATTTTCCTATGGCGCCATCTGCTGGCTTTGTGCTGCAACAACAATATTATGCCTCTGCTTTGCTCTCACCATTGTCTCCATATTCATAACGCACAGCCAGGCCCAGCAGCCAGTCCACAGCCTCCGCTCTCTCAGAAGGTCCGAACGGACAGTTCAAGTCCTGCAGGTACTGCACAAAAGTACACGAATAGAAAATTAAATACTCATATTGATTGGAATAAACTTCTAATACTGTGAGGGGAAATTACGTCATTTATGGTACTCTCAGTAAAGCTTTATGGAAAGATGTACATTACTGGATTTACCACAACATTCCAAATGTATCTGAATTCTCAGTTTCAGAGATCATTTTTGGTGCTTTAAGGAAAAGGAAAATAACATGAAAATGTATTGAATGTGGTCATTATTCTGGGAACATTTATTATTAATAAATGTCTTCCCCACCTTTCACAAGGAACTCTACCTCTTACATTTATAGACAAAAAAACAAGGTGTGAAACTAGTGTTTTAAATCTAATGAGAACTCCTAGTTAAGTTAACGTCATTTTTCTCTCTTATATGTATTTTGCTACTTTTTTATTGTTTGCCTTTGTTTTGTCCTTTTTGTCTTTTTATTCTATAACAGCCTGCTATTACATTATTCTGGAATTTGCTTGAAGTTGTTGCCAATTTTGTATGTATATACTTTTTGTATGTGTTCTGTTCTTTAAAAAAAAAAAAAAAAAAGTAAATACGACGCTCAACGCAAGAAAAAAAACATTTACTGGTCTGGTCAACTTCCTGGCTAAAGCTAGCATTAGCTAACATTAGCATTAGCGTCGGGTCGCCTTACGTAAGCTGGATAATTCATTTGGCTACAGTAGCCATAGTATGAAGTATCATTCGTTTGCTGCTTCACAAGTTTCTCATAAAATTGACGTATTTTATTGTTTTACTCACCTGACGGATTGGAAGAAGTTGTAGAATGTACCCTGAATCCGAAGGCCGTCGCACACTGTTCGTAGTTGACATATTTGACCACAAACGCTTCCTACGGTTTCTTCTTCGTTGGTATTTTGCCGCCATTTTTGCCGGTTGGCGAGTAGCTTTGCCCATCGCTACCATACGTCAAAGTTGCCGCCATATTGGATGTCCCAAGGCTGGCTGTAAACTAATGGCATAAACAATGAAAACATAAAATACATTCTTTTAGTGTCTTAACTATTTACCTCTATAAGTATATTAGTGCGTGCGTGAATGCAGAAATGAGAGGCATTAACAAGAATTTGGCTATTTTTTGGAAACATCCGATTTATTCACATGTTTTTGATCAAGCATGATGGATTGAAACTCAGGGGAAACATTTTATTAAGCATGAAATAGTCCAAGATGAGAGCAAAAATAGTTGAAGAGAATATAAAAACAAAAAAACAGCAGCGTGCTTGGGCGTGTTTTACTCAGAAGGGCCTCATCCGCGCACCGAGTGGTGGGGCTCTGTTGGGCGGTGTGATGGCGATGTCCAGGTAGTCTCCGATGTGGAAGCGCTGAGACTGCAGCGTCATGGAGTCATCAGCACCCTTCCTGCCCGACACTGTGTTACCAATGTCTTTGAGGCTGAAGGACGAAGGGGAAAAAAGGAAAAAAGTTAACTCGCCGCCGGGAGTGGCGCACATATGCTCGCCGCACTGACCGATAAACTTTCCCACGTAGGTCAGGGAAGACGATGGAGAAACTGAAATGGGTTCCCTTTTTCCTGGCGTCTGGATACACCTCCTTCACCAGGCTGGTCAGCTCCCGCAAGGTAGCGTCCATCCTGGGAAAACACAAACGCCATCAGCCTTGACATCACGTACGGCAGCCATGTCCGATGTAAAGGGTAAAATACAATTTTATGACCAGAACATTACCACGTTATTCCCGTTATATTACCACTTTTTCCACACCCTCGTTTTACAAAATGGCAATTTTATTTTGTTTTTCGTAACTCGCGTTTATATTTCAAATTTATATTTTGCTAAATTTAGATGACAACTTTTTTTTCCTCAAAAGAACTTTTATTTAAAGAACATTTATTTGGAAATTGAAACCAGTGCAAAAGTTATTAGTTAGTACTATGGGAACAAAGTCCAAATATGATGAGAATAAAGTAAAATATTAGGGGAATAAAGTCAAAACACTATGGTAATAAAGCACAAATATTATTGGAATAAAGTCACAATGTTATGGGGGTAAAGTTGGAATATATTACAGGAATAAAATCAGAATATTATGGGAATATATTACAGGAGGAAAGTAAAAATATTATGAGAATAAAGTAAATGAGAGTAAAGTAAAATATTAGGGGAATAAAGTCAAAACAATATGAGAATAAAACACAAATATTATTGGAATAAAGTCACAATGTTATGGGGGTAAAGTTGAAATATATTACAGGAATAAAGTCAAAATATTATGAGAATAAAGTCAGAATATTAGGGGAAAATATTTTGGGAATAACATCATATTCTAAGATGTTTAATTAAGATTAAACTAGTCATATGAATATTCCCACTTGCAATGATAATATTCCAAAGTGGTGACTTTTTCCCCCCTTCATATTTCGAGATTTCATATAATCGAGTAAAATGATTTATCCTATTTTTGTCTGGCATTTATTGTACTTTTCTTGTGTGTGCTCTACTTCCATGTTGAAAAGTCAGCGATGGCGTGGAGTGGCATAATAAGAGCGGAGCATCCCATCTCACCATGTATATATCTGCAGCTCGCTGGAGGGAACGTTGCCACGGGCAAACTCGTCGGGTCTGTGGTGTCTGCCATTGTTGGTGGTGAAGACGCGCAGGAGAAGGGGGCAGGTCTGTGACAAACACAATCAGATTGTAAATACTTGTGTCAGCACACTTATGTACACTCACTCGTATCCAACAGAAAATTAAAATAGCTGTAATTCTTCGAGAATAATATATACACACAATGTGCACTTCCTTCTGTGGCCGTTGTAGCGCACTAAGTGTCCACTAAGAGCCTATGGACATTTTCAACATCCGGGTACCACCAACTTACTTGTGCACTCAAAACGAGTATGGAAGTGTGCCGCACATCCAAAGCCTCGTTTTTTTTTAAACATTTGCAGACATTTTATCCGTACACACATAACACCATCACAATGTTTAAGAATTTAAACAAAGCAAGATACAGTATGTTACGGTAAGTGAAATTGAAAAGAAGCTAACCCGTCGAGATAATTAGCTAGACTACTTGGTCGAAACCGATACATTCACGCACGTGGACGTCGAACACTTACTCTTGTCC
The DNA here is from genome assembly GCF_030265055.1 of Doryrhamphus excisus. Classification (NCBI taxonomy): domain Eukaryota; kingdom Metazoa; phylum Chordata; class Actinopteri; order Syngnathiformes; family Syngnathidae; genus Doryrhamphus; species Doryrhamphus excisus. The sequence goes on along the minus strand of NC_080475.1, from coordinate 10,477,450 downwards.
GATATGAGCTTGGAAGCACACTTAAGTGCTCGTTAGCTTCATGTTAACAGCTAGCTCGACACCCTCGCAAAAGCTAAAAAGCGCTCAACTCCATTACCTTTTCCCTGTCGATTGGCTTCTCTGTTTCTTTCTTGATTTCTTCCTGCGTAATACGCGACTCCAGAGCCATTTTTACGATTGTTGTGTTCGTCTGGATGACGGCAACACTTCATACAAGCCCGCTGCAATGTTACTGAATGCGTCTGGCTCACTGTACAATCGGACAAAAAGCGGATTCGTTTCCGGTTCGCGGGACGTGAGCTTGTCGCCCCCTTTTGCTTGGGAGTAGTCACTACATCCGTTGGTTGGCTGATAAAACGATTTCAGAGACTGAAGTATTCAAATATTATAGTTGACATGAAAATAAAATAGTAACTTTTTCTGGGAAACATATCAATATTTTAAAGTAAGTAAAAAAAATAAAAAAAATTCTGGAGAAAAACAACTAGAAATATTTGAAAATAAATTAAACGTAAAACTAACGATTTTAAAAAGCAATAAAATTGGAAAAAATGTTTAGAAACGTATTTATAAATAATAAATTTATAAATGTATAGTTTCAAATTTAATATTTAAGAAACAATATTTTGGTGAAAAAATAAATATTTGATCAGAAAGTAAATAGTTTTTTTTAAAGGACAATATTTGAAACAAAGCAAAAACACAAACAACATATTTGAAAGGAAGTGCAATTTTACAAAATATTATGAATTAAAAGAAATAAAATTATTTAATGTATTATTATATTTATATAATTTATATTATATTTATATTAATATATAGTATGAATTTGTATTAATTATTAAACCCCTGAAATATTAGAACTGAATTTGAAAAGATAATTTTCTTGAAAGCAATTGGGAATATTTGAAAAGAATTGACAATGTATATTTCAACCGGAAGTGTACGGGATCTGCAAGTCGGAAGGTGGAAAGGTGGAAGGCGAGCGTGACGTAGCGTTGCGGCGCCGATGACGGTGTTGTTGTTGAACTTGTCAAGTCTTTGCTGATTGTGATAGCCGACCACTTTAACACAATACACGCTCGCACTCCACCCCGCCCTCCTCCGGGCATGCCACCCACCCCGCCCCTCCCCACCCCCCACCCCCGTGGCCCCCGTGCACAGCAGGGTGGGGGGCGACAAGCGACAGAGGCGGATGGCCTTGGCCACGCGGGACTGCTGGTTCCACGCGCGCCCTGTCTTCATATTCACACTGGACTTTTCCCTCGTCCGTCTTCCTCCGCTTCCGCGTCCCCCCCTTCCTCGCCCGTTCCGTCGAGGGGCCGCCTCCCGCCGGGGGGAGGAGAAGGAGCTTGGAGAGGCCGGAGGAGTCTTGCCGCAGGAGAAGGTGGGTGCACAAGGATGGTACCATCCTCTCATAGGAAGGTGACCTTGGCGGGGAACAGGAGTGAGGGTCAAAGGTCATAAAGATGTAGAGCGTCGTCTATGCCGGTATCCATCCAATACTGAGACCACCCTACTGGCTCCACCCCCGTCCCCTAAGGCAGGAGGGTGTACCAAGGGTGTGTTTGTTGTTTTGTCAAAATAACATTGAAGGAAAGGAAAACAACAGCAGATGACCTCAGAAACCAGAAACCTCATCCAAATTGGGAAAAGATGGCAGATTATACTATCATAATACAATGGGAATAAAGTCTAAATATTACTGGAATAAGGTCTTAAGATTTCAGGAATAAATTCATAACATTATAGGAATAAAGTAATGATATTATAGGAGTAAAATCATAATATTATTGGATAGGAATAAAGACATAATATTATTGGAATAAAGTAATGATATTATAGGAATAAAGTCATAATATTAGAGGAATAAAGTAATGATTATAGGAGTAAAGTCATAATGAGGAATAAAGTCCTAATATTATGGGAATAAACGAGGAGGTAAAGAGGTAGAGAGAGAGGTTGGGAGGTAGAAAGGTGATGTAGAGAGAGAGGGAAGTAGACAGAGGTAGAGCGAGAGAGAGAGAGGTAAGGAGAGGTAGAGAGAGAGGTAGGGAGGTAGCGAGAGAGGTAGGGAGGTAGAGAGAGGTAGAGCGAGAGAGAGAGGTAAGGAGAGGTAGAGAGAGAGGTAGGAGGTAGAGGGAGGTAGAGAGAGATTGAGAGATTGGTAGAGAGAGGTAGAGAGAGCGAGGTAGAGAGATTGGTAGAGAGAGGTAGAGAGATTGGTAGAGAGAGTTAGAGAGAGGTAGAGAGATTGGTAGAGAGAGGTAGAGAGAGGTATAGAGATTGGTAGAGAGAGGTAGAGAGATTGGTAGAGAGAGTTAGAGAGAGGTAGAGAGATTGGTAGAGAGAGGTATAGAGATTGGTAGAGAGAGGTAGAGAGAGGTAGAGAGAGAGAGGTAGAGAGATTGGTAGAGAGAGGTAGAGAGAGGTAGAGAGAGGTATAGAGATTGGTAGAGAGAGGTAGAGAGAGGTAGAGAGATTGGTAGAGAGAGGTAGATATTGGTAGAGAGAGGTAGAGAGAGGTAGAGAGAGGTAGAGAGAGAGATTGGTAGAGAGAAGTAGAGAGAGGTAGAGAGAGAGGTAGAGAGATTGGTAGAGAGAGGTAGAGAGAGATTGGTAGAGAGAGGTAGAGAGATTGGTAGAGAGAGGTAGAGAGAGGTAGAGAGAGGTAGAGAGAGAGATTGGTAGAGAGAAGTAGAGAGAGGTAGAGAGAGAGGTAGAGAGATTGGTAGAGAGAGGTAGAGAGAGGTAGAGAGATTGGTAGAGAGAGGTAGAGAGAGGTAGAGAGATTGGTAGAGAGAGGTAGAGAGAGGTAGAGAGATTGGTAGAGAGAGGTAGAGAGATTGGTAGAGAGAGGTAGAGAGAGGTAGACATAGGTAGAGAGAGGTAGAGAGAGGTAGAGAGATTGGTAGAGAGAGGTAGAGAGAGGTAGACATAGGTAGAGAGAGGTAGAGAGATTGGTAGAGAGAGGTAGAGAGAGGTAGAGAGATTGGTAGAGAGAGGTAGAGAGAGGTAGAGAGATTGGTAGAGAGAGGTAGAGAGAGGTAGAGAGAGGTAGGGAGGTAAAAGCTGTGTGGGGGGGCACAGAGGGGAGAGGCGGGTGGGTGGGGGGTCGTGTGTAACAAAGAGCGTAGGGACAATGTCCATCTGGCATCTTCTCTATTATGCGTGAGGACGCATGGCATGCGGTCACGTGATCACAGCACCAGGTGGACGTGATGTCCGTACAGGCTGGGGCTGCGGCATGTGGCTCCTCGGGAGGACACCTTACTACTTCCTACTTCCTACTCCCTATTTCCTACTTCCTACACTTTCTCATGCCTTCCCTGCACCACGTCTTGTTGACTATGTCACCTCCATGCTGCCTGGATGTCATTCTATCCCTCCTGATTACAGCTGATTTTATTCCTGTTTTCCTCTTTTTTCTTCATTTTAAACCTTTTTCTTATACATTTTATTCTTATGACTTTATTCCCATAATATGATGACTTTATTCCAATCATATGATAACTTTATTCCATAGTAGAATGACTTTATTCCTCTCATATGTTGACATTATTCCCACAATATGATGACTTTATTATCATAACAACATGACTTTACTCTCTTAATATTATGACTTTATTTCAATAATATTTTTTTAATCTTATTTATTTTATTATTTTTAAATAATTTCCTTTTCCACTCAAAAAATGTTTTTAGTTTTCCAACCCAACAAAAATCAGGTATGTTATTTTGTTTTTTTTTTACCCCCCCAAAACGTTTTTCTAATAGTCTCTATCCCAAAAATAACATTTTTATTTCATTCCGAATATTTCATTCCCCCCCAAAATTATATTTTTATTTTTGTTTTTATTTCTTTCCCAAAGTATGTCTTAGACACCAAACGTTTGTAGCGCAGGCTTGGTTGCTTTTAGCGTAGCATGACTGACAACGAGCTGCTAGCTGCTAGCTACTAGCAGTGGCAGCGCTAACATACAGCGATCTAATATATTTAATTTTTCCACTGATGGTGTAAAACGAAGACAGGAACAACAAACTAAAGCATTTTACACATTCACGCATCGTATCGACATTTGGGAGAGAATATGAAGCGAAATTAAAAGGCGAAATATACAGTTCTGTAGTCCATATTTACAGCATGATAGGAGTTACGTGGTGCGTTCAAGGACGGCTAAAGAAAGTGGGACAAAATGCAGCTTGCATTAAACATGCAAAACTAGGAGGTATGGGGGTTTTGGGGAGGGGGTTGAAGTCTATATTATTTTTTAAATAGAAAAGAATAGAATTTTGTTTATTTTTGTTGTTTGTCATAATATTATGGATTATTGCTAAATGATTGTTTCCATTTCCATCCAATGAGTGGATGTACAACACACACACACCACACACACACACACACACACACACACACACACTCCTTGGGAATGTTTGCATGCATGGCCGCTGCCTTGACGTCAGCAAGCAGACTTGCTCATGTGGACAGTTGTGGACAAGAATGTGTGTATGTGTGTGTGTGTGTGTGTGTGTGTGCAGGCGGGACAATGGCAGGCCATGTGTGGGAAGTGAAAGAGTGGATAACAGGTTGTCCCTGTTGAATGCTGGACTCATCACATCCCAGGAATGCTGAGGAGGGCAAATGTTTGCCTGGGATCAACCCATATGCACAAAAACACACTCACACACACACACACACACACACATGCACACGCACACACTCTTACAGTACCTTCCTCCAGTACGTCTCATCCATCAAAAGCTCACAAATGCACCAAGATGTTGTTGTATGTGCGTGTCTACTGCAAATGTACAGTACTCTATTGTACTGTACTGTACATTCTCGCAACATTACGCAAAAATACTCCAGAATTACAACTTTTTAATTCATGTCTAGAGGGCTCTAATTATGTGAAAAAAATATTTAGAAGGTGGTAAATACATTTATTATGCCTAATGTGTCTTATTTTCTCTTATGATCTTTACTATATTGGGTAATATGAGTGTAAAGGTGACTATAGGGGTGTTATGTCATGTCTAGAGGGCTCTAATGATGTAAAAAAAAGTATTTAGAAGGTGGTAAATACATTTATTATACCTAATGTGTCTTATTTTCTCTTATGATGTTTACTGTATTGGGTAATATGAGTGTAAATGTGACTATAGGGGTGTTATGTCATGTCTAGAGGGCTCTAATGATGTTAAAATGTGTATTTAGAAGGTGCTAAACAGGTTTATTATGCCTAACATGTCTTATTTTCACTTGTGATCTTTACTATATTGGGTAATATGAGTGTAAATGTGACTATAGGGGTGTTATATCATGTCTAGAGGGCTCTAATGATGTTAAAAAAGTGTATTTAGAAGGTGCTAAACAGGTTTATTATGCCTAACATGTCTTATTTTCACTTGTGATCTTTACTATATTGGGTAATAGGAGTGTAAATGTGACTATAGGGGTGTTATGTCATGTCTAGAGAGCTCTAATGATGTTAAAATGTGTATTTACAAGGTGGTAAATAGGTTTAATATTCCTATTATGTCTTATTTTCTCTTATTATGTCTACTATTTTGGGTAATAGTAGTGTAATAGTAACTATAGGGGTGTTATGTCATGTCTAGCAGGCTCTAATGATGTTAAAAAGTGTATTTAGAAAGTGGTAAACAGGTTTATCATGCCTAATATGTCTTATTTTCTTTTATTATGTCTACTTTGTTGGGTAATAGGAGTGTAAAGGTGACTATAGGGGTGTTATGCCATGTCTAGAGGGCTCTAATGATGTTAAAAAGTGCATTCAGAAGGTGGTAAACAAGTTTATTATGCCTATTATGTCTTATTTTCTCTTATTTATCTTATTATATATAAGAAAACCAAACTGACTGACTGCTTTTCTAATTTGCAGATATTTGCTGCCTGGTCGATGGCTTTCTTGCTGGCAACACAGCAACATTTCTGTGAGTTTTGCTTGTTTCACGCCTGAGGTGCGTGCAAGGATGATGATGTCATTGATGTTATTGTTCCATAAGTTGTTATTTGTGTGATTATTTCTTTTTGTCGCGGGAGGCTAAACAAGCGAGTGAAGCATGGGTGACTGGAGCTTTCTGGGGCGGCTGCTGGAGAACGCTCAGGAACATTCCACCGTGATCGGAAAGGTGAGCGATGGACGGACGACACCCCCCCCCGCCGACCCTTGGTGATAACTTCGTGGTCCTTCCTTCCAGGTCTGGCTGACCGTCCTCTTCATCTTCCGCATCTTGGTGCTGGGCGCGGCGGCCGAAGAAGTGTGGGGCGATGAGCAGTCGGACTTCACCTGCAACACGCAGCAGCCCGGCTGCGAGAACGTCTGCTACGACGAGGCCTTCCCCATCTCCCACATGCGCTTCTGGGTGCTGCAGATCATCTTCGTGTCCACGCCCACCCTCATCTACCTGGGACACGTGCTGCACATCGTGCGCATGGAGGAGAAGAGGAGGGAGCGGGAAGACGAGAACAGGAAGCTGGGGCGGCACCTGGAAGACCACGACCCCCTGTACCACAACGGAGACGGAGGGGGTGGCTGGAAGAAGGAGAAGCCGCCCATCCGTGATGAGCACGGCAAGATCCGCATCCGTGGGGCGCTGCTGAGGACCTACATCTTCAACATCATCTTCAAGACCCTGTTTGAGGTGGGCTTCATCCTGGGGCAGTACTTCCTGTATGGCTTCCACTTGAGACCGCTCTACAAGTGCCGCCGCTGGCCCTGTCCCAACACCGTGGACTGCTTCATATCCAGGTCAGTGGCTTTTTACCACTTCCTCTACTCTTTACATACTCTTACTCCTACTTCTGGAGTCAGTCCAACTCCAACAGCCTGTGTCGAGTACCCGGCAGTCAGTGTAAATACTTCATTGTGAAGTACTTCTGAGTCTTGTCTTTGTTAAGCACCCACGAGCCAATGAAACTGGAGTCTTCGTCCAGTACCTGTGAATTGGTGGCACGCAAGTACTTCTCGAGTACCCAAGAGTCAGTGAAACTTCTTTTTTGAGAAGTACCTGTGAGTCAGAGATACTGCAATTTTTGTCAAGTACTCATGATGTAAATCATGTAAAATAATGTTTAAAAAAAATACTTTTTTTATAAAGTTTCAGATAGTTTTTTTTAAAATTAAATTAAATTAAATTAAATTGGATCTGATCGGATCTGTCGGTTTTGATTTGATCTGATCTGTCGGATCAGATCGGATCGGATCTGATCTGATCGGATCTGATCTGATCTGATCGGATCTGATCGGATCTGTCCGATCTGATCGGATCTGATCGGATCTGATCGGATCTGATCGGATCTGATCGGATCTGATCGGATCTGATCTGTCGGTTTTGATCTGATCTGATCTGTCGGATCAGATGGGATCGGATCTGATCTGTCGGATCGGATCTGATCGGATCTGATCTGTCTGATCTGATCTGATCTGTCAGATCTGATCGGATCTGATCGGATCTGTCGGATCGGATCGGATCTGTCGGATCTGATCTGATCTGATCGGATCTGTCGGATCTGATCTGATCTGTTGGATTGGGTCGGATCTGTCGGATAGGATCTGATCAGATCTGTCGGATCTGATCTGATCTGTCAGATCGGATCTGGTCGGATCTGATCTGATCTGTCAGATCGGATCTGATCGGATCTGATCGGATCTGATCGGATCTGATCGGATCTGATCGGATCTGATCGGATCTGATCCAATTTAATTAAATTCAATTCAGTTCAATTCGTGTTTGTTCAGATTTGTTCGGTTTCACTCGACGTGTTTTGTGCTTTGCGGCCGGCGATCCAAGTCCTGTCCCCTGTCATCCACGCAGGCCGACAGAGAAGACCATCTTCATCATCTTCATGCTGGCGGTGGCCTGCGTGTCTCTGGTGCTCAACCTGCTGGAGATCTATCACCTGGGTTGGAAGAAAGTCAAGCAGGGCGTCACCAACGAGTTTGCCACCGACAACGAGTCGCTGCTGCTGGGCGCCGTGCGAGGCGGCGACCCCAAGACTCTTCCCAAGGAGGTCGGGCCACCCGCGGTGGACCGCTTGCCCACCTACGCCAGCGTGAGCGTGGCCGGGGCCAGCGAGGCCGAGGGCGAGGGCGGCGGCGACAGTCCCAACGAGGTGGTCTCCTTGAGTCCCGATGTGACAAGCGGTTCTGCCAAGTTGGCCCGCGCCATGCTGCACCCGGACGACCTCCTGTTGGAGTCTTTCTACGGCGGCGGTCGGCTGACGGCTGAGGAGCAGAACTGGAGCAACACAGTGCTGGAGCTGCGCGACGCAGATGGGAAAAACTCCAATCCCCCTCCCTCGCCGCGGATCTCCTCCTCCGAGGAGGAGGAAGAGGAGGACACGACGACTCCTCCTCCGCCCGAGGCGCAGCACTCCACCTTTCCCACGCTCCCCTGCCACGCCCGCCTCTACCTCCTCTCGCTGGAGGAGGCTTTGGCCAGCAAGGAGAAAGCGTTGCCGGGCGACCACGTCACCGTGGTCACCAAGGCCCAGATGCATCAGCCCCCCGACGTGCCAAAGCCAAGGAGCGGCGGCGCCCGAGCTCGCCCCGACGACCTGGCAGTGTAGCGACGCCGTGTCAACGCAAGCCGCGATGTCGATATTTTAGTCTGGACGTGACCTCCACCCAGGTCCGCTCGCCCCATCAGTGCCAGAGTACTCCCCCCCCCCCACCCTCGCCTCTCCCGTGTACCTTCCTTTTTCATCATCTAATGCTTCAGAAACAAAACCCTGTGGCTGCCGTGTTCACCACCGTGGGCGCAAAGGTCGCTTACGCTTCGTGGTTTTCCTGGGAGAAATCAGTATTTCATCCCCCTTCGCCCCCCCCCCCCCCCCCCCAAAAAAAAAAGAACAGTACATCATCTTTATGCTAGCATTACTCCAGGGGTGTCCCAAGTGTAGCAACCCAAAAAAATTACAAAAAATAAATATAAAAGGAATAAAGTCGTGGTATTACAGAAATAAAGTAATAATATCATGAAAATAAAGTTGTAATATTATGGGAATAAAGTTGTAATATTACGAGAATAAAGTCATAATACTACGGGAATAAAGTTGTAATATTACGGAAATAAAGTTGAAATATTATGGGAATAAAGTCCTAATATTACAGGAATAAAGTTGTAATATTATGAGAATGAAGTCATAATACTATGAGAATAAAGTTGTAATATTACAGAAATAAAGTTGAAATATTATGGGAATAAAGTATTAATATAATGGGAATAAAGTCATAATAATATGGGAATACGGTCAAAATATTATGGGAATAAAGTCAAAATATTATGGCAATAAAGCCGTAATATTACAGGAATGGAGTCATAATATTACGGAAATAAGGTTGTAATATTACAGGAGTAGAGTTGTAATATTACAGAAATAAAGTGATAATATTACAGAAATAAAGTCGTAATATTACAGGATTAAAATCGTAATATTACAGGAATAAAGTCGTAATTTTACGGGAATAAAGTTGTACTCTAAACAGAAAAAGAAGTTGATATAAATAAATAAATATTTAAATAAAGAATAAATATAAATATTGTGAGGAAAATTATTTAAAAATATATTATTTTTTTATTATGATATACAAAATACTGAATGCTGGGGGGATCATCCTTCACTACAAACCTATTAATGGGCATGCTCTGTGGGAATACTAAATGTACCATCAAAATGATGTACTGGTCATATCTTTGTAGGGGTATTTCCAGGCCAGCTGTGACACGTCATCCCTTTCGCTTATCCCAGGTCTAGTCGGGGTCTCCTCCCAGTTGGGCATGCCCAGAACACTTCGCCGGGGAGGCATCCAAACGAGATGCCTGCCCTCATGACCACATGGGGGAACATAGATTGAACGGGTACGTTGAGAGCTTTGAGTCTGGTTATTTCGGAGTAGATCTGCTTCTGTCAACATCTTGCCGGTTAATCCCAAAAATAGAGAGTGGAGTAGAGCCGGTTTCAGTACCTGGTGGTCCTATTTACGAGTGAGGGAAGGATGCTACGTGAGATGGACACGTGGTGGATTGGTTCGCCGTCTGTGGATTCTGTATTCCGTTGTGGTCTCAGTTTAGCGGTAGATTCCCGTTACCACCCTCACCGATGGTCATGACCGAAAGAACAAGATGGCGGGTACAAGCGGCCAAAATTAGTTTCTCTATAGGGTGGCTGGGCTCTGCCTTGGAGATAGGGTGAGAAGCATCTGGGGTGGAAGCACTGCTCCTCCGCAATGAAAGAAGCCAAAGGAGGTGGTGCAAAGACCAGAATTTCCGTGATTTTCAAATACAAACGTTGCCAGGTATGCTCTGCTGCCACATCAACGTCAACGCCAAATCTACAGTAACAGTATATCATGCCAGGTGAAATATTCCCGTTTTCACGGAGAAAACCAACGCCGGTGTCGACCCCATCCAGGGAAACGTCTCCAAAAGTCATGGTGGCAAATGTTTGAGTGACATTGCCGAGCTTCTCCGAGGGTCTTTTGGGTCGGGGGACAGATGTACATTTTCTTTCTGATGCTTGTGTTTGCAGTGTGTTCCAGAAGTGTTGACTTCCTTCTAGCTGTTCCGTATAGGACGACTTTTCTTTTCTAGACTAGCTGTAGATGACCATTGCGGCTTTTAGATTTGAGGCGGGGTAAAAGAAAACAAAGCAACATGATCTCCTTTTTGTTGTTGTTGTTGTTGTAGAAGTATTGAACAGGGCCTCATTTTTATAGCTTTCATTCTAAAGAACACTTTAGCACCGCAGCAGAGACCAGGAAATTCAGTTCTCGCCTTCGCCACCAAAATAAAAGAAGTGTTCCAGAAAGACAAGGTTTGTCTCTAAACAGACGAGGTGTTTTCTAAGCTAGGTAGCCCACTTTTAGGCTGACAACGTACACTCAAAGGATGGCCTTGGGAGAGTTTAGAAGATCTTCAATGATGGTTTGCTTCTTCTGTTCCCTGTGTAAGAACAGAGACACCCACGGCTTTAAAGACGCCTGCTTTTCATCTACTTGTGTGTGTGTGTGTGTGTGTGTTTGTGTGTGCGTCTTGGAATTTTTGTTCAAGACCATGTTGATGTAAATGTACATTTACCTCAGATGTTTACAAAAGTGTTGTCAATAAACTTATTTTGTACCGTAGACATGTTCATAGTGTCTACTTAACTTCATATCCATGAAAATTGCATGCTAGTAGGATCATGTTAGCATGCCGGCAGTGCTCACATACTAATGTTAGCATGCTAACGATGAGAGTGTCTACAAATGCAAATATGCTAATGTTAGCACCATAGCAATGGTAACATGATAATGTTAGCATGCTAATACCTAGCATGGTAGTGCTAAGTAGTTGTATATGCTAATATTAACATGATTGCAATGTTAAAATTATCATTTCGATATGCTAATACCTAGCATGATAGTGGTAAATGCTTATACAATTGTCTACCCATGAAAACGGCTAAAAATACGATTAAGCTAATATTAATGTGCTAGCCATGCTAACACCTACCAATAATGTCCCCTACTTATTACAGATAAAAACTTATTTCTATCTTGTGATTAAATGTGATTAATTGTGAGTTAACTATGGACACAATGCAATTAATCATGATCAAATATTTTAATTGATTGACAGCCCTGGTTTATGTGTGTCTCCCCGTGAAAATAGAAAAAAATGCTCATAATTCTCGTATCCCGGTAACATTGCGCATGAAAATGTTAGCATGCTAACAAAGGCTAAAAATGGTCCTATCTTGCAATGTTAAAAAATCCAGACAGTGATCAGGATCAAAGTTTGGACATGACACATTTCTCTACATTTGACATCACATGCACATCAAAAGAAAAGGCTTGGTGTGTGCGTGCGTCAAGCTGTGCTGCGGCCAGCACTTCCTTTATTGTTTGTGAAAGTCGCAGGGATTTGAATTGAACAAAAAAGGCGCGGAGGGAGTGAAAGGGCCTTCAATGCTTGCTAATACCATCCTGACCTCTGCACTCCTGCGCTTCTACGGACCGCTTTGCTCGAAGCAACACACCCCAACTCAAGCAGGCTGATATCACCACGTGCACATCCCTGCAACAACCTCCTTCCCCGTTTCTAATAGGCTAATGCTAACGGCTAGCTAGCTTGTGTATCTTATTTTCGATTAATTCCAGGAAGAAATATAGTACAAAGAGGTCAATTGTAACATTTGATGCCATATGAAAGCATTACAGTTAGTAAATGGATCTCAAACCAACTTTAATGTTAAAAAATAAGCTTTTAGAAAGGAACTGGCTCACCTTACACGCCGCCATTTTGGGGACATACAATGGCTTCTAATGGGTTATGGCTAACAGCTAGATAGCTTGTGTATTTTATTTTCGATGAATTCCAGGAAGAAATATTGTAAGAAGAGGTGAATTGTAACATTTGACACCATATTTAAACATTACAATTACTAAATGGATCTCAAACCAACTTTCATGGTAAAAAATAAGCTTTTTGAAAGGAGCTGGCTCACCTGACACGCCGCCATTTTGGGGACATACCATGGCTTCTAATGGGTTATGGCTAACAGCTAGCTAGCTTGTGTAGCATGTTTACTAGGAAGAAACATTGTAAGAAGAGGTGAATTGTAACATTTGACACCATATTTAAGCATTACAGTTACTAAATTGATCTCAAACCAACTTTCGTGGTAAAGAATAAGATATTATTTAGCTTTTATTTTATTTTGGGGACACACCATGGTGACGGATGGGGGATCGGCAGCTCTTTAGCGCCGCCCTAGTGGCTCCCTGGAGCTTTTTGAAAAATGTTTAAAAATGAAAAAAAGATGGGGGAGGGAAATACATTTTTTGTTTTAATATGTTTTCTGTAGGAGAACAAACATGACACAAACATTTTAACGTTTTCCAATGTTGTAAAAATGTGTAGAGTAAATATTGAATTTCATCATTTCTGTCAACGAAGAATTGCGTCATAGCCTGCGACACACGTTTCTATCAGCAGGGCGGGATGCCGGGCAGGTGGCTGTTGTAAACCAACCGGCGGCTGTGTGATGGGCCATGCATCCCAAAGGGAAAAAAAGAAAAATAACTCAGGAGAAAAGAGGATTAAACGTTTTTGGACCGAATCATTTACATTCATCGCATTCATTGCATTCATCTTCAATGCCCGATGTTGACAAGCTGACCAGTCATGTCCGAAAACAGAAGTGACATTAAACGGGTAAGAACACAATCCTGTCATAAGCACAAATTTAGTAACAAAGTGGTTGTTTTTATAAAGTGATTTTCGTCAGTATATATTTGTAATGACACTTATAATATTATTGTGTTTTGTTGCTCGTGTCCGAGTGTTACAGGCATTTGCCTTGGGCAGCTATGTAGGGTGGACTTGCATGAACTTTGAACCAGGAAGTTCGTTCGGCTGCTGTTTTATTTTTATGAATGCAGGCTGCGTTTTGTTATGCACGTTCGATTTTGTTGTTGTTTTTTTCGAATCCTCAAAATAAAAATTACATCAAAAATCGGATTTTTAAAATTTAATCAAAGCAACGAAACATAATTTATTAATATTGTAATGAAGTTAAACTTGAGGCGACATCTATGACAGAGTAGTCACGTGGTGCGTCATTCCCTACAGGATGTGCTGCAGGGAAAATAAACATTTAATCATGAAGGCTCATTATGTTTTGATTGTAGGCTAATATAGCTAATATAGATACATAGAGCATGTGTTGCCTTCATTATAAGGCTTTGAATTTTTTGCTGCTCCAGACATTTGTTTTTTTTTTTGGTCCGATATGGCTCTTTCAACATTTTGGGTTGCCGACCCCTTAGTTAAGGCTATAAAAGCTAGCTAGCTTGTGTAGCATATTTTATATAAAAATATTGAGTGGATCTACAAGTCAAGTCAATTGATGAATAAATGATTTCCGTACAAAACTGTTGTGTATTTCTTACACAAGCGTGTACAGACACACACATTCGTCACTCGGGCAACAGTGGCGTTACAACTCTGAATATAATCAAGCACAGTTTACTCATCCAGACAGAAAACACACTCAGTTACCATGGAGACACAGGAGGAATGTTCTGCTGTTAATACTATGGTAGGACAAATAACACCACCATCGACTAGTGGTGTTCAAAGTGCGGACATGGGGGCTATTTGTAGCCCAGAGCTGATTTTTATTGGCGTATAACACATTATAAAAATATAATTTAAAAAGTTGCCCATTTTGCTGCATAATAATGCACGGCCCCATCTTGTGATTGTGTTGCCGTTCATCCACAACCACCAGTGGATGTTTTGTTATGATAATAATGACAACAAAAATGTTGTCATTTTTGTGCAGATTATAAATGAGCGTGCCATTCATCCACAAGCACCGCCCCATGTCCCAGCATAATCATGCATGGCCCCACGTCGTGCCGTTCATCCACTAGCATCAACTCATGTCCCAGCATGATGATGCACGGCCCCATGTTGTGCCATTCATCCACTAGCATCACCTAATGTCGCAGCGTAGCAACGCACGCCCTTATGTCATCGTTTTCGTGCAGTTCATACACAAGCACCAGATCACGATGCAGCACGATAATGCACGGCGTGCATAAAAATGAAATATCAATCTTTATTGTTGCCATAGGTGGTTGCTATGGTCGAGAAGGACTTTATTTCACGAGTGCGTACACATCCAAAAACAATGTGCATCTGTCTTCAAATCAAAAAAATGTGGGAGGGGTGCTATTAATCGGGGTTGTTTCTTCATGCGCTCGGCTGCGAGCACACATCGTCTCCTTGGATTGGTCACTTTTGAAAAGGTCTGCGTCCAAGCTGGCGCCGCCACGGGAGCCTTCCTGATGCCACAGCGACGTTGCCTAGCACTCAGAGGTCAAACACTCGCCCACGGGGGAGGTATGGAAGGTGGGGAGGTTTGGTGGGGTGGGGGGGCATGGATGACAAATAAACGTTGCTGCATATGCTCTCACAAGCACTGGGATAAACTATAGCATTATGTTGAATGGATGATAGGGGGTTAAATGGAAGAAGCTCGCTGGTTATGCTGGGTGGCGCCCGCTCAGTTCTGGGAGCAGTACTTCCAGAAACATACTGTTGAAGAAATACCATCAATTCAGGCTGGAGACCAAACATTCTAAATTCTCAAACAAGGGTGGGCAAACATTTTCACTTTAGAAATGTGGGCCAGGGACGACGGGGGCATGCGTTTATGTGTACCACCGTATCATGACTAAGCGAGATTGTCCATCCTTTCTGGACCCAGGTCGTGGGGGCGGCAGTGTCAGTAGTGTAGCCCAGATTTCTCAATCTCTGGCCAACTCGTGCAGTTCAACCTGAAGACCAGCTTTGAGACATAACCCCTCAAGTGTGTCATAGGTCTTCCCCAGGGCCTCCTCACTGGGGAGGCATCCGAACTAAACCCCCGTGTATTTAGAAAATAGTACTGCAAATCACCGGGGACAGCTTTGGTGTTCTGTATGTTTGCCCACCCCCGGGTTGAAAGCCTGACATTTTTACCTCTTTTGTTAGTCTTCTTGGGTTGCGGTGGGAGGGACTTCCGGAAGTTCCGACCAGTCAGGCTGGGAACGAGGACGTCGGCGCTCGCTCTGGATGCGGTGCTGTCATCAGCTGCTGGGGTGACGGTGCTGGGAAACACTCCAACCTTAATGCAGCAACAAGAGTGACAATAGAAAAGTGAGCAGTGTATGTTAGCAGTGTTAGCATTAGCATTCACACTTGAGAGATGACTGAAAAGTCTTTTATACGAGATGCTTGAGAGGAGGCTGCATCGGGGGGCTGACCGATCGGTTTTGTCTTAAAGGCTAACTACCCCTCAGGAAGACCTGACCTTGCGGTCTTTGTTGTCTCTTTTAGTGGCGGACCTCGGTCTGCTCGTTTGAGGTGTGTATCAGGGATCCTGACTAGTGCATGGTGGGCCGCCCACCGGGGTTTTTTTTTTTTTTTTACATGTCTCTGGCTCCTGGGCTCTGGGTTCATAGACTGGAATGGTGCTGGGTTTCTCGGTGTGCTCTCCAGCCTACGTCCACCCCTGCCTCTGGTGGTCTGGATTGGGTCCTCTGTGCCCCAGTGTTGATGTTGCGCCTTAGCGATGATATCTAGTGGCATACCCAAACACTAGCATGCTGGTCTAGCAAGTGTCTCTGCCCCAAGTATCTATACCAGGGGTGGGCAAACTACGGCCCGGGGGCCACATGCGGCCCACCAAGCGTTTAAATCCGGCCCGCCAGTTGAAGTATTTCAACTTTTAACATACCAGCTGGCAACATGACTTTCAAGTCGGATGTCTTATTCAGTAAAAAAAAATAAATAAATAAATAAAAAAAGATGTTTAAAGATGTTTAAAGTGCTCCTGAAAAAAAGGAAATGAGAACATATAGCTGATAGTATGACAATTAAAATTAGACAAATAATTCACGGCGTAAAATTATAAAAATTATAAAAATTATAAAAATTATAAAAATTATAAAAATTATAAAAATTATAAAAATTATAAAAATTATAAAAATTATAAAAATTCTTAAAAAATTTAAAATTATAAGCAAAAAATCGTGTGTGTTAAATATATGTTCTGGCCCCCCGCACAATTTTGTTAACTCAATGCGGCCCATGAGTCAAAAAAGTTTGCCCACCCCTGATCTATACTGTGTTCTCTACTACTTAAAATAAAAGTACAATACAGAAGGTGTCAGTCGAGATTGGAAAGATATAATAAAAAAAAAAAGACCTACCACTTTATTTTTTCGTCCTGCATTTCTGCCATTTGCTGTAATAAAAAAAACACATTAACTGAGATGTTATAGCATAATATCATCATTTCATACTGGAGAATAAAAAGTATACATATAAACACAATAAGCAATCTTACATTTTCCAAGTAGTACCAGTGAAGTACCCGTGAGTCAGGGAAACTTGACTTTTTGCCGAGTACGCATGAGTTAGCGAAACTGGAACAGTGAGTCAGTGAATGTTGAGTATTTGATGAGTACCCGTGAGTCAGTGAAACCTGAGTTTTCGTCGATTACCCGTGAATCAGTGAAACCTGAGTTTTTAGTTGATTACCCGTGAACCAGTGAAACTCAAGTCTTTGCTGAGTATCTCTAAGAGAGTGACTCTCCAGTCTTGACTGGGTATCTATGAGTCAGTGAAACTTGAGTTTTCATTGAGTACCCGTGAGTCAGTAAAAAGTTGCATCATTATCAAGTACCTGTAAGTCAGTCTTTGCCAAGTCCCCTTGACTCGGTGATATTCAAGTCTTCACCGAGTACCTGTGAGTGAGAGCTGCAGCAGTCTTTGTCAAGTACCAGTGTGTCAGTTCAACTCGAGCTTTTGCCGAGTACCTGTGAGTCAGTGAAGCATCAGTCTCTGTCGAGTACTTGTGAGTCAGTGAAAGTGGCTTCTTCCCCAAGTACTCGTGAGTTGGTGAAACCTGAGTCTTTGCCAAGTATCCATGGGTCAACAAAACTTGATTTTTTGTTGAGTACCTGTGAGTCAGTGAAGCATCAGTCTCAGTCGAGTACTTGTGAGTCGGTGAAAGTCGCTTCTTCCCCAAGTACTCGTGAGTCGGTGAAACCTGAGTCTTTGCCAAGTACCCGTGGGTCAACAAAACTTGAATTTTTGTTGAGTACCTGTGAGTCAGTGAAGCATCATTCTCTGTCGAGTACTTGTGAGTCAGTGAAAGTGGCTTCTTCACCAAGTACTCGTGAGTCGGTGAAACCTGAATCTTTGCCACATACCCGTGAGTCAGTGAAACCTGAGTCTTTGCCAAGTACCCGTGAGTCAGTTCAACTCGAGCTTTTCCCGAGTACTTGTGAGTCAGTGAAAGTCGCTTCTTCCCCAAGTACTCGTGAGTCGGTGAAACCTGAGTCTTTGCCAAGTACCCGTGGGCCAACGAAACTTGAGTTTTTGTTGCTTCACTGACTCACAGGTACTCATCAGTCTTAGTCGAGTACTTGTGAGTCAGTGAAAGTCGCTTCTTCCCCAAGTACTCATGAGTCAGTGAAACCTGAGTCTTTGCCAAGTACCCGTGGGTCAATAAAACTTGAGTTTTTGTTGAGTACCTGTGAGTCAGTGAAGTATCAGTCTCAGTCGAGTACTTGTGAGTCAGTGAAAGTCACTTCTTCCCCAAGTACTCGTGAGTCTGTGAAACCTGAGTCTTTGCCAAGTACCCGTGGGTCAACAAAACTTGAGTTTTTGTTGGGTACCTGTGAGTCAGTGAAGCATCAGTCTCTGTCGAGTACTTGTGAGTCAGTAAAAGTCGCTTCTTCCCCAAGTACTCGTGAGTCGGTGAAACCTGAGTCTTTGCCAAGTACCCGTGGGTCAACAAAACTTGAGTTTTTGTTGCTTCACTGACTCACAGGTACTCATCAGTCTTAGTCGAGTACTTGTGAGTCAGTGAAAGTCGCTTCTTCCCCAAGTACTCGCGAGTCAGTGAAACCTAAGTCTTTGCCAAGTACCCGTGGGTCAATAAAACTTGAGTTTTTGTTGAGTACCTGTGAGTCAGTGAAGTATCAGTCTCAGTCGAGTACTTGTGAGTCAGTGAAAGTCCCTTCTTCCCCAAGTACTCGTGAGTCTGTGAAACCTGAGTCTTTGCCACGTACCCGTGGGTCAGCAAAACTTGAGTTTTTGTTGAGTACCTGTGAGTCAAGACTTTGCTGAGTATCTGTAAGTGAGTGACTCTCCAGTCTTGGCTCGAGTTTTCGTTGAGTACTGATGTGTCAGTGAATCTTTGCGGAGGCCTCTTGACTCTGTGATATTCAGTGAAACCCGAGTCTTTGCTGAGTACCCATGAGTCAGCAAAACACAAGTTTCGGTGAGTCAGTGCCTTTGTTGAGCACCTGTGAGTCAATGAAACTTGAGTTTTTTCCAAGTACCCGTGAGTCAGTGAAACTGGAGTCTTTGTCAAGTACCCATGAGGTGAAACAGATCCATTCGGTATACATGATTTATGGGAAAATTAGCTTTTGGAACGGATTCATTACGAAAGCGTGGTACGGCTGTGGAGCGATGAGTGTCAAGTGTGAGAATATGAACCTCTCGGAAGGAAGGTCATCCGTGTGCTCAGTGTACTATTAAAAGTCCGCTGCATCTCCTCCAGGACTGACATCATCTTCCGCATCTGGGCCCGCTTTTCCGGACCGTCTGGCCCAGGGTGGGTTCTCATGGCGGCAGTAAACGTCCTGGAGGTGGTTCTATCGGCTCTCCTCGCGCCTTCTCCTCTGCCATTCCAGCGCCATTGTTTGAGGATCTGGCTCTGACCCGGGGTTGGAGGCTTCGGTGGTACGGCTGACAAATGAGTCAGACTGGAATGAAGCTCCGGAGTGTACAGACGTTCTAAAGAAGTGGAGAGAGAGACCATATGGATGGGCGGTGATTCTTGTAGATGTGACAGAAAATACAAGCTAGTAGGGAAGGTACTAGTAGGTACCTCTGATTGGGTTGAGACATGTACAAGTAGTACGTAAAATGTGTTGTTCTGGGGAAAAGTGGGGATTTTTGGGACAAGAAAAATTGTTGCCCTGAAGTTATGAAAATGATGGTACATTTTCAATAAGAAGATGACAAGAAATGTTGTCTGGAAATGTGAACGTGTCAAAGGAAGTGTCCATTTATCAACAATGAGAGTATAGCAGGAGATGTTGTGTGTGTTTGTGTGTGAATGCTGAAGCTGAACCAGAAATGCTGCATGGAAAATGTGGACTTTTGGGAAAAGAGGCAATTTAGAAGATGTGGAAAATTGTTTTCCTGAATGTTTTGATGTTGGGATTAGAGTTGGGGTTAGACATGGTTGGGTTTGGGTTAGCTTTGGTTAGGGATAGGGGTTAGACATGGTCGAGGTTAGCGTGGGTTAGGGTTACTGTACGTTAGGGTTATAGTAGGTTAGGGTTAGACATGGTTGGGTTTGGGTTAGCTTTGGTTAGGGATAGGGATTAGACATGGTCGAGGTTAGGGTTAGCGTGGGTTAGGGTTAGACGTGGTCGGGGTTCGGGTTAACGTAGGTTAGGGTTAGACACGGTCTGGGTTAGTGTAGTTTAGGGTTAGTGTGGGTTAGGGTTAGATGTGGTCAGGTTAAGGTTAGCTTTGGTTAGGGATAGGGGTTAGACATGGTCGAGGTTAGGGTTAGCGTGGGCTAGGGTTAGATGTGGTCAGGGTTAGGGTTTCTGTACGTTAGGGTCAGCGTAGGTTAGGGTTAGACGTGGTCGGGATAGGTTAGGGTTAGCATTTGTTTGGGTTAGGGGTTAGATGCGGTTAGGGTTAGATGTGGTCGGGATTAGGGTTTACATAGGTTAGGGTTAGCGTTTGTTAGGGTTAAGGGTTAGATGCGGTTAGGGTTTAGACGTGGTCGACGTTGGGGTCAGCATAGGTTAGCGGTTAGACGTAGTCGGGATTAGGCTTAGTATAGGTTTGGATTAGATGTAGTTGGAGTTAGGGTTGGCGTAGGTTAGGGTTAGATGTGGTCAGGGTAAGGGTTAGCGTATGTTAGGGATAGATGTGGTCGGGTTAGGGTTAGCGTAGGATAGGGTTAGATGTGGTCGGGTTAGGGTTCGCTTATGTTAGGGTTAGACGTGGTTGACGATAGGGTTAGATGTGGTCGGGGTTAGGGTTAGCGTAGGTTAGGGTTAGACGTGGTTGACGATAGGGTTAGCGTAGGTTGGACGTGGTCGACATTAGGGTCAGTGTAGGTTAGGGTTAGACGTGGTTGACGATAGGGTTAGCGTAGGTTAGGGTTAGATGTGGTTGACGTTAGGGTTAGCGTAGGTTGAACATGATTGACATTAGGGTCAGCGTAGGTTAGGGTTAGATGTGGTTGACGTTAGGGTCAGCGTAGGTTGAACGTGATTGACATTAGGGTCAACGTAGGTCAGGGTTAGACGTGGTTGACGTTAGGGTTAGTGTAGGTTAGACGTGGTCGACATTAGGGTCAGCGTAGGTCAGGGTTAGAGTCGCTAAGGGTCCTTCATCCTTACCCCGGTCAGTGGGCGCCGCCCCTCCTCCACGGGTCGCCAGAGCCAGTGCCATGACAATGATGTTGAGTAGCGACGTGGTTTTCCAGAGCATCTCGGGTGTCGCCAATCACGTCAGAAACATGAAAAGTCAAATAAGGAAGTGATTTGGGGCGGGATTCTTTGGTTTGATCTTATTGCCGAGACGCTCCATCGGTTGTCAGCATTTCTACAATATTTTCTGTCCTTTTGCCGTGAATTTGGATGTTCCTTTGAAAAAGGAAGTATTTCAACCCGGGGAAGGTGCTCGTCGATGTAAGGATGGATTTAAATACTTTAGTTCTCCTTCGAGGAATGCGCCTCTTGAAGAAGAAGGCTTGTCGAGCGTTTGCCGTTCCCCTTCCACGGCGTCGCCTTTTTAAAAATCTGCCTCGGAAAGACAGAGCGGCGACATGGCCGTGGACCAATGGGTCGGCGCGGATCCGCCCCTTCGCTTCTCAAAGACTCGGTGACATTTGAGTATGGTGGCGGTGAGCTTTGAGTCCAAATGGTTTTGTAAATGTGTGTTTAGGCTTTAAAGTGTTTGGGGGGGGGCAGTGATTAGGTGCTTCTTAACATGTTTGCTCGGACCACAGTGACAGAAAGACCCTCTGACGCAGGAGGACACGCAAGGCAAATACAAATACCTTCACAACACCACGCGTACACAAACGCACGCCATCCCGGGACGAAAGGTTGCCGCGCACACACACCGGAAAACAAAGCAGACGTGTGATGCGCATTAGACGGCGTCCAAAGTACACACCAGGCCATTCATAGCGAGTGACGATGTCAGGGTCCCCAAGAAGCTCCTTTTGGGAGGGAATCAAAAGAAATGATATTTACAAGTATTCACTACGTGTGTGTGTGTGTGTGTGTGTGTGTGTTGCTGGGAGAATAGAATTTCCCTTGTGAACATCCACTCATTCATTCCTGCGCTCTGTAAAGAAAGCGGGTTGGGAGGGGTTGGGGGTCAACAGGAAGTGAAGGACCAAGAGCAAATTAGTCGTCTCTCGTTTATAAGCGGTTCATTGCTAACAGACTTAGATCATTTCTTTCACGTATCATCTTAGTAGCTACAGCATCGCATCATCATTAGAGCCCTCCAGACAGTAAATAACATCCCTATAGCCAACTCTTCGGCTGCAAGGCCTCG
This sequence comes from Doryrhamphus excisus, assembly GCF_030265055.1. Taxonomy (NCBI): domain Eukaryota; kingdom Metazoa; phylum Chordata; class Actinopteri; order Syngnathiformes; family Syngnathidae; genus Doryrhamphus; species Doryrhamphus excisus. The sequence continues at coordinate 10,455,271 of NC_080475.1, read as the reverse complement.
AGGGTGAGCTAACATTAGCCAGCTAGCTAGTTAGCTTCAAGACGGCAAAATCTACAACAGGGTATTTGTGCCATATTTTAAAAAATCTGAGATTTCAAGGACAAAGTTGTAAATTAGCAAGAAAAAAGTCGGAAATGTATTCTTGGAAATGTACGTTTTTTATTTCTTGTACATTTACTAATATATGGCTTTTTCACATAAATGTACAACTTTTTTTCTTCTTAATTTACTTTTTTCTCTCCATTTCTTTTTTCTCGTAAAAATAAATGTGACTTTTATTCTCATAAATTTACTTTTTCTGTACATTTACGACTGTTACTTTAAAAAAAGCATACATATTTTTATTTTATTTTATTTATTTTTTTTACAAAAGTGGTTCTATTCCTGTGTCGTTTTTTTCATGAATTTACATGAATTCTCATACTTTTTTTTGTGTAATATGTATGGGAATCATAGTCATAAATTGATGTGAAACTTTTTCTGATAAATTTAGCATTTTTTGTGTAAAATTCTTGTAAATTTCTCGCAAATTTACACGGAGGAGAATTGTCCAATTTGTACTCTTGTAAAAGTAAATGTACAATATTTCTCATTTTCTCATAAATGTAGGTTTTGTAACTTGTGAATTTCAGATCGTTATTCTTGCAAAGTTATGGCTTTTTTTCTCGTAAAGACTTTTTGTGGTAAATTTATGATTTAATTTCGAAGATTGTTCTTTCTTTTTTTTTTGGAAAACTTGCAACATATTGCCTTTTATCTCGTACATTTCTGACTTATTTAAATTTACGACTTTTTTCTTGTAAATTTATTTTTTTTTCTAAATTTATAGCATTGGCTGGGAGGAGAACATTATACTTCTAAGGTTATAATCTAAGTTTTTTTGTTCTTTTCATGTAATAATAATATGTTTAAGTGTGTCATTGTGTCTCCGCATTGACGTGACTTCATATGTTCAATACATAAAGTGTCCATTAGAGGGCAGTGTTCGTCTTTCCAAGACCTCCATGCTGCAGCTCACGCTTCAATCTTCTTAGCTTACTGGTCAAACATTTGGGATCATAAATAAACATTTCTATTCTATCTTCCTAATTATTCTTTATAGTTATAGTAATCATGACAGACAAAAAAAAAGTAATTTTTAGGTGTTTGACCCCAGCTGGGCTTGTGGATAGAATATTCCTTGCCAAAACCACAAATGCATTTTTCTACAGCAGGAAGTCTCCTAACCCTAACTCTAACTCTAACCCTAACCCTAACCCCAACCCCAACCCCAACCCCAACCCCAACCCTTGGATGAGTCATCTTTCTGTCTTTCTGGGGTGGGGCTTGGTTTTGAGGTTGGGGTTGTGGTTGAGAATATGCTTGGGGTTAAGGTTGGGGTTGGATTTAGGGCTTTTAGGGCTCGGGTTAAGATTAGGGATAGGGCTGAGAATGGGGACTAAGGTTGAGGATGGGATTGGTTTTAAGATTGGGGGGTACGGTTGGTGTTCAGGTTGGGGATGGAGTAGGGATAAGAGTTGGGGTTAGGTGGGGATGGAGTCGGGGCTAGATTTGGGGTTAGATTTAGGGGTTAGTTGGAGATGGGATTGGGGTTAGGGTGGGGATGAGGATGGGGGTGGGAGTTAAGGTTGGGGATGGGATTGTCTTAGGGTTGGGGGTACGGTTGGTGTTAAGGTTGGGACTAGAATTGGGGTTAAAATTGGGTTTTGTATACAATTAGCGTTTTAGGTTTGGGGATGGGTTCGGGCTGGGGTTTAGGTTCGGGTTGGATTTCGAGCTGCTGTCAAGTTCGAGGACTTTATTCTTCTCAAATGACTTCTGATTTGTCCATTTTTGCTGTGGTTGGATTTTCTTGTTAAATGATATTATTAGAATGTGCCAAAAAAAAAAAAAAACAGCCGCGGGCTGCAAATGGCCCCCCCGGGGCCGCACTTTGGACACCCCTGGCCTAGTGTACTCTCTAGAAGAGGCAGGCATGCGATCAGACTAAAACGATGGCGGGCCCTGTGACGGGGAGGAAGAAGAGAGCACCCGTGGGACAAAAGGAAGGTCACAAATACAAATATAGTGTGTGTGTGTGTGTGTATGTGTGTGTGTGTGTGTGTGTGTGTGTGTGTGAGAGAGAGAGAAAAAAGGAGTGAGTGATTTGTTTTCAGTGAAAGGTGAGGCCACTTAGCTGCGGCGTGGAGCTACAGTGGAATCTATTACAGTGTGTCAAAGGAAACACGAGAAGGGCACGACTTCAAAGTGTGTGTGTGTGTGTGTGACGTTGGTAGCCGCTATGCTCGTTGATTTGACGCCGTTTGTGTGATTGTTTATGTGTGCATTATATTAGTTGCATTAAGTATATTAATAGCATTAAATATTGGGAGACAGAGTCTGTCCATGGTGTCCTGGGTCTTCCCCGAGGCCTCCTACTGGTCCTACCGGGAGACGTCCCGACTAGATGGCCGAGCCACATCATCTGGCTCCTCTCTTGTACTGGAAGTTTCTCTGCCGGATGACAGCGCCCTTATCCCTAAGGGGACTCAACCCAACCCGCCATCTTGTCCTTGGGTCACTACCCAAACCTCACGACCATAGATGAGGGTAGGAATGTTGATCCTTTGGGCTCAACTACTCATCTACTTGACGCCAACAAGCAGAGTCCGCATCACAGATCTACCTGTACATCACTCGTGAACAAGACCCCAAAGTCAGGTCAGGTCAGGATTTTCCAGGAGAGAACCAAGGTCACGGCTCCATGGAGCCAGCAGGACCACGTTGTCTTCAAAAAGCAGGGACTCAATCCTGCAGCCATCAAACCAAAACCCCAGAACCAGAACACCCTGGCTGCGCCTAGAAATTCTGTCCATAAAAATAAAGGGCAGCCCTGGCGGAGTCCAACCCTCATCGGAAACCGGTCAGACAGGGAAGGAACAGCCTGAATTCGGTGGTCCCATAGACTGTATTCCCCGATTCCTCGAGGAACATGAATGCCTTCTCCGCCAATTCAAGGGCAACGCCCCACATGATGCCCACAGCAGCCAGGGCCTTGAGGAACTCCGGGCAGTTTTCTTCCACCGAGGAGTTTTTTGACCACCTCGGCAACCTCAGGCCCCAGGCACTACTTCCTCATTGGAAGCCGTGTCAGTGGGATCGAGGAGGTCTTTGAAGTATTCCTACCACCAGTCCATAACACCTCGAGCGGAGGTCAGTACCCCACCATACACGGTGTTGACAGGGTACTGTTTCCCCCTCGGCGGTCCAGAATCTCTGAGACACTCCGATTTTTTGCCTCAGCGTCCGCCAGAGTCCCAGACCGCTTGGCCTCCTGGTACCTGTCAGCTATCTCTCGAATCCCATGGGCCAAAAAGACACAATAGAATTCTAGAACTCTTAAGCTGGACGGCACTCTGCACTGCCGTCCACCAACGGGTTCCGGGATTACCGCCATGACGGGCACCGACCACTTCACGGCTGCAGGCACAGAACACGGACCACCACCTCCCCTGGGAACGTAGTCCAAGCAGAGTTGAAACTCTGGCAGACTTTCCCAACAGACCCTCACAATGTGTTTGGGCCTGCCGGGTCTGACTGGCATCCTCCCCCCATCTTGGGAGTCAACCCCCCACCAGGTGTTGATCAGTTGAAAAAACAAGTAAAAAAAAGTGTATTTAAAAAATACGAGAAGGATCTTTGACAGTAATTGAGTAGGCTGATGAGCGTGTGATGAAAGTGGTGTATCTGAGAGGACTCGGTGTCAGCATTTGGGTGGGTGGGGAGGGGGGGGGGGTGGCCGGGTCCAGGAGGGAGGCGATGCCAGTAGATGGATGTGAAAACAAGTGAGTAGACTGACAGCCAGGGGAGCCATTGATCCTCCGCCATGCTCCCTCCATCCAATCCCGCCTTCCATTGGCAGAAGACAGATAGTGTTTAGGTGGCCTGTATTGGATTTATGACTTAATGGCCTTGCCAGGATGAGACAGATGGAGAAATAAGGAAGACCAGAGGCCAGGGGGAAAAGATCTGGACGTCAAAGAGACAGGACAACGTGGTAATATTTTATTACGAGCTTTTACAAAGGATTTTATCAAACCGGGGGGGTGTCCAAAGTGAGGCCCGGGGGCCATTTGACGCATTCTAAAAATATAATTTCACAAGAAAAGAGAAAATAGCAAAAATAATGTCATTTTAGTTAAATAGAGTTGCAATATAAAGTAAAAATTTGTTATTTTTTGTCGTAATTTATTCCTGTATTATTGGGGCAGGGGGTCATTTGTGGCGGCAAATTAAAAATGTATATTTAATCTGAGTGGTGGGCGGAGATCTATGGGGGGGGGGGGGTTGGAGGATGTAATTTTATCAGGATGACAGGGGATCAATGGTGACTGTCTCACACACACTCACGTGTATTTAAGCCAAGATGCATGTCTTGTAAGGAAGGGAAGGATGTACGTAACATCTAAAAGGACGAGGAGGACAATGTCTCCTCATCTTCCTTTTTTCTGAATATACTGCTTGTTTTTAACCCATATGGAAACTGTAAACATGTGTGCTAAATTTACATTAGAGTACATGAAGTCACTTTTTTTACAGCCTTAACCCATAAGAAGCCATGTTGTGTCCCCAAAATGGCGGCGTGTCAGCAGGAAAGCTAGCTCATTTCCTAAAGCTGATTTTATGCCACAAAAGATAATTTCAATCAATCATTTAACGACTGTAATGTTTTAATATGGTGTCAACTATGACAATACACCTGTTATTAGTAATATTTCTTCCATGATTCATAACAAAAAAATGCTATAGACACTAGCTAGCTTTTATAGCCTTAACCCATAAGAAGCTATGTTATGTCCCCAAAATGGCGGCGTGTCAGCAGGAAAGCTAGCTCATTTCCTAAAGCTGATTTTATGCCACAAAAGATCATTTTAATCAATCAATTTAACAACTGTAATGCTTTAATACGGTGTCAACTATTACAATGCACCTGCTATTAGTAATATTTATTCCATGATTCATAAAAAACATGCTATAGGCACAAGCTAGCTTTTATAGCCTTATCCCATAAGAAGCTATGTTGTGTCCCCAAAATGGCGGCGTGTCAGCAGGAAAGCTAGCTCATTTCTTAAAGCTGATTTTATGCCACAAAAGATCATTTCAATCAATCAATTTAACGACTGTAATGTTTTAATATGGTGTCAACTATTACAATGCAGCTGTTATTAGTAATATTTCTTCAATGATTCATAAAAAAACATGCTATAGACACTAGCTAGCTTTTATAGCCTTAACCCAAAAGAAGCTATGTTGTGTCCCCAAAATGGCAGTGTGTCAGCAGGTAAGCTAGCTCCTTTTCTAAACATTATTTTATGCCATGAAAGCTCATTTAAGATCAATTTAACAACTGTGATGCTTTATTAATGTGTGGAAATATAACAAGTCAACTATATTTCTTCAATAACTTAATAGAAAACACGCTACAAAAGCTAGCCAGGTTTTATAGCTATGGTGTGTCCCCAAAATGCCAGTGCATCAGCAGGTAAACATTATTTTATGCCACGAAAGCTCGTCAACTGTAATGTTTTAATATGCTGTCAACTATTACAATGCACCTGTTAAACATTAGTACTAAGTTATTAGTACTAAACACGCTATATACACTTGCTAGCTTTTATAGCCTTAACCCATAAGAAGCCATGTTGTGTCCCCAAAATGGCAGTGTGTCAGCAGGTAAGCTAGCTCATTTTCTAAACATTATTTTATGCCATGAAAGCTCATTTTAGATCCATTTAACAACTGCAATGCTTTATTAATGTCTGGAAATATAACAAGTCAACTATATTTCTTCAATAACTTCATAGAAAACACGTTACAAAAGCTAGCTAGCTTTTATAGCCATGGTGTGTCCCCAAAATGGCAGCGCATCAGCAGGTAAACATTATTTTATGCCATGAAAACTGGTTTTAGATCCATTTAACAACTGTAATGTTTTAATATGGTGTCAGAAATTACAATTCAACTCTTCAAGGTAGCATTATTAGCTGTGGAGACTCCAGCTATGACTTGTCTAATCAATTTCACGTCTCAGCAAACATTGACAAAGTTATCAGAACACTAAATCTCCACACTGATGGAATTTTGACCTTCAAACATTGACCTCTTTGTGACCCACGCTGCAATTATTAACTCTTGCCCCTTTTTTTCCAGCCAGTGAAAAATTAAAGTCAGGAATATATGAATACGGGCATATTTTGTATTAATATTTTGACTTTATTGTTGTAACGTTGTGATTTTTTTCCGCCACCTAAGTTTCCAAAATATGCAACATCATTATGGTTTCTCATAATATTATTACTTTTTCCTATTTTTTTCTTGATTATTTCAACTTTACGCTACTAAAATGATATTATTTTATTCTCATAAGATTTTGACTTTTTTTCCTGAATATTTTGACTTTATTCTTTATTGTTTTTTTTTGTTGTTGTTGTTGTTTTTTTTTTTTTTACATTTTTTCATATTTTATTTGTGTGTTATTTTGAAGCTGTGTTATAATCAATTCTAATTGATTATATTATTATATATTTTAAATAAATGTATTTAATTGACATTAAATTTCTTTATTTGTATAATTTATCATAATATTAAATATCTTAAATACATTTATTTAACTGAAATTAAATGTTATATCAATTAATTGTATGATTTATTATATGATAAAATATTTTAAATACATTTATTTAACTTAATGAATTAATTCATATAATGTATTATATTATTAAATGTTTATATTATGTATAAAAAAGAAGCGGGAGGCAGCACCTGGGACACCCGTGTGTTATACTATGGTGACTTTTGGTGGTTTTCTGAATGTTTTTGGTATAAAATATCTTCTTACTGATCGCTGCGGTCAGCTAATGTTGCCGCGCACACACACACACACACATTGGCACGGTGGGTAACAAAGAAACATTCCTATTGATTGGGCTTCGAGTTACAGCAAAGAAATATGTACACAGAGCACTAAATAGGTTACACACACACACACACGCTAAAATTCCCTTTGAAAAGGCAAAGACACAAACACACACTGGTCAGTGCAAAGCAGGTTAGCGCCAGCCAGTGAGTGAGTTAGCATCGACAGAGCGTCTACGGCCGTCCGAGCTAACCGCTGCGTAGAAGGCGTTAGAACCCTGCAAGGAATGATGGGGATTTCTTTCAGTCGTGGTGTTGTCGTTCCAGTGTAACTGCCGAGCTTCTTCATTCTGTGTGTGTGTGTGTGTGTGTGTGTGTGTTTGTGTGAGACATCTTTTAGCATCATAAACGTCATAGAGGAGGTCACATGACTAATGCCTCCATTACTCAAATGTGCTGCCACACAGTAACATTAGACAAGAACAAACCATTTCCACTTAGATTGGAAAGATGATTATTGATCTATTTCAAGCAGGTGATGTCCAAAAAGGGCTTGCTGGGGGGGCCTTTTGTGACCCCCGCGGCACAATAGTCACCTTTACACTCCTATCACCCAATATAGTAGACATCTTAAGAGAAAATATGACATATTAGGCATAATAAACCTGTGTACCACCTTCCAAATATACATTTTAACATCATTAGAGCCCTGTAGATATGACATAACACCCCTATAGTCACATTTACACTCCTATTACCCAATATAGTAGACATCTTAAGAGAAAATATGACATATTAGGCATAATAAACATATGTACCACCTTCCAAATATACAGTTTAACATCATTAGAGCTCTCTAGACATGACATAACACCCCTATAGTCACATTTACACTCCTATTATCCAATATAGTAGGCATCTTAAGAGAAAATATGACATATTAGGCATAATAAACCTGTTTACCACCTTCTAAATATACTTTTAACATAATTAGAGCCCTCTAGACATGACATAACACCCCTATAGTCACATTTACACTCCTATTATCCAATATAGTAGGCATCTTAAGAGAAAATATGACATATTAGGCATAATAAACCTGTTTACCACCTTCTAAATATACTTTTAACATAATTAGAGCCCTCTAGACATGACATAACACCCCTATAGTCACATTTACACTCCTATTACCCAATATAGTAGGCATCTTAAGAGGAAATATGACATATTAGGCATAATAAACCTGTGTACCACCTTCCAAATATACATTTTAACAATATTAGAGCCCTCTAGACATGACATAACACCCCTATAGTCACCTTACACTCCTATTACCCAATATAGTAGACATCATAAGACATATTAGGCATAAGTAAGAGTGGTGCTGGTGCGTGTTTAGCAAGTTGTTGGTTGGGAAGCTCAGGGAAGAAGGTTCTTGTTACGTTGGGACAAGGTCAAAGCTTGAGGGCGACAGACATCGTATGATGTGATTACACGACCTTGATAGCGACTCACAGAGAACATCTGGATTTGACAGATTTGGTTGTTGAACCATGACACACGTCAACCGCAATCACACTCAATACGCACACTCGCACACACACACACACACACAGTGTGTGTGTCCATAATAATAATACATCAGATCCACCTTGATTGGAGCAGAGCTAAAATCAAAAGCACCCGGCCGCCCCATCAGCCTCGGCCAAATCCAATCCCTGCTCCATACCCGGCCTGATTGATCGGCTTCCAATCCTATTGCGTCTCTCACTTGAGGGAGGGGGGGAGGACAAAGGAGAGATGGCAGCAGTAGAGAAGTAATTGAGAGAGATGGAGAATTTGTGGCGTGGAAGACAGACAGGGAGAACCAGAGTATGTATGCATATATATTTGTATAACAATTTACTAACGATAATACATACAAATATCATAGGAGTCAAAGATCATCTCCACGACAGGAGCAGTACATTTCAATTCTTTAAATTCTGTTTGTGTTTGGGGTTTTTTCAGGAGTCAAAGATCATCAATATAACAGGAGCACCACTTTTAACTTTTCATAAACATACACTACTTCTAATAAAGAAATAACGACTGTCATGTTCTACTGTAAGGATATACACTAGTCAAAGATCCTCTATATGACAGGAGTGCTCTGTCATTGTGAAGGAGCGAGCACGGGGGGGGGGGGGTTGGTAAGGAGCATGATATATGACTATTATTCATCATATCTCCTCTTTCTCACGCAGCCATAAAGATAAAGATTACACGCCTCCACACGGCCGTCTAAACTCCAAAGGTGGCCTCGACGTCCTCAACAAGACCCCACCCGGACCCGCCGCCCGCCTCACTCCTGTGCCGGAACAGCGGGTGAGTGAGCATGCATGGCTTATTCAGCCTTCTTATTATTAAAATCAATAATAATAATAATAATAATAGTAATAATAAAAAACATTTTGAGGATGAACTCATCGTATGATTTCATTTTAATAGCATAGAGTTGAAATATTCAAGAAAAAATACATTACATACAAATTCATTTTATTATTTATTTTTAAAAGTCATAATTAGGGAAAAATATATTACTACTAGATATTTGAAATAGTAGGAAATTTTAAAAAAATCATACTCTAAGGAGAAAAAAGTTGCAATCTATAATATTACTATAATACGATAATATTATAGTATAATATTATATATGAATATAATAATATTATAATAGTATAATATTACTATAATATTAAATATTGATAATATTATATAATTAGAAACAGAAGGTTTAGATATTAGAGAAAAAAATATCACAATATCATACGGATTAAGTCAAAATATTACAAAAAGAAGGGAGGTAAAATAGTTGGAAAATAAATACAAAAACATAAAACATGCACATAAAATAAAATGAAAATATTAAAATAATATTGAGGTAAAACAATGCCTTTTTAGTAGCATACAGTGGAGGAAAAATACATTCTAAACAAAATAAAGGGGGCATTTTTGGACAATAACATGGGGGGTAAGGTGGTAACATGATGGGAATAAAGTGCTAATATTAGAGTCCAGAGTAGAGTGGAGTAGAGAGGAGTAGAGTGGAGTACAGTGGTGTAGTGAGGAGTAGCGAGGAGTAGCGAGCAGGGAATGTTTTGCTTGTGTAAAGATGTTAGCAGGTGTTAATGCAGTCAACATGATCTCAATCCAATAGATGAGAGCTACTGCTAAAAGGCCACACACACACACACACACACACACACACACACACAATGACTGCAATCTCCAGCCAATTAACAAGCTAGCGTGTGTGCTACTCGATACACATCCAAAGTGTGCTGCTAGTAAAACACCACACATCCCTTTTTTTTATATTTGGATTATTTGCAATCTCATTTCCTTCTTGAGGCACCTCCTCAAGGACAATTAGGCCTTTAGCCTCATCAATAATACACACCTCACCCCCTTCAATTATTTACTCCCATTGTTGACGTCTCTACGGTGACAAACACATGCAGTCCCTAGTTCTTAGTAGCCATCTAATTTTATTGCCCGAATCAAGCATTTCCAAGCAAAATGAAGTCAAACACAAAAATATGGCACTCAGAAGTCCTGTCAAGTGTAAAGGTGACTATAGGGGTGTTATGTTATGTCTACAGGGCTCTAATTATGTTAAGATTTGTATTTAGAAGATGGTAAACAGCTTAATTAAGCCAAATATGTCTTATTTTCTCTTATGATGTCTACTATATTGGGTAATAGGAGTGTAAAGGTGACTATAGGGGTGTTATGTTATGTGTACAGGGCTCTAATTATGTTAAAATTTCTATTTTGACGATGGTAAACAGCATTATTAAGCCAAATATGTCTTATTTTCTCTTATGATGTCTACTATATTGGGTAATAGGAGTGTAAAGGAGACTATAGGGGTGTTATGTCATGTCTAGAGGGCTCTAATGATGTTAAAAAGTGTATTAAGAAGGGGGTAAACTGGTTTATTATGCCTAATATGTCTTATTTTCTTCTATGATGTCTATTATATTGAGTCATAGGAGATTAAAGGTGAGCGTAGGGGACCACATATCGAATATGTCTTATTTTCTTCTGACATTTGTGTGCTTGTTGATGGAAGACGTGACTGTGGCGCGTCGTGGTCAGTAACAAGGATTCATCCTGTTTCTTTGCTGAGCACAGACAGGAAGTCAGTGTTACTGGATACGAGAGTCACACAAACGCACACGCGCAGCTTTGATGATTGAGCTGATGCTTTGGAAACAAACAAAACGCGAAATAAATATTTGTGCTATTCTTGTCTTTGTGTCCTGTGTGTGATTTTACAGTGAATACAGAATGTTGTTATACAGTATATTCATTTTGTTGTATGCACAATTGGGTTAGGGTTAGTTTAGAGTTAGTTTAGGGTTAGGTTAAGGTTAGTGTACACTTCCAGCCCTTTCCAAATAGCGTGATAGCTAACTAGTATTTATTTGTTAGCATCTTCCAACACGTTCCTGCACTTTTACTCGCCTTCATGGCTTTGTTTTCACGCTGCTAGTTTGTGGACAGGCCCTTGTGTGTGTTTACCTGCCACGTCGTGTTTTCACACAAGCAAACATTTCACTCTGACCCATGGGAAACCTCCGCTCGCGCACACACATGCAAAAAAGGCTGGCACGCTGACCCTGCGAGGCCTCCCGTTAGCGCCGGCTTCGACATCCCAAAGTGACACTCGGGAGGAAAGGCAGCCCAGCGGAACCGAGCCGAGGAAAACACAAACAAAATAACAGCGGCCAGATGCCAAAACAAGAGCGAGAGATCAGCGCTTGCTACCGGCATCCACGCTGCATCTGGACTTTTTATTTCTTTACACAATCATCACCACCCACAAACATTAGCATGCCACACAGCAAACAGGATTTATCTTTATTTCACCAAGGAAAAATAGCCAATTACATTGATTATTTTTGTTATTAAATTCTAATCAATCCAAGCCAATTCAAGTATATTTTATGTTACATTTAAAAATTAATTCAATGTGTTTTTTAAATATTTATTTATTTATTTTATTTATAAACACAATAAAATAATACACATTTTTTTCATGGAAAAAATTAATAATAATAATGTATTTCATAATGATAATATACATTTAAATATGACAAATTAAAGTTAGTGTTATTGTTCATGTATCAGCAATTTCCAAACATGAGGAAAAAAAAGGCACATTCATCATCCAGTGTTTTTTCTTCTTGAATAAAATCACGACCCCCCCAATAAAATCTTTTCTTCCAGCACTGGCTTTGAAGTTACCCGATCGCTGTGTATTAAGTGTCATCAGCGAGCTGTAATTAAAGTCCCGTTAGCCGCCGTTGACGAGGGTGTCTGGTGACACTGCCACGAAGAGTAAGAAGTACCCCCCCCCATAACCCCCCTCCAACCAGGCACGCCACTTTACTCCTTCCTGCCTTTCCTGCACGCTCGTAAGCTTTTCTTTGGCCGTTTTTTGACCACTTTTCTTTTACAGACAAAAACATCAGTCAAAGATCCTCACTCTGTCGTTCTTAAAGGAAATACTACAAAAAAATACGCTAGTCAAAGACCCTCTATATGAGACGAGTGTGAGGATCTGGGGGAAGAAAATGGTAGTCAAAGATCCTCTATATAACAGGAGCACTCTGTCATTTTTAATGACCTATACTGCAAAGTCATAAGTCAAAGATCCTCTGTACGACAGGAGCACTCTGTTGTTCTTAAAGGACCTACTACAAACAAAAAACGCTAGTCAAAGATCTTATGTATATGAGACCAGTGAGGGGATCTGGGGGGAAATGGTAGTCAAAGATCCTCTAAATGACAGGCGTAATCTATCATTCTTAAAGGACATACTGGAAAAAAAAATACACTAGTCAAAGATCCTCTATATGACAGGTGTGTTTGTCGTTCTTAGAGGGCAAGCTGCAAAAAAAAAAAAAGTTAGTCAAAGATCCTCTATATGACAGGAGCACTTTGCTGTTTTTAAAGGACTTACTGCAAATATATACACTAGTCAAAGATCCTCTATATGAGACAAGTAATGCTCTGTCCTTTTTAAGGATCTGGGAAATTAAAATGCTAGTCAAAGATCCTCTGTTGGACACTGGAGTTTTTAAAGACCAACTGTGGAAAAAAATTAGTCATTACCAGGATATAAATATAGTATATGGTATATACAGTATGTACAGTATGAGATGGAAATGGAGTACATACTGTATAGCATATAAGGTGTACAGTATGTACAATATTACATGGTTATAGAGTACATACTGTACAGTATGAGATGTACACAGATTACATATAGCATATATGGTGTACAGTATGTACAGTATGAGATGGATATAGAGTACATATAGCATATATTTGGTGTACAGTATGTACAGTATGAGATGTATACAGACTACATATATCATATATGGTGTACAGTATGTAAAGCAGGTCATGAGCAGGATAGGATAGCCAGGAAGTCATGCCCTACCTGGGAGGTCGGGATGGATGGAGGGCTTCTAATTACAATATGCTCAGCATTCAGCATCATCACTAGGGTGTACTGTACCCTTTTAAAAATATCAAAGAAACTGGAAAGTACAACAAAATAAATCACTTTAGTAGTGTCAGCTTGACATACCAAAAAACACCTTTTTTTACAGTTCTAATATTATACAAATGTCATACTATGGGAATAATGTCATAATATTGTTGGAATAAGCTCATAGTACTATGGGAATAAAGTCCAAAATACTTTGGGAATTAAGTCCTAATATTATGGAAAAACTCAAAAATATTTTTTGGGAAAAAAAAACAAAAAATTATTGGAATAAAGTCAAATTATTGGAAAAATGCAATAAGGAAGAGCAAAAATGGGGGAAAGGAGTGAAGTAGGTATGAATGGGAAGCAGGTGCACCTTGTTGTCCGTGCGGTAACTTGATGATTGTTTTCCGTAGGGAACGCTGCTGCTGTGTGATAATATCGCTTTCTTATGGAGGGAAATAGGAGCGGAAATCTTTAAGCGACAGAGAGGGTCCGCATACATCTCCAGGGCCACTTGGAGGATATTTCTTGGCAGGGTTATTGTTTATCAGTGTCATGTGAGAATGTCTGGCATGGGAGCTGTAAGGTAAAGTCACGGGTGTGGAGGGTGGTTCCCTGGGGCGCACCTGTGCTGCTGGTCACCCATCTGTTGGTCAACAGGAAGATTTAGGAATCACTGGAGGTGTCGCTGGTAGGTTGGATGGTTAGCTTCTTGTTTGATGGACAGATTGACAGGTGAGGTGAGGCAGAAGGTCCTTTGGACAATGATGCTCAGAGATTGTGATCTGAAGTTGGAGCAGGTGGTGGAAAAACCAGAGAGGAGAGGAGTGAAGGTCTAAGAGTGAAGGCTGTCGGGTGGAACTGTGAGGGTGCAAGGGGCAAAGGTTAGGGAGGTACGAGTTTTAGGACTGAGGGTCAACCTGAGTGGTGTTCAAGGACCAAACATATGTATATGACAAGGCTACCTCCCTTTGCATTCAGTACCAAGGGCAGCGACTCCACCCCCTTCCTGTACCACAGTGAACTTACCTCGGAGTCGGGTTTGGAGGAAGCACCTGATAGGCGTGGAGGGGTATCGAGCTGTAACAGTTTTCAAGGGTGGAGAAACGTGGAAGCCATCACCCTTTCCCCATCTCTGCATCTATCTCATACGTCCGTCTCTCTTTGCCCTCCTCTTCTCACCCCGTGTTTGTGTCCTTTGCCCACTGCGGTGGTCTCGGGTTTCTTTAATGGTTCCCAAGATGCACTGTGGCTTTGTGGGAAGGCGTAGGCGTGAGTGACTGTGGGTGTGTGTGTGGCCGGCAAGAGGTGATGCGGTCATTTCTGACACATGAGAGGCTTTTTCATCAGCGGCCAGAAGCTGAGTAAACTGACTCAAAGGCACTTTCCTCTCCAAAGCACTCTTCCTCCGCCTCCGCCCCAGAGAAACCATCCCTCTTCTCAAAGGAAGGAATGTTTTGGAGGAGTATAAGGCACTCTGGTAAATGCACATAAACCAATTTGGTATGCAAGCTAAAGAAGCTAATGTATGTGCTGAAAGCTCTTCTTGATGATGACATGACTGTCTCTGCCTGCTATTCACCGGGGTTCCCATAATCTCAGACCACCAGCAAATTGTACAAAAAAAAAAACGCCAGTCATTGAGGCGCCCACGAGGTGCCTGGTCCAGCTGTCCGTCAATCTGTCTGTCTAGTCCATGTATCCTTCGGTCAGTTCATCTGTTCAGCTGGTCCCTACATCCGTTTGTCAGATCCAGTCCTTCCATCCCATCCATTCGATTGTTTACCCGGTCCCTCCGTCCGTCCAGTCCAATCTGGTCCAATCCAACCGTCTGTCCATCTGATCCTTCTGTCTGATTTCTGGGATTTTTTGGGTCTGTCTATTCCTTCCGTCTAGTCTGGTCCAGACCGTCCATCTATCCATCTGGTCTCTCTGCTATTCTGTCGATCGGTTTAGTCTGGTCCGGGTCGTCCATCCAGTCCTCCGTGCAGCCAACCAGTCCCTCTGTTCGCTGTTCTCTTCGTCCGTCCAGTTTAGTCTGTCCATCTGGTCTCTCCATCTGATTCTTCATTTATTTATCTGTCTGTCCAGTCCCTCCATCCACCCGATCCAGTCTGGTCCATTGCATCCATCTCTTCATCCGATCCTTCTCTCCCATCAGTTTGTTCGTCTGTCCGGTCCTTCCGTTCAGTCTGGTTCAGTCCCTCCATCTATCAATCTGGTCATTCTAGCCATTTGATTCAGTGCGGTCCGAGTCAGCCATCCGGTCTCTCTGTCCGTCTGTCAATCTGGTCTCTCCACTTCTCCGTCCATCCAGCCCTCCATGCAGCCAACCGGTCCCTCTGTTAACTCTTCGTCCATCCAGTTCAGTTTGTCCATCTGGTCTCTCCATCTGATTCTTCATTTGTTTGTCTGTCCAGTCCCTCCGTTCACCTGGTCCAGTCTGGTCCATTGCATCCATCTCTCCATCCGATCCCTCTCTCCTATCAGTTTGTCCGTCTGTCCGGTCCTTCCGTCCAGTCTGTTCCAGTCCCTCCATTTGGTCCGTTTGGCCATTTGATTCAGTGCGGTTCAGGTGAGCCATCCGGTCTCTTGCGGACATCTTGCGGACAACAAAAACAAACATCCTTGGGGTAGCAAATGGTCTCCGGGGTGGCACTTTGGACAATCCTGGACGAGCAGAATCCCCGACTGAGGTCAAGAGAACCCTGATTCCAAACCCTAGACAGGTGCGCCGCCCAGCTCCCCCTGGTGAAGCATTTGGTCCAAACAGGAAACAGACCTATAAAATAAAAGCAGCAAACAGGACAATAACGCCAGAAAAAGATGTAAGCCAAGCAAAAGTATTCGACTGTAAACGTGTTCCACGTATTTTGAATATTTTGCAGATTCAGCATATTTTCATTGGAGTAGATGTTAGCGACGCGGCTCGATATTTTAGCTGGAACTAATCATGGGCCAGTTGGCTGCGGTGACACTGACTGATGCCGATTTCATCATATCTGTGTGTGTGTGTTATGCAAAAATATCACCTCCATCGTGACAACTTGATTACCTCATTGATTATTTTTGGAAATATAAATAAATATTCCCATATTGGTATGTGAGGGTGAAATGGGACATGACCCCGTGTTAATGGAGGGCACGTTTGCATATTTCCAAATGGCTCTGACTGTACCACACTTGGGAGAAGCCAAAGGGGTTGAGGTGTGTGTCATACACTCCTGGGTTTTTGGTTGATTTCAGCTGTTTCCTTGTAGGACGTGTCATGGTGGCGCCCGACTACGATGTTACGCAGCGTATCATTTCATCACATGCAAATTGTGTTGGCAGGACATAACCATATGTCCGTCTTCAGTCGTGAGAGTGATGGCATCCTTTGTCCTCCCCCAGGGACAAATGAGACCCTCTCTCTCTCTCTTCCTTGCATCCTCGTATCTCCTTTCTCTCTCACCCAATCTGAACCAATAGTAAATACCAACAACAAGTAAAGAATGAACGGGAACAATTAGGTCATTCTAGTAGCATAGAGGTGGAATAGTCAACACAAGGTATTATCACAAAAAAAACACAACACATTTTTGGCTACTTAGGTTGGGAATAAAATATTCTGATACATTTTTTTTTTATTTTTTTTATATTATGGAAATAAAGTCATTATATTATGGGAATAAGTCAGGAATAAAGTAATCATCTTATGGGAATAAAGTTGTCATGTTATGGGAATAAAGTTGCTATATTGTGGAAATAAAGTAATCATGTTATGGGAATAAAATCATCATATTAGGGAATAAAGTCGTCATATTATGGGAATGAAATCGTCATATTGAGGAAATAAAGTCACCATATTATGGGAATAAAGTCATATTATGGGAATAAAATCATCATATTAGTGAATAAAGTCATCATATTATGGGAATAAAATGGTCATTTTAAGGAAATAAAGTCATCATATTATGGGAATAAAGTTGTTATATTGTGGGAATAAAGTTGTTATATTGTGGGAATAAAGTCATCATATTATGGGAATAAAATCATTATATTAGGGAATAAAGTCGTCATATTATGGGAATAAAATTGTCATATTAAGGAAATAAAGTCATCATATTGTTGGAATAAAGTCATCATATTATGGGAATAAAAATCATCATATTGTGGAATAAAGTCATCATATTAAGGAAATAAAGTCATCATATTATGGAATAAAGTCGTCATATTATGGAAATAAAGTCATCATGTTATGGGAATAAGTTAATATTCCAAGAAAATTGGTGAAGATGATTTGAGAGTAAAATGTAAAAAAAATATGAGGGAGGTACGAGTTTGGTGAATATGGGTGAAAAAACAAGGAAAGAGTGAATCATTCCGAGTAATATTTCCCGCGTTGTGACGAAGCAGATCTGCACTTGTTAGCATCCTTTCATGTTTGGCTAGGCGGCCCTGGGCGGCCCTGGCTGTGTTCTTCTGGCTTCACCATAAAAAGCCATGTTGTGTCAGATATCAGGATAAATCAATAGGCGTCTTGTCGCCATGAAAGAAGAAGTTTGATGACTATCTGAAAAGCGCCGCGTCCAGTAGTTACCTTCCCATGTGGATCCTGTTTCAGACGCTCCGAGACGAGAAAAGAGTCTCGTACGTCTTGTCGGTGGTAGAGTGAAACCCGGGTGGCACCAAACGTGGGATCAATGGGCCGAGACCGGCAGCGCCGGAGCAGATAAGGTTGCACGTTTGAACCCGACGGACAGAAACTCAGCATGTCTGCTCGATATATTTGATTGCTCCTGAAGCGCTCATGGAGGAAAAACAACACAGCAGAGTTTATTTGAGGGATGCGGGACGTGCAGGAGACATGATGATGGACAAACACGCAAACTTGTGTGTTATTTATCGTCGCCGTCTCGGCCTCGTATAACTGTCACGCCACACAATGGCCGCAAAAACACTCACTGGATCTCCTCTGTGACTTATTTTCTTCTTCCTGTGAGCCCCAGAGCAGTAAAGGATGTCAGATTGGGAGCTCAGCACTTCCTGGCTGCTTTTAACACCTAGCATCACAGTGCTAAGTGTTTATATACTGAGTGTCTAGCTACTGAAGTGTCTAAAAATGCTAACATGCTAACGCCAAGCATCATTGTGGTAAGCTAGATATCACTATGATGCTAGGTGTTAGCATCTCAATATTAGCATAGCAGCATTTTTACCCATTTTCATAGCGAGACACTTGTATAAATAAATTGCCACTATAATGCAATGTGTTAGCATGCTAACAACAGCAATCTAAATATGTAGATAAAATAAATGTGGCGCTCATTATATTACGACATTTTTCACAATTTCATAATTTGATTTTATTCTCATAAAATGATTGCTTTTCTATTTTTGCTGGTTGTTTTTTGTGAAGTGATATTTAATAATATAAAAACGTCAAAGGTCCGCCAATTTGGACATCCCTGCTTTAGGCTTTACAAAGCATTACAAATATTGGCATTGTCTTGAGGCTTGGCATCACTAAATATTTGTGCTGATACGCTGGATGATGTATGACACACACACACACACACACACACACATACACACACAGACCACAATGGGGTATGAGGTCCACGGTGTTGACTGCCAGGACTCGTATGGGATGTGGCTTGCCGCAACGTTGGCTTCACACAAAGCAAGCAAACAATGCGGTCTCTCACCCCCTCACCACCACCACCACCCCCCCACATGAAGACCGGGGCAGTACTGCCCCTCCTCTTGTCAGACTTGACGTAGAAAATGCGGACAGGAAGACGGTTGAAACATCTGTTACGTACGCAATCCCTCTGTTCGTTCTAGTCAGCATCACTAATCGGTCTATGGAAGGACGGCAGCGACAAGCACCATCTACAGGTGCCTCAGCATTTGACGCATCTTTGTGTCTTATTGTTGGATTAGCAAGATTCATATTTCATATAATTAACTCTAGACAACTCAAGATACTCTCTATACTAATATTTGCGCTGCTTGGAGGGAGCTGGGGGGGGGGCGAACCTGTCCAGGATTTGTTGGATACAACTAATATTTGAATAAAACTAAGAACAAAAAATGTAAAATTTAATAATTAAAAATAAAATGCAATCCGAAAAAAATTATACAAAATTTAATAAATAAAAATAAAATAATAAATTACAACCAAAATAAGTAAAACATTTAAACTTTTTCGGTTTTAATTAATTATTTTATTTTTACAATACAAAAATAATAAAATGTTTGCTATTTTCAATGACTTTGAGGAATTTAAATGTTATATTTAATTTAAAGGGTTTGCCTGGGTAAAAAAATAAATAAAATAAAATAAAATAAATAAAATCACATACAACCAAAAAACTTAAAGTATTCAAAATAAATAAAATAAAATAAAATACAATTCATAACAACATCAATAAAAAAAATTAAAACTAAAAATAATAATCATTCATTTTCAACCGCTTATCCTCACCGGGTTCACAAGCATAATCATCATCATCATCATAAATTAAATGTCTGAAATAAAGTTTACACATGTAAATAAATCTGATAAAAATAAATAAAGTACTAAATAAAACGTAATACAACCAACATTTTTTTTAAAAGCTAAAAATAAAAAGCCATCAAATGTATTACTTATTCATTATTGCTTTGACAAAAACAAAACACAAAATAATTTCCTTTGGGTGTGGCGTTCCAATCCACACAACTACAATCCGATATGGCCGCCACCTGCCGCCCCGCCCGGCTTCTCTTACTTGTAATTACACCCCGCCACCAGGTAGCGTGGCCATCTTGTCCGCAGATTGCACGCCTTCGCCTGCAAATTACTGGCTTGTTTTGCTAGCGACAGACGGCGGGAGGCGTGTCCACGCCGAATGTGCGGCACGAGCGGAAGGTTGCACTTTACCGCCAACGTATCCAGGTGTGGGGGTCATGTGGGGTCATTCTCTGCTTTTAGCAGCTTGGCGACTGAACAAACGATGAGGTTGCAGCATACCTGGCAACCCTTCAGGCTCATACTATATTTCGTCAATACATTCACAGACAACAAGCTACACAAGCTAGCTAGCTTTTTTAGCCTTAACCCATAAGAAGCCATAGTGTGTCCCCAAATGGCTGCATGTTACCTAAGCTAGCTCATTTCCAAACACTTACTTTCAGCCATGAAAGCTGGTCTTAGATCCATTTAACAAGAATATTGCTTCAATTGTGTGTCAACCACTACAATTCAACTCAGCAAACAAGCTATAAGCTAGCCAGCTTTAACAGACTTACCCCATGAGAAGCCATGTTGTGTCCCCATAATGGCAGTGTGTCAACAGGTAAGCTAGCTCATTTCCTAAAGCTTATTTTTATGCCATGAGCGCGAATATAAGATCTTGTCATGCTGTAATGCTGTCAGATGTTACTTAATTCAACTGTTCTTACGATATGTTTTCAATGAATTTGTAGTAAACAAGCTACACGAGCTAGCTGGCTTTTACAAGAAGCCATGGTGTGTCTCCAAAATGGCAGTGTGTCAGCAGGTAAGCTCATATTAGATCCATGTAACACCTGTAACGGTTAGATAGGGTGTCAAATATTACTATTCACTTATTGTTACTATATTTTTTCCATGAATTCATAGGCAACAAGCTACAAAAACTAGCAGCCTTAACCCATAAGAAGCTACGGTGTGTCCCCAAAATGGCAGTGTATCAGCAGGTAAGCTAGCTCATTTTCTAAAGCCATGAAAGCTCATATTAGATCCATGTAACACCTGTAATAGTTTGATAGGCTGTCAAATATTACCATTCACTTATTGTTACTATATTTTTTCCATGAATTCACAGGCAACAAGCTACAAAAACTAGCAGCCTTAACCCATAAGAAGCTACGGTGTGTCCCTAAAATGGCAGTGTATTAGCAGGTAAGCTAGCTCATTTTCTAAAGCCATGAAAGCTCATATTAGATCCATGTAACACCTGTAATAGTTTGATAGGGTGTCAAATATTACTATTCACTTATTGTTACTATATTTTTTCCATGAATTCATAGGCAACAAGCTACACAAACTAGCAGCCATAACCCATAAGAAGCTACGGTGTGTCCCCAAAATGGCAGTGTATCAGCAGGTAAGCTAGCTCATTGCCTAAAGCTTATTTTATGACATGAAAGCATAACTATAATACTTGAATGGGGCAGCAAATGATACAATTCTATTCTTTTTCTTCCATGAATTCATAGACAACACGCTAGGAAATGCTAGTAAGCGCTAAAATAAATGATGATGCTAATAAGACACTCAGTAAATGTGAGAGTTTGAATGAATATACTTCTGACTGTGGACATAAGGACATAAGGACCCCCCCAAAAGAGAAATAGTGTGTGTGTGCTTGTTGCCTAAGGCTGTTTGCGACGTCCACTTAGCATGCGTTAAATAATCTTGTTCGCTAACATGTCGTTCCATTCTTAGCGGCACGCTAATTGTCCAATTACGTGCCAAATCCCCGGCGCCATAAAGTGCCCCTGTGAGGTCGTAAGGGCAAAGCGCGTCGTCAAATATCAAGATGTTTGGCTCCATTTAGTCGTCACGTCGTAATCACACGTCGTCAGTCGTTATCTCCAACAGGCGGGTCGTATTTGCTGACGGCAGCGCTCAGAAAAACACCATAAACAACACTTTGGCGGGGGTTACATGACGTGAATTATTTATATTATTCAAACTCATACTTTATTATTACTTTAAAAATATTTTTAAGTTATTTTTTATTTTGTGGTGTTATTCTTTTAAAATATTTTTTTTTATTGTAAATGATACTCATTTGTAGAAATAATGTCACTTCTGCATCTTTCCTCCATGCGGCCCGAAACAAAAACAGCAACACAGAGCCGGCCCGCCCGCATGCACACAGCCGGCACACGCTTGAAAAGCTCCTGGGACCAATTATTCCACTTGCCGACACCCCAAAGTAACTGACGGATACTGTAAACGCACCTCATTAGCCCCGGGTGCCGTCATCTTGGCTCCTGAATGATGCTATTAGTTTAGCGTCACGCACCCTGCGTCCGTTTGCACCGCTTCAACTTTCAAAGGACGTCCACCCCTACGCCTCTCTGGGGGAGGACAACCCCACCCCCACACCCCACCCTCACGGTCGTGGAGAGCTGTGAGTGTTTGAGTGATTGCTTAGGGATCACATACATGATATAGGATACATGATATATGATAGTAAATCAAATTTAAAAAATAATAATAATTTACCTGAAAGTAAAAAATTTAATGTAAAAGTATTTGAGTCATTCATTTTCTACCGCTTATCCTCACAAGGGTCGTGGAGGTGCTGGAGCCTATCCCAGCTGTCTTTGGGCAAGAGGCGGGGTACACCCTGGACTGGTGGCCAGCCAATCACAGGGCACATATAGACAAACAACCATTCACACTCACATTCATACCTATGGACAATTTGGAGTCGCCAATTAACCTAGCATGTTTTTAGAATGTGGGAGGAAACCGGAGTACCCGGAGAAAACCCACGCATGCACGGGGAGAACATGCAAACTCCATGCAGAGATGGCCGAGGGTGGGATTGAACTCGGGTCTCCTTACTGTGAGGCCTGCGCACTAACCACTTGTGCGCTATACAATTTTTAATCATTTACAAAAATGCTACATTCATTTTTTTAATTATTGTTTTGGTAAATAAAGTTTAATAAAAGTTCAATTAAAGTAAAAAAATGTAAAAATTTTTAAAAATCACTTTTTTTAAAAGTTTTTAAATTTTCATTTAAAATATTTGAAAAAATGCTTTACTAATGTTTTTAATAAGTGAAATCAAATATTACATGCAAAATTTTAACTATTTAAAACATGTTTTTCATTGAATTAAATTAAATTTGCCCAGGAAGAAACATAGATTTTTTTTTTAATTACAGTTTTTGAAATACAATTTAGTATTTATAAATTGTAAAAAAAATTATGTGGCCAGGTAAAAAAAAAAAAAGAGTTTCTGAAATGCAAATTTTTAATAATTTACAAAAATACTTTTTTGTAATTATTGTCTTGGTAAATAAAATGAAAGAAATGTAAAATGTAAAGAAATGTACAAATAAATTAATTAATATAAAAAAAATAATAATAAAAGAGAGAGAGAGTTTTCTTAAAGGGACAGGACCCCCCCTCCCCATCCATGTCAACCTGTGACCTCAGAGGGCCGACTATTTCTTGCCGTTGCGCCCGCACCTTGTCCGGTGGAGGAGCGGAGACCCGGTCGCGGTCTCCGAGTCTGGAATGTGAGCGTCTGGCCGTGGTTCACTTCTGACCTCAGCGGAAAGCATCCCATTCCCCTCCAGGCCGCCCACGTTGCTTCTGGTTGTTGATGTTTTAGCAGCTGCACGGATGCACACAGAGTGACGCGACGGCCGCGTATTCCCGCGTTTGATGTCGTGGGAGCCCGGCGGGGGGGCAGAGCCGAGGGAACTGGGGCGGGGGAGCTTTTTCAGCACCGCAGGAAGATCAATAGCACTCTGGTGCTAATGTCTTATGCTAATTCTGCTGCAAAAAGGCTACTTTTGCTCTGCGTCCTTACCATGAAGGCATCTTCCGGTAGAAGAAGAACTTGGTGTCCAGGAAGTTGCAGCTGGGGAGGGGTCGGCACCCGGTGAGCACTCCCAGCCAAAATGTCAACTAAAATGTCTAAATTATTTCATAAAATTCAATCAAAGAAATACATTTACGGTTTAAATTATTATTATAAAATTGTGACTTTTTTCTTTGCTAGAGTACAATTTTTTCTATTTTTGCTGTATTTTTAAAAATTTTATTGTGATATTTGGGCTTTATTCAAACTTTTTCCTCCAACTTATTTGACCATAAATTTTCACAATATTCCAACTTTATTATTATTATAAAATTGCAAAAAAATGTTTGCCAGAGTACAACTTTTCTTGTGAAATTTTTTTATTTTTGTTGGTTTAAAAAAACAAATTCTTAGAATTTAATTTCCTTGTGATATTCAGGTTTTATTCTTATAATATTATAATGTTTCTTACAAAAATTATAATATAATAAAATAATAAAATAATAATAAAATAATAATAAAATAATAATAAAATAATAATAAAATAATAATAATAATATAATAAAATAATAAAATAATAAAAATAACTAAAATAGAATTATATTTCCTCATCATATTACCAAATTGTTTACGTTATAATTTTTTCTCGTTAGAAAATGATGTTTCTTTGAAATATTTGGACTTTATTCTCATAAAATGTCATAAAAAGACTTTAGTGATTGTTTTTTTTTCCCGGATTTTTCCCATGTTTGCTTTCCCGTTGCAAACATGGCAGCCGTCCATCATGGTCATCGTGAGATAGAATTTGGGCGATCGGCGTTCGTGGCGGTGACCGGTCCAACCACAGCTGCTCGGGAGAAGACATCTTGTGGCTTTTGTGTTCAAGCCTCACAGGAACGTCCACCCCCCCCCCCCCGGGTTATCAAATAACCTGCACTGAAAACACAGTCTTTCTTTTTGCGGAACGAATGAATCCCGACCACAGCGGGAAGGATTGTGAAGCAGCGTGCGGTTAAGCCACTGGTGGTTTTTTTCCTCAGCCCCCCCCCCCCCCCCCCCCTCCCGACTGGATTCAAGCCAGCGCTTCAAACATTGGAGTGTACAACATAGCGTGGATTTCAGTGTACTCTATATCTCCCACGTCATCCGTCGGTGTTGATTTGCGGCCTTCCCGAGTCCTCGTAGGTCAAAGCCGGTGCTTTTCTCTGATGAATTTACATCCCAGCCGGCATTGTTGCTGTTCCCTGCCCGGTC
The DNA here is from genome assembly GCF_030265055.1 of Doryrhamphus excisus. Classification (NCBI taxonomy): domain Eukaryota; kingdom Metazoa; phylum Chordata; class Actinopteri; order Syngnathiformes; family Syngnathidae; genus Doryrhamphus; species Doryrhamphus excisus. The sequence goes on along the minus strand of NC_080475.1, from coordinate 10,430,011 downwards.
GCGCCGTAGCGCTTGTGGTTATCTGGGGGCTCCACCTGCTGTGTGCGTGTGTTATCAGGGGGGGGCATCGCACAACAGAGGAAACTCAACAGGTCTGTTTGCGCTTGATGGATGCCAACTTGCCGTTAGCACATCATAACTCAGTTTTAAAGGCAGGGCTCTTTATGGGCTCCCAGGCGCTCCCGGCAGGTGAGAAGTCCCGCTTCCTTTTCCCTGGCATTTCACCAACTTGTACAGCACCGCATGGAATGGCGCACACCCACCACTTTGCCGAGGTCTGGAACGTTGGTGTAGGGTTAGGATTAGGACCCTCATCCTAACTGGTTCGTGTTAGGGTTAGGATTAAGATTAGGGCCCCAACCCTAACCTTTTAGTGTTAGGGTTAGGATTAGGGCCCCAACCCTAACCTGTTAGTGTTAGCGTTAGGATTGGGATTAGGGCCCCAACCCTAACCTGTTAGTGTTAGGGTTAGGATTGGGGATTAGGACCCCAACCCTAACCTGTTAGTGTTAGGATTGGGATTAGGACTAGGGCCCCAACCCTAACATGTTAGTGTTAGGGTTAGGATTGGGAATAGGGCCCCAACCTTAACCTGTTAGTGTTAGGATTAGGATTAGGATTAGGGCCCCAACCCTAACCTGTTAGTGTTAGGGTTAGGATTGGGATTAGGGCCCCAACCCTAACCTGTTAGTGTTAGGGTTAGGATTGGGATTAGGGCCCCAACCCTAACCTGTTAGTGTTAGGGTTAGGATTAGGACCCCAACCCTAACCTGTTAGTGTTAGGGTTAGGATTGGGATTAGGGCCCCGACCTTAACCTGTTAGTGTTAGGATTAGGATTAGGGCCCCAACCCTAACCTGTTAGGGTTAGGATTGGGATTTGGGCCCCAACCTTAACCTGTTAGTGTTAGGATTAGGATTAGGATTAGGATTAGGGCCCCAACCCTAACCTGTTAGTGTTAGTGAGAAATGCGGAATGAGTAGGAATTCTTAGGATCAAAGTCAGTTTGACTTATGGAAAAAGTGGAATATTGTTGAGTTATGTTTGGAAAATGTGGAATTTAGTGAAAACCATGAATTCTGACAGCATCCGGAATGGGTTTAGTCGCGTGGATCGGAGACCAAGTTGCAGGAATGGACTTGTACCGGCGACCCCCCCGCCCGTCACCGCGTGTTCTCTTCCCGGCTGACTTCAACTCTGTCAAAGTTTTGTACCGCCGCCGGCAGAAACCGCCGACAGCGAAGAGCCATCTGACGATCGATGGAGCCCGTGATCACCCGAAGCTCTCCGGATGTTCTTAATGGCCCGAATGGCGGCTCGCCGCTCTGCAAAGTCGTCCGTGCGAGGCCGCCCGAGTCCCATCGGTGCTGTGGTTAGCAAAGAAGTCATGCGGCGAGTCGCCTCACCCTTTTCCTCGCTCATCCTCACCCGATGCGCCTCGGCTGCACCCCATTTGTCCCCACTTTGTGGTTGGGAAGTCTTGTCTTCACGTGTGCGTGTGGGCCCCCTCCCATTAGCATCCTTCTATTCCGTATTGTAAATTCCAAACATTGACTGCGCCTTTTCATTTATTCATCGGCTCGTTTGGGATTTGCAGCGTCCCGACGCATCCGATTGGCTCCTTGGTACGGGTCCTTCCGCTTTAATGACTCGCCCGCCTTACATACAATCTTCTCAGGTACTTAGCATGCAAAGACGCAGCGCGTGTAGGGCGCCATCATCGGCCCACAATCGCCCCAGGCCGTGAATGGATAATGTGCCGTCCAAAATCTGTCGTCCATTTTCATCAAAGCCTCAGTGTCATTGTCCGAAAAACATTCCCTACATTTACCTTTGGACAACAATTCCAATTTCCGCTTTTTGTACATTTCCCACCTTATGTACCATCAACTTTATTCCCATCGTACGACCACTTTATTCCCATAATAGTACCACTTTATTCCCATCGTACGACCACTTTATTCCCATCATACGGCCACTTTATTCCCATCATACGACCACTTTATTCCCATCGTACGACCACTTTATTCCCATCATACGACCACTTTATTCCCATCATACGACCACTTTATTCCCATCAGACGATTACTTTATTCCCATCACACGATTACTTTATTCCCTTCACACGACCACTTTATTCCCATCATACGACCACTTTATTCCCATCGTACGACCACTTTATTCCCATCGTACTACCACTTTATTCCCATCATACTACAACTTTATTCCCATCATACTACAACTTTATTCCCATAATATGATGACTTTATCCCCATCATACTACCACTTTATTCCCATCGTACTACCACTTTATTCCCGTCACACGACCACTTTATTCCCATCATATGACCACTTTAATCCCATCATACTGCCACTTTATTCCCATCATACTACAACTTTATTCCCATCGTACTACCACTTTATTCCCATCGTGCTACCACATTATTCCCATAATAGTACAACTTTATTCCTATCATACTTCCACTTTAATCTCATCATACTACCACTTTATTCCTATAATACTACAACTTTATTCCCATAATAGTACCACTTTATTCCCATCATATGATGACTTTCTTCCCAAGCTAATTTTCCCAAAATGACAACATGATATTGTTTAAATATTGCTATTATTAAATATGCCAACTTTGTGCCCCTAACATGAGGTTACTTTATGTCAAGTCAAGATGATATGACGACATCCCCTGATCTGAACCCCCAACCAGACAAGGAAAAACTCAAAATCCATTTGGGAAAGAAGGGACCGCAGATGGGTGGATTCCCCCTTCCTGGATGTCCAGGCTGCAATGGATGTCGAGAGGCCAACATCTGACACAATGAAGTATAAACAGAGACCAATAGAAAATAGCCTAGCCTAATATAATAGTCCACTTCCTAGATGTAGTCCCATCAGGAGGGGTTGGTCAGCCGCGGTTCTTGGGATGATCATCAGCCAAAACGCGGCCCTCTGCTGCAGCACCTCCAAGAGGTGGACCACGTCAGATGTGGTCCAGTTGAGTCATGGCAAGTTCCAAAGTTCCAAATGATAAAGTGTAAAAAAAAAAGTCCGATTTCTTATTCTTGTAAAATGCTGACTTTTTTTGTGACATTATAACTTTTTCCACCCAATATTTGGACTTTATTCTGGTCAAAATGACTTCATATTTCTCCATCTTGGCTGGTGTGTGTGTGTGTGTGTGTGTGTGTGTGTGTGTGTGTTTGCGTGTCTTGAAGCGTTCCCGGGTCCTAATGCACCTGCTCAGCCATTCAAACTGCACTAAACACCGCCGGAGGCTCCTTCATCGCCCCGCATCAATCTCTTCCCAGCGCCCCCGGTGTCACTCCACACGTGTGCTCTCACTTTGGACCCCCCCCCATCACCCCCCCCCCACACACACACACACAGCCAGTCCGCCTCCGTCTCATTCCTACCTTCCGCTGGCCAAAGCGCCGCCCGTGTTCTTGATGGAAGCGCTATCCCGCCATCCCTCCTTGCCCGTCCTTCATCTCCTGTGGCAGAAAATCAATGTTGAGTTTAGCGAGACGGAGGCGCGAGTCTGGCTGAATAATTCAGTCAACACACATACACACACACACACACACACACACAGCCAAAGGACGTCCTTTTGCATATTTCAAGTCCTTTCCCTGCCAAAGTTGCAGCGATGGAGTGAGTGATAGGAGAAGGTGAAAGGCCAACTTCTTCCTCAAAGGAGACTAAAAGACTTCATGGCTGCCAAAGTTGCTGAACTTCTCTCATTTCAAATAGTACCATTTTTTTCACGTTTTTTAAAATAATTTTTCTTTTGTAAAAATGACTGATTTTTCATCATTTTAGTTGGATTTTGAAAATTAATTTATAAACAGTTTTTTAATTGTAGTTTTCTTTTTAAATCTTATGGGATTTTATTTTATACTATTAAATAACAATACTACTACTATTAATAGTAATACTATTTTTTATTTATTATTTATTTATTATTTATATTATTATTATTATTTATTATTGAATATTACTATTTTAAAATGCTATATTTTCTTACTTTTTGGAATGTATTTATATGTATTTAAAATTTGCATTGAAAGCACTCCTTTTATGCTACATAGATTGTCAATATTTTTAAAAACAAGAATCGGGTGCACATATTTACATTTTTTACATTTATTTTCAAATATTACTGCTTTTAAATTATTTTATTTGAAACTTTAAAAGTTTTTATTTGTTTAAAGTTTGTATTTGCATTAATTTCTTTGTAAATATTACAGTTTTAAATTATTTGTTTGTTTAGAATGAATATGTAAATATTTACATTGATATTTAAGTAGATATACGTAGCCCCAATGTTAATAAGTGTGTATCGTCATCAAGCTGTGTGTGTGTGTGTGTGTGTGTGTCACTTGCGGCTCCTGCTAACCGATATGTCAGAAAATCAATTAATTACTTTTAAGCGGCAGTTAACTGCATCCGCACAATACACCCCATGAATTATAGACAAGGTGTGTGTGTGTGTGTGTGTGTGTGTGTGCACGCGCGCGCTTACTTTGACTGTATGTGTGTGTGAAGTGGTAATAGGCGACACGTGTGTCGCCGCTCGGGTTTGCTTGTATAGAAAAAAGCAGTCGAACGAGACGAGACCAGTGCAGCACCACGGACAGCTCCACAAAGCTGCACATAGTCCGTACACATGGAAGGGTAGAACTTATTCTGAAAATACTCAAATATACTCTTCCTTATTGTTGACTTATTTTGGAATATTCTAGCACACCTCACATGAAAAAATGTTCTCTTAAAAGTAATGTCAAGTCCAATAAAAAAAAGAGTAAATCAACCAAAACACATGAATGAATAATTACGGCTATATAAAAAATATAAAATAATATAAAAATAAAAAAAAAGTTATAAAATTCCTGCCAAAAATGTTCAAAAATGAAAATAAGTAAATAAATATTAAGAATATTTATTTGAGATTCATCCAGTCATAAATAAATAATAAAAACATAAAAAAACACATGAATAAATCATTACATTGAAATAAATAAATGAATCATTTTAATGTAAAATCTTAAATGAATAGAATAAAATAATCACAAATAAACTAACATAATTATAATAAAGAATTAATTAATCATTCATGAATAAAAATGAAATAATATAAATCAATAAATAAATAATTTAATTTAAATAAACACATCATTCTAAAAAATGTAAAAAAAAAATAATACAGTCGGTTACAAAAATGTATCATTTTTTTAACTAATAAAAGAATTTGATGGTTTCCGGTCTTCTTGTGAAGAAACCCCCATTCTGCTTTGTACAAAAGCCCGGTCCTCCCCGGGAGGCGTTAGAGAAAAGGTCTCCGGTCCTGAGCAGACATCCCAAGTGGCGAGGAGGAGCGGGGAGAAGAAATCAGCGGCCGGCGCCCGAGGGCAAAGTGGACGCGTGTCCCCCGTGGCGGTGAGCTTCAGACCCCTTCAAACTTCAGCTTGACCGGATTCCCTTTTGCTGGAGGGGGGGGGCATGGGGAGGTGAGTATAAAAACAGCTTGCTCGCGTTCCTCCGAGTGCACATGAATCTGAGTTTTGGTGATTTTTGGATATCGCCGGCAGGACTGGCGTTGAGGATCCCGGCATGAACGCGGGGGCTTTCTCTGGTTCTTGGGCCATGCTCTTGATGAGGAAAGGCCCCACAGGAAGCAGCCAGCTCTTTGGTAAAGCGCCATCTTTTTCTATACACTCTCTGAAAATGAAAAGTTTTTTTTCCCTTTTTTTAACATGAATTTCTTTCATATGTAAGATATATTGTTTTATAGATTGATAAAGGAAGAATGAATTCTATCTAAATGAATGAAATCTTTAATTTCTGGCTTTTCCTTTGTGGTATTATCGGGAAAGTGAAATATAAATATTTCCGTGTGCGGGTCAGACAAGAAAGGAGGCGTTTGCATTTTTCATCATTCCCCCTTTGGCCACGCCGCTTTGCAGGAGGCAGACTGGCGTCTTCTCAAAACTCTTCCGACAGCAGCTTGAAGTCGATCAAATGTTCATAAATATATAACTTTTTTCAGATGGAACAGTTTTTGAAGTCAAACAAAACTAAATAAATGTGTTAATTTTAAAGAAATTATGCTCTAATAATGTTAATAATACTTAATAAATACTTCAATTTCAAGGACATTTGAATAAAGTCCAACTATTCCAACATTAGCATGTCAAAAATATACATTAAGAAGGAAAAACATTACCTTCCATCTTTATTGTGGCTTGAAGACATGGTTTCGATCCTTTACTGACCCCTATGGGTTATCACCGGTATTGCTCAGTTTTAACTTCAAGCGAGCGGCACACTTCCCGTCATTTAGCTCACCTTTTACCCTCATTGCATTGTATATAACTTATTATAAGTGTGGATACACTTGGATATAGTATAATTAAATATTATTGCGTCGTTTTTTTGTTGTTTGGGCAAGAAAAGTGCAAGTTTGCTTCACTTTACTCGGACGGATCTCGACCTGACTGGTTAACATCACCCCGTTGCCCCCGCCCCCTCAGGCCAATCAGCTTGCCCGATGGTCGCCTTCAGCCAATCAGGTTCCGAGTGAGCTGTAATGCACTGATGACAGGCCGGTCAAAGCTAGCCCGCTGCCAGTCTGAATTGGCATTAAACGGAAACACACACGCGCGCGTGCGCTGCCGTGTTTTCAACACTTGGTCGTGTCGGAAAGGTCTTTTTTTCATCTTTTTTTGGGGGGTGAGAATGTTGCCACACTTCGGGACGGAGCTTTGAGGACTTTTAATTCACTCGAAACAAAAGCAAGTGTTGGGAGTCTACGGTTGTTTCTGTTTGTTTTTTTCAATTAACTCGAAGAATTTGCCCTTCCGCCGGAAGTTTGTTGTCGACGAGGCGCACAAATGGTCTTTCTGTGGGACGCCAAATACGGTACATCATCATTTTAATGGATATTTATGTCCTTCAAGGTGACGTCATGTTCGGTTATTGTTATTATCCTAATTGATACCAAGCAATTTCATCATTATCAATCAAATCAGGTCATATTATTCTCTTTGCTGTCGTACATAAATAATATTTTATCATAATAATAATTTAAATAATTTGCTGTAGTAATAATGTCAGAATTAAGCTAAAAATTAAATACATTAACTCTAATATAAATATTTATTATTATATTTCTTAAGACATAAATTGCAAATATGTAAAAAAAACTGTTATTTAAAAATGAAGTTAATAAATGGAGTGTTATATATATTTATTATATTTATTTATCGGGCATCCTCTGTCATAAAATGTCAATTTTATGTATGAATATATTTTTAATTTAAATGGGTCAAAAATGTCATGGCATAAATGCTAAATATGTGCTGTGCCATAAAAGTTAACAAAAATATTAATTGTAATATTAAATTTTTATCGTTGTTTTGGTAAAAATTCACATTTTCCGTATGTGTGTGTGTGTGTGTGTGTGTGTGTGTCCAGCGCGTCCGGACAAATAATATACATCCTGCAAATAGTAGGGAGAGAATGAATAAAATGATGAATGTAATATTTCTGGTCTAATAAGAAAGTATGCTAACATGAAGAACTCCTGCCATAAATACGTAAATATGATTTAGCATGAATGCTAGCTGTGGTATTTTTGCCTGAAGTATCTGAAAAAAAGAAATGTCTCCTCCAGACCCCTCCCTCGGCCGGCGCTACACCCCCCCTTCCACCGTGCCGGCGTCCGGGGGAAAGATGGCCGAGGCCCTCGGCGCCCGGGAGGCGGAGGGCGGGGGGGCGTCCCTGGTGGGCAAGCTGCGTCTGACCAACCACGACACGGTAGGCTGGGAGGTCCGGCACGGAGGCCGAGGCGCCGTGTGTTTCTCCGAGGCTTCACGTCAACCCTTTCCTTCTGGCCAGGTCATGGTGGAGCACCCAGGCGACTTGGTGAAGACCGACAGCCCCAACTTCCTGTGCTCCGTGCTGCCCACCCACTGGAGGTGCAACAAAACACTGCCTGTTGCCTTCAAGGTCAGAAAGCCTTGGCACTATCTCTTTGGTCAACAAGTAGATCCTTGGCACCATCCGATGAATGAGCAGATCCTTGGCACTATCTCTTTGGTCAACGAGTAGATCCTTGGCACCATCCGATGAACGAGTAGATTCTTGGCACTATCTCTTTGGTGAACGAGTAGATCCTTGGCACTATCTCTTTGGTCAACAAGTAGATCCTTGGCACTATCTGAAGAACGAGTAGATCCTTGGCACTATCTCTTTGGTCAACGAGTAGATCCTTGGCACTATCTCTTTGGTCAACGGGTAGATCCTTGGCACTATTTGAAGAACAAATAGATCCTTGGCACTATCTGAAGAACAAATAGATCCTTGGCACTATCTGATGAACAAGTAGATCCTTGGCACTATCTGATGAACGAGTAGATCCTTGGCACTATCTGATGAATGAGTAGATTCTTGGCACTATCTCTTTGGTGAACGAGTTGATCCTTGGCACTGTTTGATGAACGAGATGATCCTTGGCACTGTTTAATGAACGAGTAGATCCTTGGCACTATCTCTTTGGTCAACGGGTAGATCCTTGGCACTATTTGAAGAACAAATAGATCCTTGGCACTATCTGAAGAACAAATAGATCCTTGGCACTATCTGATGAACGAGTAGATCCTTGGCACTATCTGATGAACGAGTAGATCCTTGGCACTATCTGATGAATGGGTAGATTCTTGGCACTATCTCTTTGGTGAACGAGTTGATCCTTGGCACTGTTTAATGAACAAGTAGATCCTTGGCACTGTTTGATGAACGAGTAGGTCCCTGGCACTGTTTGATGAACGTGTAGATCCTTGGCAATATCTCTTTGTTGAACGAGTAGATCCTTGGCAATATCTCTTTGTTGAATGAGTAGATCTCTTTGTTCAATGAGTAGATCCTTGGCACTGTGGCTTTGTTAAATGTTCTATTATTTCTGACTTTATGGACTAAATAGCATGTACATGTTTTTAAACAATGATTGTGTGACATACGCATGGAAAGTCTTTGACACATCAGCGTCTTTCAGGTGGTGGCACTGGGCGAGGTCCCTGAAGGCACCATGGTGACGGTGATGGCGGGAAATGACGAGAACTACTCGGCCGAGCTTCGCAACGCCACGGCAGCCGTGAAAAACCAAGTGGCCCGATTCAACGACCTGCGCTTCGTCGGGCGCAGCGGCCGGGGTGTGTGCGCACACACACACACACACACACACACACACACACATACACACACATAGACACACACGCAGAGGAGGAAGTGCACGTGAATAAAGATCAGTATTCAAAGCAACTTCCTCATGGACGCCAACCTCCTTCCTCTCTCTGCTGCGACCGTTACGCTCAGCCCTAAAGTACATGCTACATACAGTACATATAAGGTAGTACTCGTACTACTAGTAGTAGTATTTTGTGGTGATTTGGAGTGCATGAGAAAGCGGAAGAGGAGAAGCTGGTGTGATGTTGTCTCTCTGTCCTCCTGGCAGGGAAGAGTTTCACCCTCACCATCACCGTCTTCACCAACCCCCCCCAGGTGGCCACCTACCAGAGGGCCATCAAAATCACCGTGGACGGTCCCAGGGAGCCCCGACGTGAGTGGAACACACTAAACTGCAAACATGGAAACGTCAGCAGTCCTTCGGGAACGTGAAGAAAATTTTACCAGCTTGAAACATTAAAGACAAACAAAACAAAATCTTATGGGAATAAAGTCACAATATAATGGGAATAAAGTCATCATATTATGGTAGTAAAGTCACAATATTATGGGAATAAAATCACAATATTATGGGAACAAAGTCACAATATTATGGGAATAAATTCACAATATTATGGAAATAAAGTCACAATATTATGGTAATAAAGTGATCATTTTATTGGAATAAATTCACAATATTATGAAAATAAAGTCACAATATTATGGTGATAAAGTCATCATATTATTTTAATAAAGTCACAATATTATGGAAATAAAGTCACAATATTATGGTAATAAAGTCACAGTGTTATGGAAATAAAGTCACAATATCATGGTAATAAAGTCAAAATATTATGGGAATAAAATCACAATATTATGGGAATAAAGTCACAATATTATGGCAATAAAGTCATCATATTATGGGAATAAATTCACAATATTATGGAAATAAAGTCACAATATTATGGGAATAAAGTCATTATATTGCGGTAATAAATTCACAATATTATGGGACTAATGTCATCATATTATGGTAAAGTTACAATATTATTGGAATAAAGTCACAATATTATGGGAATAAAGTCACAATATTATGGGAATAAAGTCACAATATTATGGGAATAAAGTCATCATATTATGGGAATAAAGTCATCATATTATGGTAATAAAGTTACAATATTATGGGAATAAATTCACAATATTATGGTAATAAAGTCACAGTATTATGGAAATAAAGTCACAATATTATGGGAATAAAGTCACAATATTATGGTAATAAAGTTACAATATTATGGGAATAAATTCACAATATTATGGTAATAAAGTCACAGTATTATGGAAATAAAGTCACAATATTATGGAAATAAAGTCACAATGTTATGGAAATAAAGTCACAATATTATGGGAATAAAGTCATCATATTTAAGTAAAAATATGCAAAAAGAAACAGCAGCTGTAACTGTAGAACAATAAAGTCCAAATATGAAGGGAAAAAAGGGAAAAATTATCATTTAGCAAGAATAAAGTAGTAATATTATGAGGAAATTGTTAGTAGCATGAAGTTGAAATCAGTCGTAATATTCTGAGAAAGAAGCAAAAAGAGGGTTTGGATTCTTTTTGGAAAAAAAGGTTGGTCATAAATTCTCAGGTAGGCTAACACAAACAAGGAAGTGTGTGTGTGTGTAAAAGAGGAAGCGGCCATAAGTCCCATACGCCCCCCCCCTTTAGGTCACCGCCAAAAGATGGAGGACATGAAGCCGGGGTCCTTGGCTTTCTCCGAGAGGCTGACGGAGCTGGAGCAGCTGAGGCGGAGCTCCGTGAGAGTCACACCCCCCCACCCTCATCATCATCACCATCATCATCATGCCCATCATCAGCATCATCATCATCATCATCAGGCCTCCGCCGCCAACACACGCCAGTCAGCCGCCTTCTCCAGCCCCGCCCACACGCAGGTGTCTGCTGGTAAGAACATCCCATCTATTTCTGCTTTTTTTTATTTGTATTATTTATTATTTTTACTTTTTTTTAATTTTATTTGAAGTATAGAATTGTTAGTCTTATCTTCATATTTCAAATAATTGATTTCATGTTCATTCATTTTTATCATTTGAATATTTTTATTCTATTTTTATGATATATTTAAAATATTGTATTATAATTTTGATTGATTTGCAGTTTGATTAAAATTATTTTGTAAAAGGTTTTTTATTGGCTGTCTCTGTCAGATGCTCGCCCGATGCAGTCGTCGCCATCTTGGTCCTACGACCAATCGTATCCCTACCTGGCCCAGATAGCCACGCCCAGCGTCCACTCAGCCAATCCCCTTTCACCAACTCGCTCGTCGCTTGGTGAGCTGTCCTCGCGTCTAACAGGTAACACGCCCACGCACGCACGCAAACATCTCGAAGGAGGAAATGTAAGACCCGATTCCCGTTCAGGTTCAGAGCTGACGTTCGGCGACCCGAGGATGACCTTGGAGCGCCCTTTCACCTCTCTGCCCTCTTTGCCGGACGCACGTTTCTCCGACCCGCGCGTCCACTACCCCCCCACGGCGGCCGCCTTCACCTACACGCCCCCCCACAACCCCGTCTCCAACGGCGCTCTGGGCATCACCATGGCGACGGCCATGGCGACCACGCCCAGCGGCCGCTACCACACCTACCTGCCTCCGCCGTACCCGTCCAACGCGCCGCACCAGCCGCAGAACCGACCCTTTCAGTCCACCTCGCCGTACCACGTGTACTACTCGGCTGCCGCCGGCTCCTACCAGTTCTCCATGATGGCGGGGGGAGGCGGGGACTCACGCTCCCCGCCGCCGAGGATCCTGCCGCCGTGCACCAACGCTTCCACCGGCTCGCCTCTGCTGCACCCGTCTCTGCCCAATCCCAGCGAGGGCGTGGAGGTGGAGTCCAGCCACAGCAGCTCGCCGGCCAACATGGCCGCCGCCGAGGCCGTCTGGAGGCCGTACTGACTGACCTGGACCTTTTCATCGACGAAACCAGGAGGAAACAATACAAAATAAAAGGCAGGACAGCAAGTATAAAATTAAAAAAAGTTAAATATTAAGGTGTGACAGCCTGTTCGTGTACCCCTCCCACCCACTTCTATCTATTTTTGTCATAATGACGTCATGACGCTGCCTGCTAACATGGCGTCCACCTGTCACCTGGGAATGTTGAAATACAATAAACGGTGTTTTCGTCGCTGGTTTGGTTGTTTTGCTGGTGAAACTGTGACATCTAGCGGTGGAACTTCAACACTGCATTGTCGCAGCACTTGGGACGCTTGGGCCCTTCTACTCCACTCCAGTCCAGCAGGTGGCGGTAATGCACTAACGGCTAGTCTGCCAACCGCCAAAAAATAACAGAAGAAGACAAAAGCGGAAGAAGAAGAGGCGGCAAATTTGGAAGGTACAGACCTGTGGTTTGTTGACGTCTTGTCGTACAGTTTCGGTCATATATCGACAAAATGTCGGAAGAGTGCGGCTATTCTCCCAGCTTCAAGCGGCCTTCGGAAACCATGCGCATGCGAAGGAAAAGATCCCGCAGCGAAGCTTTCCCCAGCCCGGGCGGTGGTCACGACGGCAGCGGTACAGGACAAACAAGCCCGTCGCCGCCTTCGTGTCCGTCCCTCCGTCCCTTCGCACCCGGTCCGCTTGTCGGCAAGCTGAGCCGCTCCGCCGGCGCGGCGAAACGCAGGAACCCGTTCGCCAACATCGAGAACAGATTCGGTCTCACCCGCGACGACGGGAAAGATGACAAGATGGAGTCGACGGCGGAGGGAGTTTCGACCGCCAAAGCAGAAGATGCGGACGTACCGACGTCTTCTCCCGAGTCTTCCCTTCAGTCTTCCCCTGGTTCCGAAGGGGGGGACGTCCAGACGCCATTGTTGAAGGTATAGTTGACAAAAACATGAACATTTCTAGCAAAGTTGAGCGAATGGTCAGAGTTTGACTCCTCCTCCCTGCCCCTAGACCGTGGCTCCTGAACCCGCAACGCCCTCCCTCTGCACGGAATACCCGATCGACTGGAGCCTGAAGACCCGCCTGCTCTTCTCGTCCTCGCTGACCTTGGCTTGGACGGAGCATCCAAAAGCTCAGGAAGAAGCGTTGGGGCTGAGCCAGCACTGCAGGACACACTTCACCACCGTACCACACTGCCTGCAGGTACCCAAGTCATCACGCCTAAAAAAAAATACTATTTTAGAAATATTACTACACAGTTAGTACTAGTACATCTTCAGGACAATTTGGTTAAAAAGGAGTACACTCCAGCAGCCCAATGTATGTCTTGTAGTACACTCCAGCAGCCCAATGTATGCCCTATAGTACACTCCAGCAGCCCAGTGTATGCCCTATAGTACACTCCAGCAGCCCAATACATATATGCCTTGTAGTACACTCCAGCAGCCCAATGTATGCCCTGTAGTACACTCCAGCAGCCCAATGTATGCCCTATAGTACACTCCAGCAGCACAATGTATGCCCTATAGTACACTCCAGCAGCCCATGTATGCCCTGTAGTACACTCCAGCAGCCCAATACATATATGCCCTGTAGTACACTCCAGCAGCCCAATGTATGCGCTATAGTACACTCCAGCAGCACAATGTATGCCCTGTAGTACACTCCAGCAGCCCAGTGTATGCACTGTAGTACACTCCAGCAGCCCAATACATATATGCCCTGTAGTACACTCCAGCAGCCCAGTGTATGCCCTGTAGTACACTCCAGCAGCCCAGTGTATGCCCTGTAGTACACTCCAGCAGTCCAGTGTATGCACTGTAGTACACTCCAGCAGCCCAGTGTATGCCCTATAGTACACTCCAGCAGCCCAATATTTGCCCTGTAGTACACTCCAGCAGCCCAATGTATGCGCTATAGTACACTCCAGCAGCCCAATGTATGCGCTATAGTACACTCCAGCAGCCCAATGTATGCCCTGTAGTATACTCCAGCAGCCCAATGTATGCCCTGTAGTACACTCCATCAGCCCAATATATGCACTGTAGTACACTCCAGCAGCCCAATGTATGCGCTATAGTACACTCCAGCAGCCCAGTGTATGCCCTGTAGTACACTCCAGCAGCCCAATGTATGCCCTGTAGTACACTCCAGCAGCCCAATGTATGCCCTGTAGTACACCCCAGCAGCCCAATATATATCTTATAGTAGACTCCAGCAGCCCAGTGTATGCCCTATAGTACCCTCCTCCTCGTCTTCCAGGATGCGAGGTCGTGCGTGGATCTGCGTTGCGCCTTCCAGCAGAGTCTGATCTACTGGCAGCACCCCAGCCTGCCGTGGGTGCCGCTCTTCCCCAGGATGGACGCTGAGCGGAGGTTCGCGGGCACCAGCGCCCCCTGGGCGCACGATGCGGCGCTGCAGCAGAGCCTGATGAGCGAATGGTGAGGTGACGCCGGGGCCCGTCGGGTGAGGTGGCGCCTCCGTGAATGAGGAATGATTTGTGGCGTGCGTGGGCGCAGGTCGGCCGCTCTGTCGTCGCTGTACGGGCTCCTGAAGGCCAGGCTGTGTCCGTACTTCTACGTGTGCGCGCATCAGGTACCGCTTACTTCCTGTTCCACCGATCCCACGCACGCTAGCTAGCGTTCCTCGCTGTCAGTTCACAGTGTTGTTCAGGGCGGCCGGCGTGGGAGGTTCCAGCGGCGTCACCGCCACGATGTCCCCCACGAGCAGAGGCCTCCGAGACGCCATGGAGGCTGAAGGTGAGATGTGGCCCACGCCCGTTTTCCTGCTTCCTGTGCTCATCGGCTTTTGGTCTGTCAGGCATCCGCTTCACGTTGCCTCTGATGGAGGAAAGGAGGAAGTGCGGAGAGCCGCGGGACGAGGATGACGACGAAGACGACGACGACTGCGGCGGCGGCCTGTCCTGGCTGGAGGAAATCGGAGTACGGGACAAGATCAGGAAGCCAGACGGCGTCTCCGTTCAACTGTGTGTGTCCCCCGCCGCGCCCCATTCCGTGTCCACCTTTCATCCCTAACGCTTGTCATCCAACAGCAAAGAGGGCCGGGCGGCCATTGTGGACCACAAGCCGGAGTCGGCGGCATGCGTGGAAGGAGCGCACACCTTCACGCTCATCAACTTCCTCATCAACTCCAAGGGCGTGGTCGCCACGGCCGGCTCACAGGCGGGACTTCCTCCCACGCTGCTGGCCCCCCTCGCCTTCAGGGGTGCCGCCTTGCACACGCTCAAGGTACGCCACCGTTCTTCTCACGGTCCCGCCTTAAGGGGGGCTTCTCTTGCACTTAAGATGGCGCTCTCAAATATGTAGCCTTCCCCTGCTTGCTTTTATTCTCACTCTGGAGAGGAGATTTAGCCAACATTAGCCGGCGTTTCAACCGGTTTCAACCGGTTTAGGTCGGGAGGTCCGCAGAGTTAATACTTCCCCATAGGAACGTTGCTTCTTCTCCTCATGACGGCATTTCATTCATCGTATGTATCCGCCATCAACTCGGCTTCATCATTTATATAAGTCATTTTCTTATATAAGTAAAATATTGCCCAGCATGAAATCAATTATTTGAAATATGAAGATAAGACTAACAATTCTTGAATACTTCAAATAAAATAAAAAAAAGTAAAAAAAATAAATAAATATGAGCCCTAGTTCTCACCAATTTTTTGAATTTTTGGGGGGGAAATTTTACGGCTTAAGTCTCCAAATTTTTTTGTCCTCATAAGTTTGACTTTTAAAAATATTTCGACAACTTACAAATTTATTTCCATAAATTTATTACTTATTTTACAACTTAATTTTCGTAAAAGGGCGACTTTATTCTTGGAAATTTCTGACTTTTCAAAAATGTTCATCAATTTGACTTTTTCATCTTTAAAATGACAACTTGAAAATATTGCCAATTTTCAAAATTTGGGGATAAATTTACGGCTTTTCTCGTAAATGTTACTTTTTTTAAATTGAGGACATATAATTTTTTCTTGTCAACTTAGATTATTAATTAATTAGTTAATTGGTGTACATTTTATTTTATTCTCAAACTGGACTTTTTTCCCCTTGTAAATGTACTTTTTGTTCTCATTAATTGCAGACTTTAGTAAACAAATTTTTACCGTAAATTAATGACTTTATTCCTGTAAATTTGACTTCAAATGTTCTTGTCCATTAACAAATTTATTTTGTAATTTTAAGACTTCATTCTCGTAATATGATATTTTTTCCCAGTAAATTTGGGACTTGATCCTGGTAGGATTGATGTAGTCTGCTCTCTCCTTCCTTCCTTGGAGGCGCGTTGTGTGAACGTGAAGAGCCAGGTTGGTTCCACCTACCAGAACGTCAGCAGTCTCGAGATAGCAGGTAACCCAGCAGTCATTGAACGCAGCGTGGGACGATAGTTGAGGCTTTTTTGTGGTCACCCCGAAGGACCCATCCTGCCGTCCTCCCTCCACGCCATCACCACTTTGCTGGGACCCGCCCAGAAAGGGAACTTTTCGGCTACGCTCTACACTCACACGCCGACGGCCGTCCTCAACGTCCACGATCCCCGGCAACAGGTAGAACCATCCCTGGAACGTTGTTCGAGTACAACACGTTTACCTTTTCACATGGGATCCATGCAGTGCGAAAGCGGCTCGGCGGACCTGTCCCAATGCGGCCTCCATCCCGCCTCCGTCAGGCAGCTGCAGCGACCGTCTGGCCTGGGAAAGTCGGCGCTCACGCAGATCACCATGAAGGACTACAGCTACGCCTGGAAGAACTGATCCTGGTGCTGCTTTTTCCTCCTATTTTCTACACATTGTGTTCTTTGGTCTTACTTTTTTATAATTATGCACATTATAGCATATTAATAAATATTTTCCTTTTAATGCAGAGGTCTTCAAATGACCTCAAACTAGGACCACATTTTACAGTATTTTAGTCAAATATTTCAGTGACTTATTTTTGTATTTTCTAAATTCTATGAATGAATGAATATACATTTATGTATTTAAAACTTTATTTCATTTAAAAACTATTAAATATTTTTTCAAATCTGTTACTGCATTTGTAAAAAAATATATAAAAAAATAATTTATTCTTGTTGCATTTTTAAAAATATATGAACCATTTTAAAAAGTATATTCACTAGTTGTAATATTTACTGCATTTAAATTACAAAATACGTACATAATTTTCAAACAATTTTTCATAATTTGATTTTTAAAATATCGTTTGCATACAAAATACATTTATATTGTTGAATTAATTTTGTAATTGTTTTTGATTTTTGAAATGTTTACTCCATAAAAAATATATAAACCATTATTCATTTTTAAAATTTTTAATTTATTTAATTGCATTTACAAATGTATTTTTTTAAACAATTTTCAATTTTTTTTTACATTTTTAAATAAATTTTTGCATAATGCATACATGAAAATGAAACATGAAAAGTACAGTAAATACCATATTTCATTTCGACATGGCACAGCAAAAGGTGGGCTAGAATAGAAGCATATTGTTTTCAATGACTTGATTTATGTGTATTATTATTATTATTATTATGAAGAAATCTGTATTTTCATATTTGCGGGGCTCCCTGCACTCATAATGGTGAGGGAAGCAGAAAAGATGCGTTTAACAATAGATTTTTATTTCTTATGTCACTTTAAAAGCTTAACATTTCACTTGAAAATCTGCAATGATCAGACATTTACATACACACGCATATATATATATATATATATATATATATATATATATATATATATATATATATATATATATATATATATATATATATATATATATATATGGCATTGTTGGCTTAACAACCCAGAAGGTGTCCAAACCCAGGGCCACATACAGTAGTCCGTCCCCCCCCCCCCAGGTTTATGCTACGAATATGACATTATTTGTCCTTGTAATATTTCCATAGTATTCTCGTAAAATTGCCACTTTCTTGGGTAAAATATTTCAACAATATGCTACTAAAATGGTACTATTTGTCCTCAGAACATTTCAACTTTAAAACTATGTTATTATTTTCCTCAAAATTAAACATTCTTGGAAAATGAAACATATTTCTTAATAGATTTTTTTGGTCTCTTAATATTTAAACTTTATGCTTGTAAAAAAAATCTTGTTTTGCAATTATTTTTTTTAAATACATATTTTCTTGTTAAAGTATACTTTTAGAATGTGCCACCGGCTATAAAAAAAAATGCTAAAGTGCTAAAGCTAACACCTAGCCACCGCGCCACTCGCCTATGCCGCAAAGCTGCTGCTTTTTCTTGACGTTTATTTGCTAGCGTGGTGTATCTTGACTCGCACCTTTCTGTGTTGATGAAATCAAATGTAAAAACAGACCGACCGACCCCCCACCCATCCACCCCCACCGTGGGAAAAGGTTCGGACACCCCTTGCTGACGTTTGAAACAACAAAAAGAGGAGGAGGTAAAACTACGAACAGACTTTTAAAAGCATTTGGTACAATCGGGCTGTGTCTCAAATGGAATACTTGCATCGGTACACATCCAAAAGAGTACTCTGTGTACGCCGTGTACTTCCTTCCTAGCGTTGAAGGCGAACATTCCCAAATGGCGCGAGTGAGCCAATGGAGACACAGCAAGTGACCCCGCCCACTGACGAGGACTTTACCTGAGCTTTTTTCCATGATGGAAGCTGCTTGCCGTGAGGCGCGTGTGTGTGTGGTTTCTGATGGTGTCGTACGCGTGATAAGTGGATGTCTCCGGTCTTTGAGCTTTTTGCGTGTGTCGGTTCTTTGCACGAGAGTTCAGCTTGTTCACTGCGCCGTAAAAGGAGACGTTGTGGAGAAACTGGGGAAAAAACGAGGGGGGGGTATTTACTGCCCAGGAAAGCCCGACGGGACCTCAAAGAGGATGCGGCGGTACCTCTGAAGGCGGTGGACCATGTGAGCCACGAGGGAATCCGTAATGCCGGGGTAGGCCTCCTCGGCCCGTAGGATGGACTCCTTCAAGCGGTCGAGGACTAAGGGGTCACGGTCGGCCTTGAGCTGGGAGTCAACACAGATATGGTATCTTCCACGGACTTGAACGCTTCCTGTGGATTTGAAGAGTGCGTTACCTCTGTGAATGCGGGCGAGATGACTGCGGTCAGGTTCTGTGAATAAGGCCTCTTTGGAATGTCTTTAGTCTGCAGGGCGACAGAGAGAGTGAGAGGTTGTTACTTACGTTATTTTACGGAAATCAAACTTCAGGAACAATGCTTGGTAAAAAAAAAAAAAACGCAACAAAAAAACGAAAAAGCTCCATGGCTCCCTCTGGTGGACAGAGGCAGCTGAATGAAACAAAATAGTTTTCAACTTGTATATTTCCTAGCTATCTTTAGGGTGTTAAGTTGCTGTGTGATGATTTTGATATCGTTTCTAAGACGACACTGTGAGTTTAGTCTTAATTTCTCATATGGGGCACCTGCTCTGCCGCCCCCGGCTGGCCCTCTCCATTCTGAAGCTTCTTCGGGTCTTTCTCCCGGATGGTGAAGATCCAGTCGTCGCTGCCGAAGTCGTTTCCGCCTGACGCCTGCCCATCCTGCTCCCTTTTGTGACACATTCAAAAACAAGCGATCAACCCCCGCACTCGCCGCTTAACGTGTGTCGCTAACGACGCTTACGAATCGGACTCGTCGGAACTGGACTCTGCGGTTCTGGACTGCTGGGCCTTCCATCGTTTGTACTTGTCAACCAGCTCGGTCAAGTAGGACGTTTTCTTGGCGTGGCGGACAATCAGCTTATGCTTCAGCAGCTCTTTGGCAGTCGGCCTCTGCGGAAAACGAAGCGGGCGAGAATTTAAAAAGATGGCGGAGGCACATGTGGTGACAGGGGGGTGATTGGGGGGGGGCATATACTCACAAAACTGGGCTCTTTGTTGAGGCAAGCCTCCACAAACTCTTTGAGCGGTTTGCTGTAGTTTCCCTCCAGAGTCGGGGGGTTGTTCTTTGGGATGAGAAATAACACCTTCATGGGGTGGAGCTCCGAGTGAGGGGGCTCGCCCTTGGCCAGCTCGATGGCGGTTATGCCGAGGGACCAGATGTCAGCCTGGAACGCACACAAGAGGGGACGGCGTTTAGAAAAGTGTTCCCGGTAAGCGACCGGGTTTTCCTCACCTTGGAGTCGTACGCCGACTGCTTGATGACTTCGGGGGCCATCCAGAAAGGCGTGCCCACGAAGGTGTTGCGCTTGATCTGGGTGTCGGTGAGTTGGCCCGCCACGCCGAAATCTGCCAGCTTTACTTCGCCTTGCTCAGAGAGCAGCACGTTGGCGGCTGTGGGGGGGGATTGGGGGGCATTGCATTTGTCTTTTAGTCCACAGTCGGTTCATGCTTAAACACTAGATAGGACAGCCCGGTGCTGTGAACCTACAAAAGGGATGTCCAAAGTGTAGCTCACAGCATTCTATAAATAAGTTTTATTGTATATGGCAAAAGTGAAAAAATCAGCAATGATTTTGAAAATATTTCACTATAATAAAATATAAAATATTATATAAATAATATTATAAATAAATTGTAAATATTATAAATTATTTATTATACATAAATAAATAATATTATATAAAATATTATATAAATAATATTATAAATACATTGTAAATATATAAATTATTTATTATACATAAATAATATTATATAAAATATTAAAGATTATTTTGGGGAAAATGCAATTCATGGGAATAAAGTTATAATATTAAGTCAAAAACTGCCAAATGTTATTTAGGAGGCAAGTTTAAATATCCACAGTCAGTTCATGCTTAACGACTAGATAGGACAGCCTGGTGCTGTGAACCTACAAAAGGGATGTCCAAAGTGTAGCTCACAGCATTCTATAAATAAGATTTATTGTATATGGCAAAAGTGGAAAAATCAGCAATGATTTTGAAAATATTTCACTATAATAAAATATAAAATATTATATAAATAATATTATAAATAAATTGTAAATATTATAATTTTTTATACATAAATAAATAATATTATATAAAATATTAAACATTATTTTGGGGGGAAATGCAATTTATGGGAATAAAGTTATAATATTATAAGTCAAAAATTGCCAAATGTTATTTAGGAGGAAAGTTTAAATATATTAAATATATAGAAAATGAAATGTTATGAATGTGGCTCAGGCTGGAAACTCCTATGGAGATGGAGGAATCAACTCTGACCTTTGATATCCCTGTGGATCTTCTTCTCAGAGTGCAGATACTCCAACCCCTTCAGGATCTCCCTCAGAATGGTGGCAATTTGGGTCTCGTCCAGCGCTCCTGGTTCCATCTGTCCAAGACTTTGTTTATTCAACTCTAACCTTAGGAGCATTGGAAGGGTTTCATCAAACACTCACCAGATCTAAAGCAGAGCCTCCTCCTAAAT
The DNA here is from genome assembly GCF_030265055.1 of Doryrhamphus excisus. Classification (NCBI taxonomy): domain Eukaryota; kingdom Metazoa; phylum Chordata; class Actinopteri; order Syngnathiformes; family Syngnathidae; genus Doryrhamphus; species Doryrhamphus excisus. The sequence continues at coordinate 10,408,409 of NC_080475.1, read as the reverse complement.
ACTCCATGATGATCCATAGCTTGGTGTCCTGCCATGCCAAGGACAGGATGAGGTTACAGACAGGAAATGGTGGAAGTGTGCGAGGCGTGTTGATGCGCAGCAAACCTTCAGGTAGGATCCGTAGTACTTGGTGACGAAGGGGCTGTCACACTGACTCAGCACCGTGATCTCCTGCTGAATGTCCTCAATCTCTTCCTCGGCTTCCTCCAAGTCGATGATCTTGATGGCCACCACCTTCTGCGTCCGGTTGTCGATGCCTTTAAAGACCTCGCCAAAGGAACCCTTGCCGATGCGTTCCAGCTTGGTGAAAAGCTCCTCGGGATCCGCTCTGGTGTTCTGATGCGGGGAAATGTTACACAACCGTAATAGGACTTTTTGGTACGGAACCATCGGTTTGGTACATTTCCCACGCGTTACACGTTAAAACTGATGGACAGGAAGTGTTTGTGGCACCTACTCGGTAAACAAATGCAGCACAGACAAGCTAACCGGAGTCACGGCTAGAAATAGTGCCAAGGAAAAGAAATTAAAAACCCTTTGCTAACTTCCTGGTAGGACTAACCCACTTCCTGGTAGCACTGGCTAGCTTCCTGATAATCATGGCTAACTTCCTGGTTGCACTGGTTCATTTCCTGGTAGCCCAGGCTAACTTCCTTGTCGTCAATTAGTTGTGCCTGACTTCCTCATGTAGCTAACTTTCTGGTAGCACTGGCTAGCTTCCTGATAATCATGGCTAACTTCTTGGTTGCACTGGTTTATTTCCTGGTAGCCCAGGCTAACCTCCTTGTCGTCAGTTAGTTGTCCCTGACTTCCTCATGTAGCTAACTTCCTGGTAGCACTGACTAGCTTCCTGATAATCATGGCTAACTTACTTCCTGGTTGCACTGGTTTATTTCCTGGTAGCCCATGCTAACTTCCTTGTCGTCAATTAGTTGTGCCTGACTTCCTTATGTAGCTAACTTCCTGGTAGCACTGGCTAGTTTCCTGGTTGCACTGGTTTATTTCCTGGTAGCCCAGGCTAACTTCCTTGTCGTCAATTAGTTGTGCCTGACTTCCTCGTGTAGCTAACTTCCTGGTAGCACTGGCTAGCTTCCTGATAATCATGGCTAACTTACTTCCTGGTTGCACTGGTTTATTTCCTGGTAGCCCATGCTAACTTCCTTGTCGTCAATTAGTTGTGCCTGACTTCCTTATGTAGCTAACTTCCTGGTAGCACTGGCTAGCTTCCTGATAATCATGGCTAACTTAATGGTTGTACTGGTTTATTTCCTGGTAGCCCAGGCTAACTTCCTTGTCGTCAATTAGTTGTGCCTGACTTCTTCATGCAGCTAACTTCCTGGTTAGCACTGGCTAGCTTACTGATAATCATGGCTAACTTCCTGGTTGCACTGGTTTATTTCCTGGTAGCCCAGGCTAACTTCCTTGTCGTCAATTAGTTGTGCCTGACTTCCTCGTGTAGCTAACTTCCTGGTAGCACTGGCTAGCTTCCTGATAATCATGGCTAACTTCCTGGTTGCACTGGTTTATTTCCTGGTAGCCCAGGCTAACTTCCTTGTCGTCAATTAGTTGTGCCTGACTTCCTCGTGTAGCTAACTTCCTGCTAGCACTGGCTCGCTTCCTGATAATCATGGCTAACTTCGTGGTTGCACTGGTTTATTTCCTGGTAGCTCATGCTAACTTCCTTGTCGTCAGTTAGTTGTGAATGACTTCCTTACGTAGCTAACTTCCTGGTAGCACTGGCTAGCTTCCTGATAACCATGGCTAACTTCCTGGTTGCACTGGTTTATTTCCTGGTAGCCCAGGCTAACTTCCTTGTCGTCAATTAGTTGTCCCCGACTTCCTCATGTAGCTAACTTCCTGGTTGCACTGGCTAGCTTCCTGATAATCATGGCTAACTTCATGGTTGCACTGGTTTATTTCCTGGTAGCCCAGGCTAACTTCCTTGTCGTCAATTAGTTGTGCCTGACTTCCTTATGTAGCTAACTTCCTGGTAGCACTGGCTCGCTTCCTGATAACCATGGCTAACTTCCTGGTTGCACTGGTTTATTTCCTGGTAGCCCAGGCTAACTTCCTTGTGTAGCTAACTTCTTGGTAGCCGTGGCTAACATCCCGCTTTCCCTGGCAAAGTAGAACAATATAATAACACCTCATCACTTGAGTATCAATCCGACTCTGGGTATCGATACACTCATTATTTGGATGGATCCGACTCTCCCTGCAGACTGCGCATGAAACGTGTGTCATATTGTGCAGATGGTAACAGGCATAACAAGTCCGGTTTAAAAAAAAAAAAAAACGAAGAAGAAACTTTGTCCTACCTGCATACCGGGCAGGTTCCCCTGAACAGGGGGGTGGGCCATGGCGGTGATGGCTGACAGCTTCTTGCCCAAAGTTCCGTCCACAGCTTGTCAGGTGACGCTTAAGTGGACACCTCGTATTGTTCAGCAGACATTACAACGTTCGAAATGAATAAGAAACATAATCATAGCATAAGGGCGCACACGCTAGCGTACGTTTGCTGGCCGTCAGGCGAGCAAGCGAGTAATAAACCCCCACCCGATTTGAACGTGTTCGAATAACGGCGGATGTGTTGGGGGTTTTGTGTTTTTTTGCTTTAATTCAGGAATACAACTTTTCTTTCTCTCGCTAAAGAGTTGTATCAGCTAGCCTTAGCCTAGCATCGTTAGCTTGCTATCGCGCTCGCTACCTAGCTTGTATGCTAGCAGTAACGGTCTCGAACGACGACAGCCGGCATGTTACATCTAATGTCCCTCAACAGGAGGACATGAGCGTCGCATTATTTTGGTAGCAGTAAGCGTGCCAGTGCGTTCGCTCTCCTGCCTCACTTTAAGCCCAGAACTCCCGGCCATTTTGTCAGCGTCATGACGCCTCGCAGGGTGGTTCTGATCCGGACGACATCCCGCTATGTGTGTTTCCCACTCCGGTGCTGCTACACGCAGAACTTAAACAAAACAAAAAAGTGCAGTGATACGAATCCCTAACGTTGTCAAGTACACTGACCGCCATGTTTTATTGTTTGGATGCGTTAGAGCAGGGGTATGCAATGTGCAGCCCAGGAGCCATTCGCGGAACGAATAAAGTTGTAATTATTGGGAAATTTGGTTGCAGAAATGTGGTCAAAATATGGGAATAAAGTTATAATTACAGAAGAAAATGTACAAGATGAAAGTTGAAGATAAAAAAACAGAAAAGGAAAAAACAGCTATAATTTTAGGAGAATAAAGACAAAAATCGATCTGTTGAATCGCTCACTGAAGTCAACTGTGTAACATTCACAGAACGTGCAGAAAGTTGTGATTCGGATACTCAAGTCACAAGTGTGCCACATCTCATCACGCCCTGACACATCTTTTTTCATTTTTCCACTTAGCTAGGAGTCAAACACGATTCAGTAAAACACTCAAGAGTTGAAAGACCCGTTCATGACTCGCAGATCCGTAGTTCACAACAGTTTGATGACTAAAAGCCCGATAGCAATGTTTCCTAGCTTCTTTTCTGTGAATTCATTGAAGAAATATCGAGATAAGAGTTTAATTATATTATTTGACACCCTATTAAAGTATTACAGTTATTAAATTAATCTAAAATAATCTTTTAGCACAAAAATAACTGGATTTGTGAAATGAGCTAGCTTAGCTTACACACTGTCATTTGTGGGACACACTATGACTTCTTATGGGTTAAGGCTGTAAAAGCTAGCTAGTTTCTGTAGCTGTTTTTTTTATTATTCCTGTAAGAAATATAGTTTTAAATATTTTAGTTTAATATTTAATATATTATATACCCAGTTAAAGCATTGCAATAGTTAGATTTATTTAAAATGAGGTTTTGTGGCAAAGAAATATTATTTTGGGAATGAGCTAGCTTACTTTGACACGCCGCCATTTTGGGGAAGCATCCTGGGATAGTCACATGACAAGCTCTCTTAAATGTTTCCTATACGTCACGTACGGACTTGATGTGTTCAGGTTAAACATAGAAGCAGTACAGATCACATTTGAAGTGTTGCAGGGATGTTTTATGGGTTAAAATGACGACTACGATCGTGCAATTCACAAGTTGACCACACGGGGGAGCCAGAGTACAGTGTCCAATTGCAACCTCCTGGTCACATTTCTACACAGTTTTTGTTCATATACTGTATTTTATTATGACATGACTACCGTAATACATCAATTTAACACGCACACAGACATAAATGGAAAAACATGAGGTATTTGTATGTCAAGAATGCTATTGCTTCGTTTAGAGTGGGAATAGAAATGAATAAAATAGCTTCATATACCGGTGTATCCTAGCCCCACACGCTTCAGCTACCCTGCACGAGAGCGGCCCCCCTCCACCCCTCAACCTCCATGCGTAAATGATGTAGGACCTCCATTTTTTTTTTTTGAATTTACTGTTCGGCAACCTTCCTCATCATCGTCGTCATCCTCCTCCTCCTCCTCGTCACTTTCATCATCACCTCCAAGCTGCATCTGAGAAAGAAGAAGAAGACGACGGAGGAGAAAAGATGGACGTCACCGACCAGGGCGCTCAAATGGAGCCGCTTTTGCCATCGGTAAGACACAATCCTTTCTTTCTTGTCTTGGAGGACGCAGATAGGATTGACTGTTTTTTCGTGACACCCCCCCCCCACACACACACCTTCTTCCCTCCCAATGCTGTCACGTTATACGCTGACATGATGTAGTGTGCAGGTGTACCTAATGAAATGTCCAATGTGTGTACTTCACACGTCCTCGACCTTCAGCGGTGTCTTACGCAACCTGTCAGCTAGCAGGAGAGCCATCTCCTCCTCCATCTTTTCCTGCTTTTTTTTATTTATTTCTTTTCACTCTACAATGCAGTGCAGCACGACAGGGGTGTCCTAACTTTTTTTTTTCTGGAATGCGGCCATTTAAAAAAAATGATGTCCACAAAGCACCCTGTATATACCCCCCACCCCCCACAGCCCAAAGGAACCAGGAGAGGAACATGAGGAACACATATAGGACACATGGGAGATGTTATTTTGCCAGTGCTTGTGTCCCCCGCAGCCCTCCTGCTCCTCCACCAGCAAGCAACAGCGTTGCCATGGTTTCAGCAGGGTACCATGTTGCTCCAGTGTGCGGAGGAGCGATCGCAGTGGGGGGGGGGGGGGGGGGGTTGTAGGCACACAGTGTGGAGGAGCGATGCAGCACGGCTAAGCTAATAATAACATCTGCTTTGGCTTGCAGGAACAAAGTGCTCAAGAAAGCAAGAACGTGGTAAGTCATCCTATTTCTCTATGCAATATTAGATTTATTTTTGGGTGATTAAAAGATTTGATTGTCACAAACATGACACAAACATGTTTTTTTTTATTACAGTGTGAGCTCAAAATAAGATTTATTTATGATACGGGTTTTAAATTCTAAATGTTTATGAGTAAAAAAAAAAAAAGCCGATTTAGGAACAGTCAGAAATCATCAATCATTAAAGATATGCCTCAATGCACCGTTCGTTCATGAAATGTCCAAATGAAAACACAGGACAATAGTCGTAAAGCATTTCAATAGTTCATTGCGCTAGTGGTCATATTGCTGGTTACCATGGCAACATAGACACAAGCCAGGTGGTCCGGACTCCTGGGTAAAGGCGCAAGTCGGCGTTCCTGATTCCGCAACATTTCCCACGCCAGTTTTTGGAGCGTCCCGTCCCGGGCCGAGACTTAGATAACAGATCTACGGGGCTCGCACGGCTCAGCAGAGAGACAGCGAGCGAGCGAGCGAGAGAGAGAGAGAGAGAGAGAGAGAGAGAGAGAGGGAGACATCAGGGTAGCATCTCTGATGTCACAACACTAATCCCCGTCGGAGGGAGAGGTCGAGGAGGGGATTGGTGGACGGGTGCGATCATTTGACCCTGGATGAGACCAGATTGAGTCAGAGCATCGTGTCTTCGCCGCACGTGAACGCCTTCCTCGTATTCGTAACCTCTAGCTCGCCACCAACATGCTCTCCGCCGACTACAACAAAGGATTTATCCAGCAGGTATGTCACTGCAGGGCCCTTTATCTGGACAGGCCTGCGTCTCAAACCTAGTCCTGACCTGAACCTTAAACCCCCATCCTAACCTTAAACCGTATCCCTAACCGTGAACCCTCATCATTACCTTAAACCTTATCCCTAACTTTAGACCCTCATCCTAACCTTAAACCTTATCCCTAACTTTAGACCCTCATCCTAACCTTAAACCTTATCCCTAACTTTAAACTCTATCCATAACCTTAAACCTTATCTCTAACCGCAAACCCTCACCCTGACTTTAAACACCACCCCTAATCTTAAACCCTTGTCCTAACGTTAAACCCTCATCCTAACCTTAAACCATATCCCTAACCTTAAACCCTCATCCTAATGTTAAATCCTCATCCTAACATTAAACCATATCCCTAACCTTAAACCCTATCACTAACCTTAAACCCTATCACTAACTTTAAACCCTCATCCTAACGTTAAACCCTCATCCTAACGTTAAATCCTCATCCTAACGTTAAACCATATCCCATAACCTTAAACCCTATCACTAACCTTAAACCCTACCCTAACCTTAAACCCTACCCTAACCTTAAACCCTCATCCTAACGTTAAACCCTCATCCTAACGTTAAACCATATCCCTAACCTTAAACCATATCACTAACCTTAAACCCTACCCCGACCTTAAACCCTAGCCCTGACTTTAAAACCCTCATCCTAACCTTAAACCCTATTCCAACCTTAAACCCTACCCCAACCATAAACCCTAGCCCTGACTTTAAAACCCTCTTCCTAACTTAAACCCTTGTCCTAACCTTAAACCCTCATCCTAACGTTAAACCCTCATCCTAACGTTAAACCATATCCCTAACCTTAAACCCTACCCCTAACCTTAAACCCTCATCCTAACATTAAACCCAACCCCTAACCTTAAACCCTCATCCTAAACTTAAACCCTATCCCTAACCTTAAGCCCTAGTGTTAAACCCTAAATTTAAACCTTCATCCGAACCTTAAACCCAACCCATAACCTTAAACCCTAGCCCTAACCATAAACCCTAGGCCTACAGGTGTTTGGTTGGTGCTTGCGTGATTTCCTGATGAGCTAGACCCGACACATAAGACTGTTGTGGTCCCCCCACTGACCCCCGCCCCCCCTCCCCCCGCTAGGGATATTAAATATTCCCCTTTGGACGACCACATCTGGTCCATAGCGTACGCGTACGGTACAGCCGATGCATTTTTGGAACGTAGTGATGCTCTCAGTGAAGGATCGCCTCGGAAAAACATCTGTAGGGATGAAAAACCATGACGACTAAAACCGCCACGGCCAATCACAGAGCTCCTTACAAGCACGGCTGATAATCCATCTCCCGAGCCACAGAACCAAGCCATGCACGATGGCCATTCATCTCATCTTATGTAATACCCTAGAACAATAACACCATATTCATATTCATTCTATTATTTCAACATGACAACAAAGAGGACTCCAAATGGCCATCATCAATCAATAAAATGTCAATCAAACAGATCAAGTATTGTACAATAATAATAACTCCAAATGGTCATTGAAAGCATTATATGAAAAAATATGAAATATGTCAAATAAATACATTAAAAAAACAATATTGTAAAAAGACATGTCTCAAAATCAAATCAAATGAAATATATATTTGTAATATATTAAATAAATATTTAAGTACTTTTAAGTATTATTTTAAAAATATTAAATATGGCAAAATTGCATTTAAAAAACAATATGTAAAAAATAAAAAACATGTAACTTTTTTAACACTTTCATTTTTAAAAAATGTTTTTTTGACTTATTTGTACATTTTCTCTGTATGTATGTACATATGTACAGTATGTATGTGTATAGGGTGTGTACTGTATACGCCGTGTACTTGGCACGCAGTACCAGAGAAACACGTGCATCACGCTGAGCAGCGTGTCCGCCCCTCCTCCATCTCCTCCATCCCCGATCCCCTTGCGGTCTTGCTGATCACATGACCCCAGCACCGCCCCGCGGCCTGCACGGTTCCTGGCAACTCCACCGATGGGAGCCCTTTTTAATCAACAATTCAACATTTTCATAGCATATTCATACACCTGGTCATAAAAAATAACTACAATTAAATTATTTACAACATTTTGAAATAATTACATGCTCTTAATAATTGTCTAAAAATGATTAAAAATAATTCTAATGAAATCTTTTAAAATATAGAGAAATTAATGAATACCAATAAGATAAAATACAAATTATTCAAAAATAAATTAATAATTAAAATTGTTATATATTAGTTTAAAATTATTTAAAATAATTCTAATTATTTTGTAGAACATTTTATAATCTTGAGGAATAAAGAAATTCTTTTTAATAATTTTTGAAAATGATTATATATAATTAAAATTGAATTATTTCGAAAATGTTAGAATATAGAGAAATGAGGAAATGCCTGTAATAATTCCGACTAAGCCTTTATGGTGTTTGTGTTGGCAGAGGGCTGACGAGGAAGCGGTGGTGGATCGGGGAGGAACACGCTCCATGCTCAACACCAACTTTGAGAAAGAAGAACTGGAAGGTAACCAGCCTGCTTCTCTTTCATGCCCTCCAACAAAAGCGTCCACGGCAGCGACGCACCGTGCCATGCCGGATTTATGCACACCACACCAGCTTGGCAAAATTAGGTTGTGGGAAAAGAGGTGCTATTATGGGAATAAAGCCAAAATATTCCAAGAAAGTAAGTTGAAATATTTGGGCAATATTTTTTTTAATGGTAATAACAAATTCAATAAAAATACTTTAAGTATTTAAGTTAATAAATTTAAGTAGTATTATATTAAACAATATTAAATATGTCAAATTTCAAAAACAGTAATGAATCAAAATCTCTATAATAAATAAATTCAACTAAAATCATAATAATACAAATAACTAAATATTTAGAAATTCATTCATTCATTAAAAATAAATAAACTTTATACTAAAACATGAAATATGTAAAAAAAACATTTAAAAACAATATTTTAAAAAGAGGTCACTCAAAATCTCCATCATAAATACATTTAACTAAAATAATAATATCAATAATAATAATTATTATTTATAAGTTAATAATTGAATTAAATAAAATGAATTAAAATGAATGAAAATAAAAAGTTCACATTAAATATCAAATAAATACATTTAAAAAACAATTTCTTTATGACACAAAATCTCCAATAAATCAATTAAATAAAAAAATATTTCAAATAGATGACTCCAAATTGTCATCCTAAATAAATAAATAAAATAAAATTAAAAAAAATCAAATTATGAGATTTAAAAATATAAAATATTGTATGTAAAATTAATGCATTTCCAAAACTATTTTTTTTAAAAAGAATTCTCCATCATAAATAAATAAATGAAATGAAAATAAAAGTGATATTTAGTGATTCGGTGTGGCGCAGGAGGGAAGAGGGGACTCCACAGTTGTGTGAGCATTGGATGTCGGGGGCGGAGGTGGGGGGGGGGGGGGGGGGATGGGGAGACAGTCAGCTCGGATTATCTTCACTCCCGCCGCGCGCATGCATGCTAGACTTGGGCACGCACAAGCACAGGCGCTGCAAAGGCCTTTTTTCTGAGCTGGCCTTTGTGTGGCTTTGCATGAAAAGAAAAGGAAAAAAGAAGCAGAAGGCATTCTCCTAAAAAAAAATTCCACTTTTCCCGTCACGCTGCATTTCCTCCAGGTCACCGCACGCTCTACATCGGGGTGCACGTCCCTCTGGGTCGGAGGTCACACCGCCGCCATCGCCACCATGGCCACCGCCACCGGAAGCGCTCCAAGGAGAGGGACTCGCCGGCCGACGACGGGCGTGAATCCCCCTCGCACAGTAAGCCTCTCTACCCCGGTTGGCGTGCACGGAAAAAGAACTGAGGGCTTGTTGTGCCCGCAGAAGACACGCCGGCGCAGAGGGTGCAGTTCCTGCTGGGGACGGAGGATGGCGACGAGGAGCACATCCCACACGCCCTCTTCACCGAGCTGGACGAAATCTGCCTCAGGGAGGGGGAAGACGCCGAGTGGAAGGAGACAGCCAGGTGGGCGGACGTCGTATCACGCGTGGGAAAAGGTGCGTGTGAGTCATGTGTGTGTTTGTGTGTTTGTGTGTACGCAGATGGCTGAAGTTTGAGGAGGACGTGGAGGACGGCGGCGAAAGATGGAGCAAGCCCTACGTAGCCACGCTGTCTCTCCACAGTCTGTTCGAACTCCGCAGCTGCATCATGAACGGCACCGTCATGCTGGACATGAGGGCTCACTCGCTGGAGGAGATCGCTGGTAAACAACAACAACAACGTTGCCTTTATTTGATTTTTTTTTGCTTCTTTATTTTCATTCATTCGTTTTCTAACGCTTTTCCTCATGAGGGTCGCGGGGGGTACACCCTGGACTGGTGGCCAGCCAATCACAGGGCACATATAGACAAACAACCATTCACACTCACATTCATACCTATGGACAATTTGGATTAGCATGTAACCTAGCATGTTTTTGGAATGTGGGAAGAGAAAACCCACGCATGCGCAAAGAGAACATGCAAACTCCACACAGAGATGGCCGAGGGTGGGATTGAACCCTGGTCTTTTAGCTGTCAGGTCTGCGCGCTAACCACTCGTCCACCATGCCACTTCTTTATTTTCAGCATAAAAAATAACAGTGACATTTTTGCAAATTTGGGATATTTTTAAAATTATAAAATTGTAAAAAAAATGCACATTTGCAGTTTTACAAAATATATTTGTAGTTATTATTTTTTCTAAATATTTTTTAATTAAAAAAGTTTTTTTCGCATTTATTTGAGATAAAAAAAAAGTATTTTTTTAATTACAAAACACATTATTCTTTTTAAATTATGTTTTGGTGAAAAAATAATATTTCCACTGTTGCTTTTTACATTTGTTTTTTTTATTTGTTTATTCTTCTAAAAATAAGTGACATTTTTGCAAATTTTTGAAATTTAAAAATCCTGTAAAAAATTTAACTTTTGCTGTTTTTAAAAAATATTTTTGTAGAAATATTTTTCCACCTTAGAAATATATTATGTATGAGTAAAAAACAAACAGATGACTGTGTGCCAGAAACGCATGCATTGTCCTCGGCAGATATGGTCCTGGACCAGCATGAAGTGTCAGGCCCAGTGGGTCAGGACGCCCGGAGGAGGATCCGTGAGGCTCTGCTCAAGCAGCATCACCACCAGAACCACAAGAAGCTGGCCAACCGCATCCCCATCGTGCGCTCCTTCGCAGACATCGGCAAGAAGCAGTCCGAACCACATTCCATGGACAAGAACGGTGAGTACCTCCATGATGTCCGCTACCATCATCTTCGCTCATCTTTGCTCAAACTTCAAAGCACCTCCCAGTCCAGCGGAACCCTGCCCAGCTCCGACCGCTCCGGCGGAGTGGCGGCAGCCATACGAGTGCTGCATGCGGTGTCTGACCGCGCCTCGGTCACCACTGAGCGCGCTCAGGAGTCACGTCAGAGCCGGGCCGGAGGCGGCGGTTGACGGGAAGCGGGACAAGCGTCTTAGCGTCCTGGAGGCCGTGGCGCAAGGCTACCGGCCCATCTCGCTGGAAGAGCATGAAGTCTGCACAGGCAATGAAGATCTGTAGTCCACCACAGTAGAGATAGCCTCCGTAATAGATCAATAGATCAATAGATTAATAGCTCAATAGATCAATAGATCAATAGACTAACTACTAGATTTTCTCCACTTGTAGTGGTAGCACCCACTGCTTACTCACACACACTTTATTGCAGTCCATTACAGTCTTGTTGCGGGTCGTATAGTTTGTTCCAGTCTTGCGCGGGTCTACAATGTGCCTGATGCCCATGTAGTCCATTCCAGTCTTGCGCAGGTCTACGATATTGTTGATGACCGTGTAGTCCGTTCCAGTCTTGCACAATTCTACAGTCTTGTTGCTGGTCGTATAGTTTGTCCCAGTCTTGCACGGGTCTACAGTCTTGTTACGAGTCGTATGGTTTGTTCCAATCTTGCGCGGGTCTACAATGTTCCTGCTGGCCATGTAGTCCATTTTGTGTAGATCTACAATGCTGTTGATGACCGCGTAGTCCGTTCCAGTCTAGCGCAGGTCTACGATGTTGTTGATGAGTGTGTAGTCCGTTCCAGTCTTGCTCAAGTCTACAGTCTTTTAGACTTGTGTAGTTAGTTCCAGTTTTGTGCAGGTCTACAATGTTCTTGATGGCCGTGTAATGCATTCCAGTCATCTTTTAGTGATGCCCCATGTTTGTTTTGATGAGAAGCACAACAGATTCAGCGCCCGCAAGGCATGCTGCCAAGCCAACCCAGCATTGCCACATTGCCCAAGCTTTGATTCCAACGTCAAAACTGAGACATTTTTTTTCAGAAATGTTCATCACTCACACATCACTGCAGTCCTTTTCCCATTTTTCCTTGGCATTCTTCCCACCTGGTTTTGGCGGGAATGACACTGCGGTTTTCTTCACAGGCCAAACGGTTTCACCGCAGTCCCAGCCGGCCAGCACCGAAGGCAAACAAGACGTGAGCAGGGAAAACAGCGCCGTGGACTTCAGCAAGGTGAGCAACCGCCTCTTCTGCTGTTTGTCCACCCGACGGGACGCGCCAACCACCCTGGGCCAAAACGGCAGGGGGGTGCGTGTTTGATTAAGAGTCGGATAACGTGCGGACCGCTCACCTTTCACCTCCAAGCCTGGGAAAATTCAGGATGACTTCACACCAGATTCTTTTCCTCCCAACACCACACTCACTCCTCACTCACACGGCGAATACCACTCTGGAAAAGACTCCATCTTTGTAGTTCCATTTCTACTCCATGTTTTTAGTCTCAGTTCTACTCCATCTTTGTAGTCTCATTGTCTCATTTCTACTCCATGTTTGTAGTTTCATTTCTACTCCCTGTTTGTCGTCTCAGTTGTACTCCATGTTTGTAGTCTCATTGTCTCATTTCTACTCCACGTTTGTAGTCTAATTTCCTCCTTCATGTTTGTAGTCTAATTTCTCCTCCATGTTTGAAGTTTCATTTCTACTCCCTGTTTGTAGTCTCATTGTCTCATTTATATTCCATGTTTGTAGTTTCCTTTCTACTCCATGTTTGTAGTTTAATTTTTACTCCCTGTTTGTAGTCTCAGTTCTACTCCATGTTTGTAGTCTCATTCTCTCATTTCTACTCCATGTTTGTAGTTTCCTTTCTACTCCGTTTGTCGTCTCAGTTGTACTCCATGTTTGCAGTCTCATTGTCTCATTTCTACTCCATGTTTGTAGTCTAATTTCCTCCTTCATGTTTGTAGTCTAATTTCTCCTCCATGTTTGTAGTTTAATTTCTACTCCATGTTTGTAGTTTCATTTCTACTCCCTGTTTGTAGTCTCATTGTCTCATTTATATTCCATGTTTGTAGTTTCCTTTCTACTCCATGTTTGTAGTTTCATTTCTACTCCCTGTTTGTCGTCTCAGTTGTACTCCATGTTTGTAGTCTCATTGTCTCATTTCTACTCCATGTTTGTAGTCTAATTTCCTCCTTCATGTTTGTAGTCTAATTTCTCCTCCATGTTTGTAGTTTCATTTCTACTCCATGTTTGTAGTTTCATTTCTACTCCCTGTTTGTAGTCTCATTGTCTCATTTCTACTCCATGTTTGTAGTTTCCTTTCTACTCCATGTTTGTAGTTTCATTTCTACTCCCTGTTTGTCGGCTCAGTTGTACTCCATGTTTGTAGTCTCATTGTCTCATTTCTACTCCACGTTTGTAGTCTAATTTCCTCCTTCATATTTGTAGTCTCCTTTCTACTCCATGTTTGTAGTTTCATTTCTACTCCCTGTTTGTCATCTCAGTTCTACTCCATGTTTGTAGTCTCACTATCTCATTTCTCCTCCATGTTTGTAGTCTCATTTCTACTCCATGTTTGTAGTTTCATTTCTACTCCCTGTTTGTAGTCTCATTTATATTCCATGTTCGTAGTTCCCTTTCTACTCCATGTTTGTAGTTTCATTGTGTCATGTCTTGTTGACGTTCTTAGATTGACCTTCACTTCATGAAGAAAATCCCACCCGGTGCCGAGGCGTCCAACGTCTTGGTGGGGGAGCTGGAGTTCCTGGAGCGTCCCGTGGTGGCCTTTGTGCGTCTGGCGCCCGCCGTGCTGCTCAACGGCCTGGCCGAGGTTCCCATCACCACCAGGTCCCGCCCCCACCCCCCGCTGACCTCTGTGCTTTCTTAGGAACAGACGATCGCTAAGCGCTCTCTGCGTCTCTTCCAGGTTCCTTTTCATCCTGCTGGGGCCGCTGGGAAAAGGTCCGCAGTACCATGAAATTGGGCGCTCCATCGCCACCCTGATGACTGACGAGGTGAGACCTCGCAAATGTGGACTTTCCGGACCCTTCCCGCCGTTTGGTCAGCATTTCCCACGGCGCCGATGCTGCTTTTCTAACATGGCCCCTCCCCTCCAGGTTTTCCATGATGTGGCGTATAAAGCCAAAGACAGAAACGACCTGGTGGCCGGCATCGATGAGTTCCTGGACCAAGTGACGGTGTTACCCCCTGGGGAGTGGGATCCCTCCATCAGGATAGAGCCTCCCAAGAACGTGCCCTCCCAGGTACCAACCTGGGATCAGCACAGCAAAGTAGCAAGTTGGGCTGGGATAGGCTCTAGCTACTGAGATGGGCTCCAAGTGGGTTGGGATAGGCTCTAGCTGCTTGGGAAGGCTCCAAGTGGGCTGGGATAGCCTCTAGCTGCTGGGGTAGACTACAAGTGGGCTGGGATAGGCTCTAGCTACTGAGATGGGCTCCAAGTGGGTTGGGATAGGCTCTAGCTCAGGGGTGGGCAAACTTTTTGACTCGCGGGCCGCATTAATTTAACAAAATTGACGGGGGGATTATGTAGTATTTTACACATAACAGTCCATTTTTACGCCTATATTTTTACACATATTTTACATGTAAAAGTGTCATGCAATCTGCTATATGTGCACTTTGAAATCATTTATTTGATGTAAAGTGTGTTTCTCAATGTATTATTATTATTATTATTGTTATTTTTATTAGAATTATTATTATTAGTTATAGTAATGTTATTATATTATTATTATTATTATTTTGTTATAATAATAATATTACTACCATTATTATATTAATATTATTAGCAACAATATTAATATAATAGTAGTATTATTGTCATTATTTGTATTACTATTATTGTGCTTGTGCTCCTTTTTCCAGGAATATTTTGTAATATTACTACCATTATTATATTAATATTATTAACAACAATATTAATATAATAGTAGTATTATTATCATTATTGACAACATTATTATTATTATTATTATTATTAATATTATTATTATTATTATTATGTGCTTGTGTCCCTTTTTACAGGAGCATTTTGTAACAGACCACATCAAATAACGAAATTGATAAAGCAGCTACCTCAACCATCAAAAAATTGGCCCAAGCCATGATGCCAGGTTGTATGTTGAGTTCAAATGAAATATTTGGAAAAAACAGGCGGGCCATATTGAAACACTTGGCGGGCCGAATGTGGCCCCCGGGCCGTAGTTTGCCCACCCCTGCTCTAGCTGCTTGGGAAGGCTCCAAGTGGGCTGGGATAGGCTCTAGCTACTGAGATGGGCTCAAAGTGGGTTGGGATAGGCTCTAGCTGCTTGGGAAGGCTCCAAGTGGGCTGGGATAGGCTCCAGCCCAGCACATCCCAGAGCGGGAGACATGGTAGAGAACGTTGGCATGGATGGGGCTGGAGAAGATATGCTTAAATAAAGCATCCCAGAAATAGCCTGTGAAGGGAATGTTGTGTTCGGCATTCCAGTTTGTGTCCCCCCCCCCTCCTCCCACAGTGGAGTTGCATCATCAAAGCACGTAGTTGAAGACATATTTTTAGCTGATAGCAGTTTAATTATTTCTGGTAAAAAATGCAACTTGTACGGCATTTTCCTGGCAATATTTTTTTGTTGTTGCAGGAAAAGCGTAAGATCCCTCCGGTTCCCAACGGTGTGACCGACCTGGTGGAGTCGGAGGAGCACGGAGGCCACGGCGGCCCTGAGCTCCAACGCACGGGAAAGTAGGTGGAAAAGAAAGCGTTAGCCGTTGCTACGCCGCTAAAAATGCCTCTTTGTCCCCCCCCTCCCCCTCCAGGCTGTTTGGCGGCCTGGTGATGGACATCAAGAGAAAGGCACCTCACTACCTTTCCGACTACACGGACGCCATCAGCCTGCAGTGTCTGGCTTCTTTCCTTTTCCTTTACTGCGCCTGCATGTCACCTGTCATCACCTTCGGGGGTCTCCTGGGCGAGGCCACCGAGGGCCGCGTGGTAAGATGATGGCTCTTGTTGGAAAAGGAGATGTTTCTCTGACCCCCGGCTTTTGCCGCGGTGCTTCCAGAGCGCAATCGAGTCTTTATTCGGGGCGTCCATGACCGGCATCGCCTACTCGCTCTTTGCTGGCCAGCCTCTCACCATCCTTGGCAGCACAGGTCCGGTTCTTGTGTTTGAGAAGATTCTCTTCAAGTTCTGCAAGTGTGTTTTTTTGCTTTTTTTGGTCGCTTTCTCGCTCGGTGGTGGTTCTTGCGCAGCGAAGCCGTGTCTGCAACGTCTCACGTGCCTCCACGCAGGGACTACGGGCTGTCCTACCTGTCCCTGAGGGCCTGCATCGGCTTGTGGACGTCCTTCTTCTGCCTCCTGCTGGTGGCCACCGACGCCAGCTCGCTGGTCTGCTACATCACGCGCTTCACAGAGGAAGCCTTCGCCGCCCTCATCTGCATCATCTTCATCTACGAGGCGCTGGAGAAGCTCATCCACCTGGGCGTGCACTACCCCATCAACAAGAACAACGACCTTCAGAAGCTGACGCACTACTCGTAAGTACTTCGTTTTATTCTCGTGCTTTCACTTTTTGGGGGGTATTTTAAAGAATACCTTTATTTAATAAAAGTAGACATTTTGTTGATTATTCAACTTTTTTTTATTATTCATGTTTGGTTTTTATTCAATAAAAGTAGACACGTTTTAAATATTTTAATTTTGCAATATTTTTTTTTTTTTATATATTTTTTGTTTTACAAAGTGTCGTTTTCCTATATATATTATTTTGAATATATATTTTATTTGAAAAATCATACATTTCTCCAATTATTTCACTTTTCCATTTTTTAGTTTTTAAAAAAATGAATTGAATAGTAATGACTGAGAGTATCGCATGCGGTGAATGTTGCCCCCCCCCCAGGTGCGCTTGCGTGGAACCCGGCCATCCCAGCAACGAGACGCTGCGCTTGTGGGAGGAGAGGAATATCACGGCCTCCCAGCTCAACTGGACCATGTTGGACGTGAAGGTAAATAAGATCCGGCACCCATCAATCCATCCGTTTTCCTCCGCTTATCCGGGTCCGGGTCGTGGGGGCAGCAGTCTCAGTAGGGAAGCCCGGACTTCCCGGTCCCCGGCCACCTCCTCCAGCTCCACCGGGAGGACACAGAGGCATTCCCAGGTCAGCTGTGAGACATAATCCCTCCAGCGTGTCCTAGGTCTGCCCTGAGGTCTTTTCCCAGTGTGGGCATGCCCGGAACACCTCACCAGGGGGGCATCCGGGAGGCATGCAGACTAGATGCCCGAGCCACCTCAACTGGCTCCTCTCGATGTGAAGGAGAAGCAGCTCTAATCTGAGCCCCTCCCGGGCTTATGCTTTTTCAAATATTTTTATTTTTATTTTTATTTTTATTTTTATTTTTATTTTTATTTTTATTTTTATTTTTATTTTTATTTTTATTTTTATTTTTATTTTTATTTTTATTTTTATTTTTATTTTTATTTTTATTTTTATTTTTATTTTCTATTTGTATTTTCTATTTGTATTTCTATCTCTATTTCTGCTATTGCTATTGCTATTGCTATTGCTATTGCTATTGCTATTGCTATTGCTATTGCTACTGCTACTGCTATTGCTATTCCTTGACGGTGTCCTCGGGTGTCAGTAGGAGTGCGAAGAGCTGCACGGGGAATTCCTGGGCAGCGCCTGCGGCCCCCACGGCCCTTTCATCCCCGACGTCCTCTTCTGGTGCGTGGTCCTCTTCTTCTCCACCGTCTTCATGTCCGCCTTCCTCAAGGAGTTCAAGACCAGGCGCTACTTCCCCACCAAGGTAGGTACCGAAGCCACATCTGGGGGGGACACGTCACCCCTGGTGGCCAAAATGCACACTGCGGTCAACTTGTCCTGTCGGGTGTTCGTTATTGTTTGTGTTCAGGTGCGGGCCATCATCAGTGACTTTGCCGTCTTCATCACCATCCTCACCATGGTCCTGGTGGACTACGCTCTGGGGATTCCATCGCCCAAACTTCAAGTTCCCAGCAAATTTAAAGTCAGTACGCTTTTTTTTTCTCTTTAAACTTTCTAACTGTGACTTCATTAGATTAAAATCATCACAAGAAATATCAAATGTCAATTCATATCATATATATTTTTATCAAGAAATAATAAAAAAAAAAATTATAATAAAAATATATATGAAATAACAATTTTTTAAAAATATTTTAAAATGACTAAATTAAAATAAATATAAGAATGTACAGTAATATAAATATAAATCTCAATCAAGACACAATATGATTTGTTTTCTTAGGAGAAATTAAAATGCCAATTAATCTTAATCAAGAAGCAATAATGCACTCTACTGTTTTTGCAAATATATAAAAATAAATATTTAAAAATGAATACAACGTGATTTAAATAAAATAAAATACAAAAATGTTGCATTTGAAAAATGAGTAATAAAAATGCACTTTATGATTTTGTGTCTTGAACGAAATTAGCCAACCAGAGACGATCGTGGTTGGGTCATCAACCCCGTGGGTCCGAACCCGTGGTGGACCACCATCATCACCTTCATCCCTGCTCTCCTGTGCACCATCCTGATCTTCATGGACCAGCAGATCACAGCGGTCATCATCAACAGGAAGGAGCACAAACTGAAGGTATGTCAGGTGACAACTTGATCAGCGGCGCGTGTGCGAGACACGCTGGTCTGGGCTGTCCTCTTCCAGAAAGGCTGCGGCTACCACCTGGACCTGTTTGTGGTCGGGGTGATGCTGGGCGTGTGCTCGGTGATGGGCCTGCCGTGGTTCGTGGCGGCCACCGTGCTCTCCATCTCCCATGTCAACAGCTTGAAGCTGGAGTCCGAGTGCTCGGCCCCCGGTGAGCAGCCCAAGTTCCTGGGCATCCGTGAGCAGCGCTTCACCGGCCTCATGATCTTCACCCTGATGGGCTGCTCCGTCTTCATGACCTCCGTGCTGAAGGTCAGGAGAGACGCCGAGACGTCCGGGGATGAAGCACGTGTCCTTGACATCCGCCTTCTGATTGCAGTTCATTCCCATGCCGGTGCTCTATGGAGTCTTTCTCTACATGGGGGCATCCTCGCTTCGAGGCATTCAGGTCAGGAAGCTTACACGACAGGACCCCCCCCCCCATTATTTCTCCAAATGGCGATTGGGTAGGGGGTCCTGTTTTTACCAGACTCCAGTTGTCTGAACTTTTTGCTAACAATTTGGTAAATTGTAATCCCATTCGGTTTTCGTACCGCCAGCTTAGGTATTCAGGTCAGGAAGCTTGCACGACAGGACCCCCCTCCCCATTATTTTTCCAGCATTATATTAAACAGGGGTTGTCCTATTCATTATACATTTGTTACATTTTTAATCAAATGTCCAAATAGTGCGGCACGGCGGTCGAGTGGTTAGCACGCAGACGTCACAGCTAGGAGACCAGGGTTCAATTCCACCCTCGGCCATCTCTGTGTGGAGTTTGCATGTTCTCCCCGTGCATGCATGGGTTTTCTCCGGGTACTCCGGTTTCCTCCCACATTCCAAAAACATGCTAGGTTAATTAGCGACTCCAAATTGTCCATAGGTATGAATGTGAGTGTGAATGGTTGTTTGTCTATATGTGCCCTGTGATTGGCTGGCCACCAGTCCAGGGTGTACCCCGCCTCTCGCCCGAAGACAGCTGGGATAGGCTCCAGCACCCCCCGCGACCCTCGTGAGGAAAAGCGGTAGAAAATTAATGAATGAATGAATGAATCTTTAAAATAACTAGAAATATAAATCATAATCAAGAAAATACAAAAAAATACAAAAAAAATACAAAAAAAGAAAAAATACATAATATATAAATAAATAAAATATGTTTTCGTTGGCCACACCTCATCCAGAATGATTTGTCCACAGTTCTTCGATCGTCTGAAGCTGTTCGGAATGCCGACCAAACACCAACCGGACTTCATTTACCTTCGCCACGTCCCACTGAGGAAGGTCCACCTCTTCACCATCATCCAGCTCAGCTGCTTGGTGCTGCTGTGGGTCATCAAGACCTCCAGGGCTGCCATCGTTTTCCCCATGATGGTAAAAGCCCGGCCGCTCTATATGCTGGGAATCGGACATCATTACGATCCCTCAATCCATATTTCAGGTCTTGGCGCTGGTCTTCATCCGCAAGCTTCTGGACTTCATCTTCAGCAAGAGAGAGTTGAGCTGGCTGGATGACCTGATGCCTGAGTGGAAGAAGAAGAAACTGGAGGATGCTGCGCAAGAGGTCCTATGCTTTACCCCCCCTCCAAAAACATAAATAAATAAATACATACATACATACATACAATTAATAAAAAGTATGTTTAAAAAAATATTTAAAATTATGTTTATTTTACATTACCAAATAAGTGAAAAATATAGAAATAGGATTCAGTAAAAAAACAAAAAAATTGTCACAAAATAAATAAATATTAAATCAATTAAATTACTACTAAATTATTAAAAATAATAAATACATTTAATATTAGATACATTCAAAATTTTAAACAATGTCATAAAATTGTATAGAAAAATCAAAATAAACAAATATAAAATTGATGAAATACAATAAATAAATAAAAAACAAAAATGCATTTAAAAATGAATAGATAAAAATGTAAATTAATATGAATAAAAATTAGGGCTGTCAATTGATTAAAATATTTAACTGTGATTAATCGCAACTCAGAATTAATTACATTTAATTTCAGATAGAAATAAGTTTTTATCTATAAAAAGTAGGGGAAATCGCTTTGTGGTAAACGATTCAAAGTGCAACTACAACGATAATTACATCTAATTTTATGTAAAATGATATCAATTTCGGAACTATGGGCCATTATTTAAAACAATACAGTCAGCAAGCATATTTTTGTATTACTGTTATGTTTATGTTCTTCAGCAAACACTGAATGTGTAAATGTTGGAACAGGAGGAGCACAGCATGATGGCGGAAGAAGAGGGCGTGGTCCAGGTGCCACTGGAGGGACACCTCAAGTAAGTCCGACCCGGCCCCACCCTTTCCCCCACGCTTTGACGCCATTGTCGTGTCTTCTTTGAAGGAGCGACCCGGCCACGGTCAACATCACGGACGAGATGTCCAAAGGCTCCTTCGGGGACGTGTGGAAGAGCGTCAGCCCCGTGGAAAAGGACCCACCCGCTAAAAGGTACGCTTGCTTCATCAGGAGATGCTCCCTTCATAGACTCCTTATCCTCTTTCCTTATGGCATATCAGAAAGAAACTTCCTTCTCACATTTTGATGATAAAGTGGCAGATTGACCACTCTATTCTGTAAGTCGTACATTCACAAGAAAAATGTCGTATTTTTGCACGAATGAATTGCACAAGAAGAAAATCGAGAAAGTCGTGGATTTACAACAAGAAAGTCATAAATTTCAGAAAAAAAAATCCTGAGAAAAAAGAAAAGAAAGAAAATTTTGGTAATTTACGATCACAAAACCAATATTGCAAGAATTTACAAGAAAAAAAAATCTGAAATTGACAACAATAAAGTCGTAATGTTACAAGAATAAATTCGTAAATTTAAATAAACAAATTCAAAAATTTCCGGGAATAATTACATAAATTCTATGAGAAAAAAAAGTCATACATTTCTGAGAAAAAAGTCTTTAATTTACAAGAAAAAAATAAAGTTGTAAATTCATGAAAATAAAATGTTGAAAATGTATGATGAAAAAAAGTTACGAGAACAGACATGTAAATTTACAAAAGAAATGTCATAAATTTACAACAAAAAAGTAATATTACAAGAATAAAAAAGAAAATAGAAAAAAGCTGTGAAGTTACAAGACAAATTAAAGTTGTACATTTACAAGAAGAAAATGTTGAACATGTTGGAGCAAAAAAGTACAATTTTTCCAAGAAAAAAAGTCTGAAATGTCCAATAAAGTTGTGTAAGTTCAGAGAAAAAATCTGTAAATTTACAGGAAAAATTTGTCATATATTTACAAGAATGAAGTCGTCAAATTATAAAACAAAAACCAAGAAGCAAATGTCGGAAATTTAAGTGCCACAAAGTCACATTGCAAGAATTTCAGAGAAAGTCAAAAATTTACAACAAGTTGTGAGGATAAATCCGTACATTTACATGAAAAAATAGTCATAAAATCCAAAAATAAATCAAAATAAAGTAAAGAAATTTTACGACTTAATTCGCTATTTTTTGGCGTGAATTTTAAACTTTATTCTTGTATATTTATGATTTTTTTTCTCATAAAGTTTTGACTTTATTGTTGTACGTTCACAACAGTTTTTTTTCCTAAATTCATGCTTTTTTTTCTCTCGTATTTTTATGACTTTTAATGAGTTTAATGAGGACAGGACTACTATTTAAAACAGTATGTAGTATTTTTTGGTCAAAATAAATAAAATCCAATTGAAATCAATGAAAAATGTCATGTAATTTAATGATGAGCGTTGCGTCATTGTAGCAGTGCTTTGTGAAAGAGGAAAGGAAAAGGAAAGGCTGTCACTAGGGACAAGAGAGATAGAAGGTGTGTATTGAAGGATGACGTCCACGGCGTAGACTAACATAGAAACTCCCGCATTGCCTCTCCCCCCCCCCCTCCCCTCCCCTCCAAGCTCCCCCTCCTAACCTCTAGAGGCCGACCAGCGACAAGGTGAGTCTCCCGCTTCTGCTCTCGCTAGGGTGTGGAACGCTACGCCGTTTGCACGTCGAGGAAGCTTGAAAAGCGCACGCTGATGGCTTGTCCTTCTCCCGTCCGTGACTTCTTGTCATCACACTCCTGCTTTGCTTTCGTCTTCTTCTTCATCCGGCGACACCGCTGCTTTATGACTTTACATGACTTTACATTACATTGGATTAAAAGCTTCTCACTTGTATAGTTGCAACTTTTTCAAGTAAAATTCAGATGTAAAAAATACAATATCAAAAATAAAATAAAACTAAATTAAATGGAATTTGATGTAAAATATGATATACATTTTTTATTTTATTTTATTTTATTTTATTTTATTTTATTTTATTTTATTTTATTTTATTTTATTTTATTTTATTTTATTTTATTTTATTTTATTTTATTTTATTTTATTTTATTTTATTTTATTTTATTTTATTTTATTTGCAATACAATTCATAAGTGAAATAAAATTCAATTAAATTATATTTATTTTTTTATTTTCTTATATAGTTGCAACTTTTTTTCAAGTAAAATTCAGATGTAAAATATAATATATGAAATTAAATTAAATTACATGAAATTCAATTCAAAGCTTGTCATAATTGCCCCATGTTCATTTTGTATAGTTGCAACTTTTTCAAGTAAAATTCAGACGTAAAAAATACAATATCATAAATAAAATAAAACAAAATTAAATTGAATTTGGTGTAAAATATGATATACATATTTTATTTTATTTTAATTAATTTTTATTTTATTTTCAATTCCCAATACAATTCATAAGTGAATTCAATTAAATTATATTTATTTTTTTATTTTCTTATATAGTTGCAACTTATAGTTGCAAGTAAAATATAATATATGAAATTAAATTAAATTACATGAAATTCAATTCAAAGCTTGTCATAATTAGCCCATGTTCATTTTGTATAGTTGCAACTTTTTTCGAGGAATAAATTGTAATAATTTTGTAATAATTTTTTTTTACTTTGAAAATCCCCTTCCCCTAACCAGCACGCCGCCTGTGCTTGCATGCTCTCATCCTGCCTCTGCTCTGCACACCACACCTGGCTAGCGTGTTAGCATGTTAGCATGCCATGTCATGTGCTTTCATGGATGTTCCCTTTCCTTGGCTTCTTGCTTTTTTACTTATTTGACGTCCAAACTTTGGCTGTGTCTCCAGTGGGGCGCTCGCGTGCAAAACAGGAAATGGTACCTGCTCAGTACCACTTTCGGTGTTTACTGGATCTGTAGCGGTCCGGTTGGATCTGTATCGGGACAGTACTCCACCGGAGACACGGTCGTCATAGATGTATTTGCATGATGATTTGCATCGATGATTGTTATGATTTGCTGTGATGTGTTCACCGTATCCTGGCATCCCTCAGCAGCCACACTCAATGGCTTTGGCTCACAATACTTTTTATTTCTCTCATTGAAATGAAATTATGATCATAATTATGCAATTGTCATCTTCTGCAGTTGCAACATTTTTCAATAATAATAATAAAAATAAGATATAAATATATTACTTTTAATTTAACTGAATTCTATAGTTGCAATTGCAACTTTTTTCTAATGAAATTAATTTTTCTCATCATATAAAATGGATAAATATAACAGTTGTATTTAAATTAAAATAAATTCTAGCATGATAATTCAGACTTTTCTAAAAATATAAAAACAGATAGAAATATGTTATATATTTCATATAAATAAATATATATAAAATATATATAAATATATTTAATTTCACATAATTTTGAATAAAATTTAATTAGCTGAAATTGTATTTTATTTAGTATTTTTTCTAATATATTTTTTCATGAAATAAAAAATATATACATTTAATAGTTTAATAAGTAAATTAAATATAAAATCATATAACAATGTTGTATTTTAAATGTAATAACATGTAAAAATTAAATAAAATAAAATTAAATATAAAATCATACATCAGTGTTGTATTTTAAAATTTTAATTTAAAAAAAAAAATCAAATTTAATTAAATCATCTTCCACTTTTTTTTAAGTAAAATCCAGACTTTTCTCATAATATTCCAATCATATTACCAAAATAGGGTGTGATTACAGTTACTACTTTTTTCAGTAAATTACTCTCAAGCTAAAAAAAAAAGTATAAACCATATTTTCTACAATCTCCCGATATATTTGATGTATAATTCCATGACATTCTAATCATTTATTGATGATTTTATACATGTGATTTTTTTTTCCCACCACCCAGATTTCCCAAAAGTGGCGAGAAGCGTCACAAGCGTCGGCGACACGACAAGAGCTTGGACCGGGAGACCAGTTTGTGATGACACATCCCGGCATCTGTCATTTCTCTGTTATTAATCATATATATACAGTATATCATATATATAACATACATATATATATATATATATATATAAATACTGTGCCACATTTGTACTGTGATACACTGTATTTTTTTTTTTTTTTTTGGGTCTTACCCGTCCTGCGTGTGCAAAGGGTCCGACGTGCGCATTTGTGCCCGACCAGCAACGTCCGTGAGTGTCTCACCTTTTTAACTACAGCTGATGTGTTTTAGAGATTTTTATGCTTGGCAAAAAAAAAAAAACAAACACACAAAACTGCTTATTGCACCGGCGTCAACTCTAGTCTGGATGTATGACAGTACCCCCCTCCTTTTGTCCATCATTCATTGTGGAAAAAACAATTTTTACTGCAAAATTAAGAAAAAATAGAGGTATGACTAGAATGACGGTATATATGTATATATATATATACTGTACTGTATATAAACTACTGTAAACGTGTCCTGTCCAGACTTTAGGGACACCACAAGGACGTGTCCCATACACGTAACTTAGCGTTTGTGCCGTTTTCCCAAACATGCCCCTTTTCCAGGGTTGATTTTTGGTGGGAAATCGGCGTTCCTCGGACTCGGGTAATGCGTCGCGAGCACTTCCAACACACGTCGTCAGTTGTCCGTTGACCCACATATGCACTCCTTTGTGCTGTTCTTGAGTAAACACACCCCGAGTACTTTTAGAGATGCAATAATCGGAATAAAAAAAAATCAGCAAAGGGCAACTGTAATATGTGTTAACTGTCTGAGTGATGCCATATTTGATTGTGTGTTACTAATATAGGACTAAAATGATGTCCAGGGCAGGTAGATGTTTCTTTCCCGCTTCTTTCTCTATTAGACAAATTCATACTATGTATCTTTATTTTGCCTTAAAACTTTGATAGATGGTAACCATGCGCTTTCTGTTCATAAATTTGACTGGTGATTTTTGCTGTGATTTGAGTTCCACTTTGTAAAACGTTTGCGGAGAATGAGAAGGAAGCGAGCCAGAGTGTCTAGAAAATGTTCAATAAACTAATTTCATGTTTGATTTTCCCCCCCGTCTCAGTTATTGTCTAAAAAAAGGCCCTTTTTATTACAAATACTAAAAATAAAATACTAAAAATAATACTAAATAAAAATAATACTAAAAAGTGTAAAAACGCCATGAAAAATCTGCAATAGTTTTACAAAAAAAATGATGTAAAAATATTAACATAAAAAGTCATGATTTTACAAGAATTACAACACAATATAATGAGATAAAATAATGTTTTAGCAGGCAGCATAACAATTAAATATTAAAGGAAAAATGTATGTTGTTTTTATATTGTGAGGAATAGTCAAAAAATTACTAAAAAAAAAAACAACAGCAAAAATGAAAAAATATGGGAGTAAAGTCAAAATATTATGAGAATAAAGTCATCATATTATCAGAATAAATCATGGAATAAGTCATATTACGGGAATAAAGTCATCATTATGGGAATAAAGTCATAATATCACAAGAGAAACATTTAGAAGATATCAACAAGACGCTAAGAACGTGTGTGGAGCAGCATGAAGGTCAGCTAGCTGGATGCTAAAGCTAACCACTGGTTATGAGAACAGGTGTGGTTCTTATTGACATGTGTCAGCTAGCTGAATGCTATGGATGCTAAAGCTTGCCACTGGTTATGAGAACAGGTGTGGTTCTTATTGACATGTGTCAGCTAGCTGGATGCTAAAGCTAGCTACTGGTTATGATAACAGATGTGGTTCTTATTGACATGTGTCAGCTATCTTGATGCTAAAGCTAGCCACTGGTTATGATAACAGGTGTGGTTCTTATTGACATGTGTCAGCTAGCTGGATGCTAAAGCTAGCCACCGGTTATGAGAACAGGTGTGGTTCTTATTGACATGTGTCAGCTAGCTGAATGCTATGGATGCTAAAGCTAGTCACTGGTTATGATAACAGGTGTGGTTCTTATTGACATGTCAGCTTGCTGAATGCTAAAGCTAGCCACAGGTTATGATAACAGGTGCGGTTCTTATTGACGTGTCAGCTAGCTGGATGCTAAAGCTAGCCACCGGTTCTTATTGACATTGTGGGCTGCCAACACAGGATGGAAAAGATAACTTTATTTGGTGTTTCTCTCCCTGAGTGCTTATGGAAGAATGGGATGTTTTTCTATGGCTTCCCTTTCCCGTCGTTTGAGCTCCGCCGTCTCTTCAGCGCTCTGCTTGTCTTCTCTTCCTGCAACACACGCAACGTCACGCCGGCAAGCGCCGCCCGCCGATCCCCGGAAAGCCCCCGCTTTACCTCTCACCCGAAGGCTTGGAGGTCATGACCCAGAGTAAGTACTCCTTGGCCGCCATGGAGTCCAGGACTTTGTTGACGTCGCTGGTGAAGCTTCCGTCCACGTGCCTCCTCCGGCTTAACCCCCCATGCTGCCTCCTGACGTCACATCTGGGTACATGCACACCACGGAAACCGTTACGGCTCCGTTGCCACCCATGGGGTGGTCCCATTTGCCCCTGTGTGCAAAGCAGACCTTGACCTTGGACTTTGGCTTAGGTTTACAGTTGGTTTTTAAACTAGGTTTATGGGTTTAGAAGTTAGGTTTGGGGGTTTGGTTAGGAATAGGGCTTGGACTAGATTTGGAGGTTAGGGTTAGGACTAGGTTTAGGACTTAGGGTTGAGGTTTGGGTTAAGAATACAGCTTGAAGTAGGTTTAGAGGTTAGGGTTGGGGTTAGGACTAGGCCTTGAATTAGGTTTACAGGTTTAGAGGTTAGGGTTTAGGTAAAGAGGTTAAGGTTGGGGTTATGATTATGATTAGGGCTTGGACGAGGTTTAGGAGTTAGGAATGGGTTTTGGGTTAGGTTTACAGTTAGGGCTTGAACTATGTTTAGAGGTTAGGGTTGAGGTTTAGATTGGGATTGGGGATTGGACTCGAGTTGGGGTTAGGGTTACAGTTAGGGCCTGAAGTAGGTTTAGAGGTTAGGGTTGGGGTTTGGGCTAGGATTAGGTCTTGAAGGTCAAGGTTGAGGTAAGGCTTTGGTTGGGATTAGTTTTAGAGGTTGGACTCGGTTTTTACATTAGTGTTTATGATAGGATTAGGTTTTTGGGGTTGGTGTTAGGTTTGGGGTTAGGGTTAGGTTTACAGTTAGGGCCTGTACTAGGTTTAGAGGTTAGGGTTGGGGTTTGGGCTAGGATTAGGTCTTGAAGGTCAAGGCTGAGGTAAGGCTTTGGTTGGGATTAGTTTTAGAGGTTGGATAGGTTTTTACATTGGTGTTTATGTTAGGATTAGGTTTTTGGGGTTGGTGTTAGGTTTGGGATTAGGATTAGATTTTGTTTTGGGTTTTGGAGTTAGGGGTTAGTGTCAGGGCTTGGTCCAGGTTAGGGGTTCTGTAATCAGTAATTATTAAAACAATAATGCAAAGTAATAATCTTTCCACGGTTTTGTTGTATCCGACATCTGGTTCTTTCGGTCACAACCAAAACCAGGCCCTGAGATACTTGACCGAGTCCACCAGGCAAGACCAAAAACCACTAGCATCTTTGGCCGTGATTGTGTTAGCTGCTTCTACGATGCTAAAGTAAGAAGCTAACAGGTGTACTGTGCTATAAAATACAACTTCTCCGCTCGCTCTCACGCCACTCAGCACATTCATGTGATTTATTGTTGCACCAGGCAGGAAAAGGCACATCAGGTTCAAAGGTGAAGGGGGGCGGGACAAAGAAGCCAAGGCCATGTTGTCGTGCAATCACGCACTGGAGGAGCGTTAAGAAGAAGTGGGAAGTTCCCCTACTCTCTTCGGATCTGTCCCGTCATGAGCCCGGCGACAAAGTCTTTCATGGCCTGGTCCGTCAGGTATGAGCTCATGTCGCTGGTGTAGGTGCCCTCGGCGTGGCGCTTGTCGGCGGCGCTGCGGACAAAACAACAATGCTCATCGGGACAACATCGAGGATCAGGATGCAGGTTTACAGCGCGTTACCACGGTGGACCACCCAACCCGCCTACTGGTACTTGAACTCCTCCACTTTGGGCAAGATTTCATCCCTGACCCGGAGAACTTCACCCTAGATCACGGACCCTGGTCCTGATTCTCATTCCAGTTCTTGTCAACAATTTGGTACTGGTGTCCCAAACTTAAGGAAGCGGTATCCATAATGACGGGACTCAATGACGACCATGACCTAGCAACCCTGCTATGTGGTTCCACTACGAAAACCACGAGGACTTATTGTGACGTCAGACCACCAACCTGCTGCGCTTGTTGTTCATCAGCCAGCGAACAAAGTCCTGCGCTTTGCGGTCTTGGAGATACTTGCTGTAGTCGTTGGAGAACGTTCCCTCCGAGTGTCTCCTCACTAAAGCCTCGTCCATCTCTGAGCTTCAGGTGGAAGAAGACATCCGTCACACGGACTCAAACCATAAAAATATGTCCCGCTTTGAGTCCTACCTTGAGGTGTCCTGAAGTGGAAGCTGCCAGCCGCAGTGGACAAAACTGAAGATGACGAGGAGGCCGACCACGGAGCAGATGCTTGTCATTGCCGCTACCTGAACTACAGAACCACACCGATACTGATACCAACACCGATACTGATAACAACACCGATACTGATAACAACCAAGTTCAAATGAGTTATGTCAGTGAAGCCTTAAAAAACACAAGTCACCTTTCATTACCTTGATACTACTATGACCATATTAGCATGCTACCGATAATTTCACCATATTAGCATGCTACAGATAATTTCATCATATTAGCATGCTACAGATAATTTCATCATATTAGCATGCTACCGATAATTTCACCATCTTAGTATGCTATCGATACACACCTTTCATTACCTTGATACTACTCTGACCATATTAGCATGCTACCGATAATTTCACCATATTAGCATGCTACCGATAATTTCACCATATTAGCATGCTACCGATACACACCTTTCATTACCTTGATACTACTATGACCATATTAGCATGCTACCGATACACACCTTTCATTACCTTGATACCACTATGACTAATATTAGCATGCTATCGGTAATTTGACCATATTAGCATGCTACCAATACACACCTTTCATTACCTTGATACTAGTATGACCATATTAGCATGCTACCGATAATTTGACCATATTAGCATGCTACCGATGCACACCTTTTATTACCTTGATACTACTCTGACCATATTAGCATGCTACCGATAATTTCACCATATTAGCATGCTACTGATAAACACCTTTCATTGCCTTGATACCACTACGACTGATATTAGCATGCTACCGATAATTTGACCATATTAGCATGCTACCGATACACATCTTTCATTACCTTGATACCACTATGACTAATATTAGCATGCTACCAATAATTTGACCATATTAGCATGCTACCGATACACACCTTTCATTACCTTAATACTACTACGACCATATTAGCATGCTACCGATAATTTGACCATATTAGCATGCTATCGATACACACTTTTCATTACCTTGATACTACCATGACCATATTAGCATGCTACCAATAATTTGACCATATTAGCATGCTAATATGATTTAATGACTGATCCAGGTAAGAAGATAACGATGCAAGTTGGAAGTAGTTTATCATGGAGTAGAGAAAAAAAGACAAGCATTACGGCATTACTGACTGGACTGTACGTCGGAAAGACCGGAGAGACCGGCGGTCTAGTAGTGACTATTGCTGCCCTGTATGAGATGGTTATTATGATAATGATTTTAAGATTTTTTAAGATTATCAGCCTAACCTGACATGTTCCTTAGGAAATAAACTCAGGAGCCGCTCAGACACAGAAATGACGCCTCACCTTTTCCCGTATGGCTTTCAGAAGAACGTCGCCACTTCCCCGGACTACTTACCCCGTTTCTGCCGTCCACCCTTAAATAGCCCAGGTCGGCCACCTCCTCCATCCGCCCCGCCGATTACTCTCGAGCCATTAGCCAGGCAGCTCCGCCGTCAACGAGGCGAAGGATGGAAGCGTGACGCCAGCTGGCGCTCGGGTGAGAAGCTCAAACAAACGCAACACTCATCCTGGCAAACAGCAGGAAGGTTTAATGGGCGAGCGTGACATCATACAGTCATCGTGTAACTTTTTTCACCAACTTGCTTTTACACTTTTACGCTCTTTTATTGCCCAAATAGGCGTGGAGCATGATTTGAAATTACTGGCGGAAAATTACTTTTTCTTTGTATTATATATTAATATTATTTGTTTATTTAAAAAAATATATTGTTTCCATCCTGCCACAATGTAGCCCACTATTAATGTTAATGCCTAATGTTTACTTTTATAATTATTAATATGTTACAGTTAATAATTTAATATTTTATGCAACACGTTTATATTTTAAAAATCCGGTTATTGGTATAAAAATAGGAAGTATATTTTCATATATTGTTGCATGTGACATTTTTAAAAAATCAAAATGGGTAACCAAAAACTGGATTTCTATTGTCATATAATAAAACCCTTCGTATATATGCCGAGCCTGTGAAAAAAGTCAAGGAATAATCAAAACAATTTGTTTTTATTCGAATAAACGTGTGCGTATTGATGACTGTGTCGTGGTTAACAGACATTAAAGCCAATAGCGAGCTCCACATGTTAAGAGGCGATAGGAAACATGCGAAAAGCCTCGTTGTTTGCGGTGGGAATCATTTCAGTGTAACGCCTCACAAATTAACGAATTATGAAACAAAGTTCTGAAGATAAAATAGCAAAGGCAAGATAAGATTAATTATCATGAACGTTCGTTTTGGAGCTGTTTTGTCTTCACGTCTGAAGAGTTTTAGCGCTCGAGGAATCATACTTTGCAACTCTTCACCGTGGCTAACGTTGGCTCTAAGCTAGGTGAAGTTTATGGTGGAAGGCTTGTGGTGTGGAATCATTAATGACATTAGCTGGAGTGTTCCATAGTATTTTGCCATTTTTTGCTGTGCTCTCCGATAATGTACTGTAGTGACAGGACTAAAGTGTGTTATGTGTCCTGAATGCAGCGGTTTGCGGTAGGAATCATTTCGGTGTAACTCCAAACAATGAACTAATTCATTCACATCATGTATGTCCGGTGATTTTTCGCGCCAGAGGAATAAAAATGGTGGCTAGCGTTAGCAATAAGCTAGGTTAGGTTTCTAGTGGAACTCTTAATGGTTTTATGGAATTATGAATGACATTAGCTGGTTTCGGAGTGTTGAAAAAGTTGTGGTTTGGGAGAATAGCGTAATATTATGAGGAAAAATAATCTCATATATGTCTTAAATATTGCGGGAGTCTTGGAGTGGTTGTGTTCCGTAAATAGGAAGGGCAGAGTAGTGATTACTCTCCATTATAAACAATATACATTAGTCATAGAGTCAGAGTCTCGGTAGTCTGCTTGATGCCAGTTGTGTTGATCCGTGGGCTTCACGCAAAGCACCTCTGCAGGAAGTGGCTCATGTGCGTGTAGACATGCTGGTAGGCTGAACCGCCGAGCCCATGGTCCTTGTCCGTGTACCACTGCCGGGACGACAACAGTTAGTCATTCCGCAACGTGACGCCTAGCTTGCGGCTGGCGTTGCTCTCACCATGGCGTCAAAGTCCACCTGCTCGTCCACCAGAGCTTCAGATATCTCCGCTGCCTGCTGGAAATGCACGTTGTCTGCAAAATACGCAAAACTTCACACATCACAAAGGTAATTCTATTTCAGCAGCAATAAACAACATCAATGTTATTCTTTTAAAACGTCATTTTCCATAGGAGGAAAAGAATAACATCATTTTGGTAGCATAACGTTGAAATATTAAAGAAAAAAGCTGTATAAAATATGTAAAAATGTAAAAATATGTATTCTAGAAATATTCTGAGAAATAATTCAAAGAAAATTTACAAGAAAATTGTTGAAAAAAAAACAAGAATTTGCAAGAATAAAATTGCAAAAGTTGAAAAGTCAAAGCTAGCATAGCCTTGGCTTACCGTCGGCAGTTCCGTGAACCAGAAGGTACTGCACCGCATGGAAGTTTTTGGCCCGTGCCGTCACCGTTGAGTTCTGCGCACACGGATATCACACTTGGACACCGTTCACGCGTGTGTGAGTGTGTGTGTTTACCATGTAAGCTGCAGGATTGTCAGCCGGCGTCAACATGTACCTCTCTGTGTAGATGGAATCTGGAGGGAATTTAAAAAAAAAAAAAAGTGCATGTCAAGCTTTTTCCAGCATTCCAACCATTTAATCAATCATTTCCAGAATATTTGAACTTTTTCCGCACCTTACTTTTCCAGATATTCCAACTTTATTTGTTGTTTGCTTTGTTTCTCATAATATTAGCAATTTATAAATAAATAAATAAATAAATAATATATAAATAAATAAATTTTTTCTTCAATATTTTGACTTCATGCTACGACTAAATAACTAAATATGTTATTTTTTTCCTCATAAAATTTATTTTCATAAATTTTTGCTGCAATTAAAAAAAAATTCATTTAATATTTTGACTTTATTCTTGTAAAATGAATGCTGTTTTTTCCTGTTTGTCTTCATTTTTCTGTAAAATTATTGTGGAAGTGGTAAACAGCAAGAAGAAAAAAAAATACCATAATATTCCCATTTGGAGACTGGAGCAACTGCCATCCCACATTTAAAGACGCCGCTTCCAGATCCCAAGGCCATGGATGCCACATAGCCGCCGTAAGACTGCACAGAAGAAGGGACTGGGCTTTATTAGGAGGCTGCAGGATTGACTGCGTTGGGAGTTTCCATTACTGATGCACCAATGTCATTTGGCCCAGGTTCTGCTTGACCATCTCAAGGTACACGTGCAGCCCCGGACCGTGACGACAGTGATGGTAAACCACCGACACGATCCGGCTACCGGCCTCAAAGGTACGTACCCATCCCCAGATGGCGATTCGATCTTTGTCAATGAATCCCATTTTGATGAATTCCCTGAAATCCAAACGGGACGTCAAAGTGAGGCTTTTTCTTTCTCCCCTCATCTGAGCAGAAACGTGTTTGCAGAGAGGGCGGGCCTCTTACCGGGCCGCCGTTATCTGATCCTCCACCTCGTAGGTTCCCAGACGTCGGTAGATTTCGTGCATGAGCTTGTCGCCCTGGTAGCCGCTGCCTCTCCCGTCAAAGCTGGCAACAACCACTTTCTCCTCGCTGGCCAGGTAGGTGGACCAGCTCACCCGGTACAGGAAGTCCGTCTTCTGGCTGCACGGACCTGCATACCTGCAAAAAATACATACAGCAATTAAACACAGCAATTAAAACACAATATCAATGAAAAATACATCAATAAAATTAATAAGTAAAATATATAAAATAAGTAAAATAAGTAAAATATAATTTATTTATGTTACATAAATATGCAAATAAAAATGAAATTAAAATATTAAAACTAAATTCACCCATTTTTATTTAAAAAAATAATGAAAATATACATTACATTTTAAAATCAATTAAATAAAAACCACCAAATCAACAAAAAATTAATAAAATCCCACAAATTTTATTACATAGCTAAAACAAAACTAATTAAAAATGTATCCATATTATTGAAGTGTATTAAATATTTTGTAAACATTAAATTTCACATAACAAAAATATTTATGAGTAGAAAATAAAAGTATCCAAATGAAAAATAATAAATGAAATAAAATAATAAAATCAACACCAAAATAAATTTCTATAAACTTTATAAAATAACTAAAATTCAGAATTAAATTAAAAAAAATTAAAAAATGTATTTATATCATAATCATTTTCCATCACTAAAAAAATAAATGAATACACAAATGAATTGAAAAAGAAATAAATGTTATAAAAAATATTATGAAATATCTCTCACACATCCAGCAGTAGCGGGTACTTCTTGGACTCATCAAAGCCCGGCGGCAAAAACATTTGGTACCAAAGATCTACATCCAAAACAACAAAACAAGATCATGGAATTGGAATGGCCGCCATTCATTACCATTACCATCTCTTGAATAACGAGTAATCATAAATAACACGACTGACCGTATCCCGCAATCCTGAGGATGCCGCGACGCATGTGGGGCATGCGGATGTGCGATACCAGCTGGATGAACTCCTTATTGTCCTCCACACGTTTCACCTCTAAAAACGGCAAGATGGTTAGAAAGGAATACTGTCCTGTACAGGAATGCCCTCTATCCGGCTCACCTGTGCCGTCCCTGTTATCCACCAGAGAACTGTACGGAACGCCGGGACCTTGGAGCAAAAAAAAACAAAACAATACAGGCGTGTTTCAGGAATGCGACAAACGGGAAACTGACTGACCTCTGCAGCTCATGAGGTAAAAAGACGCATCGTGGCTGAAATCCGCCGAGTTGTACTGGCAGTCACCGCTTAGGGTGCAGGTCAGACACGTCACGGCTCCGTTGGTCCACCTGCGACACGCGGAACCGTAACATGCTGTTAGGAGATCCGGCGAATGGTGATGAAGCCGTAGGCGACGCCCATTTTCACCTATAAACGTTGCGTCCTCCAGGTTTTCCACCCTCTTGGTTGCTGGAGTAATACCTGTGGAATACGTAGTATTTCATCTCAACCTGGGACTACTTTTTGAAAGTAGGCGGAGCTACATTTTCTCATTTTTCAAGAGTTTTTGGACATATCTTTGAAAGTGAAACTCACACGCTATCCGCAGTAACCTTCTGAATGTTGACGACTTCCCATGCTCCCGTAGTGATAGCTGTGGCTTTGCCCTGCAAGGTGAGGTAGCATCGGATGAAAAAGTTGTGCTAACGTAAGAGCTAGCGTCAGCTGCTGACCTGCGCCATGTGATGGATGTGTTTGTAGCCTTTGCCGTCACTCATCAGCAAATACAAGCTCTTCTTATCTGCAGCAAAAACTGGATCCGGTGGTGAAAACTAGCCAGAAAAAAACTTAGCTAAAAACAAGCATGCTTCTCTAAAAGCTTATTCTTCCTTTTTTTTTTTACCCGTCCGATCCAACCAGAGGAGCTGCGCATGTCCAGATGCTACATAAATCAAGACAAGGATGAGTGAAAAGATGTTTCAAGAAGATGTCCCTCCAAACGAGGACTTGCTACCTCAACTGGGTCCCAAGTGGAGCCATTGAGGTTGTATATCTGAAGGATGAGGTGGTTTTGGAGTCTCTTCAGCCACTGGACGGCGAGACGCTGGTCAGTTCCCCAGGTCACGGTAGCCAAGTAGTGCTCGCTGGAAAGCCGGAGATGGCCATAAATGCTGGATGGACGCACAACTCAACAGCTGGGAAGGTTCCCTTACCTGGAGCGGAACGGTTCTGGGACGGGAACTTGCCAAGTGTGGGTTGTGTTGTCAGTGTCCACCACGAACAGACTGGCGACTGGGTTGGGGGAACCTGCCTGAAGACGACAAAAGAAAATAGCTTTGAATATGGGTAAGGGTTTAGGACTGTAGATGGGTACGCGCCTTTAGATATGGATCAGAACTTGGGAATTTGAACCATAGGTGGGCATAAGCTTTGGTTTAGGACTATGGATGTGTACCAACTTTTAGATATGGATCAGATTTTTGGAATTTGAACCTTGGGTGTGTTTAAGGTTGGGTTTAGGACTGTGGATCGGTACTCACATTTAGATATGGATCAGATCTTAGGAACTGGAATCATGGTTGGGTATAAGGTAGGGTTTAGGACTGTGTAGGGTTTAGGACCTTATAGGGTTAAGCAACTATGACTTTAGGTGGATATAAGGCAGGGTTTCATACTGTGGATTTGGGTCAAGGTTTAGGAATTTGAACTGAGTGGGTATCAGGTATAATTTAAGACTGGTTAGATACTGACTCACCTTTCGATATGGGTAAGGGTTTAGGAAGTAGGACCTTGGATGCATATAAGGTCGGGTTTAGGGCTGTGGATGGGTACTCACCTTCGGATAGCAGCCAAGGTTTAGGTTTTAGGACCAAGGGTGGATATAAGGTGGATTGGTACTCACTTTTGGATATGGGATGGAAACAGTACTTGGGTACTGTTTATCCCCATACCAAGGGTACTCCACAGTGGGGACCTCTGTATCGTTCAGCTGGATGTAGGCCACATATTTTCCTCCTGGAGACCACCAGAGTCCCTGGTTGGATGAGAACATCTCCTCTGGTAGGGGGAAGAAAAGCTATTACTATTACTACTAGTACTAGTACATATATGTACTGTGGCTTACCCTCATAAACCCAGTCTGGAATTCCATTAAACACGAGGTTCTCCTTGCCGTCGAAGGTAACTTGCTGAGGCTGAGAATCTGGGCTGGTCTTTATGTACACGTTATTTTGGAATACAAAAGCCTAGGAATCCAAAAGAGAACAGTTCTGGTAATCCATCTTGGAGGCCGGGCGTGTTTGGGAAAGGAGGATCAAGCTTTGACGATGAAAGCCCTCCATCATACTCACCAGTTTGTTGCCTTCAGGAGCCCAAGCCAAATACTGGACTTGTTGATGAAGGTCACTGGGTTCCAGGAACTTTCTGAGACCAAGTACGACAGCATCAAAACCACGTAGGGCATTCAAGTCGGACTTCTGCATACTTACTCCAACGTGCGGTCGTAGAGCGAGTACGATGCCGTGAAGGAATGCCTCCAAAGCTAGCGGGACACGACGGAGGCATCATTCATGTTGAGGACATTTCATCGATCAAAGCAAAGCCAAAGCTGCGTCTCACCTTGCTGTGGTTGCTCATGAACGCCACGTATCTTCGGTCCGCCGACAGCTGGTAGTCAGTGGCGTCTTTTTCCTTCTAAGTTCCAAGAAATGAAGATCCATTTGATCCTTCAGCGTCAACTTTGTGTGCCGTCAAACCTTCCACACGTGGATGACTTACAAACTTGTCTCCGCCCAGAAAGACAGAGGACCCTCCCGTGGCCACGTTGTGGAGATAAACGGAGCCCTCTCGCCTCCGGAGGTACTCGGCATCTGGATGAGCGAGAACAGGAATGCTTATGGATGGAGAGCCAGTCATAGGACCTCGATGGACCCACCTGAGATCCACCTCATGCTGTAAGCCCTGGGTTTGAGGGAGCTGTTGAAGACGTCCGCCAATGTGAAGTACTTCTCGTAGATGCCACCATCTTGCTTCTCTGAAACACACATGGCAACTTGACACCAACACCTTATTTGGTTTTCACTCAATTCATAGAAGTTATTTGATCAACGTCCATTTTCATTTATTAACACAATTAATCACATTATTTCATTTCATATTTTCATCCAAGTCATGAATTTTAAGAACAAAATTGTAGGTAGTTATAGTTATAAAGTAGGTCGTTGTACTACACAAAGTTATACATTAGAATAAAGTTCATTCAAAAAAGTCAAATTCCAAGAGAAAAAGTCATAATATTATGAGAATAAAGTAGGAAATTTACAAAAAAGTTGTAAATGATGAGAAAATATTGTAAATGACAAGAATATAGTAGTAGTCATGAGAATAAAGTCCTAAATTATGAGAAAAAAGTTGTAAAGAATAAAGTTGCAAATTATGAGAAAAACATAAAAAAAATAAAGTTTACACGTAAAACACTTACATTATGAGAAAAAAGTGGTAAAATTATGAGAATAAAGTTGTAAATTAGTGAGAAAAAAATAGTAATATGAGAATTCATGTGTAAATTTACGAGAAAAAGTAATGATTTTCAAGAAAAAATTTGATAGTATTATGAAAATAAAGTCAGAAATGTACCAAAAAGTCGTATAGGATGAGAAACAAGTCATAACTGATTAGAATAAAGTGGTAAATCTATAAGAATGGAGTTGTAAATTGAGAGAAAAGTGTAATATTCTTGTAATATGAGAATAAAAGTCCTATATGAGGTCAAAAAGGTCAATTAGGAGAAGCGGTAATAAATGTCAGGGTTATTTTTGTTGTCCCGTTTCTACTTGTATGAATTGGTTCAAGCTACATCGTCGTTATTCTTCATTTCATTTTGGGAATTGAAGTCCTCAGGTGATTTTTGACATCATGATAAGTGCCATAAAAAAATGGCGGGGCGGGGCGAGGGGGCGTGCTGTTAAACCCAATAAAGACGGGAAAGGGAAACGTGGACGATTAAGCTGGAAATGAAGCCAAGACTTACCTTTCAAATAAATGACGGTGGGCACTGTGATCAGAACCACCACCACGGCCAGTCCAAAGACCCCTAGGAGAACCTTTGCAACGGAGACCTGAGAGAAGCAAAAGCTATGATGTGAATGCCCGTGCTCAAATGCTAAAAACAGCAACAGCAACAGTGTGCTCGTCCATCAACTAACCATAACTGAAAGACACACACACAAAAAAAAAACACAACCACAGCGTGCGGAGGAAGGAAATGACACCGGCGTCCACGCAGGTGTCTGGGAAGTGTGCGGGACAGGTTGTTTGTGGCGTGCCTTTCCAACATAGCTGTTAAATATTAGCCCAGCTTTCATAGCCACCACAATAAACGTGCAAAGAGCAAAGTTTGTCCACTTTGGAAGGACTTTTCTGGTTTTAAAGTCAATCAAAGGAGATTTTTCACCAAGGCAACGATGAATCTGTCAATACATTATGATGGCGCTCTCTGGCTTTCCCCACCAAGTACGATGTTACAGTTTGTACAGGGATCAAATACTTATTTCAATACTTATTTCACTTTTTCCATTATTTGACATTTATTTTTCTATTAATACTAATTAATGTATTTTTAATTTAATATTTTTACATTTTAAGTATTTTTTTTACATTAAAAATATTTGAATTTTTTGGACATGTATTTTCTCATTTGTCTATTAATATTAATTTATTATTTTTTATTATTTCAAACTCTTATTTTTATATATATATTTTTTAATTTATTATATTTTATGTTTTTTATATAAAAAATGTTTTGACATGTTATTTCTTTTTGGACATGTATTTTTAAATTTCTCTTATTTCTCCACTGAGTGAAACGAATGACCAAAAAACGGTAAGAAGGCTGTTAAAAGCTTAACAAATAGAAAAGCTCTGCCTGTATGTGGAATAAACACCATTTCCGTCACTTGTTGGCCTGAAAGTGGACATCCTGGGCAAACAAATGCAGCGTGCTTTGTTTGAAGAGATGCAATGTACCATTTAGCTGCCACTAAAGCACATCCTTTATAGGTGACTGTGAACACATTTGGTCCCAATGGAAGAGTAAAGTGTTTATATACGGCCTTTTTTTACTGGGACTACCAGCACTTAATGATATTGCTTGTCGTTCATGATGAACGTTTGGACAGGAGGAACCAATCTACAAAGCTCAGAGCAAATGAGCAAATATTCGTTCACGGTTTAAGTTTCCAATTGGAATAAACAGAAAGAGAAGCTTCTTTAAGTATGCTTGTGCAGCTTTTATGATTTATTCTCACACAATTAGAAATTCAAACACAAATCTACAATTTTAATAAATTCAGCTTTCTTCAGTTAGCTCATACCAAACTGTTTTAAAGATAACAAAACAAGTTTAAATTGAACTCGAAGCAACAGGGAGACTGATACCTAGTCAACAAAATAAGTACAAAAACAAATATTGTAAACACTTCCTGTTTACGTGACCGCCTCGCACAAGGAACCAATCACACGCCTTTTTTTTTCAAATCCTTTGGTTTGATTGGCGAGCGGCATCAGCAGTACATCTTGCAGCCATTGGCTGCCGAAATAAAACGAAAAGTAACGAGTGGCGACGATGCTCGTCGAAACTTAACGATGCTAAAGTACAAAAAATAAAAACGTCGACTCAAATACAATAACGAATTGTTGAAAGGTCGTTACTGTACAATACCGTGAAGATAATTATTACAATTATAATGTTGCATACCTTTATTTTACTTTGAGTTATAGTTTTGTGACTGGTTTGTCATTTTCAATAAAGTTAAGACTGAAAAAAAACACGTCTTTCCCGGAAGTAGAACAGGAGCAACTCAAAGGAGTAGTGGAGTCTGTGCTGTTAGCGCTTCAAACAGCCTGTTTGAACCAACTTGTGCCATTAAAAAATTGAACTTAGCATGGCTTACCCGGGATACGGTGGGGTAAGTAAACGTAAACTTGTATAGATGAAAAGAACGTGTTCGCCTGTTCGCTCCTCTTGCGAAATATGTCAGGACATTCTTAATCAGTTTGTTTTTACTAAACTATTTGTGAAAATAGTTTGTCGTAATACTATTTGTCAAAATAAATTATATATAAACAATAAGCATCACATGTCGAGTTTTATAGCTGTGCTTTGGAAAGAAACGAGTCGTGAACACTGACTTCCGGGGTGCAAATAATGACAACATTACAATATTTAACTTTCACGTGCTCCTGCTCCACTTAACTTCCGTCTTGGGGTAAGCTTTGAAAACACTAATACGTTACTTAGTGCTTATGTTACGTTAAGTTTGTAAGTTTTAAGTTCGAGTAGTATTACAACCGGAAGTGCACCTTCAGTACCCGATGCCGACAGTCACTTTGGTGGCATGGCTAATTATGCAAATTTCACGATGACGTCACGTAATGTGCTCCTTTTTCTCCTCTAAGTATGGCCATGGTGGACCAATGCTACCCGGTGGAATACCAGGCGGAATACCAGGCGGAATACCAGGCGGAATACCCGGTGGACCAATGCCCGGTCACATGGGTGGTCCAATGGGAGGTGCTCCACCCCGGGGGCCTGGATATGCCCCCTACGGAGGAGGCTACCCCGCAGCATACGGTGCTCTACCCCCAGCTGCCAATGACCCCATGTGGGGTTACTTCACAGCCATTGCTGGCCAGGTAAGCCCCACCCCCACCCCCACCCCCCCAGTACCAGTACCAGTAGCAGAGGCGCATCCAGACAGACGCCGCCACCGTGTGGTCTTCTCACCTCTCTGTAGGACGGTGAGGTGGATGCAGAGGAGCTCCAAAGGTGCCTGACTCAGGCTGGCTTCACTGGAACCTACAGCCGTGAGTAGCTAGGCTAGGCTAGGCTAGGCTAATCTAATCTAATCTAATCTTGACAAACTTTCTTTCTTCATGATGCAGCGTTCAGCCTGGAGACCTGCAGGATCATGATCGCAATGCTAGACGTATCCTTTTCACGTATCGTCACACAACATGTCTGCCATCAGTGATTGAACCTTCACCACGCCTTCCCAGAGGGACTTCACGGGAAAGATGGGCTTCAACGAGTTCAAGGAGTTGTTTATGGCTCTGAATGGCTGGAAGCAGAACTTCGTGATGTTCGACCGCGACAGGAGCGGGACCGTGGAGCCCCATGAGATGAGCCAGGCCATCAGCTCCATGGGTGGGTCGCTGACTTTAGTTTGCCACTTTTGGCACCTTGTTTACCTTTACCTATCAACTTTAGCCACCTAGCACCTTTAGCCACCTAGCACCTTTAGCCACCTAGCACCTTGTTTACCTTTACCTAGCACCTTGTTTACCTTTACCTAGCACCTTGTTTACCTTTACCTTGCACCTTTAGCACCTTGTTTACCTTTACCTAGCACCTTTAGCACCTTGTTTACATTTACCTAGCACCTTGTTTACCTTTACCTAGCACCTTTGGCACCTTGTTTACCTTTACCTAGCACCTTTAGCACCTTGTTTACCTTTACCTAGCACCTTTGGCACCTTGTTTACCTTTACCTAGCACCTTTTGGCACCTTGTTTACCTTTACCTAGCACCTTTTGGCACCTTGTTTACCTTTACCTAGCACCTTTTAGCACCTTGTTTACCTTTACCTAGCACCTTTTGGCACCTTGTTTACCTTTACCTAGCACCTTTAGCCACTTTAGCACCTTGTTTACCTTTACCTAACACCTTTAGCTACTTTGGCACCTTGTTTACCTTTACCTAACACCTTTAGCCACTTTGGCACCTTGTTTACCTTTACCTAGCACATTTTGGCACCTAGTTTACCTTTACCTTACACCTTGTTTACCTTTACCCAGCCACTTTAGCACCTTGTTTACCTTTACCTAGCACCTTTTGGCACCTAGTTTACCTTTACCTTACACCTTGTTTACCTTTACCTAGCCACTTTAGCACCTTGTTTACCTTTACCTAGCACCTTTTGGCACCTAGTTTACCTTTACCTTACACCTTGTTTACCTTTACCTAGCCACTTTAGCACCTTGTTTACCTTTACCTAGCACCTTTTGGCACCGTGTTTACCTTTACCTAGCACCTTGTTTACCTTTACCTAGCACCGTTAGCCACTTTAGCACCTTGTTTACCTTTACCTAAGATTAAGATATGCCTTTATTCGTCCCTCAGTGGGGAAATTTGTAAACCTAGCACCTTTAGCCTCTTTAGAACCTTGTTACCTTTACCTAGCACCTTTAGCACCTTGTTTACCTTTACCTAGCACCTTCAGCCACTTCAGCACCTTTACTTCCCAGACCACCTTGTCCTGCAAGCTACCCAGCATGCTTAAAATGATGATAATTATAGATAGTAATAAAATAAAAACAATATTAAAATATAATACAAATAAAAATTCTAAAAAAATAATGTAAAAATAAGTAAGTGAATAGAAAGTATAAAATATATAAATAAGATAATAAAATAATTAATAATCCGGTTCAAAATAATGAATAATATAATTAATAAAACTATAAATAGCAATAAAAGTAAAAATGATGAAAAATCACGTTGTGGGTGTTTTCCGGCTCTGCTCTCTGCTCCCTGGCAAGTGATGGTGACTGGATTGTATTTTACCGCCCCCCCCCAGGATACCGCATCAGCCCGCAGGCCCTCAACACCAT
This sequence comes from Doryrhamphus excisus, assembly GCF_030265055.1. Taxonomy (NCBI): domain Eukaryota; kingdom Metazoa; phylum Chordata; class Actinopteri; order Syngnathiformes; family Syngnathidae; genus Doryrhamphus; species Doryrhamphus excisus. The sequence continues at coordinate 10,364,269 of NC_080475.1, read as the reverse complement.
CCTGAAGCGCTACAACCGAGGCGGACGCATCTTCTTTGACGACTACGTGGCCTGCTGTGTCAAGCTTCGCGCCCTCACAGGTACGCAGGGCTCGCCGTTTTTCAATACGTTCCTGTTTTTTTTGTTCCTGTGTAGTTTATTCTTCTTCTATTATTCTTCTTGCACTCCAACTGCATCTTCCTCTTTCAGAGAACTTTAAGAGGAGAGATACCATGCAGCGAGGTTCTGTCAACTTCCTCTATGATGACGTGAGTCAGTCAGCGTTGCACTCGAAAATTCACATTTTACATATTTCATAGAAATAATATCATCTAAATCAATTTATTCATAGCATATTTTAAAAATATATATTATTCAGATTATTACATTTTGAAATGTATTTAATTGTTAATTTTTTTTGGATATGTAATTTAATTTTTTTATTTTTTTTATTTATAAAAATGTCAAAACTATACTATGTATGTTTATTAAATTGTTCAAATTATTAAAATGTTATAGATTTATTTCTAAATGAATTAATTAAATGGAACTTTTTTATTTTATTTATTATTATTTATTATATTTTTATTTATTTTATTTTCTTATTAATAGTATTTTTTTAATTTGTACAATCATGAAGAAAAGGTGCATTGTGGCAAATTTTTAATTCTTCTAATATTATATCTATGTTGACAGAAACACTCACTCAATTTAAATAATTTAATTTGAATGTATTTTTATTGGAAAAATAAATTTAAAAAATGAAACAAAAAAAACTTCAACATTTAAATCATTGCATTATGAATGATGAATGATAACATATCAGTAACATATATCAGTTTATCAGATATTTGTCAATGAATGAAGGAATCGCCGCCTGTCCGTCTTAACCAGCCGTGTTCTCATTGGACAGTTCATCACGTGCACCATGGCCCTTTAAGTGCCGCCTGCCGATGGGCGGAGCCGTGAGTCCAGAACCCGCTAAAGAGCCAATCGCGGATGGATCACGTCCCAGTCCTGCAGGAACCAAGGCCAGTCGGGTTCCCGGTGGCGGAACCTGTGGCTTATGAATGAATGCTAACATGTCATGTAAAACAACTTTCTTCTTGAATCATTTTCATACAGTTTTTGTCATAATGAAGCTTTCTCATATTCATATTGCCAGTCTATGCCGCTAAAAATGACTTTTTTTTCATATTGCCAGTTTATACTCGGAAAACAGCACTTTTTAGCCTGTTTTTCTTGTGATGTTATGATTATTCCCATTGAACTTTTTCCCGATTTTGCCAAAAAATGTCTTATTTTGACAGCTATGGCTTCTCATGAGCAATCAGGGAAAAAGTCATTAAAAAAGTGGTCATTTTATGAGAAATAAAGTTGTAATAAATTTACAAGAAAAAAGTCAAATTGATGATTTAGTATTGTTGATCTAAGCAAGCTGAGGGGGCTCGCAGGCGAGCAGCAAGGCACCCCACCGCACCGGCCGACACCCGCCGGGCAGCTCACCCTCGGAGAGGAAGTGCCACAGCTCCAAGCCACGGGGAGGCCAAGCACCAGAGCCGAGGAGTCAAGAGGCCACCAACAGACCTGGGCAAAGACAAGGACAGCGATGCAGAAGAGTATAGAGACCATTGGTAGCTGACATTTTTGCCATTTGGTTAGCTCAACTGGTAGCACCGCAGATTCATGGTGCAGTGGATCGCGGTTCAATACCCGGTAAGGGCAATTGATGGTGATTTTACTATATTACCAGGTCCAGCACCTATCGTAGTCATGACCTCCGTTATAACACCATGAGTGTTCGCCAGCTGGCTAACTCCACTGGTAGCATCGCGGGTTTATGGTGCAGGGGACCGGCGTTCAAATCCCGGTTAAGGTTACTTACAAAAAATAGGGCGTTGCCTTCCCAGTTGGCGATCAATGAGGCACTTGCTAATAGGGACATGAAAGGTTGACGTGGAGGATGCCTGGACCACTTGAAATTATGCCACCGAGGAGATGATGAAGATGCCGAAGAGGAGGCGACGACGACGAAAGACTCCACCCCCATAATAACAGTGCTAGGGAAAGAATGTGCTGCAGTGATCTGTCCCGCTGGAAAAGGTCAACATAAAAGATAAAGTGGGCCGGGGGGTGGCGCTGAAAAAAGGTGCCTTACTATACATCATGTCCAAAAATGCAAAAAAGATGCCTTACTATACATCATGTCCAAAAATGCAAAAAAGATGCCTTACTATACATCATGTCTAAAAAATGCAAAAAAATGCCTTATTATACATCATGTCCAAAAAAAAGCCTTACTATACATCATGTCCAAAAAATGCAAAAAAATGCCTTACTATACATCATGTCCAAAAAATGCAAAAAAATGCCTTATTATATACATCATGTCCAAAAAAATGCCTTACTATACATCATGTCCAAAAAATGCAAAAAAATGCCTTACTATACATCATGTCCAAAAAATGCAAAAAATGCCTTATTATACATCATGTCCAAAAAAATGCCTTACTATACATCATGTCCAAAAAATGCAAAAAAATGCCTTACTATACATCATGTCCAAAAAAATGCCTTACTATACATCATGTCCAAAAAATGCAAAAAATGCCTTACTATACATCATGTCCAAAAAATGCCTTACTATACATCAAGTCCAAAAAATGCAAAAAAATGCCTTACTATACATCATGTGCAAAAAATGAAAAAAAAAATGCCTTACTATACATCATGTCCAAAAAATGCAAAAAAAGCCTTACTATACATCATGTCCAAAAAATGCAAAAAAGATGCCTTACTATACATCATGTCTAAAAAATGCAAAAAAATGCCTTACTATACATCATGTGCAAAAAATGAAAAAAAAAATGCCTTACTATACATCATGTCCAAAAAATGCAAAAAAATGCCTTATTATACATCATGTCCAAAAAAATGCCTTACTATACATCATGTCCAAAAAATGCAAAAAAATGCCTTACTATACATCATGCCCAAAAAATGCAAAAAAATGCCTTATTATATACATCATGTCCAAAAAAATGCCTTACTATACATCATGTCCAAAAAATGCAAAAAAATGCCTTACTATACATCATGTCCAAAAAATGCAAAAAATGCCTTATTATACATCATGTCCAAAAAAATGCCTTACTATACATCATGTCCAAAAAATGCAAAAAAATGCCTTACTATACATCATGTCCAAAAAAATGCCTTACTATACATCATGTCCAAAAAATGCAAAAAATGCCTTACTATACATCATGTCCAAAAAATGCAAAAAATGCCTTACTATACATCATGTCCAAAAAATGCAAAAAATGCCTTACTATACATCATGTCCAAAAAATGCAAAAAATGCCTTACTATACATCATGTCCAAAAAATGCCTTACTATACATCAAGTCCAAAAAATGCAAAAAAATGCCTTACTATACATCATGTGCAAAAAATGAAAAAAAAAATGCCTTACTATACATCATGTCCAAAAAATGCAAAAAAAGCCTTACTATACATCATGTCCAAAAAATGCAAAAAAGATGCCTTACTATACATCATGTCTAAAAAATGCAAAAAAATGCCTTACTATACATCATGTGCAAAAAATGAAAAAAAAAAATGCCTTACTATACATCATGTCCAAAAAATGCAAAAAAATGCCTTATTATACATCATGTCCAAAAAAATGCCTTACTATACATCATGTCCAAAAAATGCAAAAAAATGCCTTACTATACATCATGTCCAAAAAATGCAAAAAAATGCCTTACTATACATCATGTCCAAAAAATGCAAAAAATGCCTTATTATACATCATGTCCAAAAAAATGCCTTACTATACATCATGTCCAAAAAATGCCTTACTATACATCATGTCCAAAAAAATGCCTTACTATACATCATGTCCAAAAAATGCAAAAAATGCCTTACTATACATCATGTCCAAAAAATGCAAAAAATGCCTTACTATACATCATGTCCAAAAAATGCCTTACTATACATCAAGTCCAAAAAATGCAAAAAAATGCCTTACTATACATCATGTGCAAAAAATGAAAAAAAAAATGCCTTACTATACATCATGTCCAAAAAATGCAAAAAAAGCCTTACTATACATCATGTCCAAAAAATGCAAAAAAGATGCCTTACTATACATCATGTCTAAAAAATGCAAAAAAATGCCTTACTATACATCATGTGCAAAAAATGAAAAAAAAAATGCCTTACTATACATCATGTCCAAAAAATGCAAAAAAATGCCTTACTATACATCATGTCCAAAAAAATGCCTTACTATACATCATGTCCAAAAAATGCAAAAAATGCCTTACTATACATCATGTCCAAAAAATGCAAAAAATGCCTTACTATACATCATGTCCAAAAAATGCAAAAAATGCCTTACTATACATCATGTCCAAAAAATGCCTTACTATACATCAAGTCCAAAAAATGCAAAAAAATGCCTTACTATACATCATGTCCAAAAAATGCAAAAAAATGCCTTACTATACATCATGTCCAAAAAATGCAAAAAAATGCCTTACTATACATCATGTCCAAAAAATGCAAAAAATGCCTTATTATACATCATGTCCAAAAAAATGCCTTACTATACATCATGTCCAAAAAATGCAAAAAAATGCCTTACTATACATCATGTCCAAAAAAATGCCTTACTATACATCATGTCCAAAAAATGCAAAAAATGCCTTACTATACATCATGTCCAAAAAATGCAAAAAATGCCTTACTATACATCATGTCCAAAAAATGCAAAAAATGCCTTACTATACATCATGTCCAAAAAATGCCTTACTATACATCAAGTCCAAAAAATGCAAAAAAATGCCTTACTATACATCATGTGCAAAAAATGAAAAAAAAATGCCTTACTATACATCATGTCCAAAAAATGCAAAAAAAGCCTTACTATACATCATGTCCAAAAAATGCAAAAAAATGCCTTATTATACATCATGTCCAAAAAAATGCCTTACTATACATCATGTCCAAAAAATGCAAAAAAATGCCTTACTATACATCATGTCCAAAAAATGCAAAAAATGCCTTACTATACATCATGTCCAAAAATGCAAAAAAAATGCCTTACTATACATCATGTCCAAAAAATGCAAAAAATGCCTTACTATACATCATGTCCAAAAAATGCAAAAAAATGCCTTACTATACATCAAGTCCAAAAAATGCAAAAAAATGCCTTACTATACATCATGTGCAAAAAATGAAAAAAAAAATGCCTTACTATACATCATGTCCAAAAAATGCAAAAAAAGCCTTACTATACATCATGTCCAAAAAATGCAAAAAAAGCCTTACTATACATCATGTCCAAAAAATGCAAAAAAATGCCTTATTATACATCATGTCCAAAAAAATGCCTTACTATACATCATGTCCAAAAAATGCAAAAAAATGCCTTACTATACATCATGTCCAAAAAATGCAAAAAAATGCCTTACTATACATCATGTCCAAAAAATGCAAAAAAATGCCTTATTATACATCATGTCCAAAAAAATGCCTTACTATACATCATGTCCAAAAAATGCAAAAAAATGCCTTACTATACATCATGTCCAAAAAATGCAAAAAATGCCTTATTATACATCATGTCCAAAAAAATGCCTTACTATACATCATGTCCAAAAAATGCAAAAAATGCCTTACTATACATCATGTCCAAAAAATGCAAAAAATGCCTTACTATACATCATGTCCAAAAAATGCAAAAAATGCCTTACTATACATCATGTCCAAAAAATGCAAAAAATGCCTTACTATACATCATGTCCAAAAAATGCCTTACTATACATCAAGTCCAAAAAATGCAAAAAAATGCCTTACTATACATCATGTCCAAAAAATGCAAAAAAATGCCTTACTATACATCATGTCCAAAAAATGCAAAAAAATGCCTTATTATACATCATGTCCAAAAAAATGCCTTACTATACATCATGTCCAAAAAATGCAAAAAAATGCCTTACTATACATCATGTCCAAAAAATGCAAAAAATGCCTTATTATACATCATGTCCAAAAAAATGCCTTACTATACATCATGTCCAAAAAATGCAAAAAAATGCCTTACTATACATCATGTCCAAAAAAATGCCTTACTATACATCATGTCCAAAAAATGCAAAAAATGCCTTACTATACATCATGTCCAAAAAATGCAAAAAATGCCTTACTATACATCATGTCCAAAAAATGCAAAAAATGCCTTACTATACATCATGTCCAAAAAATGCCTTACTATACATCAAGTCCAAAAAATGCAAAAAAATGCCTTACTATACATCATGTGCAAAAAATGAAAAAAAAATGCCTTACTATACATCATGTCCAAAAAATGCAAAAAAAGCCTTACTATACATCATGTCCAAAAAATGCAAAAAAATGCCTTATTATACATCATGTCCAAAAAAATGCCTTACTATACATCATGTCCAAAAAATGCAAAAAAATGCCTTACTATACATCATGTCCAAAAAATGCAAAAAATGCCTTACTATACATCATGTCCAAAAATGCAAAAAAAATGCCTTACTATACATCATGTCCAAAAAATGCAAAAAATGCCTTACTATACATCATGTCCAAAAAATGCAAAAAAATGCCTTACTATACATCAAGTCCAAAAAATGCAAAAAAATGCCTTACTATACATCATGTGCAAAAAATGAAAAAAAAAATGCCTTACTATACATCATGTCCAAAAAATGCAAAAAAAGCCTTACTATACATCATGTCCAAAAAATGCAAAAAAAGCCTTACTATACATCATGTCCAAAAAATGCAAAAAAATGCCTTATTATACATCATGTCCAAAAAAATGCCTTACTATACATCATGTCCAAAAAATGCAAAAAAATGCCTTACTATACATCATGTCCAAAAAATGCAAAAAAATGCCTTACTATACATCATGTCCAAAAAAATGCCTTACTATACATCATGTCCAAAAAATGCAAAAAATGCCTTACTATACATCATGTCCAAAAAATGCAAAAAAATGCCTTACTATACATCATGTCCAAAAAATGCAAAAAAATGCCTTACTATACATCATGTCCAAAAAAATGCCTTACTATACATCATGTCCAAAAATGCAAAAAATGCCTTACTATACATCATGTGCAAAAAATGAAAAAAAAAATGCCTTACTATACATCATGTCCAAAAAATGCAAAAAAATGCCTTATTATACATCATGTCCAAAAAAATGCCTTACTATACATCATGTCCAAAAAATGCAAAAAAATGCCTTACTATACATCATGTCCAAAAAATGCAAAAAAATGCCTTACTATACATCATGTCCAAAAAAATGCCTTACTATACATCATGTCCAAAAAATGCAAAAAATGCCTTACTATACATCATGTCCAAAAAATGCAAAAAATGCCTTACTATACATCATGTCCAAAAATGCAAAAAAATGCCTTACTATACATCATGTCCAAAAAATGCAAAAAATGCCTTACTATACATCATGTCCAAAAAATGCAAAAAATGCCTTACTATACATCATGTCCAAAAAATGCAAAAAATGCCTTACTATACATCATGTCCAAAAATGCAAAAAAAGCCTTACTATACATCATGTCCAAAAAATGCAAAAAAAGCCTTACTATACATCATGTCCAAAAAATGCAAAAAAATGCCTTATTATACATCATGTCCAAAAAAATGCCTTACTATACATCATGTCCAAAAAATGCAAAAAAATGCCTTACTATACATCATGTCCAAAAAATGCAAAAAAATGCCTTACTATACATCATGTCCAAAAAAATGCCTTACTATACATCATGTCCAAAAAATGCAAAAAATGCCTTACTATACATCATGTCCAAAAAATGCAAAAAAATGCCTTACTATACATCATGTCCAAAAAATGCAAAAAAATGCCTTACTATACATCATGTCCAAAAAAATGCCTTACTATACATCATGTCCAAAAATGCAAAAAATGCCTTACTATACATCATGTGCAAAAAATGAAAAAAAAAATGCCTTACTATACATCATGTCCAAAAAATGCAAAAAAATGCCTTATTATACATCATGTCCAAAAAAATGCCTTACTATACATCATGTCCAAAAAATGCAAAAAAATGCCTTACTATACATCATGTCCAAAAAATGCAAAAAAATGCCTTACTATACATCATGTCCAAAAAAATGCCTTACTATACATCATGTCCAAAAAATGCAAAAAATGCCTTACTATACATCATGTCCAAAAAATGCAAAAAATGCCTTACTATACATCATGTCCAAAAATGCAAAAAAATGCCTTACTATACATCATGTCCAAAAAATGCAAAAAATGCCTTACTATACATCATGTCCAAAAAATGCAAAAAATGCCTTACTATACATCATGTCCAAAAAATGCAAAAAATGCCTTACTATACATCATGTCCAAAAATGCAAAAAAATGCCTTACTATACATCATGTCCAAAAAATGCAAAAAAAGCCTTACTATACATCATGTCCAAAAAATGCAAAAAAATGCCTTACTATACATCATGTCCAAAAAATGCAAAAAAATGCCTTATTATACATCATGTCCAAAAAAATGCCTTACTATACATCATGTCCAAAAAATGCAAAAAAATGCCTTACTATACATCATGTCCAAAAAATGCAAAAAATGCCTTATTATACATCATGTCCAAAAAAATGCCTTACTATACATCATGTCCAAAAAATGCAAAAAAATGCCTTACTATACATCATGTCCAAAAAAATGCCTTACTATACATCATGTCCAAAAAATGCAAAAAATGCCTTACTATACATCATGTCCAAAAAATGCAAAAAATGCCTTACTATACATCATGTCCAAAAAATGCAAAAAATGCCTTACTATACATCATGTCCAAAAAATGCAAAAAATGCCTTACTATACATCATGTGCAAAAAATGAAAAAAAAAATGCCTTACTATACATCATGTCCAAAAAATGCAAAAAAAGCCTTACTATACATCATGTCCAAAAAATGCAAAAAAAGCCTTACTATACATCATGTCCAAAAAATGCAAAAAAATGCCTTATTATACATCATGTCCAAAAAAATGCCTTACTATACATCATGTCCAAAAAAATGCCTTACTATACATCATGTCCAAAAAATGCAAAAAATGCCTTACTATACATCATGTCCAAAAAATGCAAAAAATGCCTTACTATACATCATGTCCAAAAAATGCAAAAAATGCCTTACTATACATCATGTCCAAAAAATGCAAAAAAATGCCTTACTATACATCATGTGCAAAAAATGAAAAAAAAAATGCCTTACTATACATCATGTCCAAAAAATGCAAAAAAAGCCTTACTATACATCATGTCCAAAAAATGCAAAAAAAGCCTTACTATACATCATGTCCAAAAAATGCAAAAAAATGCCTTATTATACATCATGTCCAAAAAAATGCCTTACTATACATCATGTCCAAAAAATGCAAAAAAATGCCTTACTATACATCATGTCCAAAAAAATGCCTTACTATACATCAAGTCCAAAAAATGCAAAAAAATGCCTTACTATACATCATGTCCAAAAAATGCAAAAAAAGCCTTACTATACATCATGTCCAAAAAATGCAAAAAAAGCCTTACTATACATCATGTCCAAAAAATGCAAAAAAATGCCTTATTATACATCATGTCCAAAAAAATGCCTTACTATACATCATGTCCAAAAAATGCAAAAAAATGCCTTACTATACATCATGTCCAAAAAATGCAAAAAAATGCCTTACTATACATCATGTCCAAAAAAATGCCTTACTATACATCATGTCCAAAAAATGCAAAAAAAGCCTTACTATACATCATGTCCAAAAAATGCAAAAAAAGCCTTACTATACATCATGTCCAAAAAATGCAAAAAAATGCCTTATTATACATCATGTCCAAAAAAATGCCTTACTATACATCATGTCCAAAAAAATGCCTTACTATACATCATGTCCAAAAAATGCAAAAAATGCCTTACTATACATCATGTCCAAAAAATGCAAAAAATGCCTTACTATACATCATGTCCAAAAAATGCAAAAAATGCCTTACTATACATCATGTCCAAAAAATGCAAAAAAATGCCTTACTATACATCATGTGCAAAAAATGAAAAAAAAAAATGCCTTACTATACATCATGTCCAAAAAATGCAAAAAAAGCCTTACTATACATCATGTCCAAAAAATGCAAAAAAAGCCTTACTATACATCATGTCCAAAAAATGCAAAAAAATGCCTTATTATACATCATGTCCAAAAAATGCAAAAAAATGCCTTATTATACATCATGTCCAAAAAAATGCCTTACTATACATCATGTCCAAAAAATGCAAAAAAATGCCTTACTATACATCATGTCCAAAAAAATGCCTTACTATACATCATGTCCAAAAAAATGCCTTACTATACATCATGTCCAAAAAATGCAAAAAAATGCCTTACTATACATCATGTGCAAAAAATGAAAAAAAAAAATGCCTTACTATACATCATGTCCAAAAAATGCAAAAAAAGCCTTACTATACATCATGTCCAAAAAATGCAAAAAAAGCCTTACTATACATCATGTCCAAAAAATGCAAAAAATGCCTTACTATACATCATGTCCAAAAAATGCAAAAAATGCCTTACTATACATCATGTCCAAAAAATGCAAAAAAATGCCTTATTATACATCAAGTCCAAAAAATGCAAAAAAATGCCTTACTATACATCATGTCCAAAAAATGCAAAAAAATGCCTTACTATACATCATGTCCAGAAAAAAGCCTTACTATAGATCATCTCCTAAAAAAAAGCCTTACTATACATCATGTCCACAATTTACCTGGGGGCCACTGGAGCTCGGGTCTGGGTGAGGCTGCGCCATTCAAAAAAAACAACACATTTATTAAAAACAGAATTTAAAAAGTGTCTTCAATGCTTTTGCTTCCGCTTTTTCAGTGCTTTGGTTCAGGTTTTCCACAAGAAAAGCTCTGATAAAACATTCCACTGTTCTCAAATATCTTCATTTTTTATTTTCCTACACAAAATGAGATGAAAAAATAAATAAACAAATCAAGAATAAAGAAAATAAATAAATCATTCAGTAATAAATAAATAAAATAAGAATAAAACAGCAAAGAAGTAATGGGGAGTGAAATAATGTTTTTCAGATTGAAATGAACAGTATTAAGTTATTTAACCTTTAACATGAACATGAACTTCATCATTTGACCCAATTAGCAAGTTAGCATCCTACTCACTTCCATAACTTTAAGCACATGTTTAATGAGCTGCTTCATCTTGTGACATGTATTTACACTTTTATTCCAAATCATTTCCTGCATTTATTTGTACCAAGCGTCATGCCTGTAGCTTCACTGCTAATCCAACGTTGTTTTTGTTGTACCCTTATTGATTTGGACACAACAAACATTGCTATACTCACCAGAGACAGGCGGACAGGCACTTAGCAGCCGAAATAAAACACCTGGAGTTTCCTGGTTTCCTACCTGGAAATCCTGGCGCTAACCTAGCAGCTAAGCTAAGCTAGCAGGTCCTCAAACTGAGCCTGAAGTACCGCTGGAAGCCGCGTCGACCAGGCGGACCTCCGGCGAGAAGCGTTGGAAAGCCGGGCTCTGTGCGCCTCGAGAGGGTATCATGTACCCGGAAATGACAGCGGAGCTTCGGACTGTGACGGCGGTGATCATGGTGGTCATGGATGATGAGACAAAGCAAAACAGGCGGGCTCGCTCGCGTGTGGGCGGGGCAAAATCACGTCAATTGAGTCTGTCGTTTCCGGGTACATGATACCATACAGCATCCATATCAAACATGGAGGAAAGATTTATCCCCCCCCCCCCCACACACACACACAATGGACAACACTCAATTCATTTACAAGCTTTATTTTTTGTTTCCTCTTAAAAATGGTGTCGACTTCCAAGTTAGAAAATCAGCAGGTCTTCTTTCCCTCCACGTCAGTGAAGGACCAGATCCCAAGGAAGCCGAGGGTCACAAACAGGTCTGAGGTCTGATCCTAGACCAAAGGGCCTCACGTCCGTTTCCGGTTCAATCATCCGGCAACGTGAGCATCTGGAAGACTCCGTGTGGATCAGGAAAGCCAAGGTCTCTTAGAGTCCCAGGACTTGACGCCGGTCAACAGTCTAGTCTACCGTGGCCTCTGGTCCTCGGGGCTGCCGGAGCCGTAGGAAGGAGGGCCGGCGGCGGTTTGCCGCTGGAGGATTTGGAGGATGGCTTGGATGTCCGCCGTCATCTGGGACTCCAGCCTGTTAGACCAAAGACCGCAACACAGCATCCGTTCTCAGGTCAGGTATCTGGTCTTCACAGCGTGTGGACTGACACCTGAAACCGAGAGCCTGTGGGGGCCACTCTTTGCTTTTTTTTAAATCCATGCATTTAATCAGAAGGTAATGTGATTAAAAAAATAATCGAAGGGCAGCAAATTGCGATTAATTGCATTAAAAAAAATCAAGTGACAGCACCGGTAATTAAATAGTTTAAATCAGTGCAAGTTAATCAGGAGGTAATGTTGCGATTAACTGCATTTCTTACAATTAATTGACAGCCGCCTTAATAATAATCATATTCAAATATTTGACAAATCCATGCATTTAATCAGAAGGCAATAATGCGTTTAGTTGGAGTTTTGAAAAATGAATTGATCATATATTGTCATTCATGCATTTGTGATTGTCACCATTCTTTCTCAAACAGGAAGTAGCTGTAGATCGTACCTGCCAAGGTGCCGCTGCAGCCGGTCCAGTCGTCGCTCCGCCTCTCCATAAGTGAGGTCTGCGTCATCGTCCCTTCCGGCTGGCGTGGCGTGGCGAGGAGGAGGGGCAAGGGACATTTTTTTTTTCAATGTTGGTACAAAAATATTTTTTATTTCACTTTTTTATGTTAGACTTCATCACCTGTAACTTTTGTTGGCATCAAAGATATTCTATTTATTTCACATTCTAATGAATAATCATTTCTACTTTTAGTTTTACTTTTATTGGCAGAAACACTTTTAGTTTTATTTTATTTGGCATTTTGAGAAAAAAAAATTGAGGTATTTAGTTTAGTTGGTAGAAAAATATATGTTTACTTTATTTTTGTTTTACTTATAATTTACTGTATTTTTATTTTATTTATTTAGCATTATGACAAAAAATAGAAGTATTACTTTTGTTGGTAGAAAATGTTATTTTTACTTTAATTTTGTTTTACTGTATTTTTACTGTATTTTTATTTTATTTATTTATAATTTTTACTGTATTTTATTTTATTTATTTAGCATTATGACAAAAAAAGAAGTATTACTTTTGTTGGTAGAAAATGTTATTTTTACTTTTATTTTGTTTTACTTAATTTTTACTGTATTTTTATTTTATTTATTTACTTATAATTTTTTTTACTGCATTTTATTTTATTTATTTGGCATCATGGCAAAAAATAGAAGTATTTACTTTTGTTGGTAGAAAAAAATATTTTTACTTTAATTTGGTTTTACTTATTATAATTTTTACTGTATTTTAATTTTATTTATTTGACATGAAAATGTCGTCACCTTTTGAGCGTTTGTGCTGGCCGTCGAGCCTGCAGCCCCAGCGGCGTCCCGGCTCGCCGACAGCGGGCCCCTCCCGTTGGCCGCCTGGCAGAACAAGGCGGGGATTTCCAAATCAATCATCCAATACTGACATTTATGGGTCATTTTTCCAAAACGTACCCGAGAGAGACTTCCTTCTGTGTGAGGCTCTCGTCCTCCGACTCGCCACTGATGATGATGATGATGATGCTGATGATGATGACGTCTGTTCATAGCACACGGATGAAACGCATTCCCATTGTAATGATCCAAAAAATAATACACAGTAAAATGTAAGCTACCTTAGCAAAATGTTCAAAACATTACACACTCCATTATCAGCTATATATATATAATATGTACTAAAATGTAAGGTATATTACGTAAAAAAGTAAAATAATACCTACTAAGTGTAAAAAAATATTACTGGAAATTAGACAAATAATATCTACTAAAATGCTAAAATACTACATTTCTGAAATGAAGCAAAATTGCAAGATAATTCCAAGTACGTGGAAATATTCGGGAAGTGTGGGAAGGAGGTACTATGCCTTGGAGTTTTCATAGCAGAGGTCAAAGGTGAGTTCCAGGTTGGCGAGGAAATGCTCAGCAAATTCGGGGTACATGTCCAGCACCTCCAAGACCTGGTCCCGCCGGATGGTGCGCAGGTCGCAGTAGCTCAGCACTCGCACGTCCACACACGATTTCCCTGCCTTTGCGTGCACGCGGATCTCCTCGCCAAAGATGTCGTTCTTGCCTTCGGAGCGAGAGAAAGAGAAGGAGGTTGGGGGGAGTCCCGACTTGTCACCAGCAGCGCCACAAAAGGGACTCACCCAAAATGGCCACCACAACGTTGTCTTTGAGGATCTCAATGGAGCCGCAGGTGACGAAATAGAGCGTGTCCAGCACGTCCCCGCTGTGGACCAGTGTGTCCCCAGGGGGCGCGTGCATGGTCTTGAACCTCACGGCCAGCGCCCGAAGGCAACCTTTGGAGGCGCCGCAGAACGCCTTGCAGCCCTGCAGGAGGTTCTTGTTCAGGTGGAGGCTGACGTCCGCCTGCAGACACTCGGGGAAACCCTTCAGGACCTGCACCATTACATACTCTTAATAAATACAATAAAATAATGAAATATCACAAATAAAGTCATGCAAAAACAATATCAATAAAATCCTGAAATATTTTTAAATATCTTTTAACAAAAAATAAAATCATGAAATATATTTTTGAAGTAAGTTTACATATTTATTTAAAAAAAAATTTAAGATCTAGTATAATTCCTGTAATTAATTATAATAATTACAATTATTAAAGAATACAATTTTATCAATAAAAAAATTACATAAAAATAAAATATTTATTTTTTATTTACAAATACATATATATTTATTTGTATATATTTATTTTAGTGTATATAAATACATTTGAAAAATGATGAACAAAAATGGTTCCACTGTATGTACTATATAGTCATAATTTTGATTTTTTTTAATACATTTGAATAAATGAAAGTAAATAAAATGTAATCAATAAAATACAAATATTGAGGTTCCACTGTGTGTATTATATATGCATTTTTATAAAAATATGTATTTTTTATGTGTTCTTTTAATATGATTGTAGGATTTTCAATGGATTTGGTGTAAAGGTGAAGACATGTACCCGTGTACCTCCTGCTCTTACCAGAGGGGGCGCCATTGTTCCGTTTGCAACAAAGCAGACAGGAAAAAAGACACTTCAATAAGCTTCGTTCATTTCTTGTCTAGTTTGGATTTTCTTTGTAAAATTCAGATTTTCTACTCATAAAATGTCAATTATTGTCATTTTTGTGTGAAAATGCCATATTCTCCTACCATATTCATGTCTGCCCCATTGGTGTAGGTCCAGGCATGCTGGAAGTACTCCTCCAGCCGCTGCCTCAGCGGGTTGGGAATCTGGTGGAAGCGGATGAACTCTTTGACGCGGAGCATCTGGAGGTGATAGCGAGCCGTGCCGGAATACAACCTCTGGATGATGGCCGACACGTTCCCGAAGATGCTGGCGTACATGAGAGCTGAGGGACCAGAAAAAACGAGTCAAGTGACGGTTCTTGGGGCTATAGCATGTTAGCATTCTCAGTGTAGCAGGCTAACATTTTCTATTTTTGCTGTGTTTTTAACCGCATGAGTTATTAATAAGCAGGCAATAATGACAATCTGACTCACATCCAATGAGCATGACACAGATGGAAAAGATCTTTTCCGAGTTGGTGTTGGGGGAGATGTTGCCAAAGCCGACGCTGGTCAGGCTGCTGAAGGTGAAGTAGAGGGCAGTGACGTACTTGTCCTTGATGGACGGCCCCGAGCTGGGGTCACTGTAGTTGTAGGCCTTCCCTAGAGTCGGAAAGCACAGAATGACCGAGCGCTCAAAATCCGAGGCCCATGTGACGGATCGGAGCGTCACCTATGGACACGCCCAGGTTGTCCAGCCAGCCGATTTTGTGCTCCAAGTATGGTTTCTCCACATTCCCGATGGCGTACCAGATGCACGCTAACCAGTGAGCGATGAGGGCAAAGATGCACATGAGCAGCACCAGCACGGCGGCGCCGTACTCGGAGTAGCGGTCCAGTTTGCGTGCGACCCGCACCAGACGCAGGAGGCGGGCCGTCTTCAGCAGGCCGATCAGGGTTGTGGTCTGAGATGCAAGAGTTTGGATTATTTGTTCGTCGTTTTTCGGCGCCCGACCCTCCCATGTCTCACCTCGTCTGATCCGGATCCGAAGATGAGCAGGTCAAAGGGTATGGCGGCCACCATGTCGATGAGGAACCAGCCTTTGAAGTAGTGGATGGCTAACTTGCCCGGGTGGCTCACCACCTCCTCGTTCATGTTGACGTACGTGGTCCTGAAGTTGATGAGGATGTCCACCATGAACATGATGTCCACGATCAGGTCCACCGCGTTGAGCGGCGAGCAGGAGTACCCGCATTCCTGTCTCCGCTGCTCCTCCGCGTCGTTGAGAAGGAAGGCGGCCGAGTAGGGCGTGAAGACGGCCGTGTAGATGACCAGCAGCAGGATGAGCCAATCCCACACGGCTTTGAACGGGCTGTAGTGCAGGATGGTGAACTTGTCCGTCCGCTGGCTCTGGAGCTTGTACTCGGGAAGCACGTCGTCACCCAGCGAAAGAACCTGAAAACGACAATTGTACCTTTTGATTGGTTCGCTTAAACGACCACACCCCCAAAAAATATTTACACTTTATGTAACTAAAACGACGTTATTATATTCAGAGTTTATTCTCGGAAAATTGAAACTTTTTTACCCGTTAAGAGTACACATTTTTCTCGGAATATTTGGACTTTAGTCTCATTAAATTAATGCTATTTTTTGTCATTTTTTTATTGCAGCTTTCTCCTTGAAATATTTGGACCTTATTCCCATCGTAATATTCAGAGTTTATTCTTGTAAAATTTAGCCTTTTTTTTAGCTGTTAAGAGTACACATTTTTTGCAAAATATTTGGAATTTAGTCTCATTAAATTAACGCTATTTTTTGTCAATTTTTGCTGATTTTTTCCCCAACTATTGCAGCTTTCTCCTTGAAATATTTTGACCTTATTCTCATCGTAGTATTCAGAGTTTATTCTTGTAAAATTTTGCCTTTTTTTTAGCTGTTATGAGTACACATTTTTTGCTGAATATTTGGAATTTAGTCTCATTAAATTAACGCTATTTTTTGTCAATTTTTGCTGATTTTTTCCCCCAACTATTCCAGCTTTCACCTTGAAATATTTGGACCTTATTCCCATTGTAATATTCAGAGTTTATTCTTGTAAAATTGAGCCTTTTTTAGCTGTTAAGAGTATAAATGTTTTGCAGAATATTTGGACTTTAGTGTCGGAAAATTGCAGCTATTTAAAACAAAAATTGCAGTCATTTTTCCCAAACTATTTCCACTTTCTCGAATGTATTCTTGGAAAATTGTAACTTTTTAACTCGTTAAGAGTACAACAGCTATTTTAAAAAGTTTTTGCAGTTATTTTTCCCTAACTATTGGCGCTTTCTCCTTGTAATATTTGGAACTTATTCCCATCATAATATTCAGAGTTTATTCTCGCCACAAAACCAACATACCTGCGTGACTTTATCGGTGACGTGATGCGTGCGGTCTTTGACCTTTGGCGTCAGGATGGCTTTCTCGGACGAGGACAGCGGTGGGGAGGCGGGGCACGTCCTCTGGTCGCTAGCCTGGGCCAGGTTGAGCGCCATGAGGGGAATCCTGTTGATGGCGCTGTACTTGCTGAGGTTGGAGTCCGAGGTGGAGCCCAGCAGGCTGGACTTGATCCGTCGAAGCGGCCCTGGGAGACACAACATCATAGAAGACGTAACGTCACCACTTTATTCTCTAATATTTCGACTCTATCCCACCAACATGAGATTATTTTCCCTCATAATATTACATAGTGGTGTGAATGGATGTAGAAAAATATTTTAGAAAGTGTAAAAAAATAGTACAAATAAATAAAAATAAATTTTAAAAAGTGCAAAAATATTTTTTTAAATAGTGTAAAAAAGAATTAATAAAAAGCAGTGTAAAACTGATTTATCAGTACAACAAAATTGTACAAATAAGTACAAATAAAAATGACTTAAAAAAATAAGTGCAGAAATCAATTAAAATAAAGTGTTAAAAATGATGAAAATAAACAAACATTGAAAAAAAAACTTTAAAAAGTAATAGAACAAATAAAAATCAAACCCACAAAAAACACATTGAAAATGCTACATTTCTTTAGTAAAAGTGTCAGACAGACGCCGAAGGTCTCCTCGGTCCCACATTGAAGGGCTTGCCGGGGTAGAGAACAAGTCCTGCCGATTTGGAATATTTCAGGTCAGCATTGTAATCCCTCATCACCTTGCGTCAACTCCAAAATGTAATCTACCGCCACGGAAAGGGCTTTTGTTCCGCTCTAGTCCGGCGTACTCTTAGAAGCTCAGAATATACGAACAAAGATGGAGACAGAAGGACAAACACAGGAACAACATCTACCGGAGAAGCCGCACACCAGCCAGAAAAAGGCTGAAAACACAGCATGTGCAGTGTGGGACAACGGTGCGTTCAAGGACCACTCAAAAACTCATATCCACCCAAGTGGCAATGTAGTTTTGAATTGGATTTGTAAAACCATTGAGTTGAAACCTTGATAATTATGACTTGATAGGACAGATCAGTAATTTATCCTCTAAAAAATAACGAGTGCAACTCAGCCACTTTGGGTTCAGGTGTGTCCGTGACCATTGTTACAGCTGATAAAGACTAGATAGGACAGCTCCAGTCTAGACTCTAGGTTCTCAGCAATGAGAGCTCTAGTCTAGACTCTGGGGTGTAGCCTATAATTTGTCCTATCTAGTCTTTGAGCATGAACTGATGACGCCTGCTCGGATGAGAACTCCAGTCTGGACTCTAGTCTACGACGCTTATCCGAGCTCACATTCTCAAAGACTAGAGATAGGATATATCTATAATTTAGCCTCTAACAAATAATCAGCCATCTTGGGTTCAGGTCCATCCATGACCATTGTTACAATGACAAAGTCTAGATAGGACAGTTCCAGTCTAGACTCTAGGCAATGAGGGCTCTAGTCTGGACTCTGGGGTGTAGCCTATAACTGTCCTATCTAGTCTTTGAGCATGAACTGATGACGCCTGCTCGGATGGGAACTCCAGTCTGGACTCTGGGCTCTAGACTACGACTCTTATCCGAGCTCACATTCTCAAAGACTAGAGATAGGATATATCTATAATTTAACCTCTAAGAAATAATCAGCCATCTTGGGTTCAGGTCCATCCACGACCATTGTTACAATGACAAAGACTAGATACTGCTTAAAGACTAGATAGGACAGCTCCAGTCTGGACTGTTGTGGGTAGTCTGCTGCCCAGAGTCCAGACAAGAGCTGCCCAAACTAGTCTTTGACCACAACCTGTTTGGATGACCTACCTTCACTGACATGTCGATCCCTGAATGTGGTCTTGGAGTTGGCTCTAAACCTTTCCATGTTATGGAGGGAGGAAGCTCTCCGGATTTGACATACACGTTCTCCGTATGGCGACCGAGTGCAGCTTGGGATGGGCGAAGAGGCCCCGAGTGGATCCTCCTTGACGAAGGCCTCATCTGTGCCGAATGCGTCCGAAGGAATTTGGGGTGACGAGTGATCCAAAGGATCAGACGCGGGGATGGAAAGATGACTTTGGGCGATGAGGGAGCGAGTGTCGTTGGCGTAGGAGGGACTGTCTCTCTGACAAGGGTTTGCGAATCGGCGGTCACACGTTGTCGCCGAGCTGTCGCTGTGCCGAGGGGAGTCCACCATTACTGCGTTGGGGTCTTCCAGGGGCAGGGACTGCTTTCTGATGCCCAGAAGCGTCAAGACCGGGAAACGGAAGAATCGACCTTTGCCTGAAGAAGCAGAGAGTGGCATGAAAGGACAAATACGACTTCTGCTGTAAGTGGCGGACAGGAAGTGACTTCTTCTGAATGCTTAGCCACATTGGACAGATTGTGGCTTTAGCTAAACACAGCAAGAGTTTTCTGTCTTACGCTGGTCGGCATTGGATGGGGAGGCACGGTTTAGCTTCTCCTGCGAGTCGCCACTGTCCTTCTCCAGGATGTAGTCAAAACTGAGGATGAACATCATGACCAGGCCCTCCTCGTTCTTCATTGGGATGATATGCGTCATACAAAGGAACTTGGATCCTGGATGAGAATGGAAAAATAAGATGGTACAACCCAAAATGCCGTAACACAAAACATCACACAAAATGGCAGAACAGGAAACGTCATAACACAAAACGCAATCACCGTCGCTCATTAGCCTGCGTGAGGAGCGATTGCGTTCAGAAACGGACCTCTCGTTGGTCTTTATTACGTGCTGCAGCGTTGCACAAGAGCAGCGTGTCAAAAGTTAAGCCTTCAAAGTCAAACATTTTCCACTTCATTGATTCCCTACTTCATTTCCTACCTGGATTAGGAAGCTACCTGCTAATCTCTCTTCACCCAGATGGCGCAGCAGTTCTCCACGCCAGGACCGGGTGCTGGCCGTTAGCATTATTTATTCTACTGATGACTGATAACACAAAAGGAAGTATTCAAAAGAAGTTATTTTAGAATACCAGAAACAATAAAACAACAAATTAAGTTGGAATTTTTGGAAAATTATATTGTGCATGATAATTATTGGGCTGATACTATGAGGGAATGATGACATCATACCGGGAATTCTGATAATATAGCTCGGATAAAATCAAGTGCTCCTTTTTTGTGTTATGAGGTTTTGTTTTACATTTCGTGTTATGATATTTTACCAATGTGCATACATTAATTATGCAAACATATTTATCATAATTAATGAAAAAGTAGTTATCGCCATTAATGCGTTATTTTTGACTCATTATGTTTTCCTGTTATTGCGTTTTGTGTTACAATGTTTCATGTTATGATTGGCGTTAGAGCATTTTGCGTAACTATGATTCACGTGATGGCTGTGCGGTGGTTGAGTGGTTAGCACGCATGCATCACAGCTGGGAGACCCGAGTTCAATTCCACCCCCGGCCATCTCGGTGCTGAGTTTGATGCTAAGTTAATTGGCGACTCCAAATTGTCCATAGGTATGAATGTGAGTGTGAATGGTTGTTTGTCTATATGTGCCCTGTGATTGGCTGGCCACCAGTCCAGGGTGTACCCCGCCTGGGATAGGCTCCAGCACCCCCACGACACTCGTGAGGATGAGCGGTAGAAAATGAATGAATGAATGATTTAGGTGATGTTTTTTATTATGATAAAAGCGCTCATTGAATGTTAACTTTTGTAAAGTTTTGGTCTTTTTCCAGAGTGAGGGAATGACATCACACCTGGAACTTAATAATTGTTTTGGTGTTGTGATGGTGTGGTTTTGGTGAATTTCTGTTGCTGTTATGTTTTGATATCAGGCCCGAGTGTGTCCTCAAACACTCCAATAGGAATACGCTTGTTCGCCTTTTCCAAAACACCCGATCCGCCAAAACAAGTGGACCAAAGTTCTTCTTTGAGGAGGACCAGATCCCAGTTCTTCCTCAACATAGCGAGTATGTCCTGTCATCACCCGTTATCTACTTCGCCGTGCTTGTGTGTTTGATTCATGCCACACTAGAACCGCATGTTCGAGTAACGCCACACCAGCAGCTAATCCCGCTCTGCGCTGTTTGCTTATCGCTCAAGGATTATATGAAGCACGTGCTTGAAATTCTTTAGATATTGGGCAGCGACGTGCTCGCGTTCCCATAGGGAGGAGGTAGACAGGCTGCTTGGAACCACAACATCATCTCATCTTGTCCTTCAAACACTTTGTCAGACCGTCACCAATCGGAATAAAAGCCATTTTGAGTGGATATTTTTCATCTGGAACAGAACAAAATGGCAGCAGAACACTAAATGTCATTACACAAAACATCATAACACAAAACACCATAGTGCAAAACATCGTACTATGAACTGTCATAACATGATACGACACGGCACAAAATACCGTTAATGTGAAATAGTATCAAATTAAACACTGTAAGACTTTTGGAGTAGAACGGTTAAACGGTTATTTAACGCTCACCATCCTTGCGATGGTACGTGATCTCCACCTTGCGTTCCTCCGAGCCCAGCAAGGCCTGGGCCACATGGGCGATGGCGTGTCGGCTGGTGGACTGGCCGTGCAGGAAGTCGCACGTGCACGGTTTCTGCATGACGTCCGGCCGGGAGAAGCCGGTCATCTTGCAGAAGCCTTCGTTGCAGTAGATGATGCCGCAATCTTTCATACGGGCGTTGGCGATGATGAAGTTCTTGTCTGTGAACAAAAAGCCTATATGAACTGCAGTATACTATACTACTAGTAGTATTTCTCCGAGTATGCGGTCAGCGCTATCTGGGATGGCGGTGCTGTCATTCACACTCACTTAGGCTCTTGTTCTGACATGGAGAGATACAACTGGTATGTCTGAGGGTCCTCCAACCCTAAGTGCTGACAAAGACCCCTGTCCTGATAGTGGGTACAGTATTGGGTGAAAATTGGTATGCAATGTATGCTAAGTAAGACAAAAAGGCTACTTTATCAAAAGCTAGTGTGTCTACAAGATCATTATAAGCAGCTGGTGGAAAGTGGAATCCATCTATGCTAGCTGGCTAACGGTGGAATGTACTCAGGGATGACCCTGCTGGTTATCAATTGATTTTCAGTGCATTTTATCAAATGAGATGTAGCCACTTTTAGCATTCCAAACATTCATAGAGCAGTGTTATACAAAAATACAAAATAATAATACGAAAATAAATAACGCAAGGTCAATATTTTTGTCATTTAACACATTGAACACAGCTCCTCCACTCACTTTGTCCTTCGAATTTCCGAATTAGCACTCCGAGAAAAGTGTTGTGTGGCGCCACGTGACCCCTCCGGACCGGCATGATTGCCTTGATGGTCACCCGTCAGTCCGTCGCGGTGACAGGAACATCACGTCCGTCGTGCCTCTGTGCGCTCATCCTGACGTTTCCTTCGAGCTCCTCAATCAAACCGTACGGCTTGGGCCGCCATCGCCATCCTTTTGCGCCAGCCTTGTTGTCTCGTGCACGGCCGCGTTTCGTGCGCGTGCCTCTATTGTTGCGGGGGAGCGGAGGTGGGAGTGTGGGGGCAGACAAAGGCGGACGGGAGGGGTGTGGGGGGGGGTGGGGCTTAACGTCAACCCCCCTAAGGCGAAATACACACTGCACCAAAAATGGCAATTACCATTTTATTGTATATGCTGCATAATAATATACGTCATTTAATATTTAGGCAATATTTACCGGTGATGGTGTTAAACTTGCTGTTCTCCTCTTTCACCAGCAGAGGGCAGTGCTGTTGCATACATGTTCATGTCCATAACATATTTATGATATTGTTTTTATTACAGTTATAATAATAATAATAATAATAATAATAATAATAATAATAATAATAATAATAATAATATTATAGCTTTTAGTTGCATTTTTATTGGTCACCAGGGCCGGTAAGGATTAATAACAGTAATAATAATAACAATAATAATAATAATAATAATAATAATAATAATAATAATAATAATAATAATAATAATAATAATAATAATAATAATATATTATTATATTATAATATATTATATTATTATTAATATTATTAATATTATTAATATTATTATTTTATTATTATTATTATTATTATTATTATTATTATTATTATTATTATTATTATTATTATTATTATTATTATTATTATTATTACTATTATTATTATTATTGTTATTGTTGTTATTATTATTTATCCTCACCGGCCCGGTGACCAATAAAAATGCCACTCAAAGCTATTTAAAGTATTACATAATGATTTCATGCATCCATATACAGTATATCGCATCTGATCCAATGACATGCTTTGTCTGGGCATTGACTCAATGGCAATATGGCTGTTCAGGCTTCATCGGTTCATGCTCTGCGACTAGATAGGACACCTGATAGGATAGCTGTCATGGCAGAATGATAATATTCACAGGCATCTATTAATTGCAATTTCCATGTTGTCACTCCATCTGGTTGCAAAAAGGCCCCCACAAAGCAGGCCAACCACCACCGGTCTTCAGGCAAGAAGTCTCTTGATTTCCCCGTGATGTGAGCCCACCTCGCAGTTTTTCCTTTCATTGCCTCCAGGACAGGCTATGAACTTTCCAAAGGCAGAAGGGTAAAGCAAACATAAAAAAAGACTAGGGAGCGCAGGGCAATGGATTTTAGCCTGTGGGCGCTGAAAAAAATGGATGGAGGTTGGCAGGGAGCTGGGGTGGGGGCAAGTAAGCACGTTTAACGAGGGGCCTTTCGGAAAG
Source organism: Doryrhamphus excisus (assembly GCF_030265055.1). Classification (NCBI taxonomy): domain Eukaryota; kingdom Metazoa; phylum Chordata; class Actinopteri; order Syngnathiformes; family Syngnathidae; genus Doryrhamphus; species Doryrhamphus excisus. The sequence continues at coordinate 10,339,759 of NC_080475.1, read as the reverse complement.
CCAGAGAACATGTGGGTCAAATCGGGAGATGAAAAGGGCAGCCAGTGACGGATGAAATGGACTTGCTCGCACGAGGTAAACCCTGGCGAGCCCAGTACACATCCACGGTGAACACCAAATGTGAACAGGGGCTTTTGTCTGTGCCTGGGGGGGGGGGGGGGCGGCTATGGCTGGGGAACCCCCGGCCGACAATAACTCCTCACCAGTTACCATATGCGCTGGTACGCCCACCCATGTCAAGCACAAAACCCTTAGGACCACGCACCATCCAGCACCTGAAACAGGCTGACATAGGTTGGTTGTAGGGGAGAACGCTGCAAGCTCCACAGGCATGACTGACCAGGGAAAACATTGGTGAACCGGGCCAGGAACCGAGGGGCCCTTCGACAAAAAGGGGTGCAGCTGCAAAGTGGAAAAAACTCACCGGGGACTCTGAGCGGCTGGCTGTGGGATCACCAGGGTGGCAGTTAGAAGGTAGATTTGTGGTGTCAGTCTGACAATACGAAACAAATTCAAAATAAATGTTGCCATAAATATTACCTTGAAGTTTCACTATCTAACCACCAGGAGGCACAATAACTCTTAGTTGCAGTACACTAGGTTTGAATTTGATTCCAAAAATATATTGTATAGTATATTTACATTTATTTTCCAATGTATTGATTATGTCATTATTTTTTCAGTGCATAACAACATGTGCGTTAATAATGATAATTAACTGCTCAGGCCCTAAATGTAGGCTCAATGGGGTACAAGCCTGTGGAGGTATGGAAGCGTCTAGGCGAGGTAGTAGTCCTAACTGTTCCTGACTGGGTTGTTCAATATGATCTTAGGTGGTAAGAAGATGCCCCAGGAATGGAGGAGAAGTGTGTTGGTGCCCATTTTTAAGAACAAGTGCGATGTACATAACTGTAGCAACTCCAGAGGAATAAAGCTAATGAGCCATACAATGAAGTCATGGGAGAGCGTAGTTGAAGCTGGACTAAGGGAAGAAGTCAGCATTTGTGAGCAGCAGTATGGTCTCATGCCAAAAAGATTACTACGGATGCAGTATTTGCTTTAAGAATGTTCATAGAGAAGTACAGAGAAGGTCAGATGATGAGAAAGCCTATGACGGGGTGCCTAGACAGGAACTGTGGTATTGTATGAGGAAGTCTGGAGTGACAGAGAAGTAACTTCAAGTGGTGCAGAACATGTATGAGGACGGTAAGACAGTGGTCAAATGTGCTGTGGGTGTGACAGAAGAGTTCAAGGTGGAGGTGGGACTGCATCAGGGATCATCTCTGAGCCCCTTCTTGTTTGCTATGGTGACGGACAGCTAGACAAGAATCTCCATGGACTATGATGTTTGCAGATGACATTGTGATTTGTAGTGAGAGTACGAAACGGGTGGAGGAGATGCTAGAAGAGTGGAGGTTTGCCCTGGAAAGGAGAGGAATGAAGATTAGCCGCAGCAAGATGTAGTATATGTGTGTGAATGAGAAGGACCCGAGTGGACGAGTGAGGTTACAAGGAGAAGAGATACAGAAGGTGGACAATTTCAAGTACTGCAGGCAGGATGGAACGGGTGGAGAAAAGTGTCAGGCGCGATGTGTGATAGATAAAATGAAAGGAAAGGTATACAAACCTGTGGTGTTTGGTCTAGAGACGGTACCACTGAGGAAAAGACAGGAAGCAGAACTGGAGGTAGCAGAGATGAGGATGCTGAGGTTCTCGTTGGGAGTGACCAGGATGGATAGGATCAGGAAGGAGATGACTGAGATGGTTGGGACATGTCCAGAGGAGAGATAGCAAATATTTTGGTAGAAGGTGCTGCGTTTAGAGCTGCCAGGTAGGAGGCATAGATGAAGACCAAAGAGGAGGTTTATGGATATAATGAAGGAGGACATGAGGGTAGTTGCAGATGCAGAAGACAGGGTTGGATGGAGAAGATTGATTTGCTGTGGTGACCCCTGAATGGAAAAGCCCAAAGAGAAAGAAGAAGAACTGTTCAGGCCCTAAAAAACCCAAACCAGTTAAAAGTTAACGTGTTTGTGCATGAAAGCGTCATTAATGCCAGTCGGGTCCTCAATTAGATCATCACAATCAATAAATTGTAAAAAGGTCTTTAATGAATGTAGGTGACACAAAATATAAAAATGCAGACATAAGCCATAATTCAAGGTTGTTAACATGCCCCCCCCACCCCCACCCACCCATCCACGGGTGCTGCAGCAGCCTTAAATCATCACATCTTGGTGGGGGTGATGGCTAAAACTGCACAAACCGAAACCTCCATCTTTTCACATGACGCCACAATGGACTCTGACTCATCCAATAATTAGCTACCCAGGGACGCTTTCATGTGGCCTTTAATTGACGGCCGACATAACGATGACGAGCAACCGTCTTTGACTCCACAATTAAACACACCAACCCTTAAGGATCCGTTTTCGGGCAATTTCAAGTGAAATAATGGCGGATAAAGCATACACTGACTCACGGGTGATCGACCGAGAGTCAAATTTTACTGTTTGGCAAAAAAGGTCCCAACAAAGACGTTTCACTGACTTTTGAGTGTCCGATGGAGATTCGAGTTTCAGTGACTCACGGGTACTCACTGAAGAGTCATGATTCATTGACTCAAAAGTGCTCAGTGATCTCAAAGACTTGATTTTCATTCCCTGGCCAAGACAAACACTCAGCACACACCGGTGCTCGATGAAGACTGAAGTTTGGTGGACTCATGGGGCCTGGACAAAGACTGGAGTAACCAAACCGGAGTCACTCCAGTCTACATACACTCAGTGTATTTTTGTTTTAGATCGCTGGGCGATCTGCTGGGCGATCGGCGGCGTGGGTGATTGACAGTTGAGACATTTTAGGCTCAGGTAACACCAAAGCGAGCAGCATCTGTGCTCATTGGTATGCCACACACACACACACACACACACACACACACACACACACACACACACACCAAGGACCAGTGTGCAACCCTGAATGCAAAATGAATCCTTGTGGAAGTTTTTTTTTTTTTTCATAAAACTTGACATGCTAAGAAACATACACATCAAACATGTCAAACATGGCGGGAAGACGACAGACCCCAGAGTCCTGCCCCCCCCCCCCCCCCTCCCCCGCCACCCATCCCAAATGTTTAAATGCGTTTTCAAACATATCATAGGTGAGACGCTCGGCTGTCAGCTAAAATGACAGATTGTTTCTTAGCGCCGTGCCGTGCCGCTTTCAACTGCGACACGTTAAGCAGACAGATTGTTTTTGGCAAGACGAAAAAATAAAAAAAAACCCTGACCTTGAACCCAAACCTTTTCACGGCGTCTAAAAATACCGCCCCCCCCCCCCCTCCTTCTGAAGCAACACTGGTGGAATTTACCAGACCCGGTGTCACACATTAGCGCAAAGCGACGGCGCGTATTTTTGTCTTCGCCGTTCAAAGGCGGTTATCATTTAGCGAGCGCTGGGGTCGAAAGGTGAAGCTGCAATATTTGAGTACGTCGAATGAAAGGCAGCTTATGAAAGGTTGTCGTTTGAGTCGGGATCCTTTTGTACTTTTGGTGATGTTACATGTTCCGCCGCTAATTATACAAGCGACGCGATCCCGGCAAACAACTGACGTCTTCATCGTGTGCTGCTAATCAGATGTAAATATGCAAAGCAGGTCCGGCCGCCCTGTCTTTGATATGCAAATTGAAAGTGCAAACAAAGGTAGGGGAGACGTTTAAAAATTGACGTATGAGAAAAAAAATGAAGATGATGGACGGTGCGCGCCGGCGATGGATATTTCAAATGGCCTGCATCGGAAGCAAAAAGAATCATTAAAAAAAGTCTTTAGTTTCATTATTGATTTGTTTATGATGAATTAATTGGCGATTAATTAATTATTATTATTGAAATGATTAGTTATTGCCTCGGTTTGGATATTCCCCAATAAAAAAAGACAAGTGCTTTGAATTGACTGTCCAAAAAAATTAGCCAGAAATTAATGAGTGAATTTCTTGAAATTAAAATGTAAAAATTTCATTAAAAAAAATCAGTGATGTTCATAAAAATTGCAAAATAAATTTGATTCTTATGTGAGCATGCTAGCGATGCTAACATCAGCATGCTAACAACCAGCATAATAGTATCTACCTATGAAAATGGAAAAAAATGCTAATATGCTGTAATGCTAGCAATGCTAACATGCTAGCATTAGCATAATAACACCTAGCATGATAGTGTAAAGTGTCGCTTAAGTTCATGCTCACAAAAATGCAAAATAAATTGTAATATGCTAATGTTAGCATAAGCGTATTAACATCCTAGCATAATAGTGCCTACTTATGAAAATGGAAAAAAATGCTACTGTGCTGTTATGCTAGCATATTAGAATAATGTCAATCAAAAATTGACCCTTAAACTCAATATTTTCCAACCCTCGTGTGCATTGAAATATTCTCAGCGGCTGGCGAGCCATGCGTTGGCTACCCCTGATCTGCACATTCATCTTTATTCATGCGCAGTCTCTGACCTCGTTCGACCAGCTCTCACCTTGAATCTTCAACCGTGCAACGCAGACATTCACAGGGACATTCTGCACATACTTAATTCTACTGAAATGGGTTCCTTTGTGGCAGTGGTCACCATGGCGACAGCATACATGCTGTTACCACATACTAAAGTTTTTTTTTTTTGGGGGGGGGGTAAAAATCTGATGTTTTTCTGTGAAGTTTGATGTCCTTTGACAGAAAGCAAATCTGTCACTCTGGTATAAAAAGCGGCCATTGACAGAAAGCGTCATTTTTCGATAGGAACCAAAGACAAACGCTGGTAAATGTCAAGCGCTGATAAGGCGTAAAAGCTGCACCCCTCCCCACATGCCACTAGAGAAGCTATTAAATGGCTTCGTGCCAGCCATGATCTGCCTCGACGACACCAAGGTTACAGGGGGAAGCTAAAATATTCATAAAATATGCAAAATCCAGCGCTTGTTCATTGGAATTCAAGACCTGCTTTCAAACCTTTGACTACGGCTTAAGTCATTAGTTGCAGACAATCCCGCCAAGATGCCACCTCCCATTCGCCCTCTTCCCCTTGATTTGAAATAGATGTATTATTTTAAGTGCAACCAAACTCTGGTTATCTATTGTTATACCAACTAGAAAAGTTCACTAGAAATTTTGAATGGGGCCGCCTTTGCAATTCCCTCGGTACAGCACTGTATTCTTGCAAGTCATTATGTTATCACAACCACCCATCCATCCAGTATGCTAATGTTAGCATGCTAGCAATGCTAACATAGCATGCTAACACCTACTATAATAATGTCTACCTATGAACATGGAAAAAATGGTAGTATGCTGTTATGCTAGCAATGCTAACATATGCTAATGTTAGCATTACATAACACATTGCATGATAGTGTGAAGTTTTCGCTTAAGTTCATGTTCACAAAAATGGCTAAATTCTAGTATGCTAATGTTTGCATGCTAGCAATGCTAACATCATCATGCTAACAACTAGCATAATAGTGTGTACATATTAAAATGGCTAAAAATGCTAATATGGTGGAAGCAAGGTATCAATGCTAACAGGCTAACTTTTCTATACCGCCGATCGGGCCAGAGGCATGCTGGAGCCTATCCCAGCTGTCTTGCTGTTTGGCCTGTGCGCTAACCACTCAGACACCGTTCAATCCAAAGCCTATTGTAGTAATAATAATATACAATCAGATTTTGAGTTGCTTAATGCAAAGGAAGAAAATCAAGTTAGTTCATGTAGCATGATCGCAAACTCTACAAGTTTCCGTCTTGTCATTGTTTCCGTTTCTTGGGTCGTGGGGCTGCTGCTGATTGGTTGGACAGAAACGGATCAGAACAAACAGTGGTTTGCTGAATGTGATGGCCCGCAGGGCTGCTTCTGCCTTATCGATTTGCAAGAACTTTCCTCGGTCGGCATCTCTTCCTCGCGTTTCATCCCTCGTCCTCGCCTCACTGCTGGAGGTTCTCCAGCGCTCCCTCCGTGGAAGGTCACCGGAGAGCGCAGCATGCCGAGGTGGAAGAGGTTTGCCAATCCTGGCGCTCGACTCCTTCAAGATCACGTTTTTCCAATTCTACCTGACAGGTGGCAGAGTTCATGTTGTGTAGTGAGGGGGGGAGGGGGGCTTAGGCGAGGGAAAGCACGCCAGGAGCACAAGTAGTGTGTATTTCTTTCAATGTGTGCGAGTCTATTGATTTGTGCACGTGTGTCCATATTTGTGTGTTGGCACGTACTGGCACTCCTGTCAGGCTCCTCCAGGCCATCCAATCACCGTGCAGGCAGATCTTCTTTTGTCAAGAAGTGTGTGTGTGTGTGTGAAATCATCAAGATGACGGAAGAACTTTGGAATCATACATACGCCCAGAAATAAGCAGTTGTGGTTATGATGTTGTGGACCCGTGGAAGGACTCCTTCTCAATCGCATCGACACCTCTACCAGTGGGTAAGCAGTGAATGGGGACTCCATGGTGGGTTCTCCAAACTCTGGGGCTGAGGCTGCTGAGAAGCTCCTCAGTAGCAGGGCCCCCGGGAGTGGATGGGATCAATCTGGAGTTCCTTAAGACGCTGGATGCTGGGAGTTTGTCGTAGTCATCAATGATGCAGCATTGTGTGGACACCAGGGGCCGTGCCTTTAGAGTTGTAGACCACTACCTTGTGCTTGGTCCGCATTCCCGACAATAAGTCGGACTCCAGTGAGGGTTGGACTCCACCAGGGTTGCCCTTTGACACCGATTCAGATGATGTGGTCCTGATGTTCTCAGTTCTAACATGCTAACATTAGCATGTAGCACCTAGCATGATAGCGTGACAGGTCTGCTTAAGTTCATGTTCACAAAAATGCCAAAATTCTGGTATTCTAATGTTAGCATGCTAGCAATGCTAACATTCTAACATTAGCATGATAACACCTAGCATGATACCGTGAGTTCATAGCGTAAGTTCATGTTGACAAAAATCGCAAAATAAATTCTAGTATGCGAATGTTAGCATGCTAACAAGGCTAACATGAGCATGCTAACATCTAGCATAATAGTGTGTACCTATTAAAATGGCTACAAATGCTAATATGCTAAAGTAAGCATGTAGCAATACTAACATGCTAAGTTTAGCATGCTAACAACTAGCATAATGTTTCTATGAAAATGACCTAATATTCTGAAAAACCTTATGGGAGGTGAAAGTGGCCCTTATTGGCTTTATGGGGGTCGCCAACACCAGATTTTTGTCATTCGCCGGTGGTCCCAGAAAGTAAGCAGAGTTTATTTCACGGTCGGGCAGCTTCCCCCACGCCGTTGATCTCCAAATAAATAAGGTTCCACCTGAGATGTATGAAAAGAGTGAAGTTCAATGAAGTGTTTCAGTGTGACAAGACGCCTCCATCCATCAGCGGAGAAGAAACAAGCTGTCTTGCCACAGGAGGAGCTCATCACACACACTCTTGTTTACGTGTGTGTGTGTTGTGTTGTCAGGACGGTGACGCTTGCCAAGGTGTTCACAGACTCTGTGGAAGGGGCTGTCACGTTAGGACGACTGACATGACAGCTAACTTGTCTTCTGGAGGGTTCTCAATGCCGAGATTCTTCTCTCTTTCCTTCCATTGGGCTGATTTATGTTTCCCCTTTCTTCCATCAACACTTTAAATGTGTTAAAAAGTGCCGTTAGGAGTGGTTGTCATATGACAGTCATGTGACGCTTTAATAGAGTATCAAACATTACAGTTAAACCCTTTTTAACGATATTTCTTCCATGAATTATAGTCTTAACCCAAAAGAAGCCAAAGTGTCCCCAAAATGGCGGCCTGTCAGGTGAGTTAGCTCGTTCCCAAGTGCTTGTTTTTTAACCATAAAAGCTAATTTTATATCACTTTAACAACAGTAATGCTTTAATAGGGTGTCAAGTATTACACTTCACCTCTTACTGTATTCTTACATGAATTCATTGAAAACCGACTACTTCTGTTGCAGGTTTTTATAGCCTTAACCCATAGGAAGCCATGGTGTGTCCCCAAAATGGCGACCTGTCAGGTAAGCTAGTTCATTTTCAAATGCTGTTTGTTTTTTAACCATAAAGCTCATTTTATATCAATTTAACAACAGTAATGCTTTAATAGGGTGTCAAGTATTACACTTCACCTCTTGCTGTATTTCTTACATGAATTCATTGAAAACCGACTACTTCTGTTGCAGGTTTTTATAGCCTTAACCCATAAGAAGCCATGGTGTGTCCCCAAAATGGCGGCCTGTCAGGTAAGCTAGTTCATTTTCAAATGCTGTTTTTTTTAACCATAAAGCTCATTTTATATCAATTTAACAACAGTAATGCTTTAATAGGGTGTCCAATATTACAATTAAACTTTTTTTTACTATATTTATTCCATTACTTTATAGAAAACTAGTTAGAAGCTAGCTAGCTTTTTAAGCCTCAACCCATAAGAAGCCATGGTTTATCCCCAAAATGACGGCCTGTCAGGTAAGCTAGTTCATTTTCAAATGCTGTTTTTTTAACCATAAAGCTCATTTTATATCAATTTAACAACAGTAACGCTTCAATAGGGTGTAAAATATTACAGTTAAACTTTTTTTTTACTATATTTATTCCATGACTTCATAGAAAACTAGCTAGAAGCTAGTTAGCTTTTATAGCCTCAACCCATAAGAAGCCATGGTGTATCCCCAAAATGGTGGCCTGTCAGGTGAGCTAGCTCGTTTCCAAGTGCTTGTTTTTTGTTTTTTTTTTATCATGAACGCTTGTTTCATTGACTATGGCCGATTATTAATTTTAAAATATTGAAATTATTGTAGTATTCTGGTCACTGGGTGTCAGTAACGTTACATTGATGAAACATTACTTTACATGACATTTCCTTAACACTGTATGGAGTCTGCCGTGGCATGTCCGATGTGATAAGAGTGGAAAAAGTTATCCTCCCATTCCACGTGGAAGTGGTACGATATTGGCTTCTTAGTTCTCTTTACAAGGTGTTAAACAGGTTTATTATTCCTAAGATGTCTTATTTTCTCCTATACTATATTGGGGAATAGGAGTGTAAAGGTAACTATAGGGGTGTTATGCCATGTCAAGAGGGCTCAAATGATGTGGAAAAGTGTATTTAGAAGGTGGTAAAAATGTTTATTATGCCTAATATGTCTTATTTTCTCTTATGATGTCTACTATATTGAGTAATAGGAGTGTAAAGGTGGTATAGGGGTGTTATTTAATGGGCACAGGGCTCTAATAATGTTAAAAGGGGTATTTAGAAGATCATAAACAGGTTTTCTACACTAACTACCAAATATTAAATTTATCATTACTAAATCCGACTGTATGGCTAAAAAAGTTACTTTTTTTAAATTTGCAAATATTACAACTTTATTCTTGTACATTTTCCACTGAATTTTGTTACATTTATTGCCAAGATGTTTTGACTTTAGTCTCATAATTTTTTTGTAATTGTATCTGTTTTCTGTCTCTAGCTTGCTTCTCATAACAGAACTTTTTTCTTAATAATCCTTCACAATATCACGATTCTTGCACTTTTTTCACATTTTTGCAGTTTTGTTTAGTTTTCTTGATTATAAAATATAATTTACTATACATATATATACATAAAAAAGACACTTGTAATCAACTGCATTTTATTCTGATATTTACAAGTGCATTTATGACTCATGACAATTTAAAACGAAAAGAAGAGAGAGACTTTTCAATGAATGACGTGTTTGCTGTCTTTAAAGGTCACAAGGTGGCAAAAAGCATGCTAGCTGTTACGAAGACAGCGTATTTACAACAGGAAGGCGCCGGTTCAAAGTTGTGCAGGCGTGTCAACGCTATACTAGAAAACTGGCCACACGAAAGAAAAAAATAAATATATATAAATATATATACTGTAAATGCGGTGTAGAAAAACAATAGAAAAAGTGCCCGCTTATCCACATTCACCGGTCTCACACAACAGACACAAAAGCAAATGTGTGGGATTATACATGCAAGCGCTTCTGCTAATGCTATTTTTTTACATTTTTAATTTCAGTGTTTCCAACTATGAGGTAGAAATGCTCAGGCTGGATTTACACGACGCGTCAGGCTGGAATGGAACTGGATGTCCTCCGACACCCACGTTTGCCCGGACAACACAAATAAACGATGGAAATGTCAAATGTTGAAAAATGATTAGATTTTGACATTAAAGCTCGTTTTAAAGCCACAGTTTTCTTTCTCACCGATATGATACAGATGTACCTTAAAATGAAATGATGCGTCTTCTTCTGGATGCATTTCAGAAATAAACATTGCTTGTGCAAAATCATACTAGAAAAAGTGCAATGTTTTATTTTAAACCTGCAAGGCACCTTGCACATGTTTGCGAATACCTCAACAACAAAAAAGGAAGTGTTTTGGGGAAAATACTGGTATTTCTGTGAAAAATCTCTGAATTAAAAACATTTTAAAAGAGAAATAAGGACAACAATGTACCACTTCCATATTGAACGGGAGGAGACCTTTTCTATCATGTCAGACATGCCATGGCCGTCTCCATGCAGTGTAAATAGCATTGAATTGAAATATTCTAGTTATTTTTGGGAAAGAATTCATAGTCATAATATTCCAAGAAGAAAATTTACACAAGTAAAGAATGTCAGGAATGGAAAAAAAACACATTTTACGACATTAAAGTCAAAATTTAAAGAGGAAAATATTAATAGGAAAAAGTCAAAATGTTCCCAGAATAAACAAGTAATATTGTGAGGACAAATAACATCAGTTGAGTAGCATAAAGTTGAAATATGAAAGCAAAAATAAGGTCTTCTCTAACATTGGAATCGGACACTCAGATCTGAACTGCAAATCCAGCCTTAAAGAGGAGACCAACAACAATAAACGCTGTGTTAAACGGTGAATGAACGGTGGCAAATACAGCACATGATATGAAAGAAAAAATATCAAAACACTGATTTGATTGGAATGGAAATCAAGCCATTTGACGTCGCAAGCCTCCTACACGGGAAAAGCAGCGTTTTTTTCTGGAAAACAGGGGTGTCCGAAGTGCGACCTGGGAGCCGCTGCTATTTTTTTATTGGCCCGCCCGCACCACATTCTAAAAATATAGTTGAACCATAAAACTAGTAAAAAAAACACAAAAAGGTGTAAATCTGCAGTAATATGACAAGAACAAGTGGTCATTTTAGGACAATAAAATAAATTAATTTTCTACCGCTTATCCTAACGAGGGTGTGCTGGAGCCTATCCCAGCTGTCTTCGGGCGAGAGGCAGGGTACACCCTGGACTGGTGGCCAGCCAATCACAGGGCACATATAGACAAACAACCATTCACACTCACATTCATGCCTATGGACAATTTGGAGTCGCTAATTAACCTAGCATGTTTTTGGAATGTGGGAGGAAACCGGAGTACCCGGAGAAAACCCACGCATGCACGGGGAGAACATGCAAACTCCACACAGAGATGGCCGAGCGTGGAATTAAACACGTTTCTCCTACCTTTGAGGTCTGCGCGCTAACCACACGACCGCCGTGCAGCCGGACAATAAAATATTTTTGGAAAATTAGGTTGCGGGAAAAATCAAGTCAAAATATTGTAGGAATAAAGTCATAAGTGACTATAGAAAGAAGTGAGTTTGATCAGACTTGTGGGATCTTTCATTTTTCCGCATGCGACCCTCGGTGGAAAAAGTTTGGACACCCCCGTTGTAAGCTTACGCTGTGTTTCACAACTGCTTTCCTGAGTTGTTGCTTGATTTGTGGCGTCAGTGCCGAGTCACCCGGAATCCAAACGGTTTAAAGCTCTCAGTTTTGTGAACTCAAATCATATCGATCGTGAGGCAAATCAAATCGTAAAGCACCACTTCAGGCACTTTGATAACCAAGCCAATGTCAAGAATGTATTTATATTCGCACAGGTACTGGGTTGTCTTTCCTGCATCCATCTTGCAGTGTAAACATGGTTGAAACCGTTCCAATTCAATGCATTTGGAGTGACAACCTCTGTGGGGTTTTGTTAGCTTTTCCTCCAGCACAACTTGTCCACCCTGAGGAAAAGCAGCGGCAAAACGCCTCTTTTACATCGAGGAAGCAAGTCTGTCCTTTTCGGGGCTGCGGCCGAACATTTTGCTCCATTCGGTGTACATATCAATTTCTTTCCCTGATGTACCGGTCTGGAATTTGCAAAAGACGCTGTCAAAGTCCTGGTAGGTCAGGGGCCGCATGTGTCCCCGAGGCATGATGCCGTCTATGCCCTGTTGTGCGGATACACGTGACACACCCACACGGGCTTCTTGGCAGAGTCTGCCCAGGTCAAGTCCCGAGAAACCTTCCGTGCGCTGTACCAGCAGTGCCAGGTCCTCCTCGCTCATGCAGTATTTCTGCTGGGATTGTGTCAGAAGCTGTCTCAGAATCTGGTGTCGAGCTGCGCTATCAGGCAGAGGTACCAGAACCCTTAGAGCAAAGTACCGATGAAACCCTTCATCCATGTCCTGGGGTCGGCTAGTGGAGCAAAGCACTACGACGTGGTTGCTTCCGTCGTCACCCGAGCCCACGAGAAGAGAGTCCAGCTGAGAAAGCAGCTCCCGCTTCAGTCTGTTAACGGGGCTTTCTTCCGTGAGTTGCGACGAAAGCAGCATGTCCACCTCACTGATGAACACTACGGAGGGTTGACGGCAGCGCGCCACCAGGAAAGTGGCTCGGATAATCCCCTCCCCGTCTGTCAGCCACTTGGTGACCAAAGTAGAGCCGCTGAGTTGAAGCAGCGGCGTCCCAAGCTGACGGGCCAGGCAGTGACCCAGCAACGTCCTACCACTGCCTCTGGGGCCAAAGAGCAGCACGCAGCGTGGCGTGGGTCCTAAGCTGCTGAATATGTCAGGACGCAGGACGGGCCACAGAACCTCCTCTTTCAGCGTCGCTTTAGCCATTTCTAAGCCTGCAATGTCACTCCAGTCCACAGGGGGCCCCTGCTGAACAATTTCAGAGGTAACCATGTCCAAGAGGTGAGGCTCACAAGCTTTTAGTTGCTCTTGAGCAGATCGCGAGACGGCCCCTGAGTGGGAGAAGTGTATGTGATGAGCTTCAGGCCTTGGCTCACTGAAGCTGGAGAGAGATTCTGCAGAGCGGGAACCCCTGAGTGTGGAGGACACATACGGCGGTGGAGATAGCGGGCCGTTGCTTCCCTGGCTGTTGTACTTCTTGTGCTGCTGCTCAGGAGGCTTCGTGTACTGCTTTTGCGAATGAAAGTGCTGCAATGACTTCTCAGCACTCCTGTCAAAGCCACCGCCGCTCGTATCATTAGAGCTTCCGTTTGTGCTGCTGCTGTCCGCTACTCCGTACATGGGGCTTTCGGCTGAACTCCGAGGTTGGTCAAATCCAAAGTTAACATAAGAGGAGTCCATATCTCCTTGACCGGCGATGTAGAAAGTCGCCCTCTTCAGAGTGTTGGAGGAGCAACTGTTGAGAGGACTTGGGGTGATTGGGGTCAAGCTGTGGTTATGGTACGGATAACCAGGTAAAGTTGACGAAGGGGGAAGAGGTGTCGGTGTGGCAATGCTTGAGGGAAGGTATGAGGACGGCAGGGGCGCTGCCCCGGGGCTGTATCCAGGCCTCACTGAGCTCTGTACAGGGTACCCTGCTGCAGGGTAGTTATAACCAGATAGGTTTGGTGAGCCCCCCTTGTAAGGTGGAACAAATGCAGGGTGAGAGGACGGCGGGGGTGGTTGCAGGAGACCAGACGGGTGCGTAGGGGCGGGGACAGACTGAGAATTGTAACTACCGTGCAAGTAGGACCCGGTGTACGACGCCGCATATTCCTGAGAGGGCAATGAAGCCGAGTGGAGCGCAGTGGTAATATGGCTTCCACAGCTGCTGCTCGAGTAGCTCGGCTCGCTCAGATTGCTGGAGGCGAGACCGGGAGAGCTGCACAAGCCGGTCACTACCTCAGAGGCGGCTGCCACGCCTCCCTTGCGGATCGGAACCCCGTCTGGGATGCAGCTCATGGGGTAGACGCCATCTTGCCAGGGGTCCGATTCACCCTTACGTCCGTTTATCGCTCCCGGGACACTTGGAGCATCAGAACAGGAGACGGGCATCTCCAGAATACCGGAATATTTCTCGGCATACTTCTTGAGCAGGTTGGAGGCGGTGAGGGCAGAGATGTCGTCATTGGCCCAGGCGTACTGATCGGTGGCGGCGCACTGCAGAAGCCCGGGTACTAGACGGTAGGCCTCGGCCTTGTGGCCCGGGGAGCGTGTGGTGGAGGAAATGTCGAAATGCTGTTCAGCCCACTGGCTTTGCTCGGGGTGCCACTGCATCTTCAAGCCTGAGAGAAATATATGCCACGCATTAGGACGTGCATGCGGTTCTTTGGCGGTCACGCTAACTCTCTGACATTCCATCAACTACCGAGCTTATCGTATGAGGAATTGTCAGCAGTTATTCAAATTTGAAGTTCATAACACCATCTCAAGGCAAAAAAATGGCAGAAATTTTACAGGAAGCAAGTCAAAATATTCAATTTTAGGAGAATTAACTGGTAATGTTATGAGGAAAAATTAAAATATTAAAGGTGAAGTCCATCCTTTTTTAAAACATCCCCCAACATGGGATAAATCATATCAGACACTGTGGTAATCATTGAATACAAATCAATTAATGACTGCAGGATAAATGATATCAAACTATTTGGTATTGATGAGATATTAATTAATGAATGAATCCAAGATAAACGATATCAGACACTGTGGAATTCATTGAAAAATAATCAATGAATGGATTCAGGATAAATGATACCAGACACCGTGGAATGTGTTGAACAATAATAAACAAATGAATGCAGGATAAATGATATCAGACACCATGGTATTCACTGAAAAATAAACAAATTAATGCAGGATAAATGATATCAGACACCGTGGTATTTGTTAAACAAGAACAAAAAATTGATTTAGGACAAATGATATCAAACACAGTGGTATTCACTGAAAAATAAATGAATTCATGCAGGACAAATGATATCAGACACCGTGGTATTTGTTAAAAAAAAATAACAATGAATTGATTCAGGATAAATGATATCAGACACTGTAATATTCACTGAAAAATAAACGAATGAATGCAGGATAAATTATATCAGACACCGTGGTATTTGTTAAAAAATAAGAACAAATTGATTGAGGATAAATGATATCAGACACTGTGATATTCCCTGACAAATGAACCATTGGATACAGGATAAATTATATTAGACATCATGGTATTTGTTAAACAATAAAAAATAAATTTAAATAAATATAAATAAAAAAAAAAAATAAATAAAAATAATTGATTGGGGATAAATGCAGTATAAATGATATCAGGCACATTTGTTTAGGATAATGATATCAAAACATTACATGATAAATGACAAAAATAAATGCAAATAAATAACAGCAGAATAATAAACCTTGCCTCAAAAAGTCCGGGAGTGCTATGGAAAACAAGCGAGCGGTGAGAGAGCAGCATCTGGTGTGAATCAAGCCGTATCGCACCGATAACGAACCGTGAACGCGAGGACGGGACACGAAGGCGGGGAGGGGGATCACGGAGAGGACGCCTCTCACCTCATCTGAAGCCGTCCGTCTGCGGAAATAAAATGAGCTAATTGAGGCGCCGTCGCCGCTAACCTCGCATTCCACCTTCACCGACGCCACCTTTCTGTCGGCACGCTTGTATAAATCTCAACGCCAGCGTGGCTTGTGGACGTTAAGTGCTCGCTAAACATGTCGTATTTAAAGTGGCCGCATGCGTTTTTTGCGTGTGAAATGGACAGTTATTATCTTACACGGCGACTGGGCCCGATTGGGTCCCCACCCCACCCGTCTCTCTCTCTCTTTTTCGAGTGACTCATTTCTGGAAGTACCTATCTATCGACCACTTGGAGGCAAGACTTGGACGGCACTAATCCCAAACAAGCATTGTGGAGGTCATGCGGTGACCCCCGAGTGGGCGATTACCGCCACACGCCCGTATAATTGACTTAACCACTGGACGCTAGTGGCTTTATTCACGATGAGAGCACTACACTGCTTGGTTATCACTGGCTAGCCATTTCTCGCCATGTCGCTTCCTCCACTTCACCAACGTTTTACCAACATTCAACTTATAAATAAACTCATAAATGTTGTTTTTGAAATATTATGACTTTATTCTAGGGCTGCACAATTAAATGGCGATTAAAACATTTCATTGTGATTAATCACCCTTTATCCGCAGCTAACTTGCAATTAATTGCAGATAGGCGTTTTTATCGATAATAAGCAGACCTGCAACAATTAATCTTGGTAATCAATTAATCGTTTTTTGTAAATATCCTCTGATCGCAAATATGACTATTTTTTAATGTCCTGAAACATTTTTGCCTCTTTCGCAGACCTAACCACTAACCACAAAGGTCTCGTATTAATTTGGTCCATCGATGGACTAACTCATGACTTAATGAACAGGAACAACAAGCTTCAGATTAATCGATGAAGAAAATTATTACGATTTTATTTCTGTGTCTTTATTATGGTGGAGTCATGATCGCTGACCTTCCCTGAGGCAAGTGAGGCCTGCAGTTCCTTGGATGTTCTTGTGGGGTCTTTTGTGACCTCTTGGATGACTCGTGCTGGTTCACCACTCTTTTGTGAATAATGTCTCTCACTGTGGTTGGCTGGAGTCCCAAAGCTTTAGAACCTTTTTCCACATTGATAGAGCTCAATTCATGTTGTAACGGGGTGTTCACATTTTCACACCACTGCGTGTGGCCCCACGGTGTAAAAAAAAAAGAGTTTCAACGAGTGTTTCTGAACGCGAGCGCTGGCGTGTACCGACATGCAGCGTAATTACGCTTCAGCTTCTCTTTGTTTGTTTCTAAGTGAACAAATCACAGATCACAAAGCCGACATGAAAGGGCGTGCAAATAGAAATAAAAGGCCCGCTAACTGAAAGCGTTGTTCCTTCGCGCCGACCGGTTTCCCCCCACAGACATCAGCTGGTTTGTGTGCCGAGACAAAAATCCCAGTTATTTTGAGTCAAAACAGGCAGCAATAAAAAGGATGTCAGACGCCTTCGTGTCAGATCTCTGAGGAGAAACTTGATGGGCGCAGATGAGCATCTCAGAAGGGGCGGGGGAACGGGGGGGGTTTAACGTGATCAAAGCCGACGCTCGTCTTTCAGGGAACACGCCCGTAATGAGCAATCAATAACGTCTTTAGCGGAGTTACAGCAAAGTGGCTGACAGCAGATGTGAGGCCGCAGCTAATAGGCGACGTGTGATATCACATTACACACACACACACACACACACACACAGTCTTCATCAGGTGTTAGTCATACACATGGCGTCTTTGTGTTTGCATCGATCCTTGTAATCACATCCCCAGCTGATGAATGTGCTGCATTCATGCTTTTATCCCGACAACTGTTCACACCGTGAATTATCACGTACATCTCAGCTTTGTCATTTAGGTGACATAATTGAGGAGGCCTCCTCATTGAGGAGTATTCCTCCCACCAAGTCACAACATCTGGAGTCCAGGTTGGCAGCACCCCATCCCCACCGAAGGACCGAATGGTGTGATGCAATTATCATTGGATCCGCCAGGTAGTGTGCAGTGTGGTTTTGGTCCTGGTGGTCGTGGAACTGTGGACTAACTGTACACTCCCAGTCTTGGAGAAAGCATTTGACCCTGTTCCTTGAGAAATTCTGTGGGGTACTGGACCCCCTAATTCAGGCTGTTCCCTGTATGAGCCATGTCACAGTTGGGTTCACATTGCTGCCAATAAGTCGGACGTCTTTACCAGTGAGGCTGCTTTTTTGTCACCCATTGTGTTCATTACTTTTATGGACAGAATTTCTAGGCGCAGCAGGATTTGGTCTCTGCGTTTTGCAGATGATGTGGTCCTGCTGTGGTCCGACTCTTACTGGATCGCTTCGTAGCTGGGTGTGAAGCGGCACAGGTTCTTGCCCGGAACAAGGTTTATTTTTCCTTATCATATCAACACTTAACACTTCCATCTCGTAATATTTAGATTTATTTGTATAAAAACTATAGCCGTTCCCCCCCCCAAAAAATATATATTCTTGTGATAATGACTTTATTTCCAAAACATTTAGATTTTATTCTCATAATTTTTTAATTTCAACCTAATGACTATTTCATTTGTTTTAGAAACAAGGTTCTTTAGTATGTTATTCTTGTAAAATCATGATTGTTTCTCTTAATATTTTGACTTCATTCGTAGAAAATTGTCAATTTTTGCTGTTATTAAACATATTCTTGTTAAATGAGATTTTTAGAACAGCCACGAGTCGCAAATGGCCCTTGGGGGACCACTTTGGACACCTTTGGGTTAGGGTTAGGGTTGTTTCAAATAAACAAATAAACTGACAGACACTTTGCATAATTCATAAATAATTGCAGGCTATCAATTAAAGACGTGATAATAATAATAATGTAACAATTCATTAAAGGACCATAAATTACAATCCAACAAGGAGAAGAAAAAGAAATCCTGCCAAACCAACAGAAGACCACACACACGCAATTCCACATTCTCCACACTTCTCCTTCTTGATAAGCATGGAAATCAATTCATTGACCAAAAAAAAGGATCCGTTTACGCTCTTCATGGGACAATGTCACTTTTATTGTCACTCGGCAAAGCCCCGCTTCTGCGCTACAAAGCCGCCCGAGCCACTTGAGCCGGTGCGGAAAAGGCTGCATTCATTTGACGTACGCACAAAGAACAGCAGCCCCTACCCCCCGCCAAAAAAAACGTTAAGGACACTTTTCGAGAAAACGTCTTACATTCCCGGCAGGAGGTCCAGTTTGGAGCACATGAGGGGTACGCACGATCAAATCAGAAAAAAAACATCCCCCGATAATATGTATTTTTAAAAATTTGGTATATCAGGTATTATTAGCAATTTCATTTAGTTTCATTAAAAAAGTCCAAACATGCATAATGAACAGTGAAATATATTTTCAATCAGTATGTTTTGTTTTATTTTATTTTTATTTAATTTTATTTGCAATTCATAAGTGAAATTAAATTCAATTAAATTATATTAAAGTTAATACTTGAATTCTTCTGAAGACGTTTCTTTCTTAAAGTTACAGGATCACTCTGGGGGTGATCGGCTCGAGCTGGCAATATCTAAATATTTGAAAATATGAAAGGGATTTGCACACCAGCCTACCAAAGAGAGCACACAAGACGTCCCCTCTTCTCCGCGCTGGCAACAATCTGGTCCTTGTTGAAGGATCTTTCAACAATAGGGCATCTGCTCGATTCTCCAAAAATATGAATGGCCCATTCATGCACTCAAAAGAGACACTTGGCAGCTGCCACCCTTTCAACCCCCCCACTTCCAAACAATATCCAACGACGCCTTGCCACTTCCACTTCCACCACCGCCACCCCCACCCCGGCTCGGCGGCATGCCTTGAAGGTTCTCGAAGCGCTAAGCCGCTCTCCGATGTAATGCAATTTATCCACAATGTGACAAAATCATCCAGCGCTTTACCACAATGAACGAGCACAATCACGCACTGAGTACACATTAGTGAGCGTGTCATCCACACTCCTGGGGGGTCGGGTACTTGAGGAATTTTGTAACAAGAGAATAAATATATGTATGAGCGTAATCAACATTATCCTGTACGGGAGAGATACTCGTTCACGTACTCACCCTTGCTGCCTCAAGCTAAATTAAAAAGGGAAAGTGGGTAAAATGTCATTCAATGTGCAAACTTATCATTTGGTAATATTTGCACAAATAACCAATAACCCCGTGGGAAAAGCACAGCATTAAAATCAACTCTCCTTAATCACAGGTTGATGAAGACTCGAGTTTCATTAACTCGTGGGTATTCAAAGACTCCTGTTCCACCGACTCACGGATTGTGGACCAGAACTCGAGTTTCACAAATCAGGGGTAATCAAAGACTCAAATTACACTTACTCACGGGTACTCAACTCAGACTTGCATTTCACTGACTCACCATGCTCGATGACGACACAAGTTTCACCGACTCACAGGTACTCAACGAATACCTGAGTTTCACTGACTCGCGGCACTCGACAAAGACAAAGACAAGAGACTCACATTTCACTCAAGATTCAAGTTTCACAAACTCACAGATGGTCAACGACATCTTGAGTTTCACTGACTCACAGATTGACAAAGACCTGCGTGTCATTGGATGACAGGTACTCGACAAAGTTTCACAAATACAAAGGAGCTTGACGAAGACTTACGTTTCACTAAAGACTAAACTTTTACTGACTCAAAAGATGTCAGGTTTCCCTAACTCATGCGTATTCGATGAAGACTTAAGTTCCACTGATTCATGGGTATTCCATGAAGACTTAAGTTTCACTGATTCACGAGTTGTTGACCAAGACCCAAATTTTACTGGCTCACAGATGTTTGACGCATCGAGTTTCACTGACTAACAGATTGATGAAGACCCACGTTATACTGACTTGTGGGTCCTTGTTGAAGACTTTAGTTTCCCTGATTCATGGGTAGTTCTAGACTCGAATTTCACAGACTCACAAGACTATGAAGACTCGATTGTCACTGACTCATGGTTCGTCAAAGACTTGCGTTTCAAAGACTCAGGTTTTACTGACTCAACGAAGATTGGAGTTTCACAGACTCTCAGGTTATGTTTTCTATGAAGAAAGACAGTGAGTTATCATTTGTAAAAAATGACGAGACTATCAATGACACATAGATTTGATAGATTGGACGTTCCTTTGGACATTACTTTCATTTTAATTGACAAATGTTGACTAACATTGACGAGGATTGAAAATACTGCAATCAAAACATGTCATTCAACTCACCGTAGTTTTGAACATTCTAACAAAATGTTATTCCTTTTAAAAACAGACAAAAATCCTAAACGACATGGCCTGATTTGAAAAAGCAATAGCATCGGGACTCCAGCAAACCACAGTGAGAGCCAATATCCATAAATGCTAAAGACACAGAACAGCGGTGAACCTTCCCAGGAGTGGCAGAAACGGCCTCCAAGATCAAAACCACCGCTGAACAAAAACAACATTAAGGCTTGTCTCCATTTTTCCAGAACACTCAATGGTTAACTTTTTGGAAGGTGCGTGTTCCATTATAAGATATTTTACAAGAATAAAATATGGTGGTGGTAGTGTGAGGTATGGGCTGTTTTTTCATTTTACATTTCATGTAAAAACCGCAGAGAGTCTTGAGTCAACTAATATTTACATTTGTTTTCCAGCATCTCATCTGAAATGCGCAACACAAGAATGCAAAACCAGAGTTGGAAGTGCGGAGAACATTCCGGGAAACATTTGTCATCCTGCGGGTCATTTCATATGACTGTCTGTCTGCCTGCCTGCGTTGTAAGGCGAAAAAGATCCCTTGAAGTCAAAAGTGGGATTAATGGCGAGTTAAGTGTGAAGAGTGTAATTAATCGCGATTAAATGCTCAGCGGTCAAGAGGTATAGTCTATTCCATTCTACAAATCAGCCAAAGAGAGATTATTTTAGAATGATTTCTTCATTCATATTAACAATATTCAGATCTAAAAATCTATTAAATTGTATTATTTGATATTATTTCAATAAAAAAAGCACATGGGTCAAAGGAAACTGTGAACTATATATGACTGTATATGAATACAATGTAATATACAGAATGAGATAGAAAACAGAAATGGGAAATACAAAGGAACCGATAAAACAGAACACGAGAGAGATGGAAGATAAACGAATCAGGGGAGTGGTGCAAAAATGGACGGAATATCGATGATAAAAGGGGAGACACGTGCAAATATGGCCCAAAAATGAAAATATAAAAATGACCTACCATGTACGCCGCTGCCGATCCCGTCGATCTGAAAGACAGATTCAATCTATCATTACGATTGCTTGTTTCATCAACTCATTCAGTTGGGATTGACTTGTAAACGGAGTCAATTAAGTCCGCTAGTCCTCATTAAATCTAAATGCGCGTGACACGACAGGTGGAACTGCCAACGAAATGGAACAAAACACAAATACGTGAAAATAAACACATTCGCCCACATCTGGAGTCGGCAAATCCCACGCAGTTCGATCCGAACCGTCCACACGACCCTCGCGGTTATGGTGTCATACCTGCTGTTTTATCCGCAGGTCGACCCGAGCCTCCGGTGGTCGGTCTTGGTGGGGGGGGGAGTTCTCGGCAGTCAGGCCCGACCCGGGGAGCATCCCGCAGTGCGGACTCGGACGGACGCGAGCTCAGCCGCCGTTTCCATGTTGGAATGTCGGCGTCATTCCATCATGCCGCTGCTTCTCTCTCGCCCCGGAGTGCCATGGGCCCAGTGCGCATGCGCACACGCTTGTGCGCCGTTCCACGTAGTTTCTTTGGACTGATTAAAAATGATTATAGTTATATTTTCATTTCTAATCAAACAAAATAAACACAGCAGTATCAGGAAGGAATTGTCAGTGATAAGAATAAGTTAATAATAAGTTGAAAAGTTAATTCAAGATGAATGCATGGTGGGGTAAAACAAATCTGACAGAAATGAATGATTCAAAAATGAAGCAATTACTTGTTAATCATCAATCAATGCTTGAAATTGGACAAATGGATTTAGTATAAATTAGTGAATGCTGAAGATTAACTGAAAAACCGTACGGAAAATGTGGGAATTTTGGGGGTCGTATGCTGAACAAACAGGAAGCAATGCCCTGTTCAACTTTATGTCGTATTTCCAGTCTAATCAGGAGATGAGTTAGATTATTTTTATTGTGCGAGGTGACGGCTAACGTCCTGATTGATTGTTTTTAGAGTATAAAGTATATGCCTACTGGTGATGCAGGTTGAGTCAGACCACTGACAAATATCCACCTTGGACAGAAGAAAAGCATTTAACTAGCCTCCCGGTCGTGGAAATCAAGGTGTTGAAAAGGCTTTTATGAAACGTTTCCGTGTGATGTCCATGAACATTTTTGAATGCTCATGGGTCGACAAGCAGTGTGCGAAAACAAAAAAGAAACATTTGAATGGCGCCGGCGTCCTTCGCATGCTTTGGTAAAATTAGCAAACCTGGCAGCAAACTTGTCTTCTGTGCGGCCCTTCAACTTGAGACAACGGAAACGGATAAAGACGCAGGAGTGAATGAAGTCCGTCAAAAAAATGAACTAATTAATTAAAAAAAAAGGGTTGTGACCTTGCCGCTTTCATGTTTTGTACTTAATTCTCGGAACATTGTAAGGTAAATGGTCTAAAATGTTATTTTCCCTCGTAATATTATGACATTTTTCTTGTTGTGTTTGTTAATATCTTGATATTATTCATTCTTGTAAAATGGCCGATTTCCCCTTTTTTTTATTTTCCAAATATTTTTAGTTTTCTCAGAAATGTTTATTATTCGTTATTTTCGCCACCAGCGTCGTCTCTGTATGACGTCATCATTGGGTGACTGTATAGCTCTTTGCTAAATTGCAAATACAGTTCACTCACATTGTTTATATATATATATAGTTCAATCATGGAAGCCATGGTAAGTCGTGAAGCCAATCAACTTACTTTTATGTATTGCACGTAGTACTAATGTCTTATAAATAATCAATTCAACGTCTTAGAATAGAACATCGATGCCCCCTAGTGGGCGTGTGAAGTCCTTAAATTCTACGCTCGAGGCATTTGTTCGACGCATGCTCACACAATCCCAACACTTTTACACTCACACGGTTTAGCAATGTCTTCATAACTTCCGGTTTGGCAGTTAGCAAGCTAAGCTACCCTGAGAAGCTTCGATGTCACCACGATGAGTATATCCTGACTGTGGAATGAGTTGATAAAATGAATAAAATCGTTCTTTCTCACACTACAAATGTGTCTTCGACGCTCCCGGCATGGGTACTTTACACATTTACACACAACCACACTTTGCACGCACGCTTGAGCCCTGCTGAGCGATGTGTTGCTAACTTCCGGGTCTCTTTGTTCTCGGCTAGTTAGCAAAACTAGCCTGAGAAGCTCCACCGAGGTGAGTTCATCCTGACTAAAAAACGAATAAATGACACGAATGAATAAATAAAACCGTCTCTCGCTGTCACATGAAATATTTGATATCAATTGTGTTTTCCTCCAAGGCAACCCGTAAATACCGAAACATTCCCCGAAGGTGGCGACTGGTGTGCGCACGCGCAACTCAGCGTCATCAGTGACGTAGCTCTTTGAACAACATTTAGAGATTTAATTAGCTCGTTTGCGGTCCATTGTATTGAGTAATGGCCTCCTATAGAGCAGCTACACGCGTATTTCCAAAACGTTGTTATCATTTATTCCACCTGCAGGCACGCCCACTTCGCTGCGATTGGTCCAATTCTGCTCGTACAGCGAACAGCTTGTACCAGACCACGCCCATATAAGGAAATCCGTCTCACTGTGACTTACAAATGCGCAAATCTCAAAGTTTGACACTAGAACACAACATTCTAACAACATGTTTAGTTCAGGAAAGTGGAAAAAGCATAATACTGGATCTCAGCTTTGCCATGCAGGCATAAACACCTATTATTAATATCAACTTGAATATTTTTTTGCTGTTTTTAATGTAAAAACAGTGATATCATTACATGAAAGGGTCATTCAGAATGTTGAAATAATAGCAATATTTACATGTTACATGTTCATTTGATATTCCAGCAAAAAAGATGTTGGAATAGCAGTTTTCAGTCGAGTCATTTGGTTGACGGAACAAATTTGACATTGGATTTTCATTAAAACAAAAAACATCTTGGGAAAATCCCAGCATATGCAGTCAAACCAGCAAAACTGTAAGCAAAAAACAAAGAAAAATGTCACCCGTGTTAAAAATCACCACTAAATTGACCGCTGAGTTGTACTAAAAAGTAAATAAAGACATTCAAAGCCCTTCGGAACTTCTCAACTCAAATCCTTCGCCACAAACTGAAAAAGGTGTCAATTCTTGTTTGCCTTTCCCCGGCGTGGCTTATCAAAGCGAGCACGGAAAGGGTTTCTCCCCGGCATGAACTCTCGCATGTCTGTCTGAGTGACTTTTTTTCGAGAAGCGTTTACCACACACCGAGCAAGGAAAGGGTTTCTCTCCAGTATGCACTCTCGCGTGCACATCTAAATGCGATTTGTTCACAAACACTTTCCCACAAACTGAGCAGGAGAACGGTTTCTCTCCCAGGTGTATTCTTGTGTGTCGGGCAAAGTAACTTTTCCTGGAGAATCGTTTGCCACACACTGTACAAGGAAACGGTTTCTCTCCAGTGTGTATTTTGGCGTGTCGGTCCAAGTCGCTTTTTTTGGAGAATCTTTTACCACACACCAAGCAAGGACAAGGTTTCTCTCCGGTGTGTATTCTTGTGTGCACAACCAAATGTGACTTCTTCACAAAACCTTTCCCGCAAACCGAGCAGGAAAAGGGTTTCTCTCCCAGGTGCATTCTTGCATGTCTGAATGAATCACTTTTCCTTGAGAATGTTGTGCCGCACACTGTACAAGGAAAAGGTTTATCTCCGGTGTGTATTTTGGCGTGTATTTTTAAATGTGAGTTATCGATGAAGCCTTTCCCGCAAAGTGAGCAGGAAAAAGGGTTTTCTTCAGCGTGTATTCGCGTGTGTCTTTTTAAGTCGGCTTTATGATAGAAGCTTTTCCCGCACGCCACGCACGTGAAAGGCTTCTCTTCGCCGTGGATTTTTGCGTGCCTGTTTAGATCAACTCTTTGATTGAAGCGTTTACCACACACTGTGCAAAGGAAAGGTTTCTCTCCACTGTGCCTTGCTGTGTGCACTTTCAAATATGACTGCCGGGAGAAACTCCGACCGCACACGGTGCAAGGAAAAGGCTTCTCTCCGGTGTGCGTTGTTGCGTGTATTTTCAAATGCGACTTATCGATAAAGTCTTTACCGCAAACCGAGCAGGAAAAGGGTTTCTCTCCGGTGTGTATCCTTGCGTGTATTTTCAAACGTGACTTATCAATGAAGTCTTTACCGCAAACTGAGCAGGAAAAGGGTTTCTCTCCGGTGTGTACCTTTGCGTGTCGACTTAAATCTGCTTTTTGGTTGAATCTTTTGCCACACGCCGTGCAAGGAAACGATTTCTCGTCAGTGTGTCGTCTTGTGTGCACGTTCAAATACGAGCGCCGGGAGAATCTTTTACCGCAAACCGAGCAGGTGAATGGTTTCCCTCCTGCGTCGGCTTCAGAGGTGTCATCATCGTCAGTGTTGGGGGAACGCGACGCCGCGTCATCGCTGTCGGATATCGGAGCTAAGAGGTTGCAGTCTTCATCATCTTCATCATCTTCACTCTTCACAGTGACACAGACCACTTTGAACTCCTCCCGTCCTTCGAGATGCTCTGCCTCCTCATGGATGCTGTGATCCTCGCCTTCCTCCTTAAAGTTGAGGGGCCATGGATCGTCCATTTCCTCTTTAATATGGGGGGGCACCGGCTCCTCTTCTTCCTGTTTGATATGTGGGGCCTCCTGCTCCATAATGGAGGTCCAACCCTGCTGCTCCGAGGGGGGAGATGTTCAACACTGACGTCTGCGGGACACAAAATTCGTATATTTTCAACATTTGACCAATGACGATGAACACAGCTGTCACGTGCACTGTATGAATGTATTGTGTTCATCAAGCAAAATGAAAATCTTATTAATATTTCTTTCAATGTGTTCAATCGTCATACCTTTTCATTCACTTTTAAGGACTAAGACACAAAATGAAAAAACACTTACTTGAGGCGTCGAGTCCGATAGTTGCTCGTTTTCCTCTTTTGTTCGAAAAAGTTCCTCCACGTCCTCCTCTATCCTTCTTTCTCACACGGCAAATATTTCCTCAGCGGTCCCGGCATTTGTCCTTTACACATTTTCACACTTTTACACTCACGCTTGAACCTCCGCTTAGCGATGCGTTGCTAACATCCGGGTCTCTTTGTTAGCAGCCAGCAAGCCAAGCTAGCAAGAGAAGCTTCGGAAGTTCACTAAGATTAATTCATCCTGGCTGAAAAACTAATAAATGAAATGAACGGATGAATGAAAATATCTCTCGCTGTCACTTAATGTCTGAGTCGTTCATTCTGAATATTTTTTGACAAATATCCATTGAGTTTTCCTCCGAAGGCCACCCAGGATTGTACCCCCTCCCTTACTGTGGCAACCGGTGTGCGCATGCGCTGTACAGCGTCATCAGTGACGTAGCATTTTGACCGGCTTTGTCAACACCCTGAAGTGGTTTATGCTTTTTCTCTTCATATTTTCACTTCATTGAAAATATTGGTCATTTGATGTTTCAACTTTTCTTGTAGTTGATTATACTTTTACAATAAAACAGCCACTGGGCCTCATATATTGTCATATTTTATTTCTCATAAATGTATGACTTTTTTTCCTCACAAACATAGGAATTAATTTTCTTAAATGTATAATTTTTTGCTCTCATAAATGTACAACTTTTTTCTCGTTAATTGATGACTTCTTTTCATGTAAATTTATGATTTTTTCTCACAAATTTACAACTTTATTTCTCCTATATTTACAACTTTCTCCTAAATTTACATCTTTATTTCTTGTAAATTTCCACCTTTTTTCTCCTAAATGTACAACTTATTTCTCTTAAATGTGCAACTTTTTTCTCGTAAACCAACAACTTTTTTTTCTCTTAAATGTACAACTTTTTCTTGTAAATGTGCTACTTTATTCCTTGTGAGTGTACAAATTTTTTTACTCCTAAATTTACTACTTTTTTCCTTCAAAATTTTAGTTTTTTCTCCTAAATTTAGGACTTTTTCTGGCATGTTTAAATATTTACTTTATTTCTCGTAAATTTCCAGCTTTCTTTGAAAACTCAAGGAAATTTTCCTCCTACATTTACTACTTTTTTCTCATAAATGTATGACTTTAATCACAAATTCTCAGATGATTTGAATACTCACTTATAACAGGCATTGCCTGAGACAGCTCTAAAAAAGTCGGGGTCTTATGTGACCAAGATATGACTTGGAAACTGAATCTTTTACCGCCAACGGGCAAGAAAAAGGTCTCTTTGCAGAATGTAGACTTTTAAAATCGCTTTATTTACAGAATCCTTTGCCACACATCATACAAACAAAATGTTTCCCTTTCTTGGTTGCTCTTTTAAATGGTGACTTTCCATTTCACCCCTCACCTCAACCTGAACAGTGGGTGGGTTTCTCTTCAATGTGTGCTCTTGTGTGTCTGTCTAAATGACTTTGTTTGGAGAAACTTTTACCACACACCAAGCAAGGAAAAGGTTTCTCTCCAGTGTGTGTTCTTGTGTGTCTGATTAAATAACTTTTCCTTGAGAATGTTGTGCCGCATACTGTACAAGGAAACGGTTTCTCTCCGGTGTGCGTTCGCGTGTGTCTGTCCAAGTCGCTTTTTTTGGAGAACCTTTTACCACACACCAAGCAAGGACAAGGTTTCTCTCCAGTGTGTATTCTTGTGTGCACAACCAAATGTGACTTCTTTGCAAATTCTTTACCGCAAACCGAGCAGGAAAAGGGTTTCTCTCCAAGGTGTATTCTTGTGTGTCTGACTAAGTAACTTTTTCTCGAGAATGCTGTGCCACAGACTGCACACGGAAAAGGTTTCTCTCCGGTGTGTATTCTGGTGTGGAGTTCCAAATGGGACTTATATAGAAATCCTTTACCACAAATTGAGCAAAGAAAAGGTTTTTCTTCAGTGTGCAGTATCGTGTGTATTTTTAATTTACCTTTTTGAGAGAATCTTTTACCACACACTGTGCAAGGAAAGGGTTTCTCGCCAGTGTGTATCCTTGTGTGTATTTTTAAATGCGATTCATCGATGAAGCCTTTGCCACAAACTGCGCAGGAAAATGGGTTTTCTTCTGTGTGTATTCTCATGTGTCTTTTTAAATCTGCTTTGTGATAGAATCCTTTATCGCACACCGAGCAGGTGAAAGGTTTCTCTCCAGTGTGTATTTTCGTGTGCACTTTCAAATACGACCGCTGGGAGAAACCTTTATCGCACACTGAGCAGGTGAAAGATTTCTTACTGGTGTGTATTCTTGTGTGTCGGATTAAGTAACTTTTATTCAGGAATGTTGTGCCACACACTGTACATGGAAACGGTTTCTCTCCAGTGTGTACCCTTGTGTGTAGTTCCAAGTGCGACTTAGAAATGTACCTTTTGCCGCACACCGAGCAAAGAAAAGGTTTCTCTTCGGTGTGCAGATCTGTGTGTTTTTTTAATCTGCCTTTTTGAGAGAATCTTTTCCCGCACCGCATGCAAGGAAAAGGTTTCTCTCCAGTGTGTACCATTGTGTGTGTTTTCAAATGTGACTTGTCAATGAAGCCCTTCCCACATACAGAGCAGGAAAATGGTTTCTCTCTGGTGTGTCTTTTCGCGTGCACTTTCAAATATGACTGCCGGGAGAATCTTTTACCACAAATCGAGCAGTTGAAAGGTTTCTCTCCCGTGTGCCGTCTCATGTGCTTTGTCAGATTTCCCTTCTTCAGAAAAGTTTTGTCACATTGAGAGCATTTCCAGCACGTGTTGTCGGCGTGACACGTCTTATCAGCTTCAGAGTCATCATCACATGTGTCAGGAGGATGTAACGTCGTGTCGTCGCTGTCTGATAGCGGAGCTAAGAGTGCTCGTGATTCTCCGCAGCTGTCTCCTTCGTCTTCTGATGTCCCGTGTTGAGTCTGCTCTGCCTCTATCTTCTCCTCACTTTCAACTTCATCATCTTCGCTCTTCACAGTGACACCGACCACTTTGAACTCCTCCGGTCCTTCAAGATGGTCTCCCCCCTGACTGATACTGTGATCCTCCCCTTCCTCTTTAAGGTAGATAAGCTGCAGCCACTCTTCTTCCTCTTTCATTCTGGGGGATTGTGGCTCATGTTCTTCCTCTTTAACGTGTGCGGGCTGCGGTTCCTCCTGCTCCATCCTGGAGTTCCAATTCTGCTGCTCGAGGGGGACGATGTCGGACACCGACGTCTGCAGGACACAAGAAGACAACCAGCTTTGGAAGAGTGACGCCAATTCGTTCATTTTCACTGCAGACTGATATGAATGGAACTTATTCCACTCTGGTTCCACTAGGTTAATTGGCCACTCCAAATTGTCCATAGGTATGAATGTGAGTGTGAATGGTTGTTTGTCTATATGTGCCCTGTGATTGGCTGGTACCCCACCTCTTGCTCAAAGACAGCTGGGATAGGCTCCAGCATACCTGTGACCCTAGTGAGGATAGGCGGTATAGAAAATGGATGGATGGGCTAGCATGCTGGTCCCATGTAAACCTTTAAGTTTTTCACATATTGTTTCATTGGATTTCATGATTTTTCCCCACCAATCATTTACAATAGCTTCCACGCCATGTGACCTTTGACCTCCAAACCACTTTATATTAATTAGACTCGCCTGCTGTTACCACGCACACCTTTTTGTTTTTCAAAAATTGTTTCATGGGATTTTATATGAAGTTTTCACACCAATCACTTTCAATATCTTCAAGGTCATGTGACCTTTGACCGCCAAACCACTTTATATCATTGGTCCTCACTGCACATCTGTAGAATGAGGTCAGGACAGAGCTCCCAAGTCCGGCACGCCTGACAATATTTATCCGTCCATATAAAATAATGAATGATGGAACATGTAACAAAGTCACGTGACTATAATAAATAGAACTGAAAAATACCAGTCTAATCACGCTAGTATTATCCGACACAGTACACTACCCCTTGAGATTGACTCACGGGGAAAAGCTTTTTTTAGTAGTGTTAATGAACAAATAAGAAGCTTACAGCATGTGAATGTAAGAAAGAAACTCACCTGAGTCGGTGTACATCACATATTGTTCACACAATCGCCTCAATCGATTATGTCTGCTTAGCGACGTGTTGCTAACTTCCGGGAGTCTTTGTTAGCAAGCTAAGCTAGCCCGAGAAGCTCCGAAGGCTACCCGGAATACATTTACAAAGGTGACGGTTGGTGTGCGCATGCGCCTGAAAGCGTCTTCATTGACGTCACTTTTTTGGATGCCAGACACTCCAAAGCGTAAGAAAGCTACACCCAACAAGAATTTTAGCGGTCAGCGAAAAATTGGTTGCACTGTGCTGCAGTGAAATGCGTCCGAGAGGAAACGGCAGTTAGGCTGAAATAATGTTCTGAACCGTTTTCGGCTAGCGAAGCTTGTCGCTGCGAACAAAGACACCCGGAAGTTAGCGACCCACCGCTAAGCTTTAGCAGATCTCAAAGCGTAAAGTGTGGTTGTGTGAAAATGTGTAAAGTCCAAATGCTGAGAGCGTTAGTGAATCGGCGGCTAACCGCGGCTGTTGAAGAAATATTTGTCGTGTTGGAAAGAACGATAGCGGAGTACGAGGAGGAACTTAGTCGAACAAAAGACGAGAACGAGCGACAACGTCAACTACTGGACGCTGTTTTCAAGCATCCTCACGTTATGTTACACAGAGCAGGTTAGTTTCATGTTTACTCTCACTTGTTTATAAGCATTCTGTTTGTTCCTTAACACCACTCATAAAACGCTTTTCTTAGTGAAGGTCCATTTTATCATGTATTCCTCATAGCAGCCTTTGTAACCTGCGATATTTTCTGTTCTATTTCGTATTTCTATTCGTTAATAGTCAATTTTGTGCAATTTTAGTGGGGGTTTTTGTACATCGTGGGAACGGTGTCACAGGTTGAGCTCGGCCCTTTTAAGAAGAACAGCATCATGGGAAATTGAGTGTTATATAGTTGTGTCCTTTAGCGCGAGGCGGCTGTCGCTCTCCCTCTTCCGTCTGCGCCGCCCATTTTTCCTGCGTCCTGATTGGCTGTAGACCACTGTCAATCAATCTCCTGTTGCTGTCGTCGTTAGAAAACTAGCTAACCGTGTGAGCTGCTTGCTAATCGCCAATAAGCAGAGTTAAGAGCTAACCGGGAACTTTATTTCATATTTTGTGCTTCTGTTATATATATAAGGTTATATTTAACGTTTTCTACATTTATTTCAAAAAGAAAATGGGCAATTTTATTTTAAAAGCTACGTATATATTAAACATGCATCATTTGCTATGACTTTGTCTAAACTCACTTTGTGTAAAAAATAACAATAATACTTTTGGAATATATATCGTATATCGATATTCAACTTAAATACAGGGTGTTTTAAATAATGTATACACTTGCTGCAACGGTCTGTATTAAAGAAGACCTTGTGGCATTTATTTTTCATCCTTTGTCAGTGTCAATATATTCCTATTATATGGTAGTACCATAGTTGTATGGTGTACGAGTATGAGGGACACTGGTGAGATCGTCAGGGACACCGTCAGAACATACGCTGGTGCAGGACAACGCCCCACTTGATGGCGCAAAGGTGGACTTTTCTAAAGCATGTCTTTGTCATCCTGTGTCCCGCAGATGTTAGTGAAGAAGGCCTACACACTGAACAGCCGGATGGGGCCTCCAAGATGAAGCAGGAGGAGCCAAAGTGCCCCCGCGTTGAGGAAAAAGTGGAGCCGCAGTGCCTCCACATTAAAGAGGAAGAGGAGGATCACAGCATCAATCAGGAGGGAGAACATCTTGATGAACTGGAGGGGTTGACGGTGATCGGCGTCGATGTGAAGAGTGAGGATGATGAAAGTGAGGAGAAGAGAGAGGTGGAGCCTCCAAGCAGCAGCTCAACTCAACACACGACAACAGAAGCTGATGGAGACCCCTGTGAAGGATCACAAGACGACAACGTCTTCGCTCCACTATCCGATGGCGACGACGCCACACCGCACCACACTGAGACGGATGATGAAGACTCGACAGCTGATATGACACGTTGCACTGACAACACATGCTGGAAATGCTCTCAGTGCGACAAAACCTTTGTTGCCAAGAGAAATCTTATCAGACACCGGAGACGTCACACGGGAGAGAAACCTTTAACCTGCTCCGTTTGTGGTAAAATATTCTCTAAGCAATCAGATTTGAAAGTGCACACAAGAGTACACACTGGTGAGAAACCATTTCCCTGCTCGCTCTGTGGTAAAAGGTTCTCTATTAAAGGTAATTTAATAGCACACACAAGAATACACACGGGGGAGAAACCGTTTGCCTGCTCGCTTTGTGGTAAAAGATTCTCTATTAAATGTCATTTAAAAACACACGCAAAAGTGCACACTGGAGAGAAACCTTTTGCCTGCTCACTCTGTGGTAAAAGGTTCTCTATTGAATCTCATTTAAAAAGACACTCAAAAGTACACACTGGAGAGAAACCTTTTGCCTGCTTACTTTGTGGTAAAACATTCTCTATTAAATATTATTTAAAAAGACACACCAGATTACACACTGGGGAGAAACCTTTTGATTGCTCGCTTTGTGGTAAACGATTTTGTACTAAAAGTTATTTACAAAAACACGCAAGGATACACACTTAAGGCCCTGTAATTTCCACATTTCCAACGGAACTGCAGAATCGGCCGATTAAAACTGAATCTACTGTTAAATGTTTAATCTCGCAGATTTTTATGTAGTGAGCTAGAAATTATGTAAGTGTGAGGAGAAAGAAAGTTTCTGTGGGGAAATATGCATGTACGGCTAACTTAGTTTGCACTGGCCAGCATAGTTTAGCAGAGCATGCTAGTGTGTGTGTGACACTCAGGTGGTATGAGCTGTTTTCTACTTTTAAAAATAACGTGTTGGCTTTCTGGCTGTTTTTTTCCACTACAAATATTTCTTGAGTGACTGTAATAAAGTGTGCTGTTTTGTCGTTCAATATTAAAAACCTATGTATTTGTCAAGTTGTTACACTTCAATGCCACCAGATGGCGCTACTGTTAGGCATCTGTGAACTATGTCTTTTGAGTTGAGGAGCCGTCTGTTGTGCTGGTGCCACGCTGGGGACTAAATGTTTGCCTCCCGCTATGAAATAAAGACACAAAACTAAAGATAAGGTTCTCTCTTTTTACTTGAAATAGGAAGATATGACAAAAAACGTTATTCTAGGACGTAGGGCTCAGTTGCTATGGAGTTAGTGTCAAGTCATCGAGAGGACGCTGTAAAACGCATGCGCACAACAACAAGCGACACTGAAAGGCAGTTTTATTCAAGTGATTATTCTCAGTGAACTTTGAAGCTAGCTTGTTATCTGCTGGCAAAGAAAACCGGAAGTTAACAAATCACGACGCAGAGCTCACATGTGAGCGTAAAAGTGTTGTGATTAGCTTGTGAGAGTTTGTTTATATTCACATATACGTGTGTTATTTTCCGCAAGGCGGCGGCCATTTTGGACAGACTACAATTAGTATCACTACGCACCCACACAGTCCGGTCAGGGGCAGGCAGTCCTTTTACTCCGCAAGGATAAATAGATCTATAGGCTACATTTCCTCAAACTTATTGAGGCCGACCGAAAATCGTGCTCCATGGCCTGGTCTTCCGCGTTCAGTTTTTTATGTCTAGTGTCTGTCACATGTACGAACACTTTCATACATGATACTTCAATAATGGTAAGGAGTCTGCGTCAAGTCATCCAGGAAGCTACATCACCGATGACGCCGAATGGCGCATGCGCATGCGCATACTGGTTGCCACCTTTGAAAGTATTTTCCGGGTATTCTTCGGAGAATATGACCCAGACAGACGTTGAGCGACAGTTTTATTCGTGTCAGTCTCGGTGAACTTTGACGTTTCCCAGTCTACTTTAGCTTAGCTTGCTAGCTAACAACAAAGAGACCCGGAAGTGATGAACAGATAGATCGCTAAGCGGAGGTTAAAGTGTTGCTGTAGTCCGAAAATGTGTAAAGTCCAAATGCTGAGAGCGTTGGTGAATCAGCGGCTCACTGCGGCTGTCGAGGAAATATTTGTAGTGTTGGAAAGAACGATAGCAGAGTACGAGGAGGAACTTTGTCGAAAAAAAGAGGAGAATGAGCGACAACGTCAACTGCTGGAGGCTGTGTTCAAGGAGCCTCAGGTTGTCTTACACAAAGCAGGTTAGTTTCATTCTTACGTGTTTTTCTTTTGCCTATTAACACCAGCCATGAAAAGCTTGTTCTTCGGGAAGGTCTGCTTTCATTATGTACACCAATCAGAGGCTTTTACAACACAAACACACACACAGTCAGTTGCGCAATACTTGAAGACTCATGGAAAAATACCGGGAAACACAATATATATGCTGATGTTATCATCATATATCATACATATTATTATGAAGTTGAGTTCAAATACACGCAGCTCACTAGAAGAGCCTTAATTCTGGGCCCTTTCTTCAGTTTTCCTCATTGTTGGTAAAGATAGTATTGCCCTAAATAGCCCTTACAGTTGTAACATTTTTCTGGGAAAGTTTCTGTGAGTTTCTGAAAATGGCTTCCGAGGTGCTAAAATCTGACACTGGCACCTTGACGCTGAAAATTACTACTCTCAGAGAACAATGATATTGCTGTCACAAGACCAGACGGTCTGCATTGTTCTTGGTGTTTTACTCCAAAGTAACGTATTTAACGTCATTCCACTTTCACACAGAAGACGACAACGGACATTATGCCCTCATCAAGCATAACGACTATCGTACCGCACATTGAGAGAGCAAAACCCACTCTTATCTGGGCATGCCTGTACATGTACCTGTACATGGTTCTCAACTGGTTTGGTTCCTAGACTCACCATCACTTTTCAATTGTGTCGCAGGCACGACAGTAGTCCCTTGTTTGTTGTGTTTAATTGGTTCCAGACACGACTATGATGGGTAAATTTCTATAGTTACGGCATAGAAAATCTGTTTATCACCTTCCAAAATAGGAAAGGACATAAATAAGAACAGGAAGTGACAGCGGGGGTTCAGTGTTGAGTTTTAGCCCGGAGTCTGTGTTATTATTATGATTATGATGTCATTATCATACATGCAACGTGCGGGTATTCGTTAACTCCGAGTGCAAGGCGTCTTTATGTGCACTTTTTTGTGCACAGATTTCGGCACTGATTTGATGTCCTCATTAACTTGCTAATGCATGCAGGAAGTGCAAGTCAGCTCCGTTGCCCCTCTTTGCGAACTAAAGCAGTCTCAAGTCTCAGCTTTTCTTATTAATCACAGCTGCAAAATAACCCACCATGGAGCCAAGCACAGTTGTACGGATGTCTAAAATGAACTAAACTAAAAACTTTACTGACACATGTTCAACATTTGTCCTGCAGACGTCAGTGAAGGACATCTTCCCCATGAGCAGACGGAGTGGAGCTCCAGGATGGAGCAGGAGGAGCCACAGCCCCTCAACATTAAAGAAGAAGATGAGGATCACAGCATCCCTCAGGGGGGAGAGCGTTTCAAAGGACTGGAGGAGTTCCCAGTGATTGTCGTCACTGTAAAGAGTGAAGATAATGAAGGTGAAAGTGAGGAGAAGAGAGAAGCGGAGCCTCCAGGCTGCAGCTCGACTCAACACATAACAGAAGCCGATGGAGACCACTGTGGACGATCACCAGCACACAACCTCTTAGCTCCGCTATCTGATAGCGACGACACAACGTCACACTCTCCTGACACGGATGATGACGACTCTAAAGCCGATATGACACGTCACGATGACAACACACGCTGTAAGTGCTCGCACTGTGACAAAACCTTTGTTGACAAGGGAAATCTGATCAAACACATGAGATATCACACGGGAGACAAACGCTTTGCCTGCTCAGTTTGTGGTAAAAGATTCTACCAGCGGTCACATTTGAAAGTACACACACGAGTACACACTGGAGAGAAACCTTTTCCTTGCACGGTTTGCGGTAAAGGATTCAATCAAAAAGCTGAGTTGGCGAGACACACGCGAACACACACTGGAGAAGAGAAACCATTTGCTTGCATGGTTTGTGGGAAAAGATTCAACCAAAACGTGGAACTAGTAAGACACACAAGAACACACACTGGAGATAAACCTTTTCCTTGCACGGTGTGCGATAAGAGTTTCTATCAAAAAGGCGACTTGAATAGACACACAAGAATACACACTGGAGAGAAACCATTTTCTTGCACATTTTGCGGCAAAAGCTTCTCTCAGAAGATATATTTAATAGGACACACGAGAACACACACGGGAGAGAAACCCTTCCCTTGCACAGTGTGTGAGAAAAGATTCTCTCAAAAAGGCGACTTAAATAGACACACGAGAATACACACCGGAGAGAAACCATTTCCTTGCACATTTTGTGGTAAGAGTTTCACCAAGAAGATATTTCTGATCAGACACGCAAGAACACACACGAGAGAAAAAAAACTTTCTTGTTCAATATGCGGCGAGCAATTCGCAAGTGGTACAAACTTGACTGAACACGTAAGAATCCACACTGGGGAGAAACATCAACATTCAGCAGCTCCATGATTGGATCACGAAGACCCCAAAGAGGCAACCTGTGGTCTTCTTGTCAACTCCATGCTTGTTGGAAAACGATGCTATATTCGCACTTTGGACACAACCTGCCAGCAGTTTAGACATGAGTGGGGGAACGGTACATTTACACTTTCCAAGCTGTACACGGACTATTATAGTATTTTCTTTTGTATTGTCCCATGAAAATACATGGAATATTTACAGAAAAGTATGGCAACGGTCACATTATTGTCAAGATTGCGAATGAGCATGTCTGAATTGAATTATTTTATAATGTATAATTCTATTGATAATAGAAATTAGACAGGTTACGTCCATGGTTCCACTCAGTGACCGACTTTTTGTGTGTTGTGATTGACTTTTGTCAATAAAGTATTTTATTTCTTTTAGTTTGCTATCATTTTTTGTCACACCACAAACATTTATTGACTATAATAAAGTGTGATGTTTTGTCTCTCTCGAATTCGCAAAACAAAGGGTCCTAAAATGACAAAAAATACTGCGACATTTATGAAGTGGCTGCTTTATGACGTTTCAAAGCGCATGCGCACACCAGCCAATACTTGGAAGCAGGAAGCACAGATTCCGGAAACGTTCGGAATAAACCCAATTGGCAAATGTTAAAAATAGATACTTATTGTGGGCGACTAAGTGATTCGTTGACAATGAGAGGCAATTTTATTAATGTCAGTTTTAACTCGTCTCAGTGAACTTCGAATCTTCTCAGGCTAGCGTAGCTTCCTAGTTGAAGTATGCCCAGTTTGTAGTGACGTCACTATGACGTTCTATAGTGCATGCGCATACCAGCCGCCATTTCCGAAACAGTATTCCGGCCAAATGGATAATTATTTAAAAATATTTAAAAATATTCAATCTGAACAATGCAGGATGAAGTGACGGTGAGAGGCAATTTTAGTCGTGTCAGGCTAACTCGTCTCAGTCGTGAACTTTGACGCTTCTCAAGCTAGCTTAAATTGCCAGCTTACCAACATGGACACCCGAAAGTTAGCAACACAAGTTTTTAAGTGAAGCTCGAAGATGCTTCATTAGCTCAATTCTTCATCTCGCGTTTTAATTAGCTTTTCATTTCAAGGAAGGAAACTGTCCTCTCCCTTCAGACAAGCTTTAATTCATAACGTAGTAGGAAAACAGAGCAGTTGAGCACAAAAAGCTTAGCATGGCTAGCTCGCCCTTCTCACTTCCGCCTTTACTTCGCCCCCTTCACGTGCCCACCGCCAAAGGTCACACAAGTCTTCACTTTTCATCGTTGTCAAAGTTATGAGTTTTTATTCCTATGAGAATTAAGTCAGAAATGGACGACTTTATTTGTAATATTACGACTTTTTTCTCTGGTAAATTTACAACTTTATTCCCGTAATATTGCAGCTTTTTTGTGTTAAATTTACGACTTTTGGCTTGAAATCTTAGGGTTAGGGTTAAAGGTATTAAAAGTACATTTTTAAAAATTATCCTCATTATAAAAAGCATGTAACTTCTCCTAGAAGTGGGGTGGGGAAAAAATAAAAAGTACATAAAATAATAAACATTCATTAATAATAGTTTGTTCCAGGTTTCACCACTAGATGGCAGTATAAGCATGATCATGCTCTCTCTATGGAGATTTCAATGTACGTTTGACTTAACCGTCTTTGTCCTTGTAAATGAATGAAAACAGGTTGAACAAATTCCAAATGTTGTCTTTCTTATTGCGTATTCATCACCACACATTTATACAGTGCAGAGTCCCATCAATCCATCAATACAGCATACGTAGGACATTTATGGAGCACATGTTTCCCTTACAGTGTTCTTTGCCTTCTAGTTTCTCCCCAGTTTGCCCTCTGAAGTGTTCAGTTGCGTTGCAATGAAGCGCTGACCACACACTGAACACCGACTGCGTCCCTGTGTGAACTTTTTGTGTGAACTTTCCTTCGGAGGACTCAGGGAAAAGGTTTCTCTCCGGTGTGCACTCTCACGTGTCTGTTTAAATACTTTTTTTGGTAAAACCTTTCATCGCACACGGAGCAGTGGAAAGGTTTCTCCCCGGTGTGTAACCTCATGTGCACGTCCAAGTGCGCCTTTACGGTGAACACTTTTGCGCAAACTGAGCAGTGAAAAGGTTTCTCTCCAGTGTGTACTCTTGTGTGTCTTTTCAAATCGTTTTGTTGAAAGAATCTTTTACCGCACACCGTGCAAGGAAAAGGTTTCTCTCCGGTGTGTTTTTTGGTGTGCTTCTGTAAATCGCCTTTATGGTAGAAAGTTTTATCACAAACTGTGCACGGGAAAGGTTTCTCTCCTGTGTGTACTTTGGTGTGTCTTTTTAAATTTCCTTTGAGGTGGAACGTCTTACCGCAGACTGTGCAAGAAAAAGGTTTCTCTCCATTGTGTATTGACGTGTGTCTTTTTAAATTACCTTTGAGGTAGAATGTTTTACCACAAACTGTGCATAGGAAAGGTTTCTCTCCAGTGTGTATTCTGGCATGGACTTTCAAATTTGACTTCTTAATGAATCTTTTGCCACAAACTGAGCATGAAAAGGGTTTCTCTCCTGTGTGTATTCTCATGTGTTTCTTCAGATTGCCCTTGCTGACAAAGGTTTTGTCGCACTGAGAGCATTTCCAGCGTGTGTTGTCGGTGTGACGTGTCATATCAACTTCGGAGTCGTCATCATCCGTGTCGGGAGAGTGTGATGTCGTGTCATCGCTCTCTGACAGCGGAGCTAAGAGGTTATGTGCCGGTGATCCTCCACGGCGGTCTCCATCGGCTTCCGTTGTCGTGTGTTGAGCTGAGCTGCTGCTGCTGCTTGGAGGCTCAGCCTCATCTTCACTCTTCACACGGACAACAATCACGGGGAACTCCTCCAGTCCTTCCAGATGCTCCCCATCCTGACTGATGCCGTGCTCCTCCTCTTCCTCTTTAATGAGGTGCTGCCGTGGATCCTCCTCTTCCTCTTTAATGTGGGGGGGCTGTGAATCCTCCTCTTCCATCCTGGAGTTCCACTCCTGCTGCTCAGGGGGAAGATTTTTTGTCATGAAAACATGACTTTTTTCCCTAATATGTTGACTTTTAAAAAGCGTTCTTGTGTCAATTTTACTTGTAATTATGACTTTAATTTTTCTAGTATGTATTTGTATTTTCCAAATTAGTTTAAACAAATTAGTTGTTTGGTTTTTCAAAATACTTTATGAAAAACACTTTACTTTAGAAAGTTGTGTTTTGTCTTTAACATTTCGATGTCATGCTGATAAAATGACAGTTTTCCTCCTCATATTCCTCACGTTATTCTTTGAAATTAATTTTTATGTTTAAGTTTTTCTCTTAATAGCTGACTTCATCCTGTAATTTTGCGAAATAACGAAAGTTAAATGATTAAAAGAGAAGATTTATATGAGAATAAAATCGTAATATGATCAACAATAGTTGGAAAAAAGTCGTAATATTATGACAAACAAAACAAAAACATTGTAATGTCGAGAGAATAAAGTCAAAACATTAATTTACAAGAACATTTCCAAGAAAGTTGAAACTGTCTGAACTTGAAAAAAGTCCATATGGTATCGATCTGACAGCGACACGTTCCCTCGGTTTACGAATAGCGTTAATGAACAAATAGAATAGAATGAAACTGACCTGCTCTGTGCAGGAATCCAACCGCGTCCAGTAGTCGACGTTGTCGCTCGGTCTCCTCTTTTGTCCTGGAAAGTTACCCCAGGTTCTTTCTCTCACTGCAAGTATTTCTTCAACAGTAAGTCGCTGATTCTCCACTTAACTTGATTCACTTGATCTCTGCTTGCAGCGATGTGTTGCTAACTTTAGGGTCTCTTTGTTAGCAGCTAGCAAGCAAAGCTAGCTTCGAGAAGCTTCTGCGTTCACTGCGACGAGTTTATCCCGACAGTAATGGAACTGTCTGTCGCCGTTGCTTAATACCCACGCCGTCCACATTCAATATCTTTAAGAATTAATAATTATACATTGTGTTTTTCTTCAGAACGCTACGCAGGATATATTTCCGAAGGTGGCCGCCATTGTGCGCATGCGCTGTGCAAGATCACAGTGACGATCACAGTGACGTCACTTTTACAACATCCGGTAAGAAAGCTTCCATTTCCCCACCGTTTTATGACCGTCACTCCATATATGATGTGTATTGTTAGAAATAGCAAAAGAACTTTCAAAACTTTATTGACAAAATTTTGCTCTGTCAAGTGTTCATTTTTCATTTTCTGTCTGAAATATCTGAAATATGTCAATTTTATGATACACTTATGTACTTTGGAAGGATAAATGACACACACACACACATATATATATATATATATATTTTATATATACACATACATACATACATACATACATATACATAAACACAATTATGTTGTTGTTGTGTACTTTCCGAGAGAAACTTTTCACACAAATGGCTCAGGATAAAGATTTCCCTCCGTTGTGTACTCTTGTGTGTCTCTTCAAACTACTTTTTAGGTCGAATGTTTTGCCACAGACTGTGCAAGAAAAAGGTTTCTCCCCAGTGTGTATCACTGCGTGTCTTTTCAAATTAGCTTTCTGGTAGAATGTTTTCCCACAAACCGTGCAAGGAAAAGGTTTCTCGCCAGTGTGTACCCTTGTGTGTCTTTTCAAAAGATTTTGTTGAGAGAATCTTTTACCACAATCTGTGCAAGGAAACGGTTTCTCTCCAGTGTGTATTGCTGTGTGTCTTTTTAAATTACCTTTGAGGTAAAAGGTTTTACCACAAACCGTGCAAGGAAATGGTTTCTCACCGGTGTGCATTTTGGTGTGCGCTTTCAAATGTGACCGACGAGAGAATTGTTTACCGCACACAGTGCAAGGAAAAGGTTTCTCTCCGGTGTGTATTGCTGTGTGTTTTTTTAAATTACCCTTTAGGTAGAACGTTTTACCGCACACTGCACAAGGAAAAGGTTTCTCCCCAGTGTGTATTCGTGTGTGGACTTTCAAATTCGACTTCTTAATGAATCTTTTACCACAAACTGTGCAGGAAAAAGGTTTCTCTCCAGAGTGAATGGTCGCATGTTTTTTTAAGTCAGATTTTTGATAGAATCTTTTACCACACACCGAGCAAAGAAAAGGTTTCTCTCCGGTGTGTATTCTTGTGTGTTCTTTCAGATACGACTTAGCGCTGAACCTTTTACCGCAAACTGAGCAGGCGAAAGGTTTCTCTCCAGTGTGTATACCAACATGCCTTTTCAGATTTCTCCGGCTGACAAAAGTTTTCTCACACTGAGCGCACTTAAAGCGCGTGTCGGCATCGTGACGTGTCGTATCAGCTTCAGAGTCATCCTTATCTGTGTCGGGAGAGTGCGACGTCGTGTCGTCACTATCTGATAGCGGGGCTAATAGTGCCTGTGATCCTCCGCAGTGGTGTCCGTCAGTTTCTGATGTCATGTGGTGAGCTGAGCTGCTGCTTGGAGGCTCCGCCTCTCTCTTCTTCTCCTCACTTTCATCTTCACTCTTCACAGGGACAATAATCACTGGGAACTCTTCCAGTCCTTCAAGATGGTCTTCCTTCTGATTGATGCTGTGATACTCCTCTTCCTCTTTAATGTGGGCGGGCTGTGGCTCCCCCGCTTCCTCTTTAATATGGAGATGTTGTGACTCCCCCTCTTCCTCTTTAATGTGAGGATGCTGTGGCTCCTCCTGTTCCATGCTGGAGTTCCACTCCTGCTGTCCTGCTGGATGTTCTGCAAGACACAAAAAGACATGTTTTAGAAGAGTCCAGGTTTGCTCCGTCACATCCGTAGTGCATCTCGTCTTCTTCTCCTTTCGATGGTAAATAATTGGATCTTATACTAAGCTCTCAAACTAGTCTGGCTGATGTGTGATGTTGAACAAAAACACAACACTGAAAAATATACATCTCATCACGATTGTATCTTGAGATCGATTCACGAAGAAAAGCTTCATCAGGAGTCGTGTTACTGCACAAATATTAAGTAAACATGTCACTAACCCGCACTGCGTAACACAACCAACTCGAGAATCGGAAGTCGTTGACGTTGTCGCTCGTTCCTTTCTTTTCTTCGAGAAAGTTCCTCCTCGGCCTCCACTATCGTTGTTTCTCACACTACAAACATTCAAACAGCCGCGTTTAGAAACCGCATACACACTTTGACACGATCGCCAGCCACGTTTTTTGTCTGCTTAGCGATGTGTTGATAACTTCCTGGTCTCTTTGTTAGCAGATAGCACGCTAAGCTAGCTTGGGAAGCTTCCAAGTTCGCTACTACAAAAGTAAATCATCAGTAAGGTAAAAGTAAAGTAAAACTACAGTGGCCTCTCATTGTCAGTTAAATCCACTAAGTATTAATTGTTTTTTTACTCCGAAAGCTAGCAAAAATATGTATATTTCCATTCGTGGTGGCTAGTGTGCGCATGCGCAACGGTGACGTACTGCAAAGCGTTGACAGGCCACACCCCATGAGAATGTTTTCATTCCACAACCGGTCACAAAACAAGTCAGTCGTTTACAGTTTCTTGTTTATATTAAATATGCTTAGCGAAGTGTTAGCTTCCGGGTCTCTTTGTTAGCAGCTAGGAAGCTAACCTACCGCTGGAAGCTTCAAAATGTGTATCTGGACATGAAATACCCCTTGTTGTCACGTTATCTCTTTGTCGGTTGTGTTTTTATGAGGTGGTGGTCGCTGTGCGCATGCGCCATGTAACGCACCAGAGACGTCACTTTGTGGGTGGCTTCCGTCTCACACACACACACACACAGCAAAGCATCGTAACATTACATCCCATGATAATATTTTATTTCATAAGCAGTAATACAGGAACTCAACACATTTGTAATGAAATCAAAACTTTATTGACAGAAGTTTGTCTCAACCAGGCACTTCCTGCTGCTCATCAGCTCATTCCTTTCAGCAGAACTGCTTTTGAACGTCTCGTGTGGATGTAGAATCTCTATTGGGTTGAGGTCTGGGCTCCAAAAAGGCGCACATTCTCACATGATATTATGTCAATGTCGCTTCCGGCACGCAACCCTGGGCCACGAGTCAGCCCCTTATGTGTTCCTTTTCTTAAGGGTCAATGGCACATGATAAAACAAACGTCTTACATCATCTTCTTTTATAATCAAGCTGGGTGCGTCCTTTAAATGTGTCCTCTCGTGTTCGGTCAAGTTTGTGAACAGCTGAGGAAACAGCTTTCAAGAAAAGTTATTTCCTCGAGTGTGCGTTCTTGTGTGTCCCATCAAAGTTATTTTCTGAGAGAAACCTTTACCGCAAACCGCGCAGCAAAAAGGTTTCTCCCCAGTGTGTGTTCTCATGTGTCCCTTCAAAGATATCTTCTGAGAGAAACTTTTACCGCAAACTGAGCAGGAAAAAGGTTTCTCTCCCGTGTGTGTTCTTGTGTGAGTTTTCAAATGTGACCGCTGAGAGAATCTTCTGCCACAAATTAGGCAAGTGAAAGGTTTCTCCCCCGTGTGACGTCTCATGTGTACTTTCA
The DNA here is from genome assembly GCF_030265055.1 of Doryrhamphus excisus. Classification (NCBI taxonomy): domain Eukaryota; kingdom Metazoa; phylum Chordata; class Actinopteri; order Syngnathiformes; family Syngnathidae; genus Doryrhamphus; species Doryrhamphus excisus. The sequence goes on along the minus strand of NC_080475.1, from coordinate 10,294,846 downwards.
GATTTCCCTTGGTTACAAAAGTTTTGTCACATTGAGAACATTTCCAGTGCGTGTTGTCGGCGTGACACGTCGTCGCAGCTTTAGGGTCGTCGTCGTCATCCGTGTCGGGAGAGTGTGACTCCGTGTCGTCGCTATCTGATAGCGGAGCTAAGAGGTTGTGATCTTGCGATCCTCCGCAGCGGTCTAAGTCAGCTTCTGACGAGTTGCTGCGCCTCCTCACGCCACCTCGACTTTTGTCATCATCATGTTGGCCGTCCACAGTGACAACAATCACGGGGAACTCCTCCACTCCTTCAAGATGCTCTTCTTCCTCTTTAATGTGGGTGGGCCGTTTCACCTTGGAGTTGCACTCCTGCTGCTTGGGGGGGAGATGTTCTTCACTGACGTCTGCAGGACGCAAAAAGGCAAAGACAGGCATTAGAAAATACTCATCTATATACACCATTCATTATTTGCACTCAAATTAATATATATTCCAGTGTCTGCAATACATATCTGCCCCTCTGCAATAGTATGTGTATATCTTGGATATCTTGTATATAACTTGTTAAACTGTCTTTTTTACTTTTACTTTTTGTATACTTTTTTAAACTTAACTATTGCACTTAAAGGAGAAGCTCTCCAATCTCGTTGTGCATATTGAATAATGACAATAAAGGCCATTCCATTCCAAGTGGAGCTTGTAGTATGCAGATACCTCACCGGAAGTCACGTGACTTCATGTATTTGTTTGGCTAAGGCTCTCAAAATAATGAAAATACATTAAAAACAAGCGCACTGCTTTTAACTTGTTACATGTATACGGTTTTAACATCATTTGCATTCTCTAAACATGACATATAGACACCGTTACGCTTCTATTATTCATTGTTTACAACACATTGCCCAAATCTTAGCTGCAGGGACTCGAGATGGTCGCTAGCGAGCTAACCAGTTAGCTTCGAATTTATTTCAATTCATTTCAATACGTTTGGAGTAATAATAGACAATAAACTACCACGAAACAGCAATCATTTATGAATTAATATCCGTGATAATCAAACCGATCACCGCTTTGCAGTAAAAAAGACTCAAAAAGATGCGAGAATACGAATAGAACTAACCCGATCTGTGTGGCACCACTTGACTCTTCTGGCAAACAGCGTCCAGTAGTTGACGTTGTCGCTCGTTCTCCTCTTTTGTTCGACAAAGTTCCTCCTCGTACTCCGCTATCGTTCTTTCCAACACGACAAATATTTCTTCAACAGCCGCGGTTAGTCGCTGATTCACCAACGCTCTCAGCATTTGGACTTTACACATTTTTACACAATCACAACACTTTACACTCACACTTGATCTCCGCTTAGTGATGTGTTGACAACTTCCGGGTTTCTTTGTTAGCCGCTCGTCAGCTAAATTAAAATAAGATGGACTGATAAGCTTCAATGTTTACTGAGACGTGTTTTTCGGACACATTTCCTTCAAAAAAAGTATCTCGCTGTCACTCAGTTACTTTGTATGAGGAGTTTTTCTCGCAAAGCCACCCGGAATATACTAAAGCGCAGGTGTGCGCATGCGCTACATGACGTTAACAGTAACGTCATTTTCCGGATGAAAATGACATTTCACAATAAAGTATTTGCTAAATGAATTCGTGTTTGAATTCATATACAACACAAAATAAACACCAGTCAACAAAAATAAATAAGACTAAAATATTTTTCATATTCGGACACCGAAAGTTGACATTTTCAAAGTAGCTCGGTTCAATTCTACCTGCAAGCGTTCTCAATGCAACACGGAGACCGGAACTCATCGGAAACACTCGGGCCATTTCGGTGCAACACTTTTTGTAACTGGTCCGGTCTTCAAAATAAAAGTACACCTGGAAACTATAACTCGGTTACATCACACATGTGCACCAGTGGCTTTTGATGCTAAAATGTATTTGGAGCCCAATTAAAAAATATTTTAGACGTGGCAAAACGAGACCTGTCATACACAGAAATGTTCCACAAAGACTGCTGTTTTCCAACACACCGTACAGTACCACTTCCGTGGTCCGCAGCATTGCCTTTAATGGCAACTATCAGTGTTCGTATATGACTGAATAGCACATTTTATATTCTTTAATACTTGAGAAGAACACATGGTATGTATCTTGACCACTGCCTTTTTCAAGCAGCTGAAGCAACTCTGAAAGGGTCTTCATCGACGCGATGTGACTTCATTGATTACGTTGCAAGTCGCATGCGCAGTTGATCACACCGGCCGCCACGTTTAGAGTACTGTACATTCTGTAGTCTTCGAAAAAAAGACACAAAGGGTAATTTGTAAAACAAAACAATGAATGTGAACGACGTAGAGATTAAGTGACGATTTTATTAGCAGCAGGACAAAGTCGTCTTAGGCGAGTTTTGCAGCTTCACGGGCTAGCTTAGCTAACTAGCGGCTAACAAAGAGACCCGGAAGTTAGCTGCAAGTGTGAGTGTAACGTGTTGTGATTGCCTGAAAATGTGTAAAGTCCAAATGCTGAGAGCGTTGGTGAATCAGCGACTGACTGCGGCTGTTGAAGAAATATTTGTCGTGTTGGAAAGAACGATAGCGGAGTACGAGCAGGAACTTTCTCGCACGAAAGAGGAGAACGAGCGACAACGTCAACTACTGGACGCTGTTTTCAAGAAGCACCAAGTTGTGTTACATAGAGCAGGTTAGTTTCATTCGTACTCTCACATGTTTAAAAGTTTCCTATTTGTTTATGAACACTAGTCATTAAAAGCTTTTCTCAGTGGAAGGTCGCACCGCCGCCATTTTGGCTGTGACGCCATAGCTCGGAGCTTTACGGCCATTGTTGCCAACCCCTCAGTAAGAAAGGTGCCTATTGGCTGGGTAACGTCACGGGCGACGATGCAACAAATGGTGTGGGAAAAAAGCATACTTTCCCGTTAACCGCATTTCATAATAACATGAAAATCTTTTTGTAATAGAGTTAGTAAGGCATTTTCACAATAAGACTTACCACTCGCTGGTTTATTGAAACAGTTTAAATATATTATTTATTATTACATTTATTATTATTATTTTATTAAATATATATCCCCAATTTCGTTGTACATCTTGTATAATGACAATAAAGGCCATTCCATTCCATTATTTAATAATTTATTTAACAATCAAGGTTTCATTGTATTATAATTACAGCTTTAATATGTACTATTTTGAAATACCATCATGTATAAAAAATGTTAGACCAACTCTATCAGATATTGCTATGCTATGCTATGCTGGGGGACACTGATCCTCAGAGACATTTCCAAAGTATGTATTTGTCTTCTTGTGTCCCGCAGACACCAGTGAAGAACTTCTTCCCACTGACGAGCATGAGGAGCCACAGTCCCCCCACATGAAAGAGGAAGAAGACGATCCACAGCCCCCCAGGATTAAGGAGGAAGAGGAGGATCATAGCATCAGTCAGGAGGCGGCGCATCTTGAAGGATTGGAGACGGAGTTCCCAGTGATTGATGTTACTGTGAAGAGTGAAGATGACGAAAGTGAGGAGGAGAAGAGTGAGGCGGGGCCTCCGAGTGGCAGCTGGGCTCAACACATGACCGCAGAAGGCGGCTCACGAGCAGACAACCTCTTAGCTCCGCTATCAGATAGCGACGCCACAACGTCACACTCTCCCGACACTGATGACGAAGACTCTAAAGCTGATATGACGCATCACACGGATAACGCATGCTGGAAATGCTCTGAGTGCGACAAAACCTTTCATCACCGTCGTAATCTTAAAAGACACATGACAATACACACCGACGACACACACTTTGAATGTTCGCAGTGCGACAAAACCTTTAAACACCGTCGTAGTGTTAAAAGACACATGAGAATACACACTGAAAACACACACTTTGAATGCTCTCAGTGCGACAAAACTTTTAAGCACCGTCGTGGTCTGGAAACGCACATGAGGGTACACAGTGACAACACACACTTCAAATGCTCTCATTGTGACAAAACTTTCCTTCACAGAGGAACCCTGAACAGACATGTGAGACAACACACAGGAGAGAAACCTTTCACCTGCTCGGTTTGTGATAGAAGATTCTCTCTGCTGTCAAATTTGAAAGTACACACAACATTGCATGCCGGAGAGAAACCTTTTCCTTGCACGGCGTGCGGTAAAAGATACTTCCAGAAAGCCGACTTGAAAAGACACGCAAGAATACACACTGGAGAGAAACCTTTTCTTTGCTCAACTTGTGGGAAAGGATTCATTTACAAGTCACTTTTGAAAGAACATATCAGAATCCACACTGGAGAGAAACCTTTTCCTTGTTCGGTGTGCGGTAAGAGGTTCCATCATAAAGGTAATTTGAAAACGCACATAAGAACGCACACCGGAGAGAAACCCTTTTCTTGCTCGGTGTGCGGTAAAAGTTTTGCTCAAAAAGCCGCTTTTAATAGACACACAGGAATCCACACTGGAGAGAGACCCTTTCCTTGTACTTTGTGCGGCAAAAGATTCTTTCTCAGCGGCGATCTAAAAAGACACACGAGAACGCACACTGGCGAAATACCGTTATCCTGCGCAGTGTGCGGTAAAAGTTTCTCAAGGACGATAACTTTGATTCGACATACGATGACTCACATTATGGAAAATAACTTCACTTGTTCAGTATGTGGGCAGCAATTCGCAAATAGCACGGACCTGACTGAACACATACGGAGCCACACTAGCGAGAAACTGGAAAACGTTTTCTAACGTTAGATTAGCTTTTTTTTGGACTCCAAACAGGAGAACCGAGGGACAACAGGGGAAATTGTCACATGGCTGTGAGACCTCTTGAAAGCTCAGTGGCTGAGTTTCATCCCCCTCAAATTTAAATTGACCAATGTTTGCACAAAATGTCGCATGAAAGTCCAATTTTGGGCGTGAAGGTTTCTAGGTAGTTGATGAAAAGTGAATGAACATATATGTACATACAGTGTATACATGTGTGAGAATCCATTATACATGCACGAGTATGACATACAGGTAGATGTCAATAAAAACCTGAGCAGCAATATTCTGTATTTTGACTTCCTGACTGTGTTGACAACACTTTTCACACACATTGCAAGTGTGTCCCATCACTGTGGACACAGCAGAATCAAATAATACCAAGACTGCTTCACGGATAACAATGCATACCCGTGTACTAGAGGTGAATAGTACTTGATGAGGTCTAAATAAGGATCATACATGACTGCCTCGTGTATTTATACACCTACAAAGTTTGTATCACACATACCTGTCTTTCTTTTGGTCTCGTGGAACTATTTGAGCAATTAATGGCTGCAGAGTGCACCGTTTCTGTATCCTGCTTACCAATATGGCGGGCCTATGGGATACTAAGGAAAGTGACCGTTAATTAATATGTCTTACTATCCGACGACTTATAACCGAATAGGTATGATAAATACATATTGATCAACGATCAACGTGCCCTTTTTGTGCTGCATATTCACGTGTTCGTTATGAATTTTTCAAAAAGTTAAGCAGGAAGTGGCGTTAAAGGAGACGTACAGCGCGTGCGCACACGGGATGTGGCGTTTCCCACTACTTTCCCTACATTTCTTGGACAAAAATACAATTGATAATCGTTAAACATGTAATGTCAGCTGCATATAGATTAAGTGTCAGTAAGTAAGCTTTATTCATATTCGGATAAACTCGTCCCGGTGAACTTTGAAGCGTCTGAGCTAGCTTAGCTTGCTAGCTGCTAACAAAGAGACCCGGAAGTTATCGACACATCCCGAATCAGAGCGTAAGTGTGCAAAGTACAAATGCCGAGAGCGTTGGTGAACCGGCGACCAACTGCGGATGTCCAATGAATGTTTATAGTGTGAGAAAGAACGATAGCAGAGTACTAGGAGGAAGTTTGTCGAACAAAAGAGAAGAACGACAACATCAAATACCGGAAGCTGTTTGCAAGGAACCTCGAGTTCTACACAAGGTAGGTTAGTTTCATTCTTATTCTCACATGTTTTCATCTTTTTATTTATTCATTAACCCCACTCATGAAACGCGTTTCTACGTGGCGGTTTAGTTTCTTTACGTAATCCACAGACCCATTGTGGGATCCATACTAAGCGTGATGAGAGATGTTTTGAATTTTCTACTTGTGACTGTCATTGTGAGCGGGAATTCGCCCCGAAAACTTAGGGTACTTTCTCATGGGTGTTAAACTGCCCCCTTCAATTTTCTCATACCGTCTGAGTCGCACACACACAGCTACACCAGCATGCTATGCTAGTTTCCATTCACTCCCTGAAAGAGAGGCATTCCCATGTATTTTTGCCAACTTCCAGGTTTCCAGACCAGAAGAAATAGCCAACTATGTAAAGAGCGGCGCAAAGCCGGACTTTTCTAAAGCATGCCTTTGACATCTTGTGTCCTGCAGACGTCAGTCAAGAACATCTCCCCCCTGAGCAGCAGGAGCGGACCTCCAGGATGGAGCAGGCAGAGCCACAGCACCCCCACATTAAAGAGGAAGAGGAGGAGCCACAGACCCTCCACCTTCAAGAGGAGGGGGAGGAGCCACAGCCTCCCAACATTAAGGAGGAAGAAGAGCCACAACAGACCCCCCACAGTGAAAAAGAAGAAGAGGACCCACAGCCCACCCGACTTAAAGTGGTTAAGGAGGATCCACAGTACCTCCACATTAAAGACGAAGAGGAGGATCACAGCATCAATCAGGAGGGAGGGCATCTTGAGGAGTTCCCCGTGATTTGTTTCACTGTGAAGAGTGAAGAAGAAGAAGGTAAAAGTGAGGAGAAGAGAGAGGCGGAGCCTCAAAGCAGCAGCTCAACTCAACACCCAACAGAAGCCGAAGGAGACCGCTGTGGAGGATCACCAGCACACAACCTCTTAGCTCCGCTATCAGATAGCGATGACACGACGTCACACTCTCCTGACACCGATGATGATGACGACTCCGAAACTGATATGACACATCACACTGACAACAAACGCTGGAAATGCTCTCAATGTGACAAAACTTTTGTCAGCAAAAGAGACCTGAAGAGACACCGGAGATGTCACACTGGAGAGAAACCTTTTGCCTGCTCAGTTTGTGGAAAAGGATTCTCTCAGCAGTCAAATTTGAATGTACACAAAAGAATACACACTGGAGAGAAACCCTTTGCTTGCTCAGCTTGCGGTAAACGATTCTCAAAGAAGACAACACTGAAAGTACACGCAAGGACACACACGGGAGAGAAACCTTTTCCTTGCTCGGTGTGTGGCAAAAGATTCAATCAAAAGGGTGTTTTTAAAAGACACGCTCAAACACACACTGGAGAGAAACCTTTTCTTTGCATAGTTTGCGGTAAACGGTTCTCCGATAAGGCAACCTTGAAGGTGCACACAAGAGTGCACACTGGAGAGAAACCGTTTCCCTGCTCACATTGTGGGAAACGGTTCTCTGATAAGGCAACTTTGAAAGTGCACACAAGGGTACACACTGGAGAGAAACCTTTTCCCTGCTCACTTTGTGGCAAAAGTTTCTCCGGTAAGAAAACTTTGAAAGTGCACACAAGAATACACACCGGAGAGAAACCCTTTCCATGCTCGGTTTGTGGTAAAAGTTACACGCAGAAAGGTGCGTTGAGCAGACACACTAGAATGCACACTGGAGAGAAACCCTTCCCCTGCTCGGTGTGCGGTAAAAGATTCTATCTTAACGGCGAGTTAAAAAGACACGCCAGACTACACACCGGAGAGAAACCTTTCCCCTGCTCGGTGTGTCGTAAGAGTTTCTCCGATAAGACAAGTTTGCTCAGACACACACGAACACACACCACGGGAGAAAACAAGATTTCTTGCTCAGTGTGTGGTCAGCCATTCACAAATAGAGCAAACCTGAGGGAACACGTGAGAAGCCACACTGAAGAGGATACATCTTTTTTAAAGGATGCATTCAAAACACAATAAGGGAGGTACGAATACAACATACATGCAGCGGGAAGGCCGCCATGATGGTAAGCAAGCAAGCTGGGTGGGGCTAGGGCCACAACAGTAAATCACTACGTTTGAGCTGGGTGTTAAATAAAGCTATGCACAGTGTGATAAAATGAGTATTTACCATAAAGACTGAATATATAGGTATATACTGTAAATAAATATGTAAGAAAACTGCACCTATAATAAAAACCTGAGCCATTTTTTCCTTCGTCATCACATCAGGCAACACGATTTCCACTACACGTACAGGTATGTACAATATACTTCCTTCTGACTCTGTCTCTGAGTACCTCATCAGTCAAAGTACGTCCAGCTGACACGTGGAGTTCTGTAGTACAGACTAGACTACTGGGCGTAATTCCAAAAGAGTACACTTTCCCTTTAAGACTGGAAAGGAAGACCCCTCGGACTAGGATGCAACTTCCTCGTACTCTGTTATCGTTCTTTCCAACGATACAAATATTTTTTCGACTGCCTTATTCAGTCGCCGATCTACCTACGACACATTTTCACACAATCACAACACTTGGCACTCTACACTCATTGTGCACTGTTTCCGGAGCCTGCCATCCCCTACCAATATGGCGGCCAAACAAGCCCATGGAAGTATAAGTCAAGTCATATTTCTTCCTATATGGCGTCTTTGTTTTCCCTTGCAGTACTAACTGCACGGGCAGTACTGTATTGTACAGTATTAAAAAGAATATCTATATATTTAAAGCTATCCAGGAAGTGATGTTGGCTCAGCGCATGCGCACACCGTCCACCACTGTTGTACCTCGATTGCCGCTACTTGTTCCTGGTAGCATTTGAAGAAAAACACAACTTAAATCTATTTAATGTGAACGGCGCATAGATTAAGTATCAAAGAGACATCATTTTATTCGTGTCAGGATAAACTCGTCGTTTCAGTGAACCTCGAAGCTTCTCAAGCTAGCTGAGCTTGCTAGCTGCTAACAAAGAGCAGCTAACAAGCTGCTAACAAAGATTGTGTAAAAATGTGCAAAGTCCAAATGCTGAGAGCGTTGGTGAACCAGCGACTGACCGCGGCGGTTGAAGAAATATTCATAGTGTTGGAAAGAACGATAGCAGAGTACGAGGAGGAACTTTCTCGAACCAAAGAGGAGAACGAGCGACAACGTCAACTCCTGGACGCTGTTTTTGAGAAGCCTGGAGTTGTGTTGCGCAAGGCAGGTTAGTTTCATTTTTACACTGACGCGTTTATAAGCTTCCTGTTTGTTCATTTACACTACTCATGAAAAGATGAATGAATACTAACATTTGGTTTTTGTCTTCTTGTGTCCTGCAGACATCAGTGAAGAATATCTTCCCCCTGAGCAGCAGGAGTGGAACTCCATGATGGAGTGCAAGGAGCCACTGCCCTCCCATATTAAAGAGGGGGCACAGGAAGAGCCCCCTGTGGTCGGTGTCGCTGTGAAGAGTGAAAACGATGAAGATGAAAGCGGCACAACTCAATACGTGACAACCCATGAAGACCACTGTGGAGGATCAGGAACACACAACCTCTTAGCTCCGCTATCAGATAGCGACGACACGACGTCATGCTCTCCTGACACGGATGACGACGACTCGAAATCTGGTGTGACGTGTCACGCTGGCAACGCGCGCTTTAAATGCTCCCAGTGTGACAAAACTTTTCTTTACAAGAGAAATTTGAGAAAACACACCAGACAGCACACGGGAGAGAAACCTTTCACCTGCTTAGTTTGCGGTAAAAGATTCTCCCTACAGTCAGTTTTGAAAGTACACACAAGAATACACACTGGAGAGAAACCTTTTTCTTGCACAGCGTGTGGCGAAAGATTCCCTGTGAAGGCAGCTTTGAAAGTACACACACTAATGCACACTGGAGAGAAACCTTTTCCCTGCACAGTGTGCGGTAAAAGATTCAATCAAAAAGGAGGTTTAAAGAAACACTCTAAAGTACACACTGGAGAGAAACCTTTTTCCTGTGTTGTTTGTGGTAAACGTTTCACTGAGAAGGGAAATTTGGAAGTACACACAAGAATCCACACCGGAGATCGACCCTTTCCTTGCACCATGTGCGGTAAAAGATTCCAGCTCAATGGCGGTTTAAAAAGACACACTAGAATACACACTGGAGAGAAACCTTTTCCGTGCTCGGTTTGTGGTAAAAGCTTTGCAGATAAGACAACGTTGACTAGACACGCAAGGACACACTCTTGTGAAAACGACTGAAAGTTTTTTAAAGGACACAAACATTCAGCCGGGCTGCAAAGAACACAATAAGGGAACTATGAACACCGAGGCGGTGTTGCTCATCTTAAACAAACAAACAAAAACTAAAGTGCTAAAAGAAGAACTAACATTGCTAACTGACACAATGCTAAACCCCCTGGTCAGCAACCCATAACCAAAGACTCTACAGATAGCAAGACATCCAGGTTAGCCGGCAATGCATGTAATACAATGTCGTACGCCATGGAGCGGAAAGTCCGCCATGACAGTGCACAACAGTGTACGATGTTATTTGCTGAACAGATTGAATACATGTACATATATATGAATATGTAAGAAACCATTAGGCTGCACAGGTATGACCTACGTGTAGATATCAATAAAAACGAAAGAGCATGAACTTTTGACGGCTTTTCGGATAAAGACAAGATAATTAAACGCATCTGCCAACTCTCGTACCATCTTAATGACAAATGAAGTGAAGGACACGTATGACCAGACTACAAAGCCATCAGCAACAACAGAAGTGGCATTAATGTATTTTATTGTATTATTGATTAGCTCCAGTATAGCAAAGTTATTAAAAATAACCAACGCAGAGACTTATTATGTTGTAAAATTAGCAGGTTTGGTTCCATGTGTTTGTTCGTGTTGTTTACTCTGATGTAAACAAACGCTGTTGAGCTAAAATGGCGCCCGGCGGCCCACAACCCATAGCGCGATCACGTGCAAGTATCGTGAGAGTTCGTCTTGGCCTCGTGATACCAAACAGAGGCGCTAGCAAACCGGATGATATTTTGGACGCTAAATAAACGAACGCAGGTCAAAAGAAACTTTTCGCAAAAATGTTTTTTTTAAGTGAAACACATGCTAACCGTTGTTCTGTTTGGCAAATAATATTAATTTAATGAAAGTGTATTTTAGCTAGCCCCAACCAGCTCGCTTGCTTACCATCATGGCGGACTTTCTGCTCCATGGAACGATACACTCTGTTACACCAGGTATTATTGTGTTCCTCCAACTGGGTGTGTAAATAAAGTTTTAAATTAAGTGTTCAAGTTTCTCCCGAGTGTAAATTCTTGTGTTTTTAACTTACTTTTACGAATGAATGTTGTACCACACACCAAACAAGAAAAATGTTTCTTTCCGGTGTGTTTTCTTGCGCATAGTCTCAAATTTGACTGCCTAATAGTCACAAACTGACTATTTTTGTTAGGATTTTACAAAATCTCACACTTTATATCATCGCTCAATAAATGTGGGCAGTATTAGAACGATAGCAAAGTCAAATAAATAAAAAACTTTACTGAGAAAAGCCAATCACGGGGACACACAAAACAAGAAAAAAAACATTGGGTCATTGAGTGGAACCATGCACGTCATTAGGTCGAATTTAGGCAGCCTTGAGCCCCCTATAACTGTATTATTATTATTATATCATTCAATTCAGACATGCCCATTTGCAATCGGGCATGGAGTTGAATCTCCATGTTGAAGGATGCCTCGGGAATCCTCTTTTGTGGGATTTTTTTTAGTGATTTTTGCTAGTGTGTGCTCTTATGTCTTAACAAAGACTTCTTATGAGAGAAACTTTGGGCGCAAACCGCACAGGAAAAAGGTTTCTCTCCAGTGTGCGTTCTTATGTGTGTTTTTAAATAACTTTTGCGATAAAATCTCTTGTTGCACACCGTGCAAGGAAAGGGTTTCTCTCCAGTGTGTATGCTAGCGTGTCGATTCAGATCGCATTTCCGATGGAATCTTTTCTCACACAACGAACAAGGAAAGGCTTTCTCTCCAGTGTGGATGCTCGTGTGCTCCTCCAAGTGAGACTTAATACTGAATCCTTTACCGCAAAATGAGCAGGAAAAAGGATTCTCTCCCGTGTGCATTATTGTGTGCCTCTTTAAGTTACCTTTTCTGTAAAATCTTTTCCCACAAACCGTGCAAGGAAAAGCTTTCTCTCCAGTGTGGATACTTGTGTGCTTCTTTAAATCACATTTTCGTTTGAATCCTTTACCGCACGCTAAGCAAGTAAAACGTTTGTCTCCAGTGTGCATTACCGTGTGTTTCTTTAAATCACACTTTCGATTGAATCTTTTACCGCATGCCGAGCAAGGAAAAGGTTTGTCGTCACCGTGTGTTCCCGTGTGTTCCTTCAAATGTGACCGCTGAGAGAATCTGTCACCGCAAACCGAGCAGGCAAACGGTTTCTCTCCGGTGTGTCTCATGTGTCTTATTAGATTTCTCTTGTGAACAAACGTTTTGTCACACTGAGAGCATTTCCAGCGTGCGTTGTCAGCGCGACGTGTCATGTCAGCTTCGAAGACGTCATCGTCCGTGTCAGTACAGTGTGACGACGTGTTGTCACTCTCTGATAGCGGAGCTAAGAGGCTGTGTGTTCGTGATCCTTCACAGTGGTCTCCATCAGCTTCTCTTGTCACGTGTTGAGCCGAGCTGCTGCTTGGAGGCTGCGCCTCTCTCTTCTCCTCACTTTCACCTCTGTCATCATCATCATCATCATCATCTTCGCCCTTCATAGTGACAACAATCACCGGGAACTCATCCAGTCCTTCAGGGCTGATGCTGCGATCCTCCTCTTCCCCTTTAATGCGGGGGAGCTGTGGCTCCTCCTGCTCCATCCTGGAGGTCCACTCCTGCTGCTCAGGTGGGAGATGTTCTTCAAGGATGTCGACAGGACACAAGGAAGCAAAGAAAAATAATTTACACAATGAAAACAGCCTTTCACATGCTTACTTTTTTTCTGTGGGCTCTTATAATGTTACAAAATCATATTTAAGAGATTGTAAACAGGTTTTCCGTGTGTTGAATGTCTTATTTTCTTTAATGACGTGGACTATATTGGATAATGAGTGTAAAGGTGACTATAGGGATGTTATTACATGTACAGAGGGCTCTAATAATGTTACAAAACCGCATTTAAGAGATTGTAAACAGGTTTTCCGTGTTTTGAATGTCTTATTTTCTTTAATGACGTGGACTATATTGGATAATGAGTGTAAATGTGACTATAGGGATGTTATTACATGTACAGAGGGCTCTAATAATGTTACAAAACCGCATTTAAGATATTGTAAACAGGTTTTCCATGTGCTGAATGTCTTATTTTCTTTGATGATGTGACCTAATTGGATAATGGGTGTAAAGGTGACTATAGGGATGTTATTACATGTCCAGAGGGCTCTAATCATGTAAGATTGTGGCAAAAGTACGAAAATATTCTATAAACAAGGTTCATGAGAATCAATTAAGAAGCAACGATTGAACACAATCGAAAAAGTTATCCGAATCGTATAAATCTCACCAATACGACAACAAAAGCACATGTATTTGTGACTATAAACACAGACGAGAACTGCAAAGCATCAATTTCATCACGCCAGTGTTGATAGATATTAGAACGGTACCAAGAAAATGCATTTATGACCAAACAGTGCTTATGAGCACGTGAGAGTAAGAATGAAACGAACCTGCTCTGTGTAACACGACAAAGTCCCTCCTCGGACTCTGTGTAACTTTATCCGGGCACGAATAAAACAGTCTCTCGCTGTCAGTTCATATCTATGTCGGTCACATTCGGTATTTTCAGCAATTATCCATGGCGTCCTTTGTGCATTCTTGAAGGCTACCCGGAAATAGAACATGTTTCCAAGATGGCTGCCTGCTGTGCGCGTGCGCATTGTAGTTTCGCAGCTGTGGCAGGCGGTCGGCAGTAGCGTTTCTGTACCGTTCTGAGCTGCTATTCAGCCATCCAGTTTCAAAGATCTTCATTCCAGTAAGACTTTTATTTAAAAAAAAAAAGACAAAGCAAAGTAACAATGAACACATTTCTAATCACAAAAGACATCATCTGATAACTATTCGATTATAATTTACCAGAACATCACAGGTTGCCTCTGGAATCCTATTTCAGGCCTCCATGATGACGTCATGGACGTCTGTTGTCCTCTTCTGCGACTTCCTCTGACTCTCTAATCTTTTGGCTCTTGTATATGAATCCAGTCCAGATCTTGGGAAGTCGAAACCAAGTGTGTTTTCAAGGTGGACCAGGTCTAAGTGGGTGCTATAAAAGCGTCTAAATGTGCCTTTATTGCATTTTCCCAAACAGAAGAAACATTTTAAAAAAGATTTTCCAGGTGTGTGTTCTGGTGTCTTATAAAAGATTTCTGAAGACAGAAACGTTTTCCACAGACTGCACAGGAAAAAGGTTTCTCTCCAGTGTGTGTTCTTGTGTGGGTTTTTAAATGACTTCTTCGATAAAATCTTTTATCACACACGATGCAAGGAAAAGGTTTCTTTCCAGCGTGTATACTAGCGTGTGTACTTAAGTTACCTTTTCGGTTGAATCTTCTCCCACACACGGTGCAAGAAAAAGCTTTCTCTCCGGTGTGCATGACTCTGTGTCTATTTAAATCACATTTGCCATTAAATCTTTTACCACACACTGTGCAAGGAAAAGGTTTCTCCCCGGTGTGTATCCTTGTGTGCCTTATTAGAAGACATTTTTGTGAGAAATTTTTACTGCAAACTGTGCAAGGATAGGGTTTCTCCCCAGTGTGTATTCTGCCGTGTCTTTTTAGAACAGCTTTTTGAGAGAAACTCTGACCGCAAATGCTGCAACGAAAAGGTTTCTCCCCGGTGTGTATTCTTGTGTGCGCCGTCAAATTTGACCGCTGAGGGAATAGTTCGCCACAAACCGAGCAGATAAAAGGTTTCTCTCTTGTGTGAAGTTTTGTGTGTATATTCAGATTTCCCTTCTTAACAAACGTTTTGTCACATTGAGAGCATTTCCAGCGTGCGTTGTCAGCGTGACGCGTCATATCGGTTTCGGAGTCTTCACCATCAGTGTCAGGGGAGTGTGACGTTGTGTCGTCAGTGTCAGATAGCGGCGCTAAAAGCGCTTGAGATACTCCACAGTGGTCTCCATTAGCTTCTGTTACGTGTTGAGTGGAGATGCTGCTTCTCTTCTCACTTTGAGCTTCACTTTTCACAGGAACACCAATCACTGGGAACTCCTCTAATCCTTTGAGATGCTCTCCTTCCTGACTCATGCTGCGATCCTCCTCTTCCTCTTTAACATGGGGGGGACTGTGGCTTCTCCTCTTCCTCATTAACTCGGAGGAGCTGCGACTCCTCCTGCTCCATCCTGGAGGTCCACTCTTGCTGCCAGGGCGAAGATCTTCTTCTCTGACGTCTACAGGAGCCGAGAAGACAAAGACACGCTTTTAGAAAAGTCCTATTTGCTCCGTCATGTGAGGCATTGTCCTACAGAGTGTCTTGAAGGATCTTATTAGTGTGTCTAACAGCTAACAGTTGGAGTAAAGGCTCTGGACTCTAATGAGTCCAGAGGACGTAACAAGAGGGGCAGCCAACAGATGAAACCTGACCAAAAGGAAACGTTCCTGCAACCAGCAGTTCTCTGTAGCACATTCAACGTGCAAGCATATTAAACTCATACCAACAAACTCACAAATTACTCCTATTAGGAGGAAATGAAAAAATGTGCACCTGGCAAGAACAAAACGTACTATCCCAAGCTAGCAAAGATGCTAGTCGTTGACGTAGTCACTCGTACTCCTTTTGTTCGAGAAAGCTCCTAGTCCGTCTCAGAGTTCGTTGAAGCCAGTTTATCCTGCCATAAGTTAAACAGCCTCTCGCTGTCACATAATGTACGTGTCGTTCACATAAATATGCAGTTTGTTTATCTGTCCACCAACCCGAAAATGCATATTTACTTTATCAAAATGGCTGCCCACGCGCGCATGCGCATTGTTAATTTGTAGCTTCGCTATGACGCACCGGGCAGATTGGATTTTGAATATTATAATATTGTTTATTTTTGTAAAATAGTTTTTTCACCCTTTAGAATACAAGTTGTTTTTTGTAAATTACAGCTGTAAATATGATGACACGATACAAATAGATTTCATCATACAAAAAAAGTTTAGTCTATGGTCAGCAAGTGGCGCATTATTTCCGCATTACACCGTCACAATGTACACGTTGGCATACCCAGCCGGAAGATTATCTTTATACTGAATATGTAAGCAAGAGGACGTTCGTATTGAGGGGCGGAGTTGGGGGCGGTTTGAAAAGTGTATAAAATATTTGTCCCATCCACCCCCAGGGCAGACCACCAACAAGCAGGTGAAGTGTAACGACGAGCCGCGGACGGCGAACGAACACATCGACAGAAAAGTAAGGAAAGCAACACTAGTTGCTCATATTCTATGTATTCAGCCTATAGAACCTATAGTGTCAAATATGTTGACTAAGACAAAAATGACAGCTTTTACTTCAGGCCACCGGCAGGAAGTGTGGTTTCCGGCTTTCGTACTGACTCGCTTTCACTTAAATGCGTCACACACTGAACTCCATGTTCAAGGTCAAGACTCGCTAAGTTATTAGTTAAATATTTTTGTCTTTAAATTCCTTCAAAAATACCAAAACAAACACACCTGCAGGGTGAAAGAACAAAAGTAAGGAAAGCAACACTGGCTGGTGGTTGCTCATATTGTATATATTCAGCCTAATAGATAAAATCAGTGTCAAATATGTGAATTAAAAAGACAAAAATGACAGTTTTTACAGCCACCGGTTTCCGGGAAGCCTGGCTTTCAGTTTCGTTTTGAGAAAGCACATTCGTAGTACATTTCCAACAGGTTAAGTGCCAGTAGCCAAACTATAAAAGTACCCTTAGTTAAAAAAAAAAAAAAAAAAAAACACATATATATATATAAGTACGATTATTAAAATATGCTAATCTTTCAAACAGCTGAAAAAAAAACAAAAATCAAGTTGGTTATTTTTGTTTAGTTCAGTTAAAAATGAATAGCAAACTGGAGTTTTTAATGCTCTCTTTCCAGGCTGAACTATTTTCTTGTGAGGAGGTGGCCATTTTGTTTCTCCTTGTTGTTTCCGTGTTTGCATTTTTTCCTTGTGCGTGCTCTGCTTTTCTCCGGCCACTACGCTTTTACTTCCACATTCCAAAAAACATGCATGTTAGCTTCATTGGCGACTCCGAATGATCCATTTAAGGATGTACTAAGTGAGAGTAAATGGTTGTCTATGTGTGCCCTGGTAACCAGTCCAGGGTGTACCTCAGCTGGGATAGGCGCCAGCATACCCCCAGGACTCTAGTGAGGTTAAGTGGCATAGAAAATATATAGATAGATTTTTGTGTTTTGCCTTTCTGCTCACCGGTATGGGAATTATACCGTGGGGCAGATTTCTTTGGATTTCACTTTTTCAGTTTTAACAAGGAAAGAATTGTGTGAATTGTCATGGTGTGAAATAAACGTCTAACACGGGTCCTTCTCTACAGGAACGGCATTAAAACAGCAACATGTTCAACAATCCTTTTCGCACATACCAGGTATGTTACCAATGGAATATATTTCAACCTGAAATCCTTCATATAAACAGTGTTTTCTTGTTTTTCGCCATAGTTTGGTGATATGTTACCCCAGCTTGGGGACATGATAGAAATCTCTCGCAACACCTACCAGCATTGGGCCTTGTATGTGGGCAACGGTTGTGTTGTTCATTTGACTCGACCCGGTGAGTTCATCATTGCCACATAAGAAAAGTTATTAGACATTAGTATGACCTCCATTATCATGTAGCACTGCCTTAATTCCCTTGGGCATGGAAACCCCCAGAGCATATATAGCCAAACAACCATTCATATGGACAATTTAGTGTGCCCCGCCCCGCTTTTAGCCCTGTTTTAGCTCTGAATGAATGTTTGGATATTGTATTTTAATGCATTGTTTACTCTGTTTTTACTCAACTCTAATTTTATTTCTTTTTTTCCTCTACTGTAAAGCGTCTTTGAGTACTCTGAAAAGCGCTATACAAATAAAATGTATTATTACCATAGTGTATTTCATATGCCCATATTACCAACCGTTATCATAAAGTAGTTAATTGAATTCACATCCCATGTTGTTAAAGGTTACTGTTGCCATGTCTACTGTAGGGAAGTTTGCAGACTTGAACGCCAACGGCTACTTCTGCAAGGATATGGCCGTGGTGAGGATGGATACTTTGCACGAGGTGTTGGACGGCGACAAGTACAGAGTCAACAACGTTATGGACAACTCGTACAAACCCCGCCCAATTTATGACATCTTGAGGGAGGCCCTGGAGCAGGTGGGCAAGGTGCTGCACTACTATGTCCTTAGTGCAAACTGTGAGCATTTTGTCACCAAACTGCGTTATGGCAGCGCAGTGTCCCGCCAGGTGAGTGTTTGCGTTTTTGTTTTTCGTAATCTGTTATACGCCACGATAATGAAATGATAAACGGCAAATTTCTGTGTTGTTTGCAGGTGCAAAAACTCTTTTTGATGGGTCCTGTGGGCTGGGTGACTGCAATGATCCTTGCCGCCAGAGACACAAGCATCAGGTGAGTCGTTCACGAAATTATGTCCTTGACACACCTTTTTGTAATGACAAAAACGGTGACGAGCTCAGGTTGTGAACAGAACAAAAATATACACATCCGCACTCAGTAACCTCACCAAATCGTACCTTTATGCGTTCACACACGGTTTCAGCACTTGTGATGAAATATGACGTGAAAGAAAAACTCTATAGTCGTGTATCGGTGCATCGCATTCACTGATACACAAAGACAGTGGTGTCATCATCCGGGGGGTGGGTGTGCTCCCTAGGCTCACTTCCCTGACATGCGGAGGTGAGTTGGGTGAGCAGGATCCTGGCGTGTGTTCCTGCAGAAAGGAGGTGCTTCAGCTTGTAGTGCCCGTTCTTTTCAACCCACCCCAAAAAACAGAATCCCAAAAACGTTTCTGTGCCAGGTGCTCCGTTTCCACTGGGTGGAGTCAGCTTCCTTTTGAGCAAACTGTTTGAAACTGCAATTCCCCCCTCCTATAAACATCCTGTATCGGTACATGCGTGATTAGTGAGGCGTGGATTGTCAAGGCAAAGATTTGTTCTCACTGATGACTGATCTTACTGCTTATATCACCCCTCCAAACCCCCCCCCCCCCAGCTCCACCCCCAGGTCTGCTATGTCGCTCCACCGCCAGTAAAGAGCCAGTTCCAGTTCCCAGGAAGTCCCGACAACGTCAACTACTCCTTGTTTATTTCACAGAAATGACTTGTATTCACTTCTTGTATGTCTTCAAGAGTTAAGCGTTTTAAGATCTACTAGCACCATAGTTATTTTGGTCCAGAACAAATGTTACATTGTGTTGGTCATTTCCGCAGTTATTTCACTTCTGTATCAGTATTGGATGTCCAAGTATTTCTTTTTTTAATTGTATTGATTTGTCTCCTTGCATGCATCTTTTTATTAAATTGCACCTGAGACTATTCTCAAAAAACACGTCTTGTCTCTTGTTTGTTTTGAAGCCAGCAGAAAAGTTTATTGTTTTTTTCTATTCTTGTCCAGTAATTTACCACCATGTTGATATCAAGCCGTTCATTATCGGACATGGTTAATTGGAAGGTTTCATCAATCAAGTATCATGTTCCAATAGCATTAGCATCATGCAGAGTGACACTCGCAAATTAATTTTTAGCATAACTTAATTGAACACAACATTATAACAATATTTCAACATAATTACTACGTCTATGTCATAGAGTGTGTTAATATAACTAGATTTCAGAAGTGCACAGTTATTAACTATGAAATATGGAGTGAATAATTACAAGAAGCCCAGAAGAAATAACACAGTTTTAACCAGCAACTGAATAAAAGGAACAACTATCAAGGTCTTGCAAAAATATGATAAGCTTATATCAGCCAAGACAAGCAGGGCAGCCGTGGGAGTCTACTGCAGAGATAGCAGCTTATATTTGGGGAGTTTGGAGACGTGGTCAAAAGAAACATTTAAGCAGAACCAAGGGATGGATCAGGAGCCAACTCTCATTCACTTCGTAGGGAGGACAAGAAAAGAGATTTGGCCGTTCATTTCTATCTGATGCCTTGTTAATATATTTTGAATACATTTTGTAAATCTAATACCAGTTTGTGAGTCTTTTTTTTGCTTCTCAGGAGAGTAAAGAACCTGCAAAAAGGGGAAATGAAATTAGCTTAATTTACTAAATTTGCTAAAGTGGCCCTTTTGGTAGTTTGAGGAAGAATGTCATTTTCAAAAATCCCTGGTGACCCTGATGTGATCTACTGAAGAGCGAAAGACATTTTTGGGGGTGGCTGGAAAAGTCTCTGCATATTCGGCCCACATAAAGGTAAGAAGAGACCTCATATCTTATGAATTGATATGTAGGGGTCCCTCGAGGATCCATCTTTTGAATTTTCTTTTTGTAATAATATGACTTTATTCCCGTAATATTTTGTCTATTCCCCCATAATAGAACAACTTCCCCCTCCCCACCTATTAACTTTGTTTTGTTTGATTTGTTTAATTTAATTTAATTTAATTTAATTTAATTTAATTTAATTTAATTTAATTTAATTTAATTTAATTTAATTTAATTTAATTTAATTTAATTTAATTTAATTTAATTTAATTTAATTTAATTTAATTTAATTTAATTTAATTTAATTTAATTTAATTTAATATATAATGTTGTTTAATATTGTTTAATATAACAAATTTTTATTGACATATTTGAAGTCATAATATTGCGAGTTCTTCTAAATTTCGTTTGTTTTTTTCTTCTTTTATAGAATACGACTTTTGTTGGTAATATTCAGAGTTGGATCTCGTAAATTACATCTGTTTTTTTTTTTTTTCATTTTTGCTCTGCTAGTGCTTCTCAAATAGTGGGGCGAGCTCCCCTGTCGCTCGGTCTGTACAGTACAGATAACAGTTTCAGTTTCTGGGGGGCACAATAAAATAGATTTCATAATACGACATGTTCAAGTTCACTTCAGCCTATGGTGAGCAGGTGGCGCACTATTTCCCCATTACCAGTGAGGCCAGGGAACCGTTACGGTTATTTTTATACTGTATATGTAAGCAAGAGGAAGTTCGTATCGAGGGGCGGACTTGAGGGCGGTCTGAAGTATAAAGTTTTTGTCCCGGTCCAACCCCCCCACACAGACCACCAGCACGCAGGTGCAGCACAACTAGGAGCAGCAGTCCACGGACGGCGAACCAATACATCTACAGAAAAGTAAGGAAAGCAACACTAGTTGTTCATATTCTATGTATTCAGCCTATAGAACGAGTGTCAAATATGTTGACTAAGACAAAAATGACAACTTTTACTTCAGGCCACCAGCAGGAAGTGTAGCTTTCAGTTTCGTTACTGTACTGACTCACTTTCACTTTAATGTATTCCACATTGAACTCCATATTCAAGGTCAACATTCAATTCATGCGCTAAGTTGACGGCTAGTGCTATTTTTTCCTTCTCTGACATCTTTAAAATCCTTCAAAAATCACCAAAACAAGGGGTCATCAATTCTGAAACAAATCACTGCTGATTTCTGTCCATGCCTGTGGAAATGTTCACAAATTTGGAAAGTTTAGAGCAGTCCTCCCGAGTTGTGACCGTGCAAGATTTACTTGGAGAGTCACCGAATCTCAGCCTCTTCCACACGAGGACAAAAATAATCTGCACTTCTTTCTGCTGCCTTTCCGTGGATTTCCTATAATTCCCACCCTGTTTAATTCATCCCACCCACGCCCACCTCCAGGCACGCACACTCCACTAGGAAGATCACATTCCCAAGCGCTCCAGAGAACTTCCGGATACGCGGGAGGGAGTGTCTGCAGGGGAGATGGTTCCCTAACTAAATGCTCTTCCTCCCATTCTACTTCGTAAAATTCTAGGAGTGTCCGGTAATTGTAAGTTCTGGGAGCGAAGCGTTCTCGTGGGTTGATAGGGTTCTAGCAGATCTTTAAGTATACTGGTCCCTGAGCATGTAGCGCTTTCTATGTTAGGAGAATTTTAAACTGAATTCTAAATTTGTGATCTCTTCTTTAAAGATTTCTTATGGCAACCTCCAAAGCATGAACTATAGTTTTTCTGCATCTGGTAGTGGAAGGGGTTTTCTGATTTTTTTTATGTTTTCGACACTTGTGGTATTTGGGAACTAAAGGAAAGGTCCTAATGGAAGATGGCACAAAGGTTTTTTGACTGTATTTTGGGGGGAGCAGGTGCAAGATTTCAGTCTTGCGTTTGGGGTCATCCATCTCTTTATGACATTTAGTCACACTTGGAGTTTGGATGACTGACGAGTTTTTTTATTCATATTGCTTCAGGAGGACATGTAAAGGCTGAACAGTACAGGTCGTAGCACAGAACCCTGTGGCATGCCATTGACTGACATTCACTTGTCTTGATTCTTTCTTACTAATGGATACAGACTGCTGGCCGTCTGACAAATACGACCGGAACCATTTTAATGCCGTTTCTTGTTGGAATTTAGTGATCAATTGTGTCGAATGCTGCTGCAAGGTCTAGTAAAAATAATACTGAGCTGTTGATATACTGTATTACATTGTAAATCCTGACTGAAAGACCTTAAGTTGGTGATTATTTTGAAGGAAAGAGTGTAAGTGATTGGTAATGACATTCCGTAGGACCTTGGAGAAAAATGGAAAGTTAGATATTAATCTGTAGTTAGCGCAGAGATGTGGATCAAGGCTCGTTTTTTTAAAGGGGTTTGGTTGCAAAGCACTATAGCGACCTATTGATTATTTTCAGAAGAGCTTTATTGTAATATCTTTGAACGAGTGAGTAGGGACGGTATCTAACTCGCATTAATATTAGCATTTCTTAGGGCTTTTTCTAGAATTTTTTATGCTCTCTTTCCAGGCTGAACAATTTTCTTATGAGCATGGGAATTACAAGATAGATTTCTCTTTTATAGTTCCAAGTTTCGTGTTTGTGTGAAATAAATGTCTAACACGGGTCCTTCTCTATAGGAACGGCATTAGAACAGCAACATGTTCAACAATCCTTTTCGCCCATACAAGGTATGTTCCTTATGGAATATATTTCAACCTGAAATCCTTCATATAAACAGTGTTTTTTTTTTGTTTTGCCCCATAGCATGGTGAGGAAGAACCCGAGCTTGGAGACATGATAGAAATCTCTCGTGGGACCTACCAGCATTGGGCCTTGTATGTGGGCAACAATTGTGTTGTTCATTTGACTCGACCCGGTGAGTTCTTCATTAGAAAAGTTATTAGATATTAGTATGAGCTCTGCCTTAATCCTCTTAACCCCCAGAGCATATACGTATAGCCAAACAACCATTCCTATGGACAATTTAGTGTCCGTAGTGTATTTCATTTTGCCCATATTACCAACCGTTATCATGAAGTAGTTAATTGAATTCACATCCATTCACATGTTGTTCAAAGTTACTGTCGCTTTGTCTACTGTAGGGAAGTCTTCGGAGTTAAACACCAACAGATACTTCTGCAGGGATATGGCCGTAGTGTTGATGGATAAGTTGCAGGAGGTGGTGGGAGACAACTACTACAGAGTCAACAACCTGCTGGACCGCAGTTACAAACCCCGCCCAGTTCGCGACATCGTGAAGGAGGCGCTGGCGGAGGTGGGCAAGGTGCTACGCTACTACATCCTCAGTGCAAACTGTGAGCATTTTGTCACCAAACTGCGTTATGGCAGCGCAATGTCCCGCCAGGTGAGTTTTTTTTCTAAAAAAAAAAAAGAATTCCATTATACGCCACCACAATGAAATGATAAATGTCAAATTTCTGTTTTGTTTGCAGGTGCAAAGACTCTTTTTCATGGGTCCTGTGGGCTGGGTGACTGCAGGGATCCTTGCACTCACAGGCGCAAGCACCAGGTGATTTAGGCATTCATCAGCAATACCTTATACCTACTAAACAAAAATGGGAAGGCCATTTGGCCGCAGCCTATCCTGTGTCTGCAGCCACGTAACATCCCATAGTACCGCTGTGGATTGGGAAGGCAAAATAAAGCTCATAAATGAATGCATTGATTTGTTCTTACTGATGACTGATCTTAATGCTTATACTTCCTCCTTCCCCAGCTCCACCCCCAGATCCAATAAGGCGATCCGTCACCGGTAAAGAACCAGTCGCAGTTGCCAGAACGTTCCGAAAAACAACAACTCCCCTTTCTTCTCTACTGTATCAGTATTGGCTGTCCTCAAGTACTTTATTTGGAATTGTATCGATTTGTCTTTTATTATCTTTTATTAAATTCTACCTTTATTCTCAAAGAACTTATCTTGTCTCTTGTCCAGTACTATTATATTACTACCATGCTTGTTGATTTGTTTTTATACTTTTGGTACTCATTTCCTGCTTCTTTAGTTGTTTGCTTCGTGCTTCGTTATATCAGTGATGATGTATTGGAAGTGGGGATGTTCGATATTGGCTTTTTTGCCGAAAACCGTCCAACTCTCAATTTCTGATACTAATATAAGACGATTATGATGACGATATGTGTAACATGACATATCTCCTGTGTTGGAATGAACACATACTGCACAGAATTTTTAAAATAGAAAACAATGGAAGTAATGTTAAGAAGGAGGTAATGGTTCTTTTAGAGTTCGGACACCATGGAAATATTCCAGTTCTTTGTTATGCATGTGGATGGCATCTTTTGGCAATATGTGTGTGTGTTAGTCCAGGGGAGTGTGGGTTTGTCGAAAGGCACAAGCACACAACCGCTTAGCTCCACGCTCTCATAGCGACAACAATGGAAATACACTTAAGTGTATCCATCCTTCTGTTATCCACTTCCTTGATTGTGTCCCATTTAGGACGGAGCCAGCTCTCTTAGTCACGTAAAGACTTTTCCTGTTTATATCCAAGCTGGCCACATCCCAGAACCCAATGGCATGCAACACTTAAACTGCAGAATAACAGGAACTCACTAAAGACTCGCTCAAACCAGCACCTGGATGCTGTTTATATTTTTTAGTTTTAAAATATTTTAAGTTAATTTAGTGATAAAATGTGCATTTTTGCAGTAAATTGTTGGATATGTACAAATAATACAATCAGGACCTTGTTAGGGAGCCGAGCCACAAGAATCGGTCCTTTCTCAAAGAGCCGAACTTCTCATTACCGAGCACATTAGTATTTCAGACACAACAGCACGCATGCGCATGCGTGTCTTACAGTGACAGAATTCAAACCCATTGTATAGAAAACATAGCAACAAAATAGCGTAAAAAACATTTGTTCATTTTGTGATGCGGATTTTGAGTCAAGAAAACCATTTTATTTCATGAATAAAGGTTTTGTCGGTACCGATGACGTACCAATGTGTCAATGTGACGCATGCGCACACCAGTTGTAATGTTGGCACAGTATTCCGGGTAACCTTCGGAGAAAAAGGCAATGGATAATTGTGAAACAAAAAATAGATGAGTGACACGAAGATTAAGTGACGATAATAGACGGTTCTATTCATGACAGGATCAACTCGTCTCAGTGAACAGCGAAGGTTCTCGAGTTAGCTTAGCTTAGCTTGCTAGCCGCTAACAAAGAGACCCGGAAGTCAACACGTCGCTAAGCAGAGACCAAGTGTGGGTGCAAAGTGTTGCGATTGTTTGAAAATGTGTAAAGTCCAAATGCTGAGATTGTTGGTGAATCAGCGGCTAACTGCAGCTGTCGAAGAAATATTCGTAGTGTTGGAAAGAACGATAGCGGAGTACGAGGAGGAACTTTCTCGAACAAAAGAGGAGAACGAGCGACAACGTCAACTCCTGGAGGCTGTTTTCAAGAAGACTGGAGTTGTCTTACACAGAACAGGTTTGTTTCATTTTACTCTTTGTATTTGTTCATTAACGCTAGTCGTGTGTTTTTGGTTGCGGTGTGTTTAAATTATTAGCATTTTATCTGATCCACAGCTAAATTTGCAGTACTACTCCACATGAGGGTATTCCATTGGGTGCTCGTTACAGTTACAGTACATATACATATATATACATATAATATACATATATTAGTTTCATTTATGCTTAATGGCCAAAAATAACATTTCCAACCTTGAACAACTTGTGTGATAAGTAAGAAGCAGGGCTGCACCAATTAAAAGTGAAACAATGCAAACTTATATATATGAGAAATTGAGAAAATGGCTTCCTCTGTGACTGCAGCCCAAATTCCCGCCACTGTCATTAGGAACACGACTTGAATGACATGTAAAATGGTGACACCACTTGTTTACTAGGGCACACAATGAGGCAACTGTACTACTCCATGTGCTCGCTAGCAGTTTCTAGCCAGTCCTGAGATCCTTAGAGACATTGTCAGAACATATGCTGCTTCAGTAGGACGCAGACCTGCACTTTTTAAAATTATTTTGCCTTCTTGTGTCCTGCAGATGCCAGTGAAGAACAACTTCCCCCTGAGCAGCATGAGTGGAACAACAAGGTGGAACAGGAGGAACCACAGCCTCCGCACGTTAAAGAGGAGGTGGAGGATCACTGCATCAGTCAGGAGGGAGAGCGTCTTGAAGATCTGGAGGAATTCTCGGTGATTGTTGTCCCAGTGAAGACTGAAGATGAAAGTGAGGAGAAGAGAGAGGCGGAGCGTCCAAGCAGCAGCTCGACTCAACTCCTGACATCAGAAGCTGAAGGAGGATCAAAAGCACTGAACCTCTTAGCTCCGCTATCAGATAGTGACGACTCGACGTCACACTCTCCCGACACGGATGACGACGATTCTGAAGCTGACATGACACGTCACGCTGACAACACACGCTGGAAATGCTCTCAATGTGACAAAACGTTCGTTAAGAAGGGAAATCTGAAAATACACCTGAGGCTTCACACAGGAGAGAAACCTTTTGCCTGCTTAGTTTGCTGTAAAAGATTCTCTCAAAGGTCACAGTTGAAATCACATGCAAGAATACACACCGGAGAAAAACCTTTTCCTTGCTCTGTGTGCGGTAAAAGATTTTCACACAAAGTTGCTTTAAATAGACACACCAGAATACACACAGGAGAGAAACCCTTTTCCTGCTCAGTTTGTGGCAAAACGTTCATTGAGAAATCAAATTTGAAAGTCCATGCAAGGTCACACACGGGAGAGAAATGTTTCCCTTGCTTGGTCTGCGATAAGAGTTTCTCTCAAAAAAATGACTTAAAAAGACACACAAGATCGCACACTGGAGAGAAACCCTTTCCTTGCCTGGTGTGCGATAAAAGATTCTCTCAAAAACATGATTTAAAAAGACACACAAGAATACACACTGGGGAGAAACCCTTTCCTTGCTCGGTTTGTTCTAAAGTATTCACTGACAGGTCGCATTTGAAAGTGCACATAAGATTACACACTGGAGAGAAACCGTTTTCTTGCTTGGTTTGTGAGGAAAGATTTTATCAAAAAAAATATTTAAAAATACATGCAAGAGTGCACACTGGAGAGAAACCTTTTCCCTGAGCAGTTATTGGAAAAATTTAAAGTACACACGATTCTTGTTAAATGTGTGGTCAACCATTTACAAATACCACAAAAATGACCTGGAAAACTTTATTTAAAGGACGCAGCCAAGATCTAAAGGTGGTGGATGCCATTTCACCTAGCTAGCTCTGGATCTCAGTGCCGCCCCAGGCACTGTTCACAGAATGAGGTGTTCAAGGGAACCGTGTAACTCTTAATGTGAAAGTACAAGTTGCAATAAATACACTCAAAACACTTGAATTCAGCTTGAACTGAATTTAACTTTGAATACAACCAATCATTGCTCACAATGACACGGTTAAAGTGTGATTCAAATGTTCAAGAGACGAGTATATATATGTATATAATGTTTGTGTGTGTATATATGTGTATATATATATATATACACACATATATATATATATATATACACACACACATATATATATATATATATATATATATATATATATATATATATATATATATATATATATATATATATATATATATATATATATATATATATATATATATATATATATATATATATATATATATATATATATATATATATATATATATATATATATATATATATATATATATATATATATATTGATATCGTTCCAACACTCTAAATTTATATTTTGTGACTAAAAAGTGTGATGTTTTGCCTCTCCTGAATTCAGGAAACGCTTTACGTCTTTCAGAAGAGCGACGTAACCGATGACGTAGCAAAACGCATGCGCACACCCGCTGTCAACTTCGGAACTATATTCCGGGTAGCATTCGGAGAAAAACGCAATGAGTAATTGTTTAAAAAAATATATTTCACGAGAACGATAAAGAGATGACGTGGCAGCGAGAGACGGCGTTATTCGTGTTAAGATAAACTCGTCGAAGTTTTGCTAGCTGCTCACAAAGACACCCGGAAAGTTAGCAACACTCGTCTTAGAAGACATCGTGTGGAAATGTGTCAAAGTACAAATACCGAGAGCGTTGGTGAACCAGCGACTAATTGTTGAAGAAATACTTGAAGTTGTGAAAGAAGGATAGCAGAGTACGAGGAGGAACTTTGTAGAACAAAAGACAAAGAGCGACGACATCAACTACTGGACGTTGTTTTCAAGAAGCCTCAAGTTGTGTTACACAGAGCAGGTTAGTTTCATTCTCGGTCTCCGGTTGTTTTAGTTGGCTTTGTCTCCTGAATTGAAAAAGCTTTATTATTTATATTTATTATTGCCGTTGCTCAATTCTCAACTCCGGTCCGTCACTTCAAGGCGTCCGTGTGAAACAATGACACGTCCCTTTCTCTACTTTCCTTCTTCGGTGACTTTGAATATTCTTCACTAACTCTGTAAATTGTTTTATTCTTGACTTGATTGCCGTAATAGTTTAACTTTATTTCCGTAATATTATAATTTTTTAACCCCACTTTGCCAAAAATGCCAACTTTATTTTGTTTTGTTTGTTTCAATTGTCACAGTACGTCTATTCTCCTTATTGTTTCAACTTTACGCTCTTAAATGAATGTTTTTCTTCATCATATAACAACATTATAATATTTTGACTTTACACCCACAATAGTAAATATTTTTCATCTACCTAATTTCCCCAAAATGACTTTATGAACAGATTTTGTATTTTTTCTTTAATATTTGAACTCTAAAAGGGACATCACCTCATTATGTTACAAATTTATTGCAAAATTGCGACTTTCCTCAAGATTTTTACTTTATTCTCATAAATTACAGCTCCCACGGTCGGTAAAGAAGCAGCTGGATGGAGCACATGAAAGAGGAGGATGAGTTTCCACACGTCTTCCACATTAAAGAAGAAGAGGAAGATCACAGCATCAGTCAGGAGGGAGAGCATCTCAAAGGACTGGAGGAGTTTGCGGTGATTGTTGTCCCTGTGAAGAGTGAAGATGAGGAGGAGAGAGAGGCTGAGCCCTCGACAGAAGCCGATGCGGACCACTGTGGGGGATCACAAGCGCACAGCCTCTTCGCTCCGCTATCAGATAGCGACGACATAACATCACACTCTCCTGACACGGATGACGATGACTCTGAAGCCGGCAACGCACGCTTTAAATGCTCTCAATGTGACAAATGTTTTTCTCAAAAGGGAAATCTGAAGAAGCACCTAAGACATCACACTGGAGAGAAACCTTTCACCTGCTCGGTGTGCAGTAAAAGATTCTCGGACCAATCAAATTTGAAAGCACACACGAGAATTCATACCGGAGAGAAACCTTTTCCTTGTACAGTGTGCGGTAAAAGATTTGTCCGACAAGGCGATCTAAAAACCCACGCAAGGACACACACTGGGGAGAAAGCTTTTACTTGCACGGTGTGTGGGGTGAGATTCTCCCATAAAAATAGTTTAAAAAGACACGCGATAAAAATACACCCCGGAGGGAAACTTTTCCCTTGTGTGGTCTGCGGTAAACAATTTTCTCAAAAATGTGGTTTAAAAACACACACAAGAACACACGCTGGGGATAAACGTTTTCCTTGTGTGGTGTGCGGTAAAGGGTTCAATTTTCCGGCTCATTTAAATAGACACAAAATGATCCACACCAAAGAGAAGCCTTTTTCCTGCTCCATTTGTGGGAAAGAATACAATCGTCAAGGTCATTTAAAAAGACACGCCAGAGTGCACACTGGAGAGAAACCTTTCTCCTGCTCAGTTTGCGGTAAAAGCTTCTCTCGGGAAAAGTCTTGGATCAGCCACACAAGAACACACACTTGAGACCTAACACGCAAGCATCCACACTGGGGAGAAAAAGGACTGTTTTATGAACAAAAACTTAATACCAGGATGATATACCATAAATACCACAATCATATATATATATTTGTATGTATCAACAGCTCCAAAGTCTAAATATAGCACACTATTTGCCCAGTAGTCGCACAACATACAGTATGAAACTCTAACCGCGTTTTTACAGTCATGAAGAGTTGCGTTCAAAGACACTAAGTAATTTCCCTCGAATTCAGGTATCTAGTTTATATGTATTTTATGGGATTTCCGAGCGTACACAAATGCATCAAAATACATAAACACACAATGACGTTGTGGTTTTGGGTGAGTCAGTGAACGCACGTGGCGGTCATCTGACTTGGACTCGTGACAATGAGGACGTGTCTTCCCAAGAGGACTACAGACGTGTTTTGTGAGTTGGAATTTCACTGCTGTTTTGTGTTCGGCCTAAAATAAAGTTCTAAAAGAGCGATAGACTCTGTGACTGTGGAGGAATAACACACTATGCGTCCGTAAATCTATTTTTGACAGCCCTGATGAGTAAAATTCTTTGTTTTGAAGCATGCCTCACCTCTAAGTCAATCAGCGTGTTTATCGATTAAAATGTACAGAGTCCAACTGTGTTGTTAGTGTTTTTTATGGCAAAAAAAATCAAACCAGTCGACGTTTATCTGCATTGCCAACATGGCGACCAAACCGGTGCGCGCTGGTGTACTGCACAACGGTGTGCTACAAACAATACGCTGGAAAAAGCGATTTAAATAGCCACACAAGAGTACACATTGGAGAGAAACCCTTTTCCTGCTCAGTTTGTGGGCAAAAATTCATGAAGATATCACATTTAAAAATATACACATTAATACACAATGGTGAGAAACCTTTTTTACATGACGTATATTGAGGATTTTTTTCTGGACGTGGTGTATAGTAAGGCATTTTTTAGCATTTTTTGGACATGATGTATAGTAAGGCATTTTTTAGCATTTTTTGGACATGATGTATAGTAAGGCATTTTTTTGCATTTTTTGGACATGATGTATAGTAAGGCATTTTTTTGCATTTTTTGGACATGATGTATAGTAAGGCATTTTTTGCATTTTTTGGACATGATGTATAGTAAGGCATTTTTTTTGCATTTTTTGGACATGATGTATAGTAAGGCATTTTTTTGCATTTTTTGGACATGATGTATAGTAAGGCATTTTTTTGCATTTTTTGGACATGATGTATGTCAAGTTCCCTTTGGTTTCATACAATCCCCACTTGAAGGGGATGAGCCATCTACCCAGAGATGTAGGAAGCGTATTCACTCAATAAATAAGCGGCTTGTCCTGTTTTGCATCTTTTATTTTCATTTGCAATTTAGGGTGCAGTTTGCCACTTGAAATTAGGTGAAAAACCTTTCAATAATAAAAAAAAAAGAAAGAAAAAGGAACACATTTAAATTCTGTGCAAAGTCACAAATCCCATGCCTCACAAATTACTGCAATAGAGAATAAGCAAATTAAGCTTTAATACAATACCAGGTAAGCATGAATCAGTATGAATTCCACCACTTGCCATATATGTGTTGCTGTTTTTATTTATATATTATATATATATATATATATATATATATATATATATATATATATATATATATATATATATATATTAATGTGTTCTTAAATTATTCCTAATTATAATATATAATAAATAAATAAAATTCAGTTAGCTTCCAAATCACATTTCCAAACCAAAGTGAAATAAACGTACTTAATACATACGCAACACTATAAGCTAACTATTTACACCCGTCACAATTTCAACCACATTAAATCAAGTTAACCACGATACCAGCAAGCGTTTAACTCAACAATCAGTGCACGTGAGCATCAAACAGTGACAAGCCACGCACTAGACGCCGTGGCTAAGCTATCGTTAGCACAGCTTCTTCACATTGACACAGTTTGGCGTCTTACCGGCTGCCTCTCTGGTGTTTGTAGATGCTCTGATTTGTATGGGCGACTTACAACGATAGATAAACAGTCTCTGCCTGGTGCTGCTGCTTGTCTGCTTCACCTGTGCTGGTGTGCGCCACTTATTCCGGTCCGGCCGCGATTGATGTCACGAAGGTTCCTCCTCCCATTTTTGCTGACGTGTCTAAATCTCAAGTTTGACTTAACAATGTATATATAGTAAGGCTTTTATTTTCATTTTTTGGACATGATGTATAGTAAGGCATTTTTTGAACATGATGTATAGTAAGGCATTTATTTTCATTTTTTGGACATGATGTATAGTAAGGCATTTTTTGAACATGATGTATAGTAAGGCATTTTTTTGCATTTTTTGGACATGATGTATAGTAAGGCATTTATTTTCATTTTTTGGACATGATGTATAGTAAGGCATTTTTTGGACATGATGTATAGTAAGGCTTTTATTTTCATTTTTTGGACATGATGTATAGTAAGGCTTTTATTTTCATTTTTTGGACATGATGTATAGTAAGGCATTTTTTTTTGCATTTTTTGGACATGATGTATAATAAGGCATTTCTTTGCATTTTTTGGACATGATGTATAGTAAGGCATTTTTTTCATTTTTTGGACATGATGTATAGTAAGGCATTTTTTGCATTTTTTGGACATGATGTATAGTAAGGCATTTTTTTTGCATTTTTTGGACATGATGTATAGTAAGGCATTTTTTGAACATGATGTATAGTAAGGCATTTTTTTGCATTTTTTGGACGTGATGTATAGTAAGGCATTTTTTG
Organism: Doryrhamphus excisus; assembly: GCF_030265055.1. Taxonomy (NCBI): domain Eukaryota; kingdom Metazoa; phylum Chordata; class Actinopteri; order Syngnathiformes; family Syngnathidae; genus Doryrhamphus; species Doryrhamphus excisus. The sequence continues at coordinate 10,261,746 of NC_080475.1, read as the reverse complement.
AACATCATGTATAGTAAGGCATTTTTTTGCATTTTTTTGGACATGATGTATAGTAAGGCATTTTTTTGCATTTTTTGGACATGATGTATAGTAAGGCTTTTATTTTCATTTTTTGGACATGATGTATAGTAAGGCATTTTTTGCAATTTTTGGACATGATGTATAGTAAAGCATTTTTTTCATTTTTGGACATGATGTATAGTAAGGCATTTTTTTGCATTTTTTGGACATGATGTATAGTAAGGCATTTTTTTGCATTTTTTGGACATGATGTATAGTAAGGCATTTTTTGAACATGATGTATAGTAAGGCATTTTTTTGCATTTTTTTGGACATGATGTATAGTAAGGCTTTTATTTTCATTTTTTGAACATGATGTATAGTAAGGCATTTTTTGCATTTTTTGAACATGATGTATAGTAAGGCATTTTTTGAACATGATGTATAGTAAGGCATTTTTTTGCATTTTTTGGACATGATGTATAGTAAGGCATTTTTTGAACATGATGTATAGTAAGGCATTTTTTTGCATTTTTTGGACATGATGTATAGTAAGGCATTTTTTTGGACATGATGTATAGTAAGGCATTTTTTTGCATTTTTTGGACATGATGTATAGTAAGGCATTTTTTTGGACGTGATGTAATAAGGCACCTTTTTTCACCGCCACCCCCTCCACGGCCTACTTTAACTTTTATGTTGACCTTTTCCAGCGGGACAGATCTCTGAGGCACATTCTTTCCCTAGCACTGTTATTATGGGGGTGGAGTCTTTCGTCGTCGTCTCCTCCTCTTCGGCATCTTCATCATCTCCTCGGTGGCATAATTTCAAGTGGTCCAGGCATCCTCCACGTCAACCTGTCATGTCCCTATTAGCAAGTGCCTCATTGATCGTCAACTGGGAAGGCAACGCCCTGTTTTTTGTAAGTAACCTTGACCGGGATTTGAACCCCAGTTCCCTGCACCATAAACCCGCGGTGCTACCAGTGGAGTTAGCCAGCTGGCGAACACTCGTGATGTTATAACGGAGGTCATGACTACGATAGGTGCTTGACCTGGCAATATAGTAAAATGACCATTGACAATTGCCCTGACCGGGTATTGAACCATGATCCCCTGCACCATGAATCTGCAGTGCTACCAGTTGAGCTAACTAGACACCAAACATCTCAGATGTTATAACGGACGTGATGATTGTGATACATGCTGGCCCATCAGAAATCCTACCACATATTTTGACTTTATTCCCATAATGTTTTCACTTTAAATAACTTTTTCCCTCGCTTAATTTTCCAAAAAAGACTTTATTTAATTTTTTTAAATTTATCAATAATAGTCAGACATTTTTCGTGTTTTGTGTGTGTGTTTTTCTTTTTATCGGAATTATGCAAAAACATGCCTCATTGATCCGTTATGTGCTCCCAATACAATGAAAGATGAAACAAACAAGCAAATATTGCATCATACATTGCATCATTTAGCAACATCAGAGGTCATGATTGTGTTCTTGGAAAATCCAGCTGGGTGCGTCCTTTCAAGAAGTCTTATGTGTTCCAGAGTTTGTACTCTTTGTGAGTCGCTGACCACACTTTGAACGAGATTTTTTTTTTGCCTCAAGTGTGTGTTCTTGTGTGCCCTATCAAATAATGCTTTTGAGAAAAACCTCTACCGCAAATTGCGCAGGAAAAAGGTTTCTCCCCGGTGTGTATTCGTGCGTGTACTTTCACTAGTGACGGCCGAGAAAACCTCTTTCCGCAAGCCGTGCAAGGGAATGGTTTCTCCCCAGTGTGTATCCTTGTGTGTCTCTTTAAATCATCTTTTTTATAGAAACATTTACCGCACACGGTGCAAGTAAAAGGTTTCTCGCCACTGTGGAGTCTGGTGTGCTCTTCCAAATGTGACCGCCGAGAGCACCTCTTACCACACACCGTGCACGAAAAACGCTTCTCCCCGGTGTGTATTCGAGTGTGTTGTTTCAAATTAGTCCGCTTAGAGAATCTTGTGCCGCACACTGTGCAAAGAAAAGGTTTCTCCCTTGTATGTGTGTGTGTTTTAGCGTGTTCTGTCAAAGATATCTTTCGAGAGAACCTTTTCTCACATACTGTGCAAGAAAAATTTTTATTGCCAGTGTGTATTCTTTTGTGTACTGTCAAAGTTGACTTGTGAGTGAAGCTTTTACCGCAAAATGTGCAGGAAAAAGGTTTCTCTCCGGTGTGTATTCTTGTGTGTGCTATTAAAGATATCTTCCGAGAGAAATGTTTACCGCACACTGTGCAAGGAAAAGGTTTCTCTCCACTATGAATTATCGTGTGTGCTTTCAAATTCGATTGGTCAGCGAAGCGTTTACCACAAACTGAGCAGGTGAACGGTTTCTCTCCTGTGTGAAGTCTCGTGTGTTTTCTCAGACTGCTCTTGCTGGCATAGGTTTTGTGACATTGAGAGCATTTCCATTGTGTGTTGTCAGCGTGACGTGTCGCGTCGACTTCAGAGTCGTCATCATCCGTTTCGGGAGACTGTGACGCCGTGTCCTCGGTGTCTGATAGAGGAGCTAAGAGTGCCTCTGGTCCTCCGCGGTGTCCATCAACTTCTGTTGTCGTGTGTTGAGTCGAGCTGTTGCTCCGAGGCTCCGCCTTTCCCTTTTCCTCACTTTCACCTTCATCATCTCCTGACTTCATCACCGAGAACTCCTCCGGTCCTTCAAGACTGATGCTGTGTTCCTCTTCTTCGTCTTTCACACGAGGGGGCTGTGGCTCCTCTTCTTCCTCTTTAATGAGGCGGTACTGTGGCTCCGCCTCTTCCTCTTTAATGTGGGGGGCCTGTGGCTCCTCCTGCTCCATCCTGGAGTTCCACTCCTGTTGCTCAGGTGTTCTACACAGATGTCTGCAGGACATATGAAGACAAAGACATGCTTTTGAGGCATTGTCCTGCACGAGCACATGTTCTGACAACGTATATCATCAGTGTCTCTCACAGCAGTTTGTATTTCTTTGGCTAAGCTAACTATTTCTACTCCTGAACCAACAACGACCATCATGTACTTCATTTACTTCTTTCATTTAAATCGGAGTATGAAAGAACCTTGGAGGCTGGATTCTGGACCTATTTTTCCTTTCGGATTCATACCGGCTGTCCCGTGTGCTGCACTCTGTTCAAAATGGCCGCCGCCTTGCCGTAAACAGCGTTGAAGTCAAGTTATTAAACCTACGTAAATGTTTACATTCTGTTATAACTCGTTGTGACCACTAGATGGCAGTGTTGGCCTGAGTACTCCTCTCCTCTTTTACGTCTGCTTATTAACTAGTTGTTAATATTCCGTATTGCATTTTATTCCTGATACACCCTTTTTTGGGTGAAATAAGCCACATACAATTTAGGGCCAAGCCAAAACAACCGACTCTTTAAAAAGAACCGGAATTTCCGTCACGAACACTGACACGTGCCACGATATCGAGTACACAAACAAATTGGACCTTCACGGAGAAATACTTGTGAGTATTACTCAATGAGTAATACTAATGAACAAATACAAAACTTAAAAACACGTCAGTATGAAATCCAACCAACCTTTTCTCACCAACGCAAACAGACATGGAGGGAACAACAGACTTCCGTATGACTCTAAGGTCCTGCGAAGGACCCCGAGCTGCCCTGCAAGGTGCCTGGCGTAAAAAAGAAACAGGAAATAGAAACGGATAGTTAGAGATGTACTAAAATGTAATCCAAATTTTGACTTTAATTGGACACAAAACACGCGATATTAGACGAGATTGCGAGAAGGATTGCAACCTATTATATGTGACAACCTAAATGGTACTAAATTAACGATTGGATGAGATGTATTGACAGAAGCCCCGCCCAAAGAAATGACGTCAGTGTTTCCCCAGAGGCTCGACTTTATGTATATTTATTAAAAGGTGAAATATACAGTTCTCACGTCTAAAAGAAGAAAAGTGATACATTTGATAAACATTTCATCACAATGTCAGTTAGGAAATCATAAAGAAATTGAACTTAATTATTTCAATTGAGTTTTCAAGTTACTCCCCATTGTGGACTCGTTTGTGTTCAGTCAGTGTTGGACTCTTCGGGACTCGCTGACCACACACCGAAGAAGAAACGTTTTTTTCTTTAATGTGAGTTCTTGTGTGTCCTATCAACGATATCTTCCAAGAGAAACCTTTCCCACACACCTTGCAAGGAAAAGGTTTCTCTCCGGTGTGTATTCTTGTGTGTGTTCTTAGATCACTCTTCTGATGAAAGCTTTTCCCGCACACCGTGCATGGAAACGGTTTCTCCCGAGTGTGTATTTTTGTGTGCGTTTTTAAATCACTTTTTTGATTAAATTTTCTCCCGCATACCATGCAAGGAAAAGGTTTCTCTCCGGTGTGTATTCTCGTGTGTGTTGTTAAATAACTTTTTTGATTGAATCTTTTCCCGCACACCGTGCAAGAAAAAGGTTTCTCTCCAGTGTGTATTGTTGTGTGTTTAGTCAAATTTGAGCGCCGAGAGAATCGTTTCCCACACACCGCGCAAGGAAAGGGTTTCTCCCCAGTGTGTATTTTTGTGTGTTCTTTCAAATGCGACCGCTGAGATAATCTTATACCGCAAACCGTGCAAGGAAAAGCTTTCTCTCCAGTGTGTGTCCTTGTGTGTACCTTCAAATTGGAACGCTGGGAGAATCTCTTACCACACACTTTGCAAGGAAAAGGTTTCTCTCCGGTGTGTATTCTTATGTGTTGCTTCAATTTCGACTTAGATATGAACTCTTTACCGCAAACTGAGCAGATGAAAGGTTTCTCTCCCGTGTGGTGTCTGGTGTGTATTGTCAGCTTCCTTTTGCTGCCAAAGGTTTTGTCACATTGAGAGCATTTCCAGCGCGTGTTGCCGTGGTGACGTGTCATATCAGCTTCAGAGTCGTCATCGTCCGTGTCGGAAGAATGTGACGTTGTGTCGTCGTTATCTGATAGCGGAGCTAGGAGGTTGTGTGCTTGTGATCCTCCATAGTGGTCTCCGTCAGCTTCTGTTGGGTGTTGGGTTGAGGTCCTACTCGGAGGCTCCGCCTGTCTCTTCTCCTCATTTTCACCTTCATCATCTTCAGTCTTCACAGTGACAACAATCACTGGGAACTCCACCTCCTCCTCATGTTCTTCTTTGATGTGGAGGGGATGTGGGTCCCCGTCTTCCTCTTTAATGTGGACGCACTGTGGCTCCTCCTGCTTCATCCCGGAGTCCCACTGCTGCCGTTCAGGGGGAAGATCTTCACTGATGTCTGCAGGACACATGAAGGACAAAGACATACTTCAGAAAAGTCATGTGATGCATTGTCCTGCATTAGCATATGTTCTAACAATGTCTCATTAGTGTTCCTCACAGCAGTCAGGATACCTCAAACTGACCTCCAGCAGGCCTTTAAAGATGTTTATTCTTCTGAAAAGCTATCTCATGGTTATCAGTAACAACATTCATCTTACCCGAGGATGGTCCCGGATCTCGTCAGCCAATCGCGTTAGTGAACAAATGGAGATCTTGTAAAGAGTAACAATGAAACTAACCTGCTCTGTGTAACACAACTTCCGGCGTCTTGAAAACAGCGTCCAGTCGTTCTTGTCTATTGTCCGAGAAATTCCCTCCCCGTGTTCAGTATTCGTTCGTTCACTACTATTTCAACATCCTCATTCAGGAGGCTGATTTACACACTTTGATACAATCACAACACTTGCCAACTCCGCGTCGCTTTTGTAGCAGCTAGCAAACTTAGCTAGCTCACTGCTTGCGATGGAAATTCCGTCTCTTTTTAGAGAGCCGGTTCCTTTGGCTCGGTTCACTAAAAAGAGACGGCTCTTTCGGCTCCTCTTATATGTTATTACCAATTATGTATAGGTTTGGATTTAATAATAAAACGTTTAATATTAAAAAAAAATGCATTTTGTGTTCAGTTGTGTTGTCCTGGTCCTATGAAGGACTCCGAGCTGCCCAGCAAGCTGCCTGACATAAAATAAACACAAAGACCGCCCTGAATAGTGCCTGCGCAAAATATAAATGGATAATTAGGGACTTTACCACCTGTAGTCTACGACTTTCAACATTCACGATTTTGACTTCATATGGAAACAAAAAACTCGCTATATTAGCCACAAGTGTTTATTTAAATTAGACGGAGCATTGCAAGCTAGCAAATGTGACAGCAGAAAAAGTGTGAAAAAATGTTGTAAACTAAAAAAATAAACAATGACACCCATCTACTGTCAGGAGAATTCTGTCCAGAAGTGGTCTTTGTGGATGAGTTGTAGCTAGAAACAAGACCCAAAGACTCAACTATGCAAGAACACGCAGTTTGTTGGCTGAAGGCCTGGGTGGCGGCACATTAATGAACCGTGGAGCATGGTGGGGGCTCCCTGCCAGTTTGGGGCCCTGAAGATTTGGTCAGGGCTAATGGCGTCCTCACTGCTGAGAAATATCATCGTGCAGTACCATCTGAAGTGCGTATGATTGGTCAAACATTTATTTGGACAAGGACAATGACCCCATTAGGAACTATCTTCAGCGTAAATAACAGGAAGTCCTGGAAGTAGCGACTTGGTCTTCACAGATCCCTGATCTCAACATCGAGTGTGTCTATGATTGCATGAAGAAACACAAGGTTTAAGGAGGCTACATCTATAGAAGTTTTGATTAGTCCTCCATAGTGATACTTTTTTTTTTTTTACTTGACGGACGGCGTCCTTTCAAAATGTTCACAAGTTCTTGCGTGCACCGTCAAAGATATCTTCTGAGAGAAACTTTTACCACAAACTGCACAGGAAAAACGTTTCTCTCCGGTGTGTACTCTTGCGTGTCTTTCTAAATCACATTTTTGAAGGAATCTTTTCCCACACGCCGTGCAAGGAAAAGGTTTCTCTCCGGTGTGTATTTTTGTGTGCTTTTTTAAATAAGATATCTGAGAGAATCTTTTACAGCACACCGTACAAGGAAACGGTTTCTCTGCAGCGTGTGTTTTTGTGTGGTTTTTCAAATGTGACGGCTGAGAGAATCTTTTACCGCACAGCATGCAAGGAAAAGGTTTCTCTCCGGTGTGTATTCTTGTGTGTGTTTTTAAACCACCGTTTTCCGAAAATGTTTTCCCGCACACTGTGCAAGGAAAAGGTTTCTTTCCAGTGTGCCGTCTTGTGTGTTTTTTTAAATAATGTGCTCGTGAGAATCTTTTATCACACACAGCGCAAAGAAACGGTTTCTCTCCTGTGTGTATACTTGTGTGTTGTTTCAGATTTGACCGCACGGAGAATCTTGCGCCGCAAACTGAGCAGGTGAAATGTTTCTCTCCTGCGTCTCTCATGTGCTTTGAAAGATTTCTCTTGTGAGCAAAGGTTTTGTCACATTGACAGCATTTCCAGCGCGCGTTGTCGGCGTGACGCGTCATATCAGCTTCAGAGTCGCCATCATCGGTGTCGGGAGAGTGTGACGTTGTGTCGTCGTGATCCGATAGTGGAGCCAAGTGGTCTCCACGGTGGTCTCCATCAGCTTCTGTTGTCGTGTGTTGATTTGGGCTGCTGCTTAGAAGCTCCGCCTCTCGCTTCTCCTCACCTTGATCTTCGTCGTCGTCGTTGTCATCTTCACTCTTCACAGCAACCTCAATCACCTCCTCTTCCTCTTTAATGCAAGGGTGCCGTGGCTCCTGCGCTTCCTGTTTAATGTGGGCGTGCTGTAGCTCCTCTGCTTCCTCTTTAAGATCAGGAGGCTGTGGTTCCTTCTGTTCCATCATGGAGTTCCACTCCTGCTGCTCAGGGGGAAGATGTTCTTCACGGATGTCTGCAGGATACAAGAGGACAAAGACCAACTTTAGAACTTTTAGTTGAGTTTATTTCAACCATGCATTCAAGTTGAAGTATGTCACATTTTGTACTTATCTTATATACATTTATAAAACACATTTTCTATGTGTTTTAGCCTCCCATCCACACGCAAACTGAGTTTATGTCCTTAAAAATGTAACTTTTGAAAGCAAGCAGTTTATGCACAAACAGGTGCTCAAAATTCTATTAAAATATTGCTGTTTTTTAATCTAAATTTCCCTTTTCAATAAAGATATCTCAAAATAACACATATTAGAGCAGTACCTGACCGGCATTACAACTATAATGTATTCCCTTTACGCGTATGGATCTATTTTTCCTTGCGGAGTAATAGCACTGACGCACTGTGTTCAAAATGGCCGCCGCCTTGCATTGCGGTAGTCAAACCAAAAGGCGTCTCTTTTCCCCCCAAATTTATAAGTGGTTAAAGATAAAACAGCTGCATTTCGGGACAGAGAAATGCTTCTAAACATGCGAACGTAAGAATGAAACTAACCTCCGTGTAACACAAGCGTCCCTTAGTTGACGTTGTCGCTCGTTTTCCGCTCTCGTCCGTTACTCCCTGGACCACAAGGAGTGCTTCGGTTATATCCGTACACTCGCTCGACATTAAAACAGATACAATCATCACATCGTCTCTCTTCGGGAGGAAGTGTCACAATCAAAACGTCCCCCTGCAACTTGTGCTAACTCGAAACATTTCCGTTAGAATCCCGGGCGGGCACACAAGGCGCAAGTCCTCGTTCTGCAAGTTCTCTATTTCATCTCCAAATGTTTCCTCCTCCTCGAAAACTATTCGCACATCGCTCAAATATTTGCTATAATCACTGTGAACATCCATTGTCTTGTACGCCGTTATGTTGACTTACCTGATTGCTTGCACTCAGACTACGTCACTTCCGGAAATGAGTGAACTTTTAACCCTAATTTAACATTTAAGGAAATTGAAAAAATGATATGGAATGAAAATGTGTTTATGAATAGTGTTAATGAACAGAAATATATACACGAGTCATGTTTATAAGCTTCTATGAAGGACCCCTAGCTGCCCAGCAAGGTGCCTGATGTAAAAGGCACACGAAACTGAATTAGTTGAAATTGGGGCTGGGCGATATGTCAACATTTGTTTTAAGCACGATATCAAAAACAAGCATATCGTTCATATTAATAGAATATACAATTGTCGATCTAAAAGAAGACAAGTTATATATTTGATATATTAAACAAACTGCAAACATTTCATCCTAATGTCAGTTAGCACAACTTGAGTATTTTAAAAGTGCTGTTATTCCCACATTAGAGAAGTATAATTTCATAAACATAACAATGCTGCTTTTGAGCATAATGACAATACTTTTAATAGTAAAGAGCAGTTTATGCACATACAGGTGCTCAAAATTCAGTTCCATATTTATTCAAAATATTGATGTTTTTAAAACTATTCCACGTCTTACATTTTTTCAAATTCAAAATTATTTAATCGATTGACTCCTTCCAATGACACAAATGATTTTTTTTAACATGTAAAGCACTTTGTGCTACATTCTAAAATAGAGTTTGATTGATTGATTGATTGATTGACACTGTATTGTTTAAAAGTGGAAATATTGCCGATGATCATATATTATCTTTACATTTAAATCAGGGTATGAAAGAACCCTGGACACCGGATCCTCAAAATAGGGACCTATTTTTCCTGACTGTGTCTGATGTTTTCATTTTATGTATTTATTGTAAATGTACTATATTTTACGACAAAGTAATCTTGAAGTGGAGTATTTGGCGGCTATATAAACACAGAAGAGACTTGAAAATTATCTCTCTCATCCCGCGACTTTCGATACCGTAACGGATGGGTATGTGGAGCACAAAATGGACCTTGAACGAGAAAGGCTTTTTATGAGTAATGTCAACGAACAACTCAACGAGTAAGAATGAAACTAACCTTCATGAAAACAGCGTCCATTTCCTGACGTGCTCCTCTTTTGTTTGAGAAAGTTGTCTCCCACTCTGGTCCGGTACTTCCTGAACCACAATGGAATGAACGCTTAGATTTGTACACTCGCTCAACATTAGAAAAAATACAATCCTCACCCTCGTGTCTTTTCAGGTAAGAGTGTCACACATAAAAGGTTCCCCTGATTGGTAACGTTTCCATGACGATCCCGGGAACACACGTCTGTCAGGTGTGCTCATGCTTTTTCAGCATGCAAGTTACAAGTCGACATTACTATGAAACACATAACATATATACTATACTAAGTACTACAGTGTAGTACTTCACATTCACAGTTTGAAAGTTTAGCGTCAGGACAGCGTGACGTTACGTCGTCACTATCTGATGGTTGTGTGCTTGGTCTCCATCGAGTAGAACTGCTGCTGGAATGCTCCGCCACTCTCTCGTCTCCTCACTCCAACCTTAATTATCTTCACTCTTCACGCTGATGACAATCACCGGGAACTCCTCCAGTCCTTCAAGATGCTCTCCTTCCTGACTGATGCTGTGATGCGCCTCTTCCTCTTTGATGTAGAGCGGCTGTGGTGCTCCCTTTTCGTCTTTAATGACGAGGAGTTGTGGATCCACATCCTTTTTAATGTCCTCCATCATGGAGTTCCTCGACTGCTGCTGAGGGGGAAGATGTTCTTCACCACAAGAAGACAGAGACATACGTTAGACAACTTTTTCTGTAGTTCATTTGAAACATGTATACAAGTCTACACTGGTGAACTACTTAGATATTCCCAAATTCCCTCCACATTTGATAGCCAATCTAAACCCTGGGAGACTCGGACAATTGGCTCTGGCTGTGGATGCTACATTGTCGTTTATACATTTTTTTAAATGCAGAATTTCTTCGAGAATGACAGCTGTACCTTTATAGGGACATCTTCGCCGATACTGAGTCGAAACAGTCCTTGAGGGTGGCCGACTTTCTGCTGCAACCTGGGTTGCCATGTCCCAGTGTGCATCTTCAGGCTGTTTTGAGTAAACAGATGAACAACATTGACTGTGATGATCAACACTTACATAATAAGCAGTTCATTCATTCATTCATTCATTTACTTCCATAATCCCAGCTGTCTTTGGGCGAGAGGCGGGGTACACCCTGGACTAGACTAGACAAACAACCATTCACACTCACATTCATAGCAATTCATACAATTTGGAGTCGCTAATTAACCTAGCATGTTTTTGGAATGTGGGAGGAAACCGGAGTACCCAGAGAAAACCCACGCATGCACGGGGAGAACATGAAAACTCCACACAGAGATGGCCGAGGGTGGAATTGAACCCTAGTCTCCTAGCTGTGAGGTCTGCTCGCTAACCACTTGACTGCCGTTCCTTGAGCATAAATAATAATACACAGGAGACATATATGCAGACTGTGATTGAAGGGGACCTGAAGGGGCTCATTGAGTTGTGGACTCCTATGGAGAAAGCTTTCTAGATCTTCCAGAATCTTCACCTATTCCATGAGAAACATGATAATACAACATTACAACTACATTTATAGGTCAGAAAAGTGCAAAAATAATAATAATAGGCCCCCTTTAGATAAAACTGATGACTGGTAAGCATGTATGCTAGCACTAAAATATGACATAAGACAAAAACACTTACTGTCAGCTTGGCACGCTTGTCCACTGTGGAACGTCTCCTGGGTTTTTTCGTACTGCCGTCTACGTCGGTCCCGGCGTTTTGACTCGCACCCGGTCTGGGTGGAGGAAAAATAGTCGGGACAGCTGACGGTAGAAGAACCCTCCGCCAATACACACCCAGTCCTAAACTTTCCTTCAACTGAGGACTAGCATCAAAACAAGTGTCCTCGAAGTGTGCCGAGCACAATACCGACGAGTTGGACGGCATCCATTTTGCTCGGGTTCGCTGCACTTGCCTGGTCCATTTGCTGCGGCGAATTGGGTCTTTAGGAAAGGTGAACAAGCTAACTCCGTCTGCTCGAGTGTTCGAACAAAAGCCCGCCACGCAACGCTCGGGCATAATAGCGACAAATATTTATAACAACAGAAATTCAACAAAAAAAAGTGTCACCACGATATGAAAACACTGGAAACTGACTGCGACGTCACTTCCGTATTCTGCAAAAGACCCCTTTCCATCAACAAATACCCGGATGATTATGTGATCCTACGAAAGGCCCTTAGCTGCCCAGTAACGTGCCTGTGCCCGTATGCACAAAGCTTCTCAGAAAGCTCCTAACTTTAAAAAAAATCATTGCGAGGATTTTTTTTTAAGAAAGTAGAAATAAAAAAATACAATTTCTAATAAAAAAAAAATAATGGTAATGGTTTTATTTCATTTGAACATGCATCGCATAATCAGTTCACAGTTGTACATGTCCAAAAGGAGTAGGAAGAACTCCTACCCCTCCATCTGGTACTTTTACAATCAGTAACTGTTACATTTGTTCACTTCCTGCTTTCTTAATATAGTTTAAATAACTACAAATAAAATCTTTGCAAAGAATTTGTTAAAGAATGATAAAGGAACTTTCTGAGAGCAACTCTGAGGGTCAGAAATTGTAATTTCAGTGAGGAGGTGTGGTATAAATAGGTGGAAACACCCCCCCAAAAATGATCCTGGATCCTTGTAATGAAATGACTACATCCTGTAGCCATTCCATTACATACATGGATGCAGTAATGGGTTCTGTTATTGTGGTTTAACATACGTGATCTGTCAACGTAGAGTTGTTGAGATACCATTATTACCATTATACCATTAAGTAGTGATTCTAGTTAGTGTCATTTTAGAAACTACTTGCCAGTCTTCCCAAAGACCCCCCAGCAGTACAGTGTGTCGTGTTACAAGGTTGCTAAATTTGACATAATTAGAGCAGCCACCAGTCCAATCTAGAGCTGATATTGACAGGCCTCCATCTGGGCTGCCTGATGACCGAGAAGTCAATAAGTGGAACTGCACCCGCCAACAGAAAATATGGAGCCCAGTATCAGTGGAGAGACTTCATCACTTTAATCACAAATAACTCCATTAAGTGTTATTATTTCATATGTACAATTATACCTCAAGAACCTCCTATAACAACAGTAATACCATCAATATGAAGGTGATGGGACATTTTTTTCTCTAGTGTTCGTTTATGTGTTTTGTTAAATATACCTTCCGTGAGAAACTTTTGTCACAAAGTGAGCAGGAAAAAGGTTTCTCTCCAGTGTGTCTTCTCATGTGTCTTATTAAAGTTATGTTCTGTGAGAAACTTTGACCGCACACCGAGCAAGAAAAAGGTTTCTCTCCGGTGTGTCGTCTTGTGTGTATTTTTAAGTCGACTTTTCGATGAAATCCTCTCCCACACACCGTGCAAGGAAAGGGTTTCTCTCCGGTGTGTATTGCCGAGTGTTCTTTCAAATGTGACTGATAAGAGAATCTTTTCCCGCACACCGTGCAAGGAAAAGGTTTCTCTCCAGTGTGTGTTCTTGTGTGTCTTTTTAAAGATACGTTCATCGTGAAACTTTTACTGCACAGAGCGCAGGAAAAGGGTTTCTCTCCAGTGTGTGTTCTTGTGTGTATTTCTAAAGCACTTTTTCGATTAAATCCTCTCCCACACACGGTGCAAGGAAAAGGTTCCTCTCCGGTGTGTAGTCTCGAGTGTCTTATTAAAGTTATGTTCTGTGCGAAACCTTTACCACACACGGCGCAGGAAAAAGGTTTCTGTCCGGTGTGTGTTCTTGTGTGTATATCTAAGTCGCTTTTTCGTTTAAATGTTTTCCCACACAACGTGCAAGGGAAAGGTTTCTCTCCAGTGTGTATTCTTGTGTGTTCGTTGAAATGCAAGCGATGAGAGAAGCTTTTCCCACACAACAAGCAGAGAAAAGGTTTCTCTCCAGTGTGGGTTCTGCTGTGTATTTCTAAATCCCTTTTTCGTTTAAATCCTTTCCCACACAAGGTGCAAGGAAAAGGTCTCTCGACACTGTGTATTACTGCGTGAGAGTTCAAATCCGTCCGCCGAGAGAACCTTTTATTACACACCGTGCAAGGAAAAGGTTTCTCTACGGTGTGTATTTTGGTGTGTTCCATCAAATGTGACTGCTCCGGACTGATGCTGTGATCCTCCTCTTCCTCCTTAATGGCGGGGGGCTGTGACACCCCCTCTTCCTCTTTAATGACAAAGGGTTGTGACACCCCCTCTTCCACTTTAATGACGAGGGGTTGTGACACCCCTTCTTCCTCTTTAATAACAAGCGGTTGTGGATCCACAGCTTCCTCTTCCTTTTTAATGTGTTCCATCCTGGAGTTCCTCAGCTGCTGCTCAGGGGGAAGATGTTCTTCACTGACGTCTGCAGGACAGGACAAAGACATATTTTAGAGAAGTTCAACCGTTTAATTAAATGAAAAAATACTTACATTTTTACTACAATACATTACTGGACAATTTTGCCTCACGACTATTAAAGCCATAAAGTATGTTGCTTAATGGTCTTATAAATGCCACTGTGTTGTGATGAGTACTTATTAACACATTGTGCATTGCTACACATGTAAACACCGGTTTAACACTTACACAAGTTGCGAAGCCGTAGCAGTCTCCACTTGTTGACAAAGGCGTTCTTGTTGTGACGTCCCTTGCGAGTTCTGCAAAAGCCTCCAGAAGGAGATTGTCTTAGTCACAACTTTGCAAAAGTCAAATATCCAGAATTACCTTGAAAATTCATCGGAAATGACAAAAAGTATATTACACGTGATATTGTCTTATCTCTTTATCGTCTTTCCGCCATCTTGTCTGTTAGTGGCATTCTTCGGCGCCGACTCCTAACATTTGGCCGCCTTAGAGCTCTCTTTAGGTCTAAGCCGCTTTGTAGCACGTAAACAATGCAAAGAAACATCTTAGAATCTAAGGAATTCTGATATTTTTCTTAGAATGACGTCACTAAGTGCTACTTTTAAGGATACTTTGGTAATACCGGTGACAATAAAACTTTAGTTAATGCAGGACAAAGGATGTGGCCGGGCCCCAAGCCCCAATTCCTTTGTTTGCCTCAGGCCCACCATGGACTAAATACGCCCCTGCATGTAACAATGTACGAATTAAACAATACAACAACAGCAAAAAAAAAGACAAATATGAGTTAACGTAAACACACGAGAATTTAAATCTATCTTGTCACGCTAGCTTCCATCCAAAACACGTGCCGTTGATCTCCATTCCACGGATAGTGGATTACATAAAAAATAAAAAAATGAATCATCAAGGAGAAAACCTTTCCATGGTTAGTGCTAACCAACTCATGTAAAGCTTGAACACCAGAGAGTAAGAATGAAACCTAACCAACCTTTTATCACCATTAGCAGACCAACACAGGCGAACTGGTTAGCAACAAAACCCCGGATGGCTCTGTGGTCCTACGAAGGACCCCGAGCTGCCCTGTAATGTGCCTGTGCCTGCATGCGCATGAATGGACAGTCAAACCAACCGATCACTTAGAAACTGGACTGTATTAAGAAATGTATGATCGTTACCTTCAATTTATACCATAAAATTCAGCAATATTTAAGTAATTGCGAATGAACCTCTAATGTTTGAACGAATCTCATTCACTTAGAAATTTAAATTGACATTAAAGCACAGAAGAGCGGGAGTTTGAATAAAGCTTTATTTCTTTGTTCGACATGAACTCACACCAGGGCCGGTTCTAGCCTTGCACATATTGGGGGGCAGTCAGAAATGTTAAAGGGGCTTTATGCATATGAGGGTTGGGGGATACTTTTTGGGTTAGCTTAGTTTAGCATGCAAGTGTGGTTGCGTACATCTTCACCGATTTAATGTAAGATGCGTTTTACAATACCAACATGGAGGTTCTGACAACACAGACAGGACACACCATCGGCTTTTACCGGTTGTATATCATGATACATCCCCGGGAAGGCAAACCCTGATTCTAAACCCGAGTACAGGCAAGGCTTTGGGAGTTAACCTTGAGGACACATCTGGATTGGAGTTCTAAAGGCGGTTGGATTGTCGTAATCGCCATCTCTCCGGCACATCCTGGACCACATACGGCAGCCAGGAGAACCGTCTAGAAAGCATCCACCTTCGTTGCCTACCAAGCATCCGGGGCACCACATGGCGGGATTAGGTCCCCAATCACTTTCACTTAGCATACGGAGAATATTACATTACATTGTACTTTATTTAACCCACACATTTCATTGTTACAGGAGCAGAAAGATAAAAGCAGTAAATAGCCAATACTTACACAGAGTGGATAAACAATGTACTATATACATATTAACCTAATGTATGTTTCTTGTATAAACAATAAACATATAGTGAGATAATACTCACTCTCTTACCATTAGGCTTACCATGATACAAACTTGTTTGTCCGAAATCCAACTGGATGCATCCTTTCAAAAAGTTACTCCCCGCTGTGTTTTCTTACGATGTGTTTAGTCAAGCTTGGATTATTTGTGAATTGCTGACCGCACATTAAACAAGAAACATTTTTTTCTCTCGTGTGTATTCTTGTGTGTCTCGTTAAAGACATCTTCCGAGGGAAATGTTTCCCACACAGCGTGCAGGTAAAAGGTTTCTCTCCGGTGTGCATTATGGAGTGTAATTTCAAATGACTTTTTCGACTAAATCCTCTCCCGCACACCGTGCAGGAAAAAGGTTTCTCTCCGGTGTGTGTTCTTGTGTGTTTGATTAAAGATAATTTCCGGGAGAAACTTTTACCACACACCGTGCAGGGAAAAGGTTTCTCTCCGGTGTGCATCATGGAGTGTAATTTTAAGTCACTTTTTCGACTAAAGCCTTTCCCGCACACAGTGCAGGGAAAGGGTTTCTCTCCAGTGTGCGTTCTTGTGTGTCTTATTAAATATATGTTCCTAGAGAAACTTTTCCCACACACCGTGCAGGGAAAAGGTTTCTCTCCACTGTGTGTCGTTGAGTGTATTTTTAGATCATTTTTCCGATTGAATCTTTTCCCACACACTGTGCAAGGAAAAGGTTTCTCTCCTGTGTGTATTATTGCGTGTTCTTTCAAATGGATCCGCTGAGAAAATGTTTTCCAACACACCGTGCAAGGAAAAGGTTTCTCTCCAGTGTGCATTCTTGTGTGTTCCTTCAAATGCGACTGATGAGAGAATCTTTTCCCGCACTCTGTGCAAGGAAACGGTTTCTCTCCAGTGTGCACTCGTGTGTGTATTTTTAAATCACCTTTTCGATTAAATCTCTTCCCACACACTGTGCAAGGAAAAGGTTTCTCTCCAGTATGTATTATGGTGTGTTCTTTCAAATGTACTCGCTGAGAGAATCTTTTACCGCAAAACAAGCAAGGAAAAGGTTTCTCTCCAGTGTGTATTTTTGTATGCGTGTTCAAATTGGTCCGCCGAGAGAACCTTTTACCACACAGCGTGCAAGGAAAAGGTTTCTCTACTGTGTGTTCTATCAAATGTGACGGCTCCTGACTGATGCTGTGATCCTCCTCTTCCTCTTTGATGTAGGGGGGCTCTGGCTCGTCCTCGTCCTCGCCTGCTATGATGCACTGGTGCTGTGGCTCTTCCTGCTTAATGTGGGGGGAGTGTGGCTCCCCCTCTTCCTCTTTAATGTAGGGGGGCTGTGGCACGTCTTCGTCCTCTATGATGCGGTGGTGCTGCGGCTCTTCCTGCTTAATGTGGGGGGACTGTGGCTCTCCCTCTTCCTCTTTAATGTAGGGGGGCTGTGGCACGTCTTCATCCTCTATAATGCAGAGGTGCAGTGTCTCTTCCTGTTTAATGTCGAGGGGCTGTGGCCACTCTTCGTCCTCCTTAATATTGTGATATTGTGGCTCTTCCTGTTTAATGTGGGGGTGCTGTAACACCTCTTCCTCTTTAATGGTGAGGGGTTGTGGATCCACATCTTCCTCTTCCTTTTTAATGTGTTCCATCCTGGAGTGCTGCTCAGGGGGAAGATGCTCTTCACTGACGTCTGCAGGACAAGACAAAAGGCGTGTTTTAGAGAAGTTCAACTTTTTTATTCAATGCAAAAATCCTTACATTAATTCATACATTAATTCAAGTTTTCTAACGGCAAGAATAAACACACCTTCTGTCTTTTTAACACAGACCCGCGCGTCGTTAGCATCGTTAGTGAAGTTGGTGATTCATGCAAACATGTGATGATGGCAAATAGGGAAATAATCTTTTTCTCAAAAGACTTCCTGATGACTTCAAGGAATAAGACAAAAAGCGGTCACTGTGTGTGACTGGCCAATCACAGAGCGTGAAGAGTGAATACATAATGAGCATTTTCTTTAAGCATGAATACGGATAATGGCGAAATGTACTCGTTTCATGCTCATATTCGGTAAAAATGCATTACTTATTTAAAACAATCTCCCTAGATTTATCTCAATCAAGAAATGGAGGACAACTTTCTCATATACGCACTTAATCATTTTCCAAAATGTACCTTTAGAGGGACGTCTTCGCCGATTCCGAATCGTAACAGTCCTTGAGGGTGGCAGCAGCCCTCTGCGTGTCTTCCAGCTGTTATGAGGTGAACATTCACCATTCACCGCCACTCTGTTGTGATGACTAGTTATTAATACATTGTGCATTGCTACACACGTTATACGTCCCTGTTTCCAACACTTACACAGGTTGCGAAGCCTTTGGCTGACAAACAGGGGTTCTGGTGTGACGTCACTTCCGCATTCTGTAAAAGACTGGGGGAGACTGTTTATAGCGACAACAAAAAATCATTGGAAAATGACAAAAAAGTATATTACACATGATATTGTCTTCTTATCTGTTTATCGTCTTTCCGCCATCTTGTCTGTTAGTGCCATTCTTCGGCGCCGACTCTAACATTTGGCCGCCTTAGAGCTCTCTTTAGGCCGAAGCCGCTTTGTAGCACGTAAACAATGCAAAGAAACATCTTAGAATCTAAGGAATTATAAGATTTTTCTTAGAATGACGCCACTAAGTGC
This sequence comes from Doryrhamphus excisus, assembly GCF_030265055.1. Taxonomy (NCBI): domain Eukaryota; kingdom Metazoa; phylum Chordata; class Actinopteri; order Syngnathiformes; family Syngnathidae; genus Doryrhamphus; species Doryrhamphus excisus. The sequence goes on along the minus strand of NC_080475.1, from coordinate 10,242,950 downwards.
TAATTTTAGTCTTTTTAGGATGCTCTGGGAATACCGGCCCTTGTGTTGAGGTGAAAATAAACTTTAGTTAGTGCAGGACAAAGGATGTGGCCGGGCCCCAAGCCCCAATTCCTTTGTTTGCCTCAGGCCCACCATGGACTAAATACGCCCCTGCATGTAACAATGTACGAATTAAACAATACAACAACAGCAAAAAAAAAAGACAAATATGAGTTAACGTAAACACACGAGAATTGAAATCTAGCTTGTCATGCTAGCTTCCATCCAAAACCGACACGTGCCGTTGATCTCCATACGACGGATATTGGATTACATAAAAAAAGTATTTCATGATTTCCATGGTTAGTGCTAACCAACTCATGTAAAGCTTGAACACCAGAGAGTAAGAATGAAACCTAACCAACCTTTTATCACCATTAGCAGACCAACACAGGCGAACTGGTTAGCAACAAAACCCCGGATGGCTCTGTGATCCTACGAAGGACCCCGAGCTGCCCTGTAATGTGCCTGTGCCTGTATGCAGAATGCTCCCAACTTAGCCTAATAATTCTAAGCCTAATAATCTTATCTTGAAGAGTGATTACTGAATTTTCTGATTAGGACTCTGATTAGAATTTGTATCTTTGTAAGGAGGTGTAGTTGCCCCGTTGCTCGTCTTCTAAGAGCTGTCATTGGTTGATAAAAAAAATCCTTCTTTATTCATTAATTCATTCATTTTCCACCGCTTTTTCCTCACAAGGGTGTTGGGCGGGGGAGGGGGGTGCTGGAGCCTATCCCAGCTGTCTTTGGGCGAGAGGGTGGCCAGCCAATCACAGGGCACATATAGACAAACAACCATTCACACTCACATTCATACCTATGGACAATTTGGAGTCGACAATTAACCTAGCATGTTTTTGGAATGTGGGAGGGCGGGGAGAACATGCACACTCCACACAAAAATGGCAGAGTGTGGAATTGAACCCTTGTCTCCTAGCTGTGAGGTCTGCGTGCTAACCACTTGACCACCCAATCCATCTTTATTTATTCTTCTAATTCATTCTATTTTGTACTTTCATACTGTCTTGCATTCTACTCTATGTAAAATGACAATAAAGGGCATTCTGATTCAGATTCTGATGTTTGATGCCGTTTCAAGCGGAAAAAAAGAGACCACAAGGTGGCCGATGCCACCACTTCCATAAGAACCCGACCTGCATCCCTCCAATGGAAATAGATGCTGCACAGCAACCAGGAAGTGAAAAGGCATCTCACCATGCTGCACGAAGGAGGTTTCATTTTGAAGGGAAATTTGAATTCATGCACACGCCCGCAAACGCGTCCACGCGCAATGCAGTTGCAGTAATACTACAGTAACTCTATTAGGCAAGATTTCAAATCCAAACAAAAGCACACACACTAAAATACATTTTTTGACAAGGTGGCCATTCTATAATCAGTGCACATAGAAGATGAGACACATTTTTGATGCTGATAGGTTTCTTTACTTTGAAGAGAGATCATCTTTTAAGTTCCAAATCAACAAGAGTGTTAAAGAAGAAGATAAAAATGACAACAATACGTTTTGATATTGTTTAGTATGGCATTGTGATTAGTGAAAAACGTTATTCAAGTTGATTAGATGATGAGAGTGATGTCTACTTCTTGTAACAGCTCGACTCTCTGAGGCAAACGAATGGAAGCTCTAAACCGCACGACTGAGCACTCCAAAAAGCTGGAAAAGAAAGAAAAAGTTATCAAGAGCAGTTCCAATCTTAGGACATGAGGTTGTACGGCATCAACAGTGACTTTTCCCTTACTTGGTCCTGTGAGTAGAGTTCTGGTCAGTTTTTGTTGCTGAAGAAAGTTCTGGCTAGTTGTCTTAAACAGTAAACATTTGCATCACATGACCGTCAGACCTCACAATCGCTCTCCCTTTGTAACACTGCCTGCCCCTGCCTGCTTGGTCGCAAAATAACACCTAACCAACAAGCCAGAACGACTTTCTTCAGCACCACAAACTGACCAGAACGCAGGACAAAGTCCCCAGCAACGCTGCCGATGGTGATGCCATACAACTTCATGCAGAAAAATCCAAACTATCCCTTTAAGAATGACGTCACGTTCAATATAAAGTGCATCGCTTTGCTGATTAGACCCGTACCAGTTCCCATCACCGCACAACTCGCTCCAGGAGAGAATGGGTCGACCAAGGCGCTAAAATCAAAGACTGTGCCATCAGTCCAAAAAAGCATTCCATCCTGCAAGACAAAGCCACATTCCAATGAGTCCTAAAAAAACACAATATAATAATTGCATTAATTAGACAGCTTTGGCGCTGGTAAATGTTTCACATCAAAGGCATTATGGAGTCCAATCCAGGCTGGTATTTCGTTCTCTGACTGGGCCAGTTGAAAAACGACAACATTTTCCACAGCGTCTCTGATTGACGCCAGATTCCCACCAATGATGTTGCAGATGCTCTGATGGGAGAAACAGAATGAAAGTCATGATATCATTCATTTAAATCCATCAGATAGTTGGTAAGATTTCCACTTTTGACAAACACTACGTCCACATGCAAACCAGGATCTTTTGGATGTAGTCTTAAATCCGATCTGTACATCCGTCATCACAATCAATCACCAAAACAAAGAGCCCAAGTGACCCGCCTGCTTCACATGTTCGGTATGGGAGTCGAGAAAGCTGACGGTTCGGCCAAAAGCCCAGACTGTCAGACTGAGTGAGGTTTACCAACGTACACCAAACTCTTTACTTACGTAACCCCAATAACTAATAACCCGATAACTACGTTTCTCATCACCAAAATCCCACCACAACTGGGCTGTGACGGGACCAAGTGTGGAGTAAGTCACCGTTGATACAATCCAACCCACGCAAAATAATTTGGTTAAGAAAATTCTTGACTCCTTGAAATCACCGGGATTGAGACCACAAACTGGGGTCATACTATAACTGGGACTTACATCGCAACTACTGTGTGAAATACGACTCGCCAATAAAACTTCCATACCTCTGCATCTGAAAAATTTCTGCGGTCAGACTGGACGATGTAACAGCGATCATTCAACTGAGTCCAGCCTTCAGGACAGCAAACACCTACAACACAATTGTTATTTTAGGTGGGAAATTAAAAAAAAATGGTTAAAGTGACAAAGTGTCACTGACAGCTACCAACCATTGTCCTTCATGAGAGGCCAAGCCCACTATGAAGAGGGGGAAAAACACAGTGACAAATAAGCAGCAGCAATAATTGAAACAGAATATCAAGCTGAGATTTGGACCTACAACTCCAGTCAAAAGTCCACTGATCCCACAAAGCAGGAAGAACACACGAAGGGCAAATGCCATCTGTGCAATAAAAACAAATATCCTCATGTTAAATACAATATATCACATCAAACGGCTAGAAAAGTAGAATGTTACGTTTTGTCGTCTTACCTTTGCAGCGGTGATGCTTGATGCCAAGGAATCAAAAGAGGTGTCCTTTTATATACCAACTTGACGCAACCCTGGAATGTTCTGTACCTTCTTTATGCCAGTCGTTTGCACAGACTTCAACAAGGAAATACATAATTCAACACACAAGTTGACACAAATTATAGGTTTGTAATGACCCTATTAACCATGGCTCACTTTGAGACCCAAACAATTAAACAGATTCTTGTTTTCTTGCCAAAATGTCTTCATTTTGTGGGGCCCACAACGACCCAAATCAAAAGGAGAGGCAGTAAGAGCTGCAACAATCTGTCAACTGAATTACTGGTCATTCCCAGAAACCAGGACTCCCTGTGCTCAGGACCACCAAGAGCATGCGGATACATCTCAGTACAATACTATCGTCAATCCCATTCCGTAGCATCCATTCGATTCTGATGCTGATGCGTTTTACTTGATACTAACGAGCACAAACTATTTTATAGTTCTAGAAATAAAAGGGTCACTTTTTTTCCCTTACTACCGTGAGAATTAAAAATAGCGTGTAAAATTTGGCGCCAATTGACGATAGACATCCATTGACTTGACGCTAGCGTGTCTGATCCCTTTCTATGTTTACACACTTTGACTGGCTATCGGCTGTTAGCTAACAAGTTTTCTAGCTTTTGGTCTTCTGTAGATTCATTTTGTTTTGAAAACAACTGTACAAAAGTAATTAATTAGTCTACCAACGAGACCTGCAACCAGCATAACCAGCATGACTTGCATGAAACCACAACGTATGCTGGCAGCTATGCTGTTTTTTTTTTCCTGCAGGGATGACATTGGATTGTATAATGCTAATGCTAGTGTTTGATTTCTTACAGTATGTACATTAAGAAAGAAGTTTGGGTAGTTTTAAAATATGGCAAGATACTGCAACTATTACATGTTATCATCAGTGTACGCGTTAAATGCATGATCACAGCACGGATATCAAACCATGCAATGTTGTTAGAGTTTTTTTTTTTTTTTTTTTTAGAGGGCATCATCGTCAAAATAGGTGTGTCCCAATGACGTGCGTGGTTAGCTAAGTTATTTTCTCAGTTTATAATGCACAGAAAAAGGAAATAAATGTGTTTGTGTTTCAAATAAGGATTATAAATGATGTACAACCCCCTTCCAAACAACTTTTCATGTGTTTCTGGTGTTTTCATCCACCCAAAATGTGCCCCAAGATCTCGTGATGTGAAGGTACAAACTAATTACATGAAGCACACATCTGGGAAAATACACAACATTCATGCTCGGGTGATGAATGACACACCCATCAACAACAGGTGTCTACTATATGAAAACAATTACAGATAACTAATGGTTGTGAAACAAACGTGCTTCACATTTCTGGTTTAGTGTGCTGTAATTGGCTGCAGTCTATGTAGTATGTTCCCAGACGAGGCGGAGTACACCGTGGACTGGTTGCATATAGACAAACAACCATTCACATTCATACCTATGAACAATTTGGAGTCTCCAATTAACGTAGCATTTTTTTACGATGCAAAATTTCCCACCCTTTGTATTGAGTTGCGGACTCCTATAGAACAGCGATACAGAGCATTATAGTTCTTCTAGTTCTTCAGTACTGTACTTCTTTGGAAAGTAAATTCTGGAGAGATCGGATTATCGGTCCAAACAGAGGCCTTCGGTTGCAATATAATATTTGGATCCATGTTGTAAATGAGTCGCCAGAGCCAAATTACTGCTGAATTCTGTACCCAAATTTTGCAGTTTACTCTATCAAATGCTTTTTCAGTATCTAATGAGAGGATTGTGATTTCAAAATTAAGGACGATGGAGTGATCAATCAAATTGATTAGATGGCGTACATTGCTAGCCGAGTGTATTATACGAGGAGTAACTTTTTCTAGTCTTTTATCTCAAACTTTACACATTTATTTCAAGATCCGCATTAGTCGGTGAAATTGTGGTCCGTCTGGTCCTGATGCTTCCTTATTCGACATCTGCTGTCGATCCACGTCTAAGTTTGTCACCCGTTGGCTAATTCTATGGTGTTGACAAATGTTTCAGAGTCTAATCACATTTTGTCCATAGTTAACTCAGAATTAATTGCATTTAATTGCAGATGTATGAAGTTTTTATCTACAAGTAAGGTACAAACTGCGTCCCTGGTTTCTGGGAATGATCAGTAATTCAGTTGACAGATCGTTGCAGCTCTTACTGCTTTTCCTTTTGTTTCAGGGTCAAAATGAAGACACTTTGGCAAGAAAACAAGAATCTGTTTAATTGTTTGGGTCTCAAGGTGAGCCAAGGTTAACAGGGTCATTACAAACCTATAATTTGTGTCAACTTGTGCTTTGAATTATTTATTTCCTTGTGAAAGACAGCGCATACCACGGTCATAAAGAAGGTATAGAACATTCCAGGGTTGCGTCAAGTTGGTATATAAAAGGAGACCTCTTTCGTTTCCTCAGCATCAAGCATCACCGCTGCAAAGGTAAGACGACAAAACGTAACATTCTACTTTTCTAGCCGTTTGATGTGATATATTGTATTTAACATGAGGATATTTGTTTGTATTGCACAGATGGCATTTGCCCTTCGTGTGTTCTTCCTGCTTTGTGGGATCAGTGGAATGTTGACTGGAGTTGTAGGTCCAAATCTCAGCTTGATATTCTGTTTCAATTATTGCTGCTGCTTATTTGTCACTGTGTTTTTCCCCCTCTTTATAGTGGGCTTGGCCTCTCATGAAGGACAATGGTTGGTAGCTGTCAGTGACACTTTGTCAATGTAACAATTTTAAAAAAATTTCCCACCTAAAATAACAATTGTGTTGTAGGTGTTTGCTGTCCTGAAGGCTGGACTCAGGTGAATGATCGCTGTTACATCCTCCAGACTGACCACAGAAATTTTTCAGATGCAGAGGTATGGTAGTTTTTTTTATTGGCGAGTAGTATTTCACACAGTAGTTGCGATGTAAGTCCCAGTTATAGTATGACCCCAGTTTGTGGTCTCAATCCCGGTGATTTCGAGGAGTCAAGAATTTTCTTAACCAAATTATTTTGCGTGGGTTGGATTGTATCAACGGTGACTTACTCCACACTTGGTCCCGTCACAGCCCAGTTGTGGTGGGATTTTGGTGATGAGAAACGTAGTTATCGGGTTATTAGTTATTGGGGTTACGTAAGTAAAGAGTTTGGTGTACGTTGGTAAACCTCACTCAGGCTGACAGTCTGGGCTTTTGGCCGAACCGTCAGCTTTCTCGACTCCCATACCGAACATGTGAAGCAGGCGGGGCTCTTTGTTTTGGTGATTGATTGTGATGATGGATATACAGATCGGATTTAAGACTACATCCAAAAGATCCTGGGTTGCATGTGGACGTAGTGTTTGTCAAAAGTGGAAATCTTACCAACTATCTGATGGATTTAAATGAATGATATCATGACTTTCATTCTGTTTCTCCCATCAGAGCATCTGCAACATCATTGGTGGGAATCTGGCGTCAATCAGAGACGACGTGGAAAATTTTGTCGTTTTTGCTGTGGCCCGGTTAGGGCAATCAGTGCCAGCCTGGATTGGACTCCATAATGCCTTTGAGGTGAAACATTTACCAGCGCCAAAGCTGTCTAATTAATACAATTATTTACTGGAAGTGGATGAAATTGTATGCAGTCGTTACTTTTAGGACTCATTGGAATGTGGCTTTGTCTTGCAGGATGAAATGCTTTTTTGGACTGATGGCACAGTCTTTGATTTTAACCTCATCTCCGGCCAATTCTCTCCTGGAGCGAGTTGTGCGGTGATGTCAACTGGTACGGGTCTGATCAGCAAAGCAATGCACTTGATATTGAACGTAATGTCATTCTTAAAGGGATAGTTTGGATTTTTCTACATGAAGTTGTATGGCATCCCCATCGGCAGCGTAGCTCATCAACGGTGACTTACCCCCCCCTCTTTGTCCTGCGTTCTGGTCAGTTTGTGGTGCTCAAGAAAGTAGTTCTGGCTTGTTGGTTAGGTGTTATTTTCTTCTGACCAGAACTCTGCTCACAGGACCAAGTAAGGGAAAAGTCACTGTTGATGCCGTACAACCTCATGTCCGAAGATCGGAACTGCTCTTGATAACTTTTTCTTTCTTTTCCAGCTTTATGGACTCCCCAGTCATGCGGTTCAGAGCTTCCATTCGTTTGCCTCAGAGAGTCGAGCTGTTACAAGAAGTAGACATCACTCTGATCATCGTATCAACTTAAATAATGGTTTTCTTTTGTTGATTTGGAACTCAAAAGATGATCTCTCTTCCAAATAAAGAAACCTATCAGCATCAAGAATGTGTCTCATCTTCTATGTGCACTCAAAATTGACTGATTATAAAATGGCCACCTTGTCAAGAAATGTCTTGTTGTGTGTGTGTGCTTCTGCTTTGTGGCAAATATTATAAAATCTCGCATGATAGTGTTCTTCCAGAATCATAAGAAATATGACCTCAGAGCAATACCGTAGCAAAGGAAACAGGAAGAGATCCAGCATTGAGTGCTGAGCGTATTACGTCGACGTCACTGCCAGATGAGATGTGCTGCCCTGTTTTCATGAAGCGCCTTTTTAGGGGGCATTTCATCCCGCACACAGCACGAAAGGCCCAGGAAGAAAAAGTACTTTACAACAGTGCTTGTCAAATATTTGGGGGAGAGGTTTTCATTTTAATACCGACCCCCCCAACATGTACAAATTGATGGTACTCAACATGTTCTTCTTCTTTTACTTCTTGCATTTTTCTAGTTTCGGTTTCAAGTTCAGTCTGTACATTACAGATAAATATGATCACTTTCTCTAGTATTTCTAGTATCTGGGTGGCGCAAAAGGGCGGTGACTTCTGGCCATCTCATTTCAGCCGCAGAAATAAATAAATAATAAATAAATAAATAAAATGTCGGCTTACCCAACTGCCTGGCCATCGCGTGGAGCTCCTGCTGAGCTTTCTCCCAGTATGCTGGCGTTCCTCGGAGCAGCTGCATGAATTGGTCGCTTCCCTGTTCTCAATGAGCCGCTCCAAATCCTCTTTGCGCCGGTCTGGCCGATCTGTGGATCAGCAAGCTCCAGCTTCCTCCGCTTCTGTGGCATGCTGTTAACGGGAAAGACAAAAACACAAAACACTTCCCAACACTTTAAGTTGAATATACAGCATTAGTGCATAGTGGGACGCATAAATGGCTTCTGTGACTCCAAAAGCAACAAAAACATCCTGCAGGTCAGCTGTTCAGGAATCCACCCAGTGCTAGCCTGGTTAGCTGATGTTAGGGAGAAAGTGGCGGACCCCTGCAGAGATGGTTGAAGCTGCTCTACCTGGCCTAGAATATGCAGAGAAGTGTACCCTCAGAACTGTCCAACTTGGGTGTCTCACCAGAAGACTCAGCTCCTACTGTTATAGCTCAGAGAGTCGGTGAGGCACACAAACCTTCCTGACTAATATTATTAATATTACATTACATTGTACTTTATTTAACCCACACATTTAAATGTTACAGGAGCAGAAATATACAAAAAGCACAAAATAGCCAATAGCTAAACAGAAAAGATAAACAATCTACTATCCACACATTTTCTTATATGTAATAACTGTATTTTGAGCTAATACTCGCTGACTTACCATTGGGCAAACAATTGAAATCCAACTGGATGCATCCTTTCAAAAAGTTACTCCCCGCTGTGTTTTCTTACAATGTGTTTCGTCAAGCTTGGATTATTTGTGAATCGCTGACCGCACTTTGAACAAGAAAAGTTTTTTTCTCGACTGTGTATTCTTGTGTGTCTTATTAGAGACATCTTCCGAGGGAAATGTTTACCGCACAGCGTGCAGGGAAAAGGTTTCTCTCCAGTGTGCATCATAGAGTGTACTTTTAAGTCACTTTTCCGGCTAAATCCTCTCTCACACACCGTGCAAGGAAAAGGTTTCTCTCCCGAGTGTATTGTTGTGTGTTCTTTCAACTTGACCTGCTGAGAGAATCTTTTACCACACAGCACGCAAGGAAAAGGTTTCTCTCCAGTGTGTATTTTTGTGTGTTCTTTCAAATGTGACTGATAAGAGAATCTTTTCCCACACAGCATGCAAGAAAAAGGTTTCTCTCCAGTGTGAGTTCTTGTGTGTTTTATTAAATATATGTTCCGAGAGAAACTTTTCCCACACACCGTGCAGGGAAAAGGTTTCTCTCCGGTGTGTGTTGTTGTGTGTATTTTCAAATCACTTTTTCGATTAAATCCTCTCCCACACACTGTGCAAGGAAAAGGTTTCTCTCCGGTGTGTATTGTTGTGTGTTCTTTCAAATGTACGCGCTGAGAGAATCTTTTACCGCACACCGTGCAAGGAAAAGGTTTCTCTCCAGTGTGTATTCTTGTGTGTTCTTTGAAATGTAAGAGATGAGAGAATCTTTTCCCACACAGCGTGCAGAGAAAAGGTTTCTCTCCAGTGTGTGTTCTAGTGTGTGTTGTTAAATCACTTTTTCTTTTAAAACTTCTCGCGCACACCGTACAAGAAAAAGGTTTCTCTTCAGTGTGTATGATTGTGTGTTCTTTCAGATGTGACCGCTGAGAGAATCTTTTACCACACAGCATGCAAGGAAACGGTTTCTCTCCAGTGTGTATTTTTGTGTGTTTGTTCAAATTTGACCGCCGAGAGAACCTTTTACCACACAGCGTGCAAGGAAAAGGTTTCTCTACAGTTTGCACTTGTGTGTCTTCTATCAAATGTACGTGCTGAGATAATTGTGTGCCAGTGTGACGTGTCATATCAGCTTCGGCATCGTCATCATCCGTGTCATGAGAGTGTGATGTCGCCTCGTCGCTATCTGATCGCGGAGGTAAGAGGTTGTGTGCATGTGATCCTTCACAGCGATCTCCATCAGCTTCTGTTATGTGTTGAGTCCAGCTGCTGCTCGAAGGCTCTGCCTCTCTCGTCTCCTCACTTTGATCTTCATTATCTTCACTCTTCACAGTCACGACAATCACTGGGAACTCATCCAGTCCTTTAGGATGTTCTCCCTCCTGACTGATGCGGTGATCCTCCTCTTCCTCTTTAATGTAGGGGAGCTGGGGCTCTCCCTCTTCCTCTTTAATGACGAAGGGTTGTGGATCCATATCCTCCTCTTCTTTCTTAAAGTGGTCCATCGTGGAGTTCCTCGCCTGCTGCTCAGGGGGAAGATGTTCTTCACGGATGCCTGCAGGACAAGACAAAGACATGCTTTACATAAGTTCAACTTTTACTTTATTTATGGAAAGCATTCTTCAAGTTGTACCAAACAGCAACAAGCACACCACCTGTGTTGAAATAGTGAATGGCGTTCTTTCACCCTAAACGTACCAATGTCAAATACATCTTTTGTTTTGCTACAAAGCATTTATATGGTCACCGATTGAACACTTGCCATTGAATGTTTTCGCCAGTAAAGTGATGTTGAAAATGAATAAATATTACTGCACATGTCGACAGTAACACATGTTCATTTACAAAAACAAATTATCTCCGTCTTTCCGACATGTCTGTTAGTACCATTCTTCAGCTTTTTAAAACTCCTCCTCCAGACCACTGCTAGCGTTTTGCCGCCTTAGGAACTCTCTTAAGGCCTAAGCCGCTTTGTAAATAACATTTAGTTTGCTTACCGTGGGCCCCCAAAGGACCAAATACGCTCCTGAATGTAAGAATATTTACAACAAAAGTATGCTAGCAGCGATCCGACACGTGCCGTTGATCTCCATAGGACGGATGGTAGAGTACATACAAAATGAACCTTCACGGATAAAAGCTTTATACGAGTAGTGCTAATACATTAATATGACATATAAACATGAGAGAGTACGAATAATACCCACCTTTTATTACCAATTCCAGACCAACATATACGAGCTGTTCAACAACAACAACAACAAATCCCCGGATGGTGCTGTGATCCTACGAAGGACCCTTAGCTGCCTTGCAAGGTGCCTGTGCCAGTATGCACAAAGTTTCTTAGAAAGCGCCTAAGTGAGCCTAAAAATTAATCGAAAGGATTAGTTTAAGTGTGATTAAGGAACTTTCTGAGAGCAACGTTTAGCAAGGAGGGGACAGAAATGGTCTTCTTAGTGAGGAGGTGTGGTTGACCCCCATTGCTAGGTATGACGCAGTCTTTTAAGAGCTGTGATTGGTTGGTACAAAAACGTGCTCCGGGCTCCTCGTTATAAATTATAAATATATGAATTGACAGTAAAATCAAACCAATACTTATAGCCTGGACTGTTACTCGGCAAAATGAAAGCAATGTCAAAATGGAGAGCATTTTACTGATGTCCAGTGACCAAAATACTAAATATAACTTTTTTTTTAACCAATGAGCCATAGTAAACCACAAAACAGCAATCATTTATTATTTCTTTTTTTAAAAAACAACGATATAGTGAGGAGCGACCGTGATATAGCGATGGACGACCGTATATGACGGACCGACAGACAGCCAAGAGCAGGGTTACAAAATCTTCACAATCCAGCCTCGATCATTTGGACTTGTACCGAGAATCAACTGATATTTTTTTTAATGAATGTTAATTAATTTATTTGAAAATGTAATTTGTGTTTTACTCACCAGTATGGCATTCGGTTTAGATTTCAGTGCATAAACTACTTACTGATAGTCTAAATACAGTACCCAAGCTGCAGTAAATACCATTATTGGGCTAAAGCAGTAGAAAATTTAATTCAGGTTTACAACATAAGAAGCTCCATTATCAGTCTAAACATGATTAATCCAGCATGTAACAAAAAAAAAAAGCACAATCATACAAGCACATGTCATATGCACACTATTTAACTACAATCTTACAGTATAGGATGGACAATACATCAATACTCTTTTTAAAACAATATGTACATGATTCCTTCCTCCAGTGAAAAATCATATCCCAGGTCAGAGAAATCCAAATCGGGTGACGATGCAGGAAACAAGAACCTGACTGTTGAGTTCACAAGCTCCTATTTTGACTTCCTTCGTTTGGCCTGGGTAGGACTGGCTCCAGTTTCTGTGGGAATTTTGATAAGATGTGTCATGTGGTTGAGCATAGTTCAAGTGTATAAGTCAACATTCAGATGGAGGTTTATTTGATTTATGGTACCTTTTACAGCAGCAGTTGTCCCAGGCCGAGCTGATCTCTTCCGAACACCGCTGTCGACTGCTGGCTCTTCCTCCACCTCCTTCTCTGCTCGGGAGCTGCGTCTGCTCGGACCCTTGGGCTTCTCCGCAGCAGCTCTGGGAATAGCAGATAGAAGAACGACAAACGAGAAAGAAAACAATAAAAACAGTATTATTTAAGAGGCGAGTTCAACTCAACACTACTCAGGAAGTTCAAAAATACCGCACAGGACTCTGCTGTTTTTCCTCATCTACCACAGATATTGTCCATCTTCATCCTGACAGCTCCACTATGTCAACATGATGAACACTGCTTGTGTCTTTGCAGTGCAAACATGTTCAAATACATACCTTGGGACTAAGTTGATGGGCGTCTTTCTTTTCTTTGCCCATCTGTGATAGAAGTGGAAAAACAGCTGTAAACTATCAACTGTGCTGAAACAAACATGGCTTCACTTCCAAACCATATTCAAACAACCCCCCCCCCAAAAAAAAAGAGATGAGGCCATGAAACTCAGTGGAGTTGTACCACTTCCTTGATGCTAGGCTGTAATTTGGTTCACGTGAGACATGCATTAGTATCGGTGGTTTGTCGCATGCTAATCATACATACCAAGTGCTGAGGCCACGAGGCTCATTGATTTCACCAAGTACCCCCTTGGCCAACCACAAAGTCTCCCTGAATTTCAGTAGAGTTAGAAATGTCCAAGCATTTCTTCTTCAAAAGCGAAAGTCTTAAAGGGGACCTATTATGCTTATTTTTCGTCCCTTTCGACTCCTATAAGGCAGCTACACACCATAACTAGCACAGAAAGCGTTCTAGTTCTTCCAGAATCTGCACCTATTCAGCGGTATTTCTTTGCATTTCCTGTCTCACAGTCAGTTTTGATGTATTCCACCCAAACGTCTTTCAGGACTCACTTCCAAATGCGCAAATCTGAAACCTCGGCATGGTTTAACACAAGAATACAACATTGTAACTACATTTATAGGACACAAAAGTGGAAAAAGCATAACAGGTCCCCTTTAAGGAAAGGCCAAATTTGAATAACAAGGAACACCTGGGTAGATCCCAGCTACTTATTAGTGAAAGCCAAGTAATTATTAAACAGTCAAACAATACTTAAGCTACGAGGAATCTTACCCCTGATCAGGACCTGTCAATACTTCTTCACCTGAATAAGAAAAAAAAATGTCTGTCAATTTGTTCCAAAGGAGATCATGTGAGAGTCCTCCTTAGTGTCTAATGACACACTCACTTGTCTTCTCACTAGCAACAGGCTCTTGCGAAGCTTCGGGATGAATACATTCTGAGGGGAAAAAGGGAATCAATATACATTCATATTGAACAAACAGGAAATAATCTATTGCTTAGCTATTATTAAAAAAATCATAATAAAAGTGCCATAAGGAATAATAGACCATAACATACGTACATTTTGATATGCTATAATTTGCCCTAATTGGACCAAGAGTTAGGCCAGAGTATGAGGATTAAGAGATGGTTACCTGGTATGGTCTGAACAGTGTCAGACAGAGGTCCAGCCTGAGAAAAAGGAACTCCGCTGACATTAGCAACAGGAGATGGATTTGTGGGTGGGCCATCCTGAATAGATCCTGGCACGGTGACAATTGGAACAATAGATGGTACTGAATTTTGCACAGCAGTAACTGTAGAGAGCAAGGTAGCCGAGGAGACCGCAGTGGTGGTATCAACGACAGTGACGTGCGGATTTGGAGAAGTTACAGTGTGTGCGAGGTTTGACACTGAAGCTAAAGTAGGCATGGGGGCTTGGGAAGAAACAGCAAGTTGACCAGGAAGTGTCATATAGGAGGAGACTGTTGCTGGGGTAACGTTGGGAGCAGCAACAGTGGTGTAGGCCAATACAGGCATCACATGGGGTGCAGAAGCCACAATGGGTGGCTGAGCGGGTATTTTAGAATCAGCTGTTGCTGAGTGCGCTATGGTTCCCTGCGTCAGCTTACTTTTTATTTGAGAAGTGGAAACCGGAGGCATAGGCCCCTTTCGAAGTGGATTGACACTGCTCGGAATCGAACAGGGAGGAGATGCAATGGTAGGCTGAAAGGGGGAGGATGCTGACGAGCTTGAATAAGACGACGGCTGGCTCACTGGGAGAGTTGATTTCAGAGCAGAGGTTGCTTCACCTACATTTTCTATTTTAAGAGTCCCATGAGTGATTTGCTGAGGTACCGGAGGAGCACCTATTGGTGTGGACGAGGACACACTCGTAGCAGTTTGAAGTTGTCCTACAGTGCTTCGGGAAGGTTGAGAGGTGGTGATGTTCCCCCCTGACGACTGCGTGGCACTCGGGGCAGTAGAAAATTGGATGTTAGCAGCAGACACTTGAACAGATCCCACCATAGTGACTGACTGAGATACTACTGTGGTATTGGATGACACGGATGTACTTGGTACTTGAAAAATTGGGTTGATAAAAACAGGGGTGGTGGTGATAAACTGAGGCGGTCGAGTGACAGGCGTCTGATGCCGGATATCCTGTGGTCGAATATTCTTGTTTGGTAGAGCTACCATTGTGGGTACTACAGATGGAGCAACTTGAGATGCGGGGGCAGAAGTGATTGGGTTAGGCGTGACAAATACAGTGATCTGGTTCGGCGAAATCGAACTCGATGAAGCAGGAATTTGAATAACTGAGTGAACATTTGTTACAGGCTTAGGGCCCATGCCGGGTTTGAGATTCAAACTGGCTTGGTTGGGACTACAAGTCACGTTAGAACTGGCACTTACAGCTAATGAAAGATTACAGTGGGTGGAAGTAATCGGGATGGTGCTGACACCCTGGGCAACACTGGTGTTACTTAAGGTTGAACAAAGGGTGCCACTTACATTTAGACTGGAACTGACACCAGGAGAGGACAAAGGGTTTTGCGTATGGGTGGGAGTGGTACTGAGAGTCATGTTTGTACAAGGAGTCACGTTGTGACTGTTAGCAGGGGTTGAGACAGCAGGTTTAAGTTTAGCTTCTGATTCGTTAAGAGGGACAGCAGGTCCTGACACTTGCATGTCTGCACTCTGAGTGTTACTATGGAGTTGTCTCTCTGGATCCACAGACAATTTAGGAGCGTCTTTTCCAATAGCATCCCTAACCGCAATGCCATGCACAGGCCGAAGAAGCATCTTGTTGTCCAGAAGCTGGTTGAGGGACGTAGGAGCGGATCTCACAGAAACCGATCCCTCAGAGTCTTGCAGAGATGCTTTGTGTGCTGGTTGCCTATCTAATGCCGCACCTTGCTGCTCCAGGTCAGATTTAGATTGCTGAGGAGTAGAGAGACGAGGACTATTCATTCTTGGAGCTGATAACTCCTTCATCGGCTGAGTCTGAGACATCTGACGTTGGTCTGCTGTTATTGCCTGACTTTCTCTGACTCCCTCAGGTAGACCATGGAATGGATTCTGAGTCTGATGTGTCTCTGTGCTTCCGCTCAATTGTGAGGGTAAAGATGCTGGATTTGGGGTTACTGAGGTCGGGCTTAGCATCATCGTTTGCCCTTGAGGGTTGACCACCTGCTGAGGTTGGGGAGGGCAGGTGATGGCCACTTTTGTCCCTTTTTGTCTTCCAGGACTTGGTGTGGTTGACTTACGACTAGAAGCTGGACTTGATCTACGACTATTGCTTGGGCTTGCCCTTTTGCCCTGTCCTCCAGACTGCTTCTCCTGTTTAGTGCCTCCTCCGGTACCAGCGGCAAAAGGCTGCTGACTACTGTTAGCATTATTTCCACCACTTCCATTGTTGCTGTTGTTGCCTGGTAAAGTTAAGCTCGGAGGTGCCTGTCCAATGGCTTTCAAAGTTGTTGGGTTGAGACCTTGCTGGTCAAACCCTCTGTTTAAGTTTGGCTGCCTGGGGGGCAGAGGAATGTTAATTTTAGGTGGAAATAGCCCAGCAATTGAAGCATTTAGCCTCTCTGGTGAAAGGTTGATTTCAGAGGGTTCAGTGCTGGGTGGACGATTAGTTGGGGTGAGGGGGTGATGGTATGGTCTGGGGCTGGCCCGATTTGGAGTTTTTGGTCTGGAGCTCTGTGAAGTTGTGGGAACACTGGGGAAATGAATGCCAGACATAGGTCCTCCTTGTTGAGGCTGAGTGGGCAACTGTTGTTGGGGACTAGCTGTAGTGTGCTGGGTCACGGGCGGTGCAACAGGGCCTTGCTTCAGCATGTGTGAGGTGGGACCCTGGTTCGCAATCATCTGTTGGGCCCCATTTCCAGCCTGTACGCCAGTTTCAGGACCATTTGGCCTGTCCTGCTTTTGGTGAATCCCCGAAGTTGTTTCCTCAGAACCTGTGCCTTGTGGAGCCTGTCCGGAATCAGGAAGAGACATTCGTCGTGCAGCACTTGCAAGCTAAAAAAAAAAAGCATTGCAAAAATGACAATGCACAATGTTTAGAGTTACTTTGCTTTTTCCCCCCAAAAGAGAATCTGTTCAAGGAATTACAATTTCGACGATGTCAGTACTTGACCTCACCTGAGGATTTATGATCAGGGGCATCCCTCTAGTTTTGTCAGGCGACGGTGCTAATCCTGCATGTCCTTGGAGGCTGATCATTACAGGCATGTTCCCTTGCTGCGACACAGGAACTCTCTGTGCCTCAGGTTGATTGCCAATGCCACGAGGTGGAAGCTGACCTCCCGGGGTGATGGACATGCGATTTTTCTGCTCTTGCTGCATCTTAAGCATCATCAGCATCTGTTGCTGTAGTTTGGAGGGGTTAAATTCAGTAGGATTGTACTGTATAATTGATGTAAAGTACTGTGGTACTTCAATAAAATGTACCTGTTGTTGCAAATGCTGTTGACCCTGTTGCTGCTGAAGTTGATGGGGGTGTATTTGGGGTTGTCCTTGACCTGTGGCATGAGGTCCTGTCATTACCTGCTGCCCTTGAGCATTCTGGAGGCCTTGCATCTGCAACTGTTGCATCTGCTGCTGTTGTTGTTGTTGTAACTGGTGCTGCTGCATTTGTTGTTGTTGTTGTTGTTGCTGCTGCTGCTGCTGCTGCTGCATGTGCTGAATTTGTTGCTGTTGCTGCTGCTGCTGCATAAACTGCATTGGTACCTGCTGCAGTGCCCTTTGATCACCAGGTTGGCCATGAAAACCTTCAGACATCAAATTGAAACATGTCAACATTTAAAATACAAGCAAAGTTGCTACTAATGGACATTATGAGAAACTAATGATGACTTCCGACATGAAGAACAACCCTCCCTCCTATTGTACCTTCCACTTCCCTAACACTCTAACCACCCAAAATGTGTAACAGCCATTTTTTGTTGACTGCCTTTGAAAGAAAGACGAGCAGAAGCAGAATGAACATCTATCGTATTGTATCTAAGATGCTGCTAAAATGCTGATATGAGCGTGTCATTCATATCGTGATATATGCTAAGGTCCATATCGCCCGATCCTAGTTAATATAATGTAGTTGCAGTTGTACAAATGAGCAAAACAATTTCTAAATACCTGCAGGCCGATTGTTGCAAGAGTTATCCAGGCCCATACTTGGTTCGCCACCTACATTTTGCAATTCAGAATCCTCCATATTACCAGTCACATCAAGACCGCTAGAAAACAAAAGAAATAAATTAATCAACTCAAATTCTAAATTTTAACATACAACTGGCTCTGACAATATGCAACAACAAATACAGTAACAAATGAAAACACTTACCCGAGTCCCTCAACTTGTTGGGGTCCTTCTCCATCTTTGGGCTTCTTCTTTCGAGCAGGTTTCTTCTTTTTTGGTTTGACCTGATTACCACCACCTGCTTGTTTTCCACCTGGTCCAAACTGGCTGGCTGAGATATCACTCTGCAGTAGATTTACCAACAGTGGGCTTGTCAATGTCACATCCTTACTGACAGGAAAACCACTTGTCTGTGCACAAGGTCCCCCCATTGGAACCTGACCCGGGAATTGTGGGTTAAAGTTCATACCATGACCTGCAAAGTGTCCATTTGCCATTTGCATGTGCTGTGGGCCCCCCATCATGCCTTGTGGCTGCTGTACCTGCATATCAGGGACCATCTGTTGAACCCCCAAATCGCCAGTTCCACTATTTGGATCTCCCAATGGATGTGGGTGTGGTTGAGAAGCCTGCTGTTGTTGCTGCTGCTGCTGCTGCAACATCACTTGCTGCTGCTGTTTCTGCTGCTGCTGTAACTGCTGTTGCTGCAACTGCTGTTGAATAAGAGGGTGTCCGGCAGGGAGCCTCATCTGTTGCCCATGTATGCCCATGATTTGATTGGGATTGCCAGTAAGTGGAACCTGCTGAGGTTGCTGCTGGTTCATCTGCTGGTGTTGCTGCTGCTGCTGCTGCTGTAACTGCTGCTGTTGCAACTGCTGCTGCTGAAGATGAGCCATTTGCTGCTGCTGTTGTGGAGTCATTTGCTGTGGGCCAACCTGGCCCTGGAACTGCGGCATGTTACCTGCAACATTTGGTGAGGGTCCACGCATCATCTGGCCAGGCATGATGCCAGCAGGTATTTTCCCTCCAAATGCCTGTTTATTGCCTTGCATTTGGCTTACAACCATCTGTTCCATCATGGAACTTTGCTGCTGCTGCTGTTGTTGTTGCTGCTGCTGTTGTTGCTGCTGTTGCTGTTGTTGCTGCTGCTGTTGTTGTTGCTGCTGCTGCAGGAGCATTGCCTGATGCCCTTGGCCTCCAACCATCTGACCCTGCCCATGAATCACCCCCTGGCCTTGCTGAGGCATCATTTGCTTGGGTGGGGTCATCCCTCCCCTCTGCCCTTGACTGAGGGGCCTAGAGAGGACAGTCTGACCTCCACCCTGGCCTTGAACCATCTGGCTGGGGGAGGAGGACACGGGTTGGGCCTGATGCTGGAGGCCCATCATCTGATTCTGATGGCCTGGTTGCTGCTGCTGCTGGGTCATGCTAGGCACAGCAGTTGTGCCAGGGGACTGACCTGCTATGCCACTTGGTACACCCATAACATTGGGTTGGACATGGGGTGGGCCTTGCATTGAATTTGGTGCACAAGAGGACTGCTGAACTCCTGATGCAAACAGAGAGGGAAATCAGACAGTTTACATATACGAAGTATGAACATCAGTGAGAGTGCTGCCGCCATCTACCCAAGTGTGTGAATTATAAGTAGGCTTAATCATTAACAATGCCCACAAAGTGGGACTTCATTAGATGCGATAAAATATTGCTATCAGCATTACAACAAAACCTTAGATACCAGTAGATTTAGATACCAGTAAGTCATTAACAAATTAACTGAATTATTATGCTCATTTTCCGTCCCCTTGTATTGAGTTGTGGACTCCTACATAGCAGCTACACACCATAACCAGTACAGAAAACTTTGTTTTAGTTCTTCCACAATCTGCACCTATTCAGTTGTATTTCTTTGGATTTTGTGCTGTGCTCTTTTAATGTATGAGTTGATAACAGTATAGGAGGTCCCCTTTAAGTTCTCTACTGACTGCATTTTACCTGTGTGAGTCAATGTTTGGCTGCTCTGTAGCTGCTGACTGGATCCTTGACTGGGTGTTCCTGGCGTAATGGTGCCCACTTGGCCTTGAGGAAAGTTTGGGTTTGGGAAGCCCATAGGTCGCTTTGACATACCTGCAATGGCAATCACTATTCATTGACTTAATCTGGTAATATAATCACAACACAATTTCTCATTTAAAACATACAATGTAAAGGATTTAAAGGGGAACTGCACTTTTTGGGGAATTTTGCCCATCATTCACTATCCTAATGTGAAACCTGAACACACATTTCTTTCCCTTTTTCTGTGCATTACAACACGAGAAAACAAGTTAATCTCAGCTGGCTTACAGTACTGTAATTGGGATACACCTATTGGCTATGAAGCACAGAAAAAAAAAAGCTCTAAAAACGTTGCATGGTTTATTATACATGCTGTAATCATGCATTAACACGTACACTGATAATATGTAATAGTTGCAGTATCTTGCTGTATTTTGATGATTTAAAACAAATGATTTAAGCCAAAGTTCTTTCCTCGGCGCGATGATACAAGCAAACTAATGCCACAACCACATCCAGAGCGAATTAAACGAGTCTCCCACAGTTTAGATTGACTGTCAGATGTGGATGGAATTTGGGGATATCAAGATAATTCAGAGGAGGAAAAGCGGCCGGTGTTGACAATTCGCCCTGGATGTCAATGCGTCTCCCACCGGTGCAGCAGCCTACAGCCGCCCACTGCTTCCCGCGCACACGGCCCACCACATGCCGGCGACAAACCCCACCAACTGCAGCTGCCGGTCACCTCCCGTGTGTGCCGACCGTAAGCCGGATAGCCCGAAAAGTGGTTGCATTCGCCGGACTGCTTGGAGTAAAATATGTGCAATTTCACTTACAAGAAAAGATTACTGACCTGGATGAACCTGTGTCCCTGGTTGTCCATGCTGCGGCATTCCTATGAATCCTTGCTGCATGTTACCTTGTTGGTTGATGGGCACTCTTCCTGGTGAACTAATACCCTGAGGAAAACCCTGTGGTGTTGTAGGCCTCTGAGCCATCATGGGGGGAGTTCCAGGTGAACTCTGCTGAAAAGGAGATGACGAGGACCCTGGGGACTTGGCGGTGAGATTGCCCTGTGGACCAGATGTCGGTGGAAGGGGTGGAGGTGGTCTGGGTGGTCCTACAACCCCACCAGGGCCAGCCTGTGGTCCTTTTGGCTGGGGTGCAGCAAACTGGCCCATTCCTGCCTGCTGTTGCTGCTGCAGCTGTCCTTGTCCCATTGCATTGAAAACCTGACCTGCCTGCTGACTACCAAACGGATAAGGTGGCGGCGGGTGACTGGGCGTCTGAACTGTGGCAAGAGAAGGAGGACGCTGAACCATCTGGGCTTGAGGTGGAGGCTTCCTCCAGCCAGGGCCTCCTTGGGCAGCTGGTGTCTGAAGCATTGCAGAGGGGGTCCAGCCGGGAGGCATTGCCATCTGGCCCGATGGGTTGAATGGCGGTCTGGGTCCAAGCTGAGAGAGCTGTGCTTGCTGTTGAGCTTGTTGCTGTTGGTGATGTTGTTGCTGAAGCTGTTGCAAGGCAGCGGGGTTGATTGGTCTTCCAGCCTGTATAGCCTGCATATGATGGGCAGCCTGGGGTGGAATGGGACCATGCGGACCAGCCTGTTGGTGTTGCTGCTGCTGCTGAACTGACATTCCTGGCATCATTGGATCCATGACATCTGTATGAGAATGTGCTAATTCAATACGGTCCATGAAAGTACACTACAATTAAATTAAATACCAAG
Source organism: Doryrhamphus excisus (assembly GCF_030265055.1). NCBI lineage: Eukaryota > Metazoa > Chordata > Actinopteri > Syngnathiformes > Syngnathidae > Doryrhamphus > Doryrhamphus excisus. Next base: position 10,221,078 of record NC_080475.1, on the reverse strand, counting down.
TACTTTACCCGTCTGTGATGGCGGTCTTGAAACACGCGGATGCATCTGTCCACTGCTGCCTGGTACTAGCGCCTGACCTGGGCCTGGGGGAACCATCAAAGGATTTGCCATCCTCATTCCTGCATGTGGGAAAAGTGCATATTAAAAGGGGACCTGTTATGCTCATTTTTTGGGCCTTTGTATTGAGTTGTGAGTGGAACCTACTATGCTTATATTATGATTTATTTATTACAATTATGCTCCACTTTTCTGCACTATAAATGTAGTTAGAATGTTGTATTCTCGTGTTAAAGAATGCTGAAATTTCAGATAATGAGGTTTAAAAAAAATTCCGATGGAATATTATCTGTTTATTTACACCAGGGGTGCTCATTAAGTCGATCGCGAGCTACCGGTCGATCGCGGAGGTCGTACTGGTCGATCGCTGGTCGATCGCGGCGTGACATTAAAAAAATATCATCCTCGCATCAATGCAGTCACTTGATTGACATACAGGGCAGCCATTCAGATGACAACTGAATGTTGCCCTTCGGGCGACCAATCAAATCAAACAACGTCTCTAAGTGCAGCAGAACTTACGATGTCAGCCTATCATCCATCCCCGTTACTTGATTGACATACAGGACAACCAATCAGATGACAACTGAATTTTGACCTTTAGGTCACCGCTCATGCGTAAACAACGATGCAAAGTGCTAAGCTAGTCGGCGAATTGCGTTAGATTTTAAAGCCCTCGCTAAAGTTTATGGTCACTAAAATGAGTGAAGGAGCTGGACCAAGTAAAAAGGCAAAAACTGGACCAAGTAAAAAGGCAAAAACATATCACTTCCATACGGATATGGAATATTATACGGATATTATGATACGGATATTATCCATGACTGATAAACATGTGGAAGTGTGCTTGAGGCTGGCTATCAGCAGCTACTGTCCCGACTATGCATCCCTGGCTGGTTCAATTCAGTGCAAGTCATCAAAGTAAACTCAGGTAATTACAAAAAATGTTCATAGTTAATTATGTGTGTTTTGCAATATTGGCTCATTTGGTTATGTAAGGTACATCAACATACATTGTACGTACAAATAATCCTCAATACATTTGAAAATAAATAGATGTTTTGCATTTTTGTAGTGGGTAGATCATTTTGACTCGGTCATTTTAAAAGTAGCTCGCATGCTGAAAAAGTGTGAGCACCCCAGATTTACACACTCTAAACCAGCCATCACCATAATAGCAGTATGACCAACTATACCTGGACCAGGCTGTCCTGGAAAAGCAACATCCATTCTCATCTGGCCAGGTGCCCCGATTGGTCCATTAACTCTGACTTCTTGCCCTCGATTTGGTCCCCCTGCAACATTGATGGCCCCCTCTCCTAAAGAATATAGGGACAGATGCAGGTTACATCTAATTGTCCTTAAAGTTCTGATTGTGGGACCAATAACCCACTCCATTTTGTGCACAGCAGCGTGTGTTACAATTGCTCAAAATGGAACCACCGTAGGCTGCGAATGATGCTGTCATAAAACAACGGGTCATGCACAGTCACAGAATGACATAATACATATTCATATATCCACCTTCAATCTGCACAGAAAGAATCCCCAGGTCTCGAAGTTGCTGCTGGTTGTTCTGAGCCAGCAGCCTAAGTCGTTCAGCAGCATCCCGTGGAATGTTGAAGGTAACACGCACACTGTTCCACGGCTCTACGTGCTGTGGATTCAGCTTCTTTGATTCTAGAACGGAACACAATTTCAACGTCAAATAAAATGAAACAATTACTGTTCAAACATCTATTCATAGTAAGACTAATGAGTCAATATGACGGTGAGAAAACATGTACTTTACTAAACGCATACGGTAAATGGGGGCAAAAAAGCCCATTCATACACATCTAGTGTTTATAGAGCCTTGAGAGCATATTAAAACATTAATTAGAATAAAAATATACTAACCCATATCAAGCACGTTGGGTATACCACTGAGGACAGTGTCAAGTTTCGTCATGAAGTCTTCATCTTCCATATTCCCCTGAAACGCAACAAAAACTGTAAAGTCTTCGCCCTCCTGACTTCTTTCTTCCGTGGCATCTTGGTGGTTGTCTCCATCCTCTACAGTCACTGGGCTTCCATGGCAACTCTCAGCATCAGCACCAACAGCAGAGTCCCTGTCCGAGTCGTCATCCTGCTCCAGGTCTTTCGTCTTGTGGGACAGCTGAGGTAGAGCGGCTTGGTGCGCCATGCTCCTCTCTTTCTAGGAGTGGCGTTGGGATTCGTTTTATGCTGAAATTCCACACAGAAACACAAGCTATCGTAGTTCAATCATGTGCATCATGAGACATGTCTGGAAATCATTTCCACACTAAAACCACTTCGCATGCAAATCATTCGAACAACTCGAAGTACTTCAACAAAATTATGTGTGTACTTTGCTTAAATGTTATTTTTAAAGTTATTTTCCCTTGCCTGACAGCCAAAATAATGTGTAATTAATGGCTCAGCTAATGAAAAACTGATACGATTGTCCCATGCAGGGCTCAAATAATATACCTCCATGTAGCATGGATGACAGGATCGGCCCTGCATTAGCGGGCCTGACTCCAAGCGTTTGCACAAATATAGCGGATAGTCGAGTAATAAAATAACATTTGTATCCATCGTTCAATGCATTTGTACGCTCTGCATTGCGTAACAATAAGGCTAACTCGTCATTATACATTGAGAACGGCCAAACTCCGTAAACAGGAGGATCCGTTTAGCACCTACGCAAGCGTCAATTAGCAAGCGCTAGCGACATGCAGGTAACTCACCGTGGATGCATTGAAAAGACACATAATAGAGTCACAATTGCCAATGCTCAGCACATCAGCTACGTGTTATTTACGGTAGGTTATAATGAGATGAGAAAACATCTTACCGCACATATTCTTCTGAAAATAAAGCCGACCTGTCGACATCTGCTAGCCAAATTAGCTAAGACAACACGGATAAAGAACTAGCCAGCTAACCGTTTCCGGTTTGGCTTTCCAAAATAAAATTACAACAATGAAGTACACAGTCAGTTTTTACAATTATATTACAATCTTATGAGAAAAGTATTGTAAAGTCAGCTCATTATTATTTTCATCCACACGTACTCTACAATACCAATAAAAACTACTAGGTGCTAAAATTTACATGTACAGCAGCGCAGACTCAATGCATTGGCCGTGGAAGGTTGGATTATGTTTATTTCAATAACAGTGACTATCACATTAAATCAAACATCAGGTATTGTGCAAAAGTGTGCATGGCATTTTAAGCGAGCACCAAATGTCATGGCGCCAACCACTGGAGGAAGTTCTTCCAAGAATAATTATAACTTCACTTTTACACTCGCATAAATCAACATGTCAGAGAAGGAATCGACAAAACCTTTAAAAAAAAAAAAAAAAAAACAAACAACAAAAGACGATAGCCTATGATATAGTTAGTATAAAAATAGACATATTACAGTAAATTCATCAAACAATTCTGTAATCCCAGTTTTAAAACACCCCTGGCATCAACTGTAAACACAAGTACATTTCTTCAATTACACTGTATAACTACATACAGTACACACAGTTGACCATCAGTCATCATTATCCACACCTCTGCAGTCATTTGTGTGATTTTTCCACAGTTAACCCTTGCTTTTGTAAGCGAGCCAATCGTCATCTAACTACTTAAATCACGGGTGCCACAATAGCAAAGCACCTGCTTGAATATTAACAGCTGATTTAAATGCGAATATGCAGCCAAAGCACTGTACAGCATGAATGCTGGATAACAAAAATAGAAACGCAATACTTCTGCTCCCATTTTTCAGGAGCAGAAATCTGTTCAAGGTCATCCTGGCCTTTTATTGTGGCCCGTGTAAGGCACCTTGCTATCCCAAATAGCACAATTTTAGATCTTTTGGAGATGGGAGCCAAAACAAGTCTTGCAATAATATTTTTGTACTAGTATTTACTTCAATATTTCCGATGCATTTGGTAGCTACAGTATGCATTCTTGTATCTGTTCAGCGGCCCATGATTAATGGCATTGTGTAGTGAAGAACCGATCACCCCAACAGCTTAGAGACTATGATAAATAAATACAAATCTTAAGACTACTAAGTCTTGGACATAGTCAGGGCTGAGGCATCAGCACTACGGGGATCAGTCACGCCAATGATAAGGTCATTAGTTCTCTGGGTTCCTTCCACCAGTGACAAAACTTCCATCCTCTCAACTTTGTGACCTTTGGCTTGCAGCAGCTCAACATCTTCATCTAGAAATTCAGCTGTAAGAGAGGATGAGTCAGTAAGAGAGGACTTATATAAGACGAATTGCATCAGACAGCACTGCACCTAAATCCAAAATAAGTAATTGTTAAGGAAGAAAGACTTACAGTCAACCAGGAGGGTGTCTGGGTCCAGCTGTGGGTGGAGCCTACCATGTGCTAAACTGTCATTCAGGTTTTTACGTGAGGACAGAACATTCAGCAGCACCTGAAGAAGAAGTGATCAATGTGAAGACATGAACAGAAACACAAATATACAAAAATCCAAACAAAAGTCAGACTTCAGGATTGTTTATTTCCTCATTGGTTTAGATCAGACAGTTAATTATATCTCAGCTAATAACCTGTGTGATGCCACTAAGCGCTTTCGCTCCATTGGAGGATCCAACAGCCATGTATGTCCCGCACAACCCAATGGCTGGTCTCACAGCTGTGGGCATTAAGAAGGACAATGGCCTCTTCCCAGGCTGGAGGCTGTTACGCTAATGACAAAATCATGACGAGGGATTAAAACCAATATTGGAAAACATGATAGTGCATATGAATACTTACAGGGTTAGGTGTGGGGCTTTCTGTTTTATTAGGCCAAGAGAAGGCCATTACTTGGCTGTTCAAAAGGATTCCGGAAGGGGTCACTATCCCACTGCCAAATGGTTTATTTAGGGAGCTAATAGACCAAATCACAGTCCGTAAGAATGACGTTAAAACAAAATATTGCGTAAAAGCATACCTTACTATGGAGACAATGTGGTCATCTGGTCCCATGACCATGACTTGAGCAGCTACTGCATCCTCCTCCAAACTAAATGATGGCACGTAATGGCTGGCAGGAAACGCCTGAGAGTCGTTGATCATTTGGCGAAGCAAAGACGCATTTGGTTTGCTTTTAGATGACAAAAAGTACACTTTAATGAACATGACTAAGAACACAACCACAATATTCTAATTCAATGGTGTGATTTACACCTCAACATCTTGGTGACTGTTTCGGAAACTGAATTGTCAAACATGGGGTCTCCCAGGCCACTCGCCAGGGCCAGAGCTATCTTCAAAGACTGGAAGACAAGAGAAGATCAACGAATTTGTGCTTTAAACGTTATACTGGGTCTGAGTCCAAGGGTTACTGCTACCTCTGCAGTCCTGTGGTAAGTGCTGTTGATGGGCACTTGGTTGGTAATGTTGTAACCTTCCAGGATGTTGAGGGCAGTGATCAGGCCGATACCTGCATGAGGTGCTGGAGCCACCATAACATGGTGTCCTTCAGAAATATCCACAAAGAAGAAGTTGTGAAATTGTGTGTGGGAGTGGGGAAATAAAGACACGGAGCTCTAATTTCATAGACCAGGAGCAGTGAAGGGCAGGGTAGGTGCCTTTGGCGCAGGGTTTGGCCAGCGCAATTTGCAAATTTTATGAGCAGCGCAGTCTGGCGCAGCGCCGCGCACCCACGCCTCCATCTCTCCCATCGGCACAAGTGGCAAAGAGGGAGGGGAGAAGGCAGTTGAGTGTCATCTTAACCAATCAAATGAATTGCGCCAGGAAATTAGAGCCCATACAATGAAGCATGCATGAAACTGTTGTTTACCCTGATAGTTGATTTGGTTCGGTTGCTGTAGGACAGTACTGTAGTTGGCAAAGTCATCTTCGGTGAGCACTCCACCACTGGCTTGAACCTTTAAAAGAATGAGCAGCAATAACTAAGCACTATTGGACTGTTAACAGGGAAATTAAATACATGAATGAATCAGGCTCTGAACTGAATCCATTCACTTTGGCAAAGTTTAACATGATAATACAACATTCTAACAACATTTATAGGGCAGAAAAGGCACAATATGAAAATGAATTAATCTACACTTTTCATAATCATGTTTGGAAATGAGCAGAATCCTCCTTACCACAGCAACCATTTCACGAGACAGGTTTCCACTGTAGAACTCTGATATCCCTTTAACCGCAACAGCATCCAAGATGCTTGCTAAATCAAGGCGCCTGCTCAACAACCCAGAGAGTGGAGCCTGGCCATTGGGGAGGAAGAGATCCCGAAATGCCGCCGAAATATTCCGGTCTTTAATATTAGCTAGCGCTTCAGCTAGAGACACATAAAGAAGGCAGAATATGTCAAATTGAATTTCAAACACTGACGTAAATGCGCCAGACCTTACCTAAGTCATGTGTGACATTAAATCCATTTCTGGCCACATCTGCTGCCATGGTAACCACATCTTTCCACGCCATTCTAGGAAATTCACATCATCAAAGACTGGCTTAGGCTATGTCAACAAGAGCATGGAGATGTTTTTGAATGTTTGGGTGTTGAACGAGTAAAAGTGTTTGTTTATACTAAGTAATACAGTTTTGACTGATGGGTGCTGATATTTTGTGCATCGTTAAATGCATGAAATGATACTTAAAACAAACACAGGCAATTAAAAACACATTCATGATGGTCTCCATGTAAGTGACACCTGATCATGACATATGAAAACTCCCAATAGTCATATGACATACCTTCCATAAAGCTGGTGTGCCTGATGCATCCCGCTGAGTATACCTGGTACTCCAACAAGCAAACCCGGCTAAAAGGCACATTAACGTCATTATTAAACAAACTTAATAACGTTTGACGCGGTGAGAAAGTATACATCAGAGAAAAATTCTCACATTCAGCTCAAGGTTTGTCTGTAGCAGCTCTTCCCGAATGGCAGATGGCGCCGTCTCTCGGAAGTCAATGACCCTTGTCTCATTCTTCCGGATGTCATGCACCAACATAACTCCCCCACTGAATAGAGCACACAGGCAGAAACTTTATATGTTGGTTTACATAATACATGCATGTGTTCCTACGACTTACCCTCCTAAACCAGAGGTGTGAGGATGGACAATTCCCAAACAGAGGGCAGCAGTAATTGCAGCATCGACACTGGAGCCTTGCTTTCCTAAAACTTCAAATCCAAGAGATGTACACCGAGCCACATCTGTCACCACAGCTCCCTGGTGAAAGACCTAGCAAGGAACAGGCGATGGGTAGTGAGCCTGGTATACAGTACTATGAGCAACAGGGTTTAGAAACTAGAGTAAAACTTTGTAGCGATCATGGGCCAGTCAGTACACAATTATGACTTGGTGATGTAAATATGGAAGAAATGGAGTGGCATACGGTATTCCCATCAATGGAAAGGCTTTGTGTGTATGGCAAGGAGGACATTGCTCCAGGAGATTGCATAACAATAACAAACCCTGCAGTGATGGAAACTTTTTTTCCACCTACCCAAAATAAACTGGAAAATACACACCGGACCAGCTGGAGTAACTAGATCTCATGCCTGCGATGTAAACAATCTAAACATACCGTCAAGCTCCACAGTGAGCGGTTCCTATTGGTTTGTATTCATTATTCCAACATCGCCACCTACCTGGGGGTCTCCGAAGTAGATCTGCATGATGAGCGCCACAGTGACACCCGTGGCGAAGGTGAGACAAGCAGTGATAATGACGGTCAGTCCATCCCGCTGGCAGGCACACTCTTGCGTAAAAGGATCTCTGGTGGTCTCCCTCAGGGATACGCCATCATGGTAGGCCAGGTCAGAGGCTGAGGATGGTAGACGCTGCAGACGAGCGGACTTCAAAAACACATCTGGGTCTGTAACGTAAGACTTGATTTTAATAAACAGCGAGCATATTCCTGCAGATCTAGAAATGTGCGATATAAATCAAATCTATTATTATTATCACACACTTGTGGTGGCGAGGTACATCTGTAGTCACAACTGCAGATCACCACCAAACATACCTATTTCCTGAATCACTGGACAGTGTCCTTATAGCAAGATGAATCCATTTTTCATAAAGAGCCAAACACACACTGACTGACCCGTCTCTTGCTCGCCCAAGATGTTGTCTTCATCTTTGCGACATTTTACGGTGTTCTCCCCGGAGACCATCTCATCCTCTGGCAGCCTGGGAAAGCTTGTGATGCTCATGTAGTCCACTGGGGAGTAGGCGCTCCCCAATGTTGTCTCTGAAGTGACATCTTTATCCACCACGGGTCCACCAGGATGTCCTGCCACTATTTCAGGAGCGGGGTTGAACATGGCTATTCTTCTTGATTCCTGGTGTCACGCAGTCCTTTATTTTCATTGAAGTGACAAGATAGTCATGCTTCCGGTCACATCGGAGCGTCGCCTCTTCGATTCCAGATGAAAATGGTAGCAGTTCTGTAGCTGAGGTTCATTCACTTAGGTGATGACGTGTGATACCATTTTGGCTCCCTGTTGTGATTCATGGGCGTGCAGCTATCATTATGATGCATTTTCGCAGGAACCTGCAGTTGATAAACAAATGTCACTCAAACTTAGTAGCATATAACATAGTAACATATTTGAGTGAATGAAAGTTATTATTCTAACTAATAAAAAGAGTGGTGGAATATCCGTACCTGTCAGGTCGGTTAGTGCGCTCCTCCACAAGCTAACGCGCTGCGGCTAATTCAGTTAAACCACGGACCTCGTCATAATGACGACAACAAACATTCTGTATTTGTATCCGTCTGGGGAATGAATTAGGAAGCATTCCTTGCAGTTGTTGTCCGTTTTGAGGAGGTCATTTACTGTCATTCTTCGTGAACAGGACGATGCTATTAGCTTGTGGTGACGCCACAGCAAGTGCCTTCCTTATATAACGCGTCCGACAGTATGGATGCTAAGATAAATATCGAGGAATTAAATATACTTGGCGACGTTCTCAGCACAATGTATGTCTAGCTCAGAATAAGGATAGAAGAGGTTTGTTGGACTTACTTGAGACAACGTTGTTGATGATGATGGCCGCATGCAGTATTTTGCTTTTTAAACATTCGGCTATCCATACAGACTAGGTGTTTATTAGGTGCTAGGGGGAAACAAGGTAAGCCGACAAACTGGATTGCTCAGCTGCAAAGCTCGGCTCCAGTTACATCATCCGTCCCTCCCTCTCCTTATATGCTTAAGTGTCATGTCTCAAATCGCAGACATCCTTCCAGAATCCATATATTTCCATAATGTACCCATTTTCAGTGGTCTAAACAAAAAAAAAAAGCAAAACCGCAATGACCCATGTTCATGAATGCACCTAATTTTCTTGTGTGTGCTATGCACTTTCTCCATGTTTGAGTGACTTTGTCAAGCTTGACATCAAGCGGGGACTTGATTGACACACAGCTGCAGATATCTGCTGGAGAAGAGCAGAGAGGACAGCATTCTGTATTGATGTATACTTACAGCCAGACGATAGTTCAATGCCGGTATAGTATAGGGTAAGTTTAAGAGCAAGGTCCACTCCACTCGCTGACATATGTACACTGGTGTATGCCAAGTATTATGTCAACAATGTTCCATATACAATAATGTAAATATTGCATTTCTATATTCTTCAATTATTGCACTCCAGGTCACTCCCCAAATGACGACACAAGATTCAGGCATTAACCTGAGCGTTTATTGTCTTGTTAGTTTTCTGTTTGGGTTGGTGAGTGGGTGTACCTGTGTTTTCTGAATGGATGCTGGAAGACCCATCAGTTCATTTTTGCATAGGTTTTGCCTGTCCGTGGACAAGTGTCCACTTTAGGGATGGAAAAATCATGACATCACAAAAAAACCATGCAAAAAAAGTGAAAGGCACAAGCACCATAAATATCAGATACATCGCATTTTTATGTGTCTAAATATTCATTTCATCGGGGAGGAGCGTACAACTTGAGATGTAACATTTCCTATGTGTTGGTCAGCTGCCATCGTTTCAGGGCACAAAAGAAATAACATCAAAAAACTCCCCAGACATTCAACATTTTTCATTTAAACATCCTATTTCTAATTACTACACAGGAAAATACAAGCATATCGTATTATTATAATGATACCTATACATGTTTTTTTTTTATTTCTTTAAATATAAACTATAGTCTCCTGGCTCATCATGTACCTGTCCATGTCCTCACATCCCGTCTAAGAGGTTCAACATGTAACACAACCACTCCCTCTACCAATGGTTGGATATCTTTTACCCTGAATGCACACTTCCCAATGATCACTCACAACACACTGACAGGACATTTCCTTCTTACATGACAAATGTGACGGGAAAAGACTAGCAGGATAGTTTTGCAGAGACACAATCATAAATAGATGTGTCATCTCATGTCTATGCCCTGCAAAACACACACAGCAGTAAAGAGAAAAAAATATAAATTAACATATATTATAATATAATATTTTATGAGACTATAAGATCAGAAAAAAACTATTTAGGGATATTATTCCAAAGAAAAATGAACTGAATGAAGAATTTAAATCAGACACACTCATCCCCTTTGCAAAGATTGTGACGGCATCGCTAGTTACACAGCAGTACAGATTGTATTGCAATATGTATTCAGCAAGTACTCCACTAAAGCGGACCCAGTCAGAGGCGGTGTAAGCCAATGAATGGCACATCAACTCTCAGCCTAGTGCCATTTTCCTTGTGCTCCTCAGTAAGATGTAACTCATATCGGGGGGAAATATTCTACTATGGCAACTGAACAGCCCTCTCTATTCTGATAAGGAGCACCGAGGTGAGGCGAGAGAGAAAGAGGATCCACTCCTGTCCCACTGAACTCAACATTGTGGACTCGGGTCTTGAGAGATTTTGACATCTGAGTGCTAAAAATTGCGTTAGAATATTTACAAGAATAATAAAGGACTAAGCATAATGAATGTTTTTAGTTGGTTTTTTTTTGTAACTTTCTCACCCACAAATAAAAAGGTCACAAAAGTCAAACACAAGCACACAGCATACTGCTAAAACGTCAGACGCACAAAACTCTATGAGTGCAAACTTACATCCATGTTTCAATTTACAAACATTAGTATACACGTCAGCACCATTGTTTACTATTTTTGTTGAATACATATCTTTCGGCTGAATTTCTAAGTGGACCATGTTAAGAGTTTGGTGTGCATACAAGGTGGTGCTTCCATCAAATGGACTGATGGAACATTCCTTGAGTTATTAAAACTACCTCATGTTTCCATTCATGAAAGCAACTGATGAATACAAACATCTTATTTTCTTCTTTTTTTTGTTTTTTTGTATAATGTGGAGAATCACAGCACACAGTGTATCTGGTGTGTGGTGTGCACTTTGCTTCATTTGGCAGACAACATTTAGTCACCATGACCATGCTGCGCAGACAACTTTATATTTAATTTCCATGCATCCATTTTCTATGCCGCTTATACTCATTTAGGAGGTTGCAAGGGTATCCTGGAGCCTATCCCAGCTACACCCTGGATTGATCGCCATCCATATAGACACTCATTCATGCCTATGGACAATTTGGAGTCGCCAATGAAGCAAACATGCATATTTTTGGCATGTGGGAGGAAAACGGGAGTACCCGCAGAAAACCCACGCACACACACATGGGGAGAACATGCAAACCCCACACATTTTGTATTGGTGGAACCTTGCAGACTTTAGCATCAACAAAACAAAAACCAAAGAGGTATTTACAACCAATTCCGCTCTACACTTACTATATCTTAACACACCTTGTTACCCAAAGCAAAGGCCTGTATCTTATTATTATTTTTGCTTGCATTACATATTCATATTAATGATAACTTAACCGGTATCTAACATAGAAATTGAAGGGAAATCGTCAATGCTTAAAGGGTCGCTTCACACTTTCCTATCAATGACAGTATTCTTCATCACGTTACTTGGTTGTAAGTCACTGCATCATTTCATTTTTTACTCTTTAGTTTGTTTTGTTCACACTTCTCAAAGTGTAAGGTAAAAAAAATAATTTTGTGCTTGTCACCCCCCTCCCAGTCACTACATAGTAGGGGTGTTCTGATCGATCGGCCACCGATGGGTATGGATCAGTATCGGCAGCATACAACCCTGATCAGAATATCCCTTCTATATATGATATGTCCATCCATTTTTCCGAGACAAAAATAAAAATGGAATATAGCTTTAAGGAAATGATGGGTTGCTTTTTATCCAAATAAGGTTTCTGTCATGCAAGGTTCCCACAATTCTTATCTGTTCAGTACGACCAGATAACTTTGAAATGAATCTGTCATCATGGTTGTATTAACATAAAGCATGCGTTGGGGAATTTTGAAAGAAAGACTATGAAAAGGAAATCAATATAGGTAAACTTTGTTATTTTTCTCTATTACTGTGGTAAATATTTTTTAATTTGTATGGATACTGCAGTAAGTTGTTCTCGGATCTACTCTGAGGGCTTGTGTTCTTAACAGCAAAACAGGGCAGCAGACTATTACAGAATGCAGAATCAAATTTGTGCATGAATGTGCCAAAACAAAACCCGACATGTTCCTCGGATGCCCTCAGAGTAAACGGTGCCCCTCTTCTTTGGGGATTTAGTGGCAGAAGTTACGCTTGCTAGGCTGGTGGAGGAAGGTGTTTCGAGCGTGGCTTGCGTGACGTGGAACCTGCTCCCTGGTGCGGTTTTGGCGATGGATGCGGTTGCGGCTCAGGTGGCGGCGCTCAATGCGAGCTTTGCCACGCTGGACCCTGGCCACTTGGGCTACCTTGGGCTGGACGTAAGGTCCAAAAGTCACCCTGAACGGGCCGGCGGTGTGGGTAGCCGGAGCGGCAGCTGGCTCAGCCACTCTGCTGCAGGACGGGAGATAAAAGAAATGACTGTGGAGACATTCATAACGATGCTGCGGAATGCGGAAGAGTGTTTTGTGTTTCTCACCTCACACTACTTGCCATACTCATAATGCTTTCCTCGTCCACTACTGACAGGTTTCCGTTGGAGACTATGGACAGGTTGCTTGGGGAGACGTACACAGACATGCTGGGGTGCTCGATGAGCAGGTCCTCCATTGGGCTCGCTTCTGCGGTGGCTCCTTCTGCAGTGAAACAGGGGGGAGGGGTGACAAACCAGCTCTCATCCATGCAGCCTCTCACTGAGGCTCTCAGGCTCTCCGAGCCTGCCCTACTGCTATCCCCACTGCCCCCACACTCGCCGTCAGGAGGAAGGGACTGGGTGGAGGAGGCCTTGGCCATTCTGACCCTTCTCGGGCAAGACGGTGGATCTGACAATACCACTGCCCCTTGCGGCTGACTTTTTCGTGTCCTACACCGTTTGTTTGGTGGGCGGGGAATGGAAGTTTGGCATTCAGTCCGTGTCAGAGTGTTTTCATGATTTGGTTGGTTACTGTCCTTTAATGGATGTGCAGAAATTTGGGCCTGTGTCTCATCCTCTGCCGCCATTATGCAGCCAGATTGGTCTAAGTGCATGGCACGGATGAGATCGGGGTAGGGGAACCAATAAGGTGGAGATGGGAGGATTTGATGCAGATGGCGTAGACATACAAAATGTCATGCAGGTAGATCACATACGCACGCGCACACATACCAGTATGGGGGTTGTAAGGGCGTATACAAAATTGGAGAGGGGAGGGGGAGGGGGGCAAGGAAACACAAAACATCATTAGTTGTGTTGACCCTCCTGTTTTTTTTTTCCCTCCTATGACTTAGTTTGTTTTAAAACGTGGACAAATTACGTTTCTATTCAGTTTTGTGGCATTCCCGTCCTGACTACACAGCGAAATTCCTTATTGTCGTTGCAACTTAACAGTTTTACAACCATATTCTAGCGCTTAAAAAAGCAACATTGGCTTTAAATGAGACTTACCAGGCAAGTTAACAAGCATCCATCCTTCCTCATCAGCCTCTGTCACACAAGGCTTGGGTCCCTTCAGCTCAGCTGCCACCTCCTCCACCTCCCCAAACAGTAGGTTGCTCAGACGTTGAAACATGACTGATATTGTCGTTAAGACTTGAAGACTTGGGTGCTTTTGTCCGTCACAAAAAACGCTGTAGCTGCCTTTGAATGGTATTTGAGTTGAAATATAAGTCGTAGTTATATATTATTTACTTATTTTCATTCAAAGCCCTTGCTGGATCTTGATTTGGATGGGAGGGTGGGCTTCAGTAGTGCAAATGTAAGGTTTCACTTGGTTTGGAGCAAAAGGCCTGTAAAAGAGCAAAAATATGATCATATTAGAAAATTGTCTGATTCATTGTCAATATGTGTTATCACTATTAAAAAGCGGGAAAATATTAAGCATGTGAAATTGTTGCGGTTGTAATTTACGAGTTCCTTTCTTCCAAAAGTTAGCCCAACATCTATACCCCTGTTGTCCTGAATTGAAGTGCATTTCAATGTTCCAAATAACTTTTCCTGTGACAGAAATATGACCTAAAATAAATCAAGGAGGAGCCTATTATATTGTAAATGTGTCGGCATTACAATGACAAAAAGCTGTAAATATGTATGTACTGTACCTAGTTTATATGACCAATTATGCTTATATGAATGCTATTTATTATTAGTTATTTTTAGCAGCACAGTGATTTCTTCTCTCCACCTTAAAGCTGCAGCAACCAACTGAAAAGTGGAGTTTTGCTTGTAGGGGGCGGAGTTTCAATATATGGGCGTGGAGTAAGAATGAAAACAAGCCGCGGTGACGTCACTACTTGCTCACCGACGCTGGCTCCAACCTATTTTATGTCGAAACGAAGATTCCGAGCAGTAAAATATAAGACAGTTTTTATACTAAAGTAAGAAAGTGTTTCTTCTGCAGCCACTATATCGAACATTTTGACGCTATCGTCGGTTCTAGTTTAGATTCGATTTGTATTCATGTTGAAATACGCTGCTGCAACAATGTTCAGTATTTGCAATCCATGAAAACACGAAGCCGTTTGGTAAAACTCGACGTGGGAATACGGACACAGACATTCTGTCGAGAATCCAGGTTAAAGATGAATTATCCGTGTAAGCCCTCCAAGCTTGAAGGGTCAAAGCAATGACAGTCGGACGTGGCTCTGCGACGCGACACTCAAACAAGACATCCGCCGACACTGACGACGCACAGACGCTAATACTTCAAAGAAAAATAAATGTTTACTGAGAGACTCCGAGGTCCGCCCAGACAACATCTACATCCGCCATCGACTTCACATCAGCATTTTGTGCAGTGATGCCGATTGGTGTCATTTTCCTGGCAAGGGCGTCGAAATACTTGCTCAAAACGTTCACGTATGTGAATAACCTCATTTGAGGTGATGACTTCAAACACGGTAGTAAATGTATTCCATACAATAAGGTCAAAGGAATTGTTCATTATAACATGCAACACCTATGATTTGACGATGACTGACGTGTCATAAAATATCACATTCAAGATAATATAAAAAAGCTGCTTACCTGCCTTTGCAATATTATTCAAGTTGTAAACGAGATCACACACAGTAGGAACGACAATTCTTAAAGCATAGCTTTAAATAGCCTTTAAGAGAGGTAGTTAAAACACCGTCATATAAAAATAAAAGGCTTTCTTCTCAGAAGAAGGGCTTCGTGTAAAATATTACACTCTTTCAGATCATAACATCTGCAGCTTTTAGCTCTCCTTTCCGATCCTTTTTTTCACCCCCCCTGCAGATTTCCTCTTGTTTATTGCTGCCTCCAGCTGATCCTCAGATCAGTATGTAGAACGTACAAAACAGCTGATTGTGAGATCACAATACGCAGGGCCACGCCTCTTGTCCCGCCTACACCAAACAGAGCAGCCAATCAGAATATTACACAGCCGCAAGCCGGGGCTCTAGGTAACAGGATGGGTGGGGAGGTGGGCGAGGGGAGCTGTCAAGCTGCTCACAGAGCGAAAAGGCTGATCCCCGGTCAGCTGCTGCTTTCCCGCAGCCGGTGTTTCGAACAAAGGGCTGGGGGATGGTAAGCTGACTCGGGGTCTGTGCTTACACTCGGTCTACAACTCGGAAAATAATGTGTAACAGTTGAAAGGTTATATACTCGTTGCTAAATCGTCCACATCCGGCGAGCGTTTTAACTTTGTTTGGCCAACAGATTTGTACCAGTCCGATGCTGACACTTTGTACTGCATTACTTATATTATTTCGAGTCTTACTATATGTAACTCAACATGAAAGCTAGAAACAGACGTCCGTTCGAACAACATCATTGACCCTGCTGCCGTCCCTTTAAAACCAGCTTGTAAATAGACGTTTCCCACTTATCTCCAAACCTATTGCTCATCCCACTTGCCACTCAATACTCCACAGCCAATCAGATGCACGTTCAGTAAATGCAGCATTGGAGGAACCAATGAGCTGCCAGGAGCTTTGAAAAACTCCGGTTGTGACTTTTAGGTTTTGGATTCTGTCCCTGCTTTTATGAAAGTGGCGACTAATTAAATACATCCATGTTTATAATGGTTAAAGCTACTCCTCTGGTTCTAGGTAGCATAATAAATTATATTGTTTGGTAGCACTTAGGAGGGTTTCTCGTCACTTTTTCTGCACCTGAGGCGAGTGAATGCATGGTAATACATGCAGTGACTCCAAAAAAAACAAAAAAAACAGGAAAACCCAGCAGCCTAATTTTCTCATTCATCAAATTCTGCACTAAAATGCAAATGTGTACTTGCTGACGCTCTATAATACTTGACTGCTTTTTAAAATAGTGAAAAGTTAGCCAGGCTACATCCATTTCCCGATTACTGGGCCAAATTTTCCATTGCTGTATTGCATCAAGCACTGGAAGAATTTAAACAGACATTTTATTCATTAACCCAAAGAGCACACACGCTACGCTGGCAAAAAATCAGTATAAAATGTCCAAAAAGTTGACAAAATTTTAA
This sequence comes from Doryrhamphus excisus, assembly GCF_030265055.1. Taxonomy (NCBI): domain Eukaryota; kingdom Metazoa; phylum Chordata; class Actinopteri; order Syngnathiformes; family Syngnathidae; genus Doryrhamphus; species Doryrhamphus excisus. The sequence continues at coordinate 10,204,048 of NC_080475.1, read as the reverse complement.
CTAATTTTATTTTATTTTTTTTTAGAATTTTTGAAAAAAAATAACAGATTCCATAGACACCCCACTTCTATTCCAGCTCCTAGCTATGATTCCTCCAGCCTGCCTACATGTTGTCAGGCTTTTATGTCTTTGCTGAGAGATGATTACAAGGGTCCAGTACTGCATGAGCTTTGTAAAAACAAGATGATAAGGTTTCGGCCTATACGGTTACCAGGTGCTAGGCAACTCACACAGACACAAAAGCAAACACATTCACCTCACAGCGATGATTACGTGAGTGACACAAGTGTCTTACAAGAACAGTTTGTGTGGCTCATTAGTCGTCACGGGTCTGGTGGAACGTGGTAGCCCAATAAATACTGTAAAATCCAAAATCTAACTGATTTTGCTTTTCTGTCATTTGTTGCCTGATGCTTTCTTTTTATCGGCCTTTACTACACAAAGAAGCTTCCATAACGCTCCCCCAGCTAGCTGGAGAAATAGGTGAGAGGTTAGAGCCATGTTCAGGAACGTGACATGTCGCTCCAGTTTACCAGCATGCCTGTCCTTGTCCCAGCTGACACAGAAAATACTCTAAAACCAGCTTTCAAGAAAAAAGATGGCTGGAGTGTGAGTTTAAATGTTGAGGCGTTGTCATTGGACAGGTTGAGTCAAACCTCTGACTCCTTGCATGTTGACACTTGTTATTTAAAAGATCACATGTGGACAATTTCATATCATATCACCATGGGGATGAGTCTAATCATGTAGCGGTGGATTACAAAACGGCAACATAGAAATGAAAGAAAAAGCAACGCACGACCCTTTTGAAAGCCGTGTTATGCAACAGTAAGGACACCACATGGAGGGAAGAACATTAGTTCCCAATGACCTTTTTCCACCTTCTTCTGCAGCTTTTATTGTTGCTCCCCTGCGCTGTCAGCCCTCTCTGCTGCAGCATGCTGGCTGTTTGCATATGATAAGAGAAGCGGCACGACAAGATAGACGGGACCTGGCCCCACAGCTGTAAAAGCAGTAACCCTGCATGTGACACAGTTTTGAATTTGAATAGTTTTAGCGCTGATATTCCGAGTATGTCTCCGGCAAACGAGACAGCTTTGATACAAAGCTAAAATGAAATAGTTTTTTTTTTTCAAGGTGACAGCCAACATATGTCCTGCACAGCGAAAGGTTATCCTCAACTGCACTCCCAAGATAACCCGACACATACATAACACTTACTCAGCACAGACACAACATGATAGCTTTCTGTCCCTCTTCCAAATTACACAATGAAGTCGCTCCTCCCATATTCTGTGAGATCCCTTTGCAACTCATTTTGTCGACTAAAGGGGCGAAATGTGACATCCTCTTCCACGTTCTCTCCTTTCTTTCTTCAGATTCCCTCTTGAGCCATCCCAAAGCCCGAATGACATGCATGCATTCCTGCAGTCTGTCCCTACAAGGCTAGAGCGGACATGGCCTGGACGAGTCCTTGGCAGGGGTGACTGATAAACACAGCCAACGTGAGAACAGGCTGTGCAGTGCCCCTCAGTTACGCTCCCTTGGAGGATGTACAGTAACTATATGAGGCGGTTATTTCTAATTCCTTTCAGAATTAGGTCAAGTGGATGACGCAAAAGCAACATATATCATCTACTGGAGATCAATTTGTTATGGATATGACAAATTAGTCAATTTTCTTCCACTAATGCTAATGTCAAAATAGCAACAGGCAATGTGAAGATTGAACTTTACATTTAGTATTTTTATTTTTTCACCGTTAACAGCAGGTCTTGTAGATAACTACACATTTATCAAGTCAATCTTTATTTCATAATTATATCAAATCTATCATTTTTATCTGAAAATATGTGAAATACCTAAACACTCAATTACAAATACAGTGATTTCTACCAATGCGGAAGAGGGGATGTAGCTCAGTGGTAGAGCGCATGCTTTGCATGTATGAGGCCCCGGGTTCAATCCCCGGCATCTCCATTTTGTTCCCTCGCTTTCATTCCTTCCTATACACACCCGAACAATACAAACAATTTATTAATCGTATTTTACTCATTCACTGCCAAAAACATCTATTAACGTCATTCGTTTTTTTAACGGTTATGCATCTTGTGTGTGAATTTCAGACTTGTAGGCAATTTCTGGCCCACTAGGGGGCAACAGTTCTGTTTTCCTGTGATGGGCAGAAGACGGAAGTTGCTGAAATGCTCAGTGACAGAGAAAAAAATTACACTGAAAAAGGAAAGTGTAAAGTTTCTTTACATATTGTCAATGGTTATTTATTTAAATACTAAATATTCAATAGGTCTTGAAAGTTCAGCAAAATAGTCAAATAAAATAATACATTTTAAATGACCCTGTAGGATAAGCTTATTATTACGAAGATGAGTTAAATCTTTCCACCACTGACACCAGGTCCACATTCTATGACTCCACACAATCAGGTACATACAGTACATTCCTGCCACAAATGGACGTGGTCTGCTTTTAGCAAGTGGGTAGATGCAGCAGGATACACTATCTGCTATGAAATAAGACCGCACTGACGGACGGCCGTGGCCTGACATCCACTATTCAGGGCTGCTTAACCTGCATGCATGCAACATGTCTGCACAATGTGATGTAAAAATATCATTGCATAATCGTCACATTGCAAGGAGAAGAGGAACGCAAACACGCCCGCCAAGCTTGAACTCGTCTTTGCTGAAATGAGCTTAGTGTACTATTGCATGACCTTTGACCTGTGATTGGGTGGCACCTCTCAGACAGTCAGCTGGGATGGATGGATGGACTTTATCGTAACAAATAATAATGCAACATTGTGCCGGAATATTCAAGACTGGCTGCTGCCACTTTACTGTGTTTCATATTTCTGTGTTACACATTATGAACACAGAGGGGCGACACATACATACATACAGGAGTACTGCCGTACAGGAAGAATTAAAAAATATATACAAAAAAAACATATGCAGCAGTTTGTTGCTGTTGAATAATACATTTTTAATTGATTTACTTCCTGATTTTTTTTAATTTTTATTCATGTTTGTCGCATTTAAATGTTTCAGAGCCTTAAAAATACATAAATATTATATAAATAACTTAACGGAACACAAAATATCAAACTACTAGTAGCAATATTGTTTGTACAGCAGCAGATTAATGGCTCTACTACAAAAAAAGAGTGAAGTGACACAATTACCAAAAACAATTTAGTGTAATTTAATGGTAATGATGGTAATGGTAATGGTAATGGTTTTATTTTATTTGAACATGCATCAGATTACAATTGAATGCATCACATAATCAGTTCCCAGTTCCACATGTCCAAAAGGAGTAGGAAGAAGCAAAGCTTATTAAATCCTACCCCTCCATCTGGTACTTTTACAATCAGTAACTGTTACATTTGTTCACTTCCTGCTTTCCATAATATATGCCAAATAAGCCCCTCTATCTTACTTACATTATTATTATTTATTTTAATTATTTAAATTATTTGGGTAATTTACTGTTCACGCTGCACTTTACATTATGTTGTTCATATTTGGTGTCTATTTATTCTCCACATTATTATTATTGTTATTATTTATTATTACTTATCTTCTTTTGTGTCTGTTATATGGGAGCCAGGCAACGACATTTCGTTGGCAATTTCACTACTGTGTTTTTGTGCAATGACAATAAAGGAAGTCTATCTATCTATCTATCTATAGTTTATTATTATTTTTTTTAATAATGTACCTCGTATCGAAGTACAAGGTGATATGAGCATCCAATGCCATAATGTGTACCATAGTAAGTGTCAATATAGTGATATATATAGCACATCATGACTGGTTCAAGACTCTTCATCCTTGTATTTAGCAAACATCAACTGCTTGTATTGTTTAAGTCATAAAATATGTCATAAAAAAAGTTATGAAATATGGTGTATTTTCTTATTTTAATTTTTAACCATTCAAGAGAAAGACGACAACCATATGGTGGCAATACAGAACAAGTACACACTGGAAGAGGACATTATTCTAGAACTAGAGCTACAGAACACATGATAAACAATAAGGAAATGTCAGGAGATTAAAAAACAGTTGGATATAGTAGCCCTGCTGTTTGTCTTCCAGGTTCAATGAGGTAAGTTCTAAAGACAATATACATCAGTCAGGTTGCATTTTTTTGTCATTCCATAGTCTGTAAACCAAGTTGGCCGATGTAAATGACGCTGAGTGACCGTTAGCCATCGTCTGAATGTATGAATGCTAACAACGTACTCGATTATTCAAGAGCCATCTCTGTTTTTTTTACATGTCAAACCTCATCTATTGGAAACTCACCTGCAACTTCTCAACCTGCGGAAGGCGTCGACTTTCCTCTTTTGTGGGATGAATATCTGTAAAGACGTGTAAATGGGAGGGGTTCGATGGCACAGTGTTTCATTCGATTGCTTTGACTCACCTGCATTTTTAGGTACCGAATGACGAACCCGCCGACTTCCTGTTCTGACATCATAAGCCGCACCCCTTGTAACACACAAATACAAGCATTAGTTATGTTTGTTGGTAGCTAATGATACATATTTGGTCAAATTAAGTTCCTAACTATCATTTCATAGTCACACAATGACTCAAAATCCCGTGTTTTTTTTAAAATAGTTTATAGGTTAGAATGAATATACTTTCTGCACGTTTCAGCACATCGGGTTTAATCCCCAGGGCATGGGTTTCTAACATCTGTTCTCAAGTTGTGTGTCTTCTGCGGTTCATGAGGTCACTTTGACCTGGTTACAACACCAATTGTCAGCCCCTGCAGCCAAAAATGCAAAATGTGTATAATCAAGTGGAGTGTCCACTGTGGAACACGTCGGTTAGCTAAAGTTACTGTAAAGACCATTTGTCCCAGTCCACCAGCACCAGACTAACAACTGGGATTACTTTCACGTGTGTCTTTGCTATTTGCTTTTTTGTTTTTATTAGCGTGCTGCCCCCCTTTGACCTCCAGTCTAGGCGGCGTCGTCGTCAACAAGCGACTAACGACGTGTGAACTTTTGGGCATGCCGTGACAATGGCGCCCACGGACAGATGCATTCACCCCCCTCCTCCCCCACCAACCCAGCCTGCCACTGAGCTCTTTTAGCAATGTTAAACAGGAACACTGACAATGGCACCTGATTTCAGGCCTCGTGAACCCCACACAATTGACAATGCGGCTGCTTTTACGCACATTTACGCACGGCAAGAAACGCCTCGCGTTAAATCCAACGTGCCCTGAAGGCAGCATATTTCCAACCAGAGCACCTTTATATTGTCCGCCATTTAGTTCGGGATCATACTGTGAGCTAACCACGCAAAAAACAGTACCTTGTCTCCATCCTGCTGAGAAATACGCCAGGATGTTAGAAGCTGACTGCAGGTTATTGTATCGTGTCTGTCTTCCACAGCTTCTCCACGAATCTCGTCCATAAGAACCCCCCCTAAAGCAACAAGCTCCCACATGTACACATCAGTAAATGTGTGTAGAATCTACACCAATAGGGGGCGCTGCAACCAAAGTCAAACATGCTTATTTTTGCATTTAAATGCACTTTTACGCAATTACTAACTTTAATCCAAAAGATTGCTAATCAGAAGCGTGAAATGCAAGGATTAGATATGCGAATCAAAGGCCGGGCACCTGTGGCGAGTGTCGCCGAGAGAGACACACCCAGCGTGTTTTTGGGCGGGGAAAGTGCCCACCCACCCCGCTGCTTCTCCTTCTTGACGACTATATGAGGAGGTGACGGTGCAGTGATTCCCCCCAGCACACTTTTCAGCCCTCGTCAGACGCTGCTTTGCTTTGTTTCCTTCTCAACAAGAGCCAGAAGAAAGAGAAGAAAGAGAAGAGGCTTCTCACACCTGAGCGTGGGAATTATTGTTAAACTTCAAGATGCCTCGGTCGTTTCTTGTCAAGAAGTATTTTTCCAGCAAGAAGCCACCATGCTACAGAGATAGCCACCTTGAAAGCCAAACAGGTATGTAGAAATGCTAACTTCTGGAGTGAAACACACAATAAAGTAATCCTAATTTGATTTTTTTTTTTTTTTGTGATTGGCAGCTTTTGTTCCAGAAAGCTTCCCACGAGCTGATCTTCCCACGCAGCACTCAGCCCTGACCTGCTACCCCACAGACCCCTTTGGGAGCATGGACGCTCTACCCGCGCCCCTCTCCCCAATCGCTCCATCCTCCCTCCCGCCGTCGCCACTCGGGCCTCTGGACCTCAGCAGCTCACCCTTCAGCAGCAGTGGCGAAGAAGAAGAAGACGGTGGTCGTTCCTCGGCCCCCTCCAGCCCGGATGTCATCCAACCTGCGTATCACTGCAGCAAGATCTACGGCAACCACGGCGTGCTGTCCCACCGTCAGACGTCCCACCCATCGCCTTCGCCGCTCACCGAGACCACGACGTCACGGCCGGCCTTCCATTGCAAACATTGCCCCAAGGAGTACACCAGCCTGGGCGCCCTGAAGATGCACATCCGCTCCCACACGCTGCCGTGCGTGTGTCCCACCTGCGGGAAAGCCTTCTCCAGACCGTGGCTCCTGAGGGGACACATCCGCACACACACAGGTGGGTTGAACTCGTAACCATCATCCTTTCATACTAATAACGGAACTCGTTATTTCATTCAGGTGAACGTCCGTTTGCTTGTCAACACTGTAACCGCGCCTTTGCCGACCGCTCCAACCTGCGTGCACACCTGCAGACGCACTCCGAAGTGAAGAAGTACCAGTGTGGGTCCTGTTCTCGGACCTTCAGTCGCATGTCTCTGCTGCACAAACACAAGGCCTCCGGATGCAGTCCCGCTACTTAGCGCTCAGTCCCGCTACTTAGCGCTCAGTCCCACCTTCAGGACTTTCATTGACTTGAGTGCCTTTTTTTATTTTTTATTTTTTAATTGGTGGCTGCAGCGACCTACGTGTGTGTGTGTGTGTGTGTGTGTGTGTGTGACCTGAGAGCAGCTGGACATGCAGTTAAATCCTAGGAAACTCCCAATGGTGCCGGCCGGTCCGGGACTCTGGCCATGTTGCAGCTGCTTGGGTGTGTTATTTTGTGTGTGTGTGTGTGTGTGTGGATGCCATTCCTTATTATACATACATGATGTGTGTGTGTGTGTGTGTGTTGAGACAGCTGCCTGTGAAGGTGGGTGACAGGTGACCCATCCTGGGCGCTCCACAGGGTGTCATCACCTATGAATGGACCATTTAAGCTCGACCAAATGACCCAGTTTGCTTTCACCACTATTTCTCTGGTGTCTTAATGGGATGTGTGTTTTTTTTTTGTTTTTTTGTAAAGGTTTTCACCATTTTGTTCATCACATGCCTTGTTTTCCCTTCCACGTGTCAATAAATGCTTTGTTGTAGAAAAAAAAACATGCTTCAATATGATTAAACATTAAGTCCTAATGAGTTCATCAGGACAGATGTGACAGCTTATGAATGAGAAGGAAAGGTGTGTGTGTGTTATTGGTTTGTGTGGTGGTGAGTGATATGAGGGGGGGGGGCACCTGCACACACCTGCCGGGTTGTCAGCATGTACTTAGAAACTGACATGGCCGACACATGAATACAACAGGAGAGTTTTTTTTTTTTTTTTTGAGAAAGTGACATAATCTGACAATTTCCTTAAATATGGAAGCAGGAAATATGGAACAATGATGCCTCGAGAGAGGCAGCCGATTTATAAAATCATGTCATGTGCCGTAGATTGGACACCCTTTTTTTGCCTGAGAGGAACTTGTGTAGGAAGTGTGTGCTTACTGCTTCCATCCTAGGGTGAAACATGCAGGGCACACATATGGCAGCAATGTGTCCACAATGCCCCCCCGCTGCTGCCCTCATGACCCACACACACTGACGCCAGCATGTCTTGGTGAGGTAACAGCGTGTTTCCTGCGATGGCTCCCTGTGTTGAGAGGTGGATGTGCATTATTTTGGTGTGTGTGTGTGTGTGTGTGTGTGTGTGTGAGGGCAGAAGGAGAGATAGGCGCTCGGAGGGCTGCATCTCAGATTGCATGACTTGGCTTGCCCAATGTAAACACCCCCAGAAAGACTATACACATGCATGTGGACAGATGCGTGCACACACTCGCAGCTCCATGCAAGAAAAGCAATAAAGAGAATTTTTTTGAAATCCAACTCTTACGGTGTGGAGGTGGCATCTATCACTTTGTGGCTCAGGGGCAATGAGATCACTAGCCTTGCCATCTCTTTGTGTGTGTGTGTGTGTGTGTGTGTGTGTGTGTGTTTTGTGTGCACATGTCGGTAATATCATATTGGTTGCCTCAAAGTGCTTCGGTGTTGTCAGTGTCATACATGCCGCCCCTGACTAATGTGACATTCCTGAGCCATTAGTGACAGACATATAATACTGCTGTGTCACAGAGAGGCGGCGGCTCCGTCTGCTGCTTTTTAGTTATTGCGCATGTGATGTGTGTGTGGGTGGGTGTGTGGGTGGGGTTGGGGGGGTGAAAAGGGGATTGCCGTAATTTGTGTTGTTTTCGAGGCAAAACTGAAATATCAGCATAATCCATAAAACATTTTATAATGCTTATCCTGTGTTCACAAGTGTGCTGGAGCCTATCCCGGCAGATTTTGTGTGAAGTAGGTAGGTTTATGGACCAAATGGTTGAAACCCAGAACTACCTGGCTACAACACATGACCATCATTGCCAGAGCAATGATATTGCCTAATGGAACGTGGCATCAAAAATACAGACAAAAAATTCCCCTTTTTGGTCAACAGAATCAATTTTCAATAAGAAATATTAATACAGTAAACCTCGGATATATCGGACTTGGATATATCGGAAATTCGCTCACAACGGACAGATAAAAAAGAACCGATTTTTCTGTAATGCATTTCCAATAAAAATTCATTGCATATATCGGATTTTTTATAACGGATTTCGCCTATTTCGGACAAAATCTCCAGTCCCGTTCCAATGCATTTCCATTAAATTTCCCTCGCATATATCGGATGGCCGCATCGTGGCGCTCCGATTCGCCGAATCGTGACAGGCCGCTATACGACGTCATTTGTAGCGTTTGCAGCGTTGCCTGCGCGTCCAGGTACATTGGAAACATAGTCAAGGAAGTGCCTTTTTATAACGGATAAAATCCGATTTACACATATACCGGATATAAATCCGATATATGCGTAAAACGGACATTTTCCGGTATACGCATATAACGGATTTCGCTTATATCGGACAAAACCAGTGGGAACAATTGAATCCGATATATCCGAGGTTTACTGTATATTGCCTAATGGAACGTGGCTTCCAAAATCCAGACAAAAAATTCCCCTTTTTGGTCAAAAGAATCAATTTTCAATAATAATTATAAATATAAATCCAATTAATCCAACCCAGGAAGTCAAAAATATGAATGCGTTCCTCCCAATCACGCTTCTGTCGCTGCCAACTTAAAAAAAAAAAACCCATAGAATGAGATGCACCAGTAAAAACACACAACCAGTAACATCGAGAACTCACACAAGCATGCAAACGAAACATAAATATTTGTTTACGTAACAAATTTTTGTCATTTTTGTGCAAAGACTCGTATAAATAAATGCCTTGTCCCCGCTCCGGGAGTTAAATAAGCTTCAATTTTTTCCCCTCCACTCCACAGTCTACAGTCTACATAGTACTCAGTGCTAATGTTTGGGACACAGGAAATGGCCTGTCAGTGGTGTTTGAACACAACACTTTAAAAAAAAAAAAAAGTGCTGATGTGAAGCATCTGTGTGCGGATACACCTCTGTAAGTGTGGGCTCGTTTTGAGGTTCCCTATCTTGCACATAGATTTCACTATGTTGAGTAATTAGCCAAATCTGGTAATTAATGAGCAGTTATGTTTATGATATCAGTAAGCAGTGAGGAATGGCGCATGGTGCCGTGTGCCGTGAGGCCGTCCTGGTGAGGATATGGTCTTCATAACGTGCTAACATGCCGATGGTGACACGAGTGTGAACTTGGATCCCTGACTAGTTCTACCCATGCACAGGATACGGCCTCCAGGAGGGGGTACACACGGCATTTCCTGTCCACTTCTGCACTCCTGCTGTCTTCTTCAATGGGCTATGTGTGTGTGTGTGTGTGTGTGTGTGTGTGTATCATGTGGCTCGGCTCGGGTTTTCTTCTCAGACCAGACCTTTTCTGTCCCACAGGGTCAAAGGTTAGAGGATGAGCCATAAAGGCACACGATGGTAAACAGATGATGTGAAAAGAGCACATTAAGAAACCAAATCCACGCTAACAAAAGTATTGCAAACCACATACAGTAGCGCCTTGGTTAAAGTCATTAATCCATTGCAGAAGGTCCGACGCAAACCAAAACAGACTCTAATCAAATCAAGTTTCCACCGAGACATAATAAAGGGGACCGGGGAGGACGCCACATCAAGTTAGCATTCATTGGCGTTTTAGTTTCAGAGGGGACAGCTGTGCGGATACAGATCCCCCCCCCCCTTTTGCTTCGTCACAGCTCAGCAACCTGCCTTCCTGTGCAAAAAAAAAAAATGGTGGGGGGGCAATGCAAGTGTGCAGGTCTATGCGCAAACAGGTGTTGTGGACAGGAGGTGCCATGTAGCCTAGGGGGTGTGGTCAGGTGGTGGCACACCTGTCCCTACTTGCAGGAGGGGGGTCCTGTTACACCAAGGGACGTGCAACACTTTAGCCAATATGGTGAATCAGGACAGGAAACATTGTGATGGTTTCTCTCTGCATATATCACAATACATTCGCACAACAAAGCACCTTGTGGAATCTTCTAAAGGTGGAATCTTCCTTAGTGGGCAACCCACTAAAAAGCACAAAGCCCACAGAGAAGCAAAGTCAATCATGCAAGAGTGAAGCAACCTGAACGGAGAAGAAGACGCGTGTGTCCCGTTTTAAGAGTGTAAGACAACACCAGTGTGTGTGGCACATGCTGTGTTTGTGTAAAACGTCACAGATAGCGGAGACAGGCGTCTGGCCCCCGGGGGTTTGGATTTCAAGCAGGTGCATTTGCCTGCCTCGCAGGGACACGACGGAACGGGACGAGGGAAGACACGCGTACGGAACTCCAGATTGGAAGCTCCATCTCCACACCCATCCATCCATCTTGGATGACTGGAATGCGTTAGAGACAATAGAAGTGTCCCGGTCCTTCGGTCAGAACCCTCCACCCCCTCGACGCCAACCCACACCGGGTCCACACAAGCCCTGACAGGAGGACAAAAGTGCACCTTGCACCTCTCGGCAGCACCAGTAGCACCTCAGGGGCGAATACCTGAAGACCTGAATACCTGCGGTAAATAAGACGGAGAGAAGGAATGACAGAATGACACAACAGGAGGTGAAAAGCAGAAAAGGGGAATGAAAAAGGCGTGGAAGGAAAAAAGTGTGTTGCCAAATGTAACACAAACTGTCCTCCTTTTTGCATCACAATACACAATTCCGCACTTTTTAATACGGCACATACTTTAAACTCTGTTGTCTCGACTTTATGTGTTTGTACGCAGTACATTTCAGCATTATTTGTATTTATGCTAATTATGTATTCGTTTTTCACGCGCTGTGATTGGCCGCCGAAACTCAGTCGTCCCTCATTCACGTACACGGTGCGATTGGTTCAAAGTTCAAAACATTAATGTTGCGTTTATTCCTTTTTCTTCAGCTCGCCTCGAATTGGGTTTACATCAAAAGTGACTTGTCTCGTTAAACTGGCACTCTGTGACATCACAAAGACGCAATTTGACCACGCCTTTTGAATCTGATGGTTTTCGAGCCATCCCAGAGTTCTTATAAACGTCATTATTTGTAACTTTGGCATCTTTTAACACGAGAATACAACATTGGAACTACATTTATAGGTCAGGAAAGTTGAAAAAGTATCATACGTTCATCTCAATATATACTGTATTGTCAGTTTGTTCAGTTTCCCGGATTCACATGAATGCATCATAAATGCCTGTTCTTAGATTGTGAGCTGCTGTTACTTCATGTATTAAAACACTAGTCGGGTTTTTTTTTTTATCAGACTCGTACGTATATTAGGCGGGGGGGGGGGGGGGGGGTCATCACGGCATGTGAATCCTCAGTGACATCACTGTTGACACTCGACAATGCTAATGTTTTCATCACTAATAAGAACGGCGACCAAAGTGTCGAAATGATGTTATTAAATGGAATTAAACTGTCATCTGAGTGTTTGTGTGTGTGAGAGCGAGAGCGAGAGAAAGAGAGAGAGAGAGAGAAAGGGAGGGAGAGGTCACAGCAGCCTGAAGGCCATTGTAAATTCCTCCCCGGTTCAACCAAAGACATTCTTCTCCGCTGTTTTTCTTTCTAATCTCAATGCTCAGATTACCAGCTAGAGGGCCTGACCAGATGAGAAGAGAGTTAGGTGGCATGCATGCGTACACATGTGCCCAAACACGCACACACACACACACACACACACACACACACACACACACACACACACACACACACACACACACACAAAAAGGCTCATCACATCTCAACATCTCCTGTGGATCCATATCAGTTACTAAGCAGCATAGTAAAAAAAAATGAAGTCAAATGTAAAAAAAAAAAACAAAAAAGTCATTCCCTGGGAGTTTGTATATTGTTTTAAAGCCCCCCCCCCCGTGGTGAATGCTGAAAGGATTCCCACATGTGTTGGCACCCAACCCGTGATGGAAGCTTCTGATAATGAGAAGAACAAACTCTCTTCTCTCATCATCTTAAAAGTCAAACAAAAGGTACTAAAAAAAAAAAAGTATCACTCGGATCCTAAACAGCTGGGTAATTCCATCGGGAATTGTTGGGAATGTCGAGGTGAGGCTCTACCACCTGTCGCCTGGTGATCCGTCACAGCAGAGCTGTATATGTCTGATCCTTAAGGAACCCGCTAACTCAAAATAACCAATTTTCCCGTTATGCAATTCCAGATATATCAAGCTATTGGAAGAATCCGAGTGTTGCCTAGGTAACCGCCTGCACTGATTGACAGCAGTTGTTCACCTTTGTGACATAACTGCACCTCCTTCAAAGCTGCAGCGCTCAGGCCAGCAGGTGTGCAGAGAAGGAGGAAACCGAGTGAATGATGATGATGATGAGAAGAGGAGGAGGAGGAAAAAGAAGAAAAGAAAGCAAGAGCACCTGTTTTTTTGGAAAGTTCTCATGCCGTTTTTTCTTCCTGCGCGCCGAGGCTTGCTTGGCCTCGCCCGAATCAACAAGCCATGCTCAAAAGCGCTAAGGTCAGTTTTCACACCACAAGACGCAGCATTACTTTCATTACGCCATCCGCACAACCAACACTGGGAAGCAGGTGCCCGTTATTCCAACATTATTCCCACCCCGCACCTAAATATACACAACACGGTCACCCGATCCCCGGCAGAGTTAGGATCCACCTCAAAGATTTCCTTGCACCTCTTTTTAACGCTCCCCACCTCTAATCTAACAACAACAGCGGAGCGCTCGGCGGCTCATTAACCTCCCACAGGAGGGAGTGAGGGTCGGGGGCATCAAAGTGGCAAGATTACCGCAGGCTCACCCGGCAGTCCTATCATGGGGGTCTGGAGCCGCAGTGTCTCACCCCCCTAATGAGAGGCCGTGACTCACACACGCACGCCGTTAACCCTTTAGACCAGCTGGGAAAGAGAGTCTGACATGCCTGTCTCGGGACGCCCTTCCATCGCTCCCAAAACTCCACACATTCCGGAAGACCTTGGATTGTTACCGATGTCTCTTGTCTGGGAAAAACTAACCATAATACACTCATAAAAGTGGCCTTTTATTATGGCCAGCCGTATGTACACTTGTGCAATAATCATGTCTAATCAGCATTTTGATATCTGTGAAGACTAGTTAAGAGAATGGGATGGGGTGGGGGTGCAGGGGGGTCGGGATGGGGGGTGGGGGTGACACCCACCTTACTCCTGCAGCCAAAAGAAGCTCCAAATGTTATTGCTCCTCGTACCGTTGGACCGAGAGAGGGGGGGGGGGGGGGGGCATGTTGAATGGGCAGGTCACGATCTCCATACACTTTTCTTTGGTTCCCCCAAAAAATCATGCACCATTTGTAATTTGATGGTACATGCCGTGCCCCTGAAAGGCATAAAACATGAAAAAATTAACATGTTAATATTGGTACAGAAATTATCATTAGGGGACCTATTATGCTTATTTTCAGCCTTTTGTATTGAGTTGTGGACTCCTAGAGAGCGGCTCCACACAATAACCCGCACAGAAAGCTTTCTAGAACTTACAACCCCACTTCCTTGCATTTCCTGCTTCCCAGCAAAACAGTTTGTTTTCAATTATTCGGCCACACCGCTGTGATTGGTCACACTCCCAAGGGCTTCTGAGGACTTCCGGACAGCTGCCGAACCCTATTTTCTAATTTTGTCATTATAGGAGTTGATAATAAATTACAATTTATTCGTGGGACTACCCGTGCAGACCCACCGATGATATTAGCAATCGGTGAACGTGTAATTTCCATGTATGCACACGCTATAATGCTACACAGACAACAGCTTTTGTTCCATGACTTACACAAAATAAAACACAGTTCGGAGATTGATAAATTGTTACTTACAGTTTGCTCTTCTGATTCTTCCACATCACCAAGTTACGTCGGAAAGGCGTCAGGGTTCAGCAATCTTTACATTGGCCTGCGTTCCCAAAACAGTCCACTGTGAAATTAATGAATTGACAGATAAAAATATTCAAATCGAGTAACTTCAACCACTTCTGCTGAATTAAAATTGAATGGGAGCCATTGCTAAAACAGTAAACAGAGAGAAGCAAGGGCAAGCCTACAACATATCTGGGCATGCCCATAGAAGGAAGTCCGGATCGTTTTGACGTCACAAAAATTAGCTCATTTTTGAGGTGCATCCAAGGACCATCGAACAAAGTATGAAATCTTAATACTTGACTAAAAAAAACATAATCAATGAAAGACGGACATAGATGTGTAAACATGGTGGGCTTTCCAATCTCGTAGGCCATCTGCTGTGCTTCCTGCTTACATTCTTGCGGCGGAGGCCGGCGAGCGTGCCGAACATGGGCTCCTTATGACACAGCAGAAAATGTTCCCCAACTATACTACTTTAGTCTCCGTGTCAAATAGTGTCGGAAGAAATGAAGGAATAAATCCCAAGTGGAGTTGAAGTCACAACAAAAACAAAGCTATCTGTCAATCAGCACAATGATGGGAAGTGGCAAACACGCATGGACATGCGGGAGGGCGGGGGGAGTTAGCGGGAGAGAAAGGAAAGGAAAGGCCGAGTGTTTTTGGGGTGGGATATTTGGAGTAGCCAGGAAGGCAAGTGCAGGAGCAGGAGGTGAAAGAGGGGTGCGGGGTTGAGGGTAGAGGCACCTTGCAACAGCTGGTCTCAATTATCCTTGCGGGGGGGTGGTTGGGGGGGCTGCTGTGTGTACACCATGTGTGTATGCGGTGTGTGTTTGTGTGTGTTGAGGCATCACAAAGGGAGGGCTGAGATCACTGGCGCCAACAGGGGGGCAACAGGTCAGAGGGGATGAAGATTATAAAAATACTATACTGTGTGTGTGTGTGTGTGTGTGTGTGTGTACTGGTGTCCCGAAACAAGCCAGTCCACATTACCACAGGATGAGGAAGAGTGTGTGTTTTTCAAAATGCATCTGGTGTCCACATACTTCCTGTTTGATTACAGGCTCATCCCATGTTTTTTTTTTATACAATGACAAAACTTTCACTTTCTATTTCAATGAACAACCTATCACTGACATAAAACTATGCATTCTTAAATGATTATTATTAATAAAGATCATTAAAATTATATATATATATTAATTTTGGTGGTCATAAAAGATATGCATTGAAGTTAGAATAATAGGCCGCTGGCAGAGACAATGGCGCCCTCTGGTGTTCTATACGTTTATTTCAAGAGCACAACGCCTTATAGTTTACTGTTTTAAAAGGCGTCAGGGTAATTTGGCGTACCTTTATAAGTGATAATTTTACTGTGATATACTTGGCATTTTTGAAGTACTTAACTATTTAGTTTATTCCAATTGTGTGCTCATATCACAGAATAGCTTGAAACATTCACACATTCGCTGCCTTATGATACCACCTAGTGTCCGTCCTGTATAAAGTACCTGTGATTGGCAGATACGACGCACCGCGGGGCGGGACTTCCGTTGAAATTGAGTTGAGAGAAAATTCGTCTTCCTGTTAGCTTGTACACGTTATGAAAACACAAGACACAGAACAAATTCAGCGGTATAAAAACGTTTGGGCACTCTTGATCATTTTTAGGATTTTTCTTTTATAAAGATCCGCCGTTTCAGTTCAATATAAATCTAAAACACTGAATTCAAAGAGACGTCATACTTTCATATTAAAACGCATGCAGGCAAAACAACAAACACACCCACCAACACTAAATGTTTTTTTGGGAATAAACTGTGCAAAAGCAAATAAGCAGGACCTGAAAGGAATATAAAGTCAATTCACGAAGGCTCATTTAAAAAGCCGACATCTTAATGGTACATGATAGTGTAAACATGAACTGAATAAAACGCCATAAAACTATGATTCAAAAGCATCCAAATACAATTTCCAATTTCTGTAAAAAAGTAGTCTTTTTTGTTTTTTTTTGTTAAAAAGCAATGAGTAGAGCTTCCTCCCTACTTTGAGTCCCACATGATCCCAACATAGTCTCATCTATGAAAAAGCGTCTTTTTTACATCCATCTTCCTACAGCCCAGATCATCTTCATTCTTGTTTTGTTTCTTTTTGCTCGACCAGCTCTCTTTCAGGAGAGTCAGTTCAGGTGCAATTATGTCTCCGTCCTGTAAGTTACACATACGGTATTATTCTCACATATACCGCGCATTCGGCACTTCTGAAGACCTCTCTTACATTTGCTGATAAACGTTACCTGAGGTTTTGAGAAGTCGTTGTTGATGCACCATTGCACAAAGTGCTTCCTGGCTGCATCGAGGCTCTTCTCATCCGCCTTCTTGTAGTAAACTCTGATCAGTTGCTCAGCAAAGCGTTCAGGCAGAAGTTTGGAAACCTGACAGTGAGAAAACCAAGGTTTCGAGTAATTAAGAGTTTTTGGGTGGGAGAAACCCAAATAAATACTGGAATGGGTGCAGATTCTGGAAGATCTACAAAGCTTTCTGTGCTGGTTATTGCATGTAGCTGCTCTATAGGAGTCCACAATGAGCATAAGGGGTCCCCTTTAAGTTCTGACCTGTTCCTTAGATATCTGAATGGCTTTGGTGGGGTCAGTCTTGCAATAGAAACGCATATTGTCGATGGGGTTCTCCTTTTTCATCCCATAGTCCAGATGAATGACCTAAAACGGAAATGAACATCATGTATGGACAGTAATAGCATCCGATGAGAGATGGTGTTTTGTTGGGACACTCACGCTAACGACAAAGTCTTCCGGCAGCAGAGTGACCCCCAGGGGGCCAGTCTGAGGAACTGACATTGGCAACGCCACCTCCCAGTCATCAATCATTTTCTTTGGTGGGAGAGATGGGAGAAGAAGATGAGTGAAGCCATGCTGGAATAACCAATAACCATTCTAATCAATTAGTCTAATCCTTAATTAGACTCTACTGTTGGTCAAATAGTACAATCAATGTGGTGATTTTATATTGGTGCCCCTTCCCCCAATGGACAAAACAAATTGAATACCGAACAGGACAGTTAGAAACCAATCAAATTGTGAACTATGGCACCACTACTATGCATGATAATACACGTAAAATAGAAGTGGCAGTACGCAAGGCATTACTGGAACCGCACATGAGGTGTTTTACGCGCACTATAGACCTTGCAATCCAACCCACCACGGGTGTTCCCAGTGTGGCTGCTTTAATTTGATTCAAAATCGACGGTGCCCCTTATAATCTTCCAAAATAGAGTTACAAATTCTGTAGAAATGTTGTTGTGGTACTTCTGTAAGCTCTTCGCTTGGTTGACTGTCGGATCATTTCCCGAACAATACGTAATATGTACAGTATGTACGCTTAACCTTCACCACTGCCTGTACGCTCAGACAACAACACCTTGTCCATGTCCAAAAAAACAAAACAAACATGTCATTTCAAATGTGTTTTTAGAAATGCCGGATTTTTTGACAGTGTCTCCCGTTGTATTTGTGTACCAAATGTAGTAGTCACTCATTGTGAGCAGAAGAGCTTCAGTTAGTGTCCAAGGCAACTGATGATTAAGGATCAGAGTATTTTTCTTTTTGTGCCAAGTAAAGCTTAAAGAACACACCTGAGTGACTACCAAGGGTTCTTCACTCTGGGTTTGGCCCACAAACTTGTAGAGACGGCGCCTAAGAATGTTGTGCAGAATCTGTCGTGCCTCGGCCAACTCCGGGGTGGAGGAGTAGAGTATTTGTTCAAATACGTGATCTACAAGAAAGACGGTGAACTGACAATATGTGCGATGTTTTCTTGCTTTTTATGACATATTATTATTTAACTATTTAGCGATCCGTGCAACAAGAAAACAGGAAATCATACACAAATTTCACACAGAAAAAAAAACAAAACATGAACAACCTGTCAGCTTGCTGTAGGCCTCCATGTCATCTATGGCTGTGGAGAGCGTGAACATCTTACCACCTGAGCCTGGGATCTGGATGTGCTTATCGGCCTTCAAAAACGCCTCATTGATCCTGAATGGTCACAATCAACATGACATTAGGTCTCATTCAGGCATGAATAATTCAGATATCTTCAAGAATTAGGAGTTCATTCATCTCACATGGTTTCTATGATGTTGCCCACTCTGTGCTGGTAAGCTCTCTTGTGGAGACAGTTACGCGTGTGGAACATGTCGTACAGATTGCCCGCCTCCTGAAAAAAAACATAATTTAGAAAAGAGTTGCACGGGGGCTCCTGAAGGGTCCATAATTTTGCAGTTTCTAATGAGTTTCGATGAAAGATCTCATCCTGAGACTTAAAAAAAAAAGTCATAAATAAAATAATAGTGGCACCTTGTCTCGAGTGCAAATTAGCTTCTGTCCGTCCTCCTCACACACCCTCACAAACTTGAGGAAACGACGATAGTCCGAGTTGTTCTGGATTCCCAGATGGTAGCAGTCTCTGACAAAATAGGAACAGCCGAGTTGGATTCGAGTAAACAAACATGAAATGAGTCTTTTCAAGTCACACCTGGCGAAGTAGTCCCACTTGTCCATATCGATACCATTTCTCTTGTTGGCCACGATCTCATAGAGGAAGGACTTTTCCTTTGGACGGCCTTTGTAGGCCCACTAGAGAGACAACACATTACGGCGGCATCAAACTGGGTGTTGTTGCATGTTGATACTGCCGGTTTTAGACACTGCGTGAAAGCCACGTGTACGTTTTCAACCAGGCCTGCATTTGTGGTCGGAGGTCCTGCAATAAGCTCCTTGATGAAGTCCAGGTCCTCGGGAAGGCGGAGGCCATGTTCCTCCATCAGAGGCTTCAGGTCATTGTCGTTGACCAGGTAGTCAAACATGTCAATCGATGCTTTCTCGTGCTGCAATTTGACAATGGTACACTGTTTAAGTCGTGCTTGCAAAAATACCACACTCGCAAAGGGTAGCTAAGAAATATACAAGTAGCAATACAAGTTTACAATTACTATTCTATCTTCTTCCCATAATGCATTTCATTCAACCATCCATTTTCTATGCCTCTTATTCTCACTAGAGTTACAGGGGTATGCTGGAGCCTATCCCAGGTGACTTTGGGTGGGAGGCAATGGATGCCAGCCAGTCATGGGAATAAGGAAATTATAGTATCATAATGATTTAGATTAGACTCAGATTATTGTTATTTTATTGTTTAAAGGGGTCCTTTTATGTTAATTTTTTTACCCTTTGTATTAAGTTGTGGACTCCTATAGAGCAGCAACACGTAATAACCAGCACAGAAAACTTTATAGATATTACAAAATATATTCAGCTGTATTTTTTTTTATTCCACCCATTTTGTAAATTATTGTAAATTGTAAACAAATGTGGCTTTCACTTACACCCAAAGAAACACTAGCTAGCACATAGCTAGCAACATAAACACAGAAGCAGAGCTTCGGGGACGGCGCCTGGCTGAGAGCCACGACCATAAGGACACGCCCGCTCCTCTGTGACATCACAAAGGAACACTTTTGCAACTCCCTCTCAAAACAGAACATTTTTGAGCCACCCCGATTTTTTTCACGGCTCACTTCCAAAAGCGCAAATCTCATTTTCTGAAACTTTGGCATCGTTTACCACGAGAATACAACATTCTAGCTGCATTTATAGGTCAGAAAAGTGGAAAAAGCATCATAGGTCCGCTTTAATTTCTGTGTTTTCAAATTCATATTACCCGTATGCTCTCATTTGGTAACTGCATTACACTTCATACTGTTGATACTTGACAACTTCTATTAAGTTACAGGACAGTTACCTTCCAGGAAATATCAGGGCGTGCTTTTGGAATGAACTTGGCATCAAACATGTGTGAAAAAGGCCCGTGTCCTAGTGAGGAGGAAATGAAAGTTATTCACTTAGTCAATTTCACCCCACCCAGCGTGCAAGCAGAACCAACCCAGATCGTGACAAAGCCCGGCTATTTGCACACACAGGATGTCTCGCCGAGAAATGAGAAGTTCGGGTTGCCTTTCATTGAGTGTTTTCACGAGTTGTCCTGCCAAGTAACCCACTCTGAAACAGAGAAGAACACACAATGGATAATGCATGCTAACACGCCCACAGACATAAACATGCATACCCGATGGAGTGCTCAAAACGATTGTGGGATGCGCCAGGGAAGACAAAGTACGTCCCTCCTAACTGTTTGATATTTCGGAGTCTTTGGAACTGGGGAGTGTCAATGATTTTGACGAGAAGTGGGTGGAGCTCAACATGTCCGTGGATGGGATCATTAAAGACCTGAAAGAATGCAACACAAAACCATCGATATGCAAGTCGTAATTAATTATACACAAGGCGACGCCCTGTCATTGCTTCATTATTACCGTCATTATTACACAAGATTATAACATGATACTTTTTGTTTTGAGAAAAGCTGTCTCATTAGAACAGGAAAGACCGGACTACGGTATAACTATTTAGAATTATAATACATGTAATGTAGCTTTCTGATATCATCTCTAATGTTAATGGGTTGGTTTTGACGCATGTATTATTAAATCAGCTATAAAATACACTAAAAACAATAAGTTACCATCAAATTTGCTTCTCATGTCTTGGTTACCTTCTTAGGCTTCCTCATCCATGAAAATGTTGCTTTTAATACTTTTGGTGTGGGCATGTAGGCCTTTTTTTTGTCACTATACCCCTCAATTTCTATTTCGAAAAATGGTAAAATTATTTTGTTACCTGGCTATTACTCTCTTAAATAAATTAGTTTTATTTATTTTCTCATTTTAGTATTAATCACTTGTTGGAACTGTTGTAGATAAGTTATCCAATTTGCTGATCTAGCTGTTTGCCTTTCTAGCTACAAGTTGGTAAGATAGGTATAGCTTTGTTCTATGTGTATGTATGCATGACTTGCTTTTATTGCAGGGTGTGGCACCAGCAGAAGGGGGCAGTTGATTGCTCGAGCAGAAGCATGTGTGCATGAGGCAGATAGTGGTTTGTTTTTAAATGGTCTCAACTGGATAGTCAGCACACCCTTCCCGTAGCAGTTGAGGCCTCATGTGACCTAGGGCATTCCTAAATAAAAAGGCAGGAGAGTGAAGGCTGTTTCAGAGTTGGTTTGGAGGTTGTTACTGAGCAGACTTCAATCACTCTCCTTGCAAGTAAAATATCTCACGTCTCTTTGTCCTCTTTGAGCAGATTGCTTCACAGATGTTTGGTGATTAAACCTGACATCACTAAAGAAACATCTATGGTGTTGGGGTGAATTTTGACCCATATATATTAATGTCAAGAAATGGTAGAAAAAGTGATTGTTTTAAGGAAGAGAACTTTAGTATAAACGGAAATCAAAAAGCAGAACATGTCCAGATCTTGGTTCACTGTACTTCCTGCCATTCTTTCCATGATCCAAATTGTAAATGTGAAATCAGCCATCATCAAATGAGTGAATTCACCTCACATGTATACTGGAAAAGCGGTCAAAATGAGAATCCCCTGAAGCTTACATGATGAGAAGAGTAGCTGGTTGTCATTGTGTTGGCTAATTATACACTTATGATTTCAGTTGTGGCTGAAAATATTGCTTTATAGTTATATTATTATATAAACCGGGTCGAAACCGACCTTAACAACAATACAGTGGTCATAATTTCAACCAGACCATTTTAAAATGTTTTTTTTTTGTTTATATTTTGTTGAAATAGAGTTTCCTTACAAAGTCAAAAAGCCTTTAATGCAATAAACAAATGTTATGTGATTCTTTTTATGCATTGTGCCGACGCTAACACAAGAGGAGGGTTATTAAGTGCTTTACGCACACTGTAAACCTTGCAATGCAACACACCTCATTTTTTTAAAAGCATCACCTGCACAGGATGTGTATCTGATTTTAAGTTAGGTATGATCCTCTTGTGTATCGCCTCGTCTCATATTTCACTTTAGGTTTCATTACTACATAAACGATACTGCACATCCCTCTTGCGCAATTGCTTCTTAATGATGAGAACCACTCCAACAATCATCTTGTTGTTTATCCTACAAGCTCCATTGTATGTTCTTATCTGTAAGGCATTGAAAACAAAACGTGAGAAAGAACCTTGTTTGTTTGAGGACATTCAAACCACAGCTTCCTCAGGCTCTGGAGGATCCGAAGTTGGTCTTCAAGAGACCTTGACATAGAATAATAAACAAAAAAATATGAGATGTTATGGAGAAAGAAGTATTGGTTTAGACACAGATCTTGTATTGGATCCCCTAATGTCATTCTTAGCAGCATTAGAACTCACTCAATGCCAATCTTCTCCAGGTCCTCCCTGTTGAGACGTCGCAGCTCCACACCAATGACTTTATGTTCTGATGAAAGAGAAAATAACGTTAAAAACCTGTAAAATTGTAAAAATTCAAAAAACAAAATGCCACCAACCTCTAAACACATTTTGCCACTCTCCCAGACCTTCTTCTCGAAGGTACCGGCATGTTTCCTCGATTCCCCATTGAGAGTAGTCCGAGTCACACAGCTGTCGGACCGCTGACACTCTCTTCTCCGGCGTTTTCATCAAGTCATCGTCGCTCGTCGGAGTCGCCAAGGTTCGTTTACGGTTAGCCATGTTGACATTTAGAAGACTGCTACAACCGGAGTGAATGAAACCACGAATGATGAGGTAGCTACGAAGCTGGAAGCTTAAAAGTACCGGGCGGTAAGGAGGCAAAAACTGTGTTTCGTTTCTCCTTGTGTACACTCTTTGACAAGCGCTTGTTTCCGGTAATGACTTTCAAAGTAAAAAAAAAACCTTTTCGTAGGTCGAAATCAAACGTATTTCTGTTAGCATATTCATTTATTACACTTGCAAATACGCTAATTTACCAATTTAGTATCAGACTAGAGTCGCAGGGGAGATTTTATATGACATATCAGTACGTCTAAATCACTTTATTTTTAACGAGTGGAACATGCTGCACGCTGTTTCCGGTTTATAATTCGCATTGATGAACATTTCTTTTGCGTGTTTGGCATTGGTTGGCGTGCGGTGGGTGGAGCCAGATATAAATACAAAGCGTTCAGGAACACTTCATGTTGACAGCTAAGCAGCGTTTTCTAACCTTTAATATGCCAAGGCAAATACATTAAAAATTGCGCCACACCACCAAATAAAAATGCCACAAAAATATATAAATATACCTAAATACACTTTCCTGTCACTATAAATCGTTAGCATAGATAGATGAACAAAGATATATTATTTAAAGCAACTATATCATCATTTATAGACCAAGCAGAGCTAGATAACAATGGTGCACAATTTGAACAAGCTCACTGTGATGTCTAACTTATTTGTGATGCCAGCTAATTATAATAATAATAATAATACATTTTATTTGTATAGTGCTTTTCAAAATACTCAAATACGCTTTTTTTATACAATAAAAATATAGCTTTTTCTTCCGGAGAAATTAGAGTGTTCTAACACGTCTGGCCTGTGCTGTATTAAAATGCTTTTTTTCCTATTTTGTCCGTAGTTTTTTTACAGCTTGGAGTATACAAAAAACATATAAAACCACACCTGACCAATCAACCTCTTGTAAGTCAGTTGTACAAATGGAAATATTGTATAAGACTGCTGTAATTTGTACATAGTAAACTTCAACTATGAATAAAGAGATTACATGCAAAATAAAAGTGGTAAGACCTGGTTTGTACTTTATTGAAAATAGGAAAACAAGCACTCTTGTTACAAACAGCACAATAATAATAATAATATGACTACACTCACACATACAAAATCATACAAATCAAACATGCATCAGGTCTGGAGAAATTGTGCATGTTTGTTTAAGACCGCTACTGCTGCAAAAAAAAAAGAAAAAAAAAAGATATCAGACTGACCTAATAAACCAAATATATATTGATAAACGACTTATATTCAATTAAGAATGTTTCTCACCTTGGCTTTTTGACTCTGGACAGGGACGTAGAGCTTAAACTCTGCTGGGAGCTCATCCTCAGAATAGAGTCTGTCTGAGAAATACACCCTCCTAATACGACAGTTAGCGTGAATCTGAAAGGATAAGAGTCACATACAGTATTAATTGCTTACAGGAGACCTGTTATGCTCATTTTTCAGCCATTTGTATCGAGTTATGAACTCTATAGAGCAGCTACACACCATAACCCACACAGAAAGCTTTCTAGATCTTCCAGAATCTGCACCTACTCAGGTAGACAACTGACTGGTAGTGAAAAAAGGCTGTTAGCAACTCCAGTGTATGCGCACTATATAATGCTACACAAAATAAAGTGACTCTTTTAACATGATCAAGTGACGTTGGAAAGCCGTCAGACTTCCGGGCTCACCTGCACACGCAGCGTCTCGATGTAATTGGTTCCGTAGGCTCTCCTGGTGAAGTCTGACAGGTTAAACTGAATCTGGTTCCAGCCATCATCGAGCCTCATTGGCATGGTGCAAATGAACGGTTTCACTCGCGTCGTACTCTGGTAGTTACTTGCTCGAAACCGCCGGCGAACATTTTTATCATCCAACACCTGAGTGACGTAGCACAGCATGGTTTACCGTCAATACAACCTTTCAATGACCAGCACACAGGAAACGTGTCTTTACCTGGACTTCGAAGGTGAAATACTTCTTTAGGTTTTTGATGATCATCACAAGAAACGGCAACTTGATGCCCAATGTCTTCTTGGGGTCAGCTGGGCAAGTTATATAAGTAGTACTATAGAAAGGTTGAGAGTTACATCAGAGGAATGTTTAAAATAACTGATGTGATGGATGACTTAAGTGGAAACACACCTCACATTCGTCCCTTCCACCTCCAACACCAATGAGTGAATGTCATTATCAGTAATCCGCTTGATGTGACCGTTCCTCACCTGTGAAACAAACATATACAGTGATTTGTATTAGCAACGATTAATAATCATTTAAATCCGCAACAAATTGAATGCTTCTCCACCACTTGACTATACTTTTACTAAACACACCCAAAAATATGCACATTGTTTTCTTTTTTGAATGAAAACGTACTGAGAACAAACTAGTACGTTCTAATAATTCCAGTTCACCCACTCGCTTTGGCGCCACGGCATAACGAAAGTAACGATTCAAAGTGTAATTTTACCTTTTTGTCCCATATCTGAAGAGGTTTGCTACCTATGCTATATAATATAGAAAGAAATCCACTTTGGAATGTATTTTTGAACATTATATTCCCGTTTAGTCCTCTTCCGCAATAGACTGGATGATGAAGGTAAGGTAGCAAGCAACACACTTTATGTTGCTTCCGTTTCCGTCGCTTCCGTGTAATAAAAAAAGAGTTCCGCTGCTGAAAATATAGCTTTTACCAAAGCTAGATGAAATGTAAAAATAGTAAACACCAGCTGGTCTTGTTGAGTTCTGAAATAACAACGCACGTCGGCCATAAGTTAGCAAGTCTTGTTGTTTTGACGTTGCTAGGAACCATGTACTATGCTGAGTTCCCGCCGGGTCGTTACTGTTGATACACTGCAGTCGCCCGGGCAACGATTTGGTCAACAAGACATGTGCCGTTCAGAAACATGTAAACTGGTACAGTGATTTAATAGATATTCTAGAAACATGAATATTGACAGTTTAGGATGCGTTCTAAAACAATAAAATATTGGGAGATTTTTTTTATGGTTTATGATTTGCAAATTGTGTGTTTAGATGTTACAAAGGACAGTACACATACTTGTTTGTAGGCTATGGAGCTGTTTGATCAGCGAAATACATTCACATCAAGATATTTGATATGGAAAACAGTGACATTAAAATTAAGCGGTGCCCTGGTTTAATATGAGGTGTTATGAAGGGAATACACACGTTTTTTGACAATAGCAAACATTTTATTTATTAAAATTTGGAGAATTGCCCCATTCCAGTGAACACTCTCTTCATTAGAGCCCTTCAAAATAAAACTAATAAAAAATAAAAATATTGTCTTCAAGACTCACACCTTTTGCCCACATGTGGTCACAAATAGAGAATTATCTCCATAAATATATTTGAATTGGGAAAAAATATTTTACGAATTACCAATCACTCATTTGTAATTAGCATTGCAGCTTTAAATAATCACAAATAGTAAAACAATTACAGAAAACAATAACAATAAACTTGCAGAGTGCATAAACATTTAACAATGAGACAAATAAACAATAAAAACAATGATTTCTTGCATGTTAAAGAACAACTTTAATGTCACCGGCTACTTGTTTCGTAAGAAAACAAAACCGGATGTGCTGAACGTTGTGATGGAGCCGCATGCAATTCCTCTTCTGTACGCTAAGTGGTGCAAAAGAGCTACGACCAGTATGATGCATGGTTCAGCGATGTGTCAGTGTGTTATGTCTAATGACAAACAAATAGAAAAAACACAAAAATATCATATTGTTTGTGTGAGAAATTATATTATGTCAGCATGCACTCAAAAATTAAAAATTTACAGAACTCAGTGAAATTGCCAGTGATTGCAGAGCTTTACATCAACAGTACAGTAATCAGTGTGTACACCCACAATGCATTTTCAGCAAGTCTGTAATCTAAAAGATGGAAGAACGCGCTGATGTTGGGCATCACCATTTGGAAGCATGACCTTCATTTTCACCCGCCGCAGCTCTCAGGTCCTCCTCTGACTTCCATGTGCTATGATGCAATCCCTGCGGAAACACCCTACGACGTGATTGTGTGCTGAGATCCAGCAGGTCAAAGGAGTCGCAGGAGAAAAGACTATCCTCGCTCACCACGCTTGAAGGGCGGCTTAGGTGAGCCTCGGCACCCGCTTTGTCCTGGAGGAACTGCTGCAGAGCTTCTGGGAATGTCGCTTGGTCAGAAGACGGCGATGAGAGTTGTGCATCCGGGAGGTCCAGGCTTTGTGAGAACTTGCCGTTACGTTTGAGAATTCCTTTTCGTCTTTTCACTGCTTCTGGGCGCAGGCTTGGACTGTCATCTGCTGCCTGGACGCAAGTGGGCAAGTCCCCCACATCGCTCTCTTTGACTCCTGCTCTGGGGGAGTCATAAGCTGACGTCCCTTCATACAGGTTCTTAAGTATACCCTTCTTAGTTATTTTAGACGAGGGCTGGCTGAACGGACTGGTGGACAGAACATCGGCATGTGGGTGAGGTTTGAGAATACTTTTGGGTTTCTTTCTTTCCACATTGGAGGTGGAGCAAGACGCTCCCGCACTCCCACATGCTCCTTGTGCGGCCTGGGGAATAGCGTTCTCCTTGCGAGATTTTCGGACACTGACCGTTCCTCCGCTTGGTCTTGCTCCTCTTAGTCGCTCAGTCCTGAGAGGCAAACTGAAGTAATGGCCATGGGGGTGACAGCGGCTGAAGTCCGAAGAGAGGCCCCCTGACTCAGCAGTCATACTGTTGACAACCCGGCTTTGCCAGTCAATGTAGCGAGCCAGCAAGGGGGAAGGGCAGTCTGGGTGTGCGGGCAAAGTGCAGTCACACACACTTTCCTCATAACCCCAGTTCACCCACCAGTGGTTGGCTACATCCTCGATGGTGGCCCTCTCGTCCACGCGCACGGTCAACAGCCAGTCGATGAGCGCACAGGCGTCTGGTGGAAGCAGAGTCAACAGCACGCCAGTCAAAATACCTCAATAATCACGTCATTAAATGAATACCCCCCCACACATACAAAGATACAACAGCACTAGCAAGGTCTCAATAATAATGCTGGGTCCTGCAGCATGTCTTGCGGGTGAAGTATTCTTTAAAGGGGACCTATTATGCTTTTCATGCTTTGTAATGTTGTAAAAAAAATGATACCATATTTTAAAAAAAAGTGGCGACAGTCCCATGCGGAAACCCTAGTTCTCGACCGGAACTACATTTCTTATCTAACCATCCGACTGGGACCAAGTAAGTCACTGTTGATGTACTACACTGCTGATAGTGACATTACACAACTATCTCTTTAAAAACCATAACAGCCGCTTGTAGCTCGCCTGTGGGACAAAAACGAGCTAGCTAGCTGCCACCGGAGAGGCAAAATGTGTAAACAAAAATGCCACAAAGTCGAATAATATTGAAACATGAGCCATGTAGTGTAATGTGTACCTGACGGGGGGTCGGGTCTTCGGTAATGACCTTGACATATCTGCTTTGTGAGAGCGGAGTGAGTGATTCCATCAAATGGCATACTGCTGTACACCAGCGCATACAGCAGCACCCCAAGCGCCCAGCAGTCCACCTAGCACACACACACACACACACACACAAAAGGTACAACTCTTAAGACGGGGCTTCTGAAAAACTGCTCAAATCACTTAAGTCTGTTCAAGTCAAACGTGAGTTGATGCTGCATGCTTTCCGACCCACCTCTGGTCCCTGGTAGGGCCGCCCAGTCACTATCTCTGGGGAGGCATACAGCGGACTTCCACAGTAGGTCTGCAGCAGAGAGCCTCTCTGGTACTGATTGGAGAGGCCGAAGTCAGCAAGCTGAAAAAAAAAATGAATAAACTAAACATGTTGGACCTTTTATAGAATATTGCTGTACTGTGTGACTAATCTCTCTTTATAGGAGAAGGTTCCGAGTAAAGTACTATCACTGTTATATTTCATTTTAGATACACACACAACATAAAAGCAGGCAAGCTGGTTTTATGTGAGCCAAAAATGTCTGACCGCTCACAGCCACGTCATGGAACAATCACTCACTGCAGGCTCCAGAGCCTCCAGAGCTTCAGATATAATTAACATGCACACACTCTCACACTATCAGTGGTAAAAAAAAAAATACTCAAAAGAGCAGCAGAGTTGGCAGGCAGGTTGGGGGCCTGCCCAGAAAGAACTGATGGATATTATACTGTACATAGACATACAGAAGAAATAATAATAAATATGACCCATTCTCAATAAACTCTAATGCCTTCCACCCTCATCATCTATGTGCTCCTAGTTCTCCTATAGCTTCTATTTACACACCTTTACGGTCAGATCTGCATCCAGAAGAACGTTCTCCAGCTTGAGGTCTCGATGGACAACACCATTCTGCAAGAGACCACAAATAATTGATGCAACGACTCCACCAGCTTTCTTTCAAAATGGAAACAAAACCCTGTTTTGATGTTTGCCAAAGCCCTTATGCACACTCTATAATACTACACAGAGTTAGGAAACTGATACAGAGAGTGTATGTGGCCTACAGCCACGCCCCTAAGGAAGCTCGTCCCTCTGTGACATCACAAAGGAACACTTTAGCAACGCCCTCTGAAACCGAGCGTTTTGATCCATCCCAAACTTCCATCAGGGTTCACTTCCAAAATGCGAAAACCTCATTTTGTGAAACTTTGGCATGCTTTAACACCAGAATACTACATTCTACTACTACATAAGAACTAGAGCTGTTAAAATGCCCCCTTTTTTCAACAATACACTTGTCTGTGAGTAGGATGTATCAGTTTCCGTTCTGACCCATTTTCTGGCACTGGCGCTGACATCATAATAATAATAATAATAATACGCAAAGTGGAAGTAGAAATAACGCTCATTATACAAACATGCTAGTTAAATGCGTCAGCGTGTGACTGTACACATAAAATCCCAGCCTAATGCGCTCTTAACCCAAAAAAGATCCAAAGTCAATATTTTCTGCAGGATTAGGATTTAGCAGATTTAGCAGTACCGTATTCGCTTGCACGCTGGAACACTTGAGGTGCGTGCCAGACATATTTAATGCCGCGATTCATTGTGTGTGTGATTATTGAACCTTGTGGCAGTAGTGCACAGCTGATGTGATTTGCCTGAAGATGCTTCTGGCTTCTGTTTCGGAGAGTTTCCTCTTCTCCAGGATGTAATCGTATAGCTCTCCTTTGCTGGCGTACTCCATCACGATCACAATTTTATCCCGGCTCTCGAACACTGCATTGACACAGCGGATGCATTTAGTGGCAAATGGAAATTATACTGTTTTGTTTGATATATATATATATATATATATACTATATTCACAGTTACTACAGTACGAGGTACATTATTTAAAAAAAAAAAAAAAAAAAAAAAACCTTAAACTGAATTATGGAAAGCAGGAAGTGAACAAATGTAACAGTTAGTGATTGTAAAAGTACCAGATGGAGGGGTAGGATTTAATAAGCTTTGCTTCTTCCTACTCCTTTTGGACATGTGGAACTGGGAACTGATTATGTGATGCATTCAATTGTAATCTGATGCATGTTCAAATGAAATTAAACCATTACCATTTGGAATTTCTCACATTTCTGCATAAAATCACCACCATCAAATGTGATCTGATCTTTGTCAAAATCACACACATGAAAAAACAGTGTCTGCTTTAACTAAAACCGCCCAAACATTTATAGGGTTTCATATTTTAATGAGGAACTAGTGGGAGGAACATTTGATACTTTTTCATACCACTGTAAGCTTAAAATCTTGAAGTATTGAACATCACACCAAATAATTTATGAATAAATCAGGGTCCTGGAAGTCGTAGTTCGTAGTTATGGGATGCACTCAATTGTAATCTGATGCATGTTTAAATGAAATAAAACCATTACCATTATGTATTTACAGTTTGGTATTAATGTTCATGTTTGACAATATAGGAAATATTGGCATATTACTTCAATATGCATTGAAAATAACATTGTTGGGAGACATTGTACATCACCAACACTCACTTACACGTATCAATGACCGTATCAATAATACATTGATTAGCATTAGAGTGCGTGGCCCTTACCCTCGTGGAAGCGTATGATGTTGGGATGCCTGAGAAAAGACGTCATCTCAATCTCCCTCTGGATGTGAATTCTGTCCTGGTCGTCTGTGATGTGCTCCTTACGGATCGACTTGACGGCCACCTGAAAAAAACAAAAAACATTTCAAACATTTCATGTCAAAAAACTTCCTGTTTCACTTCCTAATCTAATGATGGAAAGACACATACATAAAAAACAATCTCTGGGTATTAGAGGTGATTATGGATGTTTAAAAAAAGGCAGCATGGTGAATACGAACACGCTCAGGCACAGAAGGTTGACAGCTGCGTGGCTCACACGCTCTGCACCCCAACTGAACCCCCGACCGGAGAACACACGCAACCCCCAGCATGAGGCCCTAAACCTCTTTGGACAGAGTACCTTGGACTAAATAAAACCGACTGCATTCATTCAAACATTTATGAGACGTTCTGAGGCCCAATTCACACGCTCCGTCACCCCGCTTGGATGTTACGCAACCATGCAAACACACTCCTGAGACCGATGCGACCTTCCCAAAACGGATTTGATAGTTTTTGTCTTAATTTAGAACCTCTTGACATGCAATGCTATTAAATGAAGGGATTCGTTTGATTGACGTGTCAAAGATTAAAAGTCAGAAGAGACGGAGTGAAGGGGGGCATCCTAATGTGTGACCCAAATACTGCTGGGTGCTGAGGCTATGAGAGGAAGTCAATATAAGACGCACAGGAAGCTTTGCAGTACAGGTCTGTGCACTGTGTGTTTTGTTTTAAAAGGGAACCTATTATGCTCATTTTCCCGCCCTTTGTATTGAATTGTGGACTCCTATAGAGCAGCGACACGCAATAACCAGCACGGAAAGCTTTCTAGATCTTTCAGAATATGCACCTATTCCTGCTGTCTTTCCTTGGATTTCCTGCTGCCTGCCAAACGGTCACTTTATTTCACCCGCTGTGATTGGTCACACTCCCAAAGACTTCCGGACAGCTGCCGAACACCACGTTCTAATTTTGTCGGTATAGGAGTTCATAATAAATTACAATTTATGTTTTTTTTTGCTTTTAAATACAGCTGTATGTGTTGGAGACTCAACTTGTAATACTTTTGTAAAATTAATAAACCCTTAGAAAGCTACTTGAAAAGTGTTGAGGAACTACTGGTAGTTCATAAACTCAAGGAGAGACACAACATCGCTAGTGGAAACGTGGTCATCACACATTTTATGTGGGATTACCTGCGTTTAAAATACTTGGGTGGACCCACTGATTGTGGTGGAAAAAGGCTATTAGCAATATGGTACAGTAAACCTCGGATATATCGGATTCAATTGTTCCCACTGGTTTTGTCCGATATAAGCGAAATCCGTTATATGCGTATACCGGAAAATGTCCGTTTTACGCATATATCGGATTTATATCCGGTATATGCGTAAATGGGATTTTATCCGTTATAAAAAGGCACTTCCTTGACTATGTTTCCAATGTACCTGGACGCGCAGGCAACGCTGCAAACGCTGCAAATGACGTCGTATAGCGGCCTGTCACGATTCGGCGAATCGGAGCGCCACGATGCGGCCATCCGATATATGCGAGGGAAATTTCATGGAAATGCATTGGAACGGGACTGGAGATTTTGTCCGAAATAGGCGAAATCCGTTATAAAAAATCCGATATATGCAATGAATTTTTATTGGAAATGCATTACAGAAAAATCGCTTCTTTTTTATCTGTCCGTTGTGAGCGAATTTCCGATATATCCGAGTCCGATATATCTGAGGTTTACTGTATGATATATATGATACAATATGAATGCATGTTATCTAGGGGGGTCTGTATGATGTTCTTCAGTCATTCTGTAGGAACACCCTTGAATCAGATGACCAAGTGTTGTGCACACAGCAGCAGGAACCTCCTCTCCTCCATGGTCACTACCACACAACAGCGCTCTCTGTCTTCTTTCCAAAAATAATGTCAGTTTTGTTGCAAACAATCCTTGGTATGTGCCCACTGCCGGTGCAGGGAATTCAGCGCTTACGTACCCTTCCGCTACCAAAACCAATTACTCATATAGACACAATGTTACAAAGCTAGTTTAGTCATCAATTGCTATCGGGAATCTGAGTGGGCAATGTTGACATAATTGTGTGAGGGAGACCTATTGTGGAAAACTTCATCCCTTGTTCAAGTGTTGGGTGAGTCAGTCTAAAGGCATCTCAGCAGGGCAGCATCCTAACCATGAGCTCACCCACACAAACACAAAGAAGTCAGAATACACTTGGAGTACATGGGAACCATTTTTGGACACCAGAGTATCTGTTGTGTATCTTAAATGATGCAATATATTTCTAAATTCCAGTAAAAGTTATGTGATATCCTGTACTTTTGTTCTGTTGGTATAACTTACAAAACAATACAGGCTTTCATGCACGTACTCACCGTCTTCAGGCTGACTCTCTCCAACGCCTTCTTCACCTTTCCGTAGGCCCCCTTCCCCAGCGTCTCCATCAGCTCGTAGCGGTGTTTCAGGTTGTGTTTGTGCTGGTGCTTCTTCATCTCCACGCTCGGGCGGCTGGCTTCATCCGACCTGCCCGGGGGAGAGTCCCGCAGACAGCCGAGCTCGGAGCGGTCCCCCTCGCGTCTACCCATCTTGTGTACGCACCTGTCAGGAGCAAGGCGACATACATCTGTACTATACTCGTGTACTATACCCGTGTACTATACCCTTTGTACAAGCTTCGGAGAAAAGTACTGAATACAAAGATGACTGAAAACAACTCAGTATTAAGATACGCCCAAAAAACAGAGCAACAGGGGGAGAGTTAAGGGGTCCCGGTGGGCGGAGCCTCGTCATTCCAACGCCGGCTGTCATGACAGCACTCTTGGCTAGGGTGCAGTATCCCACATAATCCAGCAGGAGGTGCCGTTTTCTTTAGTTCCAATATTCAAATTGGACTGGAGTGTTGCTATTGTGTTACCGTGAATAAATATTGTAAGTCTGTACAGATAAATGAATAAATAAATATAAATAGTGAGGATAAGCGGCATAGAAAGTGGATAGATGGATTACATAGACATTTTATTAACCTTTGTTTTGAGTTGTAATTAATCAAAGTGTCGTCATAGCTCAAGTCATCTATAAAGTGAGTAATTACAAGTAGCCCATAATAAATAATGCAGTATTAACCAGCAATAGAATAAAAAGGAACAAATGTTCAAGTGGGTCAAAGGTCATGCAATAGTACAGTAAGCTCATTTCAGCAAAAACAAGCAGACGCCGCCAACCACATAAGGACACGTGCAAGGTCAGGCCTTGGGACGAGATATGCTACGTGCATATAAACAAATATTTCATCAGCAAGATATCACCTGATCATATCATGACGCTGGAGACATCTTGGATCATCTAAGACGATGCAGACATCGGCCGGGAGCGAACTCTCTTTCACTTCCGTCAGCAGCTCTGCTATTCTATTCTGATTCCTCACGAGCGTCACGGGGGTGCTGGAGCCTATCCCAGCTGTCTTCGGGCGAGAGGCGGAGTACACCCTGGACCGGTCACCAGCCCATCACAGGGCACATATAGACAAACAACCATTCACACTCACATTCATGCAAACTCCACACAGAGATGGCCGAGGGTGGAATCAAACTCGGGTCTCCTGGTAAATTTATTATCATGTTTTCAGATTACTTGATTATCACACAAAAATGTCACTAGAATACAAAAATTATGAAAATATTCTATAGCT
The DNA here is from genome assembly GCF_030265055.1 of Doryrhamphus excisus. NCBI lineage: Eukaryota > Metazoa > Chordata > Actinopteri > Syngnathiformes > Syngnathidae > Doryrhamphus > Doryrhamphus excisus. Next base: position 10,168,868 of record NC_080475.1, on the reverse strand, counting down.
GCAGCCTTAATGTAAAAAATCTGTGCATGCTAGTCTGTGACCTGACCTGGAAATAATGTCTGAATGCCAACAGCACCACCTTGTGGCAAGAAAGGGAATCTCATCTTCTTCAGCTGTCTGAGATGTATTCAATGCTTTACAAGTAGTGTGTTTTAATTAACACACACACACACAAGTTTACAATCATTCATAATACATTAACAAGGCTGTAAACAAGAAATATATTAGAATATAGCACCGTAATATCATATGGTAATACATTTTTCTACACTTTTCTGATTACCAATGCTATATAATGTACTGTGCGGGAGTACACACCCGAATACAAACCATGGAGGAGGGATTATTTGTTGCGAAAGTTGCTGAACCGTTGCCTGGCTGGAGATAATTTACCATTGTGCTTTGTCAGAGATGGCTTCCTTATGCTCGTCCTGTAGGAACACTTACAAATCAACATAATGTTGTACTATTTCTACATGGTATTTGTATCTTTGAATGTGATGACAAAAGTGCAACATAGTACATTTTACACTACTTCAGTACATTTTCATATAGACCCAGTATTCTTACTGATGTGCTCAAAATACTCTTTATGTCAACTTTTTATTTTCTTTCAGCGTACCTAATCATGTCTCCTTCTGTGGTCCAGGGGATGGGAGCATGGTGCACAGAGACGCACACAATGCCTGACCAGCTGTCACTGATTCAACTAATGTGTCTTGTTTTGCTTATGAAGTTGCTCAACTGAATGCGTGGAAAAAGTTAGTCATTCTGATATGTCATAATACTGGATTGACACCATAACCTTTGTTGCACAGTGACAGGCGTATTGGTATTTTGTGGATATTTTAGTGTACTTTTGAGTTCTGAGAGTCCTGACTAGAACCAGGAAATATGACTTCCTGTCGCTCAGAGAATAGACATTTAAACAGCTCTATTTGTGTACAAGTCTTGAGTCAAAGTGGCGGTCGAGTGTGGAAGGGAGACGGTCGTTGATGTGTTTGAGAACCAATCAGGGACGTCGTCATTGAGGCTAGTTATGGTTGAATTTTTGGGTACTGGGATCATATTATTATAAACCCTTTTGTAAATGCCATCTGATTGTTACTGGACTGCACTCTGCATCAGAAACAACCTTCATTAATGCCGAGGATGGCTGACAGACAATCGGTCACACTCCCGTTTCTTCTTTTTCAATTTTGAAGCTCTTTTAAAAGAACCCACTGAAGATCCAACAGTGCAAAATGTATCAGTCCCCTCTCTATCTTCTTGCTCGTGGAGAATCTAGGTCAGGAAAACTGCCCAACTTCGCCTTTCTGTCCATAAAGAGCTCCATGACGGCAAACAGATTATCAAACACCTCAACTCTTCATCCTTGCAGCTCAATCATTCATCTCCATATTTACCTACCGATAAGCTGAAACGTGGAGTAAACGTGCAACACTGAGACATAAAAGTCACCATACAATTTGCGCCACATCATGAAAATCAATAAAATTTGTTTCTATTTATTTGCTTTTTTCAATTTAAGCTGAGCTTGTTTTTTTGTTTAAACATTAACATGCTCCATTAATTCATTCAACCAAACAGTGTCTGTGTTCTCGAGGTCTGCTTGATCATCAAACATGTTCCTACGGTCTTAACTGCAAACGTTTACATGTGTGTGACAGCGGCCACGGTTAATATGTGCAGGAATGCTTCCTGTTGCTTTTCACATTGTTAGTCATTTTAGAGTCAGTTGTTTTTTTTACATTAACTGCACAGCACCGTAAATTGTATTATTTCCTCACAAAACCCAAACAAAACAAGAAGTTCTTTTCCAAGGTCACAATGTCAATATCGGCATGCTATGATCTAAGAAAAAAAAATTGATCCAAGTCATAAATGTAGGCGATACCATACATCAGACCTCCAATTAGAGGGGGTAAAGTAATAAAGTTAATTCAGCTGTTAAATTCTTACTTGTTCTAGTAATAATTTGAATGGCTCTAAAATAACCTACGCCCCCAGAATCCACACTGATCCCTTTCTTTAAGACTCTTCGACACTTTAATCTTGCCTTAAAACATTTACCACCCGCCTCACCTCTCGTTCTGTGCAACAAGATAAACCCCAATCAATAATGTCATTTGTCATTTTAACAATTGCCCATGTAAACATTAACCTGCTCAAGAGCTCCATCAAAGTGCTTTTTCAAAGTAAGTAGTAGCTGGGTACCTTGCTCATATCCAATTTGTTCAAATTAAAACAAAACAGGCAATACTTCTGCTAAATTAATGTCATCATTTTTTAAAAACCATAACTACTGGGAACTATTGGGTCATGAAAATACCACACTCCCTCAGGCGTGCCTCCTCCATGCTTATGGAGGAGCTGGGAAGGAGCAGTCACTCCCACCGTACAAAAGTAGCTGCAGAAACGGGACGGTGTTCAACTGACAGCACGGAGAGAGGTGTTGACTCACTTCTCAGTCAGCGACATTGCGACTCTATGTCATCTTTACAGTGAAGAGGATCCTGAGGCACAGGGCACGGAACCAGTTTTCTAACCAGGACACCCACTGAGTCAAATATACGCTGACATGGAGGATGGGGAACAGCCCCTCGGTCAGTATTTTGTACATCGGCCGGTTCTGGATGAATTATGTTTGGATGAACTGGCACAAAAAGGAACATGGTCCACTAAGCCATCCTTCGGTGAATGCGTGAAAGACTCCCTGAGGTAAAAACAAAACAAAAACCCAAAACAGGTGAGAGAATGTAAATGTGGGTAGATTTTGTTATGGTTCCATTATGTCTCCAGTCCAAGCATAGTTGTTATGATTAATAATGAAGTCCATTAAGTCCATTACTGTTTTTAATGAGTGCAGTTTCTGAAAAACAATAACACTCCTGCAAACAACAATAATATTTTAGACATTGTCAACAAAACTGTGTATTATTTTCATTCTGAGCTGTGTTAGTATAATGCCATTGTCCCACTTTTAAGGTCAATGTGTCTGATGCATTAAGTAATGGTAATAGTAATGGTTTTATTTGAACATGCATCAGATTACAATTGAGTGCATCCCATAATCAGTTCCCAGTTCCACATGTCCAAAAGGAGTAGGAAGAAGCAAAGCTTATTAAATCCTACCCCTCCATCTGGTACTTTTACAATCAGTAACTGTTACATTTGTTCACTTCCTGCTTTCCAAAATACCCAAAAAAAGTTTTTTTTTTTTTTTTTTTTAAATAATGTACCTCGTACCGAAGTACAAGGTGATATGAGCATCCAATGCCATAATGGGTACCATAGTAAGTGTCAATATAGTGATATATATAGCACATCATGACTGGTTCAAGACGCTTCATCCTTGTATTTAGCAAACATCAACTGCTTGTATTGTTTCTTGAATTGGCTCATCGTTGTGCATTGTTTGATTTCCTTACTCAATCCATTCCATAGTTTGATTCCACATACTGAAATGCTATGGCTTTTTAACGTAGTCCTAGCATATAAGTGTTTCAAATGTAGTTCTTCCTTGAGATCATATTTTTCCTCTCTTGTAGAGAAGTAGTAGAATAAGTAGCTTTTACCTTTATAAACATTATCATTCACTTCAAAAACATCTTTTCTTTTTTTTTTACATTTGAGTACAGACATGTTATCCGATGTGGCCCTTTTTCAAGGCCACTTAGGAAACGCTGCAGCATGTGTTACAACTCTCACAACTCAAATCTTTGGTACATTTTGGTGGACCATGACTCAGTACCGGTACCTATTATTAGAAAACCATTGCTACTAATTCAGATCTGCTTAATAAATTAATAAATTGTAATTGACTTTTTATGTAATGATTTTGATGTACTTTGATTGGGTCATTTGTGGACTGACTTTGCTAGGTGCTCGGTGCCCCGGGCTAAGGAAGTCCTGTTGAGCTGGGTGCCCGTTCTTGGCTGGCTTCCTAAATACTCCATCAAAGAAAATGCAGTTGGCGACCTGATCTCTGGCTGCAGTGTGGGCATCATGCATCTACCGCAGGGTTTGTATGTGTAGTATAGTTGTACAATAGTGGGGCGCTAGCATTTGGTTTATTGTAGAATATCTAAGTAATGCACCTACAGTCCCCCCTTGTAGACCCACCACCTGCGGGGGCAAGCGTAAGAGTCCGGGGCATTGTGTCTTGAGAACCAAATCTGGTTTTTGGGACATTGAATGTCACTTCTCTGGTGAGGAAAGAGCCTGTCTAGTCCATGGTGCCGGAGAGAAGGGTACGACCGTTGGTTGAAGCTCTGCTACAAGAGGTTCAATGCAGTTTTCGTCCCAGTCCCGGAACACTGGACCAGCCCTACCCCCTCGCGAGGGTGCTGGAGGTTGCATGGTAGCTTGCCCAATTGGTCTACATGTGTTTTGTGGACTTGGAAAAGGCATTCGACCGTGTCCCTCATGGCGCCCTTTGGGGGGTGCTCCAGGAGTACGGGTTTGGTGGAGCAGGAGCTTGGTTCGCGTTTCCGTGAACGTTGGCCTCCACCAAGGCTGCCCTTTGACTCCGATTCTGTTCACAATTTTCATGGACAGAATTTCTCGCCGCAGCCTCCGGTTCGGGGGTCTTAGGATCTCATCTCTGCTATGTTCGGATGATGTGGTCCTGATGGCCTCTTCAGGCGGTGACCTCCACCATTTACTCGGACGGTTTGCATCTGAGTGTGAAGCTTCTGGGATGAGACTCAGCACCTCCAAATCAGAGGCCATGGTTCTCAGTCGGAAAAGCGTGGTGTGCTCCCTCCCTGGGAATGAGGTCCAGCCCCGAGTGGAAGAGTTCATGAGTGAGGGAAGTTGGGAGCTTGAGGTCGACAGGCGGATCGGTACCGGACCGTTGTGGTGAAAAGAGAGCTGAACCGGAAGGCAAAGCTCTCAATTTACCGGTCGATCTTTGTTCCAACCCTCACCTATGGTCATGAGCTTTGGGTCGTGACCGAAAGAACAAGATGGCGCATACAAGCGCCTGAAATGAGCTCAGTCGTCCGGTAGGGGCTCTCGCTTCTAAGGTAAAACCTTCCTATTGGAATTAAAGCAATCAGCGTCTTGGATAGGATTGTGTTTGACTGCACTGCAGACATTGGATAACCAATAATATATAATATATATATTCTTTTAAACAGGAATGGCATATGCTCTTCTGGCTTCTTTGCGGCCAGTGTTTGGCCTGTATACCTCCCTCTACCCGGTGCTTGTGTACTTCATCTTCGGCACTTCCAAACATATCTCCATCGGTGAGAAGAAAGCAGATGGAGACATCCTTACATGACACATGCCCCTACTGTATATATTGTATGTGTAATAAATGTCTTCATGTGTCCAGGTACGTTTGCAGTAGTCAGCATCATGATCGGGAGTGTGACAGAGCGGCTGGCACCAGACAGTAACTTTATCGTTAACGCTACCAATGGCACTGCACACGTGAATATTGATGAACGAGATGCTTACAGAGTAGAAATAGCCTGTGCTCTCACGGTTCTGGCGGGGCTTTTTCAGGTGTGTGTCCACGTTTCTCAAAATCTTCTTCAATGTTGAGATGTTGTTGCTTTTGTGACGAGCTGTGGTTGTCGCCCAAAGATCCTGTTGGGTGTGGTGAAATTTGGTTTTGTGGTCACCTACTTGTCCGAGCCACTGGTCCGAGGCTACACCACGGCATCAGCGTGCCATGTGTTAAGCTCTCAGCTGAAATATTTGTTTGGAGTTAAACCATCTCGCTTCTCCGGCCCCCTCTCTCTTATTTATGTGAGTATGGTACATACTTTAAAGGCTCTAATTTCGTGGTGCATGGCGCACCCCGCGCACTAGTAATTTTCAACCAGCGCACCAATGTGAGCAGCCAATTTGGTAATTAGGTAGACTGGACTGCGCCGAGATGGACATAGTGGCGCACCAGGGGAGGTGTCCATATTTCCAGCTTGGCGCAGTGACAATTTTCATCCAGCGCACCAATGTGAGCAGCCAATTTGGTAATTAGGTAGACTGGACTGCGCCGAGATGGGCGTGGTGGCGCACCAGGAGAGGTGTCCATATTTCCAGCTTGGCGCAGTGACAATTTTCATCCAGCGCACCAATGTGAGCAGCCAATTCGGTAATTAGGTGGACTGGACTGCGCTGAGATGGACATAGTGGCGCACCAGGAGAGGTGTCCATATTTCCAGCTTGGCGCAGTGACAATTTTCATCCAGCGCACCAATGTGAGCAGCCAATTTGGTAATTAGGTGGACTGGACTGCGCCGAGATGGACATAGTGGCGCACCAGGGGAGGTGTCCATATTTCCAGCTTGGCGCAGTGACAATTTCCTGACAAAAAGCTCGCCAGCACGGACCTGGTGTAGTCTTGGCGCAGGCGAAGCGCTGCCTGCGCAGTGGTAAATTGACCGACAGGCACAATTTTCAGGGTGACGCCCAAAATAAATGGCTTGTCAAATGAAATTGCCTCCAAATTAATATTTTAGAAGTGAAAACTCCGTCAGAAAAAAAACACAAGAACACAGCTCCACTCATCCCTCATCTCTGGGGTTCTGCTTCTGCTTGTAAAGTGCGCTGCCCACACCCTGCGTTGATGTGGCAGCGCAGGTGCGCTGTGCCTGCGCCTGTTCTACAAAATTAGAGCCCTAACTCTCATGCAGACCTTTCCTTTAGATCATTTTTAACTTATCCAATCTTTCTCTTTTTTTGTTCCTCACACTCAGACTGTGGTGGAAATATGCAGCTTGCTACCTCAGACGGTTGTCCCAGAGCTTGTGGTCAGTCTGGTTTCACTCACTATTCTCATTGTGGTCAAAGAGATCAACGACTGCTACAGGCAGAAACTGCTCCTGCCTATCCCCATAGAACTCATCGTGGTGAGTCCTCCTCCTGTTGTTATTTCCTTTGGTAATAATGCTCACGGACCGATCGCAGCACAGTTTGTGGGCGGAATTTCGTCATTTATTAAGGTTATGTGAAATAGTTGTGCTGAACAAATGAGAACCATGGCTTGCTCAAAAGTAAGAAAATTTAAATTTAAAAGTGAATGGACAGAACAATATAAACCAACATTCAATTTTAATCAAAGAACCCTGATATAGTCTCTTGTTAACCTAACATGTTTTGGGATTATGCTGAAAAAAAACCCACAGCAAGCCCCACACAGAGATATTGTCACTGTATTACTCTCAAGTACTGTTCTAACTCAACAAATCCTACTTGCACACCTTCTCTATCTAGATCATAATAGCAACAATCATCACTCACTTTTGTGGCCTTTCTGCCAAATACAACATTGATGTTGTTGGCGAGATTCCGAGTGGGTGAGTTAATCTTTGTGAATTAAGATGCATTTTTTGTGTCAGAAAGTTGTCATTGCAAGATAAAACAACATGAACAGAAACAGAATAGTTTCTGGTTGACTGATATGTGGGCCCAGGAATCCAGGGTCACACTATGCATGCCTTGTCTTAGGCGAGGGTGCAGGGAGAAACGGAATGTTTTGGTTTCAAACTGTAGATAACGAACAATTGGAGATACTGATTGGATTATTAAAGGACAGGTGCAGAATGTGAGATAAATGCAGTATTTACTTAAGCCGCAGTCACACAGGATTAAGTCAAAAAGAATCAATAGCCGAAAAGCTTGGGATAAAAAAAGTTAGAGAAAAAGTTAAAGAACCTTTAAAAAAAAAACCTCACTTATCACTTTCTTTATTTGACTCCAGGCTTCAGGCCCCTCGTGCTCCGGACGTGACACTATTCTCTGAGGTCGTAGGCGACGCTTTTGCTGTGGCCATTGTGGGCTACGCCATCAGTATTTCTCTCGGAAAAACATTTGCTCTCAAATATGGCTACAAAGTGGATAGCAACCAGGTAAGGTACACAATGTACAGTATATAAACATTATGTCACTCACATTATGTCAGCTCTATGTACTTTCCTGTCTCTGTTTGAAACTCTGGCGAGGATTTGTTAATTCAATAACAAAACCACATTAATTTACTTAAGTGTTACACGTGTTATGAAGAATATATGAGCTACATTTCATGTGGGGGTGCGCCTACACAAGCGCTTATACTCCTTTCAGTCTGGGTAAAAGTTTGGCTTTTCCGATTGACCTGTTGCTGTTCCGATTCAGATTGGTGTAAAAATGTGAAAACCGGAAGCAGAAGCTGGAAGGCAGGTAAACATAAACATAGCAGATCAGGAGGTGAGCAACTGGTAGGAATGAGGATACTCGAGACAAAATAGTGAGAGACTGATTACAAATTGGCTCTATCTGTTGTTCATGGCTCCGCAGAGCGCAAAACTACCGGAAGTCTGTTCCCGGATGTAGTGGGAACACAAAAAGACAGATCCAAAATAAGAGCCAGAGAAACCAAAGACCTTTCCTCTGGACCATTACTCTCTCAGTTGACCAGATATTGGAAACCCTGGCCCTCTTCTATAGAAGAAGAACAAAAAACGCTGTGTCATGGTAGACTTGGGCGGTGAAGTTAAACTGAACGATACGCAAGCGTAGTTGAAGTCAAAAGTGTGGGCTCTCTTTGGTTTTATAGTGTGGATGGGACTTGTAAGCGAGATGTAAGGAGTGGCGACACAAATACGACACACAAGCGGCACGGCAGACATGCACAGAAACCTCGTTCGTCACCACACTTGGGGAGAAAACTGTCGAGTAAGAGAAATGTTGATTTTTCTATTCAAATACTGAATGTTGTGTTATCCAATCAGGAGTCATTCATTGTCAACATTTAAACGGGTCATTTTCGGTCTCTTTCCGGTGATTAAATTAATACTACTGTACTGTAGAGCTAGTTGCTTGTTTCTCTTGCGAGTCCCGGCAAACGTATCTCTGTTTATGTGCTATTAGATAAAGTTACATTCAATGAATATGGACACATATTAGCGTGAACAGCTACAAGCAACAGCCACTGAACATTGACACATACTAGATTGGATCATTACTACCATTGCGCCTACAGCGAAATGTAGCAATTTGTACACAATCGTGACCAAATTGGCCACAATTCATTCCGGGTAACATCCTGGAGTCCGGAATGCCAGATGAGACCTGGATTGGATTACACTTTTCCCTGGAAGAGCCAATCTGTTTATTATGTAAGGCCATTTATACCAATTATACTATTCCAGGACAAAAAATGGTTTAGATTTGACTACAAAAGACAACAGAATCGATTATTTCAAATAGGTTTAAATTAGAAAACAGAACAAATTTCCGTGCTGGGAATAAAGTGCAACTGGAATGTAAATCCCCCTCGGGTATAGTAAAATGAACATTTTACAAGATCCTTCAGCAAACACATATAAACCCCTTGAAGTAACAAGTTAATTTCAAACTGAACCGGTTCTTTATAAACAAAGATAAAGTTCCCTTATTTGGGAATAAAGTGAGAACCATATTTCTGTTTCAAATAAAATGTTTTTCTTGAACAAAGATTCACATTTTCACACACTGATAATTGTTATTTGCCTGCTATGTGCTTTTTGAAAAAACACTTGTGGCATACAAAATGGCATGTTATATATTGTTGAAAGTTAAAGAGGACCTATGGTGTTTTTTCCACTTTTATAAATGTAGTTAGAATGTTGTAATCTCATGTTAAACCATGCCGGATTTTCCGATTATGAGGTTTGCGCATTTGGAAGTGAGCCCTGAAAGAAGTTTGAGATGGCTCAAAACGCTCTGTTTTCAAAAGGCGTGGTAAAACTGTTCCTTTGTGACATCACAGAGGGCTGGACTTCCTTCCCCCAAGCGCTGCTTTGCTGATTACTGTTTACTGTTTGCTAGCAATGCCTCTTCGGGAAAGCCGCGTTTGTTTACAATTCCTCAAGACGCCACCTTCAGGTACAAGTAGTTGGAGTTCCTGATTCCCTACCAGCAAAAGAAATGCATTTTAATCTGTCAACGCCATTTGACACTGGACTGTTTTGTGAACATGGGTCACTATGCAGCTGGACTAGCCAGTAAACTTGCTGAAGCCCTATGCCTTTCCAACGTTACTTTGTGGTGTGGAAGAGTCAGAAGGGCAAACAGTAAGTCTGTGTAGCATTATAGCATACAGGAAGTGGGATCGCTAATAGCTTTACCCAAGTTTTTTTACACACGGGTAGTCCCACTAAACACATTTGACGTTACCGATGCTGTCGAAAGTCTATATGCTAAAGCAACTTACCGCTGAGAAACGTCTTGAAGTAACCTCTTTTCTTGAGAAACATCGGACTGTACAGTCTCCACTTCCGGATCAGATCCGGGATCCATGGCTGTATGTAAATCGCCGATTATCACCTCCTATAAAGATGGGAGCAGAAACTGGAAGTCAGCAGTGGGCAAAATAATTCAACCACAACCATTCCGTGGTTGCAATACCTTAAAACAGAACCATGAAATCCAAAGAAATACAGCTGAATAGGTGCAGATTCTGGAAGAACTAGAAAGCTTTCTGTGCTGGTTATGTCTATATGTTTCCTGCTGTACATTCTATTCCATTAAACATTTCTTACCTGGAGTTTCCTTGCCTCTGCATCCGGGGATCCAAACCCAAACATATAGCACCCCTGGTGACAGGTTATTGTATGTAGCTGCTCTATAGGAGTCCACAACTCAATACAAAGGGGCGAAAAATGAGCGTAATGAACCAGAGGGTCGACTCTGGACATAACTGCAATTAAGTGAATTAAATTTAATGTTGACTATTGTTTTTGTTTTCTAGGAGTTGGTTGCTCTCGGGCTCAGCAACACTGTTGGTGGCTGCTTTCAGTGTTATTCCGTGACTTCTTCCATGTCACGAAGTCTTGTCCAGGAGAGTACCGGGGGAAAGACTCAAGTAAACCGACATACATCATTAGATCCTATTATTATTTCATCTTGACACACGTGATGATGTGCTTTGTTTTGACAGGTTGCAGGATTGATTTCTTCCATTATCGTCCTCGTAACGGTTTTAAAAATAGGATCTCTTTTTGAAGATCTACCCAAGGTATTGCTACGTTGTTTCTTTGCACATATTTTACGTTTCAAAGCAGAAAAAAAAGACTTGTGCCACCACCTTTGCTCTTCTCGCTTTGAAAGGTCAAAAAGTCACGTCATTAGACTGTGTGTGTTCTGCAGGCTGTCTTATCCACAATAGTGTTTGTGAACTTAAAAGGAATGTTCAAGCAGTTTATGGATGTGCCCATGCTGTGGAGAACCAACAGGGTCGATTTGGTATGACTCAACACTTTAAAACAGCAGTTTTCAAAGTGTGAAGCAGACCTCCCCCAAGGAGCCACAGCAGTTTGAGAGAAATAAAACCTTCAATGCTAACTTATGTTATGTTTAAACTAGGGCTGTCAAAGTTAACGCGTTAAGGAATGTTTCCTTTAACAGTGCTATTTTTTGACAGGCGATTACGTGCACACTTCCTGTTTGATCCTCCGCCCATGCCGTAGTTTGAATAAAGTACGGTAACTCTATAGCCACAAGCTGGAACAAATATTGATGGTAAATGGAGAAAGAAAAAAATATTTAGATTGGTAAACTTAGCTTAAAAGCCCTGGCATACGGCTCTTGTAGCGAGAAGTCCAGTGAATGAAGTCCAGTGTTTTGCTAGCATTAGCGAACTAGCATTGAACTACCACAATGATGCACATTAGCACACAAAGTCATCGAATCTTACCTTTGCGCATTCTCACATAGTATCAGCATTTGGGAGCAAATATGGGGTGAAAGAAAAGGGGGGTAAATACATCCAAATACATCTATGCAACCCTCTTTGCATCGGAGAACGTACATGCTGCGTTCAACGGCTGTCAAAAAGTAGGACAAATCGCAGCTGTTGGATTTCTAATAAATAGTTCCACTATTGTAATAAAATTTTATTTACAGTATATAATGATTGATTTCTATGTATTTTAATGTGTTTTAAAAGAGAAATGAAATTACAGTTTGCAATTTTTATGACATGTTTAATGACTATTGCCCTGTGTTTTAGGTATTTTCATTTGCATATTTCATGAAGGAAAGATGCATTGAAGCTTATCATAAATAAGCAAATCTTATTTTGAGCTGACATTGTAATCCAAAAAACATATTTGTGTCAGTGTGAGAGGTCTTACTCGCTCACATTTTGTCGTTGCTGAATGTTTGTGGGCGAGCTTAGGAGCTAATATGCTAATAATAAAAATAGTAATACAAAAATATGCTTGCTGACTATATTGTTTTATATTATGGCCCATAGTTCCGAAATTGATATCCTTTTACATAAAAATTGTTGTAATTATCGTTGTAGTTGCACTTTGAATCGATTACCACAGACTTATTATTGATAAAAAACTTTTGTTAAATGTGATTAATTCTGAGTTAATTGTGGCAAAGTGCGATTAATCGCAAATATTTTAATCAATTGACAGCCCTAGCGAAACACAAAACAATTTGATGTTGAATTCATATGACAGTAAACAAACTACGCTGTGTTCTAATCTTAAGGGGACTCATTGCAACACACTTTGAAAACCCCTAGTCCAAGTTCATAAAGTCTTGAGCCTTTTCAGCACTTGATTGTACTCTCCTGCCCTCTAGCTTGTATGGCTGGTAACTTTCATCAGCACCATTCTACTCAACTTGGACCTTGGTTTGGCTGTCTCCATTGGCTTTTCCATACTAACCGTCATCTTCAGAACACAGTTGTAAGCGCATGTTATTATTATTATGCGTTTCATATGCAGATGGTTTAATGTTTTGGATGTTGTCTCTCAGGCCACGCTATTCCATCCTGGGTCATGTGCCAGCCACTGACTTATATCTGGACATAGACACATACAAAGAGGTACGGATATTACATGTCATCACAGCAAAGCTTAGAAATATATTTTCTTATGTGTGTGCCTACAGGCTAAAGAGATTCCGGGTATTAAAATCTTCCGTTCTTCTGCAACCATCTACTACACCAATGCAGAGATGTACTTAGAGGCCTTACAGGAGAAGGTGTGTCCTTGCTTGCTTGCTTGTTTGTAGGCTCTCTACATCACTTACTTCCTTTCATTGCTTCACTAATCGAGCTGTTTTGTCTCTATTTTCAATGCTTTCTATACAGAGTGGGATTCAAATTGGGAAGCTGTTGGCAGCAAAGAAAAAACATGAGACACTGAAAGAGCAAGAGAAAAAGAAAGCAACCGAGACAAATGACGTATGGTTATTTGGCATTTCATACATCTTCGTACTGTAAATACATTTTTCTTTCATAAAATTGTTATGTTTCAGCAGATGGAGGGTGACTCGTTCTCTTTGAAAGAGAAACAAGGCCAAGTTTGTAACGGCCAAGTAAACTGGGCTTTCCAACCTGACATGACATCAAATTCAGATTACAGTGTATTCCATTGTGATGACATCACGGAGGCGTCAAAAGATAGCAAAGAGGAGAGAAGACAAGCCTACGGATGCGGGACCCACAGTATCATTTTGGACATCTCGACAACCAGCTTTGTGGACACAGTTGCTGTGAAGACCTTGAAAAATGTACGTCAATGCCACAATTACTATGATTGTTTTTTTTTTTATCTTCTCAATGTTGTTTCAGATATTCAGGGACTTAAAAGAAATTGATGTGGAAGTCTATCTAGCTGGCTGCCAAGGTCAGTTGTAAAGGACGCTCCCATTCATGAGTGATTGCTCTTCTATATTGTCATTTGTGTCTTTCCGCTTAAACGTTAGTCTGTGTGGTGGAGCAGCTTGAAAAGGCAGGTTTCTTCTCAGAGTCCATCCAAAAGAGCAGACTGTTTGTCACTATTCATGATGCAGTTCTGCACGTTCTCAAGGAACTGGGACAGACCGACACCCTCTTTGTGAGTTCATACTCAATTTACATCTCACATCTTAAAACTTTGGCTCAGCTTGTCTTCATTTTTATAGGATGTTTTCTGCAACACTCAGATGTGACCAGCAGAGGGGAGCATTTCCCAACTTCATCTTGCATCTTAGTTCCTCCTTCTGATGACAGTTCCATTGCTCACTATTGGTCCACCGCATAGTGGCTAGGTTACCATGGAAATACAGGGAGCCGTTGCTGTGACAACAGGATTTGTTACGTGGACTAATGATAGCCAGCTATACATCAGTGGATCTCTCACACTCCATGGCTCTGAGAGGTGGGGGTTTGAGAAGAATGTATGACATAACTAATGGTCTGGTATCCTAGGCTAGAGAGCAGTAGATCACTGGAAGGGAAAATTAAAATGGGAATGGAACTAGCCGCAATGTGTACATATGTAGTTTTGTGAGACAACTAATAAAAAAAAATGCAATTGCATGTGACAAAATAGTTCAGAATTGTAAATAGTAAATGAGTCACATAATAAACGAAAATGAACTGGATCATTTTGCCAGGCACATTATTATAATTATTATTATCGGCTTTTGTAGAGCTTCATATCCCTTCAAGCATAGTGGGCCCAGCAGGCTATCAGTACCCTGGGGTAACAATGAAACAGTGTCAAAGGAAGCCCCCCTACCCTCCCAGGACAAGGGGGAATCTGGAGGTACCTTCATAGTTTGTAGCACTCCGCCCTTTTCTGACTGAGAACCATGGCCTTGGATTTGGAGGTGCTGAGTCTCATCCCAGATGCAAACCACCCCAGTAAACGCTGAAGGTCACAACCTGAGGAGGACCACATCATCCACAAACAGCCGAGATCAAAAGGCCCCCTCTTTAGGGTGTAGGGCTGGTACAGTGCTCCACCACCGGGACCAAAACCACAGGTGTACCCTTCGTACCAATCAACTAAAAGGCACATACAGTAATACCATGTGATCACCACACCTGTTAATATATTTGATTATATTACACACAACAATAAAACTGTACATCAGCTGAAGTTCTATAAAGGCTTTTTCTGAGTATCGATCCAAAATATTGGTACATTCTTTTTGTGTATTTTAACATTTCACCAAGTAAGTCTATACAGTATAATTCATTAGTACTTTAGTGTGGTGTTTGCTGATATATGGATAAGATAACATTAGCGCCGTGTTTCAATTTTAGATGACACTTTCGCAGAGGTGAGCATTCTTGGCTCCTGAAGGAGGCAGCAGTTTGGCCTCATTCTCTGGGTTAAGATAATCCAGGTGGTGGCTGCCCCAAAGTGGTGTGATGAGGTGCTTCCACCGCTGCATATCCAAATGGATAGTGAGCCGGTCATTACAGGTGTCCATTTTGTACTTCGAATCACACACATACAAATGCCAAGCAGACACATTCATACTTCTGTAGAAAATTGCACTTTTTGCTCCCCCAGAACAGCATTTAAATATCAACATTTACAATGTCCGCTTCCATTGGGATGGCTGTGTCTTCCAGCACAAAATTTTTGTGCTCCAATTCTCAATAAAAAATGCTGACAGCAAACAAATAGGAACAATATCGCTGTAGCTTGGCTATAATATACAAGTTTTTTTGTTCGGGCATCAAAATAGGTAACTCCAATGAAAATGTTTTCTCTTGTTAGAAAGCGCCAAAATGGTAAATAAATGTGTTATTGTCCAGTGCAATTTTCATATATATATATATATATGTATATATATATTACACACACATACACAATAGTACGAAAACATTTGGGCACCCCTGATAATTTTCAAGATTTGACTGGTTGTTGGGATCAGCCATTTCAGTTAAATATATAGCAGACCAACACAGTGATAGACAAGAAGTGGAATTAACCCTTGTTGTTATGACTTGAATACGTTTAGCACTAATTATTGGAACACAAATTGTGTTTGGCAAGTCTCTTTGCATCTTCTGTGAAGAGTGGCTGCCCCAAAACAACTGTCAAATGACCCGAGATCAAAGATAGTTCATCATGGTTCATTCCACTTCTCATGTATCACTGTGTTGGTGTGCTAGATGATATAAGTCACTGATATGGCTCCAGTGATTTATAAAGCAAAATCTTGAAAATGATCTGGGGTGCCCAAACTTTGCCCAAAACATGGCTGTGCATACAGACAAACATACTGACCTCCCGCAGTGATCCTTTGCTGCGCATCAACTTGTAGACAACAGTAAGGGGGATACAAAGCATGGAGGAAAGGGCCAACATCCAACCAAACATTTCACCCCACATTGGGTAGGTGTACACTTTGT
The DNA here is from genome assembly GCF_030265055.1 of Doryrhamphus excisus. Taxonomy (NCBI): domain Eukaryota; kingdom Metazoa; phylum Chordata; class Actinopteri; order Syngnathiformes; family Syngnathidae; genus Doryrhamphus; species Doryrhamphus excisus. The sequence continues at coordinate 10,152,736 of NC_080475.1, read as the reverse complement.
TGTAGGTCAGGGGCTTGTAGTTCACAACATGGAATAGGAAGACTCCCTGGAAGCGAATGTACAATATTTGATACCACCACCAGTGTAAAAAAAAAAAAACATGGAGATAAAATCAAACTTACCACACACATAAGGGGTGTGACATAGGACCAGCACCACTTCATGTAGGGTAAGGGCTGATAACCAATCATACGAGCCACATCATCCATGAAACGATCCGCACCTGTCAAGATGACATAATAACCAGTGAAAGTCTGTCATCTTATGAATGTTGGTGCTGAGAAAGAGATGCAGAGCTTATATCTCACCGTAGACCCAAGCAATCACCACACACTCCCAGAAAGCCTGCCACAGCAGAGTGATGCCGCTGGCAGAATAGTAGTCAAATAACAGGAAGACATACATCCCGCCCTGGCAGGAAGAGTGCAAAATGAGCACTGAGAATTTCAAACTAAAACTTTGTACGACACCTGATGATAACGTGACCCAATGTCATACCAGGTCAAACATTAAGTTGCTAATGTGATACAACATCACAAAAATGGTGACTATAAATTGTCCATAGGTATGAATGTGAGTGTGAATGGTTGTTTGTCTATATGTGCCCTGTGATTGGCTGGCCACTTGGCCAAAGTCCGCTGGGATAGGCTCCAGCATACACCCATGAATGACCCTTATGGATGGATGGAAAACACTATGTATTTTGGTGACATGAGCACTTTATGGTGCATATCGTTATATATACTCAATACTTGACTTCCATTAGGCTAAAACCAACTTTAAATCACAAAGTAAAAAAAAAAAAAGTACCTCTGTGACCATGGACATGTCAATGATGAAGCAGATAAAACAGCAGATGCCTGTTACTGCCTCCCGTCGCAGGTAGCCTTGAGCTAATTTAGGAGGAAGCATGTCCATGATTCCAGTTATTAAACCCTCTACCCCAACAAACTGAACGAGAAGGGGAATGGAGGTGAAAAAACAGAAAATATGATGGTACTAAGAGGTCAAGCCTAACCCATCTTACTTGACTGTCCAGGCCCAACACAAGCAACATAAAGAAGAAGAGCACTGCCCACAATGGTGCCAGAGGCATCAACGTCACAGCCTTGGGGTATGCTATAAACGCCAGGCCAGGACCTAAACATAAACATCAGTCATGAGTATACAACATCTGTGGAATATAATATTTCTGACACGCAACATCCACTTTGGAAAAGCTGTCCACTTACCGCTCTCGGCTACCTTACTGATGTCCACACCTTGCTCTGCAGCCATGAAGCCCAACACGGAGAACACGACAAAGCCTGCAAAGAAGCTGGTTCCGCTATTAATAACAGCCAGCAAAAATGCATCCCTAAAGAGGTAAAGAAAGGAGTTATTAGAACTGATGGAAATATGCTTTGCTATATTGTATGCCACTGATGGCATGACACACATTATGGTTATGTTAATAAGCTGGTTCCACAAGGTCAGATCTTCATCATAATTGGTACAAATGAGCAAGACAACACCCTGAAGCTCTCCATAGGTCACTTCCAGAATTTGTCTCAGCACCGCCTAATGGCACTGGAGAATAACCGTGGATATCAGTAAGAATGACTAAACTAATTTCCACTCATTCAACAAAGCATCTTCATTCATTCTGTAAGATCGCCTAATAGAAGTGCACATGCATAATAAAAATAAGTCTCTTGAGGGTCAGGCTATAAAGCACTTCCTATATAGACCATAATAATTAAACGTCTAATGTCTAGAGACACTTAGTTCTACCGGACGTTCAATCAAGATATTACTGTGGTTTAAACACATGACTACTTCCCTTAGTAAATGTGATTTACATTTGTACCACTCTAGGTTGTGTTAAAGATGCTTTGGAAGACATGTATTATTAACTCACTGGTAACAGTTGTAATGGAAGCGGTTATAGCTGCCCAGTGCAGTCAGAGCACCGAGTCCAATAGCATAGGAGAAGAAAATCTGTGTGCCAGCATCAATCCACACCTAAAACAAGGATTAACTATTTATAACACCGAATTTGATGAGAAACTCAAGTATTCTCTCATTAAACTGCCTGAAATGAATAGACACGATTGAGTCATACCTGTGCTTCTCCCAGTTTGGACCAATTTGGTTTCAGGTAGTATGTAATCCCTTCTATACCTCCAGGTAAGGTGACACCATGGGCCAAGAGAATAACCAGAACTACATAAGGGAACAGGGCTGTGAAATATACAACCTAGAGGAAGTAGAATAAATATAAAGTAGATAAAGGGGACATTTGTAGGATCCATTGAGCATTAACATCTGAGGAAGATGCTCTAACACAATGTGATAATGGCTTTTAAGTAACAATGAATGTAAAACATGTGACCAACCTTTCCTGTGGATTTCACTCCTTTCCATATGCAGAAATAAACAATGACCCAGGTGCCTACGAGACACAGCATTACCTCCAAGTTGATGTTACCGGGCTGATGAATGCCACCAGACAGATGGAGAACTTTGTGTCTGAAGACGAAAATAAAAGTGACGATTATATCTATAATTTGAGATCATGGTTTTGAAAAAAAAACTGCCCCCCAAAATTCAAGATAAGAGATGGCATACTCCCAGAACTCCAGGACTGGGGAGCGCTTGCCCTCAGTCTCCATACAGCTGTTCATGTCTTCAACAGTGGCAGCACTGTTGTTGCAAATGCGATGGAAGTCTACTGCACAGTTAGGGGTGTTCCAGGGGTGTCCGCAGGTGGCCCATGGGAGTGGGCTGGAGAAAGAGTTCAAGAGAAAGTAGAGACCCCACACTAGAATCATGATGTAGAAGGTGTTGCAGTAAAACACAATCACCATCGATGCCAAGCCCAGACCTGGCAGAGAAGAAAGACAACATAAGTGGACTGCACTGCACAGGTATGCGTCAAATGTGCAGGACTGCATGACAGTACGCAAAGAAAATATTTAAATGTTCCAAATATCTAGCATGCATCATTTTCATGCCGCTTACGAGATCTAGCTGTGAACTCACCGCAAAATGTGTGCAAGTTTACTCTTACTTCTTTGACACTCAGAAGTACCTTTGAAAAGAGGTGCAATGTTCCAGGCAGAGACCCCTCCCTGCTTCATGAACTGTCCCAGAGCGATTTCCAGGAAAAAAACTGGGATGCCACCAAGGAAAACTATCAACAAGTAGGGGATAAGGAACACACCTGCAACAGGAATCCCAACAATGTGTCATAATGTGCATATATATATATATACACTAGGGATGGCTACAGATAATGTATTTTTGCCGGATACGAGTATGAAACAAGTACATTTCGTAAACAATGCGCTCTCGATGGGAAAGATGCATTAATGTCAGACACGCAAAAAACATGGAATGCTCACATTTGCACTACCAATGTTGCGGTGACCTTGTCTGCAATTACTAAACGCGGTGCCCTCGCGTCCGGCTTCTGAGCTCTCTGACAAAGTGTGTCCGACAATGAGTGCTCTTCCATGGGCAGTAGCGGTGACTACTCTTTAGTTCATATATGGTAACTCAGGGAGCTTTATTCACTTATTATGAACACCCAATCATCGGGGAGTAGGTGTGCCTGGAGGCGGGGCATGGGTGGAACAAATTAAAACAGATTGTTTTGATGGGAAGCACAAATCCAAGGAAATACAGATGGAATAGGTGCAGAGTCTGGAAGATCTAGAAAGTTTTCTGTGCGGGTTATTGTGTGTAGCTGCTCTACAGGACTCCACAACTCCATCAGAGCCTGTTTAATGTTTTTCAGCTCACCTCCTCCATTCTTGTAGCAAAGGTAAGGGAAGCGCCACACATTGCCCAAGCCGACAGCAAATCCTACACATGACATGATGAAATCCATCTGTCTGGTCCAGGTTGCTCTCTCCACTTTTACAGCCCTATTCATTCCGTCCTGGGTCACTCTTTCACACTCACCACACCTTGGGTCCACTCCGGGTACAGACCGCAGAGGGTGAGCAGAGTCCCCCTCGTCCCCTTCGGACAAGTCTCCTGCATCCATCTGTGAGAGGCAGATTTCACCTGGACGGGATCACATAAGGATTGTGATCAAATGTTTTTTTTGAAAGAAGCGTTCTTGAACAGATGAAAATGGGATTTTAGACACTGACTTAGTTTTATTTTAGTTTTTTTTTTTTAATGGGAGCAAAAACAAAAGTGTTCAGTAAGAAGAGCACCATATTGTACGCTAACTATGCTAGCTGAGGTTCCACTGTACTACCAATTAAAGGTTTTAACACTGACTGGTGCTTGATACAAAAGGGAGTTTAAATGTTACATTTCAGACATGTCACATTTGATATGCTACATATATTCAAAAATGAAACTTGGATAACTTATGTAAAAGTTTTATTTTATTTTTTTAAATGAGAGGAAAAACAAAAGTGTTCAGTAAGATGAGCACCATATTGTACGCTAACTATGCTAGCTGAGGTTCCACTGTACTACCAATTAAAGGTGTTTTAACACAGGTGCTTGATACAAAGGGGAGTTTAAATGTTACATTTCAGACATGTCACATTTAATATGCTATATATATTCAAAAATGAAACTTAGATAACTTATTGTTACATGTCCCTTGGTAAAACGTCAGCTAGCTAACCTATGCTAGGCTAAACAGTCAAAGTCTGAACCACTGATGTCACTTCCTGTCCTCCACAAATGTGTTACTGTACATTACGTTAATTACGTTAATAACTATTATAACTTCGGTTGTGATTGTGAACATTAACACTCTTCAAACAGCGTGCCTACCTTGATTATTCTCTCCCATACCTTAGGACTGACTGGATGCTAGCTGGTGTGTTGTTGTTTTTCCCAACTTTCTATTGAAACACTATAATAAATGTCAGACTGTATTTGATGATGAAATCATCCGTTAACTCAAAACGAGGCAGAGGTCGGACCAGGCGGGTTATGTCAGTAGGCTGGGCGATGAGGGACGGGAGGGGGACTCAGAAGCCGTCGACGAAGCACTTGAATGTGAGCCTGAAGAATCTCATGGATGGCCGCTAAATAAAGCAGATCCACAGGGGGAGGATGACTTTTCGTGTAGCTTCTTCCACAAGTGCAGGCAAGGGTTCCGAGAAGGAATGCTAGGCGCTCCACACACACACACGGACCTTCAGTTGTATGACATGCCGGACGTTGGTCCTTGTGTCGCCGCTATGCTGTGACGCGAGAAAGGCTCGTCATTCAACAAAGGCTGACATATGGATGTTTCAGAAGTAGTGTTGTGACGTTCACGAACGAATCGGTTCTTTTGAACGGCTCATTATCACGAACGATGGGAACCTTACCGCTGAGAATTGTACAATGGGTAATTCAAAACAGTGACGTCACTGTCAAAGCAGAGTGTTATAGCACCACCTTGTGGAATATTTACAATGAATCCAGATCAGTATTTCAGAATAATTAAAACTCATATTGGTGGGATATCTAAATTCATTCCAACCAGTGATTATTTCCATGATAAAACGAGTTAATGCCTGGCTGGCTTCTTAAAACGTAATAAATATAAAAAATGAGCCGAATGAGCCAGTTTTTTCAACGGTTCTTTGAAATGAACGACTCACAAGATCCGGCTCACCTCAAAGAGCCAGAAATCTCTATTCAAAAGTGACGAAGACTATTATTATATTATTATTACTATGATTATTTTGATATTTTTTAAGTTTAGTCTCATAAATACCCAAAATGGATGGAAAGTAGTTAGAATGTCCACCTTTAATTGACGGTGATGTAAAGGACTAGAGATCTAGCACTCACATCATTATTTTGTGCACACGGTTGCCTTGACGACCTTGAAAATGTATTAAGTGGCAGGATAAGTTATGTGCGTGATCTTTGCAAGCCTCACTCATGTGACATGTTTTCTTCTTCCAGACATTCAGAGCCTTTGAGAGAAACTAAAGTCTTATCTAGCTGACTGCCAAGGTCGGTTGGTGGTACTCCAGACAAAGCAAAGTCAAGGCATGAATGTTTTCGAACAAAGGTTATTTAAGGTTGAAGCAACCGGGGGTCCCCACTGGGTAGAAATATTTGCATTCAAGTTCTTGTGTCAAGCTGTGAGGATCTCCAAAAGGCCAGACCGATTGTTGGTATTCATGGTACAGGTCTCCATGGGACAGACTAAAATGACTTCAGATCCATCAGCTTCATTCTCATCACCACCAGAGGGCGGCCATTTCCAACATATCCCCCCCCCCCCTCCTCTCCATTGCTCTTGTATTGAAGGAGTTCCATTGCTCACTATTGGTCCACGTTATCTCCTCCTCCTGAACGGGCAGAACCCACCACCTTGACATGGTGGCTTCCATGGGAGCACAACGAGCCGTTGCTCTGACAACAGGCTTTTATGATATTGTCTAACGTCACTGAAGCTCTCACACTATACAGGTCTCTGCTAGAGCCGTGTTGGGGGGGGGGGGTGCTGAGAGTAGAATGTATCATTGGACTAGAGGAGTCTGTATTTATAGACCGTATGAGAGACTACAGTGAGTGAAAGGTTACTGTAAAGCGAGATTGGCGTTGGATTCCCGTGTGTGAGAGTCTAGTGTCGGCATTCAATATTATGTAAGATGTAAATATTACATTATTCCGTTCTTTATGGTTGTATATTTGTATGAAATATTAAAGCCAAGACTTGCATTGCATGTTTAAAGACTACATGAGCTATTGAACTCTATTGGTGGAGGTATTTATAGTCAGTATTCACACATTGGGAGTCTGCTGACATCTTGAGCTGCTTTCTATTTCAAGGACAAAGTATCATGTTGGCATTTTTGAATCGTAACTATTTCACAAATGTAAATGGAACCGACGCAGAAGTAGACGACTTAGCTTCCTGAAACCCACAGACATCGACACTAATCATGTATAAAAGGGTTGACCTCGGAAAATAATGAGAGCAAAGGATTTTTTTAATTTTTGGTCTTTTATTGAGTCTTTCATTCCTGTCCACACAGTCCCCTTTCCTTCCTGCTCATACCAGTCTAACTTTCTCTCTTAGGGTGAAAATATTGATCATGATGCAGTCCGAAAATTGATAACACTGACTCATAGCGCCTCTAAAACACTGAATACATAGGTTAGTTCACAACACATTTGGAAGTGGAGTTTAATTGTCTTCTTTTTCTATTTACATGTCGATTCTTGCACAGAAAGCAATGAGAGGACGCTACTACTTGCATCTCAGAGCATGGTTTGCAGCAGCACATACAGAATGAGGTTTCATTGTAATATTTTTCAGTTAATGTTCTCAAACGGTATGGGACGGAGGGGGCTGTGGGAAATCCGGACAGAAAGCGCCTAAATGAAACTACGACGGACATACTGCATCACAGCAGAGACAGGACAGCACAAGAAGCAGGGAAGGGGAAAGCGAGACACTCGGGGAAGGAGAAGAATAGAAGTTGGTATGTGTCTTTCTCCATCTAATGTTTGGTCCATTTGTGAGAACTTGTTCCCCCCGCCCCTGAAGTTCTAGAGTGGGGTGTAAATCCATTCATTCATTTTCTAGGGTCGTGGGGGTGTGCTGGAGCCTATCCCAGCTGACTTTGGGCAAAGTGTAGACTAACTGTATTTTTTTTTTTTTTTTTTGCAATTGGTGAACTGGTGCAAGAGTACTGATGTTAAAAGGACAACCTCGGCTCCTAACGATTAGATAACGCTTTCAAAGAGATGGGTATTCTTGGATCCTGCAGAGGGCAGCAGTTTGGCTTCGCTCTCGGGGGCCAGATAATCCAGGTGATGTCGGCCCCAAACTGGTGTCGTTAAGTGCTGCCAGCGCTGCAGCGGGGAGAAAAATGCTGGCAATTTTAATCAAATTCAAATGAAAAAAAGCCAAAGTATGGAATCGAACACAAAAATATCTACCTGAACGTTGTTTTCGTTCATGTTTTGGGGATTATTCCTACACTTTCAAAGGTTAATGCAATATTTCTACATAGGAGTTGGTTCACCTTTAAATTCATTTCACTCATTCACTGAGAAGGAGGTTCTCGGTGCTCCCCAGGAGCTTGTCAGCTTCGTGACCTTTCACAGTGGAATCTTGACAAAGGCTTGTGGTCATGAGTCTCTTAATGGCTACGCTTGCAAACTCTGTGACCTATACAACATTGCCGCATAAGATTCCTGATCGCCCTGATCCCACGAGCTGGTGCTTAGCGTACCTTATGAACACATCTAAACACTGCAAGGCCCTCACTATCACAACCTATCACAGAAATACATTTTTAGACTTAGAATGTGACTTGAACACACTAATGCTTGATCCAAAGAGCACATAAAGAGTATCTATTCAGACACATTCATTCTTATTGAAGAAAACATGTGTGGACATGCAGACAAACATACTGACCTCCCGCAGTGATCCTTTGCAGCGCAGCAGTTTGTAGACAACAGTAAGGGGGATACAAAGCATGGAGGAAAGTGCCAAAGCCCACCCAAGCGCTTCACCCCACAAAGGGTAGGTGTACACAGTGTTGTAGGTTAGGGGCTTGTAGTTCACAACATGGAATAAGAAGACTCCCTGGAAGCACACTTCAAGGTCAGTTATTGCTACAGTCGGACATGAGACATTTTGGAATATACAAAATAATGCTTACCACACAGACAAAGGGCGTTACGTAGGACCAGCACCACTTCATGTAGGGTAAGGGCTGATAGCCAATCATACGAGACACATCATCCATGAAACGGTCTGCGCCTGGAAAGAGCACACAATTATATAGTACAGTTTTATGTCATAATATGGTTGTTGGTGCTGAGGAAGAGATAGGTTGAATGCAGAGCTTATATCTCACCGTAGACCCAAGCAATCACCACACACTCCCAGAAAGCCTGCCACAGCAGAGTGATGCCGCTGGCAGAATAGTAGTCAAACAACTGGAAGACATACATCCCGCCCTGGCGGCAAGAGAGTGAGTAGTCAGTATTCAACATTGTTGCTTCCGGATGGACTATAAGTCACACTTTTTTTCATAGGTTGGTTGTTCTTGTGACTTATAAATAAATAAAAACACACCTTTTCTGTTCATGTTTATTTTTTGTGTAGCCGAATAACTCTTATGTTAGCATATCTTATACCTATTCAGCCTATTCTCTATTATTATATTGTTAGAACTTGCCTTCCAAGTAGTTTGTAAAATAAACTACCCGCAAAAAATGTACTTATGTATGTTTTTTTCTGCCTAATTATGCATTTTTTGCCTTGTACTACTTATACTCCGGAGCGACTTATAGTCTAGAACAGGGGTGGGCAAATATTTTGACTGGTGGGCCGCATTGAGTTAACAAAATTGTTCGGGGGGCCAGAACATATATTTAACACATACACATGCACACACACGCTATTTTATGCTTATAATTTTATTTGTCTAATTTTATTATTTGTCTAATTTTATCTGTAAAAGTGTTGTACTATTAGGTGTATGTTCTCATTTTTTCAGGAGCATTTTAAATATCAGACCACATCAAACTATGTCATTTAATTTAATTTATTTATTTTTACTAAATAAGACATCCGACTTGCAAGTCATGTTGCCAGTTTGTATGTTAAAAGTTGAAATACTTAGAAAGCAACTGGCGGGCCGGATTCAAACGCTTGGTGGGCCGCATGTGGCCCCCGGGCCGTAGTTTGCCCATCCCTGGTCTAGAAAATACAGACCTACAGTATTTGGGGCCTTCCGACTGCTTAGGCTCTGAAAGAAAGTCATAGCACTTAGCAAACACCCCGTAAGCGCCTGACGAGCGGAGCTTCGGCGAAGGTACCTGCTTTCATTGTATTGTCTGAGTGTTGTTGTTGTTAAATAGTAGAATAAAGTTCAACTAAACTCACTGTTTTGCTTCCGTCGCCTTATTTTTGTAAACGGTGTAGCGCTAAGGGGTTGGTACATACAGTACATTTGGAAGTCAGTACTAAACGCTCGGTTTGTGGTAAAAGGCGTGGTAAAAGTGCCCCTTCGTGACGAGGGGCAGACTTCCTTATATGGGTCATAGTTAGGAAGGGCCGTGGGTGGAATAAATCGGATCGTTTTGGCAGAAAGCACAAATCAAAGGAAATACAGTTGATATTGTATTCCGATCCAGATACCAGATTCCCTTTATTGAAAAGTATAAGTACTTCTGTCAGCTGGATTGGCCAAACGTAGAATACAGATAACAGGTGACCTGAGACTGTTATTCGCAGATTTAATAATGAATTCTTCAATTCGATGACATATTCTAAATAGTTGAGGACCACTGACAATGGTTCAACGGGAAACTGTACCTCTGTGACCATGGACATGTCAATGAGGAAGCAGATGACACAGCAGATGGCCGCTACCACCTCTCGCCGCAAGGACGCCAGGGCAGATTTGTGAGGAAGCATGTCCATGATTCCGGTTATTAGACCCTCTACTCCGACAAACTGAAACGGACAAAAAAGTCCAAACGAAAGAGAGAGAAATGGATGAGAGTCACATCGGGACACAAGTCAGAGTGAATTTATGAAACCTACAAGCCTCTCAAGGCTCTTCTCCAAAATGGTTTGCATTATTTATTCCCATTTTAGATCTGCATCTAACATTAATGGTTTCATCTGGGTAATAATTCAAAAATGAAACCCATGATAAAAACTAGAGATGTTATCAACGGGTATCCGTTATGGATAATACAGTTTTGCCGTATACGAGTATGAATCGAGTACATTTAGTCATTGTCTGTATTTGTGTTTAAAGAAAACGCTCATTATATATTCACTCTTCACGCTCTGATTGGCCAGAACCACAGTGCTCACTGATGTCCGGAACATGGTAGTCAAGCAAAAAACGTGTAATGAACACATTTCAATGACTAATGTAGTGCCAAGATTGACAAAGTGTGTCCGACAATGAGTGCTGTCAACGCTACGTGACTCAACACACATGCTGATTCGTGTCACGTCTGTGTTGTCATGCCGGGGTCCTATTCTGACATTTATCGGCATATGCTAATCACGTGTTTTTATAGAAATTCTAAACCATGCTAACGTTTAAGATTTTGTTCGGCTTATTACTGACGAAAATTTGATATGCTACTTTTTTGCAAGAATGTTTTATCATTTTATAAGAGAGAAAGCCTACAAAATAACATGAAAGAAAAGACCGCCTACTGTCATTAGATTTATTTAATTGAACAGCATTGCGGTCATCACAAGAAAAGCTGCAAACTGCATAGACGCCACTAAGCAATAAATAGAAAGTGAGACTGCAAAGAGTAGAATGAGCCTCTGTGTGAATAAGACAGAAGCTCATTGACAATAATAGAGGCTGTTAAACAATAGAATGTAGGCACCGACAGACATGCAACAAATACGCTGTAGCAAAATGCGATGTTAAAGTTGAACAAACGAGAGTACATTATTACATTACCTGACTATCCAGGCCCAATATGAGCAACATAAAGAAGAAGAGCGCTGCCCAAAGGGGGGCCAGAGGCATCAGAGTCACAGCCTTTGGGTATGCTATAAAGGCCAGACCAGGTCCTACGTATGAACAAACAGCATTAAGCTCATTTCCTGGACGGTGTGTTCAACGAGGTTGTGATTTTTCAGCGCACTTTGTGATAAAACTGTACACTTACCACTCTCAGCTACTTTACTGATGTCCACACCTTGCTCTGCAGCCATGAAGCCCAACACAGAGAACACGACAAATCCGGCAAAGAAGCTGGTTCCGCTATTAATAAGGGCCAGCACAAAAGCATCTCTAGAAAATGGAAAATATTAGAAAAAAATATGAAAAGTATGGAAGAGAAGCAAAGCAAAAAAAATAATCCTAATACATTGAAGCAGTACAGAAGAAAAACTGGCTTGGTAGGATACTTGGGGATAAATATATCTCCGCAAGCTGCTGTTGTCCTTGTAGCGATACAGAGCAAATATGGCAACAAAGAGTTTGGCCCAAGGTCTGAAGGGGGGAGAGGGTGAAAAACCAAATGGCTACTTACTAGATCTAAACATATCCATCGCTGGATTAAACACACATGCTTGTACAAATGTGGAAAATATGAACTCAGAAAAGTTGTACATGAGTTCTCTGATGAAACGTTGTGGCAAGACCGGCCTAGACAAATCCCCTCCGTGACATCCAGGAAAAGAACGGGATTAATACTTGATGGTCATTAATAAATTGCTGCATGTTGTGTCAGTCGGAGAGAGCCCCCACGGGAAGCCTAATGCACGTGCGTAATCAAAACAAGTGGTTGGAAGCTGGGGTTAACAAAGCGGTCCATATCTCCGCCGTGATAATAAAATATCATTCACACGCACTTAGCGGTCAAGGAGGTCGAGGAGATGAAACATCAAGACAACATTAGTTAGTGAAGCTTTGTTGACGCCGCCACTTGAGAAGCAGTGAAGGTCAAGGCTGAGGTTGTTATACTTACTACAGCAATGACATGGACTAAAGTTACTAAAGTTATCCGTTGGGTAATTCCCATAAGGATCTACATACTGTATGCTTACATATCTCAGATGACAACAACAGCTTGAGTCTTAATCCAGATGGAGTTACTGGGGTTACAAATGGACAATTAATCATACCTTTTTCCCTGCTAGTGTCTATTTTATATTCTCCATTTGAGAAGGTGCTGCTATTTTGGAATCGCTATTGCTGATCATCATATTTGCAGCAGTGAGGTTAAAGGTCACCGGGCATAGCATGCATTGTATGCCTGAGGTCTGAGAGTTATGTTGAGCCCTTTTCAGTTTGACACAGTGTTTAGACTCACTGGTAACAGTTGTTATGGAAGCGGTTGTAGCTGCCCAGTGCGGTAAGGGCACCCAGTCCGATGGCATAGGAGAAGAAAATCTGGGTGCCGGCGTCAATCCACACCTACCACAAAGAAGTAACAATGTTTTGAATGGCAGGATTTCATGTAAATGTCAACCAGTAGTATGAAAACATCTCACAGGGCAGGTGGATTAGCTGCATGAAAGCCGACTACAAGCTGTAAGGGCTGGCTAGTTGTTGGGAATCAAACTCTACGTTCGTCAACATTGCATCCCACTTTTGTGGTTTTCCGAAGCCGAACGAACGGTTTCTCTCTATTAGCTCTTTGCCATGTAGACTCGTGAAACAACCTCTGGTTTGAAAACAACAGCATACGCTACCTGCGCTTCTCCCAGTTTGGACCAATCCGGTTTCAGGTAGTATAAAATCCCATCGAGAGCTCCGGGTAGGGTGACGCCGTGGGCCAACAGAACAACCAGAACCACATAGGGGAACAGAGCTGTGAAGTATACAACCTACAGGAAGAAGCAAAATTCAAGAAATGAACAACAGAAACCTGACAAATTGGGGTCAATATGGTGGATACGTGAAGCTCAAGTCTTATGTGTGTCAAAGAGTGAAAATTAACAGTAACCTGTAGCTCTTCAAATTAAATGAAGTGCATAGAATGTGTTTGTATTGACTTTAAACAGGCTAAATGAGACAGGTCAGTGCTTATTAATAATATGGTCTATTTGTTATAGTCAAATGCAACTGCACCAAAGTATGTTTTTATCACTTTGATTAAGCAATTACCTGCTTTGTAAATACTCAAGTCTTAAGCCCATTAGGTCCTCGGTGTAGATGTGTAATGGGCCCTGTCATGTAACTTTGAAGAAAAGGTAGCCTGTAAATGGAAAGCCAGACAATTTGTAAACCTCCTGCAATAGCAGGGGTTTTTGGCAGACCTTTTCAAACGTTGTCTTTGACAAATTATGACGACAAAGCGGCACCCTGCTACCCGGTAAAAGTCCAAACTAACTCTTTGAGCTACGGTCAACGTCAAGTACCGACAAAGCACATATTTGTCTTGATCTGGAGGTGAGCATGGCCTCTTTCCAAATTTCAAATATCTACATGGTGGACCTTTGCTAATCGGCTTATAGCTGGATAACTGGTTCTTTGACTCTTTGTTGCTTGCTTTGGAAATCTAACTACTCTGGAGATACAAATATCAGTCATTGCTACAAAGATATCTAAATGACTGCTTATGTTTGTAACCAGAAATTATACATTTGCATTGTTAAAGAAAAACAACCACACCCCGAGTAGAAGAATCTCTGCTTTTATGGTTTGCAGCCTCGACTCTGATCCTCTCACTAGACCACAGCTGATTGGGGATCAAACGAGTGGCCTACTGCATCATAATTACTCTCTGCTCCGTATATAAACCCCCCCCCAAAAAAAACATTCTACCCATCATTGAGATTTGTACAGCAAGACAAAACCTACCTTGCCTGTCGATTTAACTCCCTTCCACATGCAGAAGTAAACAATGATCCAGGTGGCGAGGAGACAGAGCACCATCTCATAGCTGATGTTACCGGGTTCATGAAGCCCACCAGACAGACGGAGAACTTTACGTCTGTGAGCGAGAACAGAATGTTTCAAAAACAAATACAAACTTGAAAGATAAGTCATCAGATGTTGACAGATTCAAGGCCGAATTTTGAAAAACAAGAATTTAAAAAACATTTTTCTCCATTTATAAAGTCAGAGGTAACTCATGTCGGCTTTGGTAAACAAAGTAAATATGCTATATTGAGATGATGGAAGGACATTTTGAAAACTTGCAGATAAAAGAGACATACTCCCAGAACTCGATGACCGGGGATCGCATGCCCTCAGTCTCCATGCAGCTGTTGTTGAGGAGGAACTTGACCGACGTCACGTTCATGTCTTGAGCACTAGAAGACAGCTGAGCAGCACTGTGGTTGTGGCAGGAGCGACGGAAGTCCTCTGTGCAATTGGGCGTGTTCCAGGGGTGTCCACAAGTGGCCCACGGCAGCGGGTTGGTAAAGGAGTGGAAGAGAAAGTAGAGACCCCACACTAGAATCATGATGTAGTAGGTGTTGCAGAAAAACACAATCACCATGGACGCCAAGCCCAGGCCTGGTAGAGGAAGCAGACCGAGGAGATGACATCATAAACACATGATCGATACCGCTCTCTTATTACCTGACGCTCAGCGGTGGTACCTTTGAAAAGAGGTGCAATGTTCCAGGCGGAGACCCCTCCCTGCTTCATGAACTGTCCCAGAGCGATTTCCAGAAAAAAGACTGGGATGCCGCCGATGAAAACTATCAGCAAATAGGGGATAAGGAACACGCCTACAACAGGAAACACAAAAACATGTCACATTTTTCACACATAGTATCGCCAGTGAAAGTTACACAGTATTAAATATGGACATACTTCATACTTCATTGTATGGTCATATCACCTCGTACTTCGGTATGAGGTACATTATTTAAAAAAAAACAAACAAACAAAAAAAAAACCCCAAAAACCTTAAACTGTATTATGGAAAGCAGGAAGTGAACAAATGTAACAGTTACTGATTGTAAAAGTACCAGATGGAGGGGTAGGATTTAATAAGCTTTGCTTCTTCCTACTCCTTTTGGACATGTGGAACTGGGAACTGATTATGGGATGCACTCAATTGTAATCTGATGCATGTTCAATTGAAATAAAACCATTACCATTGCCATTACCATTGCCATTACCATTACCATTACTTCCCACAACATTTTACTACTCAAAGCATTTTCTATGCCGCTTATCCTCATTAGAGAGGCGGGGTACACCCTGGACCGGTGGCCAGCCAATCACAGGGCACATATAGACAAACAACCATTCACACTCACATTCATACCTATGGACAATTTGGAGTCGCCAATTAACCTAGCATGTTTTTGGAATGTGGGACAAAAGTGGGAGTACATGCAAACGCCACACAGAGATGCCCGAGCACCCTGAATGCAACCCAGGTCTTCCCGATCTCCTGACTTTGTGGCCTACATGCTAAATAGGTGAGGCGTACTATTTGATTATCTTACTGCCCTATTTATGTAATACTGTATCTGTACTGTATCAGACACACCCCACATAATACATTCCTTCTTATCAGGTCTTTATTGCCATAATAAACTTGAATTGAGTTTAATATTGATTTGAATTCATTAATAATTAGTCCAGATAACGATAACTGGTACTTGTTGTTTCCTTCATTGGCAACATTTGGCCTCGGGCTGCTGTTGTTCATCCTCCACTGATTGGAAGAAAGACACATAATGGAGGACAAAATGCCACTAGAGCCATTGAGGTGGTCACGTGACTGCCTGTGACGCGGCGCACAGGCTGGCTAAGAGCAAAGTGGAGGGGGGAAAGACGGATGGATCAGAGGGGACGGATGCTGAAAAAAAAAAAATTGGGATGATGTAGGGACAAAAAAAAAATGACACAGCGATGCCCGAATAGGCGACTGGCATGGGAGCGGTGCTATTGATTGACAATTTGCGCCTCATTCACTCCATCAGTCTTTATGTCATTCACTGGGAGCAGAGGGCTGTAGCCTTATAAGGCAACATTGGTGAGCGTGACTCAAACAGAGAAAAGGGGCGGGAGAGAGCGAGAGACAGCGAGAGGAGAGCAAGAGATGAGAAGGGAGGCGTGAATGGAATGAGTGGAGAAGAGGGCTGACGCGGTTGACGCTACGGTGAACTGCATCCTAAGTAGATCCACTCTAATGATAACCGGACCTGAGACATCGGGATCCACAGTGGGGACACATGACGGTAACCTGGTCCGTATCGGAAATCCTCTCCTCCACATCAAATTGTGCGGAGGATGCACGGACACAGGGCAGGTTATTGTGTGACATGTCTATCTATATGCCACCTTATCAGGCCGAGTGGGAGAGAGAGAGCACCTTTGTAAAGCTGCTAGAGTGCTGGGCAGGAGTACAGGGGGTGGACTGTGTGAAGCAGGCCATTGTTATCCGATACCAGAAGGTGGGTATCAGGGCTGTGGGTCACAAGACACATGCACACAAGAGAGAGGGAGGGCTGGACTAACACACACACACACACACACACAGCCGCCCATTGAGCTTAATTTCTAAACCAAACACCTCATATAAATATGGACAAGTGGGCGGGGATAAGACAAGCCAATAGGTTACTATTGGAGAATGAAGAAGCAGAGCACACAGGGAAAAGTGACAGTGACACTGCGGGGCATCTATTGAACGACTATAATAAAATGAAGCGATGGGCAGTCGGGGTGCATGTCAGCGTATCGCACGATGACATGTTGCTCTACTTTCACTTCAATTTATTGTTGTCATAAGACAAGAACAGACATGGCTGCCGATTTCTTTATCTTATCATATCATAAAACGGCTCAATAACAACCCCGTCGACTAACATGGCAATTTCCGCACGGCCCTGAACTTTTCCATTCTGACCAGGATACTGGACTTTAGTGGCAAGACGGGGATTGGCAAGGATCGGTAACGCCTGATAACAGGTGTTTACTACTGAGTTGGAACCTACCCCAGCTGACTTAGTCAAACCCGGACTGGTTACCAGTCAAACTAAGGGTATTATAGTTTAACTTAATTAATGTAGTAATTCATTCATTCATTCATTTTCTACCGCTTATCCTCACAAGGGTCGCAGGGTTGCTGGAACCTATCCCAGCTTTGATGGGCAGCCAATCACAGGGCACATATAGACAAACAACCATTCTCACTCACATTCATACCTATGGACAACTTGGAGTCGCCAATGAAGCTAGCATGTTTGAAAACCCATGCATGCACGGGTAGAACATGCAAACTCCACACGGAGATGCTCGAGGGTGGAATTGAACTCGGGTCCCCCAGCTGTGAGGCCTGCGCGCTAACCGCTCTTCCTCATGTGGTTATCAAATTTGTTATTTTCAGCTCGTTAAACAATAAATGACAATAAAGTCCCTCTATTTGACACACGAACCATGTTTTGCTCCCCAATCGTGAAGCTCACCTCCTCCGTTCTTGTAGCAAAGGTAAGGGAAGCGCCACACATTGCCCAAGCCCACAGCGAATCCCACACAGGACATGATGAAGTCCATCTGTCTGGTCCAGGTTTCTCTCTCCACCACCGGGACCGTAACCACCCCATTCCCCGTCCCAGCGGCAGGTCCGTCCTGGCTCAGTGGGGGACCAGCTCCTCCAGCTTCACTGCACCCTTGGCCTGCTCCGGGGACAGGCACCAGAGGGTGAGCTGATCCCCCACTTTCCCCTTCACAAAGATCTCCTGCCTCCAGTTGGGGGAGGCTGATTTCACCTGGAAGGGAAGAAGGTGAGAACATATTTAGTGGATGACAGCAAGATCAAAATGGCATTCGGTCACATTTGGACTGAATGAAAGTAACATCGTGTTGCTCATCAATAGCAATGGAGAAACACTCCTATCTTCAATGTGCTGCCCTTGCTGATTCTTCTTACGGTTCTAAACCATGTTGCAGTTGTGTTGTCATCGAGCGATCCCTCCCCCGACTTTCATTGTGATGATTAGTGGGCTGCAGCACAGAGCAGCAGACTGCTTACTCTCTAGTATCGACCTCTATTGCTGGTTGGCCGAGCTCGGTTTTCTTCGTTTTGGTTGCAAGTGCAAAAGAGAGAAATATAGGATGTGCCACCTCGTGTCTGCAATGGCATATCAATGCAGGGGTGCCAAGTGAGGCAGTTCCATCCAGTTCAAAGCAGTATGGGGGACGATTGTGGGCAAGGTAAAATGATGGATGAGCAACTAAACAACTCCAAACGGACACACAGTGACAATGACCTTTGGTCCAAAATGTGTTTTTAAATGCAGTAAACCAGGACCATTAAAAAAAGAATTTGTGTTGGGGTAATAATTATTAAGTAATGCATGTTTCATGCTGCCATTGCACAAAGAAGTCCAAGTGACTGATTCCGGTAATATAGACATTAAAAAATAACAATAATGCACCATACTCACCTAGAGGACTCTCTCCCAACTCAGGTGACATACTGGCAGGGAAAAATGAAAGAGAAAAATCGAGCTGGCTGTTGGTTATTAGACGAGGTTGGGTAAACGTGCCAAGAAAGGGAAATGTATTCAGCACCATGCAATGTGCCCCCCGGTTGTCTTTTCGGATTTTCTCCGTTTATTTCGCCTTTTTTTTGGAAATACAAAAATACAATTAAGAATATTAATAAATCTCAGTTTTTTATCTCCACACGTTGGAACCCCTCAAGCTTCAGCCGAGAGATGTTTTGAAATCGAACAAAAAAAATGTCAGCTGGCGCTTTGAGACGCAGTAGACTCAGAAGCAGTCGACGAAGCACTTGAAGGTAAGCCTGAAGAATCTCATGGAGGACCGTTAGACGGAAAAGAGCCGGTGCCTAAAGGTGGACGGTTGCTATTTTTGTTGTTTGTTTTTGTTTTTTTTTTTCTTAAAAACGAGATGCTCCAAAACGCCGAGTCAGGAGTCCGGTTCGGACCTTGTGCTGATGCCGCGGTGCGACAGACTGAAATCTCAAGTGACGTTCCAGACGTTGTACCCCCCCCATGCTCCCTCCTCCCTCCCCCATTCCCGGGGCTGCAGTGCTGTGATTGGCTGATGGGGTCGCGCACGTACACACAGCATCGTCGTCGTCATCATCATCATCATCTGAACCCGCTCCCCTACATTGAAGAGTCCCGTGGATGGACGGCTTCGTTGCACCGCGTACGTCATTGAGCTAGAAGGCTTTCAAAGGCACATCCACTGTGGTTGCCATGTTGGGTCGCGAGAAGCGGCACGTGCCGTCATTACAAAACTACCATGATTCGTCCCCACAACCGTCATTGAGTGTCGTAAAGACGCAAAGCTTAAAACGCATACATTAACGTCCTTTAAAGCTTTTATGGCACATTTAGGTTAGAGATGGTTAGGTTAGAGACTGGTCAATGAACCATTTCAGTCAACTGGTTCGAGAAGGGCTTCATTTCTTGGAGCTTTATGTGCACACGAAACCACCTGCTGGCCTTGATTAGAATTACAGGCGGCTGGATCTTCATGGAAATGATTATGTACTACAAAAAAAATTGTATAACCTTATATTGTTCCTGTGATCCATATCTTCTCTCTCTTAACTCCAAACTAACGCAACCGTACTAAACAAACCCTCGATCCACCAACCATCGATCCACACGATCACTCTCACCACAAAACCCCACATTTTAATATCTAAGCCTGAGGGGTTTATATCGCGGCAGATTCTGAACCACTTCCCGAATCCGTCACGTGGTACAGACAAGCGTCATCAATTCCGACCCCTCCCTCCCTCCCCCCCAATGAATTAAGCCTAGGTACCAGTGGTCCATCCGTTCGAGTCGCAAGTCGTTTAATGGCTTCACACGTACAACCTGCCAAACAGGCTCATGTGCTACTGCTGACATCTAGTGGACACTCTGTAAAATTACCTCGAATTGACATTCTGCACATTTGGATGATGAGGTTATAAGTAGAGCTAGAATATTGTGTTTCCAGAAGGTTTTGTAGCTCTACTTAAAACCTCATTAAGGTTCAAATGTGCAAAATACATATTTTAGCAATTTTTCAACTGGTCTTAAGATTTTGATCAGGTCTGTATTAAAAATAAAACAAAGACAGATTAAACAGTTTCATAAACTTCATTTCATAGAACACAATGATATACAAATACATATTTCTGTTCAACAGCAATGCGTATGTATTCCAATAATTTAACAGGGCAACAGTGATAAATAAATAAATAAATAAATATTCTGACAACTACATATGATTAAAGCTATAAATAAATAACAAGTATAAATAAATCTGACATTCTTGAAGGACTGGCAGAAAATTGTACTCAGCAGCTTTTTAAAGCAAAATCCAGACTTGAGTGTGCAGTACCTGTGGCAAACATTATTGAAATAACATATTCATAAATGTTGCAAAATGGCTCCATAACATAGACTTCAATTGTACAGCTATAATATCATATGTGGCGGATGCCGCTTACAGTAAAGTGACCTGATATACATGATTGCACTAACTCAATGTAATTCATTTCTCCTTAAATATCTGATATGGAATTGAACTTGCGATTTATGGTAATATATTTATGGATTTTAAAAACGACATAAAGATATCGGGCCACCTGAGCTTTATAATAATCGTTATCGTCCCTTGTAAAACTGACAAAAAGGGCATATTGTGATGCCGGAACACTATTGTATTAAATTTTTATATAACTATAGAAGATTGATTGAAGCGATAGAGACATGGTTCAAATTGTTTGCCCTCAGTGTATACATAATCGTATGTAACATTGTGGTAAACATGAATTAAGAAGTAGTTACAAGGGCTTCGTTAGAGGTCCTGGTGGAGGTCAATGTGTGATAGTGGTTGGGCATGTTCGTCCGTGCCTGATTTAGCTTGGTACCTTTCAGCAACTAGTCTCTGGTAACGGGCCTGCTGCTGGTGGTCTGGGTCCACATTCACCCAGCAGTGGGCGACCCACTTAACGCCGTGCTTGACTGGGCAGTCTCCATGCAGGGAATACTCATCGAGCTCACCCATCCAACCTGAAAACAGTTAGGAATTCACTGTTATTTCCCTTAATTTCATCAATTGGCTTCCATAGAGAGATTTGAAGAAAGCATGATCTTAACCAGTGCTAAGATGAATGCACAAATGTTCCTTAAATGATAAACAGTTGCTTCATACCTTGACCATCAGAGAGATGGTTGTAAAAGAGGAGTGCCGTCCCCACGGTGGGTTTTATCCTCAGGTTCCCTCGCTCACACGTCTCCCGGGTGTCTGCTAAATCAACTCCATCTTGGATCAGTGCCTAGAACACATGCAACTGTAAACACCTTGTATGTAATCTGTTTCACTACATGGTTCCAATTAAGATATCAGATTCCTTGTCATGTGTCAGCACTATCTCCACGTGATCAGCAGAATTTAGGTCAGGGTCAGCTGTCTTTATTTCCTGGTGTCTGGGTTTGTTTATGATTGGTGTATTGGTCGTAAAAAAACAATACTCACATGCTCGTCATAGGTACGGTTGTCCGCCACGGGAAACGTGGTCTCGCCACCCTCCTCTGCAGAGCTCAGGTAGAGTAACACAGTAAGATACCTAAGATAAAATGACACATTTAGTGTAAACAAACAGCAGCTTAGCTGCATGACAGTACAATTAGCCTCTATTATTATTATATTATAACAACAGTAACACAAACACACCTGCAGGGAACCTCTGTGAAAATGGACGCATTTCCGGCTAGTCGAGTGTGTGCGCAGGCGGCCTCTGCACGGGTTGAGCTGCTGTCATGATGGGCATCGCTGAAGTCGCCGAGCTCATAACGAAATACTTGTAGCGGCTCGCTCGTCTCCACCAAAGCGGTAGGGAGACGAGTAAGGCTGATTACTCTGAGCAAATTGTAAGAGTAATAATGAAAGTAAGTACTTTTAGAGGTGAGATCAAATGTGTGTGTGTGTAGAGTTACCGGCTCCTTAGCGTCTGTAACACATGATGGGATTCCGGGCCTTGATGAAGCCACGTGTGCTTGCTTCTCTGCTTGAACAGACTCCGAAGCTTCTCACTTTGTTCTTGTTTTGTGCTTTGGGACACATCGTAAACACGCTTAAACTCCTCCAGGTTCAGGCCTGTCAAGTACAGCACATACATTACATCAACTCTTAATATCACTTCATATATTACAAATACATGTCGTTACTCCAAACCTGTTGAGCAGACTTTCAGACCAGTGAGTATCTGACGCAAGTGGTCCGGACTCAACCAAGTCCCATCTTGCGAGTGTGAGTGACTCATAATCTGGAATATGTCGATTAATAATAAATAATTATCTAAATGACATGCAAGAGTAATTTGATTTAAATTGTCACCTCCTGTTTCTGCAGCAGTCCATCTTGGTTGAGATCCAACAGACTGAAGACCTCTTCGGTGCTCAGGGAAAAAAGTGGCTGGTTGAACTCGTCTTGATCCTGGCTCCCTGCTGTCATCTGGCTTTCCATCAGACCCTTCAGCTGAGCCAGCTGCACCACCACTCGGCACTCCTCCTCAGACAGGAAGCCAGGGATCTCTGACAAGGAAATATAGAGGTACACATTGTAGCGTCCTGACAAGCAGTGGTTTATGTAGCCGATAACATTAGAAATCATCATCTGGAGGCACTCGTGAAAGTCAGTGAAGATTAATATCCTTTCTTCTATTCAGTGCTGACACTCCGTCTCCACTGTCAGGTTCATTACTCCTGTGCACCAATCATGAGTAGCTAAGGCAACCCTTGGCCAAACATTCTGCAGACCATCTCATGAGTAGCTCTTCCATCACCAACCAGCGGGGCATGGAGGTGAATAAGAGATTTATAACACAGACTGATGAATAATATTGATATAAATAACCACAAAGCACTTACCAAATAACAGAGGCTTCAAGCTGAGGGTCTTCATCTTATGAGTTCTATCAGACACAAGCGAAACTGGCTGAACATGTCCCACCTAAAAGACATAATAAATATGAAACAACTTGTGAAACAATTATCCAAATTCAGTAGTCTTTCGTGGTATTTCACCTACTCTGATTCCCTCAATGCGATGAAGTCTGAAGCTATGGCTGTGCTCCACCACTCCAGGTTCTCTTGGAGGAGGCGATGGATGAAGAGATGGGCTTTCACTCTCGCTGGCGGATGGAGTGGAAGCCTGGTCGTCACCGACAGGGTGGCTGTGGCCATTATTGTAGTGCACGTACAGCAACAGAGCGATAACATTCAGGATGTAGACGTGAAAGAACACCATCACCACGACGAAGTATGCCCGAGAGCAGACGCTGCTCCTCTGGGCGGTCAATCGAGTGTTGCGGAGGTGAGGCTTGAAAGGCAATGGGGGTGAATCATCGCTGACGCCCGAATCCTCCTGCTGCTGTAGACGGTCCTGAATTGTTTCCATGTTTTGTTTCGATTAGTTGAATCTCAATTATTTCAGTGTCGATGTGTATTTCTTAACAACATTCGCCGGGATCGCTAACCCAACAGAAGACTATTTCGAATTAAAAAGCAGAGAGTTTTTCGGTCAGATTAAAAAACGAGGATATGAAAATTAATTAAACGTCTTATTGCGTTGGTAAACATGTGATTTTGAACTAAATCCCCTAATCTGTTAGTAGCTAACATAACGGGGCGCTAGCTTGGTGCCCCTGACAACATAGACAACAACTTCTATGCTAACTTCCGGTCATAGTAAAACAACGAGGGACCTCTAGCGGCCAAATTATACTATTGCAGTTCAACTTGCGTCAGTTTCAATGACACTCATTTTTATTCATGACAGATAATTCATGTTATTTAAAAGAAAAGTAAAAGAAATAAATAATTTCACACAAGACAACCCCACTCTCCTAAATAATAGTATATTATCCCCTATTCAACATAATAGGGTTGAAGCGGAGTGTGTGGTCACACACACAGGCTCACGCACCCACGCACGCAGACAACCCCTTGCGGTGTTTTCCGGGATAACACCGCCACCTCCACTTTGGGAGAGACTCACACAGCACAGCAGCGATATGGCTGATCATCACCGGCCGGGACGACGTTGCCTCTAAGCCCAAAGTGAGGAGGACCAATTATGCGCCATCGCAGGCCGCCCATATGCGCTCTCAGGCGACGGGACGTGGCGTAAGACACCCGGGGACAAGACTTCTCTGACGGCCCATGGCGTCTGTGGAGCGTTTTGCTGCATAGTAGTTGGGAGAACTTGTCGCAGTGGATTACCATACACGAGTGGAACAATAGTCTCCTGCAGCAGAGGAACGACCAGGTTAGTTAATGCTGAATTTGCCTGTAAGGTACAGCTTCCACTTTGCGTATTTATCCTGTTATACATGGGTAGTACATAGTATCGATCGCTGCCTGAATCACTGTCATTGCTGGTTTGCTTTTAACGCACACGATCCACCAATGTCGAACTCTAGGAGAATCAATACATTATCATGATACCGATTAAGTTCCAATAAGTAGTTTGAACGCCGTTCAGCATCTAAACCTACACTTAGTGCAGCAAAGAGTCCCAGTTCATTGAATCCTCTCCCCGCTGCGTAACTTTTCCCTGCCCTGCTTGCTTCACCTTCTCCCGGTCAGTGGCGTCAGGAAAGCAGGGGGAGAAAGGAGGCAGACGGAAGAACAGGGCCTGGGTGGTGGTGAGAAACCAAGCTTGGTTGGTTGACTCGTCAGACAAGAAAGTGGGAAAAATACATTGTTTTGTTTTTCACTTCCTGCTGCAATCACGTCGACTTTCTATGGATGTTGTCGTATAATTTTTCACTGACGTGACAATGGAGGCCCTTTTCATATGCAGAACTGATGGGAAAAAAAAACATTCACATTCTCAGTGGGCAGTCTCTTCAGTGGTTTAATTATTTAGATAGATATCAAGCTGTGGTGCTTCCTTCAATGCATTGCCCTTTTGGAAGTGACTGAAAAGTCGGTATGCACGAGTACACCGCTATGTATCATTTTTTTAAATCATATTTCATCTGTATTGGTTCTTGGAATGGTGCGGGGCATAAAACGGAAGTGGGCGTAGTTTAACCACTTTCAGTGAACCACAGCTCCTCAGTGCCGGCAGCACTCATGCACCACCAGATTCGGACTTTACCACTTATATATCATGAATGATGTTATGGCGATGCTGTTCGTCTTTTATTTTCACCTGCGGTTTTAGTCCGGTCCCGTAACCTAGCAACCTAAATGGTGGACCTGAATAAATCAGACCTCGTTCGTCCACTGCCCTCCTCAGGGTTGTGCCACTTCGCCTAACATCACCTGCACATTTGCTCACGGGCCATTAACAGAGACGGCTAAACAATACAGAGCAAAGCTGATAAGGGTTTTGTTTCACCTTTCGGTCAATGAACCAACGAAACCTTTTCCCGTCTCTGTTTTATAGCTCCATTTAGGCAGCGCATTGTTTAGGTTACAAGCACAGTGCTCGAGCAGACTTCATCATCTGGAGTCATCATCTCATCCTCCATGCATCAGATTCCAATTGAGTGCATCACATAATCAGTTCCCAGTTCCACATGTCCAAAAGGAAGTAGGAAGAAGCAAAGCTTATTAAATCCTACCCCTCCATGTGGTACTTTTACAATCAGTAACTGTTACATTTGTTCACTTCCTGCTTTCCATAATACAGTTTAAGTTTTTTTTTGTTTTTTTTTTAAATAATGTACCTCGTACCGAAGTACGAGGTGATATGAGCATCCAATGCCATAATGTGTACCATAGTAAGTGTCAATATAGTGATATATATAGCACATCATGACTGGTTCAAGACTCTTCATCCTTGTATTTAGCAAATTTATTTTATTTAATAATTTATAAATTTATTTTATACATTTTTGTAAAAATTTTTTTTAGTTTTTTAAATTTTTTTTAATTTCTTATTTTTTGTCTCTTCATCTTCATCCTTGTATTTAGCAAACATCAACTGCTTGTATTGTTTCTTGAATTGGCTCATCGTTGTGCATTGTTTGATTTCCTTACTCAATCCATTCCATAGTTTGATTCCACATACTGAAATGCTATGGCTAGCATAACGTAGTCCTAGCATATAAGTGTTTTATTTAAATGTACTTCTTCCCTGAGATCATATTTCTCCTCTCTTGTAGAGAAGTATTGCATGACATTTTTAGGTAATTGGTTGTTTTTAGCCTTATGTATTATTTTAGCTGTTTGAAAATTAACTATACCAGGAAGTTGAAGTATTTATGATTTTAGAAATAAGGAGTTAGTATGTTCTCTGTAGGCGGCATTATGAATTATCCTTACTGACCTTTTTTGCAGTACATTTAAGCGAGTGAAGATTGCTTTTATATTTTTATTAGCCCATATTTCCACACAATAAGTAAGATATGGTAGAACCAGAGAGCAATAAATAGTGTGGAGTGATTTCTGATTGAGAACAAGTTTAGCTTTGTTCAATACTGAAATATTTCTGGCCACCTTATGTTGTATATTTGTAATATGAGGTTTCCAGCTCATATTTTCATCTATTGTGATCCCCAGAAATGTATTTACGCCACTATTCACCTTGTCCTAAGATACTTCATCTGTGTGAGGTGGCAAAAACATCCACTTTGGCTAAAATGGCTGTTTGTGTGTATATTCGCAGAGAGTTTCTTTTTTGCGGGGAAAAGAAAAGCAGTTGTCGTGATTGCGGATCACAGGGTTTGAATTCCCTTACACTGCTGGGTGTCTGTCATAAGCCTGAAAGACTGAGAGAACTGAAAGGATGAATAGCTTTTGTTCGAGCCTGCAAGGTTGGACACAAAAAGAATGGCGATGGGTGCATGTATTTGTGCATTTCATCGAGTGTGTGTGTGTGTGTGTGTGTGTGTGTGTGAGTCAGCTGCTGAGCACTTACGGGTGAGATAGAAGAAGCAGGAAGTGCATGGAATACTGAAATAATCTGCAGTAGTGGCCTCTACCTCCGGGCTAGTAATGCAGACTGTAGGGGAAACAAGACACAAAAAACATATACGAGCACTTGAACCTCTGCAGTTCCCTCGAGTCAAAGCTACCGGTGACGTCAGACGTGTATCTACCTTTACCATCATTCTACTTACTCCCCCATTTCTACTTCTTACATACTTTCCAAATGTGTACAGTTGTATAAATATCCTGTAATTGATGATGAACAGTCAGTCAAGGTACAAGTGTCAGTCATTTGGCTCATTTGGATGACTGCTGTCTTTTATTTTGTTGGGGCTTTCCTCTCTTGGCTTTCATTCTGCAAGGTTTGCACATGGGATACATAACAATGAGAACGCATGCCGAACGAGCAAACACAATCATTTGCAGCCCAAAAGGACTGTCGAAAATGCGCAGAGGCTGCACTGCAGTACATTCGCTCCACAATGCAGACGAATGGCGGCGTTCGGATATGACTGAATATGAAGATGCGAATAATGCTGATGACCGTCTCCCCTCTTTCAGGCCTCTGGGTCCTGGTGTCGTGTCTGAGAAGATGGACCGCATGAAGATAATCAAACGGAGGCTGTCCATGTCGTTACGCAGCGCTCGGCCCGTTGATGATTCCCTGTCTGAACTGGCGGAGCAGATGGCTTTGGATGAGCCACCTACCGTAAGAGATAATGGTGAGACTTGCGACCCCGACACCTCCAACGCATGGAGAAAATTGAAATTGAAATGTGCGTACGGACAAAAATGTTCACCCCCTTCACTTCACCATAGAAGGTCAATGCAAAGTGACTCATGAATGCGACGTTCGTATTTAAAGAGCATTGATTGCGTGGTCACGTTGGTCGCTGTCATTCCGACTAACTGTACTTGATGGGAACAGGTCCCTATAACGGTTGCTAGTTCCAAAGTGTTCATTACAGCAAGACACCAGCTATGTGCTGTCCTGTCATTGATTTAAATGACATGTAAGTGATGCATAGGCCTGTTATGATAACACATTTTAAACAATTTTGATAAATTCTTGCTGATTAACGATATTACTGTTAAAAAGGGACCTGTTATGCTTTTTCCACTTTTCTGAATTCTAAATTCATTCTAAATATAGTTACAATGTTGTATTCTTGTGTTAAACTATGCCAAAGTTTCAGATAATAAGGTTTGCAAATTTGGAAGCGAGCCGTGAAAGAAGTTTGGGATGGCTCAAAACGCTCTGTTTCAAAAAGGCGTGGTAAAACCGCCCCTTTGTGATGTCACAGAGGGTGCTTCCTTATATGGGTCATAGTTAGGAAGCATTGTGACCAATCAAAGCAAAGTGGGCATGCCCGGAGGCGGGCCGTGGGTGGAATAAAGTGTCGGCACTTGCTCAAGTCGTAAGACTGTTTTAACTGTTTTCCTTACTATTGTGATAATTAAAAATAGTTCGTAAAATACGTATGCACTGATGACAGCTTGTGGCGCACCGAACGCTGTGGTAATTTTGTCCAGCGCACCACTGTACACTGGGCTCCTTACTATCGTGATAATTAAAAATAATCCGTAAAATACGTATCCACTGATGACAGCTTGCCACATGCGGAGGCTATATATGCCAGCATGTTAATTTCCTGTTAACTATTTGTACTGCCTCTCTGACGTTAGCTAGCTAGATCACGGTCAAGCTAGAAGTCAATCAAACCCATGCTAACCTACTTTTTAAAAGTATAATTTTTTTGCTCTCTTGTAATTATTATAATACTGACGACTTGTTTTCAAAACACTGATTTTGTGGTGCAGGGTGGCGCACCCCACGCCGTGGTAATTTTGTCCGGCGCACCACTGTGGCGGCGCATCATATGTGGTGTCCACGTTTTCAGCTTGGCGCAGTTACAATTTTATAACAAAACAACGCACCAAAGGTGGCGTAGAAGCTCGCCAGCTACGACCTGGTCTATTCCTGGCGCAGGTGAAGCGCAGCCTGCTCAGTGGTAAATTGGCAAAATGCACATACACACGAAAGTCAACCATCTTGTAATCTATCCTATTTGGTAGATAGAGTTGGAAAACAATCGTGCATTCATGCACACTTTATAGAGGCCGGCAAAATGATTGAGTTTGCTTTTATTATGCGATGAATTGCTTTATTAATTACCGTGACAGGTCTACTGATACGAGACTGTTTTACAATCCCTTTTGTGATTGTGCATGCAAATGTCGTCATGCCTTGTAGAGTGAGATCCTGCCTTTTTCCTGCTTTTTCCATTCACTGCACTCATGTTAACCTTCCATCATCCTCATCGCCGCCTATTCAACTTTTATTTAGTTTTTATTTTTTATTTTTATTTAGTTTTTCCACATACATATAGTATTCCCTGAGATGACTTTGGGGGCAGGTTGGAAGGAAGTACATTTATTCTTCATCCTCCTCTGCCTCACTCGACTTGACTTGACTTAATCGAATGGTTCTATTCTTCACCGTGATGCTGTAAGTCGCTCATATTGTGCTCTTCTAAGCTAAGAGTAAACATAAGACATCTTGAGATGTGGTGATCGCCATCTTTTGGGCAGTTTGAATGACTGCATCATGCCATTTGGAAATGTGTGTTTTTGAGGGAATGTCGGTGATATTAGTGAAATGAAACATATTAGTGGTAATAGTAAGTCTGTGGGGAAGTACTTATGTATGCGTGCAGGTATACATGTATGTATATGTGCATAAATGTGCACATATGTGTGAATATGTAATAGTTACTGAGAATGTATGAAAGGAGAGAAACCGCCTCCTACCACCCAGCATAAATCTCATATTTTTTTTACATTCTGTTCGTGGTGTTATTTTTTATTTTTTTTCCCAGAGAGCGAAACGTGCCCTGGCAAGAGAGGCAGTTAGAGGAAGTGACGTACGGGGATGATGTTCATTAAACTTTAACATCTTTTACTTAGCATTTTTTTTCCCTCTCACCCGCTTGCGTCCTTGTTTCACTTCATCAGGCTAAAAGAGCGGTGAAACATCCTCATCCTCACTCAAAGTGCTAATCAAATGCTGGTCCGTGAGAGAATTGTGTGGATTTCAGGGAAACACAGGAAATGTACTGTAACTGGAAATGAGGGATTGTTATTGTTTATACATAATGATGAGAATGAGTGGTTAGGTTTTGTAGTTCATTTTTAGTTTTATATCTCCATGTGCTGCAGACTAACAATAGATATTCTCAACCCGCCCCTCCTTTTTCATAAATCTTTTAGTTCTACCACCATGTGTTTAGTTCTGTTAATTTTTCATTTGGATTTTTTCTGTTCTTTCCTTCTTTCTATGGTATTACAGCAGCATTGCACATCCGCACGCTTTTATCGTCTTTTATCTTTCTCATGTTTTCACCTCCTCCAATGTCTGTCTTCATTTTGGTGCTCCTGTTCCTTAACTCATCCGTTTGCTTTTCTTGGTTTTTTCTTACCTTACCTTGTTTTCTCTTCTTTCCTTTTCTTAACTGTCCTCGCTGCTCCTCCTGCAACCGTGTGCCTCAGAACCGATGGTGGTGTGCAACATGCATCCTCCTGCGTCCCACAGCGCTCCCTCTTTCCTGCGTCAGTACGCCGGTCATCTGGGCCGCACCGCCCTGCGCAGAGAGCTGGGTGGGGGGCTGGAAAGGGACCGAGCCTACCTGAGCCTGCACAGGACTGGATCCCTCGGTACACACAAACACACTGAAAATAGTCAATCTAAGAATATTTAATTGAGGGTTGGGCATCGTTTGAATTTGAGCGATTCCGGGTTCGATTCCCATTCCTCGTTTCGATTCTCGATTCCGATTCGAAGTTCTTGGATTGTTATTTTTTTTCTAATACTATGAGCTCCGTGGGTGAAATGGATGAACACAAACGATGTTTTGCCGGTTCCGGGAGAATCGGAAGGTCGGAACCGGTTACGCTCGATGCTCGATGCTCGATGCTCGATGCTCGATGCTCGATGCTCGATGCTCGATGCCCAACCCTAGTGATAAGAACAATAAATAGTCAAGTTTGTCTCTTGACATGAATATACCATGTTTTGAATTCATCTACCTTTGTTCAAGGCACAAGTCATTTAGATTTTTTGGAAGTGGCTAAACAAATCCTCTCATATTGACGCCCATAAAACACTTTTGCTCGACCTCCGTCCGATGTGGTGAATTGTGGGTAATTCCTGCCTGCAATTCAAACAGATGAGCACCTACAGAAGGCCAAATTTGGAAAAGCGGGACTTTAAGGTAAGAATTTAGTGATATAATTGGTGAATTAGTACAGTTTTAGGGTATTATTTTGTTGTAGATAACCAAATTGTTTTTTTACTTATGTAATTTTTAATTACCAATAAGTTGTTTTAAAATACTTAATAAAAACTAACGGATGTATTTTCCCTGATACAAAACTTTTAGCTGTTAGCTAAAAAATCATTAGCTAGGACACACGGTTTTAGCTAGCACGTAGCACGTGGACGTTAGCGGCATTGAACACCCCCGTGGTGTTACTGTGTTAGCTAGCTAACAGACAAAGCAGTTAGCAAGGGGTTTTAGCTGTAAATACAAGATGAATTACGATACAGCAACGTCACTATGTCGGTCCATCTGACAGCATTTTGATCAATTAGCCTAGCTTGACGTGCGATTCAGAATGCTAACACTTTTTTTCTACATGTTCCAAAATCGGAGAAGACGTTCATGACGGCGGGCTGGGTGGCCAGACGTTACTTAATAGCTTACCTAACCACTGTTTTTGAATGTTGCTAGTTGCTTGGGACAGTTATATAAAGAGTTTGACTTCTCAAAACAATATGCGTTCAAAAGTGTAATACATTTCCATCACAAAAATGCCTACTAGAATCTTTGTGGTTTATTTTACAGGTTTTTGATGACGACAATGACACAACCTTCCCATGCGTCATCAGCATCTTTGTGGTCAGCAAAGCCAAAGATAATATCCCCAAAAAAACTGCAGTAGCCATTGAGGCTGGATCACTGATGTGGTACATACTTGTACTACTGATGGGCCTTATCTACGTCTTGGAGTTGGAGTACATCAACCAAAAAGTGTCCTCTAAAGTCAGATTACATGCCAAAAACTCTTTACGATGGAAAGCTATATTTTATTGTTAGTTTACTGTTGTTTTACAGCTGTATTATTAACTTTACCTTGTTTACATTTTTGTGCTTTGAAATGTATATCTTATATTTGACAGACTGACAAACACGGACAACATCGATACAAGTAGCTCATTGTGACAAAAATATATACTAAGAAATAGTAAAGCAACTTTTTGCATCATTTTATCTTGTAGCTCAAGCAAAAATAAGCATTGTGTGTACAAAATTAATTTTGCAAATAAAGTCGATATACTTAGGAAATGTGAACTTTACTTACAAACGTCAGTTGAGTTTTTATACAGTCAACACTTTTTTGTGGTTTGAGTCAACTTACTTTTATGCATTATGCATTACTGCAAATCACCGAGTCACCAACACAGACTGATACAAGTGCATGACCAAT
Source organism: Doryrhamphus excisus (assembly GCF_030265055.1). NCBI lineage: Eukaryota > Metazoa > Chordata > Actinopteri > Syngnathiformes > Syngnathidae > Doryrhamphus > Doryrhamphus excisus. The sequence continues at coordinate 10,119,882 of NC_080475.1, read as the reverse complement.
AAATAATAAATAACACATACCTTTTGGGATGGGAATTAATGCTCAATTAATTTCTTTCTTTGTAGTTTGGCCCCTTACACAGTAGCTTGGCTTTCGGTGAACATTCCACTGCAAGGGAACTGTTTTCCTCACTATTGTTTCTTATTTTTGTGAGATTAAAACAACATCCAGTGGCTACACTTGGCCTTGCAGTGTTTACTATTAATGTTGAGAGATTAAACTGTAATGACCTTAATCCAAAATACACAAACACATACTAATAGCTCACATAATCACTTTTTTTTTCTCTCTATCCGCATGTTATAATGGATCATACAGTGTGTACGACATCCTCACTGTTGTCAGTGTCAACATGTCAAAGTTATGGTGTGAATAAATAATCAGTAAAAAGTTTATGTAGAAGAAATGTTAGATTGTTGGGTGAGTCTTGGGCCAGAGAAGCCATTACAAGAACCGAGTTTGATGCAGTAGCCAGAACTAATGCTACTCCATTATTAATACACTGATAAGATGTGTGCGTGCGTACTTAAGTATATGTCGGCCCTTTGGTCTTGCAGACTGTCTGCCATTCAGTAACCAGAATGACGCAACATGATGACGCAATCTCACTTTTCTTCTCCAATCTCCTTTAGTTGTCGGGTCATTGTCGTTTTTATGTTGGACTTGCTCGTGAGTAAATACATTTTTACCTGCAATTGGGTCCTCATTGCTGGATCCTGGGGTCGATACCCCACACGACCATGCCCAAACGTGACAGAATGATCCCACCAACTAAAGGAGCGTGCACCTGAAGTAAATAAACATCACAGAAAATGGGAAACAGGTGTGGGAGATGATGGAAAGCAACGGAAAACAGAACAGAGCAACACAGGAAGTGATTACAAAATAAGGGCATGGAACTAGGAACAGAGGAAAAGAGGAAAACTAAGAGCTGAGCCCAATCGTGACATTGCTAAAATATGCCAAAACTCTTTTTCAGCTGCACAATTTTCTTGGGTTAAAATGAGGGGTGCTTCAATTGATCGGCCACCAATCCGTATCGGACGTTTTTTTTAATAGAACGTCGATAAATACCTTTCATAGCCGATCACCTTTGACTCATACTATTATTGCTATGTCATAACTTGGTTAAACCGTTGCCTTTATTAGTCCCACAAAGGGAAATTCCAGGTTTATAGAAGAGAGAGTACAAAATCAATGTAATAGAAATCAAGGTAATACAAAGTAATATACAAGGTAATACCTTATTTACCATATTTCACTATTTGCTACATTTTAATGCTCTTTCTATGACTGCATTGTATTAGAGAGCATCTTATGCTCTGTGAAGGGGCGTCACGGCGGTCGAGTGGTTAGCGCGCAGACCTCACAGCTATGAGACCAGGGTTCAATTCCACCCTCGGTCATCTCTCCCCGTGCATGCGTGGGTTTACTCAGGTTTCCTCCCACATTCCAAAAACATGCTAGGTTAATTGGCGACTCCAAATTGTCCATAGGTATGAATGTGAGTGTGAATGGTTGTTTGTCTATATGTGCCCTGTGATTGGCTGGCCACCAGTCTCGCCCGAAGACAGCTGGGATAGGCTCCAGTTCATGAAAATGAATAAATGAATGCTCAGTGAAGCTCAAACCAAGTGAAGCCGCTATTCATTCACTTCTCAGTCACACTGGCGGTAATGTACATCTGTAGTCACAGGTGCCCTGGAGTAGCCTGACAGAAACGTGGCTGCCAATTTGTGCTTACTGCCTCTCCGACCGACACCAAACATTCCTTCACATTCATACATACACCAGTGTGGGGCAGAACTGGAGGCAAGATGGGTGATGTGTCTCTACCTCCTTGCCGTGGAACAAAACAAGCTTTTAATGTCGGTTGACGTTGCAGCTTCCCGTCAGCCTTAAGATGAACACATCCATATTTTCTCATCGTCCGTATTGACTGCGTTGTTGCAGTGTAATGCAACATCTGTGGATGGACCGTGTGGAAGAAAACATGTTACTGTTGGCTTCTTGTAAACAGAAAGAACACCTCTGTGGACCCAGACTGATGGGAGCAGAGAGGGAGAGAGGTAGCGATAGACGAGAGGAGAGAACGAGAGAGCGAGACAAAGATCGGTATCACACGAGAGAGAGAGAGAGAGCGGAGGATATCGGCAAGGTGAAGTAAAAGGAGCTAGAGGACTAGTCGCACTGAAAGCACTGATAGGACCGCCATGGGCTAGAAGAAAGACATCAAGCGAGCGGAGTGGGAAGCGCCACAGTCTGAATAGAGTGCTGCCTGGAATAGAAGAGGAAGAGGCAGCCAAACGTGACCGAGAGAGAGAGGGAGAAGAACAGGACGGGGGACTGCCAAATGAAAAAGCAACATGGGCGTGGAGAGAAGAGATGGTGGCCGTCACACGAGAAAGTCGTGACTTGTTGGAGATTGGAGGGAAAAATCACCTGTCATGTCGGTCTCTGCAGCATTTCGCCCGTCTGTACTGTTTGACCTTCCTTAGTCAGCAAGCAGAGTGTGACTGCGGGGAAAAGGAGAGAAGCATAAAGGGAGTGTCTATGGGTGAATGCTAAAGTAGAGTAGGAGTTCAGGGAGTTGTTGCATTGCAAGACGGACGGTAGTCGTACACTGCATCCCTCCTCCGGGACCACCAGACTTGTTCTTTACCGAATGCCTGAAGTGGAAGTGCAAAGAAGCCTGAAAACTGGAAGTCTGGGTCTCTATCTTGCGCCTGTCAGGACATCTTTGGTGGGACTTTTAAAGCTGTAGTCTTCCGGAATAATGGATGTATCAGGGAACTCCAAAGGGTTGGCTACAAGTGGTGCTAGGGTGGGAGATCCTCGGATGGTTGAGGTTAGAATGGGGGAGAGGGACCCCCCGCTGAGGTTGTCACCGTTCCGTATGCTCCGTGTACTTGACTCATGCCGTCCTCCCGGAAGCCGTATTGGTGAGTGCCATCATTTCTATTGTTGGTTTCCTCTCTAATAATTGGAATTTATAGTAACCTCGGACAAGGCAATCGTCATAAAATTTTATTCAAATCGGACCAGATTATCACACTATGTCTGCTATGTTTCTTCTTCAATAAAATAATAATATTCCTCCTCGGTTCCTCCAGTGCATGGCCGCCATCCACCGAGTCGTTCAAGTTCTTCTTTTGAATATTTTAAAAACTAATTTACTTGTCGGCACAATGACTGCAGCTTCCTCTATTCTTGTACACTCTAAATTTAGAGGGTATTCTGTCCCGAGCTTGAATCACTTTGAGAGCCAGAAGGGCTTAAAAGGATGATTCAGCTAAGTGTCGCCATAATGGGAAATAGACTTTTAACTAGATTAATCCTCAATTAATACTATTTTAATCACTATTCCAACTCTTAAATAAACATTTTAGCAACTTTATTTGCTGACCTCATGCTAAAATTTGCTTGAATCCAAACAAAGTGGAAGACATAATAATTAGGGCTCAAGCACTGACCAGTGTCAAATCCCTATTGTAATCATAATGATTATTATTATTCTTCTCCCAAAATGATCGCGATTTTGAGGGCCCGAACATGCCCGAAAACTCACCAAATTTGGCGAGCGCATCAGGTCTGGCGAAAATTTGTTTATATTTTATGGTTTTCAAATATAATGTTCCAAAATTGACTCACTAGCGCCACCTTGAAAAAAAAAAAAAATTAGCCCCCGTCTCCAGTTTAACCGATCGTCTCGAAACTTGGTGGAGACGTCTATCATGACAGGACGCACCAAAAAGTCTCAAGAACCCATGTTGCAAAACGAACAGGAAGTCTGCCATTTTTTGATGGCGGCGGCGATTTTCGGGTCAGAAGTAGGGGTTGTATCTCCACGAACTCCTCCTAAGGGGGTTTGACCAAATTAATCCGTTGTAGCATCAACGGACACTAGACGGATGGCCGACGTTATCCTTTTAGCAGGCCACAGTCTCGCCCACAAGTCTTAGCGGGGTGCCAAAAACCCTCAGCAGGCCATCCACGTCCAAGTGGTTTTTCATGACATTTAATGTATGCAATGGTGCGTGATGACAAAATAACACAGACACTGCGTACAGGAAGTACACATGCATTTTTACACATACTGTAGCTTATCTCATTGATCATTATTATTGATTATTATTACCCTTAGTGACACTGTTGTAGTGTGTGTCTGTGTGTTAATGTGCAGCATTCAGAACAACCACGTCTTCTGTATGTGGGACTTCCTGTCTTTGTGAGAAGGATAGAGGTTTTGCACCCTGCAAAACGTGCCTCACATGCATTTAAACGTTTACACTGCATGTATGTGATCGGTAGATTTCACTCCTGGATTATGGGTGCCGGCAGCATAAAAGCCTAACGGGAACATCCCTAATAAATATCCTCTCTCACTCTGGTGTCAGTTAACGTGAGTTTAGTGTTTCACCATTGAGGTGATGAGGGATAAAGCCTGATATTAATACCGGCTGCTCAGCTTTCTGGAGAAATCCAATTCTGTAAGTGTATCCTTTCTCTGGCTTTTCGTCTTTCGGAAGATAACTAACAAAGAAGTAATATGTGCAGGGGGTGTTTGTCGTCATGATTTTTAGCTCCTTTTGTCAAGAAGAAACTGCTAATACTCGGCAACGCTTTCTGGATTCCCATTGGAGGAACAATGCTTTCATTGTGTCCAAACATGCTGCAATACAAATTCACTAACTCGAGGTTTTACAGTTGCACTCAACTTCACTGTACGGCCTTCAATCATTTTTTTCACATATTCACTGATACCATCCTCCCTTTTATTTTTTTCTATATGTCACTCTAGCACCTGCTAGTGGTCTTTTATTTAAAAACACATAAACACATAATGCTCGGCATTTCCATTCAGTCGCACAAATCTGCATGTGTTACACATCCCAGTAGCATTGACATCATACACTGAACCTCAAGAGAGATCCACCCCTACGCACGCACACACACACACACACACACTTTACTAATTCGCTTCACTCTGGAGGAGGTCCTGTCTGCTGCACCGTGACTCATTAATCAGATGGATTCAGGAGGGGGGCGGGGGGGTTGTGAGCCAGCAGACAGAGATGAGAAAGCTCCCATTGCATGCAGGGTAATATCGACCTCTAACTTCTTCCTCTTACCAAAGCAATTTATACTCACCAGGCTAGCACCAGTTCATGGAATGGTGATACACTCCATCATCAACGCCATGACTATCACCGACGGTATGGAGGAAATTAACTACAATTGTAAAAAAAAACAAATTCTTGCTCTATTTCAGGTATTGTCCACGAGAATGTGAAAATGGGTTCAGATGGAGAGAGCGACCAGGCTTCCGGAACATCTTCCGATGAGGTCCAGAGTCCTGTCAGGGTCCGTATGAGGAACAACCACCATCGGCGCATCTCTAATGAGGTATAGGAAGTCCAGTGTCGTACACGATGATCTCACAGGAGAGTTATTCCTTTCACCTGGCAGATGTCTGGGTTCAATTACACCAGAGATCATTGCCCTGTGTGTTGCGGTGTTACTGTGTGTAGTGAATGGTTAGTCTACACTGCTGTGTTGTAACATATGTAGTACAGTCATTATATAGTAGTATTGCAGTATGCCTATTGGGACTACATTATTAAAATGGGATTCTTCTTTTTGGAACATTCATTCATTCATTTTCTACCGCTTATCCCAGCTGTCTTGGGGCGAGAGGCGGGATACACCCTGGACTGGTGGCCAGCCAATCACAGGGCACATATAGTCAAACAACCATTCACACTCACATTCATACCTATGGACAATTTGGAATCGCTAATTAACCTAGCATGTTTTTGGAATGTGGGAGGAAACCGGAGTACCCGGAGAAAACCCACACGGGAAGAACATGCAAACTCCACACAGCGATGGCCGAGAGTGGAATCGAACTCGGGTCTCCTAGCTGTGAGGTCTGCGCGCTAATCACTCGACCACCGTGCCTCATTTTGGAACATTTATTATCAAAAAGTAGGCAAATAGTGCGTAGCAAAATTCATTCATTTTCTACCGCTTATCCTCACGAGGGTCGTGGGGGTGCTGGAGCCTATCCCAGCTGCAAAAGGTGGCTTTGCCAGCCAATCACAGGGCATATATAGACAAACAACCATTCACACTCACATTCATACCTATGGACAATTTGGTGTCGCCAATTAACCTAGCATGTTTTTGGAAATGGGGGAGGAAGTCGGGGTACCCGGAAAAACCCACGCATGCAAAGATGGCCAAGGGTGGAATCGAACTTGGGTCTCCTAGATGTGAGGTCTGCGCGTTAACCACTCGACCACCATGCCGCCCTCTTTTTTTGGAACATTTATTATGAAAAACTAGGCAAATAGTACGTAGGAAAATTCATTCATTTTCTACTGCTTTTCCTCACGAGGGTTGCGGGGGTGCTGGAGCCTATCCCAGCTGCAAAAGGTGGCTTTGCCAGCCAATCACAGGACACATATTGACAATAACCATTCACACCTATGGGCAATTTGGAGTCGCCAATTAACCTAGCATGTTTTCGGAAATGGGGGAGGAAGTCGGGGTACCCGGAAAAACCCACACATGCAGTAATGGCCGAGTGTGGAATCGAACTCGGGTCTCCTAGCTGTGAGACTCAAGCGCCTCATGTTTTTGTTTATTTTGTGTTAAAACTGTTTTAACTGCTAATTTACTGCTTTCCTTTATACTATATTGTATAAAATGTCTTGATAAGATGAAGAATCACAATCCAGGGACAACAAAGCAGTCCAGCCCACCTCTTAATGGAATAATTCATTGATTGGGAAGCATCATATAGACATATATCTTCAAAGGCGATATTTTCGATATTGTCTCAGACTACCCGGTATGATGCCACACACAGCAACAACATAACACCCAACACGGGATTTATTCATTGTGGTTCATGGTGAGTCATTGGTACGTGAGGGTGTAAGCTTTCGATATGATTACTTACCTTACTGCCACTTATGTGCTTCTCTTGTGCTGTCACATGACGTGTCTGTTTAAAGGAGCCGTAGAGTGATGAGCACAGCAGTATTATGGGAAATGCCTCTTGGACGCACTGTGAACAGTGGAAGGGACTAATTCAGACCATGTTTACCAAAGAGAGGGAGGGTGGGGATGATGGTGGGGGGGGGGGTGGTTATGAAAATGATAATAATTATAGAAATAATGTATGGGAGAAACACTAGGAGATGAATCTGAAGCAAAACGAAAAGGAAAAAGGAGAGATGACAGCAAGAGAACAAAAACAATGTCTCCTCTCAGCTTGCCCCTTCCCCCATCTGCCTTCCTCCTCTCAGGAATCTGTCCATTCCTCTCTCCTCTCCTCCTACTCGCTCCCTCCCTCCCTCGCTTACTCTTTTTGTCCTGCCCCCCCCTTCTCTCGTTCTAACTGAGCATGTGGATGGCACCGCTGTCTTGCTCCGGCTTACTGTGTGCATGCAGTCATGTGGCAGCGGCGAGATGTGCATGGGGCAAAACGCGCGCGTGTGAGTGCATTATAGAAAGACCCGTTTAAGGAGGACAATGAGGGAGCTACTAGAGTTGTTCTGCATTGTGAGTATGAGCGCCTGCATTATTATTATCATTATTGCGTGGGATGTTTTTACTCCATAGCAGTGAGTAAAAAGGGGCATGAACATTGTTTTTTTTTGTGAGCTTGGTTCCATTTAACAGCAAATATGGCGAGCGTGTGACGATGTGTAGCCTCGGCCCACTGTATCAGTGGGTATATTCATTGAATCGGGGGTATTATCAAGGAGGCTTATTTCACTGTGGCGCTTGTGGCGGGGTTAGCTCTCGTTGCACTCTTTGATGCTCCAAACTAGAAATCACTGAGGTCATTCGGATGCTTTTTAATTATGTATTTATTTCCGGGGTCTGATAAAGTCTGCCGAGCATCGCCAGACGTTGTCGCAGCATATGAGTGTACTGTATTTGCTAAGGGTGTGTGGTCATATTGTGCTTGTACTGATAATGTTTGTAATTATGCTCGAACAAAGGTTGCTATCCCTTCTGTGTTTTATCTTTGGACACACACACACATGCATGTTTGCATTTAAACACACTATTTATATATATTTATATATAATATCATTGAGTACACACACATTCATACCGGGGGGTTGCTGGGACTGTGCCAGCCAGCCCCTGCTGCCATGGAAACATGTGATCGGCACCTCACCAGAGAACGTGTCCTTCAGGAATACAGCATTGGAGGCGATTAGTGGGAATTTGCTTTTTTCACCCTACAACTGAGCTGTAATAGAAATTCTCATCCAGTATGGTTCATCTAAAGCGATCCCAATCCAAAGCCTGCTGAAAAAAAAAAAAAAAAAAAAAAAAGGCAAGGATGAGAGGAAACCCACAAAAAAAAAGACCAAAGCAGATGTCTTCCAGATGATGTCTGGAACTTTGTCAGTCTTCCAGAAATCTAGTTGGAAAAATCTGGCGTGAGTCTCATGTAGTAGCCTTGCTCTTGTCTTTAATGCTGACACATGAAAGCGGTTCACGTCATTTCCACCAGCCATTCATAAAAGCTGATGATACCTGTAGCATTGGTTGGATTGACCTGCATGCAATCACATTTCTGCAATTTTAAAGTCCTATACATAATACTATTTTCATGCAAATCCTTTCCTAAAGTTAGCAATAATCCTGCTAACAGAGCAATCAACAGCCACACCGTTATTTGTTTTAAATCAGGGCTAATCATAAAAAAAATATCGAAAAGGTAGAAATCCTACAACAACCACAATCCACGAGGCTCGCTTGCCTTCCAAGGCCGTTTTGAGGCCGCTCTATGCTCAGCTGTCACTTTCACTTCACTGGATTTGATGACAACATTACTGAGCAGTAAGGAGCTCCATACAAGTGTGTGCTTGCAAACAAAGCCGACATAGAATAAATGTTGATGTGAATGACCATCAGAAACACGGACGGGGAGGTTGCATGTACTGTATTGAAATTGTCACGCCGTCATGGAGAATATTTGTCCTTGTTTTTCCTGTGAAAGGACACAAAAAGTACTGCTGCCGCTCGCGAGTCAGTGAGGAAATGGTAGCTCTTTAACACGAGCTATAAGTGAACTCAAAACAAGCTTGTCGACCCTTTGGAAACGGCAGGAGGTCTTCACTCGGTGTAACAGTCTCAGTCAGCCTTGTTAACGACTCCAGTCATTTGGAAGAGTTTGGTTTTGAGTGAAAAGAAGTTCAATGTTCTGAACTTTCCATCCTACATGCAATCATTGATCATGTATACATGGTAATGGTAATGGTTTTATTTCATTTGAACATGCGTCAGATTGCAATTGAATGCATCACATAATCAGTTCATAGTTCCACATGTCCAAAAGGAGTAGAAAGAAGCAAAGCTTATTAAATCCTACCCCTCCATCTGGTACTTTTACAATCAGTAACTGTTACATTTGTTCACTTCCTGCTTTCCATAATAATTTTTTAATTTTTTTAATTTTTTTTAAATAATGTACATTGTACCGAAGTACGAGGTGATATGAGCATCCAATGACATAATGGGTACCATAGTGCGTGTCAATATAGTGATATATATAGCACATCATGACTGGTTTAAGACTCTTCATCCTTGTATTTAGCAAACATCAACTGCTTGTATTGTTTCTTGAATTGGCTCATCGTTGTGCATTGTTTGATTTCCTTACTCAATCCATTCCATAGTTTGATTCCACATACTGAAATGCTATGGCTAGCATAACGTAGTCCTAGCATATAAGTGTTTTATTTAAATGTACTTCTTCCCTGAGATCATATTTCTCCTCTCTTGTAGAGAAGTATTGGATGACATTTTTAGCTAATTGGTTATTTTTAGCCTTATGCATTATTTTAGCTGTTTGAAGATGAACTATATCAGCAAGTTGAAGTATTTGTCATTTTAGAAATAAGGAGTTGGCATGTTCTCTGTAGGCGGCATTATGAATTATCCTTACTGGCCTTTTTTGCAGTACATTTAGCGAAGTGAAGATTGCTTTTGTAGTTATTACCCCATATTTCCACACAATAAGTAAGATATGGTAGAACCAGAAGGCAATAAAGAGTGTGGAATGATTTCTGATACATGAAACCGACACACACAAGCGTCCATTTAATTCATCATACTGAGGTAAACGTCTAACAATGCTGTGATTTCTATATGTGGGCCACTCACAACATGCCCTCTGTCTTTTCTCGTGTCTGTTTCAGGACATAAACAAACGTCTGTCTCTCCCAGCTGATATCAGGCTACCGGAGGGCTACTTAGAGAAGTTTGCCATGAACAGCCCGCCCTTTGACAAGCCCATGAGCCGCAGGCTACGACGCGCTTCATTGGTCAGTAGTATGTGTGTGTGTGTGTGTGTGTGTTTACATCTTTTTGTATGTGTGCTAAGCAGCTGCAACTTATTTGGGTCTGTTGCCCGTGTAATATCTCCTCAGGTACATTCACAGCCACATTGTTTAAGATAAGATTAAGATATGCCTTTATTCGTGCCTCAGTGGGGAAATTTGCATTGCACAGCAGCAAGAGTACAGAATCAGTTAAGCAGTACAAAATACACAATATAGAAAAATAAACAATATAAACAAGCCGAGTATTAACAAAATCAACAGTTTTACCCAGTTATATACAAATACAGTATGCAGATAATATGAAACAATATGATATATATGACCAGTCTATACACTGAGATCTTACTTCACATAGAACTTAATATATTGCATTTAGAGCCTTAATATTGCACAGTGAATGGAGTCTGGAATAACTATATACTGAATGTAAAAAACAAAGTATTGTATATAGCGGTGTAATATTGTGAGCAGTGTTTTTATGTTTTGATATATAGGTGATTATACAGAAATGTATTTTCATTTTAAATGCTCACTGAGTTTTGGATTACAGTTAACAATGGCTTAGTAGGGGGATAAATTATTCTGTGTTACGTATTCAGGCCAAGACCATTATGGGTATGAATTGGGGGGGGTTGCTTTACACAGTGAGAGAGGTGAGAGATGGAGGATGGGGGAGAGACGGGGGAAAAAAAAAGAAATCATGAATATGCAGAGTATGCCTTTATTCTCCATTGTGCTGCTCCTGAATTGATGCTGCTCTTTCACTCGCTTTTTTTGTAGTTTGGTTGCGCCTCCTCAGATGAATAGTACACCCCTCTCTTCATTCATGTATGAATTACTTCATTACAACATCATGCTACTTAACATTTTACACAACAGCCTTGATATTTTATGAATATGATAAAGGATTGGCCCTTCATCGTCCACTTTGCTATGATTAGCAAGCAAGACCAGAGCCCGGCCTCCGGCCTCCGGCTCCCTGCTTGAAGTGCTTTAATGATGCAGATATTTTGCAGGATCCTTGCTGAGATGAAAGGGAAGCATCTTTGAAGTGACCTTTGTGAGAGGAGAAGGGATGTTTACAGTGACTGAGACAACAAATGTGACAGACCGATACTGTAGTTACATTGCAATTTACAATTTACCTTGTCAGAGGCATGAGTGGCGGTGCCCACTTGTGTACCACTTTGACTTATTCCTGGTTGGGGTTCTTACTTGATGTAATAGGTGGATCAATAATTCAGGTGATGTGTCACCCTTACTTGGATTACACACCAGGACACCTTGAAGAGAGGCAAAGAAACAAGGAAGTGGAGGGCGAGATGCACAGCTGAACAGAATAAGGAATACACTTCAATAAAATACATTTTCTATATTGTAAAAATAATTTTCACATATAAGTATAGAGGAGCTAGGTTATGTTTACTCTTTGCAGTGCTGCCCTTTTGGAGATGAAATTATCTTCAGCTTCCCCACTTTATGAAAAACATAATGAAACATGAAAATCCAGCTGAATAGGTGCAGATTCTGGAAGAACTAGAAAGCTTTGTGTGGTGGTTATTGTGTGTAGCTGCTCTATAGGAGTCCACAATTCAATACAAAGGCACGGAAAATGAGCACAATAGATCCCCTTTAAAATCTGACTGGTTTATTTTACTTTTAATTTTTATTTTTCAGTTTTGCCACCTTGTGACCATCAGCAATTTAATTTATATGATATAATATTAACAATTAAATGTTTTATTTTTGAGCATTTTTTTTAAATTAACCTAATTTTGTCCACTTCCTGGATGCTGTAATACGGTGGTATTAAAAGGGCAAGGGGACTCCCCTCGTCACGTTTGTGATCAGTAAACGCAAGCCCAGAAATGAGCAGCACACAGATGGTAATAGCCCATGGACTTTTGAATGAGCCCGTCCTTTGTTACCGTAACAGAGAGCAAGCATCAGGTGTCCAATAAGATATGTTTGAAACCATAATTTGATCTTTCGTCACAGTAATTCAAGCAAAGGTGGTCAAGCAAAGGTATCACATGTCTTTCATGTCTGTTGCCTTTGATAATCAATTATTCACAACAATCCAGTGAGGACTGGGGGGGGGGGGGGGGGGGGGGGGTGACGTTGCCCGAAGAGGAAGGTGTCATTTTTATCTCACCACATGACTGCTCACGTCTCTGAGTCAACTACATCTTGTTATTTTTATCAACTGCAGAGTGAAATTCTTTATATAAATGATGTGATGGTCTAGTAGTGGAGTCAATTCCCACTACGAATTACAACACACAGTTTTCTTTGTTTTTCTTAGGTTGCTTCAATTTCACTAAAATACACAATGATCTGCACGTTGGTGCTACAGTGGAATCAACGTGGAGAGTAAACCCTCCTCTCAGCCATTCGGCCTCTTTTTCCCAGTATGTTGAGGCGAGCATACAAAAGTGCTAGCAGCAAGTTAGCCTCGTGAGCAAGCATACGCTAACATACGTTAACATTAAATGCTAAATTAAAATTCCCACAAAAATTTCAGACCTCGCTGTCTGCTGGTATGCTGTGCTACAGCCGGCGAGCAATGCCATCTACACCAATGCAATGAGGAAATAAGCAAACATGCTAACTGTGCTAAATGCTAGCTCCTAGCAAGATAACGCTCTGCACCAAAAGTGTCATGGCTGTCTTATAACGTCCCTGCATCATGTCATGTCTGTATTAGCCTTTAGACGTGAGGTAATGAGCTAATGAGCTAGTATGCTAACATGCTAACAGTTAGCATGGTGGCACCTAGCAAGATAGCACCAAGTATCGAAAGTGCAATGGCAGTTTTATAGCTTCCCTACATCATGCCATGTGTGTATTTTGCTTAAGACATGAGTAAATTGGCTAAAATGCTAACATGCTGTTAGCATGCTAGCATCAAAAGTACCAAAGGGTTCTATAGCGTTCCAACATTGTGCCATGGATATAAATGTCTTTAAAGAGTAAATAGTAAAATAGCCAAAATGCTAGCATGCTAACATGCTGTTAGCATGCTAGCATCAAAAGTGACAAGAGTGTCCTATAGCGTTCCAACATTGTGCCATGGATATAAATGTCTTTAAAGAGTAAATAGTAAAATAGCCAAAATGCTAGCATGCTAACGTGCTGTTAGCATGCTGTTAGCATGCTAGCATCAAAAGTACCAAGAGTGTCCTATAGCGTTCCAACATTGTGCCATGGATATACATGTCTTTAAAGAGTAAATAGTAAAATAGCCGAAATGCTAGCATGTTAACAGTTCGGATGCTAACACCTAGCAAGATAGCACAGTATAGAATGTGCCAATGCAGTTCCATAATGTCCCGACATGTCATGTGTGTATTTGTTGACTTGAGTAAATTAGCAAAAATGCTAACAGTTAGCATGCTAACACCCAGCACTGAAGGTGCCAAGGCTGTTTTGTAATGTCCTTGTCATGTCCGTAGTAGCCTTTAGCAAAATACAGTCCGCACCTATCCATGCATGCCTATAGCCACATTGTTCGGTGTGTAAGTGTGTCACCATTTGGTTAAGCTTCGTTTTAAGTTAGCATTTAGGCATGCGTTTAAAGAGATCACATGCTTCATCAGCTAACTTGGCCACTGGAAACCCGTCCCCCTCCCATCATTAACACACACTTGCACAAAGGGAAGCGTGTCGTGGTGTTGCCATGGCAGTCGTATTAGCATCCACACATGCTGAAACCACCCTGACAGAGACTGACGCAAATGAGTGGAATTGAAATTGCTTTACGGCAGCAAAAGTACAGTAGCACATAAGAGTATAGTACAAAGTACACAAGAACAGGTGATTTGGCCGTCAAGATATTGTTACTCATTATATCCTTCAATCTTTCCTTTAGTCTGAAATTGGTTTTGGGAAGCTCGAGACCTACATCAAACTGGACAAACTCGGAGAGGTGAGATGTTTTGACAATATTTCTCGAAATAAGCTGCACAGTACAATATTCAATATATATTTCTACAATTCCTGCTAGGGAACATATGCTACAGTTTTTAAGGGGCGAAGTAAGTTAACGGACAACCTGGTAGCTCTGAAAGAGATCCGACTGGAGCACGAAGAGGGCGCGCCGTGCACGGCCATCAGAGAAGGTTTGACGCTACCGTCAGCACGTTTGTTTTGACAGCTGAGTTTGTCGTTTTGGGTTTGACTGACTCTCTCCCGTGTCGTTCCCTCGCAGTGTCCCTCCTAAAAGACTTGAAGCATGCCAATATCGTCACGCTCCATGACATTATCCACACGGACAAGTGCCTGACGCTCGTGTTTGAGTATCTGGTGAGTCTGTGTGTATACATACATTGTTTTTCCATGTACACTTTTTAATGTAAATATTATCACTGCATCATTTGTTTCCTTAGGAGAAAGATCTGAAGCAGTACATGGATGACTGTGGGAGTATAATGAGTGTGCACAATGTCAAGGTAAGTCATGCTGATTAATCAGCGATTAGTAGAGTTGAATATGTTTTTTTTATCCTTACTATGTCTCTTCCAGATCTTCTTATTCCAGCTGTTGCGAGGTCTGGCTTACTGCCACAGAAGGAAAGTCCTCCACAGGGACCTGAAACCCCAGAACCTGCTCATCAACGAGAAGGGAGAACTGAAACTAGCAGACTTTGGTACAGCCCTGCTTTATAAGATAATTAAGTTTGAGTGCAATATTGCACGGGAGACTAAATGCATGGTTTTATTTGGTAACTGGGAACCAAAAAATAATAATTAAAATAATAATAATAATAATAATAATAAAAAAAATGAAACTATATTGGGAAAGCAGGAAGTGAACAAATGTAACAGTAGTTGTAGTTACTGATCTAATCTGATGTATGTTCAAATGAAATACATTTTTTTAAAATAAAAATAAAAAATAAAAATTAAACTACATTAGGAAAGCAGGAAGTGAACAAATGTAACAGTTACTGATTGTAAAAGTACCAGATGGAGGGGTAGGATTTAATAAGCTTTGCTTCTTCCTACTCCTTTTGGACATGTGGAACTGGGAACTGATTATGGGATGCACTCAATTGTAATCTGATCTATGCCAAAAAATAAAAAATAATAATTAAAATAATAATAATAATAAAACAGAAATTATATTAGGAAAGCAGGAAGTGAACAAATGTAACAGTAGTTGTAGTTACTGATCGAATCTGATGTATGTTCAAATGAAATACATTTTTTTAAAATAAAAATAAAAAATAAAAATTAAACTACATTAGGAAAGCAGGAAGTGAACAAATGTAACAGTAGTTGTAGTTACTGATCTAATCTGATGTATGTTCAAATGAAATACATTTTTTTAAAATAAAAAATAAAAATACATTAGGAAAGCAGGAAGTGAACAAATGTAACAGTTACTGATTGTAAAAGTACCAGATGGAGGGGTAGGATTTAATAAGCTTTGCTTCTTCCTACTCCTTTTGGACATGTGGAACTGGGAACTGATTATGGGATGCATTCAATTGTAATCTGATGCATATTCAAATGAAATAAAACCATTACCATTACCATTACCATCCATATAGTACAGTGCCATTTATCACCAGGCTACACAATTTAAAAAAACCTAACTGCATGTCATCTATTAACAGTATTTTGGAGTATTCAAGTTTTAGCCTGTGTATTGTGAACTAATATTTCTACTGTTTTGTGTGCCACCTTTCCCTCTTTAATTAAGGTTTGGCGCGGGCCAAGTCCGTGCCCACGAAGACCTACTCAAATGAAGTTGTGACATTATGGTACCGACCTCCAGATGTGCTTCTGGGCTCCACTGAGTACTCTACCCCCATAGATATGTGGTGAGCAGCACTCGTAACTCATATATAAGCCACGTATACATGGACACAAATATTCCAATTGCATTCGGTTTATTTGCTATTTAACCTTTGTTAAAGTAGTGCCAATCCGAATGAACATATCATCCGATTCCTTGTGTCCCCCTGCAGGGGTGTGGGCTGCATCTTTTATGAAATGATCACAGGCAGGCCTCTCTTTCCTGGATCCACTGTGGAGGATGAATTGCACCTCATATTCCGCATCCTCGGTAAGAAATTGAGCATTGCAGGAAATTCCCATTTTTCTTTCCATAAATCCTTAATATAAGCGGTGCTATTAAGGATATATTTGCGTAATAATCTGACCTATGAACTCATCCAGGCACCCCGACGGAAGAGACTTGGCCTGGCGTCAGCACCAGTGAAGAGTTCAAGACGTATAATTTCCCTCGATACAACGCAGAGCCGCTTGTTAACCATGCTCCCAGGTATCATATGGAGTATTATTTTTGGTATTATTAGACCAATTAAGACTAATTAAGTTCTTTGTTATTTGCCGTAATGCAGGATAGACAACGACGGTCATGACTTGCTGTCACTCCTCCTGCAGGTAATCAATATTACGCCATTTTTTTTCATATAATACACATTTTAACCCCTTTCCTAACCCACTTTTGATGTTTTTTTGTGATTGTAGTTCGAGGCAAAAAAGCGAGTATCCGCCGAGGAGGCGCTCAGACACGCTTATTTCAGAACTCTTGGCGAGCAGGTTCAAACGCTGGCGGACAGTGAGTCAAGTACTCCTAGCAAATCCAGCTCACGTTGCTTTGTCTCACTTCTTTTTGTTTTGTTTTTCAGCCGCATCGATTTTCTCTGTAAAAGGCATTCAGCTACAGAAAGACCCCGGGAAGAGATCCTCGGTCTACCCGGAGTCAAGTAAGTCCTTTTGGAGATGGGAAGTTAGACAATACGGGCAAAGAGTGAGGACGTCTGAGTGAGAATATGATGAGATTAGGCCTGCTGTTTCTCTCTTTTTTGTCTTTTTTGCTTTATGTTTTGTCATACACGCCGCCGTGTCGTCATTCGTGCAGCACACTTTGTCCTAGTCTATCACTTTACGGTTTTCCTGAGGTCCGCCGAGTAAATTTATGCAGCAATCAACCTGGCTTTATCATTTATATCAGTATAAGTCATTTTCTTATCGCCCAACCCTATAGTAAAACAATAATATATATGAAATACAGAAGATGTAGTATTTGAATGACCTTGAAATAATTGGAAGAATACCAAATTAAAAATCAAATACAATAGAACACGCACCAAAACAAACACTTTGTTTTATCTCTTTCTTCCACTGTCCTTATAACTGTCCTCTTCCCATTCGCTCGTCTGTCCCGATGTTCATCTTTTCCTAAATACTTTCTGTCTCCTTTGTGCTTCCCTATACTTCACACACTTCTTTGTTCCCTACTCCCAACTCCGTAAAGCGATGGCCCATAAGCTAGGCTCTGCACCCTCACAGTACTTCCAGAGAGAAGCAGCCAATCCCAGGCCTCAGAGTCACAGTCTCTCCTCTACTTCCACTGGCTGAGTGCTCACTGCCGTTCTGGTAAATACGGTCTCTTTCACTCTGCCTGTGTTCTTTCTTTTTTTTTCTTGCCTCTTTTCTTCTCGTCATTTCATATTCTGCTCTTTGTGTTTTGTCATATAATTCTTCTCTGGTCCCTTCTTGCATTATTACGTACGCACTCCCACTTGTCCTTGCATTTCATGCCACATGCATTTTCTCAGTTTGTCAAGGACAAAAAAAAGCAAAATGTATCGGTAAAGAAGAGGAATATAATAGGGTGTCATTTGATTTTTGTTATTTGCAGTCCTCTTTAGGTTTCTCCAGTGAGACATGTAGGTTTTGTTGAGCGTCTAGGTAAGGGTCTGAGGTGGTGTGTACTTTTTATTAGCATGAATGGATTGGTTTTATTGCGGTATAAAGTCATACGGAAAATAATCGGGACACTCCTTGGTGTTTTTGGATGAAACATTCATTGACTGCGCTGCACCAAGCACATCGGTAAAGATGGCCGCCATTAAACAAAATATCTACAAGGCAAGGGGCGGGGCGTACAGTAGTGATTAACTGAGTCAGCGCAAATGTCAAGGGGGAAAATTACAGCACCATGGGGTGTCCTTAATACTAATACAATACAAACAGTTTTTATTTGAGATATCAAGACAAAAACCCTTTTTCATTATAATGTTTTATGTAAATGTCACATTTTTATTCCCAGCATTACATTGTATTTATGTTTCAGTCGTTACCAATTGATTATGAACCAAAAAAGCTTGGAAACTGATTCCATACAGCCAAAATCTGCTAGATATGCTCTGGGAATAAAAGGCATCATCACCAAATAGTGTAACACGTTAACATATATTTCATAACATGGCCTCAGAATGAAAAATCTATGCTTGTGTTTGTCTCCGTCTCTCAGCTCAGGGGAAAGGCAGGAGGCAGAGTGTGCTGTTTTAATGGTGGCGGATGGTCCCAAAGCGGAGGAGGTTTGTTACTTTCCGAATCACTCCTGCCAGATATGTACATTCACGCACACTGAAGGAGCGACACACTCTCACTTGAAGAAAAAAGCAACACACACGCACACACACATCGAGAACAACAGTGGTTACACACGCTGACTCATATATACGAGAATAATCTTCAAAAACAACAAACAAGAAGAGGAGAGAGTAAAGTGGGAGAGTTTTAAGACTCTCCTTGCTGCTATTACTGCTGCTGTCCACAAGAGGGCAGCGTTTGACGTCGGCTGTTTGGAACAGAGCTTGAACTACAAAATGAACTTCCACACTCTCATAAGTCTCTTCCCCACTCTGTCGCTCGGACTGTTGCTGTACATAAAGAGACTGAGCTCTTCTATCGTCTCATGAAATGCCTCAGCCTGAATCCAAAACCTCACCTCTGCCCTTTTATGACATGATCTCCAAGACACACACACACACAAACAATCGTTCTCATTCTGTAGCTTCATATCTGTCATGTATACACACAAAAACCACTTTAGTTCCACTTGACAGTTAAGTGTGTGTATCCGTGGAGTTACAGAGATGAGTTTTAGCACCTTATTGTCTGCTAGAGGTCAGGGACGCTGTTGATACTTTACCTCATCTGTCACAGTTGAGCTTAAAGAAGTATATCTAATATGTTATTAGAGTGATCAATAATTTTAAATGATATACCAAAAAAAAAAAAAAAAAACAGTAATTGGGACATATTATGGTGTACTACAATCATGGACACTCCAGTAAGTAACCTGTCAGGACAATGAGGTAGAAAAGTGTGTAAGTCCTCACCTGCTTATCCTTAGAGACCCCCTTTGCCTTGACTCACAGTTTATTCAGACGTTGAACTGTTCTCTTTGCACCTAATTTTACCTCTTTGGATCAGCGCTAGATGATTCAACATCCCTTCAGCCCTCTCCAAGCCTATAGCTCCATTGTGCATTGTCTATTTTTTACACTTGATTTGATTCCTATTTGTATATGAGATCCTACTTTTTAAACTCGTCAGAAGCAATGGTGATTCCAAGAATGCTGTTCTCAGTCTTTGCTGTGCTCCCGCTGTAATAGTTGGCGACTGGCTGGGAACGTGTTGCACATTCCTTGACCTCAGGACTTAATTGTTGTGTTTTTTTTTTTGTTTTTTTTTTGGGTGCTGCGAGGTGGCGGCTGAACTTGTGTGAAAATGTAAGAGTATTTTGGCCTGAAACCCTCACATCTGCGTTCCCTGCTCTCTTTTTACACCATCTCCTAGCATACGTGTGTATTAAAACATGTGAAATGTTTGCACGGCAAGTGATCTAATGATCCTGTCAAGACATACCACATTAACCCCCCCCCCCCCCCCCCCATGATGATGTAAATAAAAATATGGTTTGATAACAATGGGATGTATTGCTTTGGGACCAGATGACAACTTTTTTTTTTTTGCATGTTTGTCACACTCGTGTTTCAGATCATTAAACAAATGTAAATATTATTCAATGACAGTACAACTTAACCCCCTGAACCT
This sequence comes from Doryrhamphus excisus, assembly GCF_030265055.1. NCBI lineage: Eukaryota > Metazoa > Chordata > Actinopteri > Syngnathiformes > Syngnathidae > Doryrhamphus > Doryrhamphus excisus. Next base: position 10,099,622 of record NC_080475.1, on the reverse strand, counting down.
AATAACAACAACTGCAATCAAGTGTTTAGTAATAACTTGCAATGGATTTCTTGAATTTTGGCCCACTCGTCATTGCAGAATATTGCAGTCATTCAGCCATATTGGAAGCTTTTCCAGCATGAATCGCCTTTTTAAGGTCATGCCACAGAATCTCCGACTCGGACTAGGCCAAGTCCAAAGTCCAAGTCCAAAGATCATTGTCGGCTGAAGAACCCAAGTTGGTTTCAGCTTAAGGTCACCAACAGATGACGTTAAATTCTCCTTACATTCATGGTTCCATTTATTACAGTCTTCCAGGTCCTGAAGCAGCAAAAGAGCCCCAGACCATCACACTACCACCACCATATTTTACTGTTAGTATGGTGTTTCTTTTTCTATACCGTCTATTCCGTCAGACCACACATTATTTTCCCAAAAATCTTAGGGATCATCAAGATGTTTTCTGGCAAAATGTTCTTTTTGTTCAGCAGTGTTTTTTTGTCTTTGAATTTTTCCATGCCTGCAGTTCTTTGGATGTTGCTGTGGGGTCTTTTGTGACCTCTTGGATGAGTCGTCGTTTTGCTGTTGGGGTAATTTTGGTTGTCCAGACACTGCTGGGAAGGTTCACCACTGTTTTTAATTTTTATTTTTTTGCCATTTGTGGATAATGGCTCTCACTGTGGTCTGCTGTAGTCCCAAAGCTTAATGTTGATTATGTTTTAAGGGGAGTGTAGGTTTATATATTTTTTTTTTACTTTTTTTTTAATTTAAAAACTGCAATTTGTGTTGAGTTGTGTTGTCACTGACTAATATTCTATCTATCTATGATCTGAAACATTGTGTAACAAAGATGGGGGGGAAAGATTGGAAAAACTTTCTCACACCACTATAGCTGTCCGCATATCTGTAAAAAAAAAAAAAAAAAAAAGGCCATGGAGTAATCAACAGGAATTGAAGCACTCAAACAAAATATTTTGTACAATTTCAAGCTGCCAGAAGCCTCCAAGCACACAGCTGTTCCACACACCAGTAAACCAACACTAATACGTGTACGTGTCAGTGACATGGATTATCGGTATAGAGTGCAGTTCCTCAGACCCTGACCTCGGATCTCTTTCGACTTAGATGCGGTCCTTGGTCTGGGCCTGTTCAGAACCGCTCCTTTCCCCAGTGTGTGGCGGTATGTAGCATGTACATAGACGATTGCTCACTTTGTATATATAGAGAAGTGTATACGTTTGATACAGATAGTCACATTCTGCCCTTTTTTTTTTGTTTCTTTCATGAAAGTCATAGCAATATTTCTGTAATCAATAAAAAGCCGAGGTAATAGGGTAATAATGATTTGACTCGTTGATGTAGAGAGGTGACTGTGAATGATTCAACTGTGAGACTTGATGAAAGCGACAGGGATGTTTTTGTTTTTGTTTTTTTTCTCCCCTTTGATGTTTTTGCTGTTTGACATGCAAATGTGTTCAACGGGTTGACGTTTAAAGGAAGGGTCGCAAAGACAAAACCAGATTATTTTGGTTGTTTTTTCCGAAAGCCATATTGGAAGTACTAAACAGTGACAGAGGTCTGGTTGTGCAGAGTGACTACTCAAAGGAGATGTGTACACCTAGTTCAATAAAAGTTGTCTCTGACACTCATGAGTCCAGACGGTATCATTGCCTTTCTTCACAATCACGATCACACATTTTGTATAAATAAATAACAATATTTAAAGTGGGATTTTTTTTTTCCCAGTGAGGACTCAGCAGCAAAGACAGCATTAAATAAGCATTTATTTTAGCTCACAGTTACAGTACATATTGTATTTTTCTCAATAACAGTGCCAATAAAACTGTACATGAATATATATAAATAGTAAAAATATCATTTTGAGCACAACTCTGATACTTGACCTTTGGTCTCGGGCTGATACTGACACTTGTGGGCATGATACCTGGCCTGATACCAGACAAACCATGTAATGATCTTATTACCACATACTACAGTATTAATTGGCCCTGTACCCTATAGAAACCGCCCATGAATGATACAAGAAAAGGCCGAAATGATACTGTGTCAAAGCCCAGGGCAGTGATACTGATAAAATATAGACTTCAACCATGTCCAGTATCAGCCCCACTCAGAGCGAGCTGCTGTGGTATCGTGCACATGAAACAACCAATCAGAGAACAGCGCACGAGCGTGAACACACAGCGTTTGTTTTGCTGCCGTCTGTGCTCTGTCAACATGTCAGCGGTTAAATAGTAGTTAAATAGTTAAAATAGTATGACCTTCGGTCTCGGGCTGATACTGACACTTGGGGGCATGATACCTGGCCTGATACCAGACAAACCATGTGATGATCTTATTATCACATACTATTTAATCATGAGCTTATTATCACGTACTATTTAATCAAAAGACCATTTTGTTTCCAGAAAATGTATTATTCTCTAAACAGTGTAAACTGTGTGTTCACGCTCGTGCGCTGTTCTCTGATTGGTTGTTTCATGTGCACGATACCAGAGCAGCTCGCTCTGAGTGGACAGCTACGGGGGGCTGATACTGGACATGGTTAAAGTCTATATTTTATCAGTATCACTGCCCTGGGCTTTGACACAGTATCATTTCGGCCTTTTCCCGTATTATTGGTTATTCTTTCAGAGATCCCTTGGATGAAACCTTTTGGATTCTGGTCATGGAAGCAACCATTGTGTCTCCTTCAGATATTTGTGCTTCTGAGGCCCATGGATTCCATCCAAATAGGATAGTTGGAACAGCATACATCCGGAACTGGAAAAAAACAACATGCATCTCACCACTGTAATTAACTAAAGCAAAGTCATGTCCGTTTATTTTGTATGGTTACCTGTCTGTTCATGAAAACGTAAATAACGGGATTGTACACGGTACTGCTTTTTGCCAAGTAGACCGGTATGGTTGCAATCCGAGGGTCAATACTCAGTGTGGAGTCCATGATGACAGCTAAAGCCATGCCGGCATACGGCAGCCATGTCACCAGGAAAGCCAACACCATGGTGACGACCATACGTGCAACTTGCACCTCCACGCGATGTGTACGACTGCCTTCGGCGACCTGCAGCTTGCTTACCTGCGCATATAATTTTTAATAACAACATCCTCAATTGAATATCACACTTTTATCATCGCTTACCTGCCGCAGTGTCCACAGCAGTCGAGTGTAGGACGCCATGATGATGGAGAAGGGTACGGCAAAGCAGATAAAAAAGTAAATAACTATGTAGGACATGTTGCCTGGATCCCGACTATACCAATTGGGGGCACAGGAGGTTTTAACACCCTCTAGGTCATAGCTCCCCCAACCAAACAGAGGTGGAGTGTTCCACACAAATGACCACACCCAAGACAGCACCACTCCGGCGATGGCATGCCTAATAAAAAGCAGCGAGAGTGGCGTTATATACTGCTTGGTTTGGTTATTTTAGGATGTGCAATAAGGACGCATACCTGGTTTGGAAGAGCGCCGCACCCAAAGGATAGCACACCACGATGTAGCGCTCCACGGAAATCACTCCTATTGTACACAGACTTGCTATTCCTGAAACATGGCAGCACAAAGGCCGACTTTTATTGAATATGCCCGCATTTCCTTCTACTCTCCACAAATGAAACTCACCAAAAAAGGCCACAGCGAAGCCCTCTAACACGCATCCCACTCGCCCCAGCCTGGTGTACCTCATGGCGTTGGTCACGGTCGTGGGCAGTCCTCCGAACACAGCGCAGCCCAGGTCACACACAGCCAGGTTGACTAAAGCGTAGCTGAGCGGCTGTCTCAGCTGTTTGTGTTTCACCGTCACGACAATCACCAGGATGTTGAGGATGACCCCCAAAACGGAGAAGACGCCCATGATGGTGGCCAGTATGGTGTAACCACTGCGAGAGAGGAGCTCTGGCTCGGTCACGCTGTCAGAGGAGGACATGTTTTCACCAGAGCTGAAAAATTCCATTATTTTTATGTAGGATGAATAAGCTAAAGCAGAGAAAAAGACAGCTCCCAACTACTGTGCTATGATCAGACTACACAAAAAAAGACAAACGTCAAAAGAGATTTAAAAATTAATTTACTAATCCAGTATAAGCAAAGAATTGCTCTTAAAAATTGGTTTTCTCATGCTGTATAAAAGAAGACCAGAGGCAAAGTGACCCTCTCAAAAAGAAGATTAATCTGTAGATCCAGATTGTGCGGACAATAATTCTGTCTAATATCCGAGAAGGCTGCACTTTCTGTAATTAATTGCCTGACCAGTTCTTAGTGGGGAAGGAAGATCTCACAAAAACAAGATGGAAGTATTAAATACAACCTATTAGCTTTACCAACCATATTGTGAGAAATATTGAATCAAATGTGAAAAAGAAATCAGCAGAATCAACAATATTTCAACACATTTTTATGCAATTATGAAATTCATACTAATAAGGGGCTACTTCCTCAAGTGTTGTTCCTCCTCCCGACCGCTAGGGGTCAGTATAATGTCAGCTACTTTGCTTTAAAGCAGCCGTCGTTCATCACCAGTTGCAAACATGGCGTCCTCCACAAGGACCGCAGCACACGATATAGCAACTCGAAACAGGACTGACGATGTCGTTTTATCGGAGGGAGTAGATTTCAGCTCCTTGTTGTTATCTCGGGTGGTTTTGGATGGATTGTTAGCTTCCGGATTCCAAAAACCTTCACCTATCCAGCTGAAGGCGATCCCGCTTGGCCGGTGTGGACTCGGTGGGTTTGTTTTTGTTTTGTTTTGGTTTGCTGTTTTCTTAAATGACAACACAGGGTTGTTTTTATATCATTAAGAAGTAGCGGCGTCTTTATATTATAGCATTTTAGTTTAATAACAATATTTGAAACGAAAAGAACGACTTCGTTCCTAAATGTTCTTCTCATTTCGTCATAATAGACCGATTGGTACTTTTGAAGAGCTTGTACTTCCTGTTTCCTGTTTTGACTACTAAGCAAAGTAATACTTTGGCTACCAAGTACTATCTCAGAATTCTGGTATTTTGGTATGTATTATTACATTGCCTATTCAATCAATGAATAGCTCCGAATGCCTGCATTTAGAGGTGAAAACAACATGAAAAATTGAGAGTTGTGTATTTGTGGCAAACAAAATAATTTTAATTGTCATAGCCAGTACAGCTATTTGGAATTATTGTAATGTTTATGTTATTACATGTTTAATATACGTAGCACATCAATTGTTTCTTCTTTGGAACATCCCAAGTGATTGAACCATCTAAGACCAATTATTAATTTTCCATTTTAGATTCATAATTGCTTGTTTTTATACCCATAGGCAACTTTGTGGTATTCATGTTTTCACCTCTAAATGCATTCTATTCAGGCTAAACCTGTCCGACCCAATCAGTCACATGTTCCTTTTGATCAGAATCAGAATCAGAAATGGTTTATTGCCAGGTATGATCAAACACATACTAGGAATTTGTTTTGGTGAAGTAGGTGCAGACACATCTATTAAAAAATGAAAATACAAAATATACAGAATAAATATATATGTACACAGTCTGTTTTTTGTTTGTTATTCCGGGTTATTGTGTGTAGCTGCTCTACAGAAATGAATTGGGCAGTGGATTAATTACTGCTGATTGAGATAAGGGATGAGATTAAATAGATCCTGGGACAGGTTCTTTAAAAAGTGCAGTCTGATTGTTTTTCCTAAGAGTCCAAACTGAGAGTTAATGTAACAAAACCTGCTATGGTATCTGTGGATAAAAATACGACACACACCAGTGACCAACTAGCTGGTTATAATAGCATATACGATGATTTCATATATTCCGGTCTTTATAAGTAACATGCCTAATCATGTTTGCAATTGTACAAACCTAAATTGTGATTATTCCTAATGATTTTTTAATTTTTTTGTTTCAGATTTGATTGTCCAGGCCAAGTCTGGCACAGGAAAAACATGCGTCTTCTGCACAATCGCGTTGGACTCTCTGATTCTGGAAAATTCTGCCACCCAAGTAAGTAGATTTGTGCTCAATATGTGCAATATTTTTGTCTGATGTTGAAATTATGGGGTAAAAAGCCATACTTTGTGTGAGCGTTATCATGATGATGATGATGATGGCTGTGACTATTCATCACTTCAGCGACGGGGACCTTTAATCTGATGACTTTAAGCTGCTCGGTCTCATATGTTGAAATGAAAAGTGGACCATTATTGATAAAGCAAAAGGAACACCCAGTCCCTCGGCCTTATAGAGCACTTTAACGTGATTAGCTGCGGGGTCTTACTGATTGGGTGTTTGGCTCTTTGGCCCCAATCTGCCACAATCAAACCTAAGTGCTTGTTGACATTTATTTGTCCTTTGCTCCTTGCAGGTTCTCGTGCTGGCGCCCACTCGAGAGATAGCGGTGCAGATCCACTCGGTAGTGATGGCGATAGGCTGTGCCATGGAGGGTCTGCAATGTCATGTGTTTATCGGGGGCAGACCTGTCAGCCATGACAAACTCCACCTGAAGAAATGCCACATAGCTGTGGGCACACCCGGTAAGCAAGCCGCCATCTATTCTCCAGTTTATTAAAAACAGCATTTTAAATCTTGCTGCTTGGTCTTGAAGGTCGTATCAAGCAGCTGATCGAGCAAGGCATGCTGTCCACTGCCAGTATTCGACTTTTTGTCCTGGATGAGGCTGACAAGCTCCTGGAGGAGGGCAGCTTTCAGGAACAGATAAAGTATGACGATTCAAGGAATCGAACCGGTCTCTTTTATTGTTGTTCCGATTTACTAGTCACTCAACACAGTTCCCGTTGATCATTAGAAGAAACTAACAGAAATGCTTATTCATGTTTCTCTCTGCAGCTGGATCTTCTCGTCGCTTCCTGTGAATAAACAGATGCTTGCGCTCTCTGCCACCTACCCAGAATCCCTTGCTCAGCACCTTACCCATTATATGAGAGAGCCTACTTTTGTCAGACTAAACCCCAGGGAAATGGGACTCAAAGGTAGGAAAAACAAATTACTGTAGTTCTTCCAATAAAGGTACCTCAAGGCTTATTAATTAGTATTGGCTAACATTGACTTCTTTATGTTTTGATTGATGTTAATTTGCATCCCCCGTCAGGCCTGAGGCAGTATTACAAGTTGGTACCATCTCATCCGTTACCTCACAAGATCTTCGAGGAGAAAGTGAAGCTCTTGCTGGACCTGTTTGGTCAAATCCCCTTCAATCAGGCCCTTGTCTTCTCCAATCTGCACACAAGGTGATCGATTTGTAGAACGACTCATTACTGATCATTTTTTTGGTTCTGGTTTGGAGATTTTTGTAATTTTTTGACCGCTTATTTCAGTTTGTTTTCAATAAATTGCTTTTTTGTCACTCTACTTGCATATTTTAGCTCTCCACGTAAAACCTCATTAGGAACCGAATGTGCAAAAGGTCAATTCTAGTTGTTTTTATGTTGAATTAAAGTTGTTTTTTTCCCTCATTCAGGGCTCAGAACCTGGCTGACATCTTGTCCTCTGCAGGCCTACCTGCTGTTTGTATCTCAGGTGAGATTTAGAAGGAAACTGAGTTTTATTTGTGGCATGTTTTAAACCTTATTTAACAACAGAACAGGAAGTTATTAACATGCACGAGTGATGAAAGACATTTAAATGTGCATTAATTTTAAAAATAACGTCTCCGTGTCTGTCACCTTCTTAGGTGGTCTCAGCCAGGAGCAGAGACTAGAGGCCATATCCAAACTTAAGCAGTATCAGTGCAGAGTACTCATTTCCACCGACCTGGTCAGTTGCGGAATCAACCACCTCTCCACACCCCACCCCCCCACTCCACTGGCTTGCTTATATTTATTGTTGTGGTCCTATTGTTAGACTTCCAGGGGCATAGACGCAGAGAAGGTGAACTTTGTGATAAACCTGGACGTTCCACAGGACTGGGAAACCTACATGCACCGCATCGGACGAGCTGGACGTTTTGGTAAGTATCCGGTTGGAGTAAAGCGAGCAATCGCACAAGCCGGATCAGTACCTTCTTAATCACGTGATGAACAGAATTGTCACCCCGTTTATGTACGAAATTCGTCCGATTGATTCGGGTTCTCTTTTTTCGCAGGCACTCAAGGTCTGGCGGTGACGTACTGTTGCCATGGTGAAGAGGAGAACAAGATGATGGCCATTGCTCAAAAGTGTGGCTTGTGTTTGTCAGCATTGCCTGGTAAGTCCTTCATCTGCACCAAGATCACGTTGGAGGTCTTTGGACCTGGTCTCTGGGTTGACTTTGACTGTTCTCACCATCCTTGGCCTCTGCTTATGTGGGATTTTTCTTGGCTTTAACTAGAACTGTGGAACCTGACAGCTGAAATCTCGGCCCTAGCTTTTTGTATCCTACCCCTAGACCATGATGTTGAACAATCTTCATTTAACAGTTGTTTCCCTCTTTGAATTTAGCCACCATTGATTCTGGCCTCATGACTGAGCAATGCGACTGGGACGTCTGCGCCGAGGCTTCCACTCCAGACATTCAAGCCCAGCTCTTCTCCAAAATTGAGAAAAAGAAGGGACGCCCCAAAGCATCCTCTCTTGTTGATCGCTCCCCGGCTCCATGTCCTATCATGGAGGACGCTCAGGATACCAGGAGGCCAAAGATCCCCAACACACCAGCCAAGCATGGAGTAGAAGCGCACTCAGGAAATGCGTTCCCAAAGACTACGAGGTCTTCCAAAGAGTTTCAGGACACATTGCCGAAGATCCCTCCGCTCTCCTCGTTTAAAAGCAGCAGGTCTCGGTTTGTCACCTTTGAGGAGGCGCAGCGGGATTTCCATGAATTCATTACAACGGGACTGGGAAGATCAGTGGAGGTCATTCGGGAATTCACAGGCCAGGAAGATGGCAGCACTCATAACGGGCAAAGACACACCATCACACTTGATGATGATGATGATGATGGAAGTCAAAAGTGTTTATCTGCAAAGTGTAGCTCTGACGTTCAAATGGAGAGCACAGGAGGCCATTTTGAAAAGTCTCCAGGAAATGAAAACAACAGAAATCCGACAGAAATAAGTCATGGATGCGCTTCAGGAGAACCAACGGTTGAACCAATTCCAAGTGAAGATTCCATAACATTCCCAACAACACACAAAACAACATCCCCCCAGTTGGAGAACTTTGAATCGACTATTAAAGCTGATTCACACGCCAACAACAAACCCGCACAAACAAAGAAACACAGAAAGGTCAAAGTGGAAAAACGCAGCAGAAGAAAACAAGAAAACATAAACGAATATTATAAATCGCAAACTGATGAAGAAGAGTACGATGAAGAAGGCGACGACAGTGCCGACACTTACTGGAGAGCCTGGTACTCAGCATGGAACGATTACTATTCGTCCTTGTCTCCTTTTCAAGGACAAGGTTACCAACATTACTACAGTGCAGCTCACAACTGGATGGCAGCCTATCGTATGAATACTGTTTACATGGAGGAACTGTTAAAATATTGATGGAATACACAACACACATTTACACTTGGTGTACTTTGTACAAAATATCTACTACTGCCCCCCCCCTTTCTTTAATAAATGCCATTTTGGAGCACATTGCAAGCTTTTTCTTCATGACCTTGACATATTTTTAGGTTATGAAACAGCCTACTTCTTGTTTTCATGTGCTAATTCATATTCATTCCAAGTGTATTGTATATTCCTACTAATTCATATTCATTCCAAGTGTACTGCATATTCCTACAAGTGGAAATATCGCATCCACCTCAGTCGGCAGCAGCTTTGTATTCACAGGATGTTATGGCTTTAACAAGGTCAGACATCTTCACATGATTGCAGGCTAATCAACTAGAATAATCAATGATAGAAAACAAGACTCAAGACCTATTTAAACGTTCTCAGGTTCATTCCTATTTTTTTTCTATAAAATGTGGAGCTCAACGGCGCCTCTGACAAAGTGTGTCCGACAATGAGTGCTCCTCTTTGGGCAGGCGAGGTTGGACACTTTTCCATTAGCTCTCTAAAGACTTTATTTATTATCATATAGCTACTACATTAGAAAGGGGGGTTCGTTCGTAGCTAGGAAGCGCTTTGGGAGTAGCTAATAGCTGCTGGAATAGGTGCAGATTCTGGAAGATCTCGAACATTTTCTGTGGGGGTTATTGTGTGTAGCTGCTCTATAGGAGCGTATTGGGCAGTGGATTAATTACTGCTGATTGAGATAAGGGATGAGATTAAATAGATCCTGGGACAGGTTCTTTAAAATGTTTAATCAGCATAAAATTGATCCGGATTTAGCAACCCCTCCTTTTTTTTTCAGATTAAAATGAACAAAGCATTATTAGAGCCCTGTAGACATGACAAAACACGACTATAGTCACATTTATACTCTTTTTATTTACAACATATTGCGCAACTGCAGGGTCTTGAGACACATGCTAACTCGCAAACTAGAGAGCTAGTGACCTAAACGGTAGCCTTCAAGTTATTTCCTTTCAACTTAAATAGCCAAAAACTTACCACTTCCACACGGATAGGGAGGTTAACTATTAACAGTTATTTAACCTTTAACATGAACATTAATCAAACGTAATAATTTTTTCTGGGTACATGATACCATACAGCATCCATATCAAACATTAAACTTTCATATCAAGGCGGGGGTCTCAAACTAGTGTCCTGCGGGCGTGTTTGAGACCCCTGGTATAGAGCAACTTGAGGGTCTCCACAGCTTGCCTCTGTGTCTTTGTTTCAAAGGCCTATTGTCTAAAATCCATTTTGTATACCAAAGGTCCCCTTTTCTAACATTGACAGGTTATGAATCTAATATGATTTGTGTATTATGGAAATATTAAATCCTTTAGTTCTTGGAGCCCCGTCACTCACCGTTAGCTTGTTATTTACAGGTTGTCAAGGCTTGAGGAAGGTCAGCCATCTTCACATGATTGCATACTAATCAACTCCACCAATCAGTCCTGGAAAAAAACCCTTGAATCCTTAGACCATCATTTTGTTCAGCTTGTGGTGCCCAGGAAGCAGGATGTGGAGAACATTTCATGTTTGGCTCTGCAGAGGAGGAACATCTTGAAGGATGGATGTGGACATTCCCAGAAACGACACCAACGCTCCGGCGGAGACCGACATCGATTTGGGGTTTCTCTTATTCAACTGCATGGTTTTGACTCTGACTCTGGTCTTGGGTTTACCCGGGAACGTGTGGGTGTGTTGGGTCGTGTTCCGAACCAAGAGTCTCCAGACCAGCAGCAATGCGCTTCTGGTCAGCTTGGCCGCCAGCGACCTCCTCAAGTGTTCCGTTGACACGCCGCTGTTGCTCGCGTCCTTCCTGCGCTCCGGAGATGGCGTCCAGGTGCCGGTGGCGGTATGCGCACTGCAGCAGCTAACCTGGGCGTTGTGTTGCTGCGTGCAGCTTCTGACGCTGGTCAGCATCAGCGTGGAACGCTACCAAGCTATCGCGTTCCCTTTTCAAACAGAACGCAGGAAAGCGAGGGTTCGATTCTGGATCATGTCCATCTGGGCGTGCGGAATCATCCTGGCTGGAGTCTCGTTGACTATCTCCAAACAACCACTTTTCTACGCACTGTGCCAGCCGCTCATCATTCACGCCGATGGTTATCCGTGTTATTCCGATCCGTTTGTTCCGTACGTGTTGGCCCCTCTGTGGGGACTCTCCCTCGCCGTTATCGTTATCCATTACGGAAGAATCATCAAAATAGTCAGGCAGCACCGGAAAAAATTATTCAGTCGTGGAATCCGAGTGATGCCAACAGTGTCGGATCACGTCTGGACCTGGTTGAGTGACCCCGCTTCCGGACCACGCTCAATTCCGTCCAACTCCTCTAAACCGATGGTCGCAAGCCGCTTAACGCACCAAGTCGCCGGCGAGCCCTGTTCGGGAACGTCCACCGCACGAGCACGGGGGACGCCTCCGGATATCGTCGGAGCGGTGTGCCTTCTGACACCCGGAGTCAGGGAACGTGGGAAGAAACAAGTGGAGGGAAAACTAGCCAAACGTTCCGGGTATATTATAATCGCTTTTACGCTTTTTTGGCTTCCCATGGTGGCTATTTTACTATTCAGCAACCTCATCACATGGCCGGATACCGATAAAGTAAGTTGAGTATTTTTTATTATTTGCTTGCAAATTCATTTTTTCTTGAAGTGTCAAATATTTCTATGATTCCGATTCCGTTCTGGACGGATAAAGTGAAACTGACATTCCTGCTCTATTTGTGGTTTAGTTGCTGTTGAAGCTGGAGACGTCCGCCATGGTGTTGACGTGTGTTCAAGCTGCAGTCGATCCGCTCGTCTACACGCTAGTCACCAGACAGTTCCGCTACGAACTCAGCAAGATGTTTGTGTCTTTTCCAAAGTGTCCACTCAAACTGGGATCCTGAACATTTCCAAAACTGGTGATAAGCCAAGAGACAAATGCAAAATATGGCAGATATAGATGTTTTTTATCAGGCGTTTTTTCACAGTCGGGACACAAGACAAGGTCATAAATAATATCTAACACATGACAAGATACGCACAGCAGTAGTCTCAACGATAACAGGTGGCATCAGAGAGGGAAAACAACCCATATTGGAGAAGACAAACGACTGTACATAACAGAGAAACACACAAAGCCAAAGGATCCGATATCGTTGATTGTAAATAAAAAAAAAAAAGGCCGTCATTGTTCACGTTTGGTCCCAGTTTCAGGACTTGATGCTTCCAATGTTCAATGTTCAAAATCCTAAATATAAACCTGTGCTTGTCTATTTTTTTTTTAACAAATGATTCCATAATGCATTTTTATTATGTGAGATCCGCCATTAGAGCTGATTATACTGTGATATGCTGGTACCGAGCTGTATGAAGATCCCATTTGAACACACCTGATTGATGGGTTCGAACATGACATGAATCGATCCGGGGGAGTCCGGGGAAGTGGCGTGTCCGTTTACAGACCTGCGTCCCTGCTTAAAAAAAAAAAGCCCCCCCCCCCCCAGAAGATAAAAATAACACTAAAGAGGACAAAAATTACAAACACCAAAATTTCCTAACCACATCGAGTAACACATACTCAACAACTTTGAAAAATGCCCACTGAGTTTTTTTAGGGGGGGGGGGGGGGGGGAGAAAGGACGCTTTGACAGCTAGAAAGACTAATTAATTAAAGCATACGTTTGATCACACAGGACACGGGGGGAGGGGGGACGAGTGGACGACAATGACGACAGAGAGAGGAATACAAATGGAGGACAGAACGGCTTCACTGGCTCTGCCGAATGATGGTCAAATATTACAAAATATTCTATTAACAATATTCACAAACAGCCTAGAGTCAGAACAGGTTCAAGTCCCAAATCCTCAATGGATGCCTTGTGCTTAATTGCTGTGCCGCTCAATTCAAAATATCATTTATGTTGAATTTTAGTTTGAGGGCCCCAGGGCAAGATATTGAGATATAAGAACACAAATCAATACTTCCAACCATAAACAGGCACATTTTGTATAGAAAGGTTCAAAGCTGAGGATTTGGGACCTAAATGTGTACTGAACCCTTCAGGGTGGCAGCTAGTCAAATATACCATATAAGAGCCATAGATGGACTTCCGGAAGTATTGAAATACAACTTTTCAATCCGCTGAAGTCACCGCATTCACGCACACACGCTCCCACGCGTTCCCACGCTCCCATAGAGGCACATACCTTCCACCCAGAACGTTACAATTATTCTAGCTAGGAAAATTACACACTCGCACAAACGTACAAATATGTTATCATATGGAATTATTCCTCAAGTGGCCTGATGCTGGAAGTGGTAAGGGATAGTGGTGGGTGGATCGATACAAACATCGATAATAGTCGATCCAAATTTCGATAACATTGATACCAAGGTTGTATTGACATCATCGATACAAATGTCGATAACATTGATATCAAGGTCGTATCGACCCCATCAATACAAATGTCGATAACATTGATACCAAGGTCAGTATCGACCCCATCGAGACAAAAGTCGATAACATCAATACCAAAGTCAATATCAATGGCATGATATCATCAATCCAAATACCAGTAATATCGATACCAAGTTTGGTATCGACACCATTGATACAAATGTCAATTACATCGATACCATGGTCGGTATCAACATCATCGATACATATGTCAATTACATCGATACCATGGTCGGTATCAACATCATCGATCCAATGTCAATTACATCGATACAAATGTCAATTACATCGATACCATGGTTGGTATCGCCATCATCGATACAAATGTCGATAACATCAATACCATGGTTGGTATCGCCATCATCGATACAAATGTCGATAACATCAATGCCAGTCGTTATCGATATCATGATATAATCGATACAAATGTCAATAACATTGATACCAAGGTCGGTATCGCCATCATCGATACAAATGTCAATAACATCAATGTCAAAGTCGGTATCGATATCACGATATAATCGATACAAAAGTCGATAACATCGATACCGTGGTCGGTATCACCACCATCGATGCAAATGTCGATAATATTGATACCAAAGTTGGTATCGATATCATCGATCCAAATGGCAATAATATTGATACCAAAGTTGGTATCGAAATCATCGATCCAAATGTCAATCATATTGATACCAAGGTTGGTATCGACACCATCAATCCAAATATCAATAACATGGTTGGTATCAGTATTGATTGATATCAATGTGAGATGATCGACTACAGAAGTTTCTGTCAGATGCAACCTGCCCCCCCATTTTATATTTACTTCACTAATATAATAATCAATATAATTCATATTCATTTAAATCTAAAAGGAAAATAACAAAAGTTATTATTTTTTTCAGATTTTTAAAAAGTATCAGTATTGGCGATACCGGCTCAGTTGGTATTGGATCGTTACCACACCACTAGTAAGGGATGGTGACACATTTGTTTATTAGCAGACCAGAAGGACACTAGAAGCACTAGAAGGGCACAGTAAAGTCATTTCACCATAATACCATTTATGTTTTTTCCCTAATATTCCTTTGCTTTTTAAAAAAGTCAAACTGATGCAGAAATCATAAAAAGGTGCTTTGTGCTCAGTGGCATAAGAATTGCTTGGGGAACACACACACACACACACACACACACACACACACACACCAATTGACATGGATGTACTGTATCTAACTCCTTTCCAGTGCAGGGAGTCCATGTTGTTCCAGTGCATGGCCAGCAGAGGGCAGGCTCCACCACGGCCGACCAACGTCTTCCTCCTCCAACATCATGTCTCCCCTTTGTCCCTCATTCTGTCCAGGTGAGTCTTTAACAATCCCGCCTTCTTTCACAACGCGGACACCTTGACAATGTTCTGATGGGTGGGGCCTGCTGGCAGATGGGCGTCGCCCTCAGGGGTCACGACCGGTGGCGTGGGAATGCTGATGATTGCGGTGGTGATCTGGCTGCCCTGGCAGTTGAGGGGCGCCGGCTCGTCGATGCGCATGTTCAGACTGGAGCGGCTACGAGGCGAGGAAGAAAAGTTGCATATCTATAAATAGATTTCTCAAAACATAAAACTGCTGAGGTAGGACTTGGCGTTCAGGGAGTCCTGTATAAACTCGAGTTAGCTTACTGCGGAAAAAGACCTATTCATGCTATGCTATGTTGTTGTTTTATACCTGCACCATGAACGCCGTCAGCCGTCCTACCTGGTGCTGAGGGGCTGGATGTGGATGGTGCTGAGCTCCTGCAAGCCTTGCTGGTGTGCATGCGTCAAAGACTGCATGTGTGCCAGGGCGCTGGCGTTGGCTAAAGGGCTGTGGTGCTTGTTGCTTCGGCGGGTGCAACACGTTCCCGTGACGCCCTCTTGGCTGGAAAGGGAGGGGCTTCGAGACGGGTAATTCTGCAGCCCCGCATCCAGGTAGCTCTGCTGGTAATACTGCTCATCCACAAACTCGTGGTTCTGCAGGATCACGAGAACGAGACACGACAAAAACGTCGTTCAGCTACTGAATAAAATGGAACTTTGTTGTTTTGTTGTCAAATACCCGATGTCCTAAAATGGGACCTATTATGCTCCCTTTCTGAGCTTTGTATTGAGTTGTGGACTCCTATAGAGCAGCTAAACACAACAACACGCACAGAAAGCTTTCTAGATCTTCCAGAATCTGCACCTATTCCAGTTATATTTCCTCGTAACGGTCTGTTTTTATTTATTCCATACCATTCTTACAAAAAGCCAGCAGCACTGACTGCAGTTTGATCCTGTTTGTTGAAGATAAAGTGTCCATTTTCTGACTGGTATCTTTCCATGGTGTCCCAATTCGAGAAGAACTACTACACCCTTGTCAGCAGCACTAACTGTAGTTTGCTAGTTTTGATCCTGCCTTGATCCTGACTGGTATCTTTCCATGGTGTCCCAATTCGAGAAGAACTACTACACCCTTGCCAGCAGCACGGACTGTAGTTTGCTACTTTTGATCCTGCTTGTTGAGGATAAAGTGTCTATTGTCTGACTGGTATCTTTCCATGGTGTCCCAATTCGAGAAGAACTACTACACTCTTGTCAGCAGCACTAACTGTAGTTTGCTAGTTTTGATCCTGCCTTGATCCTGACTGGTATCTTTCCATAGTGTCCCAATTCGAGAATAACTACTATACCCTTGCCAGCAGCACTAACTGTAGTTTGCTAGTTTTGATCCTGCTTGTTGAGGATAAAGTGTTTATTTTCTGACTGGTATCTTTCCATTGTGTCCCAATTCGAGAAGAACTACTACACCCTTGCCAGCAGCACAGACTGTAGTTTGCTACTTTTGATCCTGCTTGTTGAGGATAAAGTGTCTATTGTCTGACTGGTATCTTTCCATGGTGTCCCAATTCGAGAAGAACTACTACACTCTTGTCAGCAGCACTAACTGGAGTTTGCTCGTTTGGATCCTGCTTGTTGAGGACAAAGTGTCTATTTTCCGACTGGTATCTTTCCATAGTGTCCCAATTCGAGAATAACTACTATACCCTTGCCAGCAGCACTAACTGTAGTTTTCTAGTTTTGATCCTGCTTGGTGAGGATAAAGTGTCTATTATCTGACTGGTATCTTTCCATAGTGTCCCAATTCGAGAAGAACTACTACACCCTTCTTAATAGCTAAAAGCTAATTCTATGAATAATCAAACACACGGCCATGTGTGAACTCACTGTTGTTTTCTCCAGACAGTGCAGCAGGTGATGATGCTGGCTCTCTAACAGAGAGGTTGACTTACTTAACCGTTGCTCCTCGTCAGCAGAACCCTGTAACGATGAATGCAAATGTTAAAAAAAACGAGCAGCACGCTAGCTTGTCATTAAATGAAAACAAACAGACGTAACGGATGCGACGTCTCAGTACCTGATCTGAAAGGTTCATCTTGTACGGAAGTTGCTTGAGTCAGAAGATGGAGACAAAGCAGAACAGACAGGCACGGTTTTTACTAGCGTTTGGAGTCGGGCACTGAGATCAGACGGCTATGAAAGCCTCCGTCACACCGTGCGGAAGGCACAGGGTCATATTATCAGAGCGAACCCCGGAGACATGTCAGCTGAGATCGATGGAGCCAGCAAATTGATTCGTGCGCCTAATGGATGCACGGTGCATAACATGTTTCCTCGGGCTTCTTTCACTAGCGCTACAGATGCCGACGTGGGAGTTCATAATGACTTGTTTTCCATAACTATTTTGGTTTTTGGTTATGTGTTTATGTGCAGGAAGAAGACGGCAATATTTCTGCTTCTGCGGTGGTTGGACATGAAGCGATGCGACGCAAATAAACAACTCAACTATGGGTTGATGTAGGGCCTTTAAATGCAGATATTATGGATTATGGTGGGGGGGGGGTGGCTATGAGTTTACAGTAAGCAGCTCAGGTGATCCCAAACATGGACATAAAGATGGATTTACAAAAAAAAGGGACTGAAGCATTGACTCTGCTATTTTAATGCACAATAATTATGTGTGCCAGATTGTTGCCTTTGTTACTCCTGAATGTTAAACAAGTAACAATGTCAAAAACAAAGTTTTATTTAAAAACTATAAACCTTGCAAAGTACTGTTCTTGCAGAATGCTTCATCAGGATTATGAGTGTGCATTTTGTGTTGACTTTTGAATTTATTTTTAGTGATACTTCAAGGTTCCCCGGAATTTGCCACCAAAAATCTCATCAGCCAAACACCCTTTTACATACAAAATATGAGAACTGGATACAAAATTTGCTGGAAACAAAAATGGGCTGCGTGGTGGTCGAGTGGTTAGCATGCAGGCCTCACAGCTAGGCGACCCGAGTTCAATTCCACCCTCTGTGTGGAGTATCTGGGTACTCCGGTTTCCTTCCATATTGCAAAAACATTCTAAAAAACATTCAAATTGTCCATAGGTATTAATGTGAGTGTGGGCTGGGGTAGGCTCCAGCACCCCCCACGACCCTTGTGAAGATAAATGGTAGAAAATGAATGAATGTTTCTATAAAGTCACTTTATGTAATGACTACTTTCTACTGTCCCGATTAAAGGCAGCTATATGTCATGATGTAAACATAACATGTGACGCAACCAGGAAGTGTGAAGAAGGCTTAGACCAGGGGTGGGCAAACTACGGCCCGGGGGCCACATGCGCCCACCATGTTCTTATTCATTGTATGTTGTCTTTTATCTTGTATTTTATATTGGTGTTTTTTTATCTTCTGTACAGCGACCTTGGGTGTCCTGAAAGGCGATTTTAAATAAAATGTATTATTATTATTATTATTATTATTATTATTATTTTAACATACAAACTGGCAACATGACTTGCAAGTTGGATGTCTTATTTATTTATATTAGTAAAAAATATATATTAAAATTAAAATAACATAGTTTGATGTGGTGTGATGTTTAAAGTGCTCCTGAAAAAAGGGACATTTGAACATACAACTGATATAACAATTTTACAGACAAAAATAGACAAATAATTCAAGGAAAATTATAAGTATGTGTGTGTGTGTGTGTGTAAAATATATGTTCTGGTCCCCTGGACAATTTTGTTCAATCAATGCGGCCCACAAGTCAACATATTTGCCCACCCCTGGCTTAGACCATCTGAACGTCTGGTCTAGTAGGATGCAAACCCTTAAATGAGGCCCATCCTAGGGGTCTGCATCCTAAAAGGCTCTTCCTTTTTGTTTTGAAATCCTTCATAAACAAATTTCATGCAACTATACAGTATTTGTGAAATCTAAGTAAATCAAACACACGTGTTGATCGGTCTTACCGTGAGCTCCAAAGCGTCATTGAAGAGGCCATTACGCTTGTTATGGATGAAGGCACTGGAGCTCCCCGTTTTCGATATTCGTATTCTGGCCAAGCGGGCTTTCTGCAAAGAGCAGCAAACAATGAAAGTGCACGTCAGTCCGACTTGAAGGTCGTGAAAAGCGATCGGGGAATCATTCTGACACGTTCCGCTGATGAGCTACAGCTCTTCCTCATGCTTCATGTATTAGTCGTGATTTTATGGATCAAATCAAACATACGCCGCTAGATCATTCCCTGTGATCTATCCAGATGATTCACTCTGATCTCCTGTGATAACTCACTCAGATCTCCTACTATACTTATGAATGATTTATGGACCCTGCATGGTAGCACACGTTCCTTGGCTAGAAAATCACCGAGCAGCGGCAGCTAAGGTTGTTGCAGGTAAGCCCTTTAAGAATTAAGTAGTGAAGCCCACCAGGCAGGTTGGGAATACAATATAGTATGAAGGATGGATGGATGGATGGAAGAAAAGAAAACTGTAAATTTGACAATGGGTGACAGACAATATATGGGCATTGGTTTATTGAGCAGTTTTTGTATTTGGGCAAATATATGAAACATTACATTGCATTTCTTACATCAATGAATATATAACTTTCCATTATTTACATTTGTATTCAACTATCTGATCACAAGCTCAAAAAGGAGTAGGCTGAAGCAAAAGCTTATAAATGCCGACTCCTTTTTGCAAGATATATTCATGTTCATGCCACAGTCTTGTTTTCCCCTGTTATTATTATCATTGTAATATTATTATTGTTATTATCGTTATCATTATTGTTATAATCTTTATCATTATTACCATTATTATTGTTGTTATTATAACCATTATTATAATCATCATTAATATTACAATTTTCATGATTATAGCTGTAACAATTTTTGGATTTTTAAAAATTATTATTTTTTACTATATTTATTATTATACTTATTATTATTTTATTATTTTTATTATTATTATTATTAATGTTAAAATTATTTAATTTCAGACTTCATTGCTTCTTGTAGAGTGCTGTATCATTCCATCTGTTGTTTTCTGAAATCCGCAGTATTTGTTCTTTTATAGTCAATAAAAAAAAATATAGAAAAAAATAAAAAAAATAAAAAAATAAAAAAATAAAATAAAAATAAAAATAAAAATAAAAATAAAAATAAAAATAAAAATAAAAATAAAAATAAAAATAAAATAAAATTAAAAATAAAAAAAATTGCCCACTCCCCCCCAAGTGTAACATTTACATATCATTTTCTGGATTGCATGTCCGAACAGGTGACCAACCCAAACATCAGTTTCTTCTTGAGGTTTTTAGACGTGCTTTTAGTTTGCGTGTGTCTAGTCTTGTGCGTTAAAAAGCAAAGTTTAATGTTCATTTTTACAAAAAAATCACATAATTGCACACAGACTTTTTATTAGTACTAGTAGACACATTTCAGCTCATCTAAATGTACTTTACACACGCAGAATTACTTTGAATAATGAAATGACTTAGTATGAGCTAGCTAACAATGCACATCATTGAGCGGTACCTTTCCGGTTGGTTGGTCGAACGATGCTTCATCAAACACCATGATTCATTTTGTATTTTATATCGCTCACAAATGTTAATTTTCAACATTTTCCTTTAAAAACGGCCGCTTGTTTGAATCAAAAAGTATATCATACAGCACACCAACACAGGAATTGAACAAAGACTCTTCAAAGAAGCAGAGCAACCTGCAACTGGCAACCTTAAATACCCTTTCTCATCATTGGCTTCACCTGTGTATGTGGGTCAAAGGTCAATGAGGTCACCAAACACATTTTGTGTTCCAATAATTAATGCTAAAGTAAGGCTAACGGGTACATAAAATGATTGCATGGTATTCATATATGATATATTCAACTTAAATGTCTTATAACAACAACCAGTGAGTTATAAAAGAAAAATGATGAGGGGCGCCCAAACTTTTTCACACCACCGTAGGTGTTTCACACAGTTTTTATGTTGTGTATTTGTGCTCAAACATTGGTATTGTCTCTTGGACAAACAAGTGTGAGCAGGACTGTGGTGATGGTTGCCAGGCAGCGTAGGGGCGGAATGGTGGGGGTGTTAAAAAACATGCCCTGCTTTACCCAATCCTCCGATATATTCCTGGTCCTTTGGTATATACAGTTAAGTGCTTGTTTTACAGGACTGGCTGTGCTTTGAAGGAAGCGTTGGACTCAAGTATTGCAGGGCATGTATAAGTGTGAGGAAACTATATAGGCAGATGCGGTCGTTAACGCCTACGCACGGGCTACGCCATTAAAGTCATCCACACATGGTAACGTTGGAGAGCTCTTTCAAACATGCGCACAAAAATACACTTATTTTCATAACTCCACAGAAGTGTTTTTAAATACTTGCCAGATTCACACTTTTTTTTTTTTTAACTCTGCAAGTGTTACACGTGTATTTGTTCAACTACAATGAAATACAGTGTTTATCTTTCCCACAATTCAACACATCTATTCCTGATAGTTCATTGGCATCATATCTTGGAAATTATGACACTTAAATATATATTTATATACGTATTTTGAATTGAGATTTAGTTTACTTCCTGTGTAAAAAAGGAAGATATTGATAAGTTGTCTCGTAACATCGTACGTGGGCTTGTATGCCATCGGTCACTTATGCATCAAGGGTCGCATAAAATACATTGATGCAAGAACTACATGTCAATGCGTCGTCACTTGGAATCAAAAAATGGCGGCGGCATCAAGTAGCGGCGAGTCAGGGGAGAAGAAAACATCTCGCAATAAGATGTCAAAAGTATGTGCGTACTTTACACTTAAAGGTAACGATTCGGTGGTCTGTCACCTAAGCAAAATATAGATAGCGTACCATAAAGCAATACCGCGATGCACAAGCACCCGGGAGCTGCTTGTGTAAACACCGTACGTTGTTGTTTGCAATGAGAAACAAAGAAAGTTTAATGTATTATTTTTGTTATTATAGGATTCAATTGTCAACTTTATTGTTTTATTGTTCAATACAATTCATTTTTTTACTTTAATAAAATTAATAAAAATATATAATATATAATATTATATATATTTTTATATAATATATAAAAAAACATATATAATATAAATATAAAAATAATATCGGAAAGAAGAAATTTGTGTTTTATTCATGGCGATAAATTAGCATAAATTGCTATATAGATCCAATTCTGGGAGAATCGAATCAAAATGAAATTTTGGATTTAAAAATTAATCTTTAGATTATTTGATGCATCGAAAAACTATTTTCTAGATTAATCATTTACAAAAATTATTATCATTTAACCCAGCCCTAGTTGCATGAACACTATTTTCCTTGAAATGTATTTTTGTCTCATTCTATGAATTCATAATTCATAATTGTACCATAAAAGCACTACCGCGATGCACCAGCACCCGGGAGCTGCTTGTGTAAACACTGTATGTTGTTGTTTGCAATGAGAAACAAAGAAAGTTTAATGTTTTATTTTTGTTATTATAGGATTCAATTGTCAACTTTATTGTTTTATTGTTCAATACAATTCATTTTTTTTTATTTTAATAAAAATATATCGGAAAGAAGAAATTTGTGTTATATTCATGCCGATAAATTAGCATTAATTGCTATATAGAGCCAATCATGGGAGATAATCGAGAATCGAATCGAAATGGAATCAAATCGGATTTAAAAATGAATCATTAGATTAATCGATGCATCAAAAAAGTATTTTCTAGATTAATTAATCTCTCGTGTGATGTTTGCCTTTGTGCTGATGAGTAAATCTATCTCCGAGGGAAACGTCGGGTATGAAAGGTCGCCCATTCAACAAGAACTCGTGTACCAACACGTTAGATTCATCGATGGACCAAACGGAGCGTTTTTCCAACAACACAACACATTTGACTTACAATGGAGTTTCAGCTAAAGCAAAGAACAAAACAAGAAGTTTCATCAAAAATTCAACACGCCATAAAATCACAGTTATGATGGTTTCACATCCCCCGAGGCAATGAAATAAATCTGCTGGTAGAGTTCTTGCATTCTGCAAGTATTGTTTGCATTATTATCATAAAAAATGTCCACAGACCCAAATATTTTTTTTTTTTTGGCTTTGAATAAAGCATCAACATTTCAAAGCGCCAAAACCCGTAGAGTAAAATATTTAGAGTGACAGATGGAGTACACCTTTGACTAATCACCCGCCAACCTAATACACGTTTTTGGAGTACCCTCAGGGAACAAACTGCGATGCAGACTCCACACACACAACATATTCATCTGACCATGTGATCTTCAGGTAGAATGGACTATTCGGAAAACCTGGTGGGAGTTTCCGAAGGTATCGAGCTTCAATTGATGATGTCAAGACTTTAATTAATTCAGAGAAACCGTATCCTCTGACATCTGCAGTCTAACCTCAGACTAACTCTGCTCAGAGACTAAAGGCTTTGCTAAAACCGGATTACCTGGTTTTGTGGACACTATTTTTATGTTATGTTTTGTTCCATTTAAGTTCAATATCGTATCCGTGTTGCATTGTCACAAATTGTTACAACAGGAAACCAACTGAAGCCTAAGTATTAATCTTTTTGGGGTCGATATTATCGATATTGGGATCGGTGTTGGGATAAAGATTGCTGTCTCTACTAAACTTGATCGCCAAAAGCGAGTTAACAAATGACCATAAACGACTTACACCTTGGGGTACTTAAAATGAAGCTCATTTCAATTGACTTTGTCAGTCTCAGTTTCAATCTTGTTGCAGTATCTCGATCTGGGATACCGTTACCTTTATGGAAATATTCGATATTCGATATGATAAGACACTTTGAAGACATTTGTTCAACGGACAGAAGCAGTACCAGCCATGACAACTGAAGCGGACTAGACTAGAACGGAATGTAATACAGTAAACCTCGGATGTATCGGACTCGGATGTATCGGAAATTCGCTCACAACGGACAGATAAAAAAGAACCGATTTTTCTGTAATGCATTTCCAATAAAAATTCATTGCATATATCGGATTTTTTATAACGGATTTCGCTTATTTCGGACAAAATCTCCAGTCCCGTTCCAATGCATTTCCATTAAATTTCCCTCGCATATATCGGATGGCCGCATCGTGGCGCTCCGATTCGCCGAATCGTGACAGGCCGCTATACGACGTCATTTGCAGCGTTTGCAGCGTTGCCTGCGCGTCCAGGTACATTGGAAACATAGTCAAGGAAGTGCCTTTTTATAACGGATAAAATCCCATTTACGCATATACCGGATATGAATCCGATATATGCGTAAAACGGACATTTTCCAGTATACGCATATAACGGATTTCGCTTATATCGGACAAAACCAGTGGGAACAATTGAATCCGATATATCCGAGGTTTACTGTATAGTATTGTTTTTCTTGCAGTTGCAGTTGCAAAACAACCGAGACTATAAGAGATCTGTGCTGTCTTTCAAGTGCCAGTCAGACGTTTAACAATTGCTAACAAATAGACAAGAATTACGGCGCTTGTAGAACGAGGTGTCAAGGTCGGACAGGAGATATAATTATGAGCACGACAGGTTCAAACATGCCTGAGCACATTTAAGCACTGAAAAGCGAAAACAATCCACCATAGAAAGTCAATCTTGTCTTTTGCGGTGATTTACTTTCGTCCGCCAACATATTCCAGGTACATTAAATTAACGCCATGTAGCATGTAATGAGCTGAACACATCGTGGTTGCACTCGCTATAAAACGGCAATAAAATCCTCGAAGCGTTTAGTGACAGTCATGGCGGTACTCGACTAGTTAAACTGCACTTTTGAAAAGATTTATTTCCCTTACAAATACACATTTATTTCCCTTTTTCTGCGCATTTTAACAAGAGAAAATGAAATGACTTAGTATGAGCTAGCTAACAATGCACATCATTGGGAGGTACCTATTTAGAAAAAAATTTGGTTCCAATTTTCTACAAGAAAAGCTCTGATAAAACATTCCACTGTTCTCAAATATCTTACTTTTTTCTGCACAAAATAAGATGACAAATAAATAAACAAATCAAGAATATAGAAAAACAATCAATCAGTAATAAATAAATATAATAATAATAATAAAACGGCAAATAATAAAAACATAAGAAACCACATATAGTTGGTGGGTAGACAAATTATTTTTTCAGATTAAAATGAACAAAGCATTATTAGAGCCCTGTAGACATGACAAAACACGACTATAGTCACATTTATACTTTTTTTATTTACAACATATTGCGCAACTGCAGGGTCTTGAGACACATGCTAACTCGCAAACTAGAGAGCTAGCGACCTAAACGGTAGCCTTCAAGTTATTTCCTTTCAACTTAAATAGCCAAAAACTTACCACTTCCACACGGATAGGGAGGATAACTATTAACAGTTATTTAACCTTTAACATGAACATTAATCAAACGTAATCATTTTTTCTGGGTACATGATACCATACAGCATCCATATCAAACTAACATTAAACTTTCATATCAAGGCAGGGGCCTCAAACTAGTGTCCTGCGGGCCACATTTGGCCCGCGGGCCGTGTGTTTGAGACCCCTGTTTTAGATTCAAAATGGTGGTATTTTGTTGTGACGAAAATATGTTAAATTGCAACAGGTGGAGTGGGGAAAATATTTTTACGATGGGGGCACTCACAGACAATTACCAAAACTGTAATCTAGTAATTGTATGTATATATTTATGACTTTCTAAATACAATTTTTTTTTTTACCATTATCAAGAATTCTGCGTGTCCAAAAATGCATTTCCTTAATAAATAACAAGCCTTAATTAAATGTAGCATTAACCTCGTTATCTTTGCCTGAACCTATTGTGATGGCTTAAGCGTAACAGCGCATTGTCGGAACGGCTGCAGTGTAAAAGATGGATAATCGGGGGGGGGGCAGTAAATGGATAATCACCTCACAGGATTTGTAGTAACTCGAAAAAAAAAAAAAGACATTATGTTATGCCTTATTATCGTATGTGCATCACAACGTGAATGCACAGCAGCATAAGTCGGCAGCCACGGGGCAGATGGTGCCACTTTATGCAATGGTTTATAAGTACAGAAAGATTAGTAAAAAAATAAAAAATAAAAAATTAAATAGAGTATTATCTCTGTCATAATACAAAACACAACACAGTTGAATTTATTCTTTTCAAAGCCAACTCATGAGGGACTGAAACAAAAAAACCGAGGTGGCACGCTTCAATAATGAGCCCGGATAATATAACATCTCTTATACAACCCAGTAGAACCAATCGGTGGAAAAATAATGAACGTAATGTGCGGAGATGTCTGTGGTTAGTTTGGAGCCGCATAGTGTCATGTAAATAGGCTTGAACAAAAGGTAAACACAGCTGCACGTACAGTAAGACATGACAGCTCTGGCATGGTAGTCCCCCCCCCCCCCCCCCCCCCCGATGACGAGCAGCTTAATAGCGCATCTGTTGGCTGGCCTGCAGGCGGCTGCAGGGGTTTGAACATTTGAATGTTGGCGTACAGTATCAAGCTACTTCAAGATATTTAAAACATACATAGTAAACTAGTGGTGCCGGTGTGTTTAGGCGCTCGTATGTCGCTCTCTGGTTGGTTGGTTGGTTGGCACTAGAGCAGGGGTCTCAAACATGCGGCCCGCGGGCCAAATGTAATAAAGCTTTGTTAATTTTAATCTGAAAAAAATAATTTGTCTACTCACCAACTATAAGTTTTTATTATTTGCCGTTTTATTATTATTATTATATTTATTTATTACTGATTGATTGATTTTCTTTATTCTTGATTTGTTTATTTATTTTTCATCTTATTTTGTGTAGAAAAATAAAAATTAAGATATTTGAGAACAGTGGAATGTTTTATAAATTTTTTTTTATTTTTATTTTTTTGTTTTTAATAAATGTGTTTTTTTGGGGGGGGGGGGAACCTGATGCAACCCAGTCTCACCCAGACCCGAGCTCCAGTGGCCCTCAAGTAAATTGAGTTTAGAGGGTCGGCAGAGAGTCCACCGTCACTGTCCACCGCTTTTGTTTTGGTTAACTAAGTTTGGGATTGCAAAGTCACTAACGGTGGTCTTCCGATCTACACCTCCTACCTGGCAACTCTAAACGCTCCTCTCCTCTGGACATGACCCAACCATCTCAGTCTGGCCTCTGGGACTTTATCTCCAAGGCCTCTAAAATGTAATGTCGCTTTGATGTACTCCTTTCTGATCCTATCCATCCTGGTCACTCCCATTGAGAACCTCAGCATCCTCATCAGTTCTGCTTCCTGTATTTTCCTCATTGGCAGTGTCTCTAGACCAAACAACATGGGAGGAACCAAAGCACTGAAAAAGTTTGTATATTTTTCTGTTTTTAATAAATGCGTTTTTTTTGTGTTTTTTTTTTAAAACCTGATGCGGCCCAGCCTTGCCCAGACCCTAGCTCCAGTGGCCCCCCAGGTAAATTGACTTTGACACCCCTGATCTAAAACAACACGTGAACACTAGATAAAAATGATCAAAGGTCAAACTCGGAATGACTGGAAGTGTGGCGGACACACATCCACATATTCATGGATCAATACGCTGTAACAGAGGCCCATTTATACAACAGCAGACAGACGGCAAACCTTCCATCTCGCACCTCATCTGGGTGAGGGCTATTTTAGGAAAGAGCACAGGACACACATCGCCTCCAGCTATCCTCTGTTTCTACTCTTGCCTCTCCTGCTTCCACCTTGCCTTTGGCCTTCCTTGTCACCGATCTCGTCTTTGTTGTCTGCATCAACAATATACAGTCTACTTCATTAGTAACACCTGCAGTACATTGACTTCCAGTACAAGAGCTGTTACACATGTTACATATATGTATATATTTATATATTTATATCTGACTGGTAGATTGCCACATACAGAAAACAGCAACATAGCTATTTTCATGTCTACATTAATGTTCAATAATGAATTAATACAATTAAAATGGAAATAAACTAAAGAACCTAAAACTAAAGACCTATTATGCTCATTTTTCAACCCTTTGTATTAAGTTGTGGACTCCTGTAGAGCAGCTACACACAATGACCCGCACAGAAAACTTTCTAAATCTTCCAGAATCTGCACCTATTCCAGCTGTGTTTCCTTGGATTTGGGCTTCCGGCCAAAACAGTCTGTTTTCATTTATTCCACCGACAGCCCGCCTCTGGGCATGCCCACTGTGAAGTGCTTCGTATCGACAAACGAACCCCACCAGTGTTTAGAAGCTACTGGTCCTAAATGATCTAATGATCTACTGGCTGGAGACCCCTGGATTACTGTGTATGAACTCAGAGTGGGAACTGGTGTAGTGGAACTGAAGAGAAGCTGGACGTGTGGCGACCTCGCCTGCCCGAGGAAGAGTACTCATTGTCCCACACACTTTGTCAGAGGCGCCTATTTACAGATGAAAATATTTTTCTCTTGCTGGGAATCACCAAATAACAATAACTTCTGCCTGAGCTTGTTTCGTAAACAGAGAAGCAGAGCTTATCTGTTTACAGCCATGCCCGTATAAGGAAGTCTGCCCCTCTGTGACATCACAAAGGGGCCTGTTTTACCACGCCTTTTGAAACAGAGCATTTTGATCCATCACAAAGCTTGCTTCCAAATGTGCAAACCTTATTATCTGAAACTTTGGCATGGCTTAAAACGAGAATACATTCTAATACATTCATAAATATATTCATAAAATGTGGAGACTGCAAGAAAACGAACACTGGATAGTCAATGCATGTTTAAAAAGTACAGTGGTAGGTTTGCCATCTCAGGGCACCTGCAAATGGCAAAGAAATTGAGATGCCCATAAAAATGTATATTTAGACACTAACACAACATGAATATGTATATGGAATTATGGAGAACAAAAATAATATTTTGGTCCAAAATTTGAAAATTTATAGAGACTGTGTTTCGTACATTCCCCCAGTCTTACTGGTATTCAAATTCTAAATTGATTGAATTTACACAAAGCATCCATCTCAGAGAAGATCTTGTAAAGAAAGGAGGTCCTGGAGGTCTGAACCTCTGGAGCCCAGTTGAAGCGTAAGAAAACTGTGTTCACCTGTACTTTCTGCGCCCGCCGTTTGTCTGCTCTTTGGTTCTGGTGATAGATTCGGCTAAAGTTGGACACGATGACCGGAACGGGCAGGGCGATTACCAGCACCCCACTCAGAGAGCAGATTGAACCAAAGATCTTCCCCGCGATGGTTTTCGGAACCATGTCTCCATACCTGCAACAGTGTGAAAGAGACTTTGGATTATTATTATTTTTTTTTATAATCAACACATCCCATCCATCATGTGTTCACCAGGCATTCATCATGAGAACAAAACTGACCTGCTGACTGTGATTCATCTCAGGAGAGATGCTCCTGAAACCTGCTTGTCTCACAAAGTTATTCAATAATTCACAAGCACTATTAACCTTTAAAAGACGCACGGCCAATGTTCCCAAAAGTAATTTGCCTTATTCCGTTTGATATATCTGCAAGTCAAATATGATCTCACTCTTATGCGCAGAAGACAGCAACTTTATTATGCGCTATCTTCATCTCTGTGTTTCTTATTTTAGGGCGAGAATCTTTCAAGATATGTCCTCACTCACTGAAAAAATCCAAGTACTGTAGTACAACACTGAAGTTAAAAGTGGCTTTGAGTGGCACCGAATGGCTGGAAGGTGAGTTCCAGCTGAGAGAGAGCAGACAGACAGAAAGCAGCAAATATGGCAAAGTCTCGCCTTTGTCTCATCATTGTCACCTCTGCAGAAGGGAAGGTGATGTGTCAGACTGTAAAATATAAAAATATACTACAGCTGAGCGAGGCAGCTCTGGTGTGGATAAAAAGGCACAAAAGGTGAAGTTGCAGAGCACTCTACCGAATCCCCAAATTAATCTACAGATCCATGATCCGTCCTGATTCTGTTCTGCAACGTCAAAGCAGAAACAAGACAGTTGCGGCTGTAGGACACCATTACAGAAGGAGGACGGAAGGAGGAGAAAAATATATAAGTATATGGGAAAGAACGAAGCAAAATGTTTCAACGAGGATACAAAAATGCTACAGTTCAACGGAACGATATCACTTGATTTCTTGTGTCCAACCTCGTAGGTTAATCATATTTTTTGTTTTTTAACCGTTTCTTTTATTTGCTCAACAGGAGGATACATATATGGGAAAAGAACGAAGACTGGAGCAAAATGTTTCAACGAGGATACAAAAATGCTACAGTTCAGCGGAATGACGTCACTTGATTTCTTGTGTCCAACCTCGTAGGTTAATCATGTTTTTTTTTTTAACCGTTTCTTTTATTTGCTCAACAGGAGGATACGTATATGGGAAAAGAACAAAGACTGGAGCAAAATGTTTCAACAAGGATACAAAAATGATACAGTTCAGCGAAACGACATCACTTGATCTCTTGTGTCCAACCTCGTAGGTTAATCATGTTTTTTTTTTTTAACCGTTTCTTTTATTTGCTCAACAGGAGGATACATATATGGGAAAAGAACGAAGACTGGAGCAAAATGTTTCAACGAGGATACAAAAATGCTACAGTTCAGTGAAACGACGTCACTCGATTTCTTGTGTCCAACCTCGTAGGTTAATCATATTTTTTTTTAAACGTTTCTTTTATTTGCTCAACAGGAGGATACGTATACGTATACGAAAAGAACGAAGACTGGAGCAAAATGTCTCAACAAGGATACAAAAATGCTACATTCAGTGGTATTTGCTCATTTTTGGAGCAATGACGCTCCAAAAATGAAAAATAGTATTCATAAAAAATGTGTTTTATCATTTAGAAACCCCCCCAGTATTGAAACATGATTCAGAAATCATCAATGCAACAATACAGTCCACATACGGCAACCCAGCAACACAGACAATGCTTACAGAGAATCATTCATCGCCCCCTTTAATGCTCCTTTTACACAAATTAGGCAATAACAAGCACAACATAACATTTTATCACCTCCCATCTCCATAATATCTCTCCGTTAGGAGGAATGAAAAGCTAATCATATTCATCTGCAAGGCACCTATAATGGTATTCTACCAGACTTCTCCTCTTCTAATACTACAGTCAATTTGCTAGCCCTATTTAGACAAGCTGGCCTGTCTAAATAGATGCGATAGCATCTTGGAGCCATTCTAGATGGCACGTAGATAAAAATGGTGGAAGGCGGTAGCAAGTTTAGGGAGGGGCGCAAATGTATGTGTGTGATAAGCTGGGGGTTTGATGCAATTTCTTTCCTTCCTGCCTGGATGAGCTCTTTTTCAAGGAAATGACATTTTAGGAATGGCGGAATCAACTCAATGTGTCACATGGAGGACATTTGAATAAGCAGGGAGGGTGAGACTCTGCAGATTGTTACCGTACCATACCGTACCGTACCATGGAGTTGGTCTCAGGGATGACACATTAGCGAGGACATCCCTGCTGTTGCCTTTTGGAATATAACCATCTTTGTGTTTCAGGGTTCCGATAACGCCCAGTCTGTGTTCCAGTAGTAGGTATTACTTCGTGTTATTATTCAGAGTTTATTGGCCGGAGTACATAACGGTAGATACCGGCTTATTTACACAACATTGGCGTTCTAACCAAGATTATCGCTTCTGAGTTGAGCACAGTGACAGATTGCCTCTCCAGGCCGATAACCTTCAAACGAGCATCTATCTGTACTCTTGTCTGACTTTTCGCGGCCAGTCACTCAAGGGGAAGTAACTTGGATGATACACAGCTCTTCAGGGGACAAAGACCTATCATCCAAGCCTGGAAATGTCACAGCGGCAAAGCAAGACCGGGTACAGTGTCAAGAAGACAGACTGAGATTTAGACATGATGATATGTCTCGCCCATTTTTTTTCATTGTGTTCATTTGTTAATTTTCCGCTAAAACCAGAATATTTGCTTTGTTTTGCTATAAAAATAACACAAGTAGCTCTTGGACATTCTTAGCAACAATCTACCAGGTATATTTTTCTCCTGCAGAGAGCAACCACAACAGGAGGCTGCAGCCCGAAATGCAATTTCTAGGCTTTGCAGGGTGCACCTTGAGCCAGACGTATAGCTTAGTTCCTCATTTACATTTGTCAAGTGACAGGAAGGGAATCGGAGAAAGAAACACACAGATAAGTTGATAAAGTGAAGGGTATTACTCTTTCGCTTCACTCCACAGTGTGCAAAGGTCATTATCATCGCTCACTTCACAGCCAATCTTACACCGAATTACACTGAGGGATTACCGCCATTTCTCTGGAACGCACTTACAGTGGGCCTGGGGAAGACTTCCTTTGACACTTTTTGAAGTACTTTGCACCTGCGTTGACGTTTCACTTTACTTCATAATTTGGCTAACCTCACACCAAACCAGAGTACAGGTACTTGTATGTTGGGTGGAAGGTCGGCGAGCTAAATTCGAAACCATGATAACAGGTCTGGTGCTGCCTTGGTGTATCGCAGAATTTGTAAATCGGAAGCCGCGGTTAGCCGTTAGCATTGACTGTGATATGAATCACAACAAGGAAAACAAAGTTCTCGGCTTTGCATAAGCAGATTGATTGATTTCGAGACCGTAATTGGCTTCAGACCGCGCTTGTGTTCATGTTGTGTAAAAAATGGGTTTACTTGTGCCAATATATGCAAGGTTTTAACACCGTGTTCCTTCATTCGGAATTTAGTTTGGAATTGCATTTTTCCTTGTACTTCTGTATAAGTCACAGGATCAATAAAGGACCACCTCATTCGTTTATTCATTCGTTGGTATAAGAGAGGGATTTAAAAGGAAAACATAGCTCGGTAGTTCACCCCCAGTTCTGTGTTTCTCATGGGGAAGACTTCCTTTGACACTTTTTGAAGTACTTTTCATCTGCATGGACGTTTCACTTTACTTCATAATTTACCTCACACCAAACCAGAGTACAGGTACTTGTATGTTGAGTAGAACGGTCACCGATGAGTACATGATGGACAGTTGGGGGAAGTGGAAGGTCGGCTAGCTAAATTCGAAACCACGATAACTGATTTGGTGTTGTTTGGATTATGCACTGCCCTGGTGTATCGG
The DNA here is from genome assembly GCF_030265055.1 of Doryrhamphus excisus. Lineage (NCBI taxonomy): Eukaryota > Metazoa > Chordata > Actinopteri > Syngnathiformes > Syngnathidae > Doryrhamphus > Doryrhamphus excisus. Next base: position 10,066,195 of record NC_080475.1, on the reverse strand, counting down.
TGCGGTTAGCCGTTAGCACTTGAACTGTGATATGAATCACAACAAGGAAAACATCTTGGAGAATTGATTTCGAGACCGTAATTGGCTTCAGACCACGCTTGTGTAAAAAATGGGTTTACTTGTGCCAATATATGCAAGGTTTTAACATTGTGTTCCTTCATTCGGAATTTAGTTTGGAATTGCATTTTTCCTTGTACTTCTGTATAAGTGACAGGATCAATAAAGGGCCACCTTATTCGTTCATTCATTCATTTATATAAGAGAGGGATTTAAAAGGAAAACATGGCTCGGTAGTTCAACCCCCACTTCTATGTTCCTCACGCAGCGACTGATCAGAAACAAATTTCATCACCTCTGAGAAGCCCACAAGTGCATTGTTTCAAAAATCAATATAAACAATAGGAGTCCAGCAATAAAGCAGTGTGAGTACAATTAGTTACCAGGATGCTAATAAACACTAGCCGGGGACCACTCTGTTCATTTATGTGCCAGCATGCGTATTTAAATATGAATTACATAAAAGTCTCCAAACCTTGACTAATAAAGCAGTCTGGAACGTTTCAGATTCACTCATCTGTGAGACCCCCCCCCCCCCCACTTGTCTGCTGGAATCCACTTGCAATGCATGTCAGTGTGTACACATTTCATAACAAGCGTGTATTTAAGTCCTCAAAGGTGTTCAAGCCCCAGAGGACTGATATGTATGGATAACATCAGTAAAGGCTGCCGGTAATTGAAAGTAGAAACCATCTATCTTTGCGAGCTTTAGTCACGTTGTCGTAGGTGTGCTGACGACCGGGGAAACAATTACTCTGATATGTGCTTCAATTAGCCTGCCAACAAGAGAAAACGGCACTCGGCTGAAACGCGAATATCTGGAGATATGTAAGTTTAATTAGCAAATGTGTAATTACAGTTAATTAATAGCCTGTGAAATGTTCTGCCTCACGATACCGTCGACCTTATACCAACAAGAGAGCAAAAAACGGATCATAAACACAACAGGGATGTCGCAGCCTTACCGTACTGTATTCCCTGATCTTTGGTGATCAATTAGTAAATGTCAAATCAATGGAGGCGGAGTTATGCATCATCTGGTAGAACCAATATAATATTAACCATGCTTGTGAACACACTAATAAGCATACAAACCAAGAACTGAATGGTTTTCTGTGTCTTAACTAGAACCTTTTTTCTGTTTCCCAAAGACTTTCAGGTTGGGAGGCGACCATTCGACCGCCTCAACGATTCCGCCCCATTAGCAATATTTATTTTCTTGCTCTAGAATATCTGTCATTTAGTCATTGGTGTGTCAATGTTAAACACTTCTTAAATGAAGCATCTTTTGACAAGATTTTATTTGTTGGGAAAACCAAAATAACTTATTTGGAGAGTTATTTCGGAACTAGACAACAAGTAATCCCTCATTCTAAAATTAAGGCTCAGGAGCTAGAGAGTGGAACGTTGGTGCTTCAACCCCGGCTCTCGCCACTCTGTCACTGTTTATTTCACGTTTTATCAGTTGTAACAAGGTATAAAAAATAAGTATTTTATACTTCTACTTTTCTGACCTATAAATGTAGTTAAAATGTTGTATTCTGGTCTTAAACGATGCCAAAGTTGCAAATAATAAGGTTTGCGCATTCGGAAGAGAGCCCTGAAAGAAGCTTAGCATGGCTCAAAACGCTCAGTTCCAAAAGGCGGGGTAAAACTGCCCCTTTGTGATGTCACACAGAGGCGGACTTCCTTATATGGTTCATAGTTAGGAAGCACTTTGGGCATGTGACCAATCACAGTGTAGTGGCCATAATAAACATAATAAAGTGGTCATCAAAACAGATCGTTTTGGCAGGAAACACAAATCAGCTGGAATAGGTGCAGATTCTGAAAGATCTAAAAAAAATTTCTGTGCAGGTTATTGTGTGTAGCTGCTCTATAGGAGTCCACAACTCAATAAATTAATTCATTCATTCATTTTCTACCGCTTATCCTCACGAGGGGGGTGCTGGAGCCTATCCCAGCTGTCTTTTCGGGCGAGAGGCGGGGTACACCCTGGACCCTTAACCTAGCATGTTTTTGGAATGTGGGAGGAAACCGGAGTACCCGGAGAAAACCCACGCATGCACGGGGAGAACATGCAAACTCCACACAGAGATAGCCGAGGGTGGAATTGAACCCTGGTCTCCTAGCTGTGAGGTCTGCGCGCTAACCACTCGACCACCGTGCCACCAACTTGATACAAAGTGTTGAAAAATTAGCATAATAGAAAATGTATTTCGGTCCTGCTTATTTCTAGATAGAGAAATCTTAATTTAAGAAATCTTACCAAGTAAAATTTACTTGCTGTATGGACAGATAATTTCACTAGTTTGAAGTAGTTATTTTCCCAAATCTGAAATATGAGGGATGTACTCACTTTTATGAAATACCGGACATACTTAACATGCCCATATTTATTTCAGCTCTTCTACAAGGAGCCACACTAGAACTTAATAACGTTCATCATAATTACATGCATCTATAATTTGGACCAGACAACACTAGCATTACCCTAGTCTGTGTTCTTCAATTCAACTTCCATCCTGTTCATGTTGTTCAGAATAAATTACAGTTTAGCAACACATCTTCCCATTTGGCTGCCACCCTTCCATATCTTCCCATGGCACTTGGCTCCCGCTGGGACCGATGTGAGGAGATGAAAAGAACCGAGGCTGTGGGGAGAGATAAGACTGGAGCAGAAAACCAAGCGAGCAAGAATATGTAGCCCCGAGAGTTCAGAGGTCATCTCCATGGAGGACGATGTCATAGCAAGACGGTGACATGTGACACATGTGTCCCAACATAGATTTATACAGCGGTTACTATGACGGGGGAAAAAAACGATTTCGAATTTGAATCGAGGTAGTTTCTTTCAGATTGTTTATCACCGGTCAATAATACTGGCTCCCTCTACAGGCTTATCTAATACTGTTTCACACAGCCTGGCGTATTGACCGCGAACATGCACAACATGACTTCCTATTAGGCAGACCGGTGGCATCAACGGTACTGATCTATGACCAAGTGTGATGGAGAGGCGGTCAATGCAACTACGTCAAGCTGGCCGTTTCTACGAAATCGCTTCATGCTCGTCAATGCGCCGTCCGGTCAGAAAGTAAAAAAATATGCCATCATGTCTGTGACATGTCTATACTAATAAATTACTCACAAAAAATATGCAAAACTATCTCAGTCAATTGTGAAGCATCTCTATTTCAGAATATAGCAAGACAAGCTGGAATGATGTAATGCATATTAAAGAAAGGCATCAAAGTGGCCCAAAACAACTGCGGCAGCGGTCAACAGTCAACCTGTCAGGGCAAATCAATTTATGCACACAAGAGGAGCTGTCTGCAAGAGTGTGTTAATGGAGGAAAGTAGGCGTCAGGAAAAAGTAGGCCATCTCAAAGGCTCAGGAGAGGTGTCTCCAGCGCAGCCTACTCTCCTGTTTCCGTCACCGCCCATAGTGGTAGGTATACAGGGGTGGTTTCAGCTATGGGATCTTTAGTATTTATATATTTACACCGACATATGGACATATTTTTATATGTACGGTCATGGGAAAAACTAATTTTTTCCACTTTTTGACCTATAAATGTAGTTACAAAAGTAGTATTTTCGTGTTAAATGATGTCAAAGTTTCAGATAATGAGGTTTACGCATTTGTAAGTGAGCCCTGAAAAAAATTTGGAATTGTTCAAAACGCTCTGTTTCAAAAGGCGTGGTAAAAGTGACCCTTTGTGATGTCACAGAGGGACTTCCTTTATTCAGGGTAAGGAAAAATGATCTGACACATTTGTAGGTTAAATGTAGGTTAAATAAAACGCAAATAAAGTAAAGTAATAAAGTACAGTAAACCTCGGATATATCGGATTCAATTGTTCCCACTGGTTTTGTCCGATATAAGCGAAATCCGTTATATGCGTATACCGGAAAATGCCTGTTTTACGCATATATCGGATTTATATCCAGTATATGCGTAAATCGGATTTTATCCGTTATAAAAAGGCACTTCCTTGACTATGTTTCCAATGTACCTGGCAACCCTGCAAACGCTGCAAATGACGTCGTATAGCGGCCTGTCACGATTCGGCGAATCGGAGCGCCACGATGCGGCCATCCGATATATGTGAGGGAAATTTCATGGAAATGCATTGGAACGGGACTGGAGATTTTGTCCGAAATAGGCGAAATCCGTTATAAAAAATCCGATATATGCAATGAATTTTTATTGGAAATGCATTACAGAAAAATCGGTTCTTTTTTATCTGTCCGTTGTGAGCGAATTTCCGATATATCCGAGTCCGATATATCCGAGGTTTACTGTACATATAATTCCATTCTGTTTCTTTATGTTTTAAAAATGAAATCAGTTCTGGCGGTGCGAGGTGGGACGGTTGATTTCGGTTTCAATGCAGATCCAGTAGCTCTGAAGTTGGTAACCCATAACAAGATCGTGTTTGGATCTGGTACGGGATTCATGTCTACCAAGATTGAAGTGCAAACGTAACGCTCGTTTTGTTGCAGTTACAGATTCGTTTGTTTTGATAAACGTTTCCACAATAAAAGCGCGATGCTCACCAGTCCAATTTAATGGCAGCAACTGAAAAACAAAACGAAAAAATTCTTTACTTTATTTGCCTTTTATTTAACCTACAAATGTGTCACATCATTTTGCCGGACCCTGTATATAAACTGTCTGTGCTTCCCCAAGAACTTGCTAGCAATGCCTCGTACGGGAACGCCACATTTGTTTCCAATTCCTAAAGACGCCACCATCAGGTTTACAAGTGGTTGGAGTTCCTGATTCCCTACCAGCAAAATAAATTTATTTTAATACAACAACACCATTTGAGACCGGACTGTTTTGTGAACATGGGTCACTATGCAGCTGGACTAGCCAACAAACTTGTCTTAAACAACATACCTGTTAAGGTATTATATTTTTTATGTTCTTCAAAATCTCAATTAACTGATTTATCCAAAATTGATGGCGCGCAGTCGATGTGCTTATTCTGTTTATTATTTTTATATTTCACTTTCTTCACTTTGCTGTGCGTCCACGGCTGCTATTGGAAAGTGTTCTTGGCTTGATTACAGTGTTACAGCAGCGTGGGGGCGTTTGGTAATCACAACTTTATTTCACTCATCAAAAACATTTTTTTATAAAAGTGGAACTATTATGCTCATTTTCTTGTATTGAGTTGTGGACTCCTATAGAGCAGCTACACACAATAACCGGTACATAAAGCGGAATTCAGGCCACCAGCAACATGGGGTCCACTGCCCGGAGACTCCTGAACGGTATTACCCGGTCCCAGCGGGCCCCCCAGTGTCATTCATTTTTTAGTGTTTTGGGCAAATTCAAAACTAACAATAATACAATAAAACATAAAATTAATAATTTATGAGGCAATAGATGCAATCGAATAAATAATGTGGTTCGAACGCAGGTCTCGAACGGGGGCGCCTTTGAAGCCACAACCGCCACTGTATGTACGTTTGATGTGTGATTCAATGGAAGGGTCACACTGGGCACTCAAGGGTAAACATCAAGCAGAAGAAGCTCAGAGCTAACAAGTGAACTCCAGCGTGGATACCTGTGGGAAAGATGCGGAAAACATTGCAAAGAATCCCCTTGTGGCACGGGAACCAAATGTCAAGGAAGTCTTGCTTCAATTTATGACATGTGCATTTTTTCCATGCGTGTTTTTTTTGGTTGTAGCATCAGATGGGCAAATGACTCACATCAGGACAAAGTTGAGAAGAAGACAACAAGCAGGAGGTGGAGGTGTTTTTTTGTTTTACTGTGTGGGTGCCAAAAATAAGCCAAAGAGTGTCGCTGAAAATATTCGCAGTGCAGTTTCCAAAAGAATGCACAGTACAGCGCAGTACACATTCTGTGCCTCCACAAGTACACTCATGCGTACACCCACTAACACACACACACACACACACACACACACACACACATCCGTTCACTCTCAGTGTTTACAGAACCATGACATTATTTATCTACTAGTCCCGGCACTGCTCTCCACCAGAGCTTTATAGCACATCACTAATTCATCCCTGGCATTTCCCTGTGCTCAGTAAGGACATCCTTTGAACTTACATGCCGGCCCTTTTGGTGATGGACCAGGTTACACCTCAGTTCCCACAGTAAGCCGATAAAGTATCGGAGTTGCAACCCGACCCGACGGCGACTTGCCTAATTTCCAGAATCAGAATGGAGATATAGGTTAATGCGTGAATCTTAAGTCAGCTATTTGATCTTTGACCAGGCTGTCATTGGTTACACATTGTGTTGTGGGTGCGGGTTTAGTGTCGGCTTTCCGGGGGTAGCCTTGTGATGGGGGAATTAGCTGGTCATGTATCCTGACTTGGATAATGAGAACCGGGTTTCTGTTACAGCAACTGTGTCTCCACAGACTAGCAAACAGAACTGAACAGGACGGACTTACTTAACACGTTAAGCCAGGGGTCTCAAACATGCGGCACGCGGGCCAAATGTGGCCCGCAGGACACTAGTTTGAGACCCCCGCCTTGATATGAAAGTTTAAAGTTTGATATGGATGCTGTATGGTATCATGTACCCAGAAAAAATTATTACGTTTGATTAATGTTCATGTTAAAGGTTAAATAACTGTTAATAGTTATCCTCCCTATCCGTGTGGAAGTGGTAAGTTTTGGGCTATTTAAGTTGAAAGGAAATAACTTGAAGGCTACCGTTTAGGTCGCTAGCTCTCTAGTTTGCGAGTTAGCATGTGTCTCAAGACCCTGCAGTTGCGCAATATGTTGTAAATAAAAAAGAGTATAAATGTGACTATAGTCGTGTTTTGTCATGTCTACAGGGCTCTAATAATGCTTTGTTCATTTTAATGTGAAAAAAATAATTTGTCTACCCACCAACTATATGTGGTTTCTTAAGTTTTTATTATTTGCTCTTTTATTATTGTTATTATTTATTTATTACTTATTGATTGATTTTCTTTATTCTTGATTTGTTTATTTATTTTTCATCTTATTTTGTGTAGAAAAATAAAAATTAAGATATTTGAGAACAGTGGAATGTTTTATCAGAGCTTTTATTGTAGAAAATTGGAACCAAAGCAAAGTTTTTTTTAAATTTTTTTGTTTTTAATAAATGTGTTTATTCCACCGTCACTGTCCACCGCCTTTGTTTTGGTTAACCAAGTTTGGGGTTGCAAAGTCACTAACGGTGGTCTTCCGATCTACACCTCCTACCTGGCAACTCTAAACGCTCCTCTCCTCTGGACATGTCCCAACCATCTCAGTCTGGCCTCTCGGACTTTATCTCCAAGGCCTCTAACATGTAATGTCCCTTTGATGTACTCCTTTCTGATCCTATCCATCCTGGTCACTCCCATTGAGAACGTCAGCATCCTCATCAGTTCTGCTTCCTGTCTCTGGACCAAACAACATGGCTGTCATCACCACAGTTTTAACTATGTTTTAGTAGCTTGTTAAGGAAATGATATTGATGATGATGGATGTGTTTGCTTGGATCTGACCATTTCTGAGCCCGGTGACATCATAATATGCACATTAAATGAGTAAAAAAAAAAAAGGTAGTTACAATCTTTTGAAATATTAATATTAATAGTAAGGCAACGTGATGATTTTTAAACAGCAGCCACACCCACAGTGGAGGTCTTCTGACACGCCGCTGGCACCGAAAGGGTGTCTGAGTGGGCCCCACTCTTACATTTCATGTATTGACTCTGTCTGATTGCATCTTGACTGATGTCGGCGTGAGAGACTGTGAGCACAGTGGGTGGGTGGAGGTGCACTGAAGAGTGCACGTCAAAAGGAAGACACTATTAAATTTTAATTTCACAGAGGTCAGTTTTCCCTCAAGGTCAAAGAGAAAAATATCCTTCAAAAAGGAAAGCTGAGCTTAAAACAAGAAAGAGACTCTCGATAGGAAGGCTCGCCCACTCTATGGAAACATAAATTAGACTCCAAGACGATATAAAAAATCATAACTTGTACACACACTATGAGCAAATTAGTTACCGTGGTGTTACTTGGTGGAGGAAGAACATGCAACATTTCATGCGGGCTTTAACACAAGCGAGATAGAGATTATATCACAGATGTCACCGACATGTGAATGAATGCAAATGTGCATGCACACACACACACACACACACACTCGGATGTCAGCTCACTGAATTCAGATGATTTACAGCTTCTGCATCATAATGGGATCAGCTGAGATGGATGGAAGATAGGACATCAAATCATTTCCATTGCGTATTAACTCTTTAGACAGCCAATGCTAATGCGGCAAATAGACTTTCAAGGGTGTTCCTGATGTGTTTATGTTTAAAAGATTAGCCATGAAGGTATTTGCTCATTTTTGCTAGCTAAAGATAAAAACAAACACATAGTCTCACAAAGCTAGTTAGCAAGGATAGTTATACAGTAAACCTCGGATATATCGGACTCGGATATATCGGAAATTCGCTCACAACGGACGGATAAAAAAGAACCCATTTTTCTGTAATGCATTTCCAATAAAAATTCATTGCATATATCGGATTTTTTATAACGGATTTCGCCTATTTCGGACAAAATCTCCAGTCCCGTTCCAATGCATTTCCATTAAATTTCCCTCGCATATATCGGATGGCCGCATCGTGGCGCTCCGATTCGCCGAATCGTGACAGGCCGCTATACGACGTCATTTGCAGCGTTTGCAGCGTTGCCTGCGCGTCCAGGTACATTGGAAACATAGTCAAGGAAGTGCCTTTTTATAACGGATAAAATCCCATTTACGCATATACCGGATATAAATCCGATATATGCGTAAAACAGACATTTTCCGGTAATGGATTTCGCTTATATCGGACAAAACCAGTGGGAACAATTGAATCCGATATATCTGAGGTTTACTGTACTTTATTACTTTACTTTATTTGCGTTTTATTTAACCTACATTTAACCTACAAATGTGTCACATCATTTTTCTTTACCCTGAATAAAGGAAGTCCCTCTGTGACATCACAAAGGGTCACTTTTACCACGCCTTTTGAAACCAAGCGTTTTGAGCCATCCAAAATTTTTTTCAGGGCTCGCTTACAAATGCGTAAAACCTCATTATCTGAAACTTTAGCATCGTTTAACACAAAAATACTACTTTTGTAACTACATTTATAGGTCAAAAAAAGAAACACCATTAAAGTGGTTCAAGCGAGGGCAGTGGCGTAAGCTGATTGGTCCAGGACTACAGCCTCGAGTGTAAAAAAGGCCGGGCAGAGAAAGTAAGGGTGCTTTTTTGTACCTGCGCTGAAATAAGACCCGCTTACTTGTAGGCATACAGGGACTGCAGATAAGCCCGGACGTCTGTATTAGGTATTGTTGTCAGGAACACATTCGAAACCCACTTAGAGTCCTCATTGGGAGGATTTCTACAGCCATTACAAGGAATTTTGTGTTTTAACAAATAATCACACTGAACGGAATCTAAAAAAAATACTATAATGTATTGTAATTCTAAGCGGCTGTCAACAATGTATTCTAAGATACATTAAAAAAAAAACATGAATTCCATTATGGGTTTCCTAGATGACTCATTTAGTCCCTTTGCACTCTTGGATTGCCTTTTTACCGGCTCGATGTCCACTTAAAAAGATTAACCTCTGTCACTCTACGTGGGCAAATGAGCTGCCGCTACACTCCTTCAGATGTGTTCTGTATTAAAGTTCCTTCTTTGGCTGGGATCCCTTCCATCCACAAAAAACACACACACAGAGTCAAGTCGACTGTTAAGTGCATTTTCTTTCTTTGAAAGGCCACAGCACTTTTATCCGGGATGTCTTTGAGCCTCCACAATGCTAGTGGAATGAGACGTTTGTTATGAACGGAATAAAGGGAAATAATGCTATTGTGTTCTGTTACAGGATCGGATACAGTAGAATATGTTATGTCTTCTTTGGGAATGTGTTTGGAAGGATTGCTTTAAAGGAACTGCAATTCTTTGGAATTTTGCCCATCATTTACAATCCCTGTCCAAATGATGTGCATTTTAGCTTGCTCGTATTAACTCGTTTTCTCATGTTATAATGCACAGAAAAGGGATGGTCAAAATTCCCCAAAAAGTGCACTTTGCTACCGTTCTGTAAGCATGGCAGATGCCACCGAGAGACGGGCGTACACACACACACTCAGCTTCTTATCTCTCCTTCAGATGCCCCACCTCCTGATTAAACTCAAGTCCTCCCAGAAGAGTTCACATCTTGTATCTTGTATCCGTGTCTGAGGGGCTTCACAGATTGCCTGACAGCCGGCGTGTCTGAGATTCGCAAGCGCTCGCTCGACCCGCTCTCTGCCCTCTCCAGCTGGATGTTCTACAGCCTTTGGCTCCTGTACATACGCTCTCTGAAACCGGTTTTACTGATGTGCCGCAGACTTCGCAACTCTCTCTTTACATGAGCTCTTTAGGCTCCGTTTACACCGCGGGTCTAAGTGCCCGACTGACTAATTCACATCGCCTTTAAATATCCAATATCACTTTGTTTACATTTACTGAACACCTGAAGCAACATGCGTGTGCTCACATCGTTCAGTGGACCTCCTGCTGCTAATTTTAACAAATCGCCACTGCCGATTATCAGCACTATATATCCAGTGAACCGTATTCAGAATATTACGTTTTGTGGCTTCACTGCTTATGTCAAAAATTCCGGAACTATCCCTTTAAGATTACACTCGGCTGTGTTAAACAGTCTTGCACCAGTGGGAGGGATGGAGGCGTGGGTGCGCTGCGCCGGACTGCGCTGCGCCGGACTGCGCTGCGCCGGACTGCGCTGCGCCGGACTGCGCTGCGCCGGACTGCGCTGCTCATGAAAATTGTGCACAAAGTGAACTGGCCACACCCCTTTGGCACCACGCAAGGTTGGTGTTCGCGCCTCGTCTAAGAAATTAGAGCCCTTTGTAGCGAATTTGATGGGCTATATATATCACTATATTGACAGTTACTATGGTACCCATTATGTCATTCGTACGAGGTACATTATTTAAAAAAAACAAAAACAAAAAAAAAACCTTAAACTGTTTTATGGAAAGCAGGAAGTGAACAAATGTAACAGTTACTGATTGTAAAAGTACCAGATGGAGGGGTAGGATTTAATAAGCTTTGCTTCTTCCTACTCCTTTTGAACTGTGAACTGATTATGGGATGCACTCACACGTTTTTATAGGTGCTAATTATAGCATTGTAAGCTAGCTGAAATTAACTTGTTTCTTGTGTTTTAATGCACAGAAAAGGGACAGAAATACAGGATAAGGATTGCGAATGATGGACAAAATTTTTAAAAAGTGCAATTCCCTTTTACCTTTTGTGTTTGATGACCTGAGTTGTGTCCTCTTAACAAAAAGTCCTTCTTGTAACGACCGAAACCAGAATTGGAGCAGGTGAACTGTAACACTAATGACAAGGGTCATGTCGCTCTGACTCACAATAAACTTGACCACAAAATCATTCTACCAATAAATGAGTACTCAAGCTCATCTGGGCACAGCGCTAGTGGAAAGCAAGGACATTTTTCCACAGAGGAACGCTGATATCCTTCCGATTTTCCGTGCATATGTTTGCATGTTTTTTTTCAATGTGAATATTATGTAATATTATTTCATTTAATTCATTTAGTATGCGTTAAACTAAACTGACACATGCACACACATGCATAATGTTCGCTGGAATATAGTCACAATGTTGTGGCCTGACATTCCTTCCACTGAAATGTATATTTTACGGCCAATGACTCTGTCAAAACATTTCAACACAGCCAGAAGAGGAATATATAACATTTAAGATGTGTTGTGTGTGTGCTGTGCAAGGTGGGGGTATGCACCGCCCAACACAAAAAGAGATGCATTACTCCCATTTGTTTCGAGAGACATGTCCGTCTGAAAGGAAAAAAAAAATGATAAGATGAAGGCAGAATTCTCCTCTGCAATATGCACCCGTGTGTCTGGATGCTGTCAGCTCAGACAGCCGTGGGGAGCCGATGAGCTGCAGCACAAAACTTCCAATGTAGTCTTGTTTCCATTAGAAATAACTTCCAACAAGAGATATTTAGTAAAGTTAATCAAATTAACTCAATATCAAATTTCAGAGGTCAATTTTCATGAGCAGCGCAGTCCGGCGCAGTGCAGCGCACCCACGCCTCCATCCCTCCCACTGGTGCAGGTCATGTTTTCATGACATGCTGGAGCCTATCCCAGCTGTCTTCAGACAGAGCACATATAGACAAACAACCATTCACACTCACATTCATACCTATGGACAATTTGGAGTCGCTAATTAACCTAGCATGTTTTTGGAATGTGGGAGGAAACCGGAGTACCCGGAGAAAACCCACGCATGCACGGGGAGAACATGCAAACTCCACACAGAGATGGCCGAGGGTGGCATTGAACTCGAGTCTAATAGCTGTGAGGTCTGTGCGCTAACCACTCGACCGCTGTGCAACCAAGTAGGATTCATTAATTTATTCATTTTTTTCCGCTTTTCCTCACGAGGGTCACGGGGGTTTTTGGGTGGGAGGTACACCCTGGACTGGTGGCCAGCCAATCACAGGGCACATATAGACTAACAACCATTCACACTCACATTCATACCTATGGACAATTTGGAGTCGGCAATTAACCTAACATGTTTTTTTTGGAATGTGGGAGGAAACCGGAGTACCCGGAGAAAACCCACACAGAGATAGCCGAGGGTGGGATTGAACTCGGGTCTCTTAGCGTCTGACATGTTTGTTAACAATAATTTTGTGTGTTACTCTTTTGAAAGCATATTGTTTTGGGAATCCCAAGTCTTTACTTGAAAATGACCAGAAATTAATATGATCAGCAACCAAACAGGGTTATGGAAAAACTACTGATGGACGCTCTATTCTCCTTGGTAAACATTTGGACTGGTACGGAGACTTTTCCGTTGTAGCAAGTCTATGTGTGTGTATATGTGTGTGTGCATGACAAGGAGTCTATTTCCATATTAACCTGATTGAAGCTGAAAGCTTCCTGTCTTATGTATGTTTACATCATTTACATTTCAACTTTTTTTTTTAACCATCCAGTTTAGAGATAAAAAAGGAGTTCAAATGTCGAATGACTACTAAAAATGATGACCGACTGTATTTACAGTTGTCTTTGCCATCATAACATAAAACAGCCGCTACCGTGGCGTTCAAGCAGAAGCGCTGTTGGAGGACGAAATGATTAAAGAACACCGCGGGAAAGACTTATGTTGTCAAGCTGTGTGTGACAAGCAATTGCGACACATGAATAGGAATGTTATAAATACAATCCGTGTATTTTAGCCATGCAAAAATCAAACACTGTACTTAAAAATGCATTTTTTTCAATGTGATATCGGGTATTTTCCATTTTTTAAGTCCAACTAAAATCCTTTCAAACTCTTGGATCAGAGCTTCAGGACACGATAACAGGTATGTTGGATATAAATTCACTTTAATATCTCTCTGCAGATGAAATTTAATTAAAATCCCGATAGTGGAAGATATGTTAATTTTTCCCCAAAAACTACTGATGGACATTTCTGACACGGTGGTGCTTGATCTCAACTCTTCAGAACCCCAACTTTCATTCCAGGACCGTTAAAGTGGAAGTAGGACACCACACCTACATACAGGATGCCCAGCTTCCCAAATAATTCACGTTTAAGCCCAAAGTGTCTGAACTTTCTGGACTAGACCGATTTCTGTAAGAAATCTGGAAAAAAGACTGAAGACTGAGCGGGTTGTAGACCAAATAACGGTCCACATTATTCATATGGACTACATCTCCTCAGTTGGTGAATCCATGACTGAATCCTTCTAAATGAACCAATATCGTCCTTGAATCGCATCGGCACCCATGAAATCGTGATATCAATCGAATCGATACAAAAACTAATCGTTACCCCTTGCGTATTTTGCAATTAATGCTAAATAAAACTGATGCACCAATCAATGAAAATCAAATAATTGCAGAAACAAACACAAGATTGGGGATGCAGTGGGCTCAGTGTTTAGATGAGGCTTCCGTCTTTAGTTCCACGCTGTCGCCTTCAAAATAGCCACGGGAAAATGTATCTTCCATTAAGCAAAAATCAAGCCGCCTGGTCCAGAAGTCGCATATTTGGAAGACCGTAATGTAATCAGCGAGTCCATTGGAGATTGTTTCAAATTAACCACTAAATCGGTGAGCGGCGCAAAGTTTAACAAGTGTAAAATTACACGTCTTTAAGACTGCAAATAGCAGCCCGAGGCATGATGCTGAGAGACGCGGCAGATAACCCGAGATGTGGGCGGCAATGTGGAGCTTAAAAGGCCGCGATACACCTTTTTTGCCCTCTTTACTAACTTTCATGGAAGGAACCTTGGACTTTCACGCTCTGACAAACTCAATTAATTGAGGCAAATTGAGACGCCCTTGGGAAGTCACTGACTTTTACTCTGTCCTGTCTTCCACCTGTGTCTCCCTGCAGCCTAGTTTTGGGCAACGGCTGACTTTTGGCTGCAATGTCTTGTACCCAGAAAACAAAGTACAAAAAAGAAAGGCCTGAACAATAATGACTATAAAATGCAACGCAGCAACAAAAGGCATGCAGCAGCCAGGCTGTTAAATCCAGGCAGCTAAATTCAGCATGCAAGACCAGCTCCGATAAGCCAAAGAGAGTGAGTGTTAAAACAAGTGTTGTGACTCCTACACGGCCCACGCCGCATATTGAACCGCATCAGTGTACCGTGGAACAGGTCTCGCGGGTCATCAGCAGTGAGAGCATAGGCAGCTGAGAATAGCCTTGTAAGGCTTTGCTGACAGTCAGCCTGACGCTCTGACTCCAAAGCAGCAAGCGCTGGCCCGGCTGAGCTCAGGGGCGCTGATGGATGGTGTGTGCAAGGTTTATGTGTGCTGGCAGCGTTGCAAATACAAAACAGACAAAAGCAAGAAATTAAGGACGATGGACAAATTCACATTAAAAGCTCAAGTGCGACCGGAAAATGTCGAGATTGTGGAAACGCTGAACAAATCCCTTTATGGTGACCGACTACCAAAAGATAAAAGATCTGGAATAAATCATGCCATTCTAGCAAAATGAACAAAGGCTTGTTCTTCCACTTTAGTGAAATCGTAATTTTCACACACTATAAACCTTGCAATTCTACCTACATTGTTTCCAGTGTCCATGCAGTATATAGGCCACAACGGTCAGGTGCTGGAGTCCGTGTTGGAAATCGTAATTTTCACACACTATAAACCTTGCAATTCTACCGACATTGTTACCAGTGTACAGTATACAGGCCACAACGGTCAGGTGCTGGAGTCCATGTTGGAAATCGTAATTTTCACACACTGTAAACCTTGCAATTCTACCTACATTGTTTCCAGTGTCCATGCAGTATATAGGCCACAACGGTCAGGTGCTGGAGTCCGTGTTGGAAATCATAATTTTCACACACTATAAACCTTGCAATTCTACCTACATTGTTCCCAGTGTCCAGGTTGGAAATCGTAATTTTCACACACTATAAACCTTGCAATTCTACCTACATTGTTCCCAGTGTCCATGCAGTATATAGGCCACAACGGTCAGGTGCTGGAGTCCATGTTGGAAATCGGGATTTTCACACACTATAAACCTTGCAATTCTACCTACATTGTTCCCAGTGTCCATGTTGGAAATCGTAATTTTCACACACTATAAACCTTGCAATTCTACCAACATTGTTCCCAGTGTCCATGCAGTATATAGGCCACAACGGTGAGGTGCTGGAGTCTATGTTGGAAATCGTAATTTTCACACACTATAAACCTTGCAATTCTACCGACATTGTTCCCAGAGTCCAAGCAGTATATAGGCCACAACGGTGAGGTGCTGGAGTCTATGTTGGAAATCGTAATTTTCACACACTATAAACCTTGCAATTCTACCGACATTGTTCCCAGAGTCCAAGCAGTATATAGGCCACAACGGTCAGGTGCTGGAGTCCATGTTGGAAATCGGGATTTTCACACACTATAAACCTTGCAATTCTACCTACATTGTTCCCAGTGTCCATGTTGGAAATCGTAATTTTCACACACTATAAACCTTGCAATTCTACCAACATTGTTCCCAGTGTCCATGCAGTATATAGGCCACAACGGTCAGGTGCTGGAGTCCATGTTGGAAATCGTAATTTTCACACACTATAAACCTTGCAATTCTACCTACATTGTTCCCAGTGTCCATGTTGGAAATGGTAATTTTCACACACTATAAACCTTGCAATTCTACCTACATTGTTCCCAGTGTCCATACAGTATATATATTTAAAATTACGTAAATATTAGTAACAAATTAAAACTCAATGCCAGTCCAAGAGATGTCAACATAAACATGTTCTACTGTATTAACTGTTAACACTGTTACTACAGTGATTACAATAATTTTTGATTCTGATTCAGTATATTAATTTCAGTATATTATCCTTGTCGTAGTTCACAATGAGGTCTTTCTTATTATGCTGTGTTGTGTACGATAGCTTTCGAAGCGCCCTTTGTCCTTCCTAAAAATAGCACACTTACAAAAGAACTGAACTATGCTACGGAAGAGATGGAAGAACTGGTGTGTAAACCAAAAGGTCATTCTTTATCCGGTGAATGATCCCGCATGCCCGTAGGAACTTCAGAGGGAAATAGATGTGACAGTAAATGTGTCCGCAGAGGTCAGTGGAAATCTAAAAGGTTCTAAAGAGAACCTGATAACAGGTGAATGCACTTGTGGGAACCATTTGTTGGAAAATGTACAAGAAGGGAAATGTCTTTGGGTTTCAACTTTGCGAAAAACTGCACTCAGTGGACAGAATTATTGTGACACTTGGCTATTACACAAACAAGAGGTAAAAGTGGAAGAACATATGGAGCTTCCACTCTTCCGGGATGATTTTCTGCAAGACTTCAACAATTTTTGACATTTCTTCACCTAGAACCATCTGTGAAATCAGAGGTCACTGAATCGCCGTTATAGTTCCCCTCAAAGATGTTTGAGTTCTGGTACACCATACTCAACTAAGTATGGTCTTATTGCTTCGTGTTGGGGCGACAATAATGCTCGAACAGAGAAACCTTCCGGATTTTGGGTATTGCCAACACACACGTGCTGCACAGTGAGATTTAGTACCTTTGGAATCCCCCAGGGAGTCTGGGAATGTGACAACATTCTGCAACATGGCTGCCACAAGTGTCATTTGCCTCATCCGCTCTTCCTCGCTTATGATTCATCCTCGCTTGTTTTGAGTCCTTCACATTCTGTAGCAAGTAGTGCTAGCATTCATGGTGCAAAGTCACGCTTTCATATTCCTGCGTGCAATAGCAAACAAGCCCCGACTGAAAGACGCAGGGGTGCTTACCAGAGCCTTGTGAAGTTGGAACAAAGAGAATTCCTGCTTCTTACGCTGACGTCTTTCCTTTCATTTCATCTTTTTTTTTTCCCAACTGCTTGCCTTTTCTTTTCTTTGCCTTCCCGTTTACAGTGATTCCTCGCTTTTCATTTTTAGCTTCTAGTTAAAAAGTATGGAGGGTTACAACCTGTGAAGCTTTGCTGCTCTCTAACGACTTATTCTCCAATTAGGGAGACAAGAGTCAGGAGAGTAGAGTTGGAAAAATTCTTTCTGGGAATTAACATTATAGCTGTTTATGCTGAAAATTGATAGCTATACTGTCATTGAAAAAACCTGAACTAGCCGAAGGGGGAATTTCTCTGGGATTCTTATTGAGTGTCCCAAGAAATGGTTGTTTTCCGTTTGAGAAACTTCTTGGGGAGTGAAGTTTTTGTGAGAAAATTGTCCGTTGTGACAGTTCTGGTTCTGTCTGGTGACAGTTCCAGTTGGTTAAGAAATGGTCCCATCAATTTCCATACCAAAATCTCGGACAGTCTGTAATCTTTGGGATGACCGGGTTCTTTGCCAACATATGGAAAGGTATTGCAGATACCCAAAACTTAACGCCAATCTGGTTTTGTAGCTGTTTATGCTGAAAATTGATAGCTATACTGTCAGTGTGGCGTCAGTCATTGAAAATACCCGAGTCCTGAACTAACTGCGCTTTATCTCTCGAGCCGAAAAGGGAATTTCTCTGGGATTCTTATTGAGTGTGCCAAGAATGGTCGTTTTCCGTTTGAGAAACTTCTTGGGAAGTGAAATTGTTCTGAGAAAATGGTCTGTAGTGACAGTTCTGGTTCTGTCTGGTGACAGTTCCAGTTGGTTAAGAAATGGTTCCATCGACTTCCATACCAAACTCTCGGACAAGCTCTAATCTTTGGGATGACCGGGTTCTTTGCCAACGTATGGAACGGTATTGCAGATGCCCAAAACTTAACACCAATCTGGTTTTGTAGCTGTTTATGCTGAAAATTGATAGCTATACTGTCAGTGTGGCATCAGTCATTGAAAATACCCGAGTCCTGAACTAACTGCGCTTTATCTCTCGAGCCGAAAAGGGAATTTCTCTGGGATTCTTATTGAGTGTGCCAAGAATGGTCGTTTTCCGTTTGAGAAACTTCTTGGGGAGTGAAACTGTTCTGAGAAAATGGTCTGTAGTGACAGTTCTGGTTCTGTCTGGTGACAGTTCCAGTTGGTTAAGAAATGGTCCCATTAACTTTCATACCAAACTCTCGGACAGGCTCTAATCTTTGGGATGACCGGGTTCTTTGCCAACGTATGGAACGGTATTGCAGATACCCAAAACTTAACACCAATCTGGTTTTGTAGCTGTTTATGCTGAAAATTGATAGCTATACTGTCAGTGTGGCGTCAGTCATTGAAAATACCCGAGTCCTGAACTCACTGCACTTTATCTCTCGAGCGGAAGGGGGAATTTCTCTGGGATTCTTATTGAGTGTCCCAAGAATGGTCGTTTTCCGTTTGAGAAACTTCTTGGGAAGGGGAATTGTCCGGTTTGACAGTTCTAGTTCTGTCTGGTGACAGTTCCAGTTGGTTAAGAAATGGTCCCATCAACTTCCTTCCCAAATTCTCGGACAGGCTCTAATCTTTGGGATGACCGGGTTCTTTGCCAACATATGGAAAGGTATTGCAGATACCCAAAACTTAACACCAATCTGGTTTTTTAGGGCAACGGTGTCTTTGATGGGTAAACTTGTTGATCAACTGTGATGTACCGACCAGTCTGTAGAATGTGACACAGTTCTTTCGAAATTATTCCCGTAATTCAGAAATTGCTGCAGACCTGTCCGTCTGCACTCGGGTGTTCTGTCTGCACTTGCTATCAAAGCGTAGGTTTCGCATGATGTCCTTGAAGCGGTCTCTAGTCATCGTTGGCATGATGCGTTTGTTTCCAGACATCTCTGACCAGTTGTCAGACAGTGAAGGAATGATGCTAACACATGATAATTGCGATGGAAGCCATTAGGTCTGGAACACACATGAGCCAATCCACGGTCTCGGTTTCCTTTGCACGCTCCATTGTGCATACTTGAACAGTACAAAGCATCTGGCGAGTGAGAAAACAGGCGAGTTGAGATCCTTTTTCTGGCTTCTTGTGTTGGCTCTCCTTCTGTGGCGTAGGGTTCAATAGGAGTGAAATGCAGACTTCGTCCAACTTCATCTTTTGGGGTCTTTGTTACCGTGGTATCCCGCTGAGGATTATTTTTCGGGGGGATGCGGAACATCTTCCTCTGAAGACTGCTCCGAGTCAGATTCTGCCTGAAGGTCTCGTTCTTTTCCCTTAGAGTCAAAAGGGTCAGTTTCTGCCAGAAATGGTGAAGTGGTAGGTTGTCCACTTTCATTTTATACTATCTAAACACTACAAGTACTTTCAGTCCAATTCAGAATCACTGTTGTTTCGACATGATGAGTCAGTCATGTGACACATTTGAACAACAGTGACTTCTCAGTCAACACATTCCAGGGAAGGGAATCGGTTGATCCCTCTCCAGTTCTCTAAGGAGTACCCGAAATCGTCAGTCTTGCTAGTGTTAATAATGCATTCCTCTCCGCTCTGGAGACCTCCGCAACCTTGCCTTTATACTCGCAGCTCATCCCGCCCAGCGTGAGCCTACAGCAATGTCATTCCTTTACAACTTGCTGTCCCAAATTGATGTCCAACTCTCTTTGTATTCCTCAGCACTGGACAGCTACAGTATCTTATGTCACACATTCTGGAATAATCTTCCCAAGATGCAATAACAAGCTAAGGGGAATAGCCATACTTGACCTTGGTTTAGGTGAAGACTTGATATTTTTGCTTCCGTAATACCTTTTGTATGACGTGTATGTATGCTGTACAATAAAACTTCAAACTGTATATGAGCAAAGACAATTATGCATGGTCTGTCCAGAATTGGCTTTTCCTTTTGTGAACCGGACATCTTTGGGTAAACTTGGGTAAAGTAATTTCCTGCCATGACAAGTCTTACATGAAATAAAATACACTATATAAACAATTCGGACAAGTTATATTATCAAGACCGCAATCATTATAGAAGCATGGATAGAATCACTCCTTGTGCTCGACTGTGAAAAGAACGGCCATGAATTATGCAGCTGCAGCACGGGGCAGAGTATGAAAAGTCAAAGACAGAGGGAATAAATTGCCAAAGATGGATGCATGCATGTGCAGACACCTTGATATGAGTCCACGTATTCCCAATTTCATGCTGTATGTCTGCTTTCAAAACCAACACAAAAACAAAAGAGTACTGAAAGCCATAGCAAAGTGTAGTACATATTAATTTGTATCTGAGATGACGTGAAAAAAATCTTACATATAAATCTAAAAAGTATTTCAGCCAGTAAAGCAAAGCATTTATTTCCACGGAAGTCATTTCAAATGAAGTGGAGCTCAGTGAATCCATTTATTGATTCAGGAAAAATAACTGGCTTTAAGACGACTGCGGAAGAGCAACAAGAGACGATAAAAATGTTCCCAAAAGTGTCTGTTCTGGCTTTGAGCTCCATCTGCCCGTTAGTATCGTCTACGTTTTGGTGTTGCAGCTCGTTCCCACACTCGACTGGCAACACGAAAACAGAACTAAGACGATGAAAATAAAAGATAAGGGCAAGGATGATCTATTTGCTTTTTCACGGCTTTATCTCATTTGCACCATTCCCGCAAGATTAAAACGTGATGATTTTGAAAAGCTTCTCACGAGTTTGAACTGCAGCATCCTGACTGTGAATACATGTCATTTGAAAGAGGCATATTGGAACAGCACAATATGTGCTTTGTGCGCACTATAAACCTTGCAATCCAACATGCACTCTTGCTTTCCCCAATGTCACTCATTAGTTCGGATTAATTACACGTGTGCAGTGTTTTTTGGTCAGAGTTCAACACCATTTTTATTAGGTATTAGGGGCCGAGCAAAAGCAGCAGTAAAACTACACTTGATCAAACTTACTTCAGATTTGTCAGATCGAAACACAATTGCTGCTATTAGTAGTCTGTAGTCCGTAGTCTGATTGAAGCATGGTATCTCAAAAGGTCAAACGTGTTTTTGCATGTTTACTGTATATACTAATTTCACAAATAATATTCCCATGATTTAACTTCCCCGTGTACTAAATAGAACTGCCAGTATAGTGTGCAAGACCATACACTACTGTATTCAAAACCACTTGCCACACATCAACCCATCACCAACCCATCTAAACACACAACCTTTCCAATCCTAAAAACTAATAAAGGGGTTAAATTCCCATGAATGTGATTGTCTTAATCAGAATGGATTGGAGAACGTTCTGTGGGTCCCTCCAGAGACTCTTCTCTCATCTCCGCTCGAGCTCTCCTTCCAATAAACTGGTTAACGAAACCCGATTACAGAGAACCTGCCTTCTGTGAATTTACATACGAGCCAGTCGTAAGTCTTTATTTGTCAATTTGAACATCACACGTAGTAACTAATCTATTCAATAATAAAAGGAGATTAAATGCAAAAAGTTCACCTTCTTGGTTAAGGTCACAACAATAAAGTCAGCACGCCAAACCAAAACAAGCAAAATAATTGTTGAAAATAGTTGAAAAAGTTAATAATGAAAATACATGGGTTGCATTTATGGATGCTCGATATTGACGTTCTTACCGATATCAATGGATGTCAATATTGATAGCAGCTCTTTCTTATAACTAAATACTCTGGCATCGAGTCCTGGATTGCGTGTCCGCTGAATCCCATCAACTAGTTGCATGAGGGTTTAAATGCTACTTGCAGCTTTAATTACCATTAATACAAATAGGTGTGTTATTTCATGTCTACATGGCTCTAATAATGGTAAAACAATCCTTAGAAGGTCATATAAAAGGTTTTTAGCAGAAATGGTAATGATTTATCATTTGCTCAAAACAGGTTGGCCCCGGGAAAATAAGCCATCTCTTTTTTTTCTTCTCCCCCCCCCCCCACCTCGATGGAGCCACAGCTGGCAAAGGCTGACACTGTGGCATTGCCAAATAGTGTCATTAATGTCACAGACCTGCTCAGCATACTGATGACTGAAGACTGCTAATGGGTGGGAATACACGCAGACTCATTTAGAATCACTGTCACACCAACCTTTTGATCGCGGCTGACTTTGAATATGAAACAGGTACTATTAGCACTCGGGCCGCGGGTGTAAACGGACATGCTCGCGTCTGCGATGGCGGCACGCCGAAACGCCTTTCACTATGAATGAGCGGGACCGTGGCTGGCTTGAACCTCAGTAATGAGCCCTCTTGAAGGGGAATCAGTCTGTACAAACGTTAACTACCTGCCTTGTTTGCCATTAAAAAAGACTCAGACTTCTTTCTGCTTCTCTCGTGGAGATGCACAGGGCGCAGTTGGACTATGCTAATTGCAGTATTTAGACGCCGAAACACAAACCTACCAGCCTCGTTGACTGTATTTTTCCCAGTACTATAAGCAGTTTTCCAACTGACTTTACAGCAAACAAAAAAAAGACGTCAGTGACTGATGCACGATCGTGCCCGCTTGTAAAATGCACCGTGTACATTACAAAACAAGACTGCAAGGTGCATAGTGGTGTACTATTTTAGCATGCTTCATTGATGCCAGCCATACATGCAAAAAATGCTTGATGCCGCTATTGTGGTACTGTGCAAGTGTACCTAATGTTGTGGCTACTTAATGCAGGTCCCCCTTACCACTGTGTATTGCTAACTGAAAATTAGCCCAATTATCACATTGTAGGTAGCACACCTGTTTATGATGACTTCATGGAATAAGTTTTGATGATGTTTACTGGTACACAACCTCAATTTAATTCATACTAGCATACATTCCATGCATGCATAATTATGTCCCGATGCATAATCCGGGTTAGGGTCCCACCTTGACACAACCTCAATTTAATTCACATCACCAGGGATCACCAGGGACAATATTTTCCAACTAACTTTACAGGTATATCACCAGCCAAACCAGCCAAAGCCAGCAGGCGAAAAAAAAGATGTCAGTGACTGATCGTTCCCGCTTGTGTGACTGATGCACGATCGTGCCCGCTTGTGAAATGCACCATGTACATTACGAAACAAGACTGCAAGGTGCACAGGGGTGTAATATTTTAGCACGCTTCATTGATGCCGGCCATACATGCAAAAATGTTTGATGCCGCTCTTGTGGTACTGTGCAAGTGTACCTAATGTTGTGGCCAGTTAATGCAGGTAAATTAATTATGTCTTAATGCATAATCCGGGTCAGGGTCCCACCTTGACAACTGTTTCATCACCAGGGACAATAGAATGGTCACAGAAACCCACACGAGACCATCCCATGCCTCCGCTGGAGTTGCTATGGTAACCACCCCCTAAGAGTTGCTCATGTGACAATCAAGTCTTGTTAAAGGGCCAACGCAAGTGTGTTTTTGTGTACATAAACACACACACGCTCCTGCAACCAAGCCGATGGGGCGAGAGGGATTTTAATCTCAGCAGATTAACTGCATCTGTGTTCATCCGAGGACTTCCACAAAAGAGCGTGACCACTATGAAACTTGGATTTGTTGCATAGTCTCACTAATTGTTGGCCGGTGGAGGGCAGCGTCGTTAAAACATAAATTGGGGAGAAACGAGAACAGTGCATATTAGAATTAGCCGAGAAAGCGAGAGCGGGAGAAGCAAAGGGTGAGAGCGTTGCTCATGGGATAATTAGAGAGCGCAGGATAGAAGCACAATTCCTGGTTTAATTGGAGGGCATATAAATAACCCTTGACATTTGAACACGGAGACCTGTTGAACGTCTTACTGTTTTCTGCCTGATGTTTGAACACATGCCACCAATTTACTCTCCACCTCCTCTTCTTGTGCATCTTCTATTCTTAGTTTAGCCTGTGTGCTCTCTTTGCACTTGTCATTTCTCTTGTCACTCTCCCACACATGCAGACGCACGGCCTCCTCCGTGTAATCCTCGCTCTATTTGTGCCAGGAGTCAGTGAAAGTGACACATATATATTTTCAAAAACACATTTTTTTTATTATCTGTCGGGAACAGGAATGACTGGGCACCCCGGTATGATGTCAATTCCAGCCACTTATTACTCGCTTTGACACGCAACAACCAATCTAACCCCTCTGAAAACATCTGTCATGGAAACACAAACCTGGAAAAACACCTACCGACAGGATAATTAGCATTTGCTGAACAGCTTGGACATCAAAACGTAAAAACACACCACGGAAAGTTGTGTGTTTTACGGTGTTGTTGTTGTTGTGCTCACCTGTGGCCTTCAGGTATCCACATGATTTGCACATCACGTCACTTTCAGGTCATGATAACGTACTCCTGGGATCCTGAGCGGTTCTTGGAGGACACATTAACACCCATGCAAATATTTAGTCAGAGAAATTCCATTTAGATGCATTAAAATTGTCAGATGCCGGCTGCGTGCTCTCCTTTAGCTAGCGGCTACACGCTGACAAGGACTTACATACGAACCGAACTTATGAGCCGGACTCTCCCAGAAGAGAGAATGAATAAAAAGTATAAATAAATAAAAACGGTGCCGCAAAAGACGATATAAATGGGGCAAGCAAGTCGGCATCAAAGCTAGGCTAACTGCGGCTCCATATAAACAGTTCCTAGCGTCAGGATTAGCTCGACATTTAACTCCTTAATCCACCAAAAAACTAGGAACCCCCATCTGTTTGTGGATCAAGACTAACAAATCCCAGATGTCAGAATTTGCAACATCATCGCTGTTCCTCAAGGCTCAATGCTGAGTCCACTTTTATACACATTATACACTCATGACTGCATTGCCACTCGTAGCGACATAGACCGCAAAACCGTAGTAGCGCTCATCAATAAGCGATCCAAGCACCACATTCAATCTAAATATTTTTATTTTTATAGTTTTTCTTCCATAAGCTCAGCCAATATCGATGGAATCACACTTGAAGGAATAGTCTCTCGCACAGATACACACGTTGAACGTTATTTCCTCGTCTGTCCTGCAGCCACAATAATCCATTGGAGCTAATGATTTGTTTCTATTTCCAGCTTTTCTACGGGTTCATTGATCCGCCTATTTGTAACCACCGCCGCTCATGTGTTGCGAGTTGAAACGCCGAACATAATAAAGAGCATCTCAGCGGGCATGTGCCTAAAAACTCACTACTAGGATATTTGTCCACATTTAATCCTCAAATCCTCTTTTAGCAGAAATCCTCACAAGAAGCAAAGGGCAAAAGGTTGACACAGAATCGAAACAATCTCAGTAGGTTTAGCAAATTTAAAAAAAAAAAAACATGTTTCGTTAGGTAGTATTAGTTTCCGAGATGAAGTTTTCAACAACAAGCTTTTCCCATCACATTTGACCTTTAAATTGTGGCTTAGAAATCTATTGGAGTGCTTAAAAAGCTTAAGTATTATGGAAGTATTATGTAATTTGTGTGTGGGAGTTTGTGTGAGCCATACACACTTGCTATGACGCCAATATGCCACATTACAGAAACACGGGGGGGGGGGCTCTCCAGTCGTGCGATGCGGGTAAACATTTGACGCAAACCAAATCACGAGGTCATTCAGTGGTGGATGAATCTCTCGCCAACGGTTGAGCCCATTAGAGCTTTTTCTTTAGACAACAGGAACAAGTCGCTGATAGATGATACCGCCGCTTCAAGAGCCTCATGATAAATCCTTGTTAGCTTCTGCAAAAAGGAAGAGAAATGTGCTGCGTGTTTTATCAAGCGGAAGCATCGCGGCTGCATGCTGTTTTATTATATCTTGTATCAGGATGTTAAACAGTCTGTGGACCCCCCCCCCCCCGAAGATGTAACGTACCATCTTTGTCATTGTCATTTTTTGGGATATTGAGGTGAGAGTTCAACAGTTTCTTGTTAGCTTAGAAAATAGCCAGAGCGGGGCGGGGACGAGGCTTCGGTGTCGGCGGCGTCGCTACTGAATTGTAGATGGAAAGCAACCCAATGGATGGGTCAATGGAGGTTAAACTATCAACTCTAATCACTTGAAGAATCGAGGTTAACCCGTAGTATAGTCCGGTCAAGTGGTGTGTGTTTGGTCATAAACGAACGAGTCAAAAAAAATAGTTTTTTGTGAATGGAATGAATGAGGTCACCGCCCCGAAAATACCCGTTCGGTCTATTCAGTTGCAAATGCAAGGCGGGACTATCTGCGTCTTATCCTATCGTCGCGCCTCGCTCTGTGGTTGGGTGGAGTTAGCTGACTGAAAAACCGAGACCGAGAGATTGACCGACATTGTTGGTGACCTCCTTCATTCCGTTTGACCCGTTCGTTCATGACCGACCACCACTAGTCCTCATATTGTTCTGTTGAGTCGGAACGAACGTGAACATGAGTGAACGAACTGACTCGACTGTCCAGGTCGATGATCAATTGACTGAAATGAACGGATCTTTTTACTGGAATGATCCGGTTCACTGAAATGAACGGTTTTGCCGACCACTTGTTCGGTCCGGTATTTACTAATAAACAGCTTGTTTGCATGTGCAAGCAAAAAAGTTTTCAAACAGAGGTCTATGAAAATGCAACTCATTTTTCATAACTAACCAGGACCTGGGAGGGGCTATGATTCACTATCATGTAAATTAATTGTTTTCACTTTTAAATACCACATGCAGGAGGGGGTATTTTATGCTGAGAAAGAACCCGGGACAGAAAGACTTGGATAAACTAATGATCACATATGATCCAATAATTTAAGTATTACACATACAGTCGTTCCTCATTTATCGTGGTTAACCGGTTCCAGAATGATCTGCACTTTTTACGGAATTTTGCCCATCATTCCCAATCGTTATGTGAAACATTAATACATATTTATTTCTCTTTTCTGTACATTCTAGCATGAGAAAACAAGTTTATATGAGCTAGCTAGCGAGCTAGCAACGAGTGTCATGGGAAATACCTATTTTGACGCTAAAGCCCTCACAAAAAACAAACCAAAACGCTAACAGTGTTTCATTTACATAACCTAGCTACTGCGATATTATTATTGTAGCAAAGCTATTTTTATAATTTTTATAATCATCGCCAGTCTCAGCGTCATTGGATACCTAGCTCTACATTTCGCAACAAAGACTCAACAAGATGCTGGTTTGCAGTCAGCATTTTCGACCTGAGGATTGGAGAACACGGCTTGTGCTGGAAGACACAGCCATCCCAAGTCGAGCCCACATCGTAAGTATGTGTATCATGAAGTTATGGTAGTGTTTTAAATCATCAAAATCATCAAACTATTACATGTATATCAAACGATTAGGGTTTTTTTTTAGAGGGCTTCATAGTCAAAATAGGTGTATCCCAATGACAGCATTGTAAGCTAGCTCATATTAACAAATTTCTCAGCTCCACCTCCAGTTTTTTTTCAAGTTATGAAACCACAAAATAATGGTTGTGTTTCAGATCTACACACAAGTTGGTTGTGTTCCCGTTCTTCCTCGTCACTACTTTTGAAACGTATCTGGTCTACAGTGCATGCCCATATAAGGAAGCCCATATATTGCTTAGAAACCATCGCTTCTGGCTAACTTGTTGCAGAGCACTCTGTATCCACTGGGAGGACGGTTAACTCTCATTAGTCCGCTATTGAACCAATCGGCACATACAGATGCAAAGTGAACACTCATGTCATCCAGCCTGTGTTGGTACAAAGACACTTTATTGGATTAATTGTTCCATTAATCAATTTATTGATTATTGTGACACGCCTACCGCCAACTACCCGTCAAGCTGATTTCAGGCAGGAAGTGGAGTACACCCTCGACACTCCCGTTACTTCCTGTCGACGATTTAGTTTCACTTGTTGTCTTCTGTGATGTTCATCGGCTCGTTGAACACCGTAAAACTTTGACATGTCACCGCAACTTCCGACTTCAGTAATTCACTTCCAATGACTTAAATGAGGCCTACTTGGAATGATAAGATGGTAGCACACACACACACACACATGGACGGGATGCTAGAACATCATAACGTTTAAAGTCTCATGCTAATGAATCCCACTGAAACCCCCGGCCCTTGTAGCTAAGCCTCATTGCTTCACACTGACTGTTGAGAGGGCTGAAGGGCTCCCTTGTGTCTCTCTTTTTCCTGCACCCCTCCCTCGCCCCCCTTTCCCCCCCATCCTCGCGTCGCTCTGTCCATCTTCGGCTGGCTGTGTTTTGTCAGAGCAGACAGCGAGCCGTGGCACATCATTAACCCCCTCTTGCAGGGAACTCTACAGCCGAGATGTGAGGCTTTTTAATGTGGCCTGCCGGCTCGTGGTTGGTCTAATTCTCTATTAATGGAGGCAACGCAGCCTCATAGCTCATTAAAAATGAATGGAGACAAGCTCTCTGCACTGATAATTACACACAGACAAACACACACACCTGGATATGAGCAACCCTGTATGATACTCAGTGAGCGCTCATGTACAAAGATGACTCCGACTAACAAGAACACAAAT
This sequence comes from Doryrhamphus excisus, assembly GCF_030265055.1. Classification (NCBI taxonomy): domain Eukaryota; kingdom Metazoa; phylum Chordata; class Actinopteri; order Syngnathiformes; family Syngnathidae; genus Doryrhamphus; species Doryrhamphus excisus. Next base: position 10,037,198 of record NC_080475.1, on the reverse strand, counting down.
CGAAAATAAATCTCTGCTTATTTAAGTAAAAAAGAATTCATAAAAATACATTTATTTTTAAAGAGACGGCGTGTCGGCAGAGAAACCGTGCTTTGTCAAGGGAGACGTTGCCCTCGCACACATTATGTGTACAGAAAAGATTAAATATTAAAAAGAAAAACAAAAGCTGACAGGAGAGTTCTGCGCGGTGGTTCCACGCTGGAGATGGAGCAAGTTTGCAGAGAGGAGGGCAAAACAATGGAGAGCCCAGAGGTTAATAACGCTGGTATAAAAAATCACTCCGAGGGCTTGTTGTCGTTATGCTAATGAAGGCAGGTAATTAAATGAATGCCTAATTATTTCTAATGACTGGGAAATGCCGATGGGTGAAGCAGAAGTGTAAAACAACAATCTGAGGGAAAATGACAGTAAGATTAGGACGGAATGAAAATCATTAAGTGTGGGCCGGCTGGCCATCAGCACACATTAGTGGTTTCTTCCAACACAGCTTATTTATGTTTGTGCAAAAAAGCAGAAAGATAACTAACACGGCCAAGCTATTTGACCTATAAATCACGTTAGAATATTTTATTCTCGTGTTAAACCATGCCAAAGTTTCAGATAACGAGGTTTTCGCATTTGGAAGTGAGCCCTGAAAAAAAGTTTGGGATGGTTCTAAACGCTCGGTTTCAGGGGGCGTTGTAAAGCTGTACATTTGTGATGTCACAAAAAGGTGCGCTTCCTTATATGGGCGTGCACTGTAGATATAGGCCAGATACGCTCCCTGCTTTCCCCTAAACTCTGCTCCTGTGTTTACGTTGTTAGCAAGGGAAAGCTACATTTGGCACAAGTGGTTGGAGATCCTGATTCCCTACCAGAAAAATAATTATTAATAATTAATAATATTTCACACTGGATCGTTTTGTGAACATGGACCACTATGCAGCTGTAGCCTGACACCTTTCCAACGTTACTTAGTCAGTTTAACTGTGTTTATTTTGTGTGAGACTGTCGTGGTTTTGTGGTTAGCGTTCTGGACTGTGGAGCAGACGCCTCAGGTTCGAATCTCCACTGGTAAGCACCAAACGTAATTGTCAGGAAGGGCATCCAGAATATAGCCAAAAATCAGTATGCTGTGGCGACTATGAGGAAAAAAGCCGAAATAAACAAACAAAACTGTTTATTTTGTGTAAGTCTTGTAACAAAAGCAGTTCTACAGAGTCTGCATACAGGTAGCATGGTCGCTAATAGCCATTTCCCACAACAATCAATGGGTCTATGCAAGGTTTTTTAACAACATAAAACTTGTAATGATCACATTACACGTTACCGATGCTGTAGAAGAAACACTAACACTAAAATGCTAAAGCTACTTAGCATTGAGAGACACTTCAGAAACTTCAGACTATCCAGTCTCTACTTCCGGATCGGATTCGGGTTCCAACAAATATGACTGTATGTTCAAAGCGGACATTTTAAAAAGATAAATCACAGTTTATTATGAACTACCCTAAAGTTGAGTTCGATAGCTTGCGGCACAACAACGAAAGTCCTACTAAGCACTTGAGAGTGTAACCAACCACGATGCAGTGGGCGTGCCTGGAGGTGTGTGGAAAAAATTAAGACAGACCGTTTTTGTGGGAAGCGCGAAATCCAAAGAAATACTTCAGGAATAGGTGCAGATTCTGGAAGATCTACAGAAAGGCTTTTGTGTGGGTTATCGTGTGTAGCTGCTTCACAACTCAATACAAAGGGAAGAATAATTAGCATCCTTTAAGTAAGGCTGCCTTTTTATAATTGATCAATTCCAATATCAAAAATGCAGCTAACGACAACACCCTCTTTTTAGCTACGCTCACATTAGAGGAATCCAATCGTGATAAATTGCCTCTGGATGACAGGAGATTCCTGTTCTTGATTCTCTGAGCGATTTCGGCGTATGACACACTTCCACGCGAGCAGAACTGTTCCAGTGCTTAAAGTGCTGAGCGGAGACTTCTGCTGAATCACAATTAAAACAGGCAATCTGCTCAGAGCTCATAAATAAATCAGATCAACAAAAATCCTTGTGTCCGCTCAAGCTGAGAGTTGTTCATCAAAGGCGGCAAACATAATAAATTATCAATTAGATGTCGACTGAATCTTTTTTTTTTTTTTGGGAGGCAAAGCGTAGTTTCAAAACATAGATTTGTTTGGTACTTAATTTTTCTCTAATTTAAAAATTATTCCGCAAGATTAATCACAGATTTTGCAACCACTTTGTTTCAAATATCACACTTTCCATTTGAAATATGACGAGCACTAATGACTGCTCTCCAAGGGACTGCGGCACTTGATGATACATAATGATGTCATCAAAGAAAGGACTCAGCACAAAATGACGCGTCAAACCGAGCGCTGTGTTCTTCAAGTGAGGCAAAATATCTGCATTGTATTCCAATATATATATATATATATTGGATTTATGTGGTGGAGAAATCTAACATTCCGCTTGGAATAGTGAAAACTCACATGGGTCTGTATCTTAAAACTAAATGCCACGATACAATACACACACACACACAATGAAGGCTACACATCCAAATGGGTCAAAATGCTCTAAAATTCTAGCTGCAAGGTCGGTTTGTTCACGGAGTGTAAGAGCTTTTGTGTGTGTGCTTATGTTCCAGAATGAGAGAGGGAGCAAGCGGCCATGTCTAACCACACCGGCGACCCACAACTACGGGCGACAGATTCTACAGATTCGTGTGTCAGATCTATTATTCCGAGGGTCGTGAATGTCAAAACGAGAGGAAGGAGAAAGGAAGACGCACGCGGCAACAACAAAGCCTCCTTAACCCCGTCACACAGGTTCGATTGTTAGCAATTATTGCGCAGCCCGAGGTGGGGGTGTGTGGAGGGGGGGGGGGGGTCGTCTCTCCCTTGCAGCAACTCCAGAATAGAACAAGGTGGAGCCACTCTCGAGAAGTTTTGGTTTCAGAACCCAAACTATTGGTCGAGGTGAGTCGGAATATACCGTAGATTCTGGACTATAAGTTGCTCTGGAGTATAAGTCGCACAAGGCCAAAAATGCATAATTAGTTTAAAAAAAACATACATAAGTCGCACTAGAGTATAAGACATTTTTTTTGCAGCTAATTTATTAAATTATTATTATTGATTATTAAATTAATATTTTTTATTAATAATAATTAGTTATTGAATTCATATTTTTAATTATTGATAATAAATTAATTTGTTGATTATTTTATTATTAATTATTTTAATTATTTTATTATTAATTATTTTAATTATTTTATTAATTATTCTAATTATTTTATTAATTATTCTAATTATTTTATAATTAATTATTTTAATTATTTATTAATTAATTATTGTGAATTATTAAATCACTAATAATAAAAACTAAAAACATAATTAAATAATTAAATTAAAATATTCATTTATCAACTACTTGACCAAAACAGACATCATCTTGGAAAGCAAATTCTAACAATAAAATAAAAAATAAAAGATATGCTAACACAATGGTTATTCAGCTACACCAAAAAAGAAACATAAACAGAAAAGGTGTCCAGTGTTTATGTAACATAAACCGTTTTTTTTTCATTTATAAGTCGCTCTGGAGTATAAGTGGCAGGAACAGCCAACCAATGAAAAAAAAGTGCGACTTATAGTCCGGAAAATATGGTATATCGTCGGAATATCTCAACCTCTCTGACATTAGGTCGCCTAAAAACCAAGTCGACCACCACCCAAAACGAAATGCATCGTACCCTTGTGTTCGCCCACACAGTCATAGGAAGTGACAGCATAAGATGAGGGCGGATAAAAAGATGGGAGTCGTGATGTGTGGCAGCAGCATGATGCAACTTCACAGTGTGCCATCTTCGTCCGTCCAGCTAGTCACGGTGATGACATTATGCTGTAACCAACTTTCCCCCGTCTGCTCCTTGAAGGCTTGACACATTTTTTCCGACCCTACTTTAGCCCCTTCCAACCTCGGACCTGAGGAACAGACACCTGACTTAGCATGATCCTTGCCTACACTGTTTTGGGGATCCAATAGTTGCATCTCTGTTAAAAGTCAGCAGTTCGGGTCTTCTAGTACCATTGGACATCTGCTCTCCATCTGTCATGGCGATGCTTGCCTGAAGCATACATTAACATATCTAAATAGAAAAACACGCCATGATGGAGTCGATCTATTAACCTACGTATGGCAAGAAATACATGAAAAAAATAACAAAAAAGTGCTTTACAGAGTATATATTTTACTTACTGGTGTTAGTGAGGATGTATGAAACAATAAAGGTGCGTCTCACATCCTCAACACTAGTGCTGGGCAATATTTTTGTTACTACAGTAAACCTCGGATATATCGGAAATTCGCTCACAACGGACGGATAAAAAGGAACCGATTTTTCTGTAATGCATTTCCAATAAAAATTCATTGCATATATCGGATTTTTTATAACGGATTTCGCCTATTTCGGACAAAATCTCCAGTCCCGTTCCAATGCATTTCCATGAAATTTCCCTCGCATATATCGGATGGCCGCATCGTGGTGCTCCGATTCACCGAATCGTGACAGGCCGCTATACGACGTCATTTGCAGCGTTTGCAGCGTTGCCTGCGCGTCCAGGTACATTGGAAACATAGTCAAGGAAGTGCCTTTTTATAACGGATAAAATCCGATTTATGCATATACCGGATATAAATCCGATATATGCGTAAAACGGACATTTTCCGGTATACGCATATAACGGATTTCGCTTATATCGGACAAAACCAGTGGGAACAATTGAATCCGATATATCCGAGGTTTACTGTATTATTATTTTTTAAAATCAGTAAACTGGTATAAAGTCTTCCAATGATAAGACTTATAAATGATAAACGTAAACATGAGTTGTGCGCCACGGGGTGACTTCGATACATAACATGTCGTTTGTTAGAAGGAACGTTTGTATTACTATTGTATTATTATTATTATTATTATTATTGGAAGTATTTACTCAACAGACCGCTCGCAGTATAAACACTAAACCCCTTCTTCCAGAACAAAGTCGGTTAAAATGGCGATAAATACCAGTGAAGGTTGGCCGAACCTTGGAACAGGAATGAATGCTAGCTTAGTTTAGCATGTTAGTGTGCTTGCGTGCATGAGTCGGGTTGGACGATCTTCACTATATTAATGTAAGAAGCGTTTTACAATGCCCGAAGATGTCGTTTGCCGTCTAACTGTATGAACAGGAATAATAAAAATATCTTCCATATGCAGTTGGAAGTGCATGGGTGACTACATCTTCCAATCACAAGCACTGGCATTAAAATTTGAATATTTTGTACCAATAAGTACCAAAAATTTAGCGATTTTGTTACATTCCGGCCCCAAGACAAATCTCTTATAATGTCAGCATCAAGATGATAAAACCACTTTGCACACTTTGTCATAATTTTCTTGAAAAAAAGCTACACATGTGCCAAGACAAGGAACTGGGAGCACAAAAAGCACGTAGATAACATGTTCCTTATCTCATTGACGGCCCACGAATCACACGAGTCGCCATTAATGATTCACAGTGTTATCGGGATGAGCTGGAGGTTGCCAGAAGATGAATGAGACTATTTCCTAGTTGCTCCAAGGTTAGCGAGACCTCCGAAAAGACACTTCTAACCCATTTCATCATTATGGGCCCCAGCTGTTAGCCATGTCGCCGTTCTTAACCCAAGGCTTGCCATTCATATTTCTGAGGGGTGGGGCGGCTGGGGGGGCTGGACAGGACAGAGTGATTCACAGATAACATAAACAGTCTTAAGGCGACCCTTCTCCTGCATCATTAGTCTATTAAGTGTCTGTAGTGAACACTCATCTAATGACTAATTTAGGGTTTTACACTTAAATGTTTGTAATATTCTAAGGACAACAATGTATTATTTTAGGCTGTTTTTTTTCCACCAAAGGAGGTCATGTTGTCCCCAACCCCGATGAGTTTTTGTTTGTTTGCAGTGCTGCACACTAACTCGCAAGAACATTTTTAATAAGCTCATTAAAAGCTAAGAAAACAAAAAGTTAAATAGTCCCATTAAAGGGGAACTATTATGCTTGCTTTTGTACTGAAATGTGGACTCCTATAGAGCAGCGCCACATAATAACCTACACAGAATTTTTTCTAGATCTTCCAGAATCTGCGTCTATCCCAGCTGTATTTATATATATACTTCATATCAAAACAGAAAAGAACAGACTAAGCATAGTTTATGACACTTGCATAAACCATTTCAGTTATGCGTCATGCTACGTGAGTAAGCCCATGTGAAAGTTCACTTTCATGCTTTTATTTTGGAGTCTTTCCTGCCTTTAAAAAAAAAAAATTCATCACTCGCACATGTTGCTAATTTGAGTTGTCTTTCTATTTAGGTCAGGCGCGCGCTTCTGTTGTTGCATCGTAAGGTTTTACCATTTGCCAAAACCTGCCATTCCTGGATTCCTGCCACTGCACGGCGGCTATTTGAATATCATATTTTCCTGCTGTACCAAGCCCAACATGTCACACTATGTCTTGCTCATGGGCATTGACTATCACAACAGACGCTACACCGACTGCCCTCTGGGCAACTAGTTATTCTTCTTTCAATCAAAAAGGGTTTAATTAAGTCATCACAGTTTCTCTCAACTGCCTTCTTCGCTCATCCATCTCCATCCCCTTTGGGAAATTATCTTTCTTTCATCAGATCCCCAAATCTTTAAAGCTCTTCCTCATTTGTCCATTCCTCATATCCTTCAAATAGTGACTTCAATAGCAATCAGTTAGCAGTCAATATGTGTGTCGGTACTAATCAATCCCGTCACCTGATTCCCGACCATTTTTTTTTCCCGTGACTGATGTTTCATTGTGCTCACTGCAGCTAAGTTTTTTAAAGAAGCGCAGAATCAAAAGTAATGGAAAGAATAGAACATTAATTTAGAATATAAAGCCAATAAGTGTTTTACAGACTAATTTGAACTCAGATCAGATGTACGATGTTAACCGATGCGGGAAGGTGCAGGGTACTGATTTCATTTCCTTGTTATTTCTTATGTCCAGTGTTTATGTAACATAAACCATTTTTTTCATTTATAAGTTGCTCTGGAGTATAAGTGGCAGGATATATAGCCAACCTATGAAAAAAAGTGCGACTTATAGTCCGGAAAATACGGTATATCGTCGGAATATCTCAACCTCTTTGACATTTGGCCACCAAAGACCAAATCGCCCGGGCATCTGCCCTCGACCGCCACCCAGTGCAGAATCAAAAGTAATGGAAAGAATAGAAAATTAATTTAGAATATCAGATCAGATGTACGATGTTAACCGATGCGGGAAGGTGCAGTGTACTGATTTCATTTCCTTGTTTTTTCTTATGTTTGCTCCTGGCAGGGCAAAATTTCCTTGCAGGCAATAAAGGAATGAGGAAAAAAATAAAGTCAATTGACTGCTACTGGACGTGTGACTCAACCTTAAACTCATGTTAAAAATAGCTGGATTAATATTTTGTACGCAGAGACAACAGGACTCCACATTTTTGTTCCATTTCTCCTGTTTTAGATCATTGACTGTTGCATTGTTTTGTAATGATATCAGTACTAAAATCAAACAAAAGTGACAACAGCGCTCCATTCAGATGTCAGGTGAAAATGGGACAGCTGGGAGAGAGAGAGAGGGGGGGTGGGGGGTGATGAGGTACATCTTTCCCCCATATGTGTGTCAGACTTTTTGTTTGTGCGCCCGTCTGCTGACGTCAAGCCCAAGGGCTGAGCCGCTGTCAGTGCTGCCGCTCAACCGGCCAGCAACTCATCAAGACATTTCACTTACGGTGTCGTCAAAGAAAGGAAATGATGCTGCTTGTAAAAAAAAAATAGCAAGAGAAAAATAAGGCCGGGGTGGGTGGATGTGATTCTGTGACGTTTCAGATGACAAAATGGGAGTCATAGAGAGTGGGACGAAGGCATTTCAATAAGAAAAGCTTGTGGCAGAATTAAAAACATAAAGCAGCTCTGATGAAATGAAAACCCAAACGTGAATACAAATGACATGCATAAGTTACTTAATCAGCACCGTCTGAGTATTCCACTCGGTGTGATGTTCCCGTAATCTAATTTCGTATAGCAGCATGTATTTCCAAACCACGGAATCTTTTTTACATAATCAGGACTACTTGACCCATTATCCCTTTCTGTGCCTCTTCACTTACACAACTCTCCCACCTACAACACTCAATATTATATGTCCGAAAATCATGGATCAGAGAAAGAAAAGCAATTATTCTCAATACATATTTAGCTAACTGCTATTTATGAGTAATAAATAGCAATACAAGGTTATTTCTGTTCAGAAAGGTGCTTAATATCTATCAGTAAACTCCAGTGACTGTAATGGTAATGGTTTTATTTCATTTGAACATGCATCAGATTACAATTGAGTGCATCCCATAATCAGTTCCCAGTTCCACATGTCCAAAAGGAGTAGGAAGAAGCAAAGCTTATTAAATCCTACCCCTCCATCTGGTACTTTTACAATCGGTAACTGTTACATTTGTTCACTTCCTGCTTTCCATAATACAATTTAAGTATTTTTTTTAAGTAATGTACCTCGTATCGAAGTACAAAGTGATATTAGCATCCAAGTAAGTGTCAATATAGTGATATATATATGTTACATTTGTTCACTTCCTGCTTTCTATAATACAGTTTAGGTTTTTTTGTTTTTTTGGTGTGGAATAATTAAATGTCTAGGTGGTCAATGGGTAGTGATTAGCGCACGGGCCACACAGCTAGAAAACCGGGGTTCGATTCCCTGCTCAGTTTTCTCGGAATACTCCGGTTTCCTCCCACATTCCAAAAACATGCTAGGTTAATTAGCGACTCCAAATTGTCCATAGGTATGAATGTGAGTGTGAATGGTTGTTTGTCTATATGTGCCCTGTGATTGGCTGGCCACCAGTCCAGGGTGTACCCCGCCTCTCGCCCGAAGACAGCTGGGATAGGCTCCAGCACCCCCCGCGACCCTCGTGAGGAAAAGCGGTAGAAAATGAATGAATGAACATGCATCAGATTACAATTGAATGCATCCCATAATCAGTTCCCAGTTCCACATGTCCAAAAGGAGTAGGAAGAAGCAAAGCTTATTAAATCCTACCCCTCCATCTGGTACTTTTACAATCAGTAACTGTTACATTTGTTCACTACCTGCTTTCCAAAATACAGTTTAAGGTTTTTTGTTTTTTTTGTGGACAAATTAAATGTCTAGGTGGTCAATGGGTAGTGGGTAGCGTACGGGCCACACAGCTAGGACACCGGGGTTCGATTCCCTGCTCAGTTTTCTCCGAATACTCCCACATTCCAAAAACATGCTAGGTTAATTAGCGACTCCAAATTGTCCATAGGTATGAATATGAGTGTGAATGGTTGTTTGTCTATATGTGCCCTGTGATTGGCTGGCAAAGCTTATTAAATCCTACCCCTCCATCTGGTACTTTTACAATTAGTAACTGTTACATTTGTTCACTTCCTGCTTTCCAAAATACAGTTTAGGGTTTTTTGGGTTTTTTGTAGACAAATTAAATGTCTAGGTGGTCAAGGCTCCAGCACCCCCCCGCGACCTTTGTGAGTAAAAGCAGTAGAAAATGAATGAATGAATGAAATCTGATACCGATATCAACTGATACCATATTTTTATGCTGATATATCAGCCGATATTATGGCTTGTTAGCTAGCTCATATTAACTTGTTTTGTCGCGCTAGAATCCTGGCGACCAGTCCAGGGTGTACCCGACTCAAAGACAGCTGGGATAGACTCGTGAGGACTACTCCCGTTTATTTAAGCACATCATGACCGGTATCATCCTGACCCCCGGTACCAAAAATAGCCTTTCCACACCTCCCGCCAATTTCTATGGGTCAAGCGCTCTTGGATGAGGATCAGTGGAATGAAAGTCATGCCTCATCAATCTGTCAGGGGGGTTTGTTTGCAGCCACTCTTGTGGCGGTCGCTGCCTATTCAGATGCGTCAGTCGACACCACCGACTTCCTGGAGCATCAGCCTCGTGCAACTGTCTAAACCTCATTTTATCCCGTCCGGTATCCCACAACAAACTCCATTAAGAGTCAGTATATTTGGAATTCCTTAAAAAAGTTGAGAAACAAGCAAAGTGAAGGGAATCACAAGATTGATGATCGATTCCCAAGTGGACAAATTGTGTGGCTCAAACGTTCATGTCTGCTGGTCAAATAGCCAACACTAACTTTATTTCACACTGAGCAGATTTACGTCTTCTTCAGTATTTTAGTAGGTCGAAATAAATCACCATGACTGATAAAAGGGTTGGATTTTAATGTTCTGTTACATAATGTTAAGCAATTCACGCATTAACATGAATCCCATTTGTCATCCTAGGAACCATAGTGTCCCCTTTAAGGTTTTCTATTCAAGCTAAATGTTGTATTACTTTTTTATTTGGTTTATCTATTATACAATTTGTGCTCGTTTCTCTTGCAGGCAGTACACTCATCACGTGCTGATGAATGATGGATGTTGGCAGTACAGTGCGAGTTCGATAGAGCTATGATAGATGAATGTTTCATGCCGCCATTCATTGTTTATATGAATGCCGCCACTATGCCTGTCTGCCTTTTCCGGCAACAATGAAACTCTGTCAATGCCTTGTGAATCTTTCATGTGCGGAGAATCATTTTACGCCTTTTTTTTTTTTTTTTTTTCCAAACTGCTCTTCATTTGAATCTTGCAATATAACTCAGAATGTTATTATAACACTTATGATGATGATCAAAATCATATTTCTTAATTAAAACGCGTAAAAAAAAACTACTCTAATGCTATCCGTGCAAAGCCAACCAAGAAATTCCATTATTGATTTTGTGGAAAAGCGTAAGGAGATAACAGATGTGTGTGTTTGTCATCCGACCTCATAGGGAAACAGCCCATCTAGAAGAAGCCTGCAGGGAGGCATTTAGTCTGACAAACACATGCATACTTTTCTTTATAAAGATACACCAGAGAGAAAAAAAGATGTGGAGGAAGCAAGGAGTGGATATCCAATTTGTCTCGACCGCATTAACTCCAAACCAAAAGCTGACTAATAAAGCAAGTAGAAGCCAAGAGTTATTCTCGGTAGCAGTTTGCTTTGGACTCTTCTCGCCATTTATAGCCTTTCGATCGGAACGTGGTTAACACAGGGTACTATGCGAATATACCTGAATGTGTAATATTAGCTGGTGTCCAGCTGGGATAGGCTCCAGCATACCGCAACCTTAGTAATGATAAGCGTCATAGAAAACGAATGGATGTGCAATGCAGAATAATAATAGTTTGCCACTATGGAGGACCAAAACTGCCAAAATAATAAATAAATAAATAAATAAAAGTGAAAATAAAAACAAAAATGAAAAAATAAATCAAAAAATTAAATACACAAAAATATATATAAATGGAAATAAAAACAAAAATAAAAAATATATAAATAAATAAATAAAAGCAAAACTAAATACAAAAATAAAAACAAGATACAAAAATTAAAAATAAATACAAAAATAAATGTAGAAATAAATACAAAAATAAATATATAAATAGAATTACATATCAATAAATAAATAAAAGCACTCTGCTCTCATATGTATTTATTTCATGCAGAACAGTTCAACCCAAGACACACTTAGGACCGCCCCCTCATTTGAATAGTTTTTCCTTCTGCATTTCAAGCTGACATTGTCTGCAGCATGAAATAAATACATATGAGAGCAGAGTGCTTTTATTTATTTATTGATATGTAATTCTATTTATATATTTATTTTTGTATTTATTTCTACATTTATTTTTGTATTTATTTTTAATTTTTGAATCTTGTTTTTTATTTTTGTATTTATTTTTGCTTTTATTTATTTAATTATGTATATATTTTTTTATTTTTGTTTTTATTTCCATTTATATTTATTTTTGTGTATTTAATTTTTTGATTTTTTTTTTCATTTTTGTTTTTATTTTCACTTTTATTTATTTATTTATTTATTTATTTATTATTTTGGCAGTTTTGGTCCTCCATATGCCACGTCATGTTATTGTACATGAAAATCGAAAATAAACATTCTCATTTATAGATCAGGTTACCACAGAAACACATTGAACTGAGCAGCAGATGACATATTTAAAAATACGCCATCCACAAAAAAAAAAGCATGTATGTGGTAGAATAAACACACCGAGAGCTGCAGGGTGGAGGCATAAGGAAAAGGACGTGTTGAAAAGGGGGGGTGATAACGGGGAATAAAGGAGGCGGCAGAAAGGGAGGAGCTGATGCTTGGGAGTGTGGAGGGTTCCTATTTTTAACCCTGCATGTGTGATATATGCCAATAGGTGTTCTCGCTACAAAATGAAACTTGCATGGCATTGTCAGGACTTCTATAGGTTGAATTTGACATCCTTGCTTTATTTGGTATCAAAATCATTAAAAATAAAAATCCTGCATGATCCTATGGGGGGAAAAATGCACTTTTGGGGGGAATTTTGCCCATTATTGACAATCTTTAAGTGAAACATGAACACATTTATTTCCCTTTACTGTGGATTCTAGCGCGACAAAACAAGTTAATATGAGCTAGCTAACAAGCCGGCTATTTTTGGTACCAGGGTCAGGATGATACTGGTCATTATGTGCATAACAAGTTAATATGAGCTAGCTAACAAGCCATAATATCGGCTGATATATCAGCATAACAATATGGTATCAGTTGATATCGGTATCAGATTTCATTCATTCTCTACCGCTTTTCCTCACGCGGGGGGGGGGGGGTGCTGGAGCCTATCCCAGCTGTCTTCAGGCGAGAGGCGGGGTACACCCTGGACTGGTCGCCAGCCAATCACAGGGCACATATAGACAAACAACCATTCACACTCACATTCATACCTATGGACAATTTGGAGTCGCTAATTAACCTAGCATGTTTTTGGAATGTGGGAGGAAGCCGGAGTACCTGGAAAAAACGGGGAAAACATGCAAACTCCACACAAAGATGGCTGAGGGCCGCCGTGCAGCCCAGAAAGAACATTAAAGGACATAAAGTTTTATAGGTCTTCTAGAATCTGCACCTATTCAGCTGTATTTCTTTGGATTTCTGGGTTCCCGCGGAAACGGTCTGTTTTAATGTACTAGCTGTATCCCAGCTGTCTTCCGGCGAGAGGCGGGGTACACCCTGGACTGGTCGCCAGCCAATCACAGGGCACATATAGTCAAACAACCATTCACACTCACATTCATACCTATGGACAATTTGGAGTTAACCGAGCATGTTTTTGGAATGTCGGAGGAAACGGAGTACCCGGAGAAAACCCACGCATACACGGGGAGAACATGCAAACTCCACACAGAGATGCCCGAGAGTGGAATTGAACCCTGGTTTCCTAGCTGTGAGGTCTGTGTGCTAACCACTCGACCGCTGTGCAGCCCGGTATCAGATTTTTTCGCAAAAATTAAAAACGATATTCCTGTGATTGGCTTGTGACCGGTCAAGGTTGTACCCGAGGACAACTGCGATAGGCTCCAGCACGCCTGTGACCTTAGTGAGGATAAGCGGTATAGAAAATGAATTAATGAGTTCTCCTCCCATTTTGTGTGGAAGTGGTAACTTTTTGGCTTCTTATATTGTCTTTCCCCACCCTCGGCCATCTCTATGTGGAGTTTGCATGTTCTCCCCGTGCATGCGTGGCTTTTCTCCGGGTACTCCAGTTTCCTCCCACAATGAAAACCAATATTAAAACTCAACTCATAAACTACTGTCATGACCATAATAGCTTTGTTGGAGTAATATGTTTTTACAAAAGGCTACACAACACACTCATACAACCACATACAGTAAATTGAATGTGTTGAAATTAGAGTGAGTGTGCTGTGGACACAACAAGTAAAAAAAAAATAATCTCACTGTGATGAAATCAAATCAGGATTATACCCATAGAACCATTTCATCTCTTGCTAATCCTCAAATGATTGAGGTTTGGGAAAGTACACACACAAACACACACACAAGCACAAAACACAAGTAATATCCATCAATATATTCCAATTAATGATCCAAATCAAAAACATCCCAACAGATAACAGATCAGGACCATTTCCCAAATGCCCTGCAAAACACAATTACGATGGCACAGATACAGTCACATGACTTTTGGTGCCTATTAGCGGGCCATTTCAATTACGTCCTCCGTCTCTGCCATGCATCTCCGTGTGCAGCGCTGCGACGCAGAAGCTACAATCACTTATTGGATTATACGGCAATCAAATCAATCACTCTGTGCCGGGACTGGCCTCCTCTTACCTTAGCGTTTACACGATCACCATGCTCATAAATAGCCTGGCAAATTGCACCATCATCTGACTGAATGTATTTCTACAATTACACTTGAGTAGCGGTGAGACACCAAACCCAACAAGATTTGGTCTATGAGAAATACATAAAACAAGATGAATATGTGATGCAATATTTCCTTTGATTTTCTTTCAGTCTGTAAATCTGAAGGATTGGCGTTTGGGACATTAGTATTTTTATTGCATGTTCTTAAAATGTTGTTTTTTCTATAGATGTGTCAGCGTTTAAACATCAGTGCTGCTCAGCTGTCCTTTACAATAAACAATAACAACATGTGTTTAATATTGAGTGAAAAAATGAAAGTACTGATTTCTCTTATTTTTCGCATTCTTACATTTTTTTAGATCATCAAAAGTATCCCAGCTATCCCAGCTGTCTTTGAGTCGGGTACACCCTGGACTGGTCGCCAGGATTCTAGCGCGACAAAACAACTTAATATAAGCTAGCTAACAAGCCATAATATCGGCTGATATATCAGCATAAAAATATGGTATCAGTTGATATCGGTATCAGATTTCATTCATTCATTCATTTTCTACCGCTTTTACTCATGAGGGTCGCGGGGGGTGCTGGAGCCTATCCCAGCTGTCTTTGGGCGAGAGGGTGGCCAGCCAATCACAGGGCACATATAGACAAACAACCATTCACACTCACATTCATACCTATGGACAATTTGGAGTCACCAATTAACCTAGCATGTTTTTGGAATGTGGAAACCGGAGTACCCAGAGAAAACGGGGAAAACATGCAAACTTCACACAAAGATGGCTGAGGGTGGAATTGAACTAGCTGTAAGTCCTGCGCACCGACCACTCATCCACCGTGCAGCCCAGAAAGAACATTAAAGCACATAAAGTTTCATAGGTCTTCTAGAATCTGCACCTATTCAGCTGTATTTCTTTGGATTTTTGGGTTTCCGCGGAAACGGTTTGTTTTAATGTACTATTCCACCTATGGCCCGCCTCCAAGCACGCCCACTCCACTGTGGTTGGTCACACTAGCCAGTACTTAAAAGGAGTTCCGGTTTGTGCCGCAAAATGCAAAACGGTATAGGAGTTGATTAACGGCAATTGATCTTTTATCTGTCTAACATACAGCCATATGTCTTGGATCCGGAATCCGATCCGGAAGTTAAAGAGGTTACTTACGGACATCTCTCAATTCTCTCAATTAGCTTTAGCATTTTAGCGTTCTACAGAATGTGCCACTAATTGTGGTGGGAGGCGGCTATTAGCAACCCTGCACAAAATAAACACAGGACAGTGATAAATTATTACGGATTACTCAGTCCACACGACCAAGTAACGTTGGAAAGGTGTCGGATGTAAAACGAATGTAAAACGAATGTAAAACTCCGGTTCTTGGCATTTTGAAAACGTTCGTTTTCAGTACCAAATATCTGGACGATCGTGGAAATGGTGGAAAAACAACTTCATTGGATAAGATACCCGCCTAAGTGTGGACGGGGGCCTCGGTCTGCTTTGTATGAGGCTTTGTTCCAATCTGTTACTGTTTCCCAGCATGCTCTCTGTATACAACACACATCGATGACCTCACAGCTGGAGACGCGAGCCGGGCCAAGTCTACGACTGCTCGATGAAGAAAGGACAGTCGATTGAAAGTAGACTTTGGGTGAAGCTATATCGAGGACACCGAGTGAGCAAAGTCATTTACAAATAATTTACTTTTTAAGATTAAAAAACAACAAAAGTCTAAAAAAAAAACCCACAGACATCATGATTGGATGTGCAGCTAATTATCGAAGACACGATCTAATTTGCATTTTGCATTGCTTTATTTTTCCCAATGTGCCCCCCGTTGTCGTTTCTGACATTGCAACTCACGTGCAATTGTTAAATCATGTGGCAAGAGCGTACAAAGCTTTAGCGTCTGGTCACGCCGAGCCAAGTCAAGAGGCAGCTGAGTGAGAAGCTGCTCTGCTTCCAGCCTCCTGCTGCCAGGCTCATCCACCTGGCCTGGGAACATTCATTATGGTCCAAATCACTTGACAACAACATCCATCACCACTAGCCTGATCTATATTCACTCATTAGACCGCTGCTATCATCACGCTCCAACACTGATTAGCCACACTGGTAACTTGAGAGGATAGAAACCTGTATGGATGCCTCCCTGAGGGTGCTGCTAGGGTTTTAGTCATGTGGGCAACTCACTCGGAATGCTAAGTCCTGCTTATATAAGTCGGAGAGTAGTGGGAACTGTCAATTAAGTTGGGTGTTTTATGTTTGAGGTCATTGAATGTTCAATAAAGTTTATCCACTGATAACACACTCAAATGAAAATGTAAATTTCATTTCATAAACTGGTATTATCTGCGGATGATACCACTTCTTTTTGTTCTGGAGGGAGTACAGACGAAATCATTAGAAAGGTCAGAGAAGAAATGGTCGCACTAAAAAGATGCTTTGATGATAATAGATTGTCTATTACAAATATACAACATAAGGTGGCCAGAAATATTTCAATATTGAACAAAGCAAAATTTGTTATATCACCTTGTACTTACTTCGGTACGTGACAAAAATTAAGAAATAAAAAAAAATGTAAAAAACAAAAATTTTTTTTTACAAAAATTTATAAAATAAATTTATAAATTATTAAATAAAATAAATTTCCTAAATACAAGGATGAAGAGTCTTGAACCAGTCATGATGTGCTATATATATCACTATATTGACACTTACTATGGTACCCATTATGTCATTGGATGCTCATATCACCTTGTACTTACTTCGGTACGTGACCAAAAAATAAGAAATTAAAAAAAAATTTAAAATTAAAAAGATTTTTTACAAAAATTTATAAAATAAATTTATAAATTAATAAATAAAATAAATTTGCTAAATACAAGGATGAAGAGTCTTGAACCAGTCATGATGTGCTATATATATCACTATATTGACACTTGTCAATATGGTGTATATATTGTAATATATTGTCAATGGTACCCATTATGGCATTGGATGCTCATATCACCTTGTACTTCGGTACTAGGTACATTATTTAAAAAAAAAAACAAAAAAAAAAACCTTAAACTGTATTATGGAAAGCAGGAAGTGAACAAATGTAACAGTTACTGATTGTAAAAGTACCAGATGGAGGGGTAGGATTTAATAAGCTTTGCTTCTTCCTACTCCTTTTGGACATGTGGAACTGGGAACTGATTATGGGATGCATTCAATTGTAATCTGATGCATGTTCAAATGAAATAAAACCATTACCATTACCATAAATAAAACATAACTTAAAGAGTCAACATGTAAAAAAATGCATACATGTTGGCAGGTCTGCACTCGATGACATCTTCATCGCTACAGCAAGAGTCAAACGGCTTACCACGACAAATATATGCAATCATCCCTAAAGTACTTGGTCTTCACCTGCACTTAAAATAATCCATTCCCATCCGGAATTGCACGCCGGCGACTTCAGCAGCCAAGAATAACATTTAATTCTACAAAACACCACTAAGAAGTACGTCCCACAGGGTTTTTTATTTAATCAAATTATACACCCCTTACTGGGCCACAGAAGCAAACAAGCTTATATATAAAAAAAAAATACAGTTTGAATCTTCAGGTGATGCAAACATTGCTACGGAACTACTTGACTCTCTGGACTCAGCCAGGTGGACACGCTGGCAGGAAGTCGTGGCAAATTTAGATTTCAGTAGACCTCTGCCTCGTGCCGAGCATAAACAAAAGAGTGTCCCTGCTTAGCCGCACCGAGGAAGACATCACAGAACTGAAGTCATTCATAATACCAAGACCACCGGTACACCAAATTACAACGTCGATATCAAATAGAATAATGCTGAAACAGCACCAGTCAACTGCTACAGGATTATTATCGCAATGCCAGGGAAAGACTTTACTACTTCCTACTACGCATAGCATGATGGATTAATTCCCATTCTCTTGTCAGAACAACACCAGTCATTACCTTAAAAAATCACTTTTTAATGCAGATGTCTTTAGAGTATTAGCCATGTTGCAAGAGATCAATCTGAAGACACCAAGCATACGGGCAGGCATGGATTTAAGCCCTTTTTTTTCCCTTAAAAGGTTGACTTTTGGCATCATTAATCTAATTTCCATCCCAATCTCTCAAGTAACTCGTCTTCTACGTCTCTGCTCAGTGAGGAGCTCGTCCATGCTTCAATGGTTCCACATTAGAAGCCTGAAATTGGAATGGATTGCGATATGTTTACATATGTGAAAGGGATCTTAGACTCTTTGGAATGGATTCATCGCACAAACTGAGGTTTTGATCGATTTAAATGTGCATGTAAACATAACTGATTGGACTGAATCGGTGCATGTACCTGACATATTGATACAATTTCTGGGCCTGGACAAAAAAAAAGACCGTCAAATTAGCGTATTTCTAATTAATTTGTCCGATTTTGCAGTATATGCTCGGTTAGCCTGAAGCGTGTAGACCAGGGGTCTCAAACTCAATTTACTTGGGGGCCACTGGAGCTCGGGTCTGGGTGAGACTGAGTCGCATCAGGTTTTCCAAAAAAAACAAAAAAAAAACGCATTTATTAAAAACAAAAAAAATTAAAAAACTTCACTTTGGTTCCAATTTTCTACAATAAAAGCTCTGATAAAACATTCCACTGTTCTCAAATATCTTAATTTTTATTTTTCTACACAAAATAAGATGAAAAATAAATAAACAAATCAAGAATAAAGAAAATCAATCAATCAGTAATAAATAAATAAATATAATAATAATAATAATAATAAAACGGCAAATAATAGTTAGACAATAGACAAATTATTTTTGTCAGATTAAAATGAACAAAGCATTATTAGAGCCCTGTAGACATGACAAAACACGACTATAGTCACATTTATACTCTTTTTTTATTTACAACATATTGCGCAACTCCAGGTCTTGAGACACATGCTAACTCGCAAACTAGAGAGCTAGCGACCTAAACGGTACCCTTCAAGTTATTTCCTTTCAACTTAAATAGCCAAAAACTTACCACTTCCACACGGATAGGGAGGATAACTATTAACAGTTATTTAACCTTTAACATGAACATTAATCAAACGTAATAATTTTTTCTGGGTACATGATACCATACAGCATCCATATCAAACTTTAAACTTTCATATCAAGGCGGGGGCCTCAAACTAGTGTCCTGCGGGCCACATTTGGCCCGCGCGCCGCATGTTTGAGAACACTGGTGTAGACACACACAGCAGGGGAATCTCATCCCTGATGCATTTTTGTTGAGATGACATGGAAAATAATTAGCGTTTTCTTATTGATGCAACAAGAACAAAGAAAAGGTGAGAAGATGAAGGACATTTGGCGCTCACCGGTCGGACCGAGTGTGATCAAATAGACAGAAATTGGAATAAACAGGAATAAACATCTCGGTGCAGCTTTTTCACATTTTTGTATATGGGTTAGCGCATTTCAAAGAGCGTTCTTAGTAATGAGGGTGGAAAGCACTGAGCAGAGCTGCATGTCATTAGATGTTCTTCTGCAGCAGTGGAATGACAATTTGCACTCCAAACAAATGGATAGTTTTTCCAAATGTTTTAGCAGCTGAGTAGAACTTCAACATGGAGCATCGTGTCAGCGATCCCAAATGATGAATGCTGTCATTGTCACAATTCAAATGTACGCTATTTTGACCACAGGCTGCAATCACGTTATTGATGGACAAAGTCAAACTCACGCCAGTGCCTATTAGTCATTGTTCTTTTGTGGTTTTTACCTCGTTTGTTACTGCTCGCATGTACAGTATATTTTAAACATGGACAATCCATCACACCTTTTTGTGCTTTGCATCATAAAGGGTGATATATTTCTCGCTTTTGCAGCAACTGGAGAATGTGAGGAAAATAATGCGGTGTGTTATCTGCTGTGGTAAGTAACCCAAGGATACTCTGCTAGTCTAGTTGATAATTCCAGTCTATAATAATTCCCATTGTACAATTGTCACAAAAATATACACAGTATTTTATTTTTGGTCTTCCAGACCAGCATACCACCATATGTTGTTTTTCCGTGCAAGCCCAGCATACCAGCACGAAAACATTACATATGCTAGTCATGCTGGTAGCCTGTCTCCAGACCGGCATACCAGCACGAAAACACAGTGGATGCTGGGAGCTGTTTTTTTTTTTTTTTTTTTTTTTTTTCAGTAGGGAGCTCGAATATGAAGAAGACAGAAGTTACTGAAATGCGTGCTGACAGAGGGAAATAGTGACAAATTCAGCAGAGACAAAAATACAGGCGGCTTAGACTGGCAGAGTTAGTCTGGTTGGGAATCTGTCTCGATCGCGGAGGATTGACAGCACACACACACACACACACATGTTTGTAGTGCACACATCTGTAAATAGTTCAAACACATGCAAACATCAGTAAAATGATGTTTTGGGGTTTCTAAATTTGGGAATACATTTAGTTATTTTGTCATCAAAAAACTTTTTTCCTGAGTTGTTTTTGTTGTTTCATAGAAGTAAACAACCATTCAGATGTTTGAGTTGGCATTAAAATCCAAAATATGGATGTCAGTCACCGTTCTGCTTAAATTTGCTTCTCTGCAGAAAAATAAATTTTCTCAGTTTTTTCGAAAAAATCAGGTGTTTTCGCTGAAACCAACCGATATTCTTCAGCTCACCACTATTTTGGTTTGTAGTGTTGTGTAAACTCTCAATAACTCAATTTGGGTAGCGTGACCGATTTTTCTCCTTGCTGATTCCATGAAGTCATCACAATATAAGAATTTTGTTAATTTTCAGTTAGCAGTTTTCTGCAGAAAAAAAAATGTTTCTCAGTTTTTTGGACAAAATCAGGTTTTTTGAAACCACCCGATGTTCTTCAGTTCGCCACTATTTTGGTTTGTATCTAAAGTTCCATGGTAAACTCGTTCCGTAGCATGCGCAAACTCTCAACAACTCAATTTGGGTAGCGTGACCAATTTTTCCCCTTGTCTGATTCCATGAAGTCATCATAAAACATGTGTATTACAATATAAGAATTTCGTTAATTTTTCAGCATCAGGCATCCTGCATTTACGGCTATATTTTACCATGCTAAAATATTACACACATCTCAATACGTTACAGTATGCACCTTAAATGTAAATGTAAAATGACGACACGCCGCATATTTTTTAAGACTGCAAGCACGATCGTGCATCAGTTCATATGTTTGAGGTGT
Source organism: Doryrhamphus excisus (assembly GCF_030265055.1). Lineage (NCBI taxonomy): Eukaryota > Metazoa > Chordata > Actinopteri > Syngnathiformes > Syngnathidae > Doryrhamphus > Doryrhamphus excisus. The sequence continues at coordinate 10,015,578 of NC_080475.1, read as the reverse complement.
CATTAAAATCCAAAATAGCGTGACCGATAGTAGCGTGACCGATTTTTGTCCTTCATAAAACAGGCGTGCTACAATATAAGAATTTTGTTAATTTTTCAGTTAGCAGTATACGGACCATGCCAACGGTACCATGCATTGACTGGCCACAACATTAGCATTACACTTGAACAGCATCACAAGAGCGGCATCAAGCATCCTGCATTTATGACTATATTTTACCATGCTAAAATATTACACCCATCTCAATACGTTACAGTATGCACCTTAAATGTAAATGTAAAATGACTACACGCTGCATATGTACTTTAAAACTGCAGGCACGATCGTGCATCAGTCACTGACTTTTTTCCAGTTATACACCGCATGTGAGCCTTTTTATCACAGGCAACGGAATTCAAACTTTTCACCACCGTCTCATACTGTTCGGTAACCAGTCCGCATGCTGGTAATTGAATTAAAGGAGTGGACATACTGTAAGTGTAGTGCTTTTCCAGGCAACATGGCTGAAGGCACTCTACTGTGACAAGCAGTGAGAGAGAAACAAGGAAGAAAGTAAAGTGTTTCCATAATGAAATTTTCGACACATCAGATGTGCATTTTTTTTGTCCCCCCCCCCCTCCTCACAGGACCTTGAGCCTCACTCCAATTACTTTGGAGCAGTTAGTTGGGATGAGGTTTGACCGGACATAGTGTCCTATAACCGGACGGCATTTGCATGCATGACAAGACCATGATTGAAAAAAATGGGATGTAAGATAAAGCACATGCTTGATAACGTCTCCTTGTGAATTATCCTTCAGTCACGTTAGACATAACAACCCCCTTGGATCTTCCTTCTGTCCTCTTCCCTTGCTGATAAACAGGGTATTTTTTTTACCTTTATTTATCGAGGTCTAATTCAAGGTTTATGAGGAGAAGCTGCTGCATATTTCAGCATCTGCCCTACATTTAACTATTGATTTAAAAGCATTTGTTCCTGTTATAGCATAGTCCTTCCACACAATATGGGCTCCAAACTAAAACGCTTTTCTACCAAACTCGGTACAAATCTTTTTTACATTCAGAAAATACAAGTTTTGTGAGCGGAAACAGTAAATTATATTTTTCTGCTGGACAATGTATGTACATAAATAGCTTGGGAGCAGTGTCAGTATTGCCTTATAAATAAAGACATACCGGACAATGCATTTTAAATGCATTTAATGCAAGCAATATCATATTGACCGCCTTTCAAAGAACAGGAAACCATCCAAATTTGGCATGAAGAAAGGATTATACAGATCGAAAAATGCAGGATTATTAATACAGTACAATTTTAAAAGCAAAATGGTAAACATAAGTTTACACTTTAAAGCACAACCAAGTAGCATAACTTTCCTGGTAATAATATTCAGTATAGATTTCAATTATGATTTGTTTGACATGTGTCAAAATAACTGAATATCTGGGTCCAGAATAAAAAAATACAACAATACGGTTGCCATAAACGGTCATAAATTTCATTTATTCCATCTCCTTTCTGTATTAAGGTGAGCTGGAGACGATCCCAGCTGATTTTTGGGCAAGAGGCGGGCTACACCCCTGACTGACAACCATTCACACCTACAGACTATTTAGAGCAGGGGTCTCAAACACGCGGCACGCGGGCCAAATGTGGCCCGCAGGACACTAGTTTGAGGCCCCTGCCTTGATATGAAAGTTTAATGTTTAAGTTTGATATGGATGCTGTATGGTATCATGTACCCAGAAAAAAATATTACGTTTCATTAATGTTCATGTTAAAGGTTAAATAACTGTTAATAGTTATCCTCCCGATCCGTGTGGAAGTGGTAAGTTTTTGGCTATTTAAGTTTAAAGGAAATAACTCGAAGGCTACCGTTTAGGTCGCTAGCTCTCTAGTTTGCGAGTTAGCATGTGTCTCAAGACACTGCAGTTGCGCAATATGTTAATAAAAAGAGTATAAATGTGACTATAGTCGTGTTTTGTCATGTCTACAGGGCTCTAATAATGCTTTGTTAAATTTTAATCTGAAAAAAATAATTTGTCTACCCACCAACTATATGTGGTTTCTTAAGTTTTTATTATTTGGTGTTTTATTATTATTATTATATTTATTTATTACTGATTGATTTTCTTTATTCTTGATTTGTTTATTTATTTTTCATCTGATTTTGTGCAGAAAAATAAAAATTAAGATATTTGAGAACAGTGGAATGTTTTATCAGAGCTTTTATTGTAGAAAATCGGAACCAAAGCACTGAAAAAGTTTGTATATTTTTCTGTTTTTTTTGGAAAACATGATGCGGCCCAGCCTTGCCCAGACCCTAGCTCCAGTGGCCCTCAGGTAAATTGAGTTTGAGACCCCTGATTTAGAGTCTCCAATAATGAATGCATAATTTGGGGATGTGGGAGAAAAATGCAAAATCAACAGAGATAAAACAACACTTGGTTTCTTGACCGCCAAGCCAAAATGCTACTACCGGGTTACCGTGCAACCAGTAATACTCATGTCGCCCCTATTTATCATCCCTCGGACTTGGCTGTAATCTCTCAGAGCTGCCAGCATGGGGATCATAAAGCAAAATGCACGCTCTTCACCATGACAGTCGGTCGATCATTCCAAGCTTTAGTTACCTTGGTAACACCCTTCCGTATATCCCTTAATCCTCTGTCTGTCAACTCTATTTGCCATTGTTAGCGACTTCAGCTCAGGCAAAACAAGTAAATTGGTCACTTTGCCTCGACAGTTGTCGTTTCAGCTGTCAGTGCTTTCATTGGCGGTATCATTGTCTCCTGTCAGTAACACACTTGTCCACTGCAGGTAGTAAAACTACACGGCATAAAGCATATTTTTTATAGTTGCTGGATACTATTCCAATCTCAGCACAGCTGTGGAGTTCATTTTGCATATGTAGGCAAAGTTAAGAAAAGTACGCAGTACTGCTTGGAACATATTTCAAGTTCCCCAGGAGCTGCCATAGCAAAAAGTCTTCACCTCGTCCTTCTTAAAGGAAACCTGCACTTTTGGAAAATGTTGGCCATAATCCACAATCCATATTTCTGACTTGAGAACATGCACATTGTGTTCTGCGTCATGATTGGCTAAGGAACTCTACAGCATTGTCAATCAATGGAAAGGAGAAAAAGAGTAAATGCAATGTGAAAATACAATGACAGGAATAATATATTTTAACAAGGACACAAAAACGCTACAATTCAGCGGAATAAAACCTAGTATTTGCCCTGTTCATCTTTAACACTACAAATATAATTATAACGGTGCCTGGAACAAGTGTGGTAAATTGTAATATAATATAGAATACAGTACATGTTTTATTCCTGACTTTTCACCCAAAAAATAAGGTTGAGAAAATGTATGATTTAATGTTTCAAATGTCAACATCAATTTAATTACAAATAAGATAATTCAGCTTCGGCCCTAAATGTTTGTGATTTAGTTTTAAGCCTGGTCAATGTGTGCCTGCTCGTCCTTCATTTGTAGGATTTTAGCTAAGCCTTTTAGTCATGCTATAATGTCAGCAAAAAGCGAGGCCAGAGCAAAGCCAGTAAATACTGTCCCCTGCCATTTTTCTGTTCCAAGCATTAAGACTAGAGATGAGCTGGACACTCGTTATGAACGAGTATCTGTTACTGATAATGTATTTTTGCCGATTTCGTCATTATTCATATTTGGGTTCAAAGACAATGCTCATTATGTATTCACTCTTCACGCTCTCAGATTGGCCAGTCACACACAGCGACCGCCTCTCTGGATTATTATGAAATAAACAAAGACCCAGCAAACAGAAATCATAAGCAGAAAATCGTCGTTCCAGCATGTCATCATACCAGTCAACATGGGTAGATTAATGCAAACACAGAATTTAATATGTAGCGACCTGAAACAATGCTCCAAAACCAAAGAATCAGAGCCCAAAAAAGATTGAGCCCAAGGCATCAGGACAGAAAACGAAACATAGAATGAACATGGTAGCCGTTTGGAAGCTGAAGCTGGACTGAAACTTTGTGGAAATATGCTGAAACATCCAATGGATATCAGAATAGTTCTGAAACTGAGCTGAAGCTGTATTGAAATGCTGTAGAAATAATGAAATTCATATGAAGGTCCTTTAAGAAGAACAAAAAACAGAATGTTAAATGTAATTTAATACAACATGATGAAGGCGTACAGGGGAATTGAATTTGCAACCTCAAAATTAAGAACCAAGGTCTTAATTTCAGTTTCAGTAGGAGTGCTAGGAGACAGAGGGTCCAAGTCAGGAGATGTTGCGAAGTATTTGATTCCAATGTATTTCCAAGGTATTTGAATGCTAGTGTACTGTCGAGGATAACTCTTGACTTACGATCTAGTCGAGATTAGTTTGTGAGTAAATGATCTTGTAGTTGAGCGGCTAGGTTTTTCGAGTATTGGTGAAACTGATGCGTTTTTTGAAAGACGATGTGACGAGTTTGAGTAATACGAAGGCATTATTGAATGAGGTCAGGAGGTTGAGGATCTAGAAGACCCGATCAGCTCAGCAATCAGGTAGTGGTCACTAACTAAGTTGGTTCTGTCTGGTCCGGGGAACCCTGAATCCGACGTAACACAAAGAGTATTTATTTATTTTACACGGACATACAGTAAACCTCGGATATATCGGACTCGGATATATCGGAAATTCGCTCACAACGGACAGATAAAAAAAAGAACTGATTTTTCTGTAATGCATTTCCAATAAAAATCATATATATCAGATTTTTTACGGATTTCGCCTATTTCGGACAAAATCTCCAGTCCCGTTCCAATGCATTTCCATTAAATTTCCCTCGGATATATCGTATGGCCGCATCGTGGCGCTCCGATTCGCCGAATCGTGACAGGCCGCTATACGACGTCATTTGCAGCGTTTGCAGCGTTGCCTGCGCGTCCAGGTACATTGGAAACATAGTCAAGGAAGTGCCTTTTATAACGGATAAAATCCGATTTACGCATATACCGGATATAAATCCGATATATGCGTAAAACGGACAAACGGATTTCGCTTATATCGGACAAAACCAGTGGGAACAATTGAATCCGATATATCCGAGGTTTACTGTATTTGTCTGCAGAGCAAATAGACAAATACATACTTCAATATCTGTATGTGTTTATGACGTTAACCAAGTGCAGACGCCATGTTGTCAGGCATCTTTACGTTAGTCAGCAGATGTAGTGGGCCACATCATTTGTCACTCTGACACCCACTTCTGGCTTTGCTTTATCGATGAGGTCAATCTCAACAACTAACCCCACCTCATACAAACCGTCGTGTACACAAGTGGACAACAATCCAAGTACTAAAAGCAACAAGAGACCAGTTTAGTCATTCAGGTGTCAATCCGGTGGGAAGTTCTGTATCTGTGTATTAATCACAATAGCATAGACGACTCATAGCTAATTCATTTGTCCATACAATCCAGCACTGGCTCATCAGTACATGGAAAAAAAATGCCCTTTTTTGCACCTTTCTTGGAATTCTGCCCATCATCCACAATCCTGTGCATTCTAAAGAAAGAAAAAACAGCCAGTATGAGGCAATTATCAATGCACGTAATGGGACGCACCAATACCGCCAGTAAAGCCCTCCAAGCTAAAGCAGCATTATTATTAGGATCTGACACGAAGAACTTTTTTTTCTGGTGTAGTGACACTGCGCTCTCACACTTCACGCCACTGATTTTTTTTCTGATTCGATACTGAATAAAATTCAAGCCGGTATCGGTAACACCAATTCAATTCCAATAAACCAAACATGTCAGGTACATTTTAAATCATTGCATATAGTTCATAAAATAAACAATATACGACACCAGAGAAACAACCGCATTTTATGTGGACGACGTCTCAATAATTGTGCCCGTCCTCAAATAACTGATGTATCAAAGCGTCAATATTTTCATTTGAGAATCGATTACAGAGCCTAAATCAGGGGTGGGCAAACTTTTTGACTCGCATTGATATAACAAAATTTCCGGGGGGGGGGGGGGCTAGACTATATATTTTACACGTAACAGTCCACCTGGTATTCTTGTATCTGTAAAATTGTCATGCAATCTGCTATTATTATTTATTATTTTATATTTATATTTAAATATTTTTAAAATAATAAAATATTATAATAATTAAAATAAAATTAAAATAATAATTATTATATTATTATTATGTAAAATATGCAAATATAACAATATTATTATATAGAATTAATATAATAATTAGCATTAATATAATAAATATAATAATCATAATAGTTATAATAATAATATAATTATTATTATTTTAATTTTTATTATTATTATGTGCTTGTGTCTCTTTTTTCAGGAGCACTTTGTAAACAACAGACCATGTCAAACAACGAAATTGATACAACCATCAAAAGGTTGGCTCAGGCCATGATGCCAGGTTGTATGTTGAGTTTAAATTAAATACTTTTGAAAGATTGGGCGGGCCGTATTCAAACACTTGGGGGGCCATATGTGGCCCCCGGGCCGTAGTTTGCCCACCCCTGGCCTAAATACTATGTGGTATCGGCGGTATCGATACTGCAGTACTGATCCGCACATGACTACTACCAGGTATTGTCAGCGAATGGAGTTTGCTGCATCGTTTGTGTATTTGAATTGAATCTACCAGCTCAATGAAAAGCAGTCATGTGCTGGAAGATACAGCCATTCCATTATTTGGCATCCCAGTGAGCGCGAATGTTCCTGCTATTGCATAGTCACAGAAAGCATACATATAAAACATTTTTGGTTTTTATCGTTTTTTTGGACTCTATCGGAATCATTGTTAGCTGCTTTGCTAGCAGTTTTCCTCTATTTAAATGCACAGAAAGAACAGAATAGACTTTGTCATCAACTCCGTTGAGTAAGGTGTTTACTACTTTGATTGAGCTGCCGGCCAATCACAGTAAGAGGCTGTGTCATTAGCTCCGCCTCTTTCTTGCTGGTACTGAGGTGCAACCCCCTTTCTGGTCACCTTGTGCAGCTTCTCGTTTTTTTTGATAGCCAGCAACAAGTGTGTGAAAAAGCCAAGATGGCCATGAAAGCATAAAGTCCAAGCTTGAATTGACTCTAAAAGTGCATTGATCTCAGCACAGAGAGAGGGGGGGGTCAGAAATGGAAACAATGCCGTAATCTGGTTTCCAAGCCGTTGTTTTTGTCTGACTGCAATCCTTTTTCAACTCATCCCCTTTTTTCTACGAGTGTAATCGCCCAAGTCGCTCTTATCTTTGGTGTATAAAGGACAGGCTACAACCATTAAGCGAGAGAGAAGGGAATATCTTGATGGCTGCTATGCCCCAGAAGAACGCTATTATTTTTAAAAAACTGCTTGCTGTTTCTCTACAGCCTTCAAGTGTCATATGTTTTGAAAAATAAGGAAGCATTTGGATGTGTTTTGGGGCCACAAAGTCAACCCCACACACACACACACACATATAGAGGCATACACATGTACTTGCAAGCAGATAAAAGAGGCGTCTGCTGTGTTCTTACCCGAGGGTTGTCATAGTAACGATGGTGTACCAGAAGGAGGCCGGGATACTGGTGAATTTACTGGAGCTTGAACCCTTCTCTGCGTAGAACATGACGGTAGCAAATATAATTATGGCCATAGTGAGGGAAAAAAGCAGGAAGCCCAGCTCGGAGGCGCAGCTCTTCAGAGTGTAGCCCAGGATGCGAAGGCCCTGAGAGTGACGGGAGAACTTAAAGATACGGAACACACGGAAAACCCGCAGCGTCACAAAGGCGCCGCTCACGTCCTCGTTGTCCGTCATCACTAAGCCGATATAATATGGCAAAATGGCCACCACGTCGATGATACTCATGACGGACCTCATGAAACGGTAGCGGCTCGGTGCGGCGAATAAACGCATCAGGTATTCCACAGTGAAGATCATGACGCAAGCCGTGTCCATGCAGAAGAAGGCCACGGTGTAGCGCTCGCCGCATGGAACTTCCTTCTGATTGGGCGCGGAACCGCAGGGGACCGTTTCCACCACGTTTGTGATAACGGACACGGCGATGAAGAAGCCGGTGACATAGTAGAAAACCAGCGCCATTGTGGAAGTGTGAGGGTTCTCGAAAGCCCGCCACATTGTCTCCCTGAAGGTCATATTGGGGAGCTTAGCATCCTTATTGTCCTCCTGGTCGTCCATTAGACGTTCCGCGTTTTCCCTCTTCCTGTCCTTGTACTCTTCGTAACAGCAGTCGCCGATGATCTCCGGAACAATGCCAAAGAACGCGAGCTCTTCATCGTAGGACGAAATACACTCGTAACGAGGATAGTGGAGCTTGCCTGTGCGGTAAAAGTTCAACACACTTCGAAACACGTCAGGATCCCGATCAAAGAAGTACTCTTGTGTCTCTTCGTTGTAGAAGAACTCCTTCTCGGAGCTTCCCAGCAGGGTGTCCGGATAGCGGTCCAATGTATTCCTCCAGGTTTGGAATCGTCGTCCGCTGACATTTAGAATGATTAATTCATCCTTACGCTTGTTCTTCTCAGTCGGCGCCACGGGCATGGGAAGATTAGCCACAGGCATCCAGCCAATGGCCGCCGCCCGGGCAAAGGGAAGCCATGCCGCCACTCCCGCCGCCATATTGTCTCCGGCCTGGGGCGTAGGGGGGGACAAGTCCTGCACCTTCACAACCAGCTTGACTTCAGCGTATCTTCACCGACTAAGGACACAAGGAACAGGAATGGACACAATTGAAGATAGTAAACAAACATTTGAGTGTCATAAAAATACATTGGAATCACAAAGTATAATTTCCAAACATCACCATCTTATCCTAAATACATTTAAGTCAACAACTACAACAAAACTACAACTTTTAGCATCCTAAATATTCCAAATGATATCACAGTGAGCCGTTCTAACCTGTTGAGTTTCACCAACAAATGACAAAACATAAATAATGAAACCATTATTAAATTCTCAACATTAAGTAGCAATATCAACAAGTTCTTGAAAGCATCATTTACGACCTGGTGCGTTCAAAGCACCTCACGTTTTCGTTACAAAATAAAGAAGTATAACACATTTTAGCTTCAACTCACCGACTGGAAATTCTCCATCCCATAAATGGCGTCCTACTTCCACAGCAGTTTAGTTCCGTTTAAGTAATGATTTTTTTCCACATTAAAATGCGTGTCTATGAAATAAAAAATCACCCATAAAGATTAGGAATGGCGTGGAAAAGTGTCGAAGAGTGGAGGTACCACAGCTTGGTAAGCTCGCTTTGCATCCCGCTTGAGCGGAGGGATGCCGGAGAGCAAGCCGCCGGGAGACGCTCGCTTCTCGGCTATACTGCGAACAGAGAGCCGAGACGCAGGAGGAGAAGGAGGGAGGAGCGTGAGCGTCCCTTTCTGTCTCTCTCCTGGTTTCTCTCGCTTTTTCTCTCTCTCTCTCTCTCTCTCTCTTTCTCTCCGTGAAAGACACAAAATTGCATCAATGTGAGACGTCGCTCGGCGTTCATTGACAAAATGGATGAAGCGTGTTGAATATGATATAAAAGCGCTCAGTTGGAATCATCACTTTCTTCTAAAAAGGCTTTATATTACGTTAAGCTTTTAATTAATGAATGTGTTGCACTTTACTTTCTGGTTTAATGTCAAAACTTCCACAAATCCCACCAAAAGTGGGTCAAAAATGACCCGGTCAGGTTGTTTTCTTGAAATATCTTTGTAATTATTTTTTTTTTTATCATTTCATATTCCAGGTATTCCTCAAAAAACATGTTTTAAACTTACCTTTTATACATTTTAAGAAATTTTTGTTTTTGTGATACGACCCCAACCTTCCATAAGTGGGTCAAAAATGACCCGGTCAGGTTGTTTTCTTGAAATATCTTTGTAATTATTTTTTTTTTATCATTTCATGTTCCCGTTATTCCTAAAAAAACATGTTTTAAACTTGGCTTTTATACATTTTAAGAATTTTTAGTTTTTGTGTTACTTCCCCAACCTTCCATAAGTGGGTCAAAAATGACCCTGTCAGGTTGTTTTCTTGAAATATCTTCATAATGAATTTTTTTTTATCATTTCATATTCCAGGTATTCCTAAAAAAAAACATGTTTTTGCTATCATATCAAATTTTTAACTTACCTTTTATACATTTTAAGAAATTTTTGTTTTTGTGATACGACCCCAACCTTCCATAAGTGAGTCAAAAATGACCCGGTCAGGTTGTTTTCTTGAAATATCTTTGTAATTATTATTTTTTTTATCATTTCATATTCCCGTTATTCCTAAAAAAACATGTTTTAAACTTGGCTTTTATACATTTTAAGAATTTTTAGTTTTTGTGTTACTACCCCAACCTTCCATAAGTGGGCCAAAAATGACCCGGTCAGGTTGTTTTCTTGAAATATCTTCGTAATGAAATTTTTTTCATCATTTCATATTCCAGGTATTCCTCAAAAAACATGTTTTTATATCATGTAATTCACATTTTTAACTTACCTTTTATACATTTTAAGAATTTTTTGTTTTTGTGTTACTACCCCAACCTTCCATAAGTGGGTCAAAAATGACCCGGTCAGGTTGTTTTCTTGAAATATCTTTGTAATAATTTTTTTTAAATCATTTCATATTCCAGGTATTCCTCAAAAAACATGTTTTAAACTTAAGTGCATTATGAAATTGGTTTCAAAACGGTTCTTTTGTTAGTTGAGGTAACTAATATTACTAAGGAATGTTTACACGTCCAAAACAGTTTGTATGTACAGTATACACATCTTAAAAATCTTTATTGGGGGTGGGGGTTATTTGGCATTCGGTAGTCTGATGGCCAGGAGGAAGTAGCTGTTTCTAAATCTGGCTGTTCTGCAGCGGATCCTGCAGAGCCTTCTGCCCGACCCCAGGCTAGAGAACAGCCCATGCTGGGGGTGAGAAGGGTCAGAGATGGTCCGATGGTCTCTGGATATGCATCGGCTGTCTGCCATATATGTTTTTGCCATAATAATGTATTTGCCAATCAGTTTTTTAACCAACCACAATTGATCATGCACTAACTTATGTAGTACATGGAGCGACTGCAATGTTCTTAATGATAACTGCCATATTTCATAATAGAACTAAATATGGGAATACTCAAAATAACCCATCGGAGATAAAGTACTGGAAGCGGATGAGAAAAGAAGCAGTTCTCTCAGTGACTAAAAGAGGCAAAGTCACGGAGATGAATGCAGAAGGAGCAACCTGGGGGGTTTCCTACTGCCGCAGAATCTTTAAAATGTTTAATTGACAATCAATCTGGAAAAAGACGGCACAGTAAATGAGAGGCAACAACTCGTTTTTTTGGTTTGATTCTCTCCTCTTTAATCTTAAAGAGTTGCAATGATACGCAAATTTGATTGGTTGAGTAGTATCACATGGGAGATGGTATGTTGACATGTCAACCAGTAACATCACATCTGAAAAAAAATATTGATATTCGACAACTTTTGGGTTCAGACTTGAATTTTGGACGGAACACCAAGTCACCAATTGACTTCCGATCCAGCTCTTCATTAATTACGCAACCAGAGATAAATAATCCGCAACAGACGGTATGAGCAAGGCAGCATTGACTTCAATCAAAAGCTTCAAGGTGCCCAATGAAGCATTTAAACCCCAGTTTACTCACCACCGACAGAAGCTGCTCATCTTTTCCGTCATACATAATGACTTTGTGTCGTCTTGTGGGAGCACAACGCTCAGTTTCCAAACAAACAAAATGTCATTCTAATTCCAATTCTAATTTATGTTCCTATAGGCGCAATGAGTGTGTTACTTTAACGTGTCAAAGCATCCCATTGTGCGAATGTCCTGATTTGTATTCACACTGAGACCACGTCAGTGCCTCTGTCCCCACATTATTCATATTGCATGAAAAAATGCAGCCTAATTAAGTCATCTGGGATATTAACGTACTGCTATGTAGTCCGCTATCAATAAGGTCAGTATTCCTGGTTCTGCGGCCAATGCATTTATCTGATCATAGGTCATTAATATACTGTACATTTACAGAATTCTACCTACTGTACATTTGTTCTAAAGCAGGGGTTTCAAACTCAATTTACTTGGGGGCCACTGGAGCAAGGGTCTGGGTGAGACTGGGCCGCCTCAGGTTTTCCAAAACAAAAAAAAACAAAAAAACGCATTTATTAAAAACAAAAAAAATTAAAAAACTTCGCTTTGGTTCCAATTTTCTACAAGAAAAGCTCTGATAAAACATTCCACTGTTCTCAAATATCTTACTTTTTATTTTTCTACACAAAATAAGATGAAAAATAAATAAACAAATCAAGAATAAAGAAAATCAATCAATCAGTAATAAATAAATATAATAATAATAATAATAATAAAACGGCAAATAATAGTTGGTGGGTAGACAAATTATTTTTTTTCAGATTAAAATTTAACAAAGCATTATTAGAGCCCTGTAGACATGACAAAACACGACTATAGTCACATTTATACTCTTTTTATTTACAACATATTGCGCAACTGCAGGGTCTTGAGACACATGCTAACTCGCAAACTAGAGAGCCAGCGACCTAAACGATAGCCTTCAAGTTATTTCCTTTAAACTTAAATAGCCAAAAAACTTACCACTTCCACACGGATAGGGAGGATAACTATTAACAGTTATTTAACCTTTAACATGAACATGAATCAAACGTAATAATTTTTTCTGGGTACATGATACCAAGGCGGGGGCCTCAAACTAGTGTCCTGCGGGCCACATTTGGCCCGCGGGCCGCATGTTTGAGACCCCTGTTCTAAAGGATAAACAAACTCATACCTTGATGGGATTCGGAAAGGCCAAAATGACCAAATTCCTTGAATTCAAATTGGTTTTGACAAAAATATGCCCCGGCAGTCTTTTACACACATAATCCCATAAACACCGTGTGGACACTGGCCTTTTCAATGATGAGTCTGTGAGAGATTCCAATAATTCAAATGTCACTGAATAACAAGGTGGGTTGAATTTCATGGTCAACCGGCTGCTGTAATTGCCAGAAGACAAGACGCTGACATTAAAATTCTAAAGACTTTCTACTTTCTGGGTTAAAAAAACAGCAACTATATCTTATTTATTGCATTAATGGCACTCTCTGCTTGATTTTGTTGTGTATACTTAAGATTTTTATATGATGAGATACTTACCAATCATCACCAAGGCACGTAGTAGCGCGCCACCAATTCCATACTCCTGGAGGACGCCCCACAGGACACCGCAAGGGACACGGTCCAAGTCCACAACGCACACCGGTTGGGCAAACTTCCATGTACCCTTGCTACGTCCTGTATCCGAGGTTCAACCAAGACTTTTCCAGGGAAGCTGAGGATTGTGATCCCCCTGTATTTGGAACACACCCTCCGGTTACCGTTCTTGGAAAGAGGGACCACCACCCCGGTTCATAGGTACTTCCAGGCAATGTCGAAGAGACTTGTCAGCCAAGGAATGAGCCTTAAGGAATTCAGAGTGAAACTCGTCCAACCCCGGAGCTCTGCGACTGCATTTTGACGACCGCACTAGCTGTTGGAACTGTCCGTTTACGTAACCTCCGACCCTGCTTAGATTGAGATCCTTCCACCACCTGACTTCATCTTCAGTCGAGGTTAGCAGGCCTCCATCTCCTCTGCATTCAATTGCAAGCTAGTGCGAATATGACAAAACTATCATATTCCCTGCACTCGATAAAGTCTGTCAAATCCTCCTGGTGGATTATTATTATTACCGAAGAAGTAAATTATATCAATGCTTTTACCGAAGTTGATAAGAACATTAAGCAACATTTCATATACTTTGCTGCTTTTCATCACAAAGATGCGAGTATTACTACTGCAATCTTCAATATTGCCAAGTGTAAGCACTGGGGGTTAATTTCACAATTACATTAAAGAGGTCAATGTCAAAATGTGTCAGATTTGACTGTGACCTTTTTTCCGAAGAAGGGAACTCACCGTACCTTACAATCGACTTAGCAGTTCCTGGCAGAGTTGCAGAGCATTAGGTAAATTGCATCTCATTGTTAAATTTAATATTTCCACGTATGACCGGGTAGTTTGTATGTCCTGGGTACATCTTCTATGTATGGTTCACCTTCAAAGACTAGTCGAAGGTTTAAAACCCTGCAAGAAACAGAATCTACAATTGGTTTTATAATGTTACAGCAAAAAATACAGAGAGATTCATACTGGATATTCGAGAATAGAGTGTGGTTATTCAGGAGTTCTGTGCCGGGTTCAACTCAGTAAGAACATCTCTGCAATCTCATGAGAAACACCTGGTTCAATATCCTATCGATGCTGCATCACTTACCTCACCATGTTCACCTCATTTTGTGCTAAGCAGTAACTTCCACATACGCATCAACATTCCACGCCATCCCTACAGAATGGCCGGCGGTTCTGATCTGTGTGCAAGGTGAGCATACTAATCCTCGTATCCGAGAGCAAATATACTTTATCACATCTGTGCATGATAGTCATTAGAGCGGTTTGTTACGGAGTTTGCCAAAAGGGGTATTGGAGATTTGGGAGGGTCTAATGAAGTAAACAACTCCTGGCTCACTCCACGGTGAGCTCTCTAAAGCAGATTTTCGTTATTAAGATCAGGTTGTTGTTGAGTGAACAGGGAGCACCAATATTTACATAGTAATAAATTAAGATTATGTGGGGTATTGCGTTGAATAATAGTAATGGTAATGGTTTTATTTCATTTGAACATGCATCAGATTACAATTGAGTGCATCCCATAATCAGTTCCCAGGTCCACATGTCCGAAAGGAGTAGGAAGAAGCAAAGCTTATTAAATCCTACCCCTCCATCTGGTACTTTTACAATCGGTAACTGTTACATTTGTTCACTTCCTGCTTTCCATAATACAGTTTAAGGTTAAATTAGGGATGAGCCAGATACTCGGGAGTTACGAACTTGTTACTAATTTTTTTCTGATACAAGTAAAGCGAGGAATTTTGTGATTATCCGTATTTGTGCTTAAAGAAAATGCTCATTATGTTGGAAATATGGCTCCCTAGCAACAATGATAGCGCTGTTGCTACGTAGGTCTTGTTTGTTTTGAAAAAGCCATAGATTCTAAATCAAATGCAGTTTAGTTGGAACCAAGATGGTTAGTTTTTTAAAAATACTCATCATACTCATAAAGACTCCTAGGAATATTTATGTTCATATAGACAAACAACCATTCACACTCACATTCATACCTATGGACAATTTGGAGTCGCCAATTAACATAGCATGTTTTTGGAATGTGGGAGGAAACCGGAGTACCCGGAGAAAACCCCTCGGCCACATAGAGATGGTCGATGACATATTTTTCTCCCTTTTCTGTGGATTATAACACGAGAAAAAATGCGTTAATATAAGCTAGCTAACAACGTATGTCATTGGGATTCACCTATTTCGACTATTTTCTACCGCTTATCCTCACGAGTGTCGCTGGAGCCTATCCCAGCTGTCTTCAGGCGAGAGGCGGGGTACACCCTGGACTTGTGGCCAAGCCAATCACAGGGCACATATAGACAAACAACCATTCACACTCACATTCATACCTATGGACAATTTGGAGTCGACAATTAACCTAGCATGTTTTTGGAATGTGGGAGGAAACCGGAAAAACTAAAACCGGCCAAGGGTGGAATTGAACCTGGGTCTCCAAGCTGTGAGGCCTGTGTGCTAACCACCCGGCCGCCATAAATAAGTCATATTATTTTTTAAAAAAATGGAGAACTTTGGTTAGCACCCTCATTTCAACCATGCAAAATTTTTATGACCCTCCCTTTGAAAAAAATCGGAATCGAGAATCATTATGAATCGGAATTGAATGAAATTGAAGCAATCACAAAGGTATTAGTAGCTATACAAAATACCATGTACCGCAATACCAAACAACAAAAACCTGACTAGTCAGTCAATGGTGCTATTCCTCTATCGACTGACCTCAAGTAACATGACACTGATGCCATAATTCAATTAAAAACCACACGTAATCTCACCCAGTCCGCAGCATACGGCCTGGTTTCCCATGCCATCATTGTGTTCTTGCTGAAAATGCACTTCTGGCCCAAAACCGGAGAAGCCAGAGTAGCACTGTGCATTGAAGATGTAACATTCCAGTCTTTGAATTCCTGTTTTGCTGAGTCAGCGTTTCAGTGAAAGACATAGACTAATGCCGAGGGGGTAGTGGGAAACAGCACCTTCTAAAAGTGTTTGGGCTGCAATACGGTATCATACTCTAAAAACCATTCATTTCTATTTTCACATTTCCTGCTTGAGCTACTTCTGTACGTGGACTCATCTTTGTTATTTCGAGTCAGCCAAGAGCAGGAAATGGCGAGAATGATGGAAAGCCCAATAACAGCGCTTGCATCTAACACTACTCAAAGATGCATTGTTTCTGGCAAGCCGGTTGGAGCCTAATGAGATGCTGTGATATGGAGTTATTGATCACCTCCGTCAGACCGAGTCTTGAATTCACAGGACCTTATCCTCCACTCATTATGGCGCTGATTAAGATGTCTCACCTAGACTTTGCTGATCAACACATGTATAGAAACTTGAGACTTGGGTGTAGTTGGATATATATTTTTAAACTAATATATGTGTTGAATAATTAGCTCGGACGCTGAAATTTGGCTTGGATTACATCGCTGCCATGATACCATATGCTATGGTTTTAGGTCGTAGTGAGCAAAACTGTTCATTTCAGGGAACCGGATCATTCCGGTTCATCCAGTAATAAGATCCGTTCATTTCAGTCAATTGGTCGGTAGCCTGTGATCTGCATAGGACCCGGTCAGCCATGTCGAGTCAATCCGTTCACTCATGTTCACGTTCGTTCCGACTCAACAGCGCAACAACACGTGATGACTAGTGGTGTGTTGGTCATGAACAAACCGGTCAAAAGAACTAGTTCTTTTTTGTGAACGCAATGAATGAGGTCACCGACAGTGTCGGTCAATCGGTCGTTAGCCTGTGATCTCCCACTGTGCATAGGACCCGGTCAACTGAGTCGAGTCAGTCCGTTCACTCATGTTCACGTTCGTTCTGACTCGACAGCGCAACAACACGTGATGACTAGTGGTGTATCGGTCATGAACGAACGGGTCAAAAGAACTAGTTCTTTTTTGTGAACGGAATGAACAAGGTCACCGGCAGTGTCGGTCAATCGGTCGTTAGCCTGTGATCTCCCCTTGTGCATAGGACCCGGTTAACCGTGTCCAGTCAGTCCGTTCACTAATGTTCACGTTCATTCCGACTCAACAGCACAACAATACGCTAGTGGTGTGTCGGTCATGAACAAACCGATCAAAAGAACTAGTTGTTTTTTGTAAACGGAATGAACGAGGTCACCGACAGTGTCGGTCAATCGGTCGTTAGCCTGTGATCTCCCACTGTGCATAGGACCCGGTCAGCCGTGTCAAGTCAGTCCGTTCACTCATGTTCACGTTTGTTTCCGACTCAACAGTGCCAACAACATGTAATGACTAGTGGTGTATCGGTCATGAACGAACGGGTCAAAAGAACTAGTTCTTTTTTGTGAACGGAATGAACGAGGTCACCGACAGTGTCGGTCAATCGGTCGTTAGCCTGTGATCTCCCACCGTACATAGGACCCGATAAAAAAAAAACATTTGCAACTGAACGGACTGAACGGGTATTTTAGGAGCGGTGATCTCATTCATTTTGTTCACAAAAAAGAACTAGATCTTTTGACCTGTTCGTTAATGACCGACACAAAACTAGTTTTAGGATACAAACGTAGCCTTAAGCCTGGTCACCACCTGACGACTGGTAGTGCTAGGTAGGTGTAGCACCTCCAAACATCTGGAAAAACATCTGGAAAAGTCAGAACTAGGTTGTTCTGTAGTTCTGTAGTTCTGTACAATGCGGTTCTCTCTCACAACTAAGATAAAAATCACTGACTCCGGAACCTTGTTGTCTATGTACTCAGGACCATCCAATGAGGATTATATCTGTTTTGTTGCGTTCCATCCAGGTTTCAATGTCGGTGAGGGTGGAATAGATACCGGAGTTGATGGAGGTGGTGGAGATGTGTGAAAACTGAGGTCATGACGACGGATGATGCATTAAAAAAAAATGCAACAAATTATGTACTAATCAGGATTAAGCGATTTAATCCATTCTGATGGCAGATGTTATGAGGCCATGATGAGAGAAATGTAAATAATCAGCCAATGTTATCCTGTTAGTATCTGTTAGAACAACAATGACAATTAAGCCCTCGATATTGAGCGCACCTTCAGTCATCGCATCGGGACTCTTGTTAATGTATATAATGTTAATATATTTAATACTAAGTGAATTCGGCTGTTTTTACGAACAACGTGTTTCGTTATTTCAGCTCGTTTTCCATCATCTAAACTTCATTGCATCTACAGATTTAATAATGAATGAGGACTGATTTCAAGCGTATTAAAGTTTGTTCTCCCTTGACCTGCTTTCCTTCCATTACTCACGTTTTCACCCTGTACCCCCCCGCGTCTTTACTGCATTATATATTATCATTATTCACCCATCCAATTTCAATTAAGCCCCCATTGGCCTTTTTTGGAGACTTACATTTTTCCTTGAAGTCAAACCTCCCCGCTTCCCGAAACATCTTCATCTCAGCGGTTATCTGTCCTGCTGTCTCTTCTCCACGGATGCTGTTCTGTCACTCATCTTAAGCTGCAGTGAATGATGAATGAAATAACACTCCCCAGGGCTCAAAACCAGGTTTCACTGTGGGGATAACTAGCCGCTGGACTTCCAGTCCTGCTCTGTCATTGTCATCATCACTCAGATTTTTAGGTGATTTCATTTCATTTATGATCTGTGTTTTCCTACCTCAATTGTGTCTTTGTTCAAGAGTCTACTACTCAGAAGGGCCACCCCCATCTTAACACAATGGGGTCTATTTTTATGGCGCAGCGCAAGGTGGCGCAACCCACGCAGTGGTAATTTCAGTGCATCACTCTGCGCAGCCAATTTGGTAATTTGCTTGAAGGTGTCCACATTTTCAGCTTTTGTGACAAAACAGCGCACCAGAGGCGCTCTGACCTGGTCTATTCTTGGCGCAGGCAAAGCGCAGCCCGCACAATGATAAATTGGCTGACAAGTCAGACACGTCACCAAAACCTCACAGGCGGATTTTTCAGTATGTCACAGAAAAAAAAACAATGAAAACAACCACTATTTACTGTAAATGTCTGAACCAGCATGTACAGGATTGCGAGTTCAATTGCATCGGATGTGCATTGCACTTTGAGATTAATTTAATTAATTTAATTAATTTAATTAATTTAATTAATTTAATTAATTTAATTAATTTATAAGTTTTATTATTATTATTATTATTATTATTATTATTATTATTATTATTATTATTATTATTATTATTATTATTATTATTATTATGCCATATCAAAGATGTCACACATAATGGGAACTCAACGTGACCGCAGCTGAAAGTATGATGCCAACCAGGGCCGACTCTACGCTGGGAGGCGCAGGGGGTACAAATCCCCTAAACAAATGACTTGCCCCCCCCCCCCCCCAAAAAAATATTTTTTTTAGAAGTGAAATGCAATGGGAGGTGTTCATTTGATTGGTTAAGAAACCCTGCCTCTCTCTTTGCCACTTGCGACAGTGGGAGGGATGGAGGCGTGGGTGCGCCAGAGTGCGCTGCTCAATTTTTTTTTTTACCAAATTTACCCAAATTTTACAACTTCCCAATGGGATCCGGTCTTAAAAACAATCTTTGAATGTTCATTTAGTGCTTTAGAAATCCAGGACTCACTGAACGTTATGCAGAATATGTGGACAAAGTGCTGTTTCTTGGAGGCTTAGACACATTTGCATCTTGTTCATTTGTAGCGGTATAATCCACATTCATGGATTCCACATTTTAATATATTATACATCATCCTATATCATTATACCCACGTGTCAAAAATCCCTTCCCTCTGTGGATGTATTTAGTTTGACCTTCACCGTTCCTGTTTTTGTCCTACAGGGTGAGTTAGCAATCCTCTGATTACACTCTTACATACAGTGGCTCTTTTCCAGCACCACTCTATGGAGAATTACACAACAATCCGTCATCAACTTTCAGCACAGCGTAGTAAGTGTAAGGTAATCCAAGAAGAGTAGATAGTCAGGGGCAGCGCTTCCATTGAAAGTGGATGGAAATCCTGTGAGCGGCAGCTATCAGAAGCACAACAGCCTCCATTGACGGAGCAATCCAACCGGTTTCATCTGCGGGATGACAATAAGAAGAACAAAAGTCCGAGGAACAACAGAGAGACCTTTTTTTTTTTTTTTTTTTTCCAATTTATGCATCAGTGTCTGTCCATGCATACTCAGCTTGGAGATTAATACAGCCTTCGTATTGAGTAGTCATAGTTTAATTTAATTGCATGTGGGTCACATCCCATGCCTCTTTAATGGCCTACAGTGGTCTGTTCATACAAAGTACTGCAAATTTGTCAGGACTCATTTACGCACATAATGTGAATAGATGAAATCATTCTACGCTGCATGTACGAGTATGCGAATGTACCGTGTAAGTGAATTTATTTTGAGTGGGTCTGACAAGCTACTCAACCATGGTAGCATTGACACACAAAACAAGAAACGTAACCTGTTTGCTTTTCTATTACCTTATATGAATATAATGAATATTAGTCATTCTAGTCAAAATAGAGTCCAGATGGTTTGGTTTCCATATTGGTTGAAACCATTCTTACTAAATATTTAACAAACTTTAATGCAGAAAAATGAATAAACTTTGCTTTGGTTCCGATTTTCTACAATAAAAGCTCTGTTCTCAAATATCTTAATTTTTATTTTTCTGCACAAAATAAGATGAAAAATAAATAAATCAAGAATAAAGAAAATCAATCAATCAGTAATAAATAAATATAATAATCATAATAAAAGGGCAAATAATAAAAACTTGAGAAACCACATATAGTTGGTGGGTAGACAAATTATTTTTTTCAGATTAAAATTAACAAATCATTATTAGAGCCCTGTAGACATGACAAAACACGACTATAGTCACATTTATACTCTTTTTATTTACAACATATTGCGCAACTGCAGGGTCTTGAGACACATGCTAACTCGCCAACTAGAGAGCTAGCGACCTAAACGGCAGCCTTCAAGTTATTTCCTTTCAACTTAAATAGCCAAAAACTTACCACTTCCACACGGATAGGGAGGATAACTATTAACAGTTATTTAACCTTTAACATGAACATTAATCAAACGTAATAATTTTTTCTGGGTACATGATACCATACAGCATCCATATCAAACTTGCGCGAGCCGCACTAATATTAAACTTTCATATCAAGGCGGGGGGCCTCAAACTAGTGTCCTGCGGGCCACATTTGGCCCGCGGGCCACGTGTTTGAGACCCCTGGTGTAGAGTATTTAGAATCTGCACACACAGAATGACACATTTTAGACAATTTTTAATGGGCTCGAGACCAGTCCAGGGTGTACCCCGCCTCTTGTTTGAAGTCAGCTGAGATGGGCTCCATCACGGATGGATGGATGGATGAATTAAGTTAAGTTAAAATACACCTACTGCATACTTTTTATATTCTGATATCATTAATGATGTCAAGGAAATCGAAGCGGCAATTTATCGGAATCGCTCTCTGTAGTTTAATTGTCATTTTTCACAACCGGTATGTGTGAGTCATTTCATGTTATTGTGGTCAAATGCGCACTTCGCGTTCTGCATTCAGCATTTCAATGCTTTCACAAAGCAGTCACAGAAATAATGTTTTTTTTCCTCCATCCGTCATCTTTTAGGTTAATAATTTAGTGTGGTCAAATTAGAATGTGTGTATTGGCTGTGAATTAAACATGAACGGTAATTTGAGCAGGAAATGGAGCCTGATTTGCAAAGGCACATCGTGACATTTACAATGTACGACTAAATGACTCACCAAAGCAGATTTGTGAACTCGGTGTGAAAACACATGAAATATGTATGTTAGATACGATATTATTAGATCACAGATAATCAGTTCGGTCGGTACAAAAAAGGTAACCACCTGAGAAATTAACACCCACGATCAATGTTCGTTAGAAAAATGCCAATTGGGAATGCTCGGATTCATGAATAATAGGAATAGTCAAAATATTGAAGGGGAAAAAAATGATTTGTATACTTCCTGTTTATGTTTACCTTTTTGGGAAGCAAGTGTAACAATGAAAACTAAACTACAAAATCTGTATCTGTTCATCTAAATGATCTGTATATGAATCCATAGTCTGAGTGGGCGGGGTATAAACCAGAAGTGGGCGTGGTTTGGTCAAAAATGGGTTAGGCTTACATTGGTACATCATTTTATGTCAGAAATTTTGCTATTTGTGTACTGTGTATGTGTGTAAGTGATCTGTAAGACCTTATTTGTTTTTTTTATGATCTGTGTGAAGTTGGTGATTCGTTCAAACATCCAATGATGGCAAACAGGAAAATCATCTGTCAACTTTGTTCATGTTATTGAATTCAAACGCCCGCGATGATGATGCATAAGTGACTGATGTAACACAGGCCTACTATATATACAAAATACAAGTACAGCTTGTGTTTGTTTATCCAGTCAGTCTGTTCACTCATGTTCACGTTCGTTTCCGACTCAACAACGCAACAACACGTGACGACTAGTGGTGTGTCGGTCATGAACGAACGGGTCAAAAGAACAAGTTCTTTTTTTGTGAACGGAATGAACGATGAGGTCCATCGTTTTTAACTTGCCAATTGCACCGTGTACGTGAATGAGGGCTTCAATAAACCTTCTTCTAAACCTACACTGCATCTAAACCAGGGGTGGGCAAACTACGGCCCGGGGGCCACATGCGGCCCGCCAAGTGTTTCAATATGGCCCGCCTGTTTTTTCCAAAGTATTTCATTTAAACTCAACACATAACCTGGCATCGTGGCTTGGGCCAACTTTTTGATGGTTGAGGTAGCTGCTTTATCAATTTCGTTATTTGATGTGGTCTGTTGTTTACAAAATGCTCCTGGAAAAAGTAACACAAAAATAAAAATAAAAATAAAAATAAAAATAAAAATAAAAATAAAAATAAAAATAAAAATAAAAATAAAAATAAAAATAAAAATAAAAATAATGACAATAATAATAATAATATTACTATTATTATATTCATATTGTTGTTAATAATATTAATATAATAATAGTCATAATATTATTATTGTTATTATTATTAACAATAATAATAATAATATAATGATAATAACATTACTATAACTAATAATAACAAATCTAATATAATAATATATATATAAAATAGTAATAATAAAGACAATAATAATAATAAAAATAATAATACATTTAATTTCCAACACACTTTACATCAAATAAATGATTTCAAAGTGCACATATAGCAGATTGCATGACACTTTTACATGTCAAATATGCGTAAAAATAGTACTGTTGCATGTAAAATACTATATAGTCTGCCCCCCCCCCCTGTCAATTTTGTTAAAAGTTTGCCCACCCCTGATCTAAACGTAATTAAACTGGTTTCACTCGCTTTTTGTCTCTTCGATTCCTACTTGTACTTTTTTTTCCAACAGCATCTGCTACAACATCATATGCAAATTTGCCCATTGCATCATCTAGCCACTTCGAAAACAGCCAATAGCTACTTTTCTTCCTGTCAGCCTTCCACATCTGTGAGTTTCCTGTATTGACTCTGAGCGCAGTACAACAACACATTAAATATGAACAACGTCGGTTAAAAAGTACCTCTGGAAAACACACATGGATATGAAATTGACATCTGCCATATTTTTGTGCAAACTCACACTTCTCGGTTCGGGGTCAGTGAAATGTTCAAGGATCTAAAAGACATCCAGGAGTGTCCCTTGTGTGCAGCATTCACCAACTGGGCTTCAGTTGTTTCCTGTCCGTTATTGTTATGTTTATTGCCATGTTTGAATGAATACACAATAATTATTATATATAACTGAACTGGATGCCTATATGAATGGTCCTATATGAATAGATGAATAAATCCTACGTTCTATCTGTGCAATTTACAGCCCAAGCCTCACGTTATAGTCCAAATGTTTGGCGAACATTCAAATGAGAGGAGCCGTCAGGAGCGCTGATGTGACAGAGGAGAGAAACGGTCGAGAAATTCATCAGTGGAGACGAGCTTTGGTGATGACAGACAATACCACAGGGAGAGATTACAGCAATGAATGTAAATGATTCAAAGGAATTCCGTCATATCAAAATAGCGAGTGTCAATTATTCATATTTATCTGCTGCTTTAATGTTCATTAACATACATTTCTCGGGAGAATATATTTCTGTGTGGCTGCGACTTTGGATAATAGTGAAAAAAAAAATTGTTAAAAATTCCTAAGGCTTCTTTCATGAACATATTGAAAATCCATTTTCTGGTTATTCATCAAGTGTTTCTGATTAATGCAGTACGTGTTATTGGCGCCGAGATAAAAATGATTTATTGAACTATATCAGTGCTCAGCATCATGATTAAATGATAATGTAGCAATCTGGCAATTGGTAAGAGACTGTTGGTACGGCCTGGAAAACTTATGTAAAGATGATTTCATCTTTAACTAATACACATGATGCCTTTGAGTCTATTTACATTTATTTCCATGCAGGCAAATATAATTTATGGAGGAGTTCATAGCGATGAGACGCGCTCGTTATGAGGTTAATGCATTTTTTACAAGTACAAACATGAAACGAGTACGTCTCTTCATTATCTGTAAACGTCTCTTCACTCTTTGTGCTCTGTGATTGGCCAACCACAGAGAAGATGTAGTGCCTCGTTCATGTACGCGGTGCACTTAGCAAGTTAAAAACGACTTGTATGCCTTCACTTTATTAGGTTTTCCTCAGTTTGCCTCTATTTCGGTTTGTATCTGAAGTTACTTGAGAATTTTGTTAATTTTTCGTAACAGTAACTGATTGACTGCCATATTGATTGGCCACAACATTAGGTACACCTACACAGTCGTAAGTACAAGAGCTACATCAAACATCCTGTACGGCTATCATACTACATTAAATACATAAGCATGGACCCCTCAACATGTTGCACTCGTCCCTTTGAATTGAATTGTGGACTCCTGTAGAGCAGCTACACACAATAACCAGCACCGAAACCTTCTAGTTCCTCTGGAATCTGCACCTATTCAGTATTTCTTTGTATTTCCATGGTTCCCGCGAAAACGGCCCGCCTCAAGGCACGCCCACTCCACTCTGCTTTTCTGAGTGCTGAAAAGGACTTTTGTGACGTTTGTGATAATAAATGGTGGTTTAATATACAACATATGTGTTGGAATCCAAATCCGTTCCGGAAATCGAGACTGGACAGTCCGAAGTTTCTCAAAAAAAGAGATTACTTCAAGATGTCGCTAAATGCGTAAGCGTTTTCTACTGCATCGGTAACGTCTGATGTGTTTTACAAAACTACCAGTGTTTAAAAAACTTGGGGAGAGCCACCAATTGTGGTGGGAAACGGCAATGAGCAACCCTGTTTCATGTATGCACACTCTATATTGCTACACAGAGAAGCACTTGTCTGGGTTGGTTAGACGCTTTGTAGAAGAATTTTGAGAGATATTCCGACACCCAATAAATTTGTACTGGTTGTCCCTGAAGAGACTTATCTTTATTTCCTTAGAACAGAAATTGAATTTCCTAACTAACATGTCAACCTGGGCATCATCGTCAGACATTTGGTCTGTCGTAAAATGACCCAGATATTTTGTTTTATGACAGACCGATAGAACATCATCTGACAGACCAAACCCAGCATTGCTAGGAGAGATGATGGTCAAGATATCTCCTTACATAATGTGGTTAACTGAAGTGTTACCAACCACACAACCAGTCCTACAGTGATTTAGCTGGTCAGATTGAAGAGACCTATTATCCCATTACCAACACCAAAGAGCATAGACCCCATCTAACCGGCCTATTCTGGTTGGTGTACCAGAAAGCCAGGATACGGGTGACGCCTGTTTTGTTCAGTTTTGTTGGTTGACCCGATCAAACGCCTTCGAGGCATCAATGAAACCAATTAATACCGAGGATCTGCAGCAACGTGCTTGTTGTTGGACTTTGGCCTACTGGTCCATACATGGCACTTATGGACTTATTTTTACAGTTGACATCAGCACACATAACGGCACCTATGGGTAAACATACATTACTCAGGCGGTCATCGGTTTTTCCATGGTTAGCCCAATCGATTCTAGCCCTAGCTGCGTTATTTGATGAATGGTTCATGGTCACCTGTGGACGCCTCGTATGCAATCTCCATAGACCGTAACCGTAAAATGATTGTCCTCACAAAACTGCATCATAGGGAGCTGCCGTCAGAAAAATGAGTAGTGAAAATTATATACCTCGATGATGCATATCGGGGGGGTTAGAAGATCAGCGGAAACTGAACTATCAGGGGGTATAAGTAGCAGGGAGTACTTTCAATGTTAATGCACATCTGCCAACATACACATTTATCATTCTGTACTCAGCAGGCAATTTGACTCTTGAATACCCTTGTATGCTTCAAATTAGACGTACTGTACTCCAATGTGACCCGTTTATGCTCCAAATCAACTCAAACCAAACTCAACACACGCTGATGATGTCAATGTCAAGTACGTACCGTACGGTGAAATAGAGAACCAATAAAAAAATAGCATGAAGACAATATTGTCCATTCAATATGGATATAGATAGTTGTGCTTCTTCTCCGGTCATAATAATATTACATTATGGAGCCCACACTTCTACATACATGCTCATAATAAAACCGACTTTTTCCATCTGACCTTTATTGTTATGTGTGTCCTCATTCTACTATGAATGTGTGTATAAGAGAGGTGAAATTGAATTGCCCCCCCCCCCCCCCACTGCTGCTCATGCTCTTATTTATTGTGTTAGGCCAAAGCCTGAGCTGGACGCCTACACTGAATGACAAATAAACATATCTTATACTCAAGTGTTGGTAAGACACAGTAAAATGGAAAATATAATGTTAGTAATGGTAATGGTTTTATTTCATTTGAACATGCATCAGATTACAATTGAGTGCATCCCATAATCAGTTCCCAGTTCCACATGTCCAAAAGGAGTAGGAAGAAGCAAAGCTTATTAAATCCTACCCCTCCATCTGGTACTTTTACAATCAGTAACTGTTACATTTGTTCACTTCCTGCTTTCCTAATATAATTTAAGTTTTTTTAATTATTTTTTAAATTATTTTTTTTATTATATTTTTTTTAATTTTTTCAATTTATTTTTTATTTTTATTTTGGTATGGATCAGATTACAATTGAGTGCATCCCATAATCAGTTCCCAGTTCCACATGTACAAAATCCCACCCCTTCATCTGGTACTTTTACAATCAGTAACTGTTACATTTGTTCACTTCCTGCTTTCCATAATACAGTTTAAGGTTTTTTTTTAATTTTTTGCATTGTTTGATTTCCTTACTCAATCCATTCCATAGTTTGATTCCACATACAGAAATGCTATGGCTAGCATAACGTAGTCCTAGCATAGAAGTGTTTCAAATGTACTTCTTCCCTGAGATCATATTTCTCCTCTCTTGTAGAGAAGTATTGGATGACATTTTTAGCTAATTGGTTGTTTTTAGCCTTATGCATTATTTTAGCTGTTTTAGTAAGTTGAAGTATTTGTGATTTTAGAAATAAGGAGTTAGTATATTCTCTCACATGATGAGGTTATGGTGTATTATAGCATGTGTAATCTGTGAGCCAAGTCGTTACAATTTCATTTAGAATGGATTACGCCACGCTGATCCACATGTACAGTGTACGTATACTGTATTTTACACAATATTATTATTCATCAAGTACATCTCTGATATGTTCTAGCCACATGAATCATCTAGCGGTCTTCCGTGGGTGCTGAGAGGCAAGACCGAACACGATGAGGTTTCAGTTTCATGCTACCACAATCCGGAACAATCTTCCTGAAGATGTGAAACAATATAATTTCACAATATATAATTTTCTGGAATGATTTGATGTTTTATGTAATGATTTCTGCCTTTCCTTGCCTGAGGGGCTTCAACCATACGAGCCAAGAGCGTTTTACATCCTTATAAAGTCTGCCAGTTGAAGCATAAATAAGTTGCTGTTTGCCTGTCTGTCAAAACAGTCTCAAAAGGCTCCGACTGTGGCCGTGGGGAAATTAAGTCCTGATCCACACTGGATCATCTGCAGCAATTTCCATTTATTTGTATTTATGGTATTTGCCGCTCATTATTCAGTAGTCGTGTTTTGGAATGACAGCAGAATCATGACAATAACCTCAATGAATGTATTGCTATAAGACTGTAAATGCTAATATACTAATTAATTAAGATGAGTAAACAAAACTCAGTTTATCGACTTGTTATAAATAAGTATTTAGTCATTTGGGGTTGCTTAAATTGATTTATACCATTCATTCATTTTCTACCGCTTATCCTCACAAGGTGCTGGAGCCTATCCCAGCTGTCTTCAGTCCACCTTCACATTCATACCTATGGACAATTTGGAGTCGCTAATTAACCTAGCATGTTTTTGGAATGTGGGAGGAAACCGGAGTACCCGGAGAAAAAACCCACGCATGCACGGGGAGAACATGCAAACTCCACACAGAGATGGCCGAGGGTGGGGGAAAAAACAAAATAAGAAGCCAAAAAGTTACCACTTCCACACAAAATAGGAGGAGAACTCATTCATTCATTCATTTTCTACCGCTTATCCTCACGAGTGTCGCGGGGGGGTGCTGGAGCCTATCACAGCCGTCTTCGGGCGAGAGGCGGGGTCCACCTTCACATTCATACCTATGGACAATTTGGAGTCGCTAATTAACCTAGCATGTTTTTGGAATGTGGGAGGAAACCGGAGTACCCGGAGAAAACCCACGCATGCACGGGGAGAACATGCAAACTCCACACAGAGATGGCCGAGGGTGGGGAAAAAACAAAATAAGAAGCCAAAAAGTTACCACTTCCACACAAAATAGGAGGAGAACTCATTCATTCATTCATTTTCTACCGCTTATCCTCACGAGTGTCGCGGGGGTGTGCTGGAGCCTATCCCAGCCGTCTTCGGGTGAGAGGCGGGGTCCACCTTCACATTCATACCTATGGACAATTTGGAGTCGCTAATTAACCTAGCATGTTTTTGGAATGTGGGAGGAAACCGGAGTACCCGGAGAAAACCCACGCATGCACGGGGAGAACATGCAAACTCCACACAGAGATGGCCGAGGGTGGGGAAAAAACAAAATAAGAAGCCAAAAAGTTACCACTTCCACACAAAATAGGAGGAGAACTCATTCATTCATTCATTTTCTACCGCTTATCCTCACGAGTGTCGCGGGGGTGTGCTGGAGCCTATCCCAGCCGTCTTCGGGTAAGAGGCGGGGTACACCCTGGACTGGTGGCCAGCCAATCACAGGGCACATATAGACAAACAACCATTCACACTCACATTCATACCTATGGACAATTTGGAGTCGCCAATTAAGCTAGCATTTTTGTGGAATGTGGGAGGAAACCGGAGTACGCGCGGATTAGAATGGAATTGAACTTGGGTGTCCTAGATGTGAGGCATGTGTGCTAACCACTTGGGCGCAGTGCAGCTTGATTTATACCAGTTTGGTCAAATAAAAATACTAATTTTATCGTACCCAGTATGTTTTGGGTGTTTTGTTTTTTTTAATTTATTCTGCACTGTGAGCAGACGTCAACCGCCTCATCCAAGACCTTGTGGACATTCTCCGACTTTACGTTCCCAACAGTAACCAACCACCCAGTAACTTTAGACACAAACCCAAATGCAGGCGAGCTGAAGAAAAACGAATAAAGTGGCGGCAGCGTGACCAACGCGAGACGAGACGTTTTTTAAATTGCCAATTGCGCCGTCTACGGGAATGAGGCACCGCTCGGGCTCCTCTGAGGATCCCGCCTGCGAAGTCCGTCCGTCTGGGGAGAGGCGATCGCTGCGTGTGACCGGCCAATCACAGAGCGTGAAGAGTGAATACATAATGAGAATATTCTTTAAAACATGAATACAAATAATGATGAAATGTACTGGAAACGTAACATTTATAACGAGCATCCAGTTCATCGTTAGCTTAAACTAAAGTGAAAGCCTTTAAATTGAACATAAAGAGGACGGTGATGACGGTGAAAGAAAATGTACGCCTGTGCAAGCAGGACTCCCTCTGCATCGCCAACTTATCAATCCAGCGAGGGGAAGAATCAAAGACATGTCTAAATTTAGCACCGACATAGAATTTGTATGACGCTCCATAGTAGAACGCAACAGGGTGGTGGTTACTAGGCAACTGCTGCTTAGCAACTTTGTTGGTAAGCATCGATTATGCTTTGGGGGGGGGGGGGGGGGTGCTGGAGTGGCTGATTGAGGGTGAGGTGTCTTGAGAAGCTAAAAAAAAGCACACGCAGTGTCGAAACATCTGCCTGTTTGCAGATTCTTTTCAGGAAAAACTGTGAGGGTGCGAAAACCGGGTTGTGTGGTGACATCCTGTACACTGGAGAACTGTAAGGACATGCTGTACCTGATGGAAAAGGGCCTGCATTAGCAAAAATCCCAAAATGGCAAAATGTCACCGTCCAACCAAACGAGTGCCTTTTTCATCAGCTGCTACAGAACTGCTAACACAATCAATTACGAACCGGCGACTTAAGCCAAGCGTGTGCTCTTTTGCATGCGAATGCGCGTGCAAAGCTTTGATGTGCAGATGACGACTTGTAGTTTCTACCCTCAAGCATCGATGCGTGTGTTTGTGCAAACAACATTACAGATGCTGCTTTTTTTTTTTCTCTCCGAGGCAATCAAACCAATGATATGTGCAAGTTTTGACAATGACTGATGAAGACGACATCCACTTGGCTGATGGGACCGATGGGAAGATCACCGCTTCCTTTTTCTTGCTGGAGAAAGTCACCTCACACTGTGTTACCGTTTAAAGAAGCCTCCTCTGCAACACTTGTAAACAATGCAGGAAAATAAAAAAAAAAAGGTAAAGTGTTTGGACAGCTCATGTTAGCATTGTATTTGATCTATTTACTATGCTACACATTTAGTCAGAGTAAGCATAATGATGTTTATCTTTGTTTAACATTATAAAATGTTCATACTAGTGCTGTTAATTGATTACTTTTTTTTTGATCGCGATAAATCACATTTTGTACAGTTAACTGTCAACAAAAAAAATTTCATCGCGATTAATCACATTTCATACAGTTAACTGCCAACTAATTTTTTGAACACGACTAATCACATTTCATACAGTTAACTGTCAGCTAAAATGTTTTGATCACAATTAATCACATTTCGCACTGACAATTTTTTGGATCGTGATTAATCACATTTTTTATACAGTTAACTGTCAACTAAATTTTTGATTGCGATTAATCACATTTCCTTACAGTTAACTTCCAACAAATTTTTTGAACACGATTAATCACATTTCATACAGTTAACTGTCAACTAAAATGTTTTGATCACAATTAATCACATTTCGTGCTGACAATCAAAAAAATTGTCAGTGATTAATCAGATGTTTATCTTTGTTTAACATTATAAAATGTTCATACTAGTGCTGTTAATAAATTACATTTTTTTATCGCGATAAATCACATTTTGTACAGTTAACTGTCAACAAAAAAAATTTCATCGCGATTAATCACATTTCATACAGTTAACTGCCAACTAATTTTTTTGAACACGATTAATCACATTTCATACAGTTAACTGTCAACTAAAATGTTTTGATCACAATTAATCACATTTCACACTGACAAATGTTTTGATCGTGATTAATCACATTTTATACAGTTAACTGTCAACTAATTTTTTGATCATGATTAATCACATTTCATGCCATTAACTGTCAACTAAATTTTTTTGATTGTGATTAATCACATTTCGTACACAGTTAACTCACAATTCATCACAAATAGAAATAAGTTTTTATCTATCATAAGCTAGTAATGGGATGCACAATCGTGACATACTGTGTTCCCCATTATTTATGAAGCATCAGACAAATGAGATTTCTGTCCTGATATATTGAAACTCAGGATGAGGTTGGACAAAGCAAACCATCACTCGCTCACATTTTGTATTTGCCGAACAGTTGTGGGCGGGTTTAAGAGCTAATACGCTAATAATAAAGAAAATAGCAATACAAAAATATGCTTGCTGAAGACTGATTTGAGGATTTTGATTTATGAGAAGCCTTAGAGATTCTGAAGACACTTAAAAAAGCAACAACGCAACAAACGTGTGTGTATCAAATGGCTGTTGTGGACGGCAGTCCAATGCCCAACCCAAGAATAGTAATTTCGCCGAGATTAGCCTGTCATCCCCTGTGAAATAGGCTGTTTTTCCAGGATGGTGGCTGACACACACACGCTTTTGATTTTGCAGGTTAAAGCCCCGGTTTCAGCATAGCTTAGAGGTCAGCAACGTGTCCTTTTTCTTTGAGGTGTCGGAGATTTTCCAAACGTGCGTCCCTTCCATTCCTGCATGTCAACAAAGCCATGAATTAACTTTGCTTCCATCCCATTTTGGTCCACAGGAATATACGGTACAGTACTTCCAAAGATTCACTAAAATGCATGAAAAACCTGTCAAAATAATCCAATCTTAATCTCTAACTTTCAACCAAAAGCTTATGTATATGTACTGTAAGTCTATGCTGTATTTCCAATAAATACAAAAACTGCTATTCATGCAAGTGAGCTTTGCATGTAAAAACTGTATTCTTCATTTGAATTGTCCATAATTCATATTCCCACCAGTAATCTCTTCCCTAAAGGTGGAGGTAACTTTATCAACGCTATAGCAGAGATGACTTTAAAGCACAAAACAACAATGCCGCTTTTCTCTCGTGGCATTCAAATGATAACAATGCAAAGGGCTCAACATTTCTCGGTGATGCGTGCAGTTTATTTCTGCCGCTTCCTATTTAGAGCTGTGCGATTGTTATTCAAAAACGTGCAGTTTGTGTTTGTGAGAGGAGGCTGCAAATCTTAACAGAATGCCATCCATCCTCATAAGACCGATGGGAAGATCACGGCTTCCTTTTTCTTGCTGGAGAAAGTCACCTCACACTGTGTTACCGTTTAAAGAAGCCTCCTCTGCAACACTTGTAAACAATGTAGGAAAATTAAAAAAAATAAAATAAAAGTGGTTGGACAGCTCATGTTAGCATTGTATTTGATCTATTT
This sequence comes from Doryrhamphus excisus, assembly GCF_030265055.1. Classification (NCBI taxonomy): domain Eukaryota; kingdom Metazoa; phylum Chordata; class Actinopteri; order Syngnathiformes; family Syngnathidae; genus Doryrhamphus; species Doryrhamphus excisus. The sequence goes on along the minus strand of NC_080475.1, from coordinate 9,982,200 downwards.
ACTATGCTACACATTTAGTCAGAGTAAGCATAATGATGTTTATCTTTGTTTAACATTAGAAAATGTTAATACTAGTGCTGTTAATTGATTAAATTTTTTATCGTGATTAATCACATTTTGTACAGTTAACTGTCAACTTAAATTTTTTTGATCACGATTAATCACATTTCGTACACTTAACTGCGAATTACATTTTTTGATCGTGATTAATCACATTTCATACAGTTAACGGTCAACTTAAATTTTTTTGATCACGATTAATCGCATTTCGTACACTTAACTGCCAATTAAAATGTTTTGATCGCGATTAATCACATTTCATACAGTTAACTGTCAACTTAAAATGTTTTGATCGCGATTAATCACATTTCATACAGTTAACTGTCAACTACAAATGTTTTGATCACAATTAATCACATTTCATACAGTTAACTGTCAACTAATTTTTTTATCCCAATTAATCAGATTTCATACAGTTAACTGTCAACTAATTTTTTAAAATCATGATTAATCACATTTTGTACAGTTAACTGTCAACTAAATTTTTTTTATCACAATTAATCACATTTTGTACAGTTAACTGTCAACTAAATTTTTTGATTGTGATTAATCACATTTCATACACAGTTAACTCACAATTAATCACATTTAATCACAAATAGAAATACATTTTTAATCTATCATAAGCTAGTAATGGGATGCACAATCGTGACATACTGTGTTCCCCATTATTTATGAAGCACCAGACAAATGAGATGGGTTCCGCGTGTGAAGCGGGAGCACCTTAGTGGGCTTAGTGTCATTTAGCCTTGAGATACGTTGTAAGACACAGACAGATGACAGGAAGGATTGTTGCAGACAAAATGGCAGACAAAACAAATAGTGACTCTTGGCTGGAAATGAACTGATTTCCAAGTCAATTCCTGTTTGTGTGTTGCGACATGCAATTCATTTAGAGGTGGGTTTCAGTCTGCCCCGAGCATCAGTGAAAGCTTATACAGCAACATATTATCAGTTCTTTATCTTGAATTTTCTTTTTAGCTTTTGGCATTATTGACCGCATGTCTACAAATGTATGTTAAACCCCGTTTTAATGATGGCATTACTAATAATGGCTAAAACTTATATATACAATAAACATATACTGTAGTCATGGCGTCAAATGATCTTATTTTTCAGATCCCAGTTTGGAGCAGTTCTCTAGAAAGAAAGCCAGAACCTTTGGTCTACATTATAGCTGGTTGCAGGATACAATCCTGATCAGTACTGAAGCTACTGGGATTCCTGAAGCAGGAAAGCACAAAAGGGGTTAAGTTATTGGGTTGATTCAATCCAAGGACCGCCATGGCTTAAAAAGGCTTAATTGGAGATGTGGTTCAGGTGTGTTGGTTAGCGTGGAGAAGGAGGGAGGAGATTACTGCAGGATGGAAACGAGGCAGCAGATGGCAGCAGACAAGCAATGTAGAAATCATGACAGGTTGAGCAACAATTATCAGCCCCTCAGTACGATATGATGTAATAATACTACAATATTAAGAGTTATGTGTTGCATACACAATCATATGTGAAGGTTGTATGTCTTCCTTTGTAGTTCCCTTACAACTCTTCACTTATTTCTGTGGACGTGACATACTTCATACTACATACATCAGTTTACCCCAAATCGGTACTGCTCATTTTTGCCCCTTTGTATTGAGTTGTAGACTCCTATAGAGCAGCTACACACAATAACCAGCACACAAAGCTTTCTAGTTCTTCCAGAATCTGCACCTATTCAGCTGTATTTATTTAGATTTTGTGCTTCCTGTGAAAACGGTCTGTTTTAATGGACTCCACCCACGCCCCGCCTCCAGACACGCCCACTCTGCTGTGGTCGGTCACACCCATTTGCGCCGGTGGGAGGCATGGAGGCATGGGTGCTCACGAAATTATCAATGTGCAATGGCCACACGTTATGCGCCAATGGTGCGCCAATGGTGCGCCAATGGTGCGCCAATGGGAAGCTGCGCCGTGCATAGGCTTGGTCTACGAAATTCGAGCCCCTAAAGAGTCAAAAGAGAGGTAAAGAGGTACACACACACAAGCAAGGAAGAAGAAGTAGACATGTTTATAATAATATCAGGACATCAAATATTATTGATTGACAGCAGCATAGTGAAATAAATGGAAGGGTGGTGACGGGTGTATTGGCAATGCCCTTCTCATATTGGGATAAAAGTGTCAAGTTAATTGTGTTGGGTCTTACAAGGATGTCTGGCACCTATAGTGTTGCTTTGACACGTCGAACCCTGACAGGTCCAAAAATAAATCTGTGCTGTTTATCGTCCGTCCACCCCCCCCCCCCCTTACTGTCTCACTGACTTTTCATGAAATGTGTTCCAGGATAAATGACCTTCCTCTTTCTTCTCAATTCCTGCAATTGATATTTCTAAATCAGGGGTCTCAAACATGCGGCCCGGGGGCCAAATGTGGCCCGCAGGACACTAGTTTGAGGCCCCCGCCTTGATATGAAAGTTTAATGTTTGATTAATGTTCATGTTAAAGGTTAAATAACTGTTAATAGTTATCCTCCCTATCCGTGTGGAAGTGGTAAGTTTTTGGCTATTTAAGTTGAAAGGAAATAACTTGAAGGCTACCGTTTAGGTCGCTATAGCTCTCTCGTTTGCGAGTTAGCATGTGTCTCAAGACCCTGCAGTTGCGCAATATGTTGTAAATAAAAAGAGTATAAATGTGACTATAGTCGTGTTTTGTCATGTCTACAGGGCTCTAATAATGCTTTGTTCATTTTAATCTGAAAAAAATATTTTTTTAAGTTTTTATTATTTGGTGTTTTATTATTATTATATTTATTTATTACTGATTGATTGATTTTCTTTATTCTTGATTTGTTTATTTATTTTTCATCTTATTTTGTGTAGAAAAATAAAAAGTAAGGCAAAGTAAGCAATAAGGTCATAAATAAATAGTATGTGAAAGCAGCATATTTCTGCCTGAAAAAAATTATTCATGCATGTGCATTTTTTATTCTTCAGTTTTCGCTCCTACGGGGAAAACAAACCTGACCCTTGTTCTCATCTGCGTGTCATATAAATGTGTGAAATACAGTACCTGGATACACAGGCACGCTTCAACGATGTGGTGGTGGTGGTGGTGGGGGGGGTGTATGACTTTGCAGTTGAAGTCCCCGGGGTGTGGGTGGTTTGGTGGATATTAAGATCCAATTACCTGCTGCTATACAAAGACACCATGCCCAGCTTGACTTCCATTATCTCCCTAAATAAGCGACACCTTGCCTTCACTTGGTGGCTTATCTTTATCAGGTATCAGGTAGTTACGGCCATGAATCAGAAGGTGTTGGCTGTGCACCCAAACTGGTGCTTTGTTTTTTTAATTGAAAAGGTTGAAGGTTATTGAGATAGCGAATCATTTTTCCAAGAGGCAGCAAACTGGCACAAAGGTGTACCAGCCTGCAAAGTATGCAACGGTCCTGGGATTGTAAATCTGGCAAAACACAAATATGAATTGAATTAATTAATTGAATTTAATCTGGGATCATTGTGGTTGGGAATGTGCTGTGGAATTAATCTAGCAACCAAATGAATAACCTTTTAAAATGAGGAAAAGGTTATCTGTGCAAACAAGCAGAAGGAAGAGATTTCACACGGGTTGCACTACACTGCCCTCTTTTGGTGGGTAAACAGATGCATACACTATATGATTATTATTATTATTATTATTATTATTGTTAATAATAATAATAGTACTGTAATAATAATCATAATCATAATAATAATTATTGATAATAATATAAAATAAAATATAAAATACAAATATAAAATATAAATATAAAATAAGATGTAGAAAAATGATGGATGTATAATAATAATAATAATAATAAGTAATAATATTAAATATGAATAATAACAATATTGTTATAATAATAATAATATTAATAATAATGATAACAATAATTGCTAATAGTAATAATAATATTATTTTTATTATTATTATATAACAATAACATTGTTATTGTTATTATTAATATTTATTATTATTATTATTATTATTATTATTAATAATTTAACAATAATATTATTATTGTTATTATTGATATTTATTAGTATTATTCATTATTTTTATTACTAATTATTATTAGTAATAATAATAATAATATAACATTAATATTATTATTGTTATTATTAATATAATAATATTAATAATATATATTATATAATAATATATATAACAATAACAATATAACAATAATAATATTATATAACAATAATATTATTATTGTTATTATTATTCTTAATAATAATTATATTTTATTACTAATTATTATTATTATTATTGTTATTATTATTATTATTATTATTATACATCCATCATTTTTCTACATCTTATTTTATATAGGGTCATGAGGTGGAGCCTATCAAAGCTGATATTGGGCGATAAGCGTGATACACCCTGGACTGTCCGTCAGCTCATTCGGGTGGCGGTTATGCTGGAGCCTAAAATTTTGGAATGTGGGAGGAAACCGGAGAACCCGGAGCAAACCCACGGGGAGAGATATCCCGAGCAGGGAATCGAACCCTTGCTGCGTGGCCTGCGCGCTAACCACTGGACTCAATGTAGTAGTTCTTGGTGTGGTTTCCAACGTAGACCTGCTGGGTTGGGTCCTGCGGTCCTGATGTTGTTATGAAAATGTTTGCCTTTGACTCTGTTGACTTAGGAAAGGCAATAAAAGATTATGAGGTGTAAAATCAAAGGTCACTTGTTACCATATGACTTTTGCTCCATACTTCAGTACCACAAAGTATTTATATATTCTTGGATTTAATGTCAGCTCAAGAGAATTATCTGCAAAACAATATATCGGCAAATACTTTAGCATTTTGCTGTATTCATGCAGAACTTTAGTTGAGTTTACTTTGTTTTCAATGACAAGTACTTCTGTTATGTAAGAACTGATGGTTGTGATACGTTGTTACATAACAACCCCCCCCCCCCTTTTTTTTTTGTAATATAAGAAAGACAGCACACCAGATGTTCTTGCCCAGACTTGAACGCTTCTTTGACGAGAAGATGGCCTTTTTCCTGTTTTCTTCCGTGGAGACATGGACTTTAATAGCCATCATCATTGCTCTACTGGTTCTGTAAGTCAGCGTTAATATATTTGAGTTGGGTTTGTTATTGTTAGGATTGTAAAAAATGTTTATTTATGTGCCAAATATCAGACCCTCTATGATCTTGCTTGAAATTCTCCAATTCAATCAATCAACATAAATAAACTAAAAATAAATAAAATAAAAAAAAAATATGTATTTGATTGTATTCGCCACATCCAATATGGCGGGGGCATACGTCTTTAGCTTGTTTTACTGTGGTTCTAAATGGCTAATAAGTTACATAGCTACTTGTTGCTTATTCTACATTATTCGTTGGTAGTGTCTTGCCTGTTGTTATCGTGCCTGTGTTTATTCAAACAATATTTGCCTTTTGTATTCAGATATGGAAATGCACCTTATGGCTTTTTCAAGAAAATAGGCATCAAGGGTCCCAAACCGTGGCCGTATATTGGAACATTCTTGGAATACCGGAAGGTACATAATATTATCTCTGAAGAGTTTCCATGCCTGTGGAATTGAATTGATAAATTTTCATTTTTCTTTCAGGGTATCCATAATTTTGACATGCAATGTTTCCAAAAGTATGGAAAAGTGTGGGGGTAAGTGAGTGTATTTTGTTTATGTTTATGTTTATGTTTATGCTGAATCACTACAGTGTGTTGTGTCAGGTTGTACGACGGCAGACAGCCTGTCATGGCAACCGTGGACACGGCCATGATCAAAACTGTCTTGGTTAAGGAGTGTTATGCTGTCTTCACTAACAGACGGGTAAAAAGTTGAAAATATTAATTTTTTTAATAAACACTCTTAATAAGTTATACTCTTGTTGTCTGTGTTTAGGATATTGGCCTAAATGGACCTTTAAGCGACGCTGTCTCCATCGTGGAAGATGACCACTGGAAGAGGATCCGAAGCGTCCTCTCGCCATCGTTCACAAGCGGGCGACTGAAAGAGGTCCCCCCCCCCCCTTACCCCTTATTTGTTTTGTTCTTCATATGTACATATTTCATGGTTTATCGTTTACTTTTGAACAGATGTATGGAATAATGTTGCAACATTCGAGTCACTTGATCAAGAGTCTTCACAAGAAAGTAGACGCCGACGAGGTCATTGAAGTCAAAGAGTAAGACGCATACAAACACGTAAAATAAAAATGTTTATGTGCCAAATATCAGACCCTCTATGATCTTGCTTGAAATTCTCCAATTCAATCCATTATAAATAACGTAACATAAATAAACTGACATGTTGGTTCATGAAAAAAAAATGTATTTGATTGTATTCGCCACATCCAATATGGCGGGGACGTACATCTTTGCTTTGTTTTACTGTGGTTCTAAATGGCTAATAAGTTACATATCTACTTGTTGCTTATTCTACATTATTCGTTGGTACTGTCTTGCCTGTATTTATCGTTGCTGTGTGATGTTTATCATATTATTTCATTGTGCTTTCAAGCATGTGTAGCCAATTAAAACTACATTTTTGCAGACTTTTCGGACCTTACAGTATGGATGTTGTGACCAGCACTGCCTTCAGCGTTGACATCGACTCCATTAACCATCCGTCTGATCCATTCGTGTCCAACATTAAGAGAATGGTCAAGTTCAACTTATTGAATCCCTTGATTTTGCTTACGGGTAAGGTCACCAGTGTCTCTGCTTTTTGTACTTATTAAAAATTAAATCTTTTCCTTATGATTTCAGTTCTTTTTCCATTTCTGCGTCCAATGATTGAGAAGATGGAAGTGTCACTCTTCCCAGCTGATGTGCTGGCTTTCTTCTATAACTTCCTAAAGACCATCAAATCAGACCGGAACAAAAATGATCACAAGGTCAGACCATGAATTTAATAATGTATGCTAATATAGAGGATTTACATTGGGAGTGACCAGGATGGATAGGATCAGGAAGGAGTACATCAGAGAAACATTTCATGTTAGAGGCCTTGGAGATAAAGTCAGAGAGGCCAGACTGAGATGGTTGGGACATGTCCAGAGGAGAAATATGTATTTTCTCTAAATTAAAAATGTGTCTCTTTCTTGGTAGAACCGAGTGGATTTCATGCAGTTAATGGTGGACTCTCAGATGTCAGAATCCAGCACAGGAGATGCAAGCAACCAGAAAGGTAACATCCGACTAACTTTAGCTGGACTTTAACTGAAGCCTATCCCAGCTGTACACCCTGGACTGGTCGCCAGCCAATCACAGGGCACATATAGACAAACAACCATTCACACTCACATTCATACCTATGGGCAATTTGGAGTCGCTAATTAACCTAGCATGTTTTTGGAATGTGGGAGGAAACCGGAGTACCCGGAGAAAAAACCCACGCATGCACGGGGAGAACATGCAAACTCCACACAGAGATGGCCGAGAGTGGGGAAAGACAAAATAAGAAGCCAAAAAGTTACCACTTCCACACAAAATAGGAGGAGAACTCATTCATTCTTTCATTCATTTTCTACTGCTTATCTTCATGAGGGTCGTGGGGTGTGCTCGAGCCTATCCTAGTTGTCTTCGGGCAAGAGGCGGGGTACACCCTGGACTGGTGGCCAGCCAATCACAGGGCACATATAGACAAACAACCATTCACACTCACATTCATACCTATGGACAATTTGGAGTCGCTAATTAACCTAGCATGTTTTTGGAATGTGGGAGGAAAGACAAAATAAAATGCCAAAAAGTTACCACTTCCACACAAAATAGGAGGAGAACTCATTCATTCATTCATTTTCTACCGCTTATCCTCACGAGGGTCGTGGGGTGTGCTGGAGCCTTTCCTAGTTGTCTTCGGGCAAGAGGCGGGGTACACCCTGGACTGGTGGCCAGCCAATCACAGGGCACATATAGACAAACAACCATTCACACTCACATTCATACCTATGGACAATTTGGAGTCGCTAATTAACCTAGCATGTTTTGGAATGTGGGAGGAAAGACAAAATAATCTCGACAAAATAAGAAGCCAAAAAGTTACCACTTCCACACAAAATAGGAGGAGAACTCATTCATTCTTTCATTCATTTTCTACCGCTTATCCTCACGAGGGTCGTGGGGTGTGCTGGAGCCTATCCCAGCTGTCTTCTGGCAAGAGGCGGGGTACACCCTGGACTGGTGGCCAGCCAATCACAGGGCACATATAGACAAACAACCATTCACACTCACACTCACACTCACATTCATACCTATGGACAATTTGGAGTCGCTAATTAACCTAGCATGTTTTTGTAATGTGGGAGGAAAACCGGAGTACCCGGAGAAAACCCATGCACATAGATGGCCGAGGGTGGAATCAAACTCGGGTCTCCGAGCTGTGAGCCGTGCAGCCCATGCTCAATAATCTCGATCTTAATAATCAAGACACATGTCATTGGGCTGCACGGTGTAGTGAAGAGTGGTTAGCATGTAGGCCACACAGTATGGAGATCTGGGTTTGATTCTCAAAGATGGTGTGTTTGTGTTTCAGGTTTGACCGATCATGAAATCCTGTCTCAGGCCATGATTTTCATCTTCGCTGGCTACGAAACGAGCAGCAGCACGATGTGCTTTTTAGCCTACAATCTGGCAACGCACCCTCACATCCAAAAAGCTCTACAAAAGGAAATCGATGAAACATTTCCAGACAAGGTTGCTTTTTAATTTTGTGTTTTTGTTATGTCAGGAACTATTTAATCACCGACTCCAATATACGTTATTGTAGGCTCGACCGAACTACGAAGACCTGATGCAGATGGAGTACCTGGATATGGTCATGAACGAGTCTGCAAGGCTGTACCCGATCGCTAATCGACTGGAAAGGGTAGCAAAAACCTCAGTGGAAGTCAACGGTGTGACCATTCCTAAGCAAACTGTGGTCATGGTGCCGATTTACGTTCTTCACCGCGACCCTTCCTTATGGTCTGAACCTGACTCTTTCAAACCTGAAAGGTACTAACATGAATGGAAAGTGAGGGAATTTACCGCTACGTTTTTTGGTCTCTTGCCCAAGACTGTTTGTTGGTTTTTTTTTCATTATTTTTTCAGGTTCAGCAAAGAAAACAAAGACAACCTCGATCCTTACGCTTTCTTACCATTTGGAGCCGGGCCAAGGAACTGTATCGGGATGCGATTCGCTCTCCTCATGATGAAGTTGTGTTTAGTGGAGATCCTGCAGCGCTTTAGCTTTGTCATCTGCAAGGAAACAGACGTGAGTGGACAGTTTTAGAATTATTACAATTTACAATTAAAATTATGTTATTTGGTTTTGATCTTTTTTTATTTTTAAACATTCTAGATTCCGATGGAGTTGTCCAATGAGGGATTCACATCACCTAAGAAGCCCATCAAACTCAAACTAGTGGCAAGAGAACCTGCTGCGGATTGTGCTTCAAGAGAAATGTGATTATTATTATTATTATAGATATTTTTCCAACAAATAAACTCATTGGATTAACATTAAACAGTAAAACTTGCACATTTGTTTCAACAATTTGTCAAATATATTTATGAAATATTTTTTTTCTTGAGGCTGCAGCTACATTTGCACATTATATTATACACAATGCATGCAAAGTGTGCAATACATTCTATTTTTCTTAATAAATAATATACCTTCCAACAAGAACAATTCCCATTGGGACCTTCTTGATCCTTTTGAATCTTCTTAATGCAGATTTAAAAAATTAGCTGCTCAGCAAATGGCCCCTGTGCTGCACTTTTCACACCATATGATAAATACTGATGCTTGATGTAGTCCATGTGCTGATTTCATAAGATTCTTACGGTGAACCTAATCTAGCTGTTGTTTTGTTGTTGTAATAACAACTCCTAAACACTAGGAGGCGATAAAACAATATGTAAATTCACACTCACGACGCTTCCTTGTTTAGGTAATAGACTGATTCAAAGTTACTAAAAGTGTCAATGTACATTAAATATCACCTGTAATATGAGAAAAACATACATTGTTGTGCATTTTAATGTGTGGAATTATTAAAAAAAAAAAGACATAAACGTGGTGGTCGTCCGAAACAAAGAGCTTTGTCGACACGAACTGGAAACGCCCTCAATCCCGCCCCCAAGCAGGATAACAGGCTGCTATTGGTCAGATTCAGAGACAGCATGCATGCATGCTGGCAGCTTTGTCAATGAATGTCTGTTGTTCGGGAGGAGAGGAGGAAGGAGGAGAGGAGGAAGGAGCTCCTTTGACAGCGGCTGCTGCTCCTATTTCAACCGTTGTGGAGCCAAAAAGCAAAAAATACCCAAAATATCTGCCTTTGTGGAGTTTGGACGCATGCAGGACAGAGTATATGAAGGTATGTTTAACACAGAGCTGTTTTGAAGTGCTTAATATGTATTTCAAAATGCCTATAAATCTGCATTCGGGGTTTAGAGCAATAAGTACGACAGTGATATTGAATTGACTAAAACCTGCGTATATCATATGTCAAAAATTATGTCTAATAATTGCTAATAAATTCGGATGTTTTATGTTGACTTCATTTCCTGGTTAATGGGAGTTAGCACCCAAAGGAATATTGATGCAGTAATGATCGAGTCATTATCACTTTATTCAATCTACGGAGACGTAACTAATTTAAAATATTGCAATATTCCATGTAAAACTTAATTCCAGTCCCCTGTGCCAGATTAAAAAAAAACAACAGTAATCATTTATTGCTTTGAACTACTACCTGCAGTATATGAAGGCACATCCTTCCTGCATGAAAACAAAGTACAATGTACAAGGATATGCAGTAGACTTTTGTACATTTGACAAGGTTTGAGACCGAGTGTTGACTCCCATTGTGTGGGCATCCTTGGAATGTTGGAATGATTCTTCATGGAAGTTGAACTTGAGGTACGGTATCAGGTGACATGACAGACAAATGTGACTGTCTAAACCACCCCAGACGAAAAGCATATTATATTATATATTATATATATATTATATTACATTCGGACTGAATTATTTGCCAGTACAATTAAGATCAGCGACGCACCTGTCAATAATCTTGCCTCAACAGTGGCGTCATTAGGTCTATTTTATTTTTATAAATGTTCTTAAGCCCCCCTAAATAATTTGACATTTTGTATTGATTTTTTTAATTTTTTTTTTTTTACAAAAAAGGCCCATTTTATTTTTAAAAAATGTTCTTAAGCCCCCCTAAATGATATTTTGTATTGATTTTTTATTGATTTTTTTCACAAAAAGGCCTGTTTTATTTTTTTAATGTTCTTAAGCCCCCCTAAATAATTTGATATTTTGTATTGATTTTTTTAAATAGATTTTTTTTTACAAAAAAGGCCAATTTTATTTTTTTTAAATGTTCTTAAGCCCCCCTAAATAATTTGATATTTTGTATTGATTTTTTTTTTTACAAAAAAGGCCCATTTTATTTTTTTAATGTTCTTAAGCCCACCTAAATAATTTTATATTTTGTATTGATTTTTTTAATCGATTTTTTTTTACAAAAAGGCCCATTTTATTTTTTTAAATGTTCTTAAGCCCCCCTAAATAATTTGATATTTTGTATTGATTTTTTTAATAGATTTTTTTTTTACAAAAAAGGCCCATTTTATTTTTTTTTTAAATGTTCTTAAGCCCCCCTAAATAATTTGATATTTTGTATTGATTTTTTTAATCAATTTTGTTTGACAAAAAATGCCTATTTTATTTTTTTTAATGTTCTTAAGCCCCCCTAAATAATTTGATATTTTGTATTGATTTTTTTTTATTGATTTTTTTTTACAAAAAGCCCTGTTTTATTTTTTAAATATTCTTAAGCCCCCCTAAATAATTTGATATTTTGTATAGATTTTTGTATAGATTTTTTTTTACAAAACAAATCTGACAAATTTCACAAATTTCACATCATAGGGCAAAAGCAGGCTAATAAGCTAGCCAATAAGCAGGCTACTACTAATAATAATAATAATCAGAAGAAAAAGAATGATGACAGTAATAGTCATAGGCTAATTAATAATGATTATTATATAATTGATCACGTTCAATAAACGATAACACTGTTCTACCAGAAGATTGAAGTTGGAGCTACCACTCTATACAACTCTCTTCTCCATCTTCAGGAGGACAAGATGAACGTGGAGGCTCTAAGCAGAACCGAGCTGCTGACACTCCTGAGTGTCTTGGAAGGAGAGCTGGAGGCCCAAGAGGTGGTCATTCATACCTTTCAAGTAAGTACAAAGACAGAAGAAGCCCTAATGTGGCCTTGATATATTGGTATATCGGTAAAGGCATATATGAACCTGTGTCAGCATTACACTTGCCAAAGGAATGTCAGCGAGGGGGTGTGTAAACAGGAAACCATGGAAACACAGCTCAAGCACGGACAATGGTGCAGGATTCTTACTGGTTCCTTACATGTCAGGAATATTGCAGTTTACCGAGTCTTGAGTGAAAAGAATCAAAAGCCACGTTTACATGAGGAGTTTTTTTTCCTCTTTCCGAATACCTTTTCCGAAAACAATGGTATACATGGAAAGGAATATTCCAATCGCGTGTCTACATGCGCTGTTATAATCAAACAGAATAGTCAATGGGGCATGCTCAGCAAAGCGTAAACATCAACATCACGTGATACCGACTTCCCCGAGTTTTTCTTTCACTTGTTGGAATAACTCCAGTTTTTCGTTCGTCCAGTCTTGAAATTTAGTTTGGATCAAAAACAAACTTTCCGATTGCTCGCCTCCATTTTTAAAACCGAAGAACGTCTCTAGCTACGTGTTACGTCGTATCTGAGCATGCGCTGAATCAATCAATCAATCAAACTTTATTTGTAGCGGACTTTTCATACACAGAATGTAGCACAAACTGCTGAAAGAACGCAACCGGGATAAGTTTAAACATTAAAAGATCAAATTAAATCTTGCTAATATTTTATAATTAAACTCAGGGCATGTTTATATCGATGGATATTTTCTTTTTAAAGAAAAACTGGACTTGTGAATAAAGTATAGAAGGGTTCAGACTCTGTTCCACAGATGGCGGTTATGCACCGAAATCTGCTTGCCAACAGAAGAAGAAAAACACGACAAAAAAGAACAACAACTTTCCGTTTGAGCGAGTACAAAATACCTCAATCGGATCGGGGAAAGGAATATTCCACCCCTGGGAATCCGATTATCTGTTCATTCGGATTGGCATCTTTTCGTTCGGAATGAGGTGCAAATAAACCGAATGCAATTGGAATATTTGGGTCTGTGTATACATGGTTGAAGAAAAAAACTCCTAATTGCGTTTGATAGTCTAACATTGATAATTACCATTGTCTGTCAAATCATGCCATCAATCAACCAATTGTTGTATAGTTCTTTTGATACAGGGAGTCTATGAGAAGGTTGTCTAAATAAAACATGGACTCAGTCCCAATTCATTCTGCTGAGAAATCGGTAAAATTGATGACTGTTCCTTACATGCGCTCAGTTGTTCCTCATTGTGCCGGTCATTCATCCATGTCCAATCGAGACTGGATGGCCGACTCGCAACTACAATGGTTTGCGGCGGTCTCACTGGGCTCTCTCTCACTGGGCCACTGATTGCTTTTCACACTCGGGTCCACAGCAGCTGCTCCATGCATGGATGGAGTCGCTAAAATGCAAAATGCCCTCAAAGCGTGTCTTGGAACTGACGATCAACGATTAACGAGCAAATGTTAGCATTTCAATCTTGCTTGTACAATTTTAGTTGTACTTTTTGTTGTTTCTTTCGTTTTTTTCCCGATTTCCGAGTCGCCACAGCGGACTCCGCATACTGATTTTGGCTTGAACACGGATTGCCCTTCCTGACGAATACCAATGATGCTTACTAGTGGACATTCGAACCCAGTTCCAGAATGCTAACTACTCATTCTTCATTGCGTTCCTTTCATTGACTCGGCAATAATACAGGGCGTGTTCCCTAATTAAACGTGACCCCGGTCCCATCTGCCCAAACACACATTCATCAGTGGTCTCTGGTGGGCCATTTAAAGGACGTTGTCTTGATTGTGTAGCGGATGTACATAGTCTACCCAAATCACTGACTTCCTTTCTTCCCTCTGTGATCCGTCCACTACTATTCGGAAGCACATTTGCGGACACTGCCGTCTTTATTATCCTTTTCAATGACACAACCGAGAAGAATCCTTCAACAACAACTCTTCTCTCAGGGTTTAATTACTGTAAATATTCCATCATCAGAAACTCCATTTTAGGTTCCATGACTAAGGACACGGATAAGCAATTTTACCTGAGGGAAAATTACTGGGAACACGACACCGGGTCAGATTCCAATAGGGAGTGGCACATCTTTTAGACTTGTCTTTATCTAACGTAGAAAGCAAACATGGTCTGTCTGTCAAGCATGAATGGCAAAGACGGCTTGTTGGCTCAAAGGAATCCCGGTTTAAGACTTTAAAGTGGTCGCTAATTACCGTTGGACTGTTTCTACATACTTAAACGTAGCATACCAGACATTAAAAATGGCCCGTTTATTTATTTTTGCAGATTGCAATCATAAATAATTGTGGCCCGACACACATAGCTTTTTAAAAATCAGTCATATTATGTCATATTCTTGTTTAGTCATGCAGTGCTTTATGAATTTGTGTTGTTCTAAGTCCAAAAACGGAGCCTAAGATTGCTATTTGCTACTACAACTTCATGAATCGTTTAGGCTGGTCTTATTAGTAGTTGTTGTTACAAATACAGTTTTAATAATTACTAATCCATCGCCGGAATTGAAAATGTACATGAGCAGCCTGGTACTTCAGATAATAAAGTACTTAGCGTTTTTTGTTCTTCATTCAACCATCACAAAAACAAAATATCATCCTTGAATAGTACGGGTGTCACAAGATTTTATGAGATGAAAATGTGACAAAAGATTTATCGGTTTCTCGTGGGAACTCGGCACGGGACAACATTAAAATAAATTAATCATACAATAAATAAAAATGACATGTCTGGTCCTGTTGCTCCGTTTTTGTGTCTAAGTGATACAGTGTAGAGCTAATTCCCGAGGAATGCATATGTTTTTTTTTTTTACCCGTGAAACACTCAAGCACAGAAACACTTCAAGGCTGGCGGACTTGAGAAGTTACCCTGAAGACAAATTGTGAAAGTTATGCAAACAGCCTCGCGTAGCCAAGCACAAACATGTCATCTGTGCACCTCAGATGGACTCAGCAACCGACACACACAGGTGTTAGCATGTCAATCTATCCTAATTTGAATATCAGTTAATATCTTCCACAAGCTCCCACCATGGACCGGCGCACCCCCCGCGCACCAAAACCTCAAAGGCAGGTTTCTCAAGAGTGTTCGACACATTTCAATGCAACCAGAAACCACAATTTTAATGTAGATTTTTGTATTGTATACTTTGTATTGGGTTGTGGACTCCGATAGAGCAGCTACACACAATAACCTGCACAGAAAACTTTGTAGATCTTCCAGAATCTGCGCCTATTCCAGCTGTATTTCCTTGTCTGTTTTAATTTATTTCTTCTGCCTGAGCTTGCCTTGTAAACAGAGAAGCTTGGGGGAGGAGACATGTATGTATCGTGCATACAGCCACGCCCATAATGAAGCCTGCTTTGTGACATCACAAAGGAACCGTTTTGCAACGCCCTCTGAAACCGAGCGTTTTGAGCCATCCCAAACTTCTTTCAGGTCTCACTTCCATACGCTCAAACTTCATTATATGAAACTTTGGCATACAAAATTTCTAACTACATTAAAAAAAAAATTAGATCCCCTTTAAAAAGGAATGTGAGGCATGTCTTTTCCAATCGCAAAAATATTCCAGTCGCAAAAGACTGTTATATACTTGCTACATATTCAAGGGCCATAATTACCGCTCAGTTGGTTTCTTGGCATATTGTTCCGTTATGCCGTCATGTTGTGATTACATACTGTAGACATGCCAGCTTTGCAGCACTCTCATAAAAGAAAATATGCATGGTTATTATAAATAGAAGTATTCTGATAAAAGAAAACGGCATGCATACGCAGTGCCACCTTAGCTTGTTTAAGTGTTTTTAAAAACGTTTATTCTTAACTAAGAACTAAGAAAGAAGCAATGCAGTCTGTTCACGACAAATTGAGTGGGCTACTGTTATACGCGGTAAATAATGTTATACATTCTCAAGAATTTCAAAATTACAATCGTGCCAAATCACAAAAAGTTTTTTGTCCTTACGTTTACTTAACAGAGATGCACAAACAACAATAACGTGGCTACTGCTATCGTTAATGAGAGCGATGCGAGAAGTTCCCAAAAAACGAATATAGGTATGCCCGATTTTTGCTTTTTTGACGATAACCGATATGCCAATATTGTCCAACTCTCAATTTCTGATATCAACCGATACTGCTGTGTGTAGTATCACATATATTCTTCTTGATTAAAATTGTTGTAAAGCATTGTTTTTTTTTCAGCCCCCTCTCCAATTTGAAATATTTGAAAAACTGATAATATTTATGAATTCACCTGTACTGTACGGACTGAACTTGAAGCCGAAACCAGGAAAATGCAACTAAATTGAGCGCATACAAGCGGATTGCATCGTTAGGAAATTGTAAACAATATGTGGCTAGCAAGTAAACAAGAGGAGAGCGCATGGGAGAGGGTGGAGGAAGCAGAGAGCTTGTCTGCATACTGATATGCCCATATAAGGAAGTCTGCGCCTCTGTGACATCACAAAGAGTCAGTTTGACCACGCCTTTTAAAAACCAAGCGTTTTGACCCATCCCAAACTTCTTTCAGGGCTCACTTACAAATGCAAAAACCTCATTATCTAAAACTTTGGTGCAAGAAAATTGGAAAATAATCAAATTTTTGGTAAAAAATGCGACATTGAATTATTTGACAATATCGCCCAGCCGCAGAACAATCCAACAGCTAACCTGTCTGTTTGATTTCATGGCCTGATCTTCACTCCTTCATCCCTGGGGAGGAATTAACATCTGCTCTATGTGGGGGGGGGGTGCACAACCTCCACTCTTTGTGTTTTGGTTGGGAGGAGAGAGGGGGGGCGGCGGCGGACCATCTGCTTACGCTCACACTGACAGAAAACATCACTGAACAGATTTCCTGCACACTCCCACAACATGCTAAAATGCTAAAAAAAAAACGGCCTTAACAAAAAAAACACCACGTTTGTGTCCATTAGGCTCAAAACAAAGATGCTTTCATCCAGGATCGTTACGGCCGCTATGACCTCAGCGATCCATTTCTGGCCCTGCAACGGGACAACGAAGCAGCACAGAACCAAAGCACGCATGCCCGGACTCGTACTCACATGCACGGACAGGCAGTGGCCCCAAACCCTTTAGGTGTCCTCAAACTGGTCATGGTTCACTGCAGGAAAATGCAGGAAAGGATGATGAGACAGTTGGCAGCGACTGAGAGCAGACACAAAAGAGTAAGAGACTATTCACACCCATTTTTAAACGCTTTTGTTCCCTTTTTCACGCATATAATGTTATCCATTTGTGTTGAACAGATGATAGCTGATCTAGAGGAGGAGAAACAGCGACAGGCTCGGGAATCTGTACAGAGTGATAATTTCTCGTCGCTACTGCAAACAGAGAGAGACAAACTTCTGCAACAGGTGTGGCTAACATGTAACGTATCTGGATCTGATACACAAATCAGAGCGAGGAGATTGCTTTGCTTTCATTTTTTGTTTTTCCACTTCTACTGAAAGCTGTGATTTACTGTAAGAAGCAGGAAAGCATTAGGGGGCTCCATTGTCTAACTCGGAGGGGGCGGGCAGGGGCTAGGCCTGTTAAAGTTCAAGAACATACAACAGGCACCATTATGCACAAGCACATGGTACTTACACAGGAAACAGACAAGGAAGAGCCCATTGTTTTGTAGTCATGCCCGGGGTTTATGGCTTCAGGAAATGTGTGATAATGGACCCGAACGTCCAATGTGAGGTCATCTCATGCACACACGGCAAACACAGAATCAGTCGCAACAGAGATTAGGACGATGGCCCGAGTGTCTCCCCAGTCTCGCTTTGCCTTTATCGTCCGAGTCAAGTTTGTATGTCACAGATGTTTAACCTTTAACCCTACATTACTACATTACTCGCTCGCTAAATGTACTGCAAAAAAGGTCAGTAAGGATAATTCATAATGCCGCCTACAGAGCAGTTGATGTTTGCTAAATACAAGGATGAAGAGTCTTGAACCAGTCATGATGTGCTATATATATCACTATATTGACACTTACTATGGTGCACATTATGTCATTGTATGCTCACATCACCTTGTACTTACTTCGGTACGTGACAAAAAATAAGAAATTTAAAAAATTGAAAAAAACTAAAAAAAATTTTTTTTACAAAAAATTATAAAATAAATGTGTAAATTAATAAATAAAATAAATTTGCGAAATACAAGGATGAAGAGTCTTGAACCAGTCATGATGTGCTATATATATCACTATATTGACACTTACTATGGTACCCATTACGTCATTGTATGCTCATATCACCTTGTACTTCGGTACGAGGTACATTATTTAAAAAAAAAAAAAAAAAAAAAAAAAAAAACAACCTTAAACTGTATTATGGAAAGCAGGAAGTGAACAAATGTAACAGTTACTGATTGTAAAAGTACCAGATGGAGGGGTAGGATTTAATAAGCTTTGCTTCTTCCTACTCCTTTTGGACATGTGGAACTGGGAACTGATTATGGGATGCACTCAATTGTAATCTGATGCATGTTCAAATGAAATAAAACCATTACATTAAATATACGTCAGGTGAGATAGGCTTAATGAGTACAAGGAATAGGTTGAAGTATCTCAGTATGTTAACCTAGTACATTTCAAAAGGCTGTGTTCCCATGTACTGTGTGATAATTTAACAAAGTAGTGTTATTGTGCCTCCTTGTGGCCGTAGTAAGACTAGACTCATCTCTGGTTTCATCTCTCCAGCTTGAAATTGAGCGAGCGTCATTGCAGCGACTCGAGAGGGAACAGGCTCAGGCGGTGTTCCAGGCAGAGGAGCAGAAGCAGCTTTCATCAACTCTCACCTCGGAGCTTCAGAAGGCCGGCAGCCGAGCCGAGGAGGAGGCACAGAAGGCCTCAAAGCTCCGTACTTTGCTTCAAGAAGAGACAGACATTGTGGAGAAGTTAAAAGGTCTTCTTGAAGATGAAAAAGGCAGGACGACGGAACTCAAAGCTCAGTCCGATAGGAATCTTGCTGATTTTGCTGCAGAGCGACAGCAATTGAAAGTCAGGCTAAGTGAGGAAGAAGAAAAGAGCAAGGAACTGAGGAGAGAACTGGAACATCTCAAAAAAATATTGGGTGAAACCAATGACTGCAGAGAACGATCAAAGGAAACTGGGATGGATGTAAAAGACTCAAACTCAGTCGTGACTCCATCTGCTCACACGGAACCTGATGGAAAACCTCAGAAAATGTCCCTAGCGTCAAAAGTCAATGGCCACCACCTTCTCAAAGAAACGGAGCTAACTCAAGAAGGGGGAGGATCGGAAAACACAGGGGTGATGGAAAACGGGGGAGGAGTAAGCTTACATTCACCTCTTCATCCTCATCCTCACTCTCCTTCCAGCACCACCTCCTCGTCTCCTATCTCCTCGCCAGTATTGTCCAAACGTCTCACCAGCCCAGGTTTCCATCAGTCCTCCTACCAGGCCGGAGTCAATCAGCGTTTCCACGCCGCCAGACACAAGTTCCAGTCCCAGGCTGAACTGGAGCAACAACAACAGCACGGTGGCCCCCTTTCCCCCAGGGACCTCTCCCCCACCGCGTCTTCCCACCCGCCCCCACCGGAGCACAGCGCAGCCAAGCAGCTGGCCCGCAACACGGTCACGCAGGTTCTGTCCCGCTTCACCAGCCAGCAAGTCGGCGTCAAGCTGGTACCAATCAGCAGTTCCCCGTTCGGTACGGACTACCGAAATTTAGCCGCTTCACCTCCGGGAGCGAGATCTCCTTCCGGGCCTCTTTCTCCGGGAATTTGCTCCCCTCTCACCGCTCGATCAGAGAGGACTCATCCTCCTCCAATTCCTCCCAAGAAACCAGGCATGAGTCCGACCCCGGGTTCACCAAGTCCTTTTGCCCGAATCAGCCATTTTCCAGAGCTGTCAGGGAACTGCGGACCCAGCAACGGTGGAAAGGAAGGAGCAACAGAAACGGACCTGGTGGTATCTCCTAGCAGTTAACCTTTTGTAAAAAAAAAACACACAATTTAGTTTCTTTATACAAGGCAGTCTTTCCGAACTTTGGACAAAAATTGGACTTAATAGATGAATAGTAGTTCCTAGAATGATAATAACTGAAACAAATCCACAAAACATCACAATGTTTTGTTTTAAATAATATTGCTGTTTAAAGACATTACACTGTAAATTAAATGCTGAGTATGATTGCAAGGACTTTGGACTATCCAGGATCTGCATTCTATCCAGGGAAAACGTACTTTTAGCCAAATCTAAACATTTATATACATAAATATCTATCACATTATTTACATTGTATTTTGTCATTTTAAGAGAGCACACTAGATTTTGATTTGGGTGATTTCATGTGTTTACAACAATGGCTTATTGATGGCGTTGCAACCAAGAACACTTGCAGGGGTTCAATGTTCCTTGGACAAATCAAGACAATTAGAGCACTCAGGAATCAGATGCACAACAAATTTTAGTAGGTGAGCTAACATTATTGAATGTTTTCACTAATAATTCACAAAAAACTGTAAATAAACTACGCTTCTGTGGTCATTTTGTCGAGAAAAAAACGTATTTTCGCACTGATGTCAATTGTGCAAGAACATGGATGGGGCAGTACAGGCAACGCATCGCTGACGGGATCAGTTGACGTGACCGTACAGAAGTCAGAAAACACACAAATTTGCTTTGCATGGCAACTGCTTTATGTTCAACATAATTTGTCACAATACAATATTTAAAGACTCGTTTAAAAATAGAAATTTGCATACATGAGTAGGAGAATGGAGGTCTTTACCACAGGAAAGAGTATGTTTTCCTTTCAGAATGGTAAATAATACAATCGGAGGTAAAATTACCAATGCGAGGGAGAATAACATAGATCCAGAAATTTTATATCAGTCATTATGACTTCCTAAATAAAAGACAAGCATAAATATTACCCTACTTGCCACACATATAGTACATAGAATGAAGGGTAACATACCAAAAATTTTTGGGTTGAAACTGATGTCCCTCGATGCAGGCTATAATCATCTGTTGCCCATCAACGGTTTTGCCATATACCTGTGAAAGAAAAATGGTATATCGATAAGTAGGAGAAAGTTATAAATATTAGGAATATCCCGTTCCACATGTTTTTTGGCTTTTCTTGTCAGGAACATCCCTATGAAATATATTAGCGTTATGTTATCATCTTCTTTGCCCCCTTCTGTGCCTTACCGTGCAGACTCCAGTAGGGTAGTGCTCTTTGACATAAGCACTAAGAATGCTGTCACAGGAATCTCTCCAGGCTTCCAGAGAAGGGACTCCATCGTAAGGCCATCATTCACTTCTTTTCTCAGGTGGTCAAAGCGGAACGACAAATGGTTGCGAGGGTCCAAAAAACGCCCTTGACCCAAGTCCCCATGCTCCGTAATCAGGACCTGTGTAGGTTAAAAAAGGTTAAAGGTTAAAAAAAAAGGTTTTGACTGAAAGGAAAAAATTGAGGTGACATATACCAGGTCATCGAAGCCTTCTAGTCTAGCAGGTGTGAACTGATCCATGTTGTACTGGGCAAAGGAGCTGTATGAAAAGGCACAGAAGTAATACTACAGTTAAGGTACATCAAGTTATGCGCTTAATCCTTTATTATGGGCACCATAAAACGCAAAATGCAACTTACAGAGATGCTCCTTCCCTGAGGAGGTTATCGTTGTTGAGGAGAAACCGCACATCTGTTAAGAAAAATACAAATTAGGCTCAGTTTTATGTGGCAAAGACTCACACTTCTTACCGTTGAAGACCTCATTGAACTCTCCAGGAGGGGCACGGATCACAAAGTTTGCCGCTAAACGAACCTTTGAGTCAAAAAATAAAAATAGAGAGAGTATGAATATCAGTTGAGCCATTATGACACAAAAACTTCATGTAAATATTCACAACTATATCACAACAATATGGTTGTGAATTAGTTATGACGTTTTGAGTCTTTCTTCAATCATTTGCATATATTTAAAGGACATTGAGTAGCCATGTTATTGTGGGAAAAAAAAGCCAATGAGGCTTACTGTAGTATATGATATTAGTTTTGGGATGCCAAATGTATTATTATGTCGCCCGGTTACTTGGATGACTATCAGCCTTTTGACATCTGAACTTTGGCCCCAAAATTACTGGGAATTTGATTAAAATGGAGTCAGTCTCAAACTCCATTAATATCAACCTCAAGTCCCGTGACGTCACATCTGACGTAGGCGACGCCCCATATAGGTACAACGCACATATATTAGGTGAATGCAGATTAAAACTAACATATTATACATTATAATAAAGTCAGTTTAGTTCTAGTATATGCAGAACCATAATTACACATAATCTAGCCAAATTGAAATCGCTAGCTAATAACTAACTTCACCAGCACTGTAAGCTAAAGGCAGCTTGGGAAATAGTTATACATAATTCCTCTGCGTAGCCGTATAAATTAATTCTTCCAAAATATGAGCGTTACTTCCAAGCACAATAAAGCAGCTAAAGCTAGTTGTATATGAATTAATTTTACAAGGTTCAAACCTTCTCTTCATCTGTCAACAGCTCCTCCGTGTCAGCCATTTTGGCTCTAGTTGACCCCACCTACTCCAGCTGACCGGAAACCAATAGGAATGCCTTTTGTCTGACATATTATACAATACACAATAACATCAAAAGTAGAAAAACATCATAAGTCACTAAATAATTTCTAAATTTATCGGTATCATCAACCTTTCAAAATCGGTACAGAACAAAGTCTCGGCCTGTCAAACAGTTGCTATTTATTACAGCTGCTTCCTGTTGACGTGTTCGTCTTACAAAATAATGGTCATAACAGCCTTTAAATAAGTTTGTTTAATTCCAGGCACATTTTTGTAAGTTCTCGAGTCAATGCATATTCACTTCCCCTCGCTATTATTTTTTCTTTTATATCAATAGCGTTTTAATTTATTTTTTACAGGTTTTTATTTTGAATGTTAAAAAGGAAACAGTTTGTTAAACGTCACTCACCCTATTGAGCTTTTGATCAGAGCGGTGACCATCGTCCAAACATGGAGTCGGAGGTAAACAGAATAAGTATTTTTATTATTAAATACAAATATCACACTTTTATGTACGCATGTAGTGTTCGTGGGAGTTATGCTGCCGTAAGTTTTGCTTACAAACTTAATCAACTTGGCTAGCATTTCAAGTCAAGCTAACGCAGGGGTAGTGTAGTTGGTTTCGTTTTCCCCACTGTTTCTTGCTACATTAACTTCCTTGTTGAAATAACCTTGTCACACCTTGCTGGACACAGCTGTCTTTGTTTAATTTAATTATTACTAGTTTAGCCTCCATTTTGTCGACGTGGACGTCAGGCATTGGTGTTATTTTAACACTCGAGTTAGCTACCAACTGCCGACTGCTAGCTAACTTGGTTAGGAAATGAACAGAGCATTGTCCTGGGGACTAATGCTGCAGTTGAGGCGTAGTTTGAGTTGTTGTGCTTCTTATTGTCAGGTGATGACCAACCCGGAGGATATTGCCAAATTGTACAGACAGCTCAGCCTCTTTCCCTCACTGACCAGGGCAGACGTAGGACCTGTCATCACCTCCCAGTATGGAGGCGAATACAGCAACATATACACAGGTTTGTGTCCATGCATGCAAAGGTACCATTAGTTGTACCAGGCATTAATATGAACAAGACACTGAAGAAAAAATGGCAGTCTAATAATCTTTTTCCATCGCTATAGAATGGAGCCAACGTGATCTGGAGAGGAATGAGACTGTCAAGTTTTGTAAGCAGTACATTGTGTTCCATGATAACAAGTCGGTGGTCTTCTCGGCACCATCAGGGAACTGCACAGAGCTTCAAGGAGTGTAAGTGCAACTTTTGTTATTAACCCTCCTCTTGTGTTAGGGTCGGCACCGACACATTTTACATTTTAATGCATAAAAAGAATCACATAACATTTGTTTATTGCATTGAAGGCTTTTTGACTTTGTCAGGAAATTCTATTTCAACAAAATAAAACCAAAAAAATAATTTTTAGTACATTTTAAAATGGTCTGGTTGAAATTATGACCACTGTATTGTGAGTTGAGGTTATAATAATATGACTATAAAGCAATATTTTGAGCCACATTAGCCAACACAATGACAACCAGCTCCTTTTCTCATCATGTAAGCTTCAGGGGATTCTCATTTTGACCGCTTTTCCAGTATACCAGCAGAGAATTCATTCATTTGACTGGCTGATTTCACATTTACAATTTGGATCATGGAAAGAATGGCAAAAAGTACAGTGAACCAAGATCTGGACCTGTTCTGCTTTTTGATTTCACTTTATACTAAAGTTCTCTTGCTGAAAACAATAACTTTTTTCTACTTTTTCTTGACATTAATATATATGGGTCAAAATTCACCCCAACACCATAGATGTTTCTTTAGTGATTAATACTAAAATGAGAAAATAAAAAAAACTAATTGATTTAAGAGATATATTCTATAGCCCTCAGTAATAGCCAGGTAACAAAATAATTTTACCATTTTTGGAAATTGAAATCGAGGGGTATAGTGACAAAAAAAGGCCTACATGCCCACACCAAAAGTATTAAAACCAACATTTTCATGGATGAGAAAGCCTAAGAAGGTAACCAAGACATGAGAAGCAAATTTGATGGTAACTTATTGTTTTTAGTGTATTTTATACCCGATTTAATAATACATGGGTCAAAACCGACTAGTTAACATAAGAGATGATACCAGAAAGCTAACACAAGAGGAAGGTTAAATATATAAATGTATGACTTTGAGTAAGTTCTCAACAGTTCAGTTTTTTTTTTTTTTCAATATGGCAGCTTGCTAAGTAAAGATGCACCTTCTGGAGAAATGAAGGCAGTTGTTAGGAAGATCACAACCAAAGGAGAGGACAACCAGTTTCTGGAGGTTTGTTGTTTGGTCTGCTTAAAGCCTTGCTCAGTGTTGTCCCATGTAACCGTGAACCTGAACTAACCTCTCCTTTGCCTTCAATGCCCAGATTTGGAGTAAAAACATCAAGATGAAAAGCATCAATCTAACATCTTTAAAGAAACATGGGAACGTTTATGAAGATGGTGAGTTACTCCAAGGTTCACTAAAATGTTAAAAAAAACATTTTTTTTTTCAACTTGCTTCACTTTTCTGGTAAAAAAAAAACAAAACACGAGAACCTCACAAACCTCACAAACCTCACACACACTCAACAGGGGCTCCAGAAGCATCCAAAAACCATGTCTATATCACCTAAGAACATAATATTCTCTGTGTGCCTTGAAAAATCAGTCAAATTCATCAGAAATGACCGGAGTGACAGCTATTGCAGGGGTCTCAAAATCAATTTACTTGGGGGCCACTGGAGCTAGGGTCTGGGTGAAACTGGGCCACATCAGTTTTTTCCCAAAAAAACAAAAAAAAACGCATTTATTAAAAACTATATACAAACTTTTTCAGTGCTTTGGTTCCGATTTTCTACAATAAAAGCTCTGATAAAACATTCCACTGTTCTCAAATATCTTAATTTTTATTTTTCTGCACAAAATAAGATGAAAAATAAACAAATCAAGAATAAAGAAAATCAATCAATCAGTAATAAATAAATATAATAATAAAACGGCAAATAATAAAAACTTAAGAAACCACATATAGTTGGTGGGTAGACAAATTATTTTTTTCACATTAAAATGAACAAAGCATTATTAGAGCCCTGTAGACATGACAAAACACGACTGTAGTCACATTTATACTCTTTTTATTTACAACATATTGCGCAACTGCAGGGTCTTGAGACACATGCTAACTCGCAAACTAGAGAGCTAGCGACCTAAACGGTAGCCTTCAAGTTATTTCCTTTAAACTTAAAAAAGCCAAAAACTTACCACTTCCACACGGATGGGGAGGATAACTATTAACAGTTATTTAACCTTTAACATGAACATTAATCAAACGTAATAATTAAACATTACGTAAACATTAAACTTTCATATCAAGGCGGGGGCCTCAAACTAGTGTCCTGGCCGCGTCCGGGCCGCGTCTTTGAGACCCCTGGCTATTGTATGAGTTAATGTGACTTTTTTCCAAATTCTGTTCTACAGAACGATATAGTAGTTTGAGAAATAACCACAATGTGTTTTGTATCCACAGAAAACTTTGGTTGCTTGGTGTGGTCCCACTCGGAGACCCACCTCCTATATGTGGCTGAGGAAAAGAGACCAAAGGCAGAGTCTTTCTTCCAGGTATGCTGGGTTTGTCCGCAGGATTTTATTTTGGACATAAATCATCCCTTAATAGTATCTCACTGCCAATTTTAGTCCATATAATTAAATCCTTAGCACATACTTTCTTGTACATTGTCTCTGAAAATATCACTGTTATTAATCTTTTTTACCTTCTGATTTCAGAAGGAGTCTTCAGTGCTGTCTTCTACTGTGGATGAAGACGACTCTTCAGAGAGAAAGGCTGTCAAAGTATTAACTGAGCTGTTTTAGTACGCTTTTATTTACTAGTCTGGTTAATATAATTGTGCTTCTGCTTTGCTTGACTTACAGGGGAATCAGTTTGTGTTCTATGAGGACTGGGGAGAGACACTGGTTCATAAGAGCCACCCAGTGCTCTGTGTTCTGGACATCGAGAGTAACAACGTTTCCGTGTTAGAGGGAGTGCCTGAGAACATCTCACCAGGACAGGTCGGTATGATTTCATTTCGGTTTAAGATTATTTTGGTACTATGAATCTGAATCAAACACATTTATTTATTTATGTATCATTGGTGTCTTTTTCTATGTGACTCGACAGGCGTTTTGGGCGCCAAGCGACACGGGTGTGGTGTTTGTCGGATGGTGGCACGAACCCTTTAGACTCGGCCTCAAGTTCTGCCCAAACAGGAGGTGATTGCGGAGTTGAAATCTTCACTGGACCGGATTTAAACGCCTCATTTACTCCAGTATGGGATGTTTCTGTTTGCTCTCAGGTCGTCGTTGTTCTACGTAGATCTCACCGGAGGGAAATGTGGTAAGTAACTCGGATTTAGTTCCCATTCAGATTCAGATAAGGATGCGAAAAAAGCCCAAAAATTCACTTTTTTAAAATATACTGACAAGATGATTGGTATTATTGTGTCTCCCAGAGCGGTTGTCATCTGGAACCAGCGGAGTGTCCTCTCCCAGGCTGAGCCCAGACCAGTGTCGAATTATCTATCAAGAATATTCTGTTTATGGACCACACATGCAATGTAGCCGACTATGTATGGTAAAGCTTGTTCTACAGTACAATTCCCATTCATATTCTGTACACTATGGATATGATGGAGCACACTTCTCATTCTCGTTTTGTGGATGTTGTGTCTAGTATGATTGGTATACGAAGAAGACCTCAGTGGTGGTGGATGTGGTGAAGAGACCCGGAGAGGGTAAGTCACATTTATAGTCTTTAACGCTCACATTTTGTCTGAAATGTTTATTTGATTTTACAGATGGCTTCACCGGCATCTACTGTAGTCTGCTTCCACCTAAATGTTGGTCAGCTGACAGTCAGCGTATTATTGTTGCCTGTCCTCAGCGCAGCCGCAAGGTACTAATTATAGAAACTACTAGAATAAAAAGATGTTTTAAGTAAAATGTATCTTTGTCTTTAAGGAGCTCCTGATGGTGGATATAAACACAAGAAGTGTTACTTCTCTGACTTCGAGTGAGTTAATGTATTAAGTTCTGTTCTCTCTGTATCGTTAGATACATGGAATTTTTTTAGCAGAACTTTTTAATACTTCAGGTCCACTCAGTGATTAACAGTTATATCTCTTGATCTGTAGAGTCGGACATAGGTTCCTGGCATCTGTTGACTGTCGAGAGAGATCTGATAGTGGCAAGCTGCTCCTCCCCGAACTGCCCTCCAAGTCTGGTAGCATCCATCATGCACAATCTTTATTAATGTACTGTGAATGTACTAAATAGGATTGTTTAAATTGTAGAGGTATTTGTTCATGGTAATCCTCAAAACTGTATTCAGTTTATTATGAAGATGATATTAAGGTCAGATTGATTGAATTGGGCTTTATTTTCATAGACCAGGAACGCTGGGTGTAATTACCACCGCACAGGGTGCGCCATGCTGCGCCACCCTGCGCCATGAAAATGGAGCTAATTATATTAATTTGTGTTGTGTCTTCCCCAATCATCGTCTCCTAATGTCCAGAGGGTAGGTTTCCTTCCGGGCACCAGTTCTCAGGAGGAAGTGGTCTGGGTCACATTGGAGGAATCTCAAACATTGCCCGAAATTGATTGGCAGATCTTGACTTTTAACCCACCCCCAGAGGAAGACAACAGCCAGTACCGTAAGTGTAAAATTATAGTAGGGCTGGGCGATATGTAACAAAACTCATATCCCGATATATTAGAGAGAATATTGATATGCGATATGTTTTAGTGAATAATAAGTGAATTTAGACAAAAGTCAAAGCCAAATATGTGTGCAAAGTTTTATTAAAATATAAACAATTTTAGAGGAAAAATAGCCGCTGAAATAAAATATTATTTTCTGTTTTTTAAATAAAAAGTTAAATATTATGTTGAATTTTCAATGCAATCAGGCTGCACTCACAGTAGTCTCTCTGCAGCCGGGTTAGCAACGTTAGCGCTTCTGTCTCACGTTCCCCATGACAGACGGTAAACATGGTTGATACCGCCTTTAAAAAATCACGATGAAAAAATGTTGAATGAATGAAATATAGCAACACAAAAAAGTACATTAAATAAATTTATTAATTTAATAAAGTTTTTCTTTTTTTCCAGCTGGCCTCGACTTTGAAGCTTTGCTGATTAAACCAAAGGAGCCGAAGGATGACGTGAAGCTGCCTCTTATTGTGTATCCTCACGGTTGGTGAAATTTCATTATTTGCTTCAATCGATTCATTGTGCATGAAAAAAATATTTATTATTCATCTCAAGCGATTTTAAAACCTTTCCGACATACTAAATTATTTTTTTTATTAGCTCTGAACTACAGTCATCTAAATTATTGAAGGATTGGTGACGCCATTGTTATTGTTGTTGTCTATGAACCGATAGAGTCTTAACGTTTTTTTTTATTTTTTAAACAAAGTTTCAATGTTTATGTAGTCCTAAAACTCAAAAGTTCAGCAAAAATGCCCATTGCATATTTATCACCTAGCCCGGTTATTATTATTATTATTGCTCATACAGTAATAATATTGAACACAAGTGTCTGTATTTCATATTATTTCTTCTAGGGGGTCCGCACTCGGTGATTGTAGCTGACTGGCTCCTATCCAGTGCCGTGCTCTGCAGGATGGGCTTTGCTATGTTATTAGGTAATTCCATATACACACCATGCAATTTATACATGATTAAATGGTTTATGTTTTTAATATCCAGCCATCCAATATGTAGAGATTTGGTGGATAATTACTAATTATGGAGATCCATGCTTTGTTTTTTTTTTTTTTGCTTACTTTTTCAGTGAACTATCGCGGCTCGCTTGGATTTGGCCAGGATAATATCTTGTCGTTGCCTGGCAATGTTGGCATTCAGGACGTGAAAGATGTTCAAGTAAAAACATTTTTTTTATTTGTCTGTTTTCCATGCAGAAACCTTGAATATGTGATTGCAATTATGATAAGTCGCCGCTGTCTGTTTGTTCTTTAACAGTTTGCAGTTGAAAGTCTTCTCAAAGGTGATAAATTCGATCGGGAGAAGCTGGCCGTTTACGGCGGTTCCCACGGCGGTTTCTTAGCCTGCCACCTCATTGGCCAATATCCTGGTTTCTACAAGGCTTGTGTCGCTCTCAACCCCGTCGTCAATTTGGCCTCGATGGTTGGCAGCACAGACATCCCAGACTGGTACGGTTTGTGTGACCCGAACACGCTAACGATGCTAATGTCAATGTTCTGTGCTCATCCACCGTTTCTTTTCAGGTGCATGTCTGTGACTGGCTATGACTACGGTACGGATAGTCTTCACGACGCTGCTGTTTGGGAGCAAATGTTGGACAAATCTCCAATCAAACTCACTCCACACGTATGAGCATTTATTGTATGTTTTTTATAATTTGCGTGTGATAATGCATCTTATTACTTTGACACAGGTGCAGACCCCGGTCTTGCTCTTATTAGGGGAAGATGACAAGCGTGTGCCTCACAAACAAGGAATTGAATATTACAAAGCCTTGAAAACAAAGCAGGTCCCAGTCCGGTAAGCAACTTATAGCTACAGTAAACCTCGGATATATCGGAAATTCGCTCACAACGGACAGATAAAAAACAACCGATTTTTCTGTAATGCATTTCCAATAAAAATTCATTGCATATATCGGATTTTTTATAACGGATTTCGCCTATTTCGGACAAAATCTCCAGTCCCGTTCCAATGCATTTCCATTAAATTTCCCTCGCATATATCGGATGGCCGCATCGTGGCGCTCCGATTCGCCGAATCGTGACCAGGCCGCTATACGACGTCATTTGCAGCGTTTGCAGCGTTGCCTGCGCGTCCAGGTACATTGGAAACATAGTCAAGGAAGTGCCTTTTTATAACGGATAAAATCCGATTTGCGCATATACCGGATATAAATCCGATATATGCGTAAAACGGACATTTTCCGGTATACGCATATAACGGATTTCGCTTATATCGGACAAAACCAGTGGGAACAATTGAATCCGATATATCCGAGGTTTACTGTAGAATATTCTATCAGATACGAGTTGCATTCAGTGGCTCGGTTACTTATGATGTCATTCTCCGCCGTGTAGCTTACTGATGTACCCAGGAAACAACCATTCCCTGTCCAATGTGGATGCCGAGTCCGATGGCTTTGTGAACAGCGCTTTGTGGATCACACAACACTTAAATAAACAGATTTGATTGTCCGTGCTAGGAAAAAGATAGTGTACATACCTTCAAAAGGAGCACTTCTCAGACTAGATCACGCCTCATAACTGTACATTTCATTCAATGTCTTCACTAATATGAATGATTTATACATTTTTAAAATGTTTTAACTATTCTAAAAGTCGAATAAAGAAATGAAAATTAGGGTTAACTTCCAATTGAATTTAACAGCACTATGAGGGTAAAGGTGACTCTGATGAGGGTTCATTCATTCATCCCTTCTGTGGACCCGGTGTTGTCGCGCACGCTCCCAACAGTTGTACGTGCGCGGCCACGCAGACACGCGTGATGCCTGATGGCAGGAGCGGCAAGGATGAGCCAGCTGAGCGGATGACAACACAACACAATAGAGCCCACTGCTGGGGAAGTATTTTCAGGACAAATGGAGGAGCCACGTATTAATGGAGGAGAGGTGCGTGTACGGTGAGTGTCTTTTGTGCCTTCCCACTCCTAAAATTACTAAAAAAAAAAAAAAATCTACGATAATTTTGAGAGTTGGCGGTGCAGATTAATTATTATGTAAGGCATCAGACTACATGTAGCAGGTAGCCGTGTTCATATGAGCAATAAACTAACTCTTTAATGTATTTATAGGTAAAATACACAGTAATATATGCTGCTGGAGACTCGTTAAATAGACAATTAAATAGTGCGAGGAAAGTCTGAATGTTTTACGGAGAGGATTCGACACCGACATGTGTGACGTCACACAAAGCAACGACTTCTGTTCCGGGCAACAGCTGGCCCCTTCTACAACAAGGCAAATGGTACTTGGAATCTGTTTTAATTCATCTGGAGCTTGTTATATACATTATTTTTGTATTTATCTCCCATTTCTTTTCAAACGGTGTAAATTATACAATGAAATAACACAATAACTTTCAATACAATATCATTCACTGTCAATATAAAATGTACCTCCATTTTGCATTCCCTTCAAATCACCCAAAGCGACTTTCATTGTCTGAAACAATGACAGATGAGGGATTGACAGCTGTGGTATGACTGACAAGCAGATTTAACCAATCCCTCAATTGTATATTGGGCAGTGAGCACCAGCGTCCAATCCTCTTGGATTAGAGGAGGGATTATGTCTTGGATTTGCCTATATCTTGCCTATATCCCGGTATCTGGCCCATCACAGATTGAGTTGAGTGTTTTCTGATTCCACAAGGACAAGCGCGTAAATTTGCACGGGGGGATGTGGGGTTCGTGACCCCCGTAAAAATCTAGTAAATCCACGCCTTGAACTTGTCCGCGTTCTTGAACCAACCGTGTAGCTCCTACCGGTGTTCTTGATGAATGTGTGTCCCAAAGAATTTCCCTAAACTCTTGATGCGCTTCTCCGAGATGGAACGGACGGGTGTTCCCGCGATGAAAAATGGGAATTTGTTCGTCACGCTGCCCTTTTTCAAGACCAAAGATCTTGATTTCGATGCCTAGAATGACATGCCACCAGGTAGCGACTCAGGTGGTCACTGTCGGGTCATCCATGAAGGTGCGGATCCTACAACCCACGGTTGGATCCCAGACTTCGACTTTGGGCCTCTGCATTCTGGTTCAACCCCCCCAACCTAAACACAAAGCGTGAATGGAAGCTAGCGGGGGTTAGCTTAGTTTAGCATGCTCGTGTGGTTGTTTGTGTTGTTCTGTGAATTGAACTGAATTAGCATTGATGTATACAGTACCGTTTCTTCTATCTGATTTTTTAAAAATCTTGGATTCGCCTATATCTTGCCTATATCCCGGTATCCGGCCCATCACAGATTGAGTTGAGTGTTTTTTGATTCCACGGGGGATGTGGGGTTCATGACCCCCGTAAAAATCTAGTAAATCCACGTCTTGAACTTGTCCACGTTCTTGAGCCAACCGTCCAGCTTTTACCAGCGTTCTTGTTTGTCCCTGAGACTGCTGTCAAAGAATTTCCCCAAACTCTTGATCCGCTTCTCTGAGATGGAAGGGACGGGTGTTCCCGCGATGGAAAATCGGAATTTGTTCATCACTTTGCCCTTTTTCAAGACCAAAGATCTTGATTTCGATGCCTATAGAATGACATTCCACCAGGTAGCGACTCAGGTGCTCACTGTTGGGTCATCCATTAAGGTGCAGATCGGGGGTTGTTGGATCCCAGACTTCTTCGACTTTGGGCCTCTGCATTCTGGTTCAACCCCCCAACCTAAACACAAAGCGTGAATGGAAGCTAGCGTGGGTTAGCTTAGTTTAGCATGCTTGTGTGGTTGATTGTGTTGTTCTGTGAATTGAGATTTAGCATAGTACCGTTTCTTCTATCTGATTTAATCTTTTTTCTTTTTTTTTTTTTTTTTTCTTCTAGAATCCATGATGTCCATCCCTGTACTTGACATCAATTTATCCCGGGATTGTATATTCGGGGACCATGTCCAACTGCAACTTCTGTGTTTTTAGGGCTAAAGTCTTAGACCGAAGAACCATCTTATCTGTGATGGGTAGGTAAAAACTGAGAGGCCAGGAGTTGGCCACGCTGGTTTCAAAAAGAGATATTAATTCATTGCTCTTCAGAGTATTCTCCCCAATGCCTCATTTTGCCATATAAAAATGCCTTTAAATATTCGAGCCAAGCCATCACAGAACAAGCTGTCTCCGGCCTTAAAGGGTACCGGGCACACAGATGGCAATGCATCTCATTCACGCTTTTCAAAGTCCACAAAACAGGGGAAAGGTAAACAAACCAAGGCCGTCTCTACACCAGGATGCCGCTCGGGACTAGAACCTGGCTCAGTGTCGGGGGGACTATCAGAAAAACACGTGGGTCAAGGATCTGTGTCAAGTACCGGTCCAAAGAAGCCAGTAGTAAAAAATAAAGGCCACACTCCTGATTCAGTACCCGTACCAGCAGGTAAACCTTTGTCGATGGAAAACATTCAGTCTTTGAGCGCTGCTTATGGCACTTCAAGCAACATGTACCCCTGTGAGCAGGAAACTTTGGAGACAGTTGGCAGTTACCCTGTAGGCACCATGACAGTGGGTTCGAGCACCAGCCACCCCCCTTACAGTGGCCGAACAACCGTTATGGGCAGTACCCCAAACATCAACTCCACTGAACTGAATCACTACGGAAACCAAACCTTTATCCCCGCGGGGACGTGTAGTCTCCAGCGGCATCTTTCTGGGACACATCCACCGACAAAGGATCTAGTCGGTCAGTTTGATCTCCACGTTCAGCTAAAGGAGCTCCAGTGGGAAAATGACAACCTGAGAAGAGAACTGGATGGAGAGAAGGATGGAAGGATAAGTCACAGTATTAACGTCAACTTGTGTAGTCCAGATGTCAAGAGAGACAAAGGCGTTAGACGGGAACAGGCACCAAGGACTCCTGCCCTGAAGGACTGCTATCGGGCGGATCAGGATGCTATTCAGGTAAGACCATATTTTTATTCAAGTAAGAATATATACTGAGGGAACATTCACTGAAATGTTACTTCACCTTGTACCAATAATATCATTTATTATTATATAAATTTTGTATTATATAATTTTTTTAATATATAATATTTTTTATATAAAAATTATTATATATATTTTTTATAAATTGTTAAAAATTATTATGTAATTTTTATAATTTTTAAATTTGCTAATTTATAAATAATTAATCTTATATATATATATATTATATTATTTAATATAATTATTAAATAATAATATTTATAATAATATAATTTATAATATCTTTCTGATATTTCCATGGGTGGGTGTGGAAGGGACTTTGTTTGGGTTTTAGTTTGTAGTTCAGTCTGTACAGATAAATAATTAATATTTCAAATAAGGGGATTAGGCATGAAAGGAGGTCATGACAGAAAATTATTGAGAACCATTGCCTTAAGGCAGTGGTGAGGAAACTACGTCCCGGGGGCCACATGCGGCCCACCGAGCGTTTGAATCCGGCCAGCCAGTTGCTTTCTCAGTATTTCAACTTTTAACATACAAATTGGCAACATGACTTGCAAGTCTAATGTCATATTTAATAATAAAAAAAAAAACTGTAAAATTACATAGTTTGATGTGGTCTAATGATTAAAGGGACATGAGAACATACAGCTAATTTTACAGATACAATTAGACAAATAATTCAAGAAAAATTATAAGCATAAAATAGTGTGTGTGTTAAATATATGTTCTGCCCCCCAGACAATTTTTTTTAACTCAATGCCGCCCACATTTGCCCACCCCTGCCTTAAGGTGAGCAGTCTCCTTGTCTTTGGAAGTGAATTGCTGCCCCCATGTGGACATAATTAGCCACTACCAGCTTTTCAAATAAAGACAAGTCTGATTTCCACATCTTCAAATATTTCTATTTACGTCTTTTTGCATGTGATTTAGATTTTTCTGCTGCAAATGGAAAATAACAGAACATGTTTGCTGTTTTACTTCCTTTGTTTTAGTTTCCATTGACAGTCCAAGAGCTCCAGGAAAAGCTGAGGGCCCACAGGGAGATGAACAGCTGCCTGCAGTCACAGCATCAGCAAGGAACCTTTACCTCCTGCCGTGAACGCCACCTGGACCAGGACCACAGAGGGGGACTAAGCCCTGGCCACGCTCCCAAACAAACCCCGAGCATTCTCCACAGTCCCGGACTAAAGAACAGCCCGAGAGCCAGCCCATCTAACACGTACAGTCCAAGGCAGCAAGAAGCTGACATCATCGTTCACAGCCCGGCCAACACCCTGAAGCCCGGGACGAGGCACAGCCCAAATCAAATGGCGGCACCCAGCCCTGCTTTGGTACCACGTTGCAACCCGTGCCAAGTACCGGGATGTGACGGCTTCTCTTCACCTCCACGGGATCCATCACAAGAGAATTTTCTGTACCTGCAGTCAGAGCACGAGCGTCAGGCTCATGAGCTTTTCCTACTGAAGAAAACCATGGAAGAAATGGAGATGAGAATTGATTCTCAGAAACAGACGCTTGGTGCCCGAGATGAGAGCATCCAGAGGCTCCTGGAGATGCTTCAGGGTCAAGGCCAAGTTCAGGGACAGCGGAGCCGGGGGCAAAGAACAAGCATTTTAGATATGGCGGCCATGGAGGCTGAAGCCCAGTTGGGAAACATGCACGTGAGAGAGGTGAGTTTTTGACTGAAATTTCTTAAAGGGGCCCAGTACTACACATACTGTATACATAGGGTTGTGTAATGTTTCTATATTATCCTATTAATAGGATATTAATATTATAGAATATTATCATATTAATACAAATTTCCCCGCTGAGGGACGAATAAAGGCATATCTTAATCCAGGGGTGGGCAAACTTTTTGACTCGCGGGCCGCATTGATTTAACAAAATTGACGGGGGGGGGGGCAGACTATATAGTATTTTACATGCAACAGTCCTATTTTTACGCATGTAAAAGTGTCATGCAATCTGCTATATGTGCACTTTGAAATCATTTATTTGATATAAAGTGTGTTGGAAATTAAATGTATTATTATTTTTATTATTATTATTGTCTTTATTATTACTATTTTATATATATATTGTTATATTTGATTTGTTATTATTAGTTATAGTAATGTTATTATCATTATATTATTATTATTATTATTATTGTTAATAATAATAACAATAATAATATTACGACTATTATTATATTAATATTATTAACAACAATATGAATATAATAGTGATATTATTATTATTAACATTATTATTATTATTATTATTGTCATTATTTTTATTTTTATTTTAATTTTATTTTATTTTATTTTATTTTATTTTATTTTATTTTATTTTATTTTATTTTATTTTATTTTATTTTATTTTATTTTATTTTATTTTATTTTATTTTCATTTTCATTTTCATTTTCATTTTTATTTTTATTTTTATTTTTATTTTTATTTTTATTTTTATTTTTATTTTTATTTTTATTTTTATTTTTATTTTTATTTTTATTTTTTTATTTTTTCCAGGAGCATTTTGTACACAACAGACCACATCAAATAACGAAATTGATAAAGCAGCTACCTCAACCATCAAAAAGTTGGCCCAAGCCACGATGCCAGGTTATGTGTTGAGTTTAAATGAAATACTTTGGAAAAAACAGGCGGGCCATATTGAAACACTTGGCGGGCCGCATGTGGCCCCCGGGCCGTAGTTTGCCCACCCCTGTCTTAATCCATACCAGTGCTTAAATAATGCCTGGACTGGAAAACAACCTCACTCCGTATTTTGCCACAAATGACTATAATCGGCCAAATACTTATATTATATTATATTATTGAGAAAGCTACTTCCATTGACTGAGAAATAATAAGTTGTGTTGTTATCCGTGAGACCAGGTGGACGAGCAGCATGCTGCCTTCTGCCTTGTTTATTTTTAACTCTAAAATCTTCTTAACTCTTCAATTTGCCGTTCCTCTCCGTGAGTGGGTACACATGTCAAGTATTGTTTACACCGTGATTTTTTTTTATATTTACCCTTTTGGTGTGCCTCTCCATGGATGTACGCTGCACCAAGTCAAACGTGTGTCAGTGAATGTGATGATACACGTACATCTGGAGGCCTGGCGGCTTAACGTTTCCACACAAGCCACTCCCCTTCTGGGCTCGGGCACGGGATATTAACCCATGCTGGGTGTCAGTGTGGTGATTACGGGTGGTTCAATGCAATGGTTCCTGTGTGTGTATATGAGGTAAGTACTTGTTAACACACATAGACACACTGTGTCGTATGCTATTTTTAACTGCTTGACGGCTTGCTTGCTTGCTTGCTTGCTTGCTTTAACGCGTGTGTACCTATGAAGAATATGGGCGGCTTGTATCCAAAGTCCTAAGGTGTATTCACTTGTTTGGGTTTATTCTGTACTTTGCTCACATGACACCTGATGTTTTTTTTTGCAACATTGTATTCAACTGGAATATTAACACATTTTCAATACGATTGATGCGCTATTCAAGATTTACATGAACTTGATGCAACAATAATTACATTTGTGTCCTTTAAGGACACTTTGCATAAACAAATGTAATAACAATTGGAACCTTTAATGTTAATTGGCATTGTAAGAAATATTTTCATAGAGGATGACATTCATTATTGGAACAAAGTATTGGAAATTATAACCTTAGTAGACTATTTATGTTGTTTATGATGTTGTTTGGTATAGAGACAGTGCCACTGAGGAAAAGACAGGAAGCAGAACTGGAGATAGCAGAGATGAGGATGCTGAGGTTCTCAATGGGAGTGACCGGGATGGATAGGATCAGGAAGGAGTACATTACATGTTAAAGGCCTTGGAGATAAAGTCAGAGAGGCCAGACTGTGATGTTAGGGACATGTCCAGAGTCACAGTACATGTTGGAGTACAGAGATGAGGATGCTGAGGTTCTCACTGGGAGTGACCAGGATGGATAGGATCAGGAAGGAGTACATCAGAGAGACATGAAGGAGGACATCAGATAGAATACAAATACGGAAGTGTGAATATATTGGTAGAAGGATGCTGCGTTTAGAGCTGCCCGGTAGAGAAAGAGGAAGGTAGAGGAAGACCAAAAAGGAAGTTAAGAAGGAGGACATTATGTCTGAACAAAACGATCATGAGATGCTGGATAAAGAGTGCAACCTACCACTCAGAGTGTTTGTTTTGTTTGTGAAATAACGGGCGGCACGGCGGTCGAGTGGTTAGCGCGCTGACCTCGCAGCTAGGAGACCAGGGTTCAATTCCACCCTTGGCCATCTCTGTGTGGAGTTTGTATGTTCTCCCCGTGCATGCGTGGGTTTTCTCCAAGGAACTCCGATTTCCTCCCACATTCCAAAAACATGCTAGGTTAATTAGCGACTCCAAATTGTCCATAGGTATGAATGTGAGTGTGAATGGTTGTTTGTCTATATGTGCCCTGTGATTGGCTGGCCACCAGTCCAGGTTGTACCCCGCCTCTCGCCCGAAGACAGCTCGACCCTCGTGAGGAAAAGCGGTAGAAAATGAATAAATGAATGAATGTTTGTGAAATAAAAAAAAACAAAACAAGGTCATTGCAGTTCGAATCCAGAGTACTCCAATTTACAGATATCAACCTGCAGTTCCAGAGCCTTTTGTAGTACCAGCAGTACCCACAGAGGGGCAGTGCTCTATTGCTTTGGTACCCACATGCAGACACAGATGAGAAGCATAAATCAGGACCAAATCGACCCCCCCTCCCCCGCCCCCCCTGCCCCAGCTGCCTGGTCTCTGCATGCCAAGTAATAACAGCCGCACCACTGTTGCCTGACCTGCTACTAAAGGTATATACGCATGCACATACTGGGAGATTACATCTATTTTATTACATGCATAACCAGCTATTTATTTGATTTAATGTAGATTTTAAGGCAGGGGTCTCAAATTTACCTGGGGGGGCCGCTGGACATAGGCATAAAGTATCGGGAGAGAAAGACAGCGTATGAATGTCATGACAATGTTAAACTTCTAAATTTGTACTTTTCCTCGGCAATGAAGAAGGGTTGGAATGCGATGTGATGAATCTGTGTGCTTCTATGTACGCGGTGCATATGACACCCTTGCCTTCAGGCTAGAATTTAACTTTTTGACCGTATCCTTCTCTCAGGATGTCGGCACTTATTGCTATAGTGTTACCTTTTGAGCCTATTAATTCCATATGCTGGCTGCTTGACACATGTGGAGCAGAGATGGCAGCATTTGATTGTGTTTCTGTTGCATGACTTCAATCACCCACTGGGGATACAACAGTGCTGTTAGTACAGGTATACTGTACTCGGTGAGAAATGACTGAAAACACAGGAGTCACACATAGTCAGTGGGCAGTGGCAGACATGCTTTTAGCGTAGTAATCCCTGCTTATCCGCAAGTGACATAGACAAGAAGATAATGGCTGCCTCCTCCAATTTCACTGGGATAACTTACAGGAATGGGAGCTGCAGAAAGACGAGAAATTACTTCATTACTTAACAATTAAAAGACCGAAAAAGATTAGGACTATAAGGAGGAGTATAGAATAAGAATGGATGGTTTGGATTAACAGGCCAGCCAACACTAAATGGTGGACCTCGGACTGGATTCAAGTCCAGTGATGGCCCTTTATGTGAACAAATAAAGTCAATGGGGAAATACAAGAAAATATTCTCATGCTTACGGACTGATCGCACCAACAGTTTGAGGGCAAAATTACTTACGATTAACGTGACAGCAAACGCAATGACGTCACGACCGGAACAACCCATGAGGTTCGACCGGTTGTACCCTGGAATAGACTTTCCCAGTGTAGTCGGATCTCCCCATCCGGTTCCCCTTCTTAAAGAGGAGGACCAACACCCCAGTCGGCCAATCCAAAGGTACTGTTCCCGACTTCCAGCCAAGATAGTCACTCAACATCCAGAGTCTTGAGGAATTCCGGGCGAAAGTCATCAACCCTCAGAGCGTTGCCACCGAGGAGCATCTGACCACCCCAGATACCTCAGCCACGGTGATGGAACCGTCCGCGTGGAACTGTCCTCTGACTCGGCTATGTCAGTGGGATTGAGAAGGGCCTCAAAGTATTCTTTCCACCGTCCAACTACATCCTCAGTCAAGGTCAGCAGGCCCCCAGTCCCCAATGTAAACAGTGAGAACTGGGCACTGTTTCATCTTTCTGAGGCGCCGTACCTCTTTGCCAGAACCTCTTAGATGAAAACCGAAAGTCGTGCTCCATGGCTTCACCGAATTCCTCCCACGCCCAAGTTTTTACCTCGACCACCGCATTCCAGTGCACACCAACCAACCAAGTTCAGTCTGTGATCAGTTTCTCTAGTATTTCAAATTGGAGGGGGGGCCAAAAATGTCTGTCCCGTTGGGGGGTCGTGACAGAATATAATTGAGATGCACTGTTCTAATTGAAGACCCCCGATTAAGGAATTTTTGGGTAAGACTTTTGCGTTTTGTGGTTGTTGACCCACTAAAGGTCAAGGTATTGAACAAGGTTTGCTTTCAACAGTTTGTAGAACTCAAAATCATTTAGTGCAGAACTTAATAATGTCCACCATATTTTTTGCGTACATGCGGTCTGTTGTGTAGGGATCGTTATAGCTAAAAGCTAGCATGAATTATTCATAGAAGCAATGTGCATGTGCAGGCAGAAAGTGATCTTGTATCGATGTTGGCATGCCAGACGTCTTTGAGAACGCCTGAGAACAGACCGACTGGAGTATAAGTTAGACAAAGACTGAGTATATTATATTATAGATCATATCACCTGTATTTTATTGACAGAGAGCATAAAAAAGGAAACTAAAGAGGTAAGAATACATTAGTAGAACTCTAGTAAAAGTACACAAAGCTTTTTATTCCATGCTCGGAGCCGTGGATGTTGAGTAGCGCAAAGATGATGAGCCGCCAAGCTTGTTTTTATCGGGTTCCTCCTCAAGAGCTTCATCGGCGGAACCAGCAAGCTGATCCACCTGAGACCAGGGCTCAGGGCTTCTTTGATATGAAGGTAGGACAGTTGCTAGTTAGTAATAGTTCAGCTTTATTCATAA
The DNA here is from genome assembly GCF_030265055.1 of Doryrhamphus excisus. Classification (NCBI taxonomy): domain Eukaryota; kingdom Metazoa; phylum Chordata; class Actinopteri; order Syngnathiformes; family Syngnathidae; genus Doryrhamphus; species Doryrhamphus excisus. Next base: position 9,940,439 of record NC_080475.1, on the reverse strand, counting down.
ACATGCTGTTGTATAGTATAAAAAACTATTTTTAACCGGTTTAACTGTTATTTCAGCAGCTTACAAGGCAGGTAGTTTGGATATCAGCCACCAATGCGACTTAAATTATTGAATAGTTCTGCAGTAATACGAGCCGAAGTAGAGGAGTTTCCACTGTCCTTAATGAAGATATACAGTAGGACGCTGTTGCCTAGCAGTGGGATTTCATTGCAATCCAAGTTTGTTTCTAATGTCGCATACAGAAGCTCTCGCTCTCAACTCAGTTCTTTAAGTCGTTAAAACTGTGAAACACGAACAAATACAACCACAGTATTTAGTTTTTGGACATACTTGGTCATTTGTCCGCGTATTAAGGAAGTTCACATGCAAAAACGAAATGCATTAGAGACACAAATAAATCTGACTGAATTCATTGCAGGTGAAAAGACGCTGTTAGACAGTATATGCAGTATAATATTAGACATTTTTTGTTTTAAACTACACCAATACAATCCACTTTATTTATATAGCACATTTTATCAACAGAGTTTCCAAAGTGCTGCACAGACTAGTAAAATAAAAAAGTAAAAATAAAATACAATAAAGGTACAAATTGAATTTAATCCAAAACTAAAAGATCAAATAAGAAATAAAATAGTAAAATATGTATTAAAATATTAAAAACAAGAAGCAAAGCAATAAAAGTGTATATATATATAAAAAAATAAAACCAATTAAAATAAAAAAGAACTAAAAGACACAGGACCATACGACTCACTCCGAGTTAAAAGCCAGAGAATAAAAATGGCTTTTAAGACGAGATTCAAAGCTTTTTTTACTTGGGGCCAACCACAACCACAAGTCTCGTCTTGGGCACAACAAGTTGGATGAGGTCCGAGATGTATTTGGGGGGCCAGCCCATTTAACACCTTAAAAACAAACAATAAAATCTTAAAATCAATATCAAAGCGACAGGCAAACAATGCAGGGAGGCCAAAATTGGGGTGATGTGCTCGCCCGTTTTGGTGCAGAGTTCTGGACTAACTGTAAACGGTAGAGAGACTTTTGGCTAATTCCAGACTAAAGTGCATTACGGTTAGTCCAGAGGTGATGAAATAAAAGCGTGCATGACTTGCTCAAAGTGTCGCAAAGATAAAAAAATATTTCATTTTAGATAAAAGCACAAGATTTTATAACTGCATTTAATTTGTTTATTGAGTTTAAAATCACTATTATGACGCCAACGCTGCTTGCTGAGGGACGAATGCTTGTTTTTGAGGGGGCCGAAGTCTATAGGGGGGCCTTTTATAGTTGAGGAGGATAGCTTCCGACACCTTATGTTGTTGCAGTTATTAATATTAAGGGAAAAGGGAATTTTATTTGTCTAATATGTGATGTGCACTTTGTGATTACAGAATACCACAACACCTTTCTGTTTTGATCCTGACGTTATCTGGCAGGTAGATATCCAGTACTCATTTTTTTTTATCTTTCTATTTTCATCCCGGCTTTAATTCCTCTGACATTGGAATGCAATGGAATGCAATTCATACTGAATGCTGTTTTCATGTACTGTATTACATTGGTTATCATACAGAATTCCACAAGACACAGTGGAATTGATTCAGTAGCATACTCTGAGTGGGTAATGTTGCATTGGATCGAAGCAGTTGAAGCATTTAAATAAAAAAAAATACAGTCCAAACATTCTTCCTTGCATGTGCTTTTGCAGGATATTTACAGCACTTTGCTCGGGGCAATGTTGATGTCAGGGATCGTAATGGAGGTCAGATGCTTACATGTTGCCTGTAGGCCACTGCTCATGGCATCATGCAAGCTGCTTCCATTTATTCAATTACCTTTTCTCTTCTTGTCCAAGGTTTAGCATTCAACGTATGTATGAACACATGTAGCTTAAAACCCTCAGGACCTGTCCAATGGCGGAACCTTCTGCTCCTCCATCCGTACATAGTACATTAGTTGCCAGCCTTGAATCTTCGGCATCATCCATCTCTAGTTTATTTATTTCATTGACGATTTTACTGAATTACTTTCAGTTGTGTGTACTGACCATTGCAGGGAACCTGAATGCGCACATGGATGTAGCTCATAACAGGCATGCTAAAGAACTCAATGCTATCCTTGACATGTTTTGTCTAACATGTGACAGAACCTACCCATTGAAAAAGGGCATAAGCATGATGCCTGGATTAGCCTGCTGCTGTGTTTAATGTGACTGTCAGGAACAGAGGTGGTCTACATGGTGTTGCACATTGAGGCCTCTGTTGCGCAGTCCAGTAGGCCCTACTCATTTTAAGGCAATGAAAAGTATTCATTTGATTGGTTAAGTTAGACTCGGCTGTGTTAAACTCTCACACACCTTCTCTCCTCCTTCTTTTCCACTTGTGCCGGTGGGAAAGAACGGAGGCGTGGGTGCGCAGAGCTGCGCCCGACTGCGCTGCTCACGAAAATTGCGCAGTTAAATCTTACACTTTTGCCTGCCTGCTGTTGTGGATGCAGGACACAAAGATCTCTTCATTGGAGAGGAATATCAGAGACTTAGAAGATGAAGTCCAGATGTTAAAGACCAGCAGCCTGCTACATCCTGATGACAGGCAGGATGAGCTCAAGCAGGTCTACAAGAGCCACTCTAAATTCATGAAGTCCAAGGTAGAATGTTTGAGACAGCTCTGCATTGCATGACCTAAGTGTTGCATGCTTCTATTAAAAACTTCAACTGTCCAAGAACCTGTTCTGTCCATGTTCATGTCCATGTGTCCAATGCATGCAAATGTGTTGGTTCACATAAAGCATGGACCCACAGTTTCTTCTTTGTTTGCCCATTTGAACAGAACTTGAGCTTGAGCTTATCCCAGCCAATTTCGACTGAAATGATGACTCTCTAGAGGCAACCATTTTTATTCACATTCACATCATCACTGATCGGAAACCAAACCCACACTGGCATCTCAATGAGGCCTGGACGAGATCCCAAGTGAGAGAAGAACCCGGAACCCAAGAACCCAGCAAAGGATTCAACCACAGCAAACAGAGTTGCACCTCCAAGATCAAGAACTCAGGTTTCAAGATGCAGTAGCACCTACCTCACCTTCACCACAGGAGGCATCTACAACCTCTTCATGCTTCATTAATGTTCCTGACTCCACCATCACCCATGAAAGCTTAGTTTTGTCTTTCGTCATTGATGTTTTATAAGACAGCTCATTAGTCAGTGAATCAGGGTTCCTAATTATTTTTAGGTGTTTAGACCAAATTCCTGTTGAATTTTTTTTTTAATTTCTGGCAAGCGCTCTTATTTTTGTGTCCTTGTCCAGGCCTCATCACCATCCGCGTCCTCCATCAGACCAGCTCCCTCTTTCCCAGTCCCTACTCAACAAACCTGGATCCCAGAACAAACAGAAGTAGTCCAAATAGTAGTCAATGTCGAACACGTTTAAATTGTAGAATATTATCGTTAGTCTTGCGCCTATCTATTCCTATGTCGTCTCTCCAATATATCATAACCTCTGAGTTGCTTTCTGACCGCACCTTTACCCTGTCTTTTCCTCATGCAGGCTCTTTAGAGAGTGATTATTTCAAAACATGCACTGTTCCAGTCTTAATTTTACTGCTCGCACAATTACAGAAATCTGTCCCCCAATCAGCTTTGTAAATTTTTGGCACCAGAAGTCAGATGACAATCTTTTGCACATAGCTAGCCTCAGCGCAGAAAGCAATTCATTTCCACTGTGGATCCTGCTTTATAGAACTATCTCTCAATTTTGTTGCATGGAAGGTGATCATAGAGCATGTTGAACAGAAAGGAATGAGTGATTGTCTGCTGGGTTAAGTTTGGCTCCCAAGCAATACATTCCCAATTGATTTAAGCTACTCAGAACTTGTTGTGTGCATGAGCGTAATTAAAAAGAAAAGTGTTAATATGCATATCAGTCCCCGCTTGAATGACTAACCCAAGTGTTTGTGTGTGACTGCCAGATAGAGCAGCAGAAGCAGGAGCTGAACAAGAAGGAGTCCGAGATGCAAGCCCTGCAGACCAAACTGGAAACGGTCACCAATCAGAACTCGGACTGCAAGCAACACATTGAGGTGCTAAAGGAGTCGCTCAGCGCTAAGGAGCAACGTGCCAATACACTGCAGACTGAGGTTAGTTTGAACTTTCGTTGATGTCACTGCGCTGTCGTTCGGGAAAAAGTCGGAGTACAACTGCTGGTCCTCTGCATTTAGAGGAGCCAGATAAAGTGACTTGGACGTCCGATCAGGACCTCCTTGGGGAGGTGTTCAGGGCACATCCTATCGGTAGGAGGTCTCAAGAAAGTCCCAGGATATACAGTATTGGAGAGACTATGGTTGAATCCCAATTCTACCCCTTACCCATCGGTTTTGCGCATTCAAGAGAATCAAGTGGTGTCCCAATTCTTAGTGGCTCTTTCCCCTTGGCCCTGGGTTTTAAGGGGTAGAATTGGGATTCAAGTCTCTCAACTGGCCTGGGAACGTCTCAGGATCTGCTGGGAGAACCTGGACAAAGTGGCCTGGATGTGGGAAGTCTGGGCTTCTCTGCTTTGGCTGCTGTCCCTGTGACCCCATCCCGGATAAGTGGTAGTGGGTAGTGGAAAGTAACTAAATGTTAATGGTTTTATTTCATTTGAACATGCATCAGATTACAATTGAGTGCATCCCATAATCAGTTCCCAGTTCCACATGTTCAAAAGAAGTAGGAAGAAGCAAAGCTTATTAAATCCTGCCCCTCCATCTGGTACTTTTACAATCGGTAACTCTTACATTTGCTCACTTCCTGCTTTCCATAATACAGTTTAAGGTTTTTTTTTGTTTTTTTTTTTAAATAATGTACCTCATACCGAAGTACGAGGTGATATGATTAAGATCTTATGCTATGATTAAGATCTTGTTAAAAATGATTGGTGCAACTACTTTTCGTCTGTCTGTGTAAGTGAAATGTGTAAGAAACAAAGTCTGAAAAGTTTATTTTGATGTGTGCCCCTAAATTTTCAGCTTGCGTTCCTAAAATTTCAATTTAGTTAAGAAATCTGAACCTTGCCAATATTTAAGCACAGAGTATTTTTCGGCCTTTGATAAACAACCGGCTTCTATATTTGGATGAATTACAAGGGTCATTAACTTCAGAAGGCTGCAGTCGGCTGGTAGTGTTTTGTTCTTCGGTCTTTGAAGTCCCTAAACTGTACGGCTCCAATGACTTTATCGCCGCATGTTGTGTATACCGACATTATGTGTACGCGGAGGCAAGGAACAATTTTCTCCATCACTCTGAAGACTTGGAACTGATACTTTTTATCGCTGTGTTCCCCCTTGTTGAAAACTGCTAGCTTTGCCCACTCATCACTACAGGAAGCAATTTGGACCAAAATGAGGCCTAATTGACCATACATGTGAAAGGAATTTTGGCTGTTGTTGTGAATACATCATAGTCATAGGAACTGGTTTCTGTGGGTGGTGTTGGTTTCAGTGGGTGGTTTTGTGAGAGCACCCAGGTGTCGATTAAGCTCAGGGTTGATGTGTAGACATACCACATTTTTAGAGTTCGGATTTGACACACACATATTGGCATTTATCCAAAAGAGTGGTATCCAACCTTCTATGACAGGGGTCTCAAACTCAATTTACTTGGGGGGCCACTGGAGTTCGGGTCTGGGTGAGACTGGGCCGCTTCAGGTTTTCCCCCCAAAAAACAAAACACATTTATTAAAAACAAAAAATATTAAAAAACTTAATAAAATAAACAAATCAAGAATAAAGAAAATCAATCAATCAGTAATAAATAAATAAATATAATAATAATAATAAAACGGCAAATAATAAAAACTTAAGAAACCACATATAGTTGGTGGGTAGACAAATTATTTTTTTCAGATTAAAATGAACAAAGCATTATTAGAGCCCTGTAGACATGACAAAACACGACTATAGTCACATTTATACTTTTTATTTACAACATATTGCGCAACTGCCGGGTCTTGAGACACATGCTAACTCGCAAACTAGAGAGCTAGCAACCTAAACGGTAGCCTTCAAGTTATTCCCTTTCAGCTTAAATAGCCAAAAACTTACCACTTCCACACGGATAGGGAGGCTAACTATTAACAGTTATCTCAACAGTACCAATTTCGCTTGTCTGCTAAGCAAAAAGCTTATCTACTAAGGAAAAACAGTATAAGAGAGAAAATGCATGATGTTAATGAATAAAAGAAATGTAAACGAATACATGAAATACAGTTAGTTATAAGGCGGTTTTAAAGTGACCTGATCCGAATATGACCGACGAGGTCACTTTTCTCAGGTCCTTGGTTGCTGGCATTGTGCGATTTGGGATGCAGTTTAAGCAGCAAAGTTTTTGGGCTCCCCAAAATAAACACAGAACTGTCCAAAATAAAGCCCCTGCAGAAACCATGTGAAAAAACCATAAAGTCCAGTTGCATACGTCAGAATAGGGCTTTAATGGTTTATGCTTTAATTGTTAAAATGTAGAATATGAAGATGTGCAGATAAATATGCACTCCCGACATTGTTCACCTCAAATTAAATCAAAGATCTTTGTGTTGATTTATCCCACATGTGTCTTTTTCAATGTCAAAACATGCTGAAGATCAATAAAACACACATGCACCAGAGCAATGGTTTGGCTGTTCGTTTGAGGCTGCTAAGACGGCCAGAAACAACACATGGCTTTCTTTTCACTTCCAGCTTGTCTCACCTCCGGGTCGCATCATTTTAGTTAAACCACTTAACCTCTAATATTAATCCACACATCTAAATAAATACAAACAAACATACAAAGACACATTCTGTACTTTTAAATGTTCTCTCACGATAGAGAACCGCCTTCTTTATTTTTAATTTTAACACCATGTCGACATTCCCTTGCTTTGATTCAGCACACAGGTTTTGACACGAAACAGTTACTCAAAATAATAGCCGACTTTTAACTTTAATGGTTGTTTGGGGGGTGTTGACGTGAATATGCGGTGAACACGATTACCAGACAGGAAGCTGTTAAAATGTAACATTTGAACCTGTATGGTGCTTAGTTTCTACCACTAATACTCGGTAGACTGTTCGACTCCAATGGGAAAAACACATAGATAATTATGTTGAAACAGTCAAACAGGCAAATATGTTCTCCTTATAGCCAACATTATATTCACCTTGGGTAGTTCACACAAACGGATAAATGTTGTACCAAACATAGCATGGTGGAAGTTATTGATATTACTAACAAAATATGCCCATCGATTTATATGATTGTTGTTTGACCTTGTGTCGGTCAGATTGTTTTTCCCCCACTGAAACTTTTTGTGGGCGGCACGGTGGTCTAGGGGTTAGTGCGCAGACCTCACAGCTAGGAGACCAGGGTTCAATCCCACCCTCGGGCATCTCTGTGTGGAGTTTGCATGTTCTCCCCGTGCATGCGTGGGTTTTCTCCAGGTACTCCGGTTTCCTCCCACATTCCAAAAACATGCTAGGTTAATTGGCGACTCCAAATTGTCCATAGGTATGAATGTGAGTGTGAATGGTTGTTTGTCTATATGTGCCCTGTGATTGGCTGGCGACCAGTCCAGGGTGTACCCCGCCTTACGCCCGAAGACAGCTGGGATAGGCTCCAGCACCCCCGCGACCCTCGTGAGGAAAAGCGGTAGAAAATGAATGAATGAAACTTTTTGTGACATTCCAAACTTCCGATGACATTCCACACACCTGTTGACAACATACATGATGGCGAGCTACCTTACCAAACAAACCTACTTCTGAGTGCTTCAATGTTTTTGTAGTCCTGAAAGTCAATATTTTCTGGATATTAAAAGTTCAGCAAAAATGCCCCAAAAACTCAGAATTCTGAAAATGTCTGACAGTCAATGAGTTAAAGCATCTTGGGATTGACTGGCGACCAGTTTAGGGTCTACACAGACTCTCACCTGAGAGACTCCGGTTCCGATGACCCTAATGTGCATAAGCAGTATAGAACATAAACAGCTTGTATTTGAGGATGGGACTGTGATGAACTCGAGAAACGAGACATACCAAAAACTCAAAGTCTGCGTCCGATCAACAAAACAATGAATTCACTTGGATAACCAGAACGCAGACCTGAATCAGTTTTAATCTGGTGGGTTATGCAACCACATTTTTTTTTTCTTCAACTTGTTTTTATTCCTGTAATAGATTCTTGTTTATTTGAATAGGCATATTTTCATATTAGAATGGCAATGTTTTATCACTGATATCACCAAACCCTGATATTGTAGTTGGTTGGGTGTGTTGACTTTGTTAATTGTATATACATTGTAGATATTGCGGTGTGTATTTTTAAACCCATTTGAAGGTCAGAAAGGATTAAAGATTTACATCAAGAAATTTGTGGTGCATCAGGAATGTTTTTTGGCTCATCTAGATTCCCACAATGAGTATACTCATGGGAATGTCACAGTGACTTTGTATGTGTCCACCAGATTTGGTCTTCCACGGTCTTCCCATTGTCTCTACTTATTCGTCTTGTATGTGATTGACTCATGTGGACCCTTTTTTGTGTTTTTTATCTTCTGCTGCCAGAAAAAAAAACATAAACTTTATGATGAAATGAGAGACAGAGATGTTTTTTTTTTTGAGTCTCTGTTTCACTTTGCTTCCAGCGTCCAGGATACACATTTAGAGCTATCCTTGAAGGTTGGTTTGAGCCTGAGGGAGGGAAGTCCTTTTCAAAGTGTATTGGGAGACTTTTTGCGGGATGATTCTGTAGTTCACATTAGAGCTGCAGCCTGTGGCGGTTCTGGCTTGAATGACGGCCTGGGTGTATTGAAAATGAACAGCAGTTAGTCCGTAGCCAGCAAGTAACGTTGGCTTATTTGATCATATACATTCCATAATGTGGTGCACATAAAGTCATGCTATGGTGCCATATGTTATCTTTGGCTCCGTTCACCTCCCGATACATTGTGCACCTGATAGTTTTGATGAACCAACTATTTTGTTTTTTATCTAAAGTTACTTGATGCACGGTTGCGCCGTGTGCATCTGACACTCAACAACTCAATACATATAACATGCATTGACTTCTTTCATTACTACACGGTGAACGGGCACAATCATACATCAGTCAATGTTTTGCTGTACTTGCACGTACTGAACACGGTGCTTTTAAGAGCTTGTCTCTATTTTGGTTTATTTCTAAAGTTACTTTGTAAACTTGTTCTGTAACACGCTGTACGGACCTGCCGCACAAAGGCGGCATCAAGCATTCTGCATTCATGGTTGGTATAAAATATTACTCCCCTCTAAATACGTTGGAGTATGCACCTTGCAATCTTAAACTTGTTTCATAATGACACGGTGAACGGGCACAATCGTACATCAGTCACTGTTTTGCTGTACTTGCTCCTTTCTGGTGGTTTGACTGGTGATATGAAGTCAGTTCAAAAATTGCTTGCAGTACTGAACGCAGTGCTTTTGAGAGCTTCTCTCTATTTTGGTTTATTCTAAAGTTACTTTGTAAACTTGTTCTGTAACACGCTGTACGGACCTGCCGCACAACAGTGGCATCAAGCATTCTGCATTCATGGTTGGCATAAAATATTACTCCCCTCTAAATACGTTGTAGTATGCACCTTGCAATCTTAAACTTGTTTCATAAAATGCACAAAATTTTTAACAGGACAGCGAGCACAACTGTGCATCAGTCACTTTTTTTTCTCATGAAGTAACCCAGGATTAACACAATAAAATTTCAGGGACAAATGGTGCATATTTGATGGGAATTCTCCATGTTTTAAGCCATATAGAACTTTAGGTTTCTTTCATCCGTCCATTTGAGTTTTTTTTTTTTTCTGGCAGTGGTCGATGCTTTTAGAGTGTGTTCTTATTGTACTATCCCAGCTTAGTGGGCCCGGTGCAGGTGAGAGTGGGGATTTCCTCTTCAGACTTTCTACTACATTCTTGCTAAATTGCTCTTTACCAGGTGGAATTGAGGGGCAGGGGGTCTCTTTGCACTCATGTTGCAAAAACCTGAACTTCAGCACGCATTGATGTGAGCGCTCTAACATACCAAAGGTGCAAGGATTAGTGGTGTCACCCGGTTTTCTGTGAGTGTAATGCGTGTGTGTTAAAGCAGCAAAGGGAGGACAGAACTCAACTCAGTTTTAGACTCTGGTTGTCTGCCAGACGAGCAATATAAGACATGCTGCACCGTCTTACACGGGAGGGTCTTGGCCTGCTTCTAATGCCTCTTGTGAGAAGAGCACTGTGTTCCTGGAGCCTGTGAGGTGCACTCTTGATCTCCACACCCAGAAACGTACACTTTTGCGTGCCCGCAAAAAGACTGCTTTTCATTTTGCAAAAGAAAGTTTGTATTAGTCTGTATTACAAGATTAAGAAATCATATTCTTCTACCGATAATACATCTTTACTAACCCAACTTTATTGCAGCTGATGTGGGTTTAGGTCCCAATCAGTGATTTTACATGAGTGGTACTTTTACAATAAGTAACTGTTACATTTGTTCACTTCCTGCTTTCCTAATATAATTTAAGTTTTTTTTTTATTAATTTTTTTTTAAATTTTTATTATTATTATTGTTATTATTATTTTTCATTTTGGTATAGATCAGATTACAATTGAGTGCATCCCATAATCAGTTCCCAGTTCCACATGTCCGAAAGGAGTAGGAAGAAGCAAAGCTTATTAAATCCTACCCCTCCATCTGGTACTTTTACAATCAGTAACTGTTACATTTGTTCACTTCCTGCTTTCCATAATACAGTTTAAGGTTTTTTTAATTTTTTTTTAAAATAATGTACCTCGTACCGAAGTACTCGGTGATATGAGCATCCAATGCCATAATGGGTACCATAGTAAGTGTCAATATAGTGATATATATAGCACATCATGACTGGTTCAAGACTCTTCATCCTTGTATTTAGCAAATTTTATTTATTTATTTAATCAATTTTTATACATTTTTATAATTTTTTTGTAGTTTTTTAAAATTTTTAGGTTTTTTTTTTGTCATGTACCGAAGTACAAGGCGATATGAGCATCCATTGACATAATGGGTTTGAAGAATAACTAGATCAGCAAGTTGAAGTATTTGTGATTTTAGAAACTACATATTGAAAGTCAATATGTAGTATTCTGGTTACAAGACGTCGGTAATGTTAAAATTGATAAGACATGACATTATATTGCATTACCTTCACACCGCATGCTATGGCATGTCTGGAAAAAAAACTCTCCTCCAATTATGTGTGGAAGTGGTATGTTTTTGGCTTTGAATTTTGTCCTTCTTAACCACTCTGTTTGAAACCCTTTTTTTTTAAGTTTGGAATAAACAAATTGGAAGCTAACTGATAGTTCCGCATCATGTTTGAAGCAGTGGCAGCCTATTTAAATGCAATAAACAAGAGATGATCTTGAAAAAGCCATGTTTTGGGGTTTATACTCAAATTACCCCTACTAGCAAACACGCTGGTAATGCCATTAGATGCCGAGCTTCAGAAAAGAGATACACATAATACTCCTGACATCCAGTGGAAGGTTTTATGTGTTTGTGTGGGGCTCCTCACTGCAGGCAGTAAAGACTGATATACAGCCAACAGACTTTAATGTGTGAGTGTAGAGTGTGCAGACAGATGTTTGGCAGCTCTGGACATCATCATACTTGACACGCTCACACACACTTTTAGTTGACTAGCGTACAGTGGTTCAAAGCTCAACTTATACCACTTTGAAAAATTAACAAGTAAAACTTCGTATGACACATAAAGTAAAAAAAAAGTATATAGATATATTGATTCTAATACTGTTTTGTAGTATTTTTGTCTGTATTTTAAACTACCTCTATCAAGTAGGCAATAGAACACTGCCTGAAAACGGCTTTGCTTACACAATTAATCATGATTAATCCTTATGTCTGCTGGACTAAACCGAGTTAACTCGGTGTTTTGTGTCTTTAAGGTCGATGCCCTGCGAGTGCGATTAGAGGAAAAAGAGCAGTTCCTGTCCAAGAAGAACAAGCAGCTTCAGGACCTGACTGATGAAAAAAGCACCCTAACCGGAGAAATCAGAGACATGAAGGACATGTTGGATGTCAAGGAGAGGAAGGTCAATGTCCTTCAGAAGAAGGTATGTACACCCACTTGGCACCCACGTGCAGACTAAAGAGTCGTGTATCTTTTTATTTTTATCTCTCACAGCTCATATCTGCATTTTTTTATTTATCTATAGTCGTCCCGATACGTTGCGGTTTGAACATCGGTCACTCATTTGAGCATCAGTCACAAAATATTCCTCATTCATTCATTTTCTACCGCTTTTCCCTTACGAGGGTCGCGGGGGGTGCTGGAGCCTATCCCAGCTGTCTTCGGGCGAGAGGCGGGGTACACCCTGGACTGGTGGCCAGCCAATCACAGGACACATATAGACAAACAACCATTCACACTCACATTCATACCTAAAAGTCGCCAATTAACCTAGCATGTTTTTGGAATGTGGGAGGAAACCGGAGTACCCGGAGAAAACCCACGCATGCACGGGGAGAACATGCAAACTCCACACAGAGATTGCAGAGGGTGGAATTGAACCTTGGTCTCCTAGCTGTGAGGTCTGTGCGCTAACCACTCAACCGCCGTGCCGCCGAAACAAACAGGTTTATACATATAAATTATTTTGACTTTTCATCAAACACTTATGCTAGATCTTGTCCAACGATAAGGGAGCAATAGATATTAAAATATTATATATAATATAAGATATTAAATATTTAAATATTTATCGACATTTTTCATGATGTGAAAAATACAAGATGAGCGGAAGAGATGGAAAATTGCCACTGAATTTTTCTGTTACAGGTCTTTAACCTCTAAAACAGGGGTCTCAAACATGCGGCCCACGGGCCAAAAGTGGCCCACAGGACACAAGTTTGAGGCCCCCGCCTTGATATGAAAGTTTAATGTCAGTGCGGCCCGCGCAAGTTTGATATGGATGCTGTATGGTATCATGTACCCAGAAAAAAATAATTACGTTTGATTCATGTTCATGTTAAAGGTTAAATAACTGTTAATAGTTATCCTCCCTATCCGCGTGGAAGTGGTAAGTTTTTGGCTATTTAAGTTGAAAGGAAATAACTTGAAGGCTACCGTTTAGGTCGCTAGCTCTCTAGTTTAGAGTTAGCATGTATCTCAAGACGCTGCAGTTGCGCAATATGTTGTAAATAAAAAGAGTATAAATGTGACTATAGTCGTGTTTTGTCATGTCTACAGGGCTCTAATAATGCTTTGTTCATTTTAATCTGAAAAAAAATAATTTGTCTACCCACCAACTATATGTGGTTTCTTAAGTTTTTATTATTTGGTGTTTTATTATTATTATTATATTTATTTATTACTGATTGATTTTCTTTATTCTTGATTTGTTTATTTATTTTTCATCTTATTTTGTGTAGAAAAATAAAAATTAAGATATTTGAGAACAGTGGAATGCTTTATCAGAATTTTTCTTGTAGAAAATCGGAACAAAAGCAAAGTTTATTCATTTTTCTGTTTTTAATAAATGCGTTTTTTTTTTTTTTTTTGGAAAACCTGATGCGGCCCAGTCTCACCCAGACCCTAAAATGTGTCAGTTTGCATGATTGTTTTGTACTAAATCATACCAGTTACCTTTTAGTCATTAGTTCGACTTTACCAGTCTATTTTTATAACTTGTCTATGAGACTTTAAGGTTCTTTTGATTGGTCGCAAGCGACTTGATTGTTAATAGAAGAAGTAATACTTGTATGTACCGTAGACAATTACCAGTATTTCCTTTGGGCCTCCCCTTGGACAGCCACCATGACTTATAGCGTGGTGCCGTGATGTCACTGTTCCTCATACTTCCAATCTGAATTTAACCAAGAGTTGAGTAACCGCCTGTTCAACGAAGAAGCCATTTTTCTGCTTTTCCCGTATGACAACGCAGAACAGTGGGAGCTCTGTTCAAACCCCTTCGTCTGTAGCACCGTGACCAATGCATAATCATGCATTTATTTATTTATTTTTCATTTTTTTGGTTGATTTTTCGCCAGGGAGGTAGGGTTTGTGAGAGGCAACACGGTGCAGAGACGGTTGTGGTGCGGTTTTTGGCGTACATGTGTTATTCATGTTCAAACATTGTGGTCGTCTCAATCCATATTCATGCTTTTAAAAAGCCCGAGCTTTGTGCGTTGGAAGTATAGTATCCCCTATCGGGTTGCCTCCCTATGGCAACCGCAGACGGGCAGCTTCGGTTACGTCTGCCTCGGCTGCACTGGACATATGTGTGGCGGCTCTATAGAGGGATGCCCTGGACACAAGCATCTCTGTTGATTCTGGTCGTGTCAAACAGGTCCCCCTTGACTATCTCAGGGGAGTGCATCTCCATTTTGGTGCGTGGAGAAATGTGTCATCGCTAGCTCTGGCCTAGATGGAGTAACAGAGATAAAATCCTACCCCTCCATCTGGTACTTTTACAAGCAGTAACTCTTACATTTGTTCATTTTTTCATTTTATTATTATTTTTTTGGTGGCCTAAAACAATTGAGTATCTCTACTAAATCTGTTTTATTTCATTTGAACATGCATCAGATTCCAATTGAGTGCATCCCATAATCAGTTCCCAGGTCCACATGTCCAAAAGGAGTAGGAAGAAGCAAAGCTTATTAAATCCTACCCCTCCATCTGGTACTTTTACAATCAGTAACTGTTACATTTGTTCACTTCCTGCTTTCTATAATACAGTTTAAGGGTTTTTTTTTTTTTTTTTTAAATAATGTACCTCGTACCGAAATTACTGTGATTTAATCAGTGTTTGCAGTATTGGTGAGTAACTGTTACATTTGTTCACTTCCTGCTTTCCATAATACAGTTTAAGGTTTTTTTTGTTTGTTTGTTTTGAATAATGTACCTCATACCGAAATTACTGTCATTTAATCAGTGTTTGCAGAACTGGTGAGTAACTGTTACATTTGTTCACTTCCTGCTTTCCATAATACAGTTTAAGGTTTTTTTTTGTTTTTTGATTTTAAATAATGTACCTCGTACCGAAATTACTGTCATTTAATCAGTGTTTGCAGTACTGGTGAGTAACTGTTACATTTGTTCACTTCCTGCTTTCCATAATACAGTTTAAGGTTTTTTTTTTAATTTTTTTTATTTTTTTTAAATAATGTACCTCGTACCGAAATTACTGTCATTTAATCAGTGTTTGCAGTACTGGCGAGTAACTTACATTGTTCACTTCCTGCTTTCCATAATACAGTTTAAGGTTTTTTTTTGTTTTTTTTTTTTAAATAATGTACCTTGTACTGAAATTACTGTCATTTAATCAGTGTTTGCAGTACTGGTGAGTAGCTGTTACATTTGTTCACTTCCTGCTTTCCATAATACAGTTTAAGGTTTTTTTTTTGTTTTTTTTGTTTTTTTTTTTAAATAATGTACCTCGTACCGAAATTACTGTCATTTAATCAATGTTTGCAGTACTGGTGATATGGTATATTTAAAAAAAAAAAATCAAAGAGGAAGTACATGATCCAGCTTGCGTTTGCTTGTAGTAACTGGAGTAGAACCTATTGATCTGAATTTGTACGCATCAGACAGCTCTGGTAAGCATCAGGCAGCACTCAATCTCCAGCTTTGATATTTGAAACACGTTTCAAGAAACAGCCAAAATTGCTGCATCGGTGAACGTGTTGCAGTGCACACGGGCCCCGGGGGGTACGCAGAGTGGGGGCGCGCTGCGGGCTGCCCTGGAAATATTCCAAGCTAAGTGATTGAGTGTGCGTATCAACTGCGTTTCTCGGATTCTCCGAGATAAGTCTGAACTGTACACATGCATTCCCGGCGCTGTGATGAGGCCACCAATGTCTTTCATCCTAATGCATTCCATCTGACCAATCACAGCCCAGACACATGGCTGCAGATAAGACCATCAGAGCTCGAGAGGGTCCGGTAAAAAAAAGGCTTCTCATGGACCCTCCGCTGCTCCTATCAGCAATCACACGGAGTTAATGTTAAGGGCCCGAGGCCGACTGATTGGAGTCAGGCTATTTATCACTCAGGACAAACCCAATGTCGGGTTGCAGCTGTTCGAGTCCGTCTTCTGCCTGACCACAACACCTGCATTTCAGTCCGCCAATGAAGAATGCATGTCTGAGTGTATACTGATTATTACAAAAAAAAAAATACAATTGCATAAAAATGGGTCATAATTTGAGCTTTGCCGTATTTTTAACTATATTACAGCATTGGACCTGTCGTAGCAAATATGCTAAAACACTAAGTTGACAAACTGCAGCTGCTGTACGTAACCCCCAGTGGATAAGATTAGTTTCTCGGTCCAAACAAAAAGGAAAAATGGGAATAAAAATCAAACATCTGGGTAATTACACAGTAATTACTATCGCATTCTACAGCTAAGGTGTGGCTTCAGATAAACGTAAACGTGGTTCAACTTAGCTAAAACACACACGTCATGTTTGTCAAAATTTTCCTGATCATAACACGTCCAGCAATATTTAATATTTACGCACCATATTTGCTATTTACACAGCAGCCATGTAGTATTACTGCAAGCTGAGGACCGCCTGGTGACTGAATGTTTCTGGTTTGATGATCCGTGGGTTTGTTGGCTAGACATCCTTGAGCAAGACCTGTAATCTGTAATTGCTTGCACCCATGATTTACATCCGCTACAACTGGTTTGTGGTTTAAAAAAAAAAAAAAAAAGTAAAAAAAAATAATAACAGTAACGATCCCTTCTTATTATACTTACTGAAATATGCTTTGGACCTCCCTTCTTTTCCTCGCTCTTCCTGTGTTGTTATTCTGGATGATAAAATCTACTTAATCTATGTATGAAAGATGACACATTCATACTCAAATGAACTTAAAACAAAACATATGCAAATAATATAAACATTGCTAGCATATATGCATGCACCTGCACTATCCACTAGTGTTTCCTTTAAGTATCACTGAATACTTGCTTGTTGCAGTAATTGACCACTAGAGTGCATCATTGAACACAACATCTCCACTATCCTCTGAACACTTAGTTCCCTCTCCAGAAGTAGATGAGAAGTGAAATGTACTACAGATAGAATGGGGGTTAAATGGAGGCCATGTATACTAAAAGTCGACGCCCCCCCCCCCACGATTGAACTGCGCTTTGCTTTGAAAAGCCACAAAAACGAAACCAAGAACGGAGGAAGTATGCGTTTAATGTGAGAAGTTGAACTAGTTAGAGATGGGACTCCGAAACATACTAAGAACCAGAACATGCGCATAGTTCGAGTCTTAATTATAATGCGTGTGTGCTTTGCTTTGAATGGCAGCTTGTGCCAAGGCTATACTTCCATTCCGTGGTCTTTCATAAAGTCTGCATGTTTCACTGTGACCTACATTTCTCAAGGGGAAGTACACACTGTGTTACTACATTATGTTCCCTGGTGACTGAGGCTACGCTTACAACATGTCGATGTTGGCGTCGTTGGGTTTTCGCAGCATTCACACCGTCACATTTTCATAATAATGACTGAAAACTAGAGAGTATTGAGTATTGGTTTAAAATACTTTCAGAAATACAGTACAAACAATCGGAATGCTACGGTGGTCACAAAGATTCTTTTGGAGGCCACCGAGTTCTTGTTCTTTCTTTTGGATGAAAGACAGATGGGTCAACTGAGTTTGTGGTTCTCCTACAAAAAAAATATGGCTGTTTTTTTTTTTTTTTTTTTTCCCAGAAACACTTTTCAGCAGCTTTTTCTCTCATTATATTAAACCCGAGGTCTAATCATAGTCAAAAATGGATGCATTCATTCTTCTGAAGCTTGTTGTTTCAATTAATTAAGTAATCCAAGGGGTGTCAAACTCATTTTAGCTCAAAGGAAAATCTACTTCCAAGTGGGCTGAATCGGTCAAATCATGCTACAGTAAACCTCGGATATATCGGACTCGGATATATCGGAGATTCCCTCACAACGGCCAGATAAAAAAGAACCGATTTTTCTGTAATGCATTTCCAATAAAAATTCATTGCATATATCGGATTTTTTATAACGGATTTCGCCTATTTCGGACAAAATCTCCAGTCCCGTTCCAATGCATTTCCATGAAATTTCCCTCGCATATATCGGATGGCCGCATCGTGGCGCTCCGATTCGCCGAATCGTGACAGGCCGCTATACGACGTCATTTGCAGCGTTTGCAGCGTTGCCTGCGCGTCCAGGTACATTGGAAACATAGTCAAGGAAGTGCCTTTTTATAACGGATAAAATCCCATTTACGCATATACCGGATATAAATCCGATATATGCGTAAAACGGACATTTTCCGGTATACGCATATAACGGATTTCGCTTATATCGGACAAAACCAGTGGGAACAATTGAATCCGATATATCCGAGGTTTACTGTATATATTATATACTGTACAATGATTTTGTAAATATTAGAAACTGTATGATAAAATAATGAATTAGCAAACTAGTTGTAGGATTGCCAATGTCCTGTGTGGTGAAATTTACTGTTCCCCCAAAATAATTCAACACATAGCCATTAATGTCTAAACCACTTAAGAGAAAAAATAAAATGTGTTAAATATGTTTTTTTTTCGCTCACACACATTGTCATTCTTGTCATTGCAAGTTTAATATATCACAAGAGTCATGGCAAATAAGTCTCTGAGGATGTGTCTCTCCATCAAGATGGTTGTGGATATTAGAACATCCTGGCCAAGACCATTCAATGTTTTAGGACGGTTTTCAGTCATAACAGGTAGTCGAAATAGTCAAGAAAAAATAGTCGAAAAAAGATGCTGATGTTCGAATACAAAGTCAGAAATGAGAAGAATATAAAAAGACAAAGGTTACTGGAGTCCAAGTCCTCCACCTTTCAGCTTGATCCAATCCCCACATTCTTTGTTGACTCCTACCTGTCGTCCTTACTTCGGATCTCCGCATCTCCACACGCTCGTCGACTGCTTTCACCCACATCTTACAGTCCACACTCGTTTACGTCTCGACCTCTCTCCTGTCACTGTGGGCGTGCCTCAAGGCTCTATCCTGGGGCCCCTTCTCTTCATTGTTGACCTTCTCATTCATTCATTTTCTACCGCTTATCCTCACGAGGGTCGCGGGGGGTGCTGGAGCCTATCCCAGCTGTCTTCGGGCGAGAAGCGGGGTTCACCCTGGACTGGTCGCCAGCCAATCACAGGGCACATATAGACAAACAACCATTCACACTCACATTCATACCTATGGACAATTTGGAGTGGCTAATTAACCTAGCATGTTTTTGGAATGTGGGAGGAAACCGGAGTACTCGGAGAAAACATGCAAACTCCACACAGAGATGGCCGAGGGTGGAATTGAACCCTGGTCTCCAAGCTAACCACTCGCCCCATTGACCTTCTCCCTCCTTGGCAATATCTTCCGCAAGTCCAATATTCCGCAGTCCAGCTCTACCTTTCCACCGTACCCAACTGGCCTTCTCGGCATTGCTACACTAATTGTGTAAATTAGTTATTCCGAATGTTTTTGAAACTGGGATATGGACCTTAACCGGAATATTGACTGCATGTAAATGTAGCGGTCATTTTCAGACTCAAATCTCATGTGTTCAAAACTGCAATTTCAGTGTCTTAAACTTGTTTCATAACTACACAGTGCATTGTTCTTCAAGACAGAGGGCACGGTCGTGCATCTGTCACTGATGGTGTTTTTTTTTTTTTTTTTGTCTGATTGTTTTGGCTAGTTTGGGTCTTGATATCAAGTCAGTTGGAAAACTGCTTTTTGTGACAGTACATGTATTTATATATATATAAAAAATAAAGAATTCACTACACTACTTAACTATAGTAGTATAGTTATAATAACTATAACTATACTCCTTGCAGTGAATTACTATAAGTGAGTTGTCGTTTCCGTGGAAACTCGCCAAGATAATTTTTCAACAGTAAGTAAGTGACCACTGCACTGATTATTAGAGTGATGTTTGTTGATTTTATTTATTAAAAAAATGTGTGCATGGGGGGGGGGTGAAAATAATTTGATCTTCAAAATGGGGCGCTGCAAAAAAAAAAAAATTGGGAACCACTACTGTAACTGATCTCATTCTCTTATCCTCTCCACATTTATTTTCGTGAATGTTCTCGTTTTGAACACATTTGATGATAATCGCTTGTGTCGGTTTTTCGCTCTCATTTCAATGCAAAGCCATCGCTGGTTCCTAAAGGGCTCCATCTTGTTTTTTTTTTTTCTTTCTGTTTGTCTCTTGCCAGATTGAGAACCTGTTGGAACAGTTAAAGGACAAGGACAAACAGCTGACTGGGTTGAGGGATCGTGTCCAAGGCCTTCAAACCGACTCCAGCAACACCGACACTGCACTTGCCACCCTGGAGGAGGCCCTGTCTGAGAAGGTAGGAGGACATATTGTGCAAAGTTATCTGTATCTGTATGCGTCCCTAATATGCATATTGTCTTCTTGTCAAATTTAGTCCATAGACAGTTCCAAATTGAAACCAGTAGACCACCAGTTGGCTTTTAATGGACTGGAAATATTTACTCATCGGGGTATACTTTTTTTTTTTTTAAGGAAACTGGTAAAGCTTAATTAGTTGACTTGTTTTGATTTATGCACACATGCCTTGTGATTTATAGACATTGTACCACATCAGTGGGCCGCATGGTGGCCAGGTGGGTACCAAGTAGGCCACACAGTCAGGAGATGGGTTCGATTATGCGTGGGTGTTCTCCTGGTACTCCGTTTTCCTCCCACATTCCAAAAAAATGTTAGGTTCATTGGCGAATCCAAATTTTCCATAGGTATGAATGTAAGTGTGAATGATTTTTTTTGTCTATATGTGCCTTGCCATTGGCTCAAGTCAGCTGGGATAGACTCCAGCATACATTAGTGAGGAGGATAAGCGGCATAGAAAACGGATGGATGGACCACATCCATCTCTGTCTTTTGTGAAATGAATGTAACACCTTCCAAAAAACATTTCCACAGAATTTCAGCCCTGTCACAAATGACCAGCTGACATCATGTTAGTGAATATTTTGTTAACGTAAATGAAAATATTGACAATATTGACTCTGTCACCCTGATTAAGTGAGATTAAGCATTGGAACTTGGTATATTTCTTCTTCTGCTAATTAGCACTAGCAAGGAAACTTGTGAATACATAATTACTTTGCACTAAAATGACTTCCCAGGCAAGGCTATTGCAAGATTGTAAGATTGTACACCAATCAACCATTTATTCCGCACCTGTAGCCGCCATGTTGTCTATATGTGCCTTGCTATTGGCTCAAGTCAGCTGGGATAGACTCCAGCATACATTAGTGAGGAGGATAAGCGGCATAGAAAACGGATGGATGGACCACATCCACGTCCGTCTTTTGTTAAATGAATGTAACGCCTTCCAAAAAAAATTTCCACAGAATTTCAGCCCTGTCACAAATGACCAGCTGATATCATGTTAGTGATTATCTGGTTAACGTAAATGAAAATATTGACATAGACTTGACTCTGTCATTCTGATTAAGCGAGATTAAGCATTGGCCTAGCCTAGCCTAGCCTAGCCCTGCTAGCTTACCTCAAAGCCATTTCTGATGCTGCCTCCTCACTCGCGGACTCAGCTGTGATGAGAAGAACGTTGGCAAGCTTTTTTGACTTTGCGGTCAACAAAGTTGTGTGTAATGTGTTTACAAGAGTTTGTGTGTGTTGCTAATCACACACCCTGTCACAAACCTGCTCTGGGAGCCAGTTGCTAGTCGCTGCGGTGTGGTTCTAATTATCATGCCGCATGCGGCATTGTGCCCACACAAAAACCCAGAACTCTTGAGACTGGTGTGTCCTCTCTGACAATGATGTGTGCTTCATGTTTCACTTTGTCCTCATCCTGGAACATTTTATTTTCACATCCTGGTCCCATCCCCGAAAAACTCAAAACATCTTTGACATAGCCCGCAATATTGGGAAAACACCCAGAGTGTATTAGCCATGTGGCTTTTCCTTGTCTCCGTTCTGTGCCTTACTTCTCCAAAGACCGCTACGGAGCATGGACTCTGCCAGGTCTAGTTAGAGGGTGTATTTGTCCAATTTACTCAGGGGTTTCAAGCTGCCAATCATGTAGCGACGCCCCATTATGTAGTCCCATTGCTGAGTGGTTCTGTGTTCCGAAATAAACACCTGAATCAACACCTTGGTAAACACTTCAGTCCACGCTTTGTATTTTCTCCCACTCATAATGTGGACGTGGACTCAGGCCAATGACCACGGTGTGATTAGCGAATAGGTAGAATTATGATATAAACCAGGGGTCTCAAACTCAATTTACCTGGGGGCCACTGGAGCTAGGGTCTGGCCAAGGCTGGGCCGCATCGGGTTTTCCAAAAAAAAAAAAAAAAAATGCATTTATTAAAAACAGAAAAATATACATTCCGATTTTCTACAATAAAAGCGCTGATAAAACATTCCACTGTTTTTATTTTTCTGCACAAAATAAGATGAAAAATAAATAAACAAATCAAGAATAAAGAAAATCAATCAATCAGTAATAAATAAATATAATAATAATAATAATAATAAAACAGCATATAATAAAAACTTAAGAAACCACATATAGTTGGTGGGTAGACAAATTATTTTTTTCACATTAAAATGAACAAAGCATTATTAGAGCCCTGTAGACATGACAAAACACGACTATAGTCACATTTATACTCTTTTTATTTACAACATATTGCGCAACTGCAGGGTCTTGAGACACATGCTAACTCGCAAACTAGAGAGCTAGCCACCTAAACGGTAGCCTTCAAGTTATTTCCTTTCGACTTAAATAGCCAAAAACTTACCACTTCCACACGGATAGGGAGGATAACTATTAACAGTTATTTAACCTTTAACATGAACATTAATCAAAAGTAATAATTTTTTCTGGGTACATGATACCATACAGCATCCATATCATAAACTTTCATATCAAGGCGGGGGCCTCAAACTAGTGTCCTGCGGGCCATATTTGGCCCGTGGGCCGCGTGTTTGAGACCCCTGCCATACAGCATCCATATCAAACTTGCGCGGGCCGCACTAACATTAAACTTTCATATCAAGGCCGGGGCCTCAAACTAGTGTCCTGCGGGCCACATTTGGCCCGCGGGCCGCGTGTTTGAGACCCCTGATATAAACATTCCGACTTGGTTTATCAGGAGTCGGTGTGGAATTATAAGGAAGCGATCTCCGGTGTCGAATGATCCATTTTCAATAAATCTGTCTCTAAGTCTGTCTGGCTCTGATCTCTGTGATTTATGGTGGTCTCTGGTTTATGGTGGTCTTCTTTAAGACTCGTATTTATGAGCTTGGCTGTCCTTTGTGGATCATGCCGTTGAGCCCATTCAGGAAGCGGCTGGTGAGGAATATTCATCAATGATTAGTAGTTTGCCTTTTGAAAAGTATAAGAGTCTATGGTAGCTTTAATGGGGGATAGTATGGTCAGTAGATGATAGCTGAAGGTCTTTACCAGATTTTTACCATGTCATGACCCCGTACCCAATCCCCACTGTCTTAGGAGCGAGTGATTGAGAGCCTTCGAGAACAGAAAGAACGGGTGGACAGAGTTCAGCTGGAGGAGCTGGAGCGGATGAGGAAGGAGAATCAGGAATTAAAGGACAAGCTCTCGGCCATTCAACCACAGAAACTGTCCCCCGGCCAGCCTGCTACCCCGAGCCTGAACCAAAACCCAAGACCCGATGGAGAGGTTTGTATGGAGGGGGTTTACAAAAATTGGGAATGTGTGCGTGCTTGACAAATGTCTGGTAATGGTTTTAATGGTAATGGTAATGGTTTTATTTCACCTTTGTACACGGGCATCAATCCGAACTACGACTTCCAGGACCCATAAAGGACCCATAAATTATTTGGTGTGATTTTAAGCTTACAGTGGTATCTGAAACTTTTGGAATTTCTCACATTTCTGCATGAAATCACCATCAAATTCCTTCCCCTTTTGTCATTGTTTGCATGCTATCCTCATTAAAATATGAAATCCTATAAATGTTTGGGCGGTTTTAGTTAAAGCAGACACTATTTTTTTCATCTGTGTGATTTTTGACAAATATCTGATCACATTTGATGGTGATTTTATGCAGAAATGTGAGAAATTCCAAACGGTAATGGTTTTATTTCACCTTTGTACACGGGCATCAATCCGAACCACGACTTCCAGGACCCTGATTTATTCATAAATTATTTGGTGTGATGTTCAATACTTCAAGATTTTAAGCTTACGGTGGTATGAAAAAGTATCTGAACCTTTTTGGAATTTCTCACATTTCTGCATAAAATCACCATCAAATGTTCCTCCCCCTTTTTGTCATTGTTTGCATGCTATCATCATTTAAATATGAAACCCTATAAATGTTTGGGCGGTTTTAGTTAAAGCAGATACTGTTTTTTCATCTGTGTGATTTTTGACAAAGATCAGATCACATTTGATGGTGGTGATTTTATGCAGAAATGTGGGAAATTCCAAATGGTAATGGTTGGTAATGGTAAGATTACAATTGAGTGCATCCCATAATCAGTTCCCAGTTCCACATGTCCAAAAGGAGTAGGAAGAAGCAAAGCTTATTAAATCCTACCCCTCCATCTGGTACTTTTACAATCAGTAAATGTTACATTTGTTCACTTCCTGCTTTCCATAATACAGTTTAAGGTTATTATTATTATTATTTTCTTTTAAATAATGTATAATGATAATTTATATGCTCAAAAACACCTGAGGAGAGCATTTCAAACAACGGATGTCGGTGGAGATAACATGAAGCATCACTATCAGTGTTGTTTAATTTTTGGTTATTATTATATTCATTTCTAAGTCAGATATGAAAGCCAAATATCCCAAAACTAATATAACAAATGTGCTTGGAGATGTGCGTGTTTAGACAAGCGCTGCGCGCTTTGAAGATTGGGAGTCTGAAGCATCAATATTTTACTCGTATCCACATCAGAACAGACACGCCGTATCACTGCTGCAAAGCCCAAATGTCAAGTCTGTTATGATTGCAATATATCATAAAAAAATACATTTCAGCTCTGCTTTTTTTAATATAGCATACAATTCCCACACATCATTATCTGAAACTTTGGCATCGAACACAAGAATACAACATTAGAAGTACATTTATAGGTCAGAAAAGTGGAAAAAACATAAGTAAAAAACAAAAACAAAACTCTGTCCCGCTATTAGAGTCCTTTTATTCCCTTTTTCTCTCCCACACCACACAGATTGCTGCACTAGCAGGATTTATGGGAATGTTTTCTTTCATAGTCATAAAAAGCATACACACATCTCATTCCTGTAAAATGATATCTTATTGAGTTTAGCGCCACAAAACGTCTCGATAACTCTTTACAGCCAGCAAATTTATACTCCGACAGATGCGTTGCCATAATTGCATACTTTGGTGTCCGCAGCGGCAGCCAGACCTGTTATGTAAACTTGCAAATTCTCCAACAGAACATGATGTTTCCTGCGTGTTTCTTGCTGTGCCGCTCACAGTTTTATCGTCCGGTAGACTTTAGGATTTATTATCCGGTAGGAGTTCTCGTTGGGATTCGGGCCACTAATGTTACCAATGTTCCATCTTAATTCATCACAATTGTACCTTTCCACGGAAAAGCATGACGCACAAACAAAAAAAGAGATTTCTTTAAAGTATTCCCAGAGTTTGTCTTCAGATAGTACCTAATAAAAACATTCTTTTCATGTTTATTTATTTGACTCAGTCATCAACTCTAAACATATCATGCCGTGACAGCAACTAAACAAAATTTTCAAAGACAAAAAAACATAACAGCAGTTCAAGGAAGCGAATAAAAAGGCACAGAAAATGAATGAATGGACCACATCCACGTCCCTCTTTTGCTAAATGAATGTAACGCCCTCTAAAAAAAAATTTCCACAGAATTTCAGCCCTGTCACAAATAACCATCTGACGTCATGTTAGTGATTATCTGCTTAACATAAATGAAAATATTGACAAGGACTTGACTCTGTCACCCTGATTAAGTGAGATTAAGCATTGGAACTTGGTATATTTATTCTTCTGCTAATTAGCACTAGCAAGGAAACGTGCATACATAATTACTTTGCACAAGAATGACTTCCCAGGCAAGGCTATTGCTGCTTGTAAGATTGTACCTCAATCAACCATTTATTCCGCACCTATATCCCTGCAGTAGTTCAAGGAAGGAAGTGAATAAAAAGTTTTATTTAAAAAAAATATTTTTTTTCATCGACTAATATTTACATTTATTTCAAAGTCTGAAACATTTAAGTAAGTAAAAAATAAATCAAACAGTTTTTCACACTATATATTTGGTTTTATAAGTTATAAGTTATTAGTGCAGGCTGCACGGCGGTCGTGTGGTTAGCGCGCAGACTTCACAGCTTGGAGATGCGGGTTCAATTCCACCCTCGGCCATCTTTTTGTGGAGTTTGCATGTTCTCCCCGTGTTTTTTTTTCCAGGTACTCCGGTTTCCTCCCACATTCCAAAAACATGCTAGGTTAATTAGCGACTCTAAATTATCCATAGGTATGAATGTGAGTGTGAATGGTTGTTTGTCTATATGTGCCCTGTACCAGTCCAGGGTGTACCCCGCCTCGCGCCCGAAGACAGCGGTAGAAAATGAATTATTAGTTATTAGTGTCAACATTTTACGTTTACTAGTTATATGCCTTTTTGCTGTATTTTTTCCACCATTGTTGGGCTTTTGTTTATTAATTCTACAATGAGCCATGTTCCAAAAATGGTACCTGTACCACACTTTGGATACCATTGCGTGTTTTGCCGGGAAAACGTGGTGCGGCAACTCTACTTTCTTGGCTCTGTTGGTCAAAGGTTGGGTTGCGTTGTGGAGGTTTTTTTTTTTGGTTTTTTTTTAACCATTCCACTTGATTGACGGCTAGTCCCCTTTAGTTCATGGCTTCTATTTAATTACTGAATAAATGTATGATGCAAGAAAAACTCATTTACACACCCTTACGAAATACTGCATGTCAAAGCTAGCGCTGAACCAAATACAATGAGCATGAAAAGAAGTGATTAAGGGTGCGGACAAGTCTAAAAATATACGTGGGTTGTATTGATAAATCTTAAGTAAAATTGGATCAAATTTAGAATTACGACATTTTGTGCTCAAATAGCAAGCAGCTGTTTTAACTCCAACGGAAAAAAAACAACCACATGTCTGACGCTATGAACACCGTGTTAGTTTGCATTGCAAGGTTTTCCCAAAGCGCTTCATGTGTGTTTACAATATCGCTATGCACTCTGCTACTTCCGTATTAATGTATTATCATTCATATCACATCATTTCATATTTGACTCAAAAATGACTCATTCCGTGGTGTCGTAAAATCACAGCCAACTAAAAGAAGCATTGTTCATGACCGAACCCTAAACGCTCCATGAAGGATGGCCCAAGGCCTCAACAATAAAGACAAACCACAAGAAATTAGCAGTGAATTTGGAAGCTGATGAGCAGCAGATGAAAAAGTACAGTACTGATTCTGTTTCACTTAAACTGAGACCCGAACCACAGTCTAATGTAGAACTAATGTGGTATTGATTGCCACTTCTCGTCTAAATATATACAAAATAATCATCATTTTTTCCTTTTCTGTGTAGGTTCCAGCCAAAGTAGATGTACTACCAGTCATGAGTGTCAGCTCCATGGTAAGATATATGTCACTCTTGTGTTTCCATATATCTGTATATATAGTACCAGTCATTAGTTTGAGAATTGAGTTTTTCCAGCATTCCAGCAACCGGCAATGAAGTGGATGCTCACCATCTCTTGAATGCATGGCATTAAAAAAAAAGTCAGTTCTCACTAGGACATTTGTCACTAGATTGATATACAGTACAGAAGCAGCCAGCTTGACATGAATGCATACTGTAGACGTACACTCCGACACTACTGCTAGCTTTGTTTACACCACATTGTGACACAAAAGACAGCCAATGCTTCAACTACCAAGCTAGCTACTTGGTCGTCTATTTACGATGAACTTATAAATAAATAATGGGTTGGAAACTTACTGGGGAAAAAGGACAAAGTAAGAAGCCAAAAACATACCACTTCCACATGGAATGGGAGGATAGCGTACGAGGTACATTATTAAAAAAAACAAAAAAAAACAAAAAAAAAAACCTAACAAACCTTAAACTGTATTATGGAAAGCAGGAAGTGAACAAATTATTTAAAAACACTGATTCTTTCTCATTTTAGTTCATCTTCAATGTTTATTTTTTTTTTTTAAATATACCATATCACCAGTACTGCAAACACTGATTAAATAACAGTAATTTCGGTATGAGGTACATTATTAAAAAAAGAAACAACAAAAAAACTTAAATTGTATTAGGGAAAGCAGGAAGTGAACAAATGTAACAGTTACTGATTGTAAAAGTACCAGATGGAGGGGTAGGATTTAATAAGCTTTGCTTCTTCCTACTCCTTTCGGACATGTGGAACTGGGAACTGATTATGGGATGCATTCAATTGGAATCTGATGCATGTTCAAATGAAATAAAACCATTACCATTTGGAATTTCTCACATTTCTGCATAAAATCACCGTCAAATATGATCTGATCTTTGTCAAAATCACACAGATGAAAATAACAGTGTCTGCTTTAACTAAAACCGCCCAAACATTTATAGGTTTTCATATTTTAATGAGTATAGCACTGAGTATAGAACTGGGAACTGATTATTTGATGCACTCAATTGTAATCTGATCCATGCCAAAAAAAAAATATATATATATATATTAGGAAAGCAGGAAGTGAACAAATGTAACAGTTACTGATTGTAAAAGTACCAGATGGAGGGGTAGGATTTAATAAGCTTTGCTTCTTCCTACTCCTTTTGGACATGTGGAACTGTTAACTGATTATGGGATGCAATCAATTGTAATCTGATGCATGTTCAAATGAAATAAAACCATTACCATTACCATTACCATTACCATTACCATTACCATTACCATAGCTTTTTTTCCCACTATATCATGTCAGACTCTGCATCTGTGGCTGCGAGTTAAGGTAATGTAATGTAAGGCGGTGTCTCATTAATGTAACAGTACTAATGTCTAGTGACTAGAATACTACATACTATATGCATACTATATAAAAAAGTGATTATTAATTTGTGAAAAAACGCAGTAGAGTGAGGCGGTGGTATTCCAGTCCAGCTGCACGGTCGTCACCATTGTCGTTCGACAAAATAGACTTCAGTACTGATCTCGGACTCACCTCTGTCCCCAAGGCCCAAAACACGGAGGGCACATTGCGAAAGAGTCCAGACATCACAGATCGACTGAGGCTTCTGGAACAGGAAGTGGCTCGCTACAGGGAGGAATCTGGGAAGTCGCAAGCAGAGGTGGAAAGGCTGACGGGGGCGCTGAGAGACGTTGAGGTGGACAGGTCGTGTAAAGAGAAGAGAATTAACGACCTTGAGAGGTGAGTTGGTTCTAATCGTCACGGACACTCGAGTGTGTGTTCTCGTCCTGGGTGTCCTCAGGCGGCTGTGTATTTCCACGTTACCGCTTCGTTTTATGTTCTTGATTCATTCCTTGGTGCTTTATTTAGAAATGGCTGATCCACAATATAAACTGTCTCGGTTTCTTCCTCTCTGCCCTTGAGCCTGGTTCCGTGTTTTTTCCTGATGTAATCCCACTTGGGAAATACATACAGTGAATTATGGACATTTTTAATCATTCAACTAGTTGTCCTTTAATTGTTTTTGGGTGTACCATTAGCTAACAACACACCACTGACATTGTGTCATGATTGTTTAGCCTTGTTCAAAAATTCCCAAATTGGAAACTGTGACTTCCAGGGCAGTTGGGAACAGGGATGTCACATTGACGGAACAATAAGTGGTTGGTTTTACACAATCGAAAGAGGTCGATGTTGACATCCAATCCATAGACACTGTATGGCAGGAACAGGAACCGCATTGGTCTTGTAAAACCATGGAAGGATCCATAACTGCGTGAAGTGCCTACCGCAAAGTTTTGATCAAGGTTGTTGCCAAAAACATCAAGGATCTGGAGAAATATGGAAAATTGAAACATCATCAGTTTACCTGCAGAAGATCTGCAATTGGACACGTTTTTCTTTACAAAACAAACAACTGGAATTGGAAAAAGATCTATCTGTCCATTGTTCCCAATTTACAACCGTCATTCAAACATCAGACAAGACTGATCGCGGTCGCAAAGACTGTCCAAAGACTACGTTCGGAGGATCGAGTCAAGGCTTTCAACTGGGAACTGATTATTTGATGCACTCAATTGTAATCTGATCCATACCAAAATAAAAATAATTATCCATGGAAGGATCCATAACTACGTGAAGTGCCAACCGCAAAATTTTGATCAAGGTTGTTGTCAAAAACATCAAGGATCTGGAGAAATATGGAAAATTAAAACAGCTCAAACATCATCAGTCTGTCCAAAGACTACGTTCGGAGGATCGAGTCAACGCTTTCAAGAAGGATCCAGAAGAACAAAAGTGAGAATGCTAATGATGCTAATGCTCCATTCAGCATTTTAACACTTTTTAAATACTTGAACCTCGATGATAAGAACTGACCCTGGAGAAAAAAGTCCAAGAATCAAAATAAAAATAACCAGCCATGGATGACAAAAGGACCTAGCAATGCTTATACAGGAAATTCATCAACTTAAGAATCAGAAAAAAAAACATAAAAAATAAGTTGACTCCAATTTTAAAAGTGGAATTTTTGGATATGTGGAACTGTGAAATAAATTATATGATTTATTCCATTATAACTCGATGCATGTTCAACGACAATGAAACCACTAGCAAGTATCCGGTAAGTGGTTTATTTGCGTTAAACAAGTTTGTATGTGTGTTTTTGGAATTGACTGGCACACATTCAGCAGCATGCCAGTGGTAAGGTGGCGCATCCATGCCAGACGCTCAACATTTATAGCGCCCTAACTGGCAACCGTGCTGCTCAATTATCATCTGATTTATGCACGTGTACATCTACCAGTATAACCAATCTAAATTTTAAGATTTTTTTCTTATAAATCACTGCTTGTTGGGATCAGAAATTGCAGTTAAATATATCATATAGCAGAAGTGGAATGGAGTTTATAGAATTTACAGAAAGTGTCCAATAATTATTTAAACAAAAGTTGCCAAAATTTGGGCACCCTTGTGGTTTCATTGATTTTAATACCGTTAACACTAATTATTGGAATTGGAATTATTGGTAAACTCACCGACCCTTGGCCTACATCCACAAAACAACTGTCAAATGACCTGAGAGCAAAGATTGTTCAACATCATGGTCTAGGGGAAGGATACAAAAACCTAACTCAGCGATTTCAGCTGTATGGTTTCACTCTGAGGAACATTGTGATGAAATTGAAAACCACAGGCAAAGTTCTAGTTAAGGACCAGAGTGGCAGACCAAGAAAAAACCCAGATAAGCAGAGGCTAAGGATGGTGAGAACAGTCAAAGTCAACCCACAGACCAGCTCCAAAGACCTACAACATGATCTTAGTGCAGATGGTGTACAGGAAAGTCCGACAGAAGAAGTCTTTTCTGCACACATGCCACAAACAGAGTTGCTTGAGGTATGCTAAAGCGCAATTGGACAAGCTAGCTTCATTTTGGAATAAGGTGCTGTGGACTGATAAAAGTCAAATGGGAGTTATTCGGTCATACCAAGGGTCGGTATGCATGGTGGATGAAGAACACAGCATTCCAAGATAAACACTTGCTGCCCACAGTAACATTTGGTGGTGGTTCCATCATGCTGTGGGGCTGCATGGCCAGTGCAGGTACTGGAAATCTTCTTTAAATTGAAGGTGGCATGGATTCCAGTCAGTATCAGCAGATTGTTGACTACAGTCTTCAAGAATCAGTGACAAAGTTGAAGTTGGGTCTGGATACTTCCAACAAGACAATGACCGAAAACCCTGCTCAAATTCTACTAAGGCATTAGATCAGATTCCAATTGAGTGCATCCCATAATCAGTTCCCAGTTCCACATGTCCAAAAGGAGTAGGAGGAAGCAAGGCTTTTTAAATCCTACCCCTCCATCTGGTACTTTTACAATCAGTAACTGTTACATTTGTTCACTTCCTGCTTTCCATAATACAGTAGAAGTTTTTTGGGGTGCCCAAATTTAGGCAACTTTTCTTTAAATAATTATTACACACATTATTATTATTGTGTGTGTGCACATGCTAACATTTTCATAATTTTTTAAAAATTTTTATTTTAAATGATTTCAACAACCCCATCATCAGTCACATGTTCGCCACTCACGACATTCAGGGCGGAGTGACAGCAAATATTTGCTTGTACCTCCGGTCCAGTATAAACATACCAGCATGGATGTGGAATAATAATAATAATAATGTTGTACATTTTAGCAGCTGCTTGTTTACATGTCATGGAGTTCTTTTAAACGCTGTCAGATTTCTTGCATTTTAGCAAAAAAAAAAAAAAGTGATTATATTTTTATTTCTTTGAATTAGTGTTTAGTAAATATTCATATTGTGGTGTAAATAAACACCTCATAATTTTTTTCTCGACATTTTTCTTTATCTTAAGGCACATCAAGGCCCCTCATATCCAAAAGCAAACGGTGCTCGGCGAAGTAAGGAAAGATGCCCAGACAGATGGACATCCGCACTCGTTATCGCAGGTTTGAAGATATGAATTTTATACATAACTCTATGTGTGTACATTTCTTGGCCTCTCATAGCAATTTTCATCACTTCTCCGTCTCAATAGTTTAGCTTGGCTCTACATCATCTCTCACTTCCTGGTTCTTTTTCACACCTCGTCTCAGCCTCGATGACACACACACAAATTTCAGAGGTTGTGGTTCTCAGTGGTCTATGCTACGTTCCGTGCATCTCCGAGGAAGTTGTAATTGGACGAGACAAGCATTTAGATCAGGGGTCTCAAACTCAATTTACCTGGGGGCCACTGGAGCTAGGGTCTGGGCAAGGCTGGGCCGCATCAGGTTTTTTCCAAAAAAAAAAAAAACGTATTTATTAAAAACTGAAAAATATACAAACTTTTTCAGTGCTTTGGTTCCAATTTTCTACAATAAAAGCTCTGATAAAACATTCCACTGTTCTCAAATATCTTCATTTTTATTTTTCTGCACAAAATAAGATGAAAAATAAAATAATTTTTTGGGGGGTTTTTTTGTTTGTTTTTTGTTAGTTTTTTTGTCCCACAAACCTTGCTCACCAACTTGTGTTTTTTTTGTTTTTTCTTTTCTTTTTTTGTTTGTTTGTTTTTTTTGTTTGTTTTTTGTTGTTTTTTTTGTCACACAAACCTTGCTCACCAAGTTGTTTTTTTTGTTTGTATGTTTTTTGTTTTTTTTGGTCCCACAAACCTTGCTCGCCAAGTTGTTTTTTTTGTTTTTTTGTTTGTTTGTTTTTTTTTGTTTTTTTTTTGTTTTTTGTTGTTTTTTTGTCACACAAACCTTGCTCACCAAGTTGTGTTTTTTTGTTTTTTTGTTTGTTTTTTGTTTTTTTTAGTCCCACAAACTTTGCTTGCCAAGTTGTTTTTTTTTTCTTTTTTGTTTGTTTGTTTTTTGTTGTTTTTTGTCACACAAACCTTGCTCACCAAGTTGTGTTTTTTTGTTTGTTTGCTTGTTTTTTGTTGTTTTTTTGTACCACAAACCTTGCTCACCAAGTTGTGTTTTTTTTTTTTGTTTGTTTTTTTGTTTTTTTTTTGTCCCATAAACCTTGCTCACCAAGTTGTTTTTTTTTTCTTTTTTTGTTTGTTTGTTTTTTGTTGTTTTTTTGTCACACAAACCTTGCTCACCAAGTTGTGTTTTTTGTTTGTTTGTTTGTTTTTTGTTTATTTTTTGTTTTTTTTTTGTCCCACAAACCTTGCTCGCCAAGTTATGTTTTATTTTTTTTTTTGTCGTTTTTTTTTTTTTTTTTTTTTTTTTTTTTTACTGCTACAGCTCTCTATTTATCTCTGCATTCATGAGGAACACAATGTACCCCAAAGGATAAACACAAACAAACATGGCCGCACCTCCACGCCCCATCTCACCTATCCATGCAGGAGAGTTTATGTGGGATGAAAAGATAGCATCTCTCTCTCCGTTTCATCATCTCCATCTTGGCCGCCACAAAGAAAATACACTTTGGAGATGTTCACTTCAAGCCTTTAAACTGCTGGGATTTTAGTACTTTTTGCTGTAACAGAGAATGAACCCCCCCCCCCCCCCCCCCCGACCCCAACCACCCCCACTACCACCATTCTACTACATTTTCTTCTTTTCATGTGATCTGTGTGTGTTTGTGTTGAGAGGTACCGCTCCTGGGAATTAGCATTTTCTTTGTCCCTATTGGTTTGTTTTAGTGATTATAATCCCCCCGTCCCACCAGAAAGGGGTCAAACCCCATAATGACCTTCCCTTAGGGGACCGTGGTGATGAATGGTACTGCAAGCCAATTATCTCTCCATTTTTTTTTTCTCTCTCTTGTACGCCCTCACGTTCATTCGTTACGTATTCTGAAAAGGCCAGAGTTATTCTCTTGTTGTTAATCCAGATTAAATAACTCACACAGGAAGTACATTTCTGACATACAGTGGCGGTTTTCCCAGCATCATCATCATCATCATCCCAGTATGGGACAGGCAGGTTTAACTCCCATAAATGTGTGTGTGCATATCGCCACGTTGGGTGTGGTCACAGCAGCACTTGTTGATTCTGGCGCATCAAATTACCGGCCGTCTGTCACGTTCAATTACGGCGCTGAAGGGCTGATGCACACAGCCTGCCTGTGTTGCGTGTGTGTGTGTGCGTGTGTGTGTGTGTGTGTAGGGTTTTTTGTCGCTCACCTCCAGCTGTGCGGTGCTGACGTGACGAGCAACAAGTTTCCGCTTGCGATTTGCCCCAGATTGGCCCGGTTCTCATCGCCTGCAGGCAGAATCCCAATTGCTGCTGTCAGTATCACGGCATGAATTATTACTTTTATTTTAGCCGGCGTATCATTTCAGACATTATTTTATATTCTTTGATTAAGAAATCAAATAACGCACACTTTGAGACTTGTGGCAGATTTTCTAAATATTATCCACACAGGAGCTTTTTTTTTTTTTTTTTTTTTTTGCACAGCTCATCTGCAAAGTGCGAACGTGTGAACTTGAAGGCAACACCCCCCCCCCCCCCACCCCCCACCCTCCATTCCTCAAAATGAAAGAGCGAGAGAAGCTGTGGGTTTATTATTTCTATTCAGTGTTTTCTTTCACAGTTCCATTAGCCAATGTGGAAAGCGATCCTTTTTCCCACTCAGCATAGGTGTTGTAGAGTCCACACACACACACACACACACACACACACTGCATTCTGCATGTGAATATGCACACTAAACATGGAAGTGTGCAAAACTCATAACATTTTTCACGCTTGTAAGTTTTTTTTAGTGTCATTTCACTGATTCAGTTACTGAATGCAGGCCAAAAAATTGCACCCTCATGTGGCTGAAGTGTTGAACAGCAGGCAGATAGGGTGAAACCAAAATACCGCTACGTTAACATGAAGTGGATAAGTTAGGATGGGGTTACTTTTCTGTTGTATTTTGTACGATTCTGATGCAGTTCCAACTACTTTTTATAGTGTTTTTGGTATCATTTTCTGAATGAATTTAGAATATTTGAGATGTTGGATGTTGAACATAGCTCACAATGTCTGTTCTAGTTCATCACGGTTAGATTTGATGGGGTTCAGGTCTGATTTATTCATAAATTATTTGGTGTGATGTTCAATACTTCAAGATTCTAAGCTTACAGTGGTATGAATTTCTCACATTTCTGCATAAAATCACCATCAAATGTTCCTCCCACTGGTAGTTCCTCATTAAAATATGAAACCCTATAAATGTTTGGGCGGTTTTAGTTAAAGCAGACACTGTTTTTTTTTTCATCTGTGTGATTTTTGACAAAGATCAGATCACATTTGACGGTGGTGATTTTATGCAGTTCCCAGTTCCACATGTCCGAAAGGAGTAGGAAGAAGCAAAGCTTATTAAATCCTACCCCTCCATCTGGTACTTTTACAATCAGTAACTGTTACATTTGTTCACTTCCTGCTTTCCATAATACAGTTTAAGGGTTTTTTTTTTTTAAATAATGTACCTCGTACCGAAATTACTGTCATTTAATCAGTGTTTGCAGTACTGGTGAGTAACTGTTACATTTGTTCACTTCCTGCTTTCCGTAATACAGTTTAAGGTTTTTTTTTTTTTGTTTTTTTTTTTTTTTTTTTGAATAATGTACCTCATACCAAAATTACTGTCATTTAATCAGTGTTTGCAGTACTGGTGAGTAACTTATATTTGTTCACTTCCTGCTTTCCATAATACAGTTTAAGGGTTTTTTTTGTTTTTTGTTTTTAAATAATGTACCTCGTACCGAAATTACTGTCATTTAATCAGTGTTTGCAGTACTGGTGAGTAACTTATATTTGTTCACTTCCTGCTTTCCATAATACAGTTTAAGTTTTTTTTTTTGTTTTTTTTTAAATAATGCACCTCGTACCAAAGTACGAGGTGATATGACCATACAATGACATAATGGGTACCATAGTAAGTGTCATGACTGGTTCAAGACCAGTATCTGAACCTTTTTTGGAATTTCTCACATTTCTGCATAAAATCACCATCAAATGTTCCTCCCACTTCTGTCATTGTTTGCATGCTATACTCATTAAAATATGAAACCCTACAAATGTTTGGGCGGTTTTAGTTAAAGCAGATACTGTTTTTTTCATCTGTGTGATTTTTTTACAAAGATCAGATCACATTTGATGGTGATTTTATGTTTTTTCATACTTCTGTACGGCGTCTGCTGTGTTGATCTTTGAAGGGAAGCAACAGGTTGAAATAATGTGTGTGAAATAATGTTTATTTGAATGAGAATGACCTCACATTATTTAAGTAACAGTTAGAGTGGAAGTAACATTTCTGTGTGACGGCACCCGGCGCTTCTTCCATGACTAAAAACATTGTTGTTTAGAAAGAAAAGTCAAATTGAGTTTAGCAAACACGTATATTTAATACTCCTCTCGTGCTTAAATTACAGTCGGTGTGTATACAAACAGATCCGGTGTTTAGCAAACAAGATTTTCAGTCAATGACATGTTGAAAAGAAACGTATAAATATGGCGGGGTTGGACCTTTCACACGCAAAGAGCCATTTTTTTTTTTTTTTTTCCCCCAACCATGTGAAGTCATGAACGCCTCCCTTAACCGTGACACTCGGAAAGCCATTCACCTCAAAACAGTCGGGCCCCTACACGCACAGAACATACTGAGCCATTGTGCTGTCATGGCGGTGAATAGACTTGATGCATATTGAGCCAGAATCCAGCAGTCATGCTGTCTACCCGACAAAAGAGAACCATTTGGTTCAGTGCTCAAGCTCCTCGGTTACCCGTGATGCTCAGCGCTAACCGCTGTCATAACACCCGACTCCAGGAGCCGACGCGACAACAAGAAGGCTACATGTCCACAAATGCACGCTCGTCAATCAACTGCCACCCTCGGCGCAGAGACTAGAGAGAAAAAAAAAAAAACTTCTTATTGGGTCAGTAAAACATCACCTGATCCTGGCACCATTCCTGGCATTCCCACATCGCCCCCTTTGAAATGTCCTTTCTTCTCGTCTCCGTGCCGGAGTAATCAGTCTCATGATGTGTAATGCGCTGAAAGTTTTCCATTAGCCTGAATGGCTGAAATGGAGCATGGGTAATTCTCTGGGTCACTTTTCTTTTTTTTTTTTTTTTTTTTACGCCCTCCATGTGTCTCGCCAAGTCGCCCGGTCTCATGTCGATCCTCCTTTCTCACCCATCTGCCTTCTTATCCCGTGTGACTCCATTATCTCTACACCAGGGGTCTCAAACACGCGGCCCGCAGGCCAAATGTGGCCCGCAGGACACTAGTTTGAGGCCCCCACCTTAAGTTTGATATGGATGCTGTATGGTATCATGTACCCAGAAAAAATTATTACGTTTGATTCATGTTCATGTTAAAGGTTAAATAACTGTTAATAGTTATCCTCCCTATCCGTGTGGAAGTGGTAAGTTTTTGGCTATTTAAGTTTAAAGGAAATAACTTGAAGGCTACTGTTTAGGTCGCTAGCTCTCTAGTTTGCGAGTTAGCATGTGTCTCAAGACCCTGCAGTTGCGCAATATGTTGTAAATAAAAAGAGTATAAATGTGACTATAGTCGTGTTTTGTCATGTCTACAGGGCTCTAATAATGCTTTGTTCATTTTAATCTGAAAAAAATCATTTGTCTACCCACCAACTATATGTGGTTTATTAATTTTTATTATTTGCCGTTTTGTTATTATTATATTTATTATTTCTTTATTCTTGATTTGTTTATTTATTTTCCATCTTATTTTGTGCAGAAAAATAAAAATTAAGATATTTTGTTATGTATTTAATATTTTAATATTTTATTTTTCAGAGCTTTTATTGTAGAAAATCGGAACCAAAGCACTGAAAAAGTTTGTATATTTTTCTGTTTTTAATAAATGCGTTTTTTTTTTTTTTTTTGAAAACCTGATGCGGCCCAGTCTCACCCAGACCCTAGCTCCAGTGGCCCCCAAGTAAATTGAGTTTGAGACCCCTGCTCTACACTTTCTCTGCCCTTGCTCGACTATTTGTCCTGATGTCTCAACACCCCCCCCCCCCCGACCCCCCCCACACCATCACCACCACCTCCGTGTGGCATTTGAACTCGGCCTTTGAACCTGCAACACCGACTCAAATGGACAAGGTGGGATTTAGCCCTTTACCTCTGAGCCCTCAATCAGCTTAGCCAGTCTTAGTAAGCCTTAGCCTGGCTGGAAGGCTTTCCCTTGAAGTTGAGCTAAATTAGCACGCACAGGCTAGCCGTTAAGCTGATTAGGATCCCTAATTTTACTAAAATGCATTGTATTCCTTATTAATGATGTGATTGCGACACAAGGGGTCCTGGGTGGTGGGCTAATGTGGGGGTTGACAGATACGTGATGTGGGTGACCCTTGGCTTTCATAATGGCCAGTGGGACTTTTCAAACGAAACATCAAACATAAAAAAATAATAATAATAATAATAATGACCACATTATTCACCCTGCTTATCCTGTACTGGGAGACTATGATGGGAATTTTCATATTTTGATGTGTTTTTTAGTGAGTGACTTAGCTGCTGTACAGGGTCAGTTTTTGTTGGCAGGAATACCCTTCCCCCCCCCCCCCCCCAACTTTTTTTTGTTTTTTTTTTACTAAGCATGGCCGCTAACGAGCAAACGGCCGACACTCAAGTACATCACTTAATTGGCATTTCTTTAATTATCCCCGTTTATGGCACTAAATGGAACTGATTACTTTTGATCTAAATCAGGGGTCTCAAACACGCGGCCCGCGGGCCAAATGTGGCCCGCAGGACACTAGTTTGAGGCCCCCGCCTTGATATGAAAGTTTAATGTTTGATATGGATGCTGTATGGTATCATGTACCCGGAAAAAATTATTACGTTTGATTAATGTTCATGTTAAAGGTTAAATAACTGTTAATAGTTATCCTCCCTATCCGTGTGGAAGTGGTAAGTTTTTTGGCTATTTAAGTTGAAAGGAAATAACTTGAAGGCTACCGTTTAGGTCGCTAGCTCTCTAGTTTGCGACTTAGCATGGGTCTCAAACACACGGCCCGCGGGCCAAATGTGGCCCGCAGGACACTAGTTTGAGGCCCCCGCCTTGATATGAAAGTTTAATGTCAGTGCGGCCCGCGCAAGTTTGATATGGATGCTGTATGGTATCATGTACCCAGAAAAAATGATTACGTTTGATTAATGTTCATGTTAAAGGTTAAATAACTGTTAATAGTTATCCTCTCTATCCGTGTGGAAGTGGTAAGTTTTTTGTCTATTTAAGTTGAAAGGAAATAACTTGAAGGCTACCGTTTAGGTCGCTAGCTCTCTAGTTTGCGAGTTAGCATGTGTCTCAAGACCCTGCCGTTGCGCAATATGTTGTAAATAAAAAAAAGTATAAATGTGACTATTTATTCAGACTATTTAATTCAGACTATTTATTATTATTATTATTATTATTATTATTATTATTATTATTATTATTATTATTATTATTATTATTATTATTTTATTTGAACAGTGAGGACCCAGTTTGACATCTGTGAAACACACAGACAAAAAAACGGCGAGAACGTCCTGAAAATGTGCGAACGATTTAGCCTCATCATAAAAGACCCCTCTTCCTCCTCTTATACCCCCCCCCCACAGAGTACTTCCCACTTATTTCGTTTCTCTTTCCCTCCAACGATAATTTATTGCGTCTTCTGCACGTTATCATCACAACTAACGAAACATCATACGACGTTATTGACGGCGTTCTGCTGACATCATTTAAGTCACCCTAACGACTACCAACGCCGCATCCTTTTGTGAAGCGCTTGCTCTCAGACAATTACGTACTTCCTGTGTTAGGATAATGATGCCCCGGAGGTCACATCCTGCCTGTTAGACACTCAGGTGGGAGAAGTGGGCCTGCATGGTTTGAGGGCGTTTGTGTTCATTGATGTCACCTGCTCTCCAGGAGACAAAGACTGCAGCGTGTGAAAAAAAAATTAGCAAGGGAAAGGAAGAGGAGGAGAAGTTTTTGGTTATTTTGTTCATTTTTAGCCTACAATCAAGTGACATCCGATATAACAAATGTATCAAAAAGTAACATACTTTTGATGATGTATGAAATACACTCCATTTTATCATCTTGTTTATTACTAAAGTACCATATGTTTCTCCTTCGTTAGCTAGAGGAGCTGATGGGCGCCCTGGAGAAGACACGACTAGAGCTGGACAGCTACAAGTTGCGTTTGTGCTCCACTCAGCAAACCCTGCATGAACGAGACGGACATCTCAACAACCTGAGACAGGAAAGACGCAAACAGCTGGAGGAGATTCTGGACATGAAGTTAGTTTTCTTCTGTGTTTTTGGG
This sequence comes from Doryrhamphus excisus, assembly GCF_030265055.1. NCBI lineage: Eukaryota > Metazoa > Chordata > Actinopteri > Syngnathiformes > Syngnathidae > Doryrhamphus > Doryrhamphus excisus. The sequence continues at coordinate 9,899,310 of NC_080475.1, read as the reverse complement.
GGTACAACCTGGGTTGATAGACATTACTTGAGGTTCTTCCACACCAAAGTCATCCAAGCATCCTTTCATGATTTTACATCAGGTTGCATTCAGGTTGAACAGAACTTTGCCCCATCATTCTATCCACATGCTACGTTTATACAGTATGATGATGCAATCAGACGACTTGTAGCTTATAGTCATACTAGCGTCATACTAAAGCGTCATACTACAGCGTCAGGCAAAATGATCTGACATATTTGTAAGTTAAATAAAACACAAATAAAGTAAAGTTTTTCTTTTCGGAAAATATAATGCCGTTTTGTTTTATTATGTTTTAAGAGTGAATGCAGAGTCTCGGCACACCTGAAGATTGACAGGTGCGTAGGAAGCAGGCGTTGCCAACAAAGTGTTCAAAAATAGGTTCCCGCCCACTGTGTCGCTCTCGTTTATTCAGGTAACGTTTGACCTTCATCAGACATATTAATTAAACATATTATTTTAATTAATTAAACATATTATTTCAATTAATTCAACATATTATTTTAATATGTGTGACATATTAATTAAACATATTATTTTAATTAATTAAACATATTATTTTAATATGTATGATGAAGGTCAAACAGACGGAAACGTTACCTGAATTAATAAAACATATTATTTTAATTAATTAAACATATTATTTTAATATGTATGATGAAGGTCAAACAGACGGAAACGTTACCTGAATTAATAAAACATATTATTTTAATTAATTAAACATATTATTTTAATTAATTAAACATATTATTTTAATTAATTAAACATATAATTTTCATATGTGTGACATATTAATTAAACATATAATTTTAATTAATTAAACATTTTAATTAATTAAACATATTATTTTAATATGTCTGATGAAGGTCAAACGGACCGAAAGGTTACCTGATTTAATTAAACATATTTTAAATTATTAAACATATTATTTTAATATGTGTGACATATTAATTAAACATTATTTTAATTAATTAAACATATTATTTTTATTAATTAAATGTATTATTTTAAAATGTCTGATGAAGGTCAAACGGACCGAAACGTTGCCTGAATTAATTAAACATATTTTAATTAATTAAACATACAATTTTAATTAATTAAGCATATTATTTTAATTAATTAAACATATTATTTTAATATGTGTGCCATATTAATTAAACAAATTATTTTAATTAATTAAACAAATTATTTTAATTAATTAAACATATTATTTTAATATGTGTGATGAAGGTCAAACGGACCGAAACATTACTTGAATTAATTAAACATATTATTTTAATTAATTAAACATAAATATTTTAATTAATTAAACATATTTTAATATGTGTGACATATTAATTAAACATATTATGTTAATTAATTAAATATATTATTTTAATATGTCTGATGAAGGTCAAACGGACCAAAACGTTACCTGAATAAATGAATGAATGAGAGCGACACCTCGTTTTGAACACTTTATTATGTTTTTAAAAATGTAATCAGTTCTGGCAGTGCAAGTTCGGCCGGTTGATTTCCGTTTCAATGCAGATCCAGCAGTTCTGAAGTTGGTAACCCATAACAAGATGGTGTCTGGAGCTGGTAGCAGGATCATGTCTACCAAGATTGACGTACAAACGGAAGTTACAGATTGGTTTGTTTTGATAAACGTTTCCATAATAAAAGCACGATGCTCACCAGTCTAATTCATGGCAGTAACTAAAAAAGAAACAAATCAAAATGGTATTATATGTACTTGTGGAAAGTAAAAACTTTACTTTATTTAACTTTTATTTAACCTGTAGATACTACACCATTGTGTGGCTCAAACATGGATACAATCATCATTGTGATGCCGTACTGGAAAACATGTTTGGGGATGAAAACTATATGGGGAATTTACAGGAAACTATTTAAATAGGGGGGCTAACTACGTACTTTTTCCTCTGGAAAAAAACATCAGGGTTGACAGGTATGCCTAAAGAGGCTTTGGGAAAAGTTCCGTCTTTTCCGAGTGTGCGAGTGTGTAATCGGTCAGTGGAACGACGACTCTAAAAAAAATTGCCGTACAGAAAAATACTTTTTTGGTACAAACTATCTTATCTGTTTCAGTTTGAATGCGTTTCATAGTAGACAGATACAACCTTGGTTATAGATCGTATAATCATAAATTATAATTATATATATATATATATATTGTGCTCATTTAAAATCATTATTCCATTACCATTCTAGGGAGATATTTGAGAAAGAACGTCAGTGTGATGGTTGGTTGACATCGACAGCAACAAATGACTTGTGTGCACATCTTTGGACTGTATGCGAGTCTTCGAATAGAGGGGGGGGTTGGGGTGGATGGGTGGGGGGGGGGGGGGCACAGAGGGCACGAGTCTGTGTGTGGTCTGCCGCCGTGCACGCAATGCAAGAGCGCATGAGAAGGTCAGAAGCGCGGCTTTCGGGGTCTCTCGATGATGAGGATTAAAGGGCTGTTTTGTCGGTGCTTTGTGAGACTCGCTTGCATCTTAAGTGGCCTCGGAGGAACGTATTCGTATCTAAACGTGGAGACCAACGAGCACGGATACCCAATTCAACCAGTTCAATTCCCAATTCAATCTCTATTGGAAATAGAGTTTGTTACATTTTTACATATTCATGAAAAACTCATAAAGTGCTATTTGCTCATGTTAGCATGCTAGCAATGGTAACAAGCTAAAGTTAACATGCTAACACCTAACAGTAATGTCTACCTATGGAAATGGACAATAATGTTTGCATGCTAGCAATGTTAACATGCTAACACATAACAATAATGTCTACATTTGGAAATGGATAATAATGTTTGCATGCTAGCAATGATACCATGCTAAAGTTAACATGCTAACACCTAACAGCAATGTCTACCTATGGAAATGGACAATAATGTTTGCATGCTAGCAATGATACCATGCTAATGTTAGAATGCTAACACTTAACAATAATGTCTACCTATGGAAATGGGCAATAATGTTTGCATGCTAGCAACGATACCATGCTAAAGTTAACATGCTAACACCTAACAATAATGTCTACCTATGGAAATGGACAATAATGTTTGCATGCTAGCAATGATACCATGCTAATGTTAGAATGCTAACACCTAACAATAATGTCTACCTATGGAAATGGACAATAATGTTTGCATGCTAGCAATGATACCATGCTAAAGTTAACGTGCTAACACCTAACAATAATGTCTACCTATGGAAATGGACAATAATGTTTGCATGCTAGCAATGATACCATGCTAATGTTAGAATGCTAACACCTAAAAGTAATGTCTACCTATGGAAATAGACAATAATGTTTGCATGCTAGCAATGATACCATGCTAATGTTAGAATGCTAACACCTAACAGTAATGTCTACCTATGGAAATAGACAATAATGTTTGCATGCTAGCAATGATACCATGCTAATGTTAGAATGCTAACACCTAACAATAATGTCTACCAATGGAAATGGACAATAACGTTTGCATGCTAGCAATGATACCATGCTAAAGTTAACATGCTAACACCTAACAATAATGTCTACCTATGGAAATGGACAATAATGTTTGCATGCTAGCAATGATACCATGCTAATGTTAGAATGCTAACACCTAACAATAATGTCTACCTATGGAAATGGACAATAATGTTTGCATGCTAGCAATGATACCATGCTAATGTTAGAATGCCAACAATAATGTCTACCTATGGAAATGGACAATAATGTTTGCATGCTAACATTGATACCATGCTAATGTTAGAATGCTAACAACTAGCACTAGCATAACAGTTTGCATGAGAGTCACGTCCCTGCTGGCTAATTTTTGCCTGAGCAACCTGGACAGTTTTGTGTCCCGGCAGAAAATGCAATATGCAAAAAAAGTACACGTTTTCTCACATACTGCACAAATGCGTTTACCTCCAAAAAGCGAAAGTACAGTACCCAGTTGGACAATCAACACACGCACAGGTTGTTGCAACTGAAGTTAAAATAGAATGCTCAAGTGGGGGTCGGGGGGGGGGGTCAGATTAGGCTGCACACACTGAGCCATTTTAAATCCTAGAAATCGGTAGAGAGAAGCTTGAGTGTTTGCCAGCTTTTGGCTCTCCCTGCGTTGTAGTGAGGCATTTATCAAGAAGAGCAGCTGGAGCCAACCATGCTAAGCACTTTAGCCACTCTACTTTGTGTGTGTTTGTGTTTTAGTGTGAGTGTCGGTGCCAGAAAAACACCGACAGCAAAACCATGTTATTTTTTTATTACTGTTGATGAAAGAAACTGGAGGTGGAAATGATTTGCAATATATTCTAGTATGTGTAGGAGGCAGGAGGGAGAACATTATAGACTGGAGATCATATTTTCTATGTGTATTCACACACACACACACACACATAAGACTAGTCACTGCATGCATGGAGATAAATCATGTTTTGGGTATATTGCCTCATAAATTACTGAGATGTTTCCATAACCTGGATGGCGTCAAAAAGAAAAATGATAGACTGGCAACACAGCTGATATAATTTCTGTTTACAGTTCATGAAAAAATGATGATATGGTGAAACAGCTGAAGAGTTGCCTGAAGTGGACGCTTTTCGAAGTAGAAAAATGAGGCAATGATACCATGTTAAAGTTAACATGCTAACACCTAACAATAATGTCTACCTATGGAAATGGGCAATAATGTTTGCATGCTAGCAATGATACCATGCTAAAGTTAACATGCTAACACCTAACAATAATGTCTACCTATGGAAATGGACAATTATGTTTGCATGCTAGCAATGATACCATGCTAAAGTTAACATGCTAACACCTAACAGTAATGTCTACCTATGGAAATGGACAAAAATGTTTCCATGCTAGCAATGATACCATGCTAATGTTAGATTGCTAACACCTAAGAATAATGTCTACCGATGGAAATAATGTTTGCATGCTAGCAATGATACCATGTTAAAGTTAACATGCTAACACCTAACAATAATGTCTACCTGTGGAAATTGACAATTATGTTTGCATGCGAGCAATGATACCATGCTAAAGTTAACATGCTAACACCTAACAATAATGTCTACCGGTGGAAATGGACAATAATGTTTGCATGCTAGCAATGTTAACATGCTAACACCTAACAATAAAGTCTACCCATGGAAATTGATAATAATGTTTGCATGCTAGCAATGATACCATGCTAAAGTTAACATGCTAACACCTAACAATAATGTCTACCTATGGAAATGGACAATAATGTTTGCATGCTAGCAATGTTATCATGCTAACACCTAACAATAATGTCTACCTATGGAAATGGACAATAATGTTTGCATGCTAGCAATGTTAACATGCTAACACCTAACAATAATGTCTACCTATGGAAATGGACAATAATGTTTGCATGCTAGCAATGTTAACATGCTAACACCTAACAATAATGTCTACCTATGGAAATGGACAATAATGTTTGCATGCTAGCAATGTTAACATGCTAACACCTAACAATAATGTCTACCTATGGAAATGGACAATAATGTTTGCATGCTAGCAATGTTAACATGCTAACACCTAACAATAATGTCTACCTATGGAAATGGACAATAATGTTTGCATGCTAGCAATGATACCATGCTAATGTTAGAATGCTAACAACTAGCATTAGCATAACAGTTTGCATGAGAGTCACGTCCCTGCTGGCTAATTTGCCTGAGCAGCCTGGACAGTTTTGTGTCCCGGCAGAAAATGCAATATGGGCAATAATAAAAGTGCACGTTTTCTCACATACTACACAATTGCGTTTACCTCCAAAAAGCGAAAGTACAGTCGGACAATCAACACGCGCACAGTCAGAGCTTTGTGTCAGCACGCCGAATTTAGGCACACAAGCACGGCGTTCAAGTCCGATTGTTATGTTAAGCCGACGATGAGACATCGAACGCGGCTGAAAGGGATTCTCTGTGTTGGCGAAGATTAGCCGGAGCTGACCACACATCACCTTCCTCTTTTCTGAGCAGGTTTGTGTTCGCGTTGCCTCGTGGGAACCCGGGGGCCATTCATCATGTCTGTCTGTGCTCTCGTGGCCTCTGACACCCGTGTTTACCTTCGACATGTGTGTCGGCTGTCAGCTTGGTCGGTGTGTTGTTATGTCAGGGATCGGTACCACCCTTCGCCGCTACCTCCTCACTTTATGTTTGTCACTCGGGGGGGGGGGGGGATTTTAGAGATCTGTGGAAAAGAGAAACTTACATAGATTAATCCTGCGTGTATTTGATGAATTAATTCATTTTTAATCTCAACCAAATATCATGCTATTATAAGAAAGAAAGCAAGAATTAGTCAATTTTACTTTATTTTACTTTTTTTTAACTTTACTTTTTTTTTTTTTAATTTGCCAATTTTTTTTTGCTACTCTGCTCTATCTCTGGACGGGTGGAAGAAGGTCTGGAATTTATCACACATACCTAATAATTACTATCACAGGAAACGGTCCTGAGGAAGTGGGCAAGTATAGGTGCACGACCCCTGCTAATTAGTGTGCGTCGCAAAATGCACAAATACACACACACACACACACACAAGCACACACCCTCACACAAAAAGCTAATTAGTGTCATTTGGCTGGTGTAGAAGTCTCGACAAGGCTTAATCTGATTGGCTTTAGGGGAGACTAACACCCCTACATTTGCGTGCATAAATCTCAGGGCTTAATTACTGGAAGCCTTGTGTGTTTGTGTGTGTGTGTGTGTGTGTGTGCAATTGATTAGGTGGGCCCTGCGGCCATAAAGAGCCAGCCCCCGGGACACCGGCACCCAGAGGTGACTAGTGATGGCCTCCTGCAGTCCGGGCCCTCCGTGTCGCTGAAGGAATGAGGTGAAGGAAGCGGGGGTGAGAGGGAAGCTTGTTATGGGAGCCATTTTAGAAATCATTTAGAGTCGTAGGGCTGCACGGTGGTTGAGCGGTTAGCACACGGGTCTCACAGCTGGAAGACCCGGGTTCGATTCCACTCTGTGTGGAGTTTGCATGTTCTCCCCGTGCATGTGGGGTGAGAGGGAAGCTTGTTATGGGAGCCATTTTTAGAAATCATTTAGAGTCGTAGGGCTGCACGGTGGTTGAGTGGTTAGCACATGGGCCTCACAGCTAGAAGATCCGGGTTCGATTCCACTCTGTGTGGAGTTTGCATGTTCTCCCCGTGCATGTGGGGTGAGAGGGAAGCTTGTTATGGGAGCCATTTTTAGAAATCATTTAGAGTCGTAGGGCTGCACGGTGGATGAGCGGTTAGCACATGGGTCTCACAGCTAGAAGACCCGGGTTCAATTCCACTCTGTGTGGAGTTTGCATGTTCTCCCCGTGCATGTGGGGTGAGAGGGAAGCTTGTTATGGGAGCCATTTTTAGAAATCATTTAGAGTCGTAGGGCTGCACGGTGGTTGAGCGGTTAGCACATGGGTCTCACAGCTAGAAGACCCGGGTTCAATTCCACTCTGTGTGGAGTTTGCATGTTCTCCCGTGCATGTGTGGGGTTTTCGCCGGGTATCCCGGTTCCCTCCCACATTCCAAAAAACATGCTAGGTTAATTGGCTACTCCAAATTAGCCACCCCATAAAAGAAAATGACTTTTGACTCGTAGATAAATAAATGGTTGGTTAACATTAGTGATGCCGAAATCTTCCCAGAAACTTCCTACTCGGATGCAAGAAAGTCACAGTTCGAAAAGGCCATTGTGTGTAACTGCTCTATAGGAGTCCACAACTCAATACAAACGAATGGAACTGTTGCTGTAGTGCAGCGCTTTCATTTCAACGCAGACCTACCAACATGTACACATTTATAGTACTCAGTATTAAGGATCGACCGATACATCGGCCGGCCGATATATATATCAGGCCGATATTTGCGTTCTTTACTTGAATCGGTATCAGCCGATACGCGTGTGGGTTTGCTGATATATTTTTTCCGCTGCATGATTTAAAACTTGAGACCTGTAATATTTGTTATCATTGTAATTTTTTCATATAAATTGAAGGAGCAAAAGCAGTATCGGACACAAATATCGTCCCAAGCAAAATCGGCAATCGGCTCAGGGTGATGGAAAAAAATTGGTATCGACAAAAAAAACATATCGGTCGATCCCAACTCAGTATGCAATATGAATTTTGAATATGCTTGTATGTTCACCGTTTTGTTGCATTTCCCTGGTTTCATTCTTAAGTATGTATGAAAATTATAAATATAATATGAATAAATACATATTTGTGTAGTATTTCAAATCAGGGGGCAAAAAAACGACCAACATAGCAACATGAATGTTGTCTAAATATTTGACTCTGAATCCTGCTTTCAAGACGCTGTTTGCCATTTGATGTTGTCGTCAGGGATACCGCCCCCCCCCCCCATCCCCCAGGAGGTTCTAATCAGGAAAAACGCTACAGCGCACCAACACCAGCCGCTACACACCATCCTGTATAAACCACAACAGCCACCGGCACTTCTGGGTTGTGACTTTAAGTCTGGTCTGGTTAATTCAGAGATGCGGATGTAAACTGTAATCATCATTATGCACTTCTCGGCAGTGACAGGAAACGGCCCACGTAGGTTTGTATGAACGTGAATATCCTTGATGATATGGATTCAATGTTTATATGCGCATAAAAACATGTGCCTACTCAGAGGTTGTTGGTAAGATTGTGCATTTAAAAAAACATTAAGAAGAATATGAGTGGAAAAATAAGCAGACTCTTCCAGTGACTTTGACAGTAATCAATAATAAACAGTATACTAGATAAGATAATGTAATAGATTGGGTCCACTCGATTTTAACATTAATTTTTTAATGAATTACAAGCATCATGCAAGCTAGCTATACATTATTATTAATATATTTCTGAATACATTTCGGAATGACTGATTGAAATGAAGCCGCAAAAATTCCAACCATAACTCGGTGAAGGACGAATCTATTTGGCGTTGGGTTACACAAGTGATTGAATTAGAAGAGATGGTGCAGGCCCGTGCACACACTAATACACTAACCCACACAAATACACAATATCACAGGCGCATCAATTTCTATTAAGTTAAAAAAAAAAAAAAAAACGAGATTTGAGTGTCTTCTTCCATTGCGAAGGCTTTTTTTATGCGATAAGATCGTCTCCGAGTGCTCTCCTATGCGGGATTCCTCGGCACATCAAACGACAGTAAACCACATCACAGAGACAGAAAGAGCGTAGCTCCATTAGCTTACCCCATAAAGAACATGTGTGTGTGTGTGTAACAAGAGCACACTACACTGGCCACTACAAAAGGCTTACACACATAAGACAAACATACAGAGGTATGTGGAACCCCTTATATTGAAGTTCACATACGTGATGCGAAACAGTCGTAGTACATTTTAAAAACATCGTTCTACATTTCATTAATTCTAAATGGGTCTTAAATGCAACGTAATGGTCTGGTTAAACATAAGCATCCTGGCGTGGTAACTTAGTGACATGAGAAAAACACAAATTTAGGAATCTTTTTGTTGGCCAGATGGCAATCATTAAGTTTATTATTATACAAGTGGTGCAGGCCTACACACACACACACACACACACACACACACATTCACACAAACATGCTGTCTTTGTCGATTCTCCGACTCTCATTCGTGTCTTTGACCTCTTTGATCAAGGTGCTGGGTGACATTCAGATAAAGATTTTCTATACAAATTGACAAATAAAAATTGTATTTCAACTTTATTTAAAGAGGCGGCATGTCGAGAGTTTGACCCCGTGGGGGTGTATGTTGTTTTTTTTTTTTGTTTTTTTTTTTTCTGATTTGAAACAGACCTTCGCCACACAGGCCAAGCAGCATGTACTGACATATCACCCCTCCGCGCTTGGCCTCAGGAGGGGGGGGGATCTGATTGGAACTGTATGTCATCAGTAATGGTTCTTCTGTCTCTGCCATGAACAGATGTCATAATCATTCCTACAGGAGCAAGACGTATCGTTAAAAAAAACAACAAAAAAACGCTGCTTTTGGTCTTTAAAGCCACATTAAAGCAACTAAACGAATAAAGCAAATTAGCGAGTAAGTTGGCTTATAATGAAAATGACATGACACAGGGTCCACCCATCTCTACACTAAGTCTTTGCTAGTGTGGATTTATTCAGGGGCTTAAATCGCATTTTAAATCGCATTTCATTTCAAGTTGATGTTTTGGTGTACGTGTAATTCAATTCAAACGATGACGGGCTGACCGTATGGGCTAATAACTACAAAAGCAATCTTCACTCGCTAAATGTACTGCAAAAAAGGTCAGTAAGGATAATTCATAATGCCGCCTACAGAGAACATACTAACTCCTTATTTCTAAAATCACAAATACTTCAACTTGCTGATATAGTTCATCTTCAAGAAATTTAATTTTTTTTTAAAAACCAAATAAAAATTTTACAAAAATTTATAAAATAAATTTATAAATTAATAAATAAAATAAATTTGCTAAATACAAGGATGAAGAGTCTTGAACCAGTCATGATGTGCTATATATATCACTATATTGACACTTACTATGGTACCCATTATGGCATTGGATGCTCATATCACCTTGTACTTCGGTACAATGTACATTATTTAAAAAAAAAAAAAACTGTATTATGGAAAGCAGGAAGTGAACAAATGTAACAGTTACTGATTGTAAAAGTACCAGATGGAGGGGTAGGATTTAATAAGCTTTGCTTCTTCCTACTCCTTTTGGACATGTGGAACTGGGAACTGATTATGGGATGCACTCAATTGTAATCTGATGCACGTTCAAATGAAATAAAACCATTACCATTACCATGCAAATGGCGGTACATGTCTGGGGGAGTCAACTGGATGACGGCGGGGAGGGTGGGGTGGGGGGGATCTAAGGGTGTGCGCAGAGCTGTTATGCACTATGGCAGGCACTAATTATTTGCGGCTCCTGTTGTGTGTTTGGCTTTGTTTGAGCATGTCCAATATAACCAGCCACAAGGGAGCCTCTGCCAGAGCAAACAAACACAGACGCGGCGTTGAACCACACTGAAGGTCGGTGTCGGCGACTCCGGTTACTTGACACCTAAGGCAAACACTGTGTAGTAAAATCATCTCAGTGCATTGTTTGGATCCTTCTCCTGGTGTGGTTTGTTTGTCAGGATCAGGGGGTCTCAGGTCTACTCAGGGGGAATCGGAACGGGGGGATCCAAGTGCCACGCAACACACACATGCATATTAGCCATGTTTGTTGTCAGTGAGCAGCGCAGTCTGGCGCGCCGTCACGCACCCACGCCTCCGTCCCTCCCACTGGCACAAGTGGCAAAGAGAGTGCCCAGTGTAATCTTAACCAATCAAATCCCTGGAATTCTCATAATATAGAAGAGAAATATGATTCTCCTAGACTTCTTCACTCTCTGGTTGCAAGACTGCAGATCTCAGAGAACAACCACCTGCCTTTGATCTCCGTTTCTGCTCACTGTGGTATTACACACAGACACAAATGATGTCATGTCCAGACAGTTTTTTGTACTTGACCAAGATCCGGAATCTTTGGTCACCACAGTCAGTTGTCAGTTTCTGGCCCAATTCCCACTCAAAAGCTTAGAACCTTGTTGGCCTGCATACGTAGATGTCACTGGTTCTGGCTTTCTAAGCAACTGATGTTTGACTGAGTATGGATTGCACAGAACAGCTGTATTCCATCTCAATAGGAAGGGATCTGAAAACATTTTTAAACATTCTGGGGTTCCTTTGTCTATTCCAGTTTTAAACATAAATTGCTCTGACACACACATCCCGCGCAGAAATCCTGACAATTTTATGAAAATTAAACCAACACAACCACAAGTATGAGTCAAAGCTGGTCGTTGTTCCTTCAGTCATTAAAACCTACTAAAGCAGATTTTGTATTGCAACAAAGGCTGGATTTTATTCAAAATTTTATCCTGATTAAAAAAAAAATGGATTACATTGGTATGTGGGGCTCTACAAACAAAGGCTGATGTTTTTTTGTGCGTGTGATAATTACATTGGTCTTAAATAATATAATATTTTTAGGACTGACGGATACCAGAAAGATGTGGAGGTGTATCCATTTTTTGTTACGTAAAGTTTCCTTGTGAATATTAACTCTGTGTCATTCCCAAAGAACTTTAAATATCTGACTTTAACTGCAACTTGAATTTTGTCACTGATTCTTGAAGACTGTCGGCAATAATCTGCTGATACTGACTGTACATATGTTGTATGCCATATACCCAAAGCTCTATCCTGTGTTGCAGTGACCGCATTCATTGCTTATACAAATGCTTGGGCTGTTGTTTCTTCTGTGGGAGACAGATAGGAATCTGCCGCTTTACCCCAAAACCACTTTTTAACCTAAACAAGGACTCACATCTTCAGGACAGTGTTATCGAGAAAATTGGTGAACATGTGGCTTCTAACTTTGTTTGTGTGCTAGTCGCGATGGTTTCTCTAAGGGAAACGAGTGCGGTGGCTTTCCATTTTTACCGCATTGGTGCACTGCCTGTGGTGCACTGCCAGGTCCTATATTTGGGGCTCAGAGAACAAACTCGAAGGAAACTTTGTGTTCACACGTATATATTATGAATCTGCCAACAAGTCTGAATTTGTAGTACCGTTTTGTTGCCGTTTGCTCGTTTCAGTTTCAGGTTCAGTCTGTACGGTACAGATAAATAGATATGAGTTTCTTGACAGTATTTCACTTTTTTGGAGGTGCAAAACTAGCCAAATATTTATAATAATCGAGAACCGCTACCCTGGCTGGTTTTCGGACCGGGCGATACAGTTTCAAAGCGTATTAGACAAAGTGGTTGGCACTAGATTCTGGAAAAAAAATTTTAATTGTTGGTTTTTCTTGATCGACTTCTGACTTGTTGAAGAAACGACCTTCTCATGTGTCATGTCTGGTTGGGAATTGATAAAGCAACGGGGGAGGAAGTCTTGGTTCCTTGGTGCTCTCTCATCTATGTGTGTGTTCTTACAGTACTGTGAGAGCGGGTTACTCTTTTTTGACCTTGACTTTGCTCCCAGATGACAGGGTGCTTTAAACTGCGGTGTGTGTCTGTGTGTGTGTACTTGTCCAATGCGTGTGTGGTACTGTCCAGACCCGTTACGTCTTTGGCTCCTGTCCGTCAACTGAAAATTGATCAAGTTGGAGGCAAATCTCCCTTTTAAGAACGTTTTTCCAAGAAGACTGTCCCTGACATTTCAATGTTTTGCTTGAATTGTTGTGAAAGGGCAGAGTTTTTAAGCCCCCCCCCCCCTTAAAAAGGGTACCAATGACATCATAACGTTCATTTCCCGGATGTCCATGGAAGCTTTCTATTTATTTATGAAGGTTTACAGCAAAGGATCCTTTGCTGATCCTACTAGGGTGATACAATGAAGCTGGAAGTGAAAGCCGGCGTATAATTAAAGCGCCAGCTTTGGGCTTGTATGGTTATTTGCTTTTCAAGATCGGTATCTAGAATCTTGACATTTTTCTTCAGATGTGGAGTCAGATTTAGGATGTGCTCAGTAGAACACCTCTGGGGCTGGCTCTGTAAAAATAAACCTAGCGATACTTTTTGGAGCTTTAGAATTATTGTATGTCTTCATGCGTGGTTTGGTTCACATGCGCTTGATATTTACCGAAATATTGGGAAACCCTGATGAAATACTTTTTTGCTGTTGCAGTTCAATGAATTAAAATGTTAATTAAATGTATTGTAAATAATTAATGTACTGGAAAGCTCATATCTTCCGACATTGGGAGCGAAAAGGAAGGAAGGTCCATGGTGCGGTGGTTCAACGGATAATTGATAGTCAAACTTTGCCGACCTTGGACAAAGAAGTCATTGTAATATTTTGGTTACCATATGTAGTCATATCAGGGTAGAAAAAAATGAGAATTTTTTTTGTATGTTATATGCTAATCTATGTGCTAACCCTAACCAATCAGGTCTTCAATGAAGGGTAAACAGTTTGTAAATCGTGACATCATAAACGGGCGATGTAGTTGACTTCTTATTACTGTTTTCATGTATTGGCAAGCTAACAAGCAAGTATGCTAACTGGGACTTTTTGTGATAAAAATACATTAAGAACACAGTCGGACTTGCTATATTGTACGCTAGCCGGGAAATTGTACGAAAACTGAGGCATGATTTTCAACGTTAACAGTTTAAACATGCTAACCGGGCTACATGCTAAAGGTAGGTCTCACTGTATTAACCTCTCTGACTTTTTAATTGATACTTTTCCCAAGTACAAGTCGACTTAAACCTCACAAAATCAAATATTTCCCCCCAAATATTTAATACAAAACACATTGAATTCTGTTTGTATGATATATTGTATAAGGAGAGTTTAGTCTGGGAATAATGTTAGAAATCTTTTTCTGTGTCAAGCCCACTTAGCCACCTTGTCCCGCTCCGTGTTTGTGTCTCACTATCTAACTTTTGCGGCCTGGAATGCGGCGATGGTTGGTCTGTTCCTGCTCATCTCTGGGAGCAGTCGGCCATCTCTCCTCGTCCCTGCTTCCACTCTAAACATTTGGCTACTTTTGGCAGATTTGTTGATTTTTGTCCCCTCATGTTTTCCCTCTTGTTGCTGTAAAACTGATACATACCCTTTCAATTAGTCCAGCCGGTCGGAGCACCAGTGAAGGAGTGGGGGTGAGCAGAATAAGTGGGCTGTATATTTTATTAGTGAAGTGAAAACACATACAAACTGGACCGGTTTGGGGGAACCATCTGTTGTCATGGCTTTTTTTTTTTTTTTTTGAAAGCTTTCATTCTCAGATTGTTGCCTGTTTCTCTGAATTGCCGTGCAGTAATGCAACAATTTCATAGACACTAAAAAGGCATGTTTTGGGGTGCTATATTTGGCTTTAAGTGCGTAATCGGCAGATCTTAGCATGGAGCTAATTGGAACAAAGTGACTGGAAATAAAATAAGCCCACATTATCTTTAAAATGTCTTTGTAATAACCACACAGAATGAAGTCAGTGTGTTTTTAATACTGTAAAAGAGATTTTTGCATCTCCTATGGCTTTCAAGTTCATAAATAATAGTGTCAGTCAAACATGACCGATCTCGTGTCCTGTGCGTGCTCTTTCTGCCTTGTCAACCCCCCCCCTCCCCTCGACTATGTGTAGCTGCAAACACACCCGCAATCAAGGAACGGTAATAAAACGGTCATGGAATGTCTCTGAAGAGCTGCACACTTAAGTGGCTGAGAGTCACAAGCTCGTAATAGACGCTTCGGGAACTCATATTAGTAGTTGCTAAAAGAAATACATCATACGCAATGCAGACGACACACGAGAACGAAAACGTGCCCACGGACAGGCTAAAGAGTGTCGTCGCGGTATTGATGGTTCTCTCCGGCATCCCGTGGACACATCTGTTTCTGTCGCTGTGACTTTCCACACACATAATTTCAAGCGAGTCATAACACAAATTATAAACACATCTCCCTCGACCGTGACGCCAAGCAATAACAACATGAAGTGTGCTCAGCTGATTTAGGAGAGGCTAGCACTTTAAAAATGTTACCTTTGCGTCTTTCTTCTCCTCCTCTACAGACAGGTGTATTTTTTTATTTCATTTAACTTTCTATTCAGTTGCATATTTTTTTTTTCAAGACGACTGGCACGATCGTGCATCAGTCACTGACTGTTTTTTTAGTCTATTCACGGCCTTTTGGCACGAATACTGCGCATATTTTTTTCAAGACGGCAGGCACGATCGTGCATCAGTCACTGACTGATTTTTTTTTTAGTCTACTGACGGTCTTTTGGCATGAATATGGCGCATATTTATTTTCAAAACGGCAGGAACGATCATGCATCAGTCACTGACTGTTTTTTTAGTCTACTGATGGTCTTTTGGCATGAATATGGCGCATATTTATTTTCAAGACGGCAGGCACGATCGTGCATCAGTCACTGACTGTTTTTTTAGTCTACTGATGGTCTTTTGGCATGAATATGGCGCATATTTTTTCAAAACGACTGGCACGATCGTGCATCAGTCACTGACTTGTTTTTAGTCTACTGACGGTCTTTTGGCACAAATACGGCACATATTTTTTTCAAGACTGGCACGATCGTGCATCAGTCACTGACTGTTTTTTTTAGGCTACTGACGGTCTTTTGGCACAAATACGGCACATTTTTTTTCAAGACTGGCACGATCGTGCATCAGTCACTGACTTTTTTGTCTACTGACGGTCTTTCTTACACACATAACACAGTATACATATAGTAGCTGAATAATAAACAATACATATAGCAACCTCTCTAAGATAAGCTATTAGCGCTGTTTGATGGCCAAGTTTCATGACATACAACGATACTCGGTGTGAATGTTTTTCCCCCCGATTTGATCACCGGAGGTGACATAGACGGCCTGTAGGTCACATGATTGCAACCCAGCAATGATGTATGACGTAGTATCCCTCCCCCAACGTCCACGTTTGCATGGCTCGCTCTTGACTCTCATTACCCAGAAGTCTGTGCCGTCTGCCCATTTCTAATTTACCCTTTGACATCACAATCTGTCATCAGCAGTCCCACCTCTCGGGTATCTCATCCAAGTTCTTTCTCCTTATTTTTCATCCCTTTTTCTTTCACTTGACTGTATTTCTTTTTCATTTTTCACCTCTGTCCTTTCACCTCCCAATGCACAGTCATGTACCATAACCATCCATCTCTTACCTATGGAGATTCCAAGGGCCTCAATATGTCCTGGGACCACGGAGGTTCAATTGGAATCATATGTTGTACTTGAACTGACAACCCCCCCCCCTGCCTTGATAAATAAGATGTTAGTCCAGGTCCAGCCAAAGCTTAAACGTGATCTTGGAACCAACATTTGATATGTGCATGAAATACACGAGGGTTCATTCTATTGACCAAAATACTGATATCTATTCTAGAAGTCTGGAGACTCTGCAACCAGATCCGTCTACTCTCGTAGTACCTGATGACTTATGAGTACACATCAATCACAGTAATTACAGCAACATTACATTAGCACCCTTCCGATCGAATCGGGAATGAAGATAATCTTTGTGTTTTAAACCTGAGGCCAAACGGTCAGCCAAATTAGTTCGATTCCAAGTTCCAATCAGAGCACCAACAAATGCTATGTATCCACTGCTTACACAGGCACTAGCAAAGGATGTATAAGAGGCTGGGTAATCAGAATAATGTTCTTTTTTATTGTTTTAGGAAGACATCACTCAGTAGAGTGTACCCCTCAGGGAAGCAGCAATGTAATTTACCCAGCATCCATTGATTCAGGGGTTTATTACACCCCAGTTCAGAGAGTCAGGGGGTCAATCAATAACACAATTCGTAGAAAATACAATTCTAGAGAGAGCTGCACTTTAAATCTCTACAGGTCCAGATGTGTTACATACAGATTGTAACATACAAAGTATGACATCATGATTATTATCGTTTTCTCATTAATCAAGCTTCAACCGGTGAAAAAGTTCTTTTTGCAAAGGTTTCTCGATGAATGGACAGCAAGCTTTGATTAAAGATTGGGGGTCAAAAAGATGGATCTTTGTTAGGATTCTCAGAATTTCAGTTCTGTTAACCTTTTTAAGTCAATTTCTAACCACCGAATGCCGTCGTGCGTCACGTGAATCTCATCACTAGATTGCTGATGAACTTTTGGAAAGATGTCCTCCCAACGGTGACACTGTTATGAAGCTATTTTCTTACATATTCGCAGATAAGGTCCTCGCTGGATAACACAGAGATTACATACTGTATATGGAGATACTTGGGTGTCAACTTCAGTTCGAGAGTTTAAATCTGACAGCAGCGTGCTGCAAAGATGACCCCCCCCCCTCCCCGTCGGGCGTCGGGGCTGTTAATCAGACACGTGTTTATTATTGTGGACGCATTTTGGTGCCTTACCGAACCATAGCTTTTAATTCTGTTTAAGCTTAGTCAATGGGTTGTGGAAGTGGTACTTTTAAAATCAGTAACTGTTACATTTGTTCACTTCCTGCTTTCCATAATACAGTTTAATTTTTTTATTTGTTTTTTTTTTTTGTCACGTACCGAAGTACGAGGTGATATGAGCATCCAATGCCATAATGGGTACCATAGTAAGTGTCAATATAGTGATATATATAGCACATCATGACTGGTTCAAGACTCTTCATCCTTGTATTTAGCAAACATCAACTGCTTGTATTGTTTCTTGAATTGGCTCATCGTTGTGCATTGTTTGATTTCCTTACTCAATCCATTCCATAGTTTGATTCCACATACTGAAATGCTATGGCTAGCATAACGTAGTCCTAGCATAGAAGTGTTTCAAATGTACTTCTTCCCTGAGATCATATTTCTCCTATCTCTTGTAGAGAAGTATTGGATGACATTTTTAGCTAATTGGTTGTTTTTAGCCTTATGCATTATTTTAGCTGTTTGAAGATGAACTATATCAGCAAGTTGAAGTATTTGTGATTTTAGAAATAAGGAGTTAGTATGTTCTCTGTAGGCGGCATTATGAATTATCCTTACTGACCTTTTTTTGTCAAATTTAGTTCTTCCCTGAGATCATATTTGATCTCATATTTGATCATAAAATTGGTGTTAAGGGGGTTATTTCATAAAATGGATGTATAAACAATGACAGATTTGTTTATTTTGTCTTTTTTCCTGATTTCGGAGTCGCCACATTGGATGCTGATTTTGGCAATTCCAGATTTTGCCCTTCCTGACGAATACCAATGATGCTTACTAATAGAGATTCGAACTCAGGGCGTTGGCATTCAAATTAAATGCCCCACCTCACTAGTTCTGCATTTTGTATGGCCAAATCTATTGCACTGAAAACCAACTTGACATTTACACTTGCTCTGTAATTGATCATGAATTACTGATATTTCCAAAGATTTCCGTACGGTAAAAATGTAATGACGCAAACACACGATAGAACTCGGGTCCGGTGCTGACCAGGTGTTGTGGAAAACGCACGCCGTGGCGCAAGTGAACTGTAATTCTTGACAGTACACGTGTTTGTGTGTGTTCCCATTACAGTGAGCAGTAAAAGAAATAATAGTGGAGGTGTGTCGAGACGAAAAGTGTCACGTCGGTCCGACCGTGGTGATTAATGGTGTGATTAGCTCCTCCGATCCACATGTCAGAACACACATCCATGCTCACGCAAATAGAGGCAGAAATGGGAGAAACCATGCGAGCGCACACAAACACACAGCGGCCTATTAATGGTCTCGAATAGGAGATTCCAGATGCGGTGCAAGGATAATTGCACTAAAAACACAAAATGTGGAGTCAAGCCAACAAGACTTTATTCTGGGTTGAGAGTGTTTATTTTTGCAATTGAGTTATTACTGCAGGGACTTAAATCACGGAATAAAAACACTTCACTGCAGGTCCATTTTTAATTGAAACCAAAGTGCAATTTCAATGTGCCCTCTCTCTCTTCCTCTTCCACTCCGCTCAGCCAAACCCACACATTACCTTGCTGACATGCTGCTGATTACCTCCACCAAGGAGGTTATAGTGTCATCATCAACACATGTTTTATTTATATTTTGTCTGTTAGCAGAAATACTTTGGAACTATTATTTCGCTGGTAAACTTTCTTTGGTATACATTGTGCATGAAGGTTTGTACTCGGCTGCAACGTTTTTTTTTGTTGCCGTAAGGCTGACATCACCCTTGCTACTTTGCTAGCAAGCTAGCAAAACTGTTGTTGTTTTGTAAAAAAAGGCCCCCAACATCGAAAGCTTGTTTTTAATATTTTAATATCGATTTTACTATTGTATTTCTTATTTGTTTTTTTTTTAGTTTTGGATTAAATTCAATTTATACTTATTTATTGTATTTTATTTTTATAAAATTTGATTTGGTAGCAGGCTAGCAAAACTGTTGTTGTTTTGTAAAAATAGGCCCCCGACATCGAAAACTTTAAGTCTTGTCTTAAAACCCACTTTTATTCTCTGGCTTTTAACTCAAAGTGTGTTATTTAGTTCTTTCTTTTATTTTAATTGGTTTTATTTTTTATATTTTTATTGCTTTGCTTCTTGTTTTTAATATTTTAATATCTATTTTACTATTTTATTTCTATTTATTAGATTTTTTTAGTTTTGGATTAAATTCAATTTGTACCTTTTATTTATTGTATTTTATTTTTACTTTTTATTTTACTAGTCTGTGCAGCACTTTGGAAACTCTGTTTATAAAATGTGCTATATAAATAAATTGGATTGGATTGTGCAGATTCTGTCCGATCGACTTTCCGATCAACTGTCAATATCGTAGATTTCAGATGCAGGCCGATATAGTAAGTCGATTTTGGCCCGATATCAATATCATATCAAAATATCCCTAATCAGTATATTGTTATAAAGCCAATATCGACCATCTTTATCCCTCTCTTGGCAGAATAGTGGAAGTGTTCCAATGTTAAAGTATGACAAGGACGGTATATTTCTGTTTATATTAATTTGCTGTAGACCAATTATGTAAATACGTCTGGTATTTGTGTACTATTTACATCAAAGTGTTTTGGTCAGCACTGGATTTATAACATTCATTTCATTCCCAAGTATAGTCATCACTATTCTGTTATGGAAATAATTTCTCCCTGGATTGTTGGCGTCGTGCAGTGTTTGGTATATGATGAAGTCGTATATGATGAAGCTCGTCGGTATGTTCCGCCTGCACCTGAAGACGTAATAAATTCCCACTAAATGCGTGGATTTAGTGGGAAGCAGCAGTGACACGGGAGAGAGGTGATGGCATTATTACGTTTCCATGAGTCATGCACGAGGAGCACTTATCAGACCACTTAAAAGATGTTTTTGTGGAACGTTAGTCTGACGTGTGTATACATGGAAGGACCGGATAAATGTTTATTGGTGTAAGTTGGTGAAATACAGCAACTAAATTGCAGTCCATTGAAGAGGAATTTTCTTCTTTGTTGTCCAAGGGCAAAACATACAATATTTCATTTTAGTTTTCCAACTTAATGTGCTTGATTTATTATTTATCCAGTCTCTTTATATTGTTTTATGTATTGCTGTACACTATACACAGGAATGTATGTGTCCAGAAACATATTGACCGGTTTCTCCCTACCTCAGGCAGCAGGCTTTGCTGGCAGCCATCAGTGAGAAGGATGCCAACATCGCCCTCCTGGAGTTGTCTTCCTCCAAGCGAAGAAAAGCTCAAGAAGAAGCGATGGCTCTAAAACGGGAGAAAGACCGTCTCATGCACCAGCTCAAACAGCAGGTACATGCAAAAATACACATCAAACTATAATGATAGATCTAAATAAGTGACTGACAGATGAATAAAGTGGTCACAATGGTGGGATTGTAAATTGAAGGCATAAAAATTCAAACCTGCTGCAGGTCGCTGAGCCTTGCCTGCATTAAAGCGCCCTCGTGGGTAGACTTTGTACTCCCAAACTAAGAACAGACAGAAGTTAATACTTTCTGGTAATAAACACAATAGACCTCTCCGCCTTAAAAAAAACAAAAAACACATCTGTTGTGCTCAGTCATCACAGTACTCGCTAAATGTACTGCAAAAAAAAGGTCAGTAAGGATAATTCATAATGACGCCTACAGAGAACATACTAACTCCTTATTTCTAAACTGACAAATACTTCAACTTGCTGATATAGTTCATCATCAAACAGCTAAAAATAATGCATAAGGCAAAAAACAAGGTACATTATTTAAAAAATTAAAAAAAGAAAAAAAACTTGAAAAAAAGTTGAAAAATTTGTGAAAGGTATCTGTTCATTTTTTTCATAAGCCAGTTGTCAAAATGTTTCCTTATTATTTTTTTATATAAAAAAAACTGTATTATGGAAAGCAGGAAGTGAACAAATGTAACAGTTACTGATTGTAAAAGTACCAGATGGAGGGGTAGGATTTAATAATCTTTGCTTCTTCCTACTCCTTTTGGACATGTGGAACTGGGAACTGATTATGGGATGCACTCAATTGTAATCTGATGCATGTTCAAATGAAATAAAACCATTACCATTATTACCATTACATGTCAAACCAGGAGCTGTGGTTCCATATCCAGGCAGATAATCACATACGTAAGTTAATATGGCAACAGTAATATTTTTACAACGCAAGCCTACATTTGAATCATGGGTGAGTGTCCCATCTGATCTTCTGGTTAAACAGATGTTACTCACCTAGTTCCCAATGCCAACTGAAGTATGTGGTCAATTAGGCTATCGTCAGACCACATGAATGAACACGCACAACACTGATTATTCAACAGCAGGGAGTCTGCGTGTATTGTGTCCTGAATCAGAGGGACTTCTGGGAAACATTTTAACATGACCAGATGCAGCGGTAAAAGTTGTTTTCTGTTTCTGAGCCTCATAAACATTTCCCAGGTACTGTTTGTCTGAAAGAAGTTTCAGGGAAAGCTTGTTGTCTGTTTATTCCCATTACCATCATGTTTTCCCGTAGGCATCGGGTAACCAGAGGTTACTGTTACACCTGATTATGGGATGTATGGTTACATTAAAAAAATATGAGGGTGAGGGGTTGAGGGGTTGTTCATTCTGTGGTTCTGAAAAAGTAATGAGGCACACAGGCAGCTCAATCCTTTGATAATATTACCGCTAAGTGGTAATGGTAATGGTTTAATTTCATTTGAACATGCATCAGATTGCAATTGAATGCATCACATAATCAGTTCACAGTTCCACATGTCCAAAAGGAGTAGGAAGAAGCAAAGCTTATTAAATCCTACCCCTCCATCTGGTACTTTTACAATCAGTAACTGTTACATTTGTTCACTTCCTGCTTTCCATAATACAGTTTAAGGTGTTTTTTTTAAAATAAAAAAATAATAAAGAACATTTTTGACAACTGGTTTATGAAAAAATGAACAGATACCTTTTCACAAATTTTTCAACAGCGTAAATGTTAAATTAATAAAAAACAGGAAAAAAAATCCACCGTACCTCAAAATTTTGTGAAATTTTTCTTCATATCTGGTAATGGTAATGGTTTTATTTCATTTGAACATGCATCAGATTACAATTGAATGCATCACATAATCAGTTCCCAGTTCCACATGTCCAAAAGGAGTAGGAAGAAGCAAAGCTTATTAAATCCTACCCCTCCATCTGGTACTTTTACAATCAGTAACTGTTACATTTGTTCACTTCCTGCTTTCCATAATACAGTTGTTTACAGTTTTTTTTATTTACAGTTTGTTTCTTGAATTGCCTCATCGTTGTTCATTGTTTGATTTCCTTACTCAATCCATTCCATAGTTTGATTCCACATACTGAAATGCTATGCTTTTTAACGTAGTCCTAGCATAGAAGTGTTTCAAATGTACTTCTTCCCTGAGATCATATTTCTCCTCTCTTGCAGAGAAGTATTGGATGACATTTTTAGCTAATTGGTTGTTTTTAGCCTTATGCATTATGCCTTATGCAAGTGTGTGGTTTTACCAGGCAGTGCTATGACCACCAAGCACCAGGACCCTTAAATCATCGAGGCTGGAAGTATTTCCTAAAAGTAGTCCACACACTACTACAATTCCTTTCATGAGCTGTCATGAGTTTTCCCAATCTGACAGACTCATTGCAGGATGTCTTCAGACCCATTCACACACACTGATAGGATAGGTTGCCCACCTTGGGTCATCAACAGCCACCGACCAGGAAATGCCAAAGAATTATGGGAGTCTCTTAGGAGAAAAATGATCTGGAGCAGCAGATAGATTTCCAGATAGCTGTGCTCCGTCTGACCTCCCCATCAACCACTTTCGGCACATTGTGTGTTGGTGTGTGTGCCTGTTTGAGCCGTCAGTCTAAGATAAACTGCTTTTCTCGATCACTGCTTTGTTACCGTTTGAGGTTCGACCAAAGACTCACATTAACTAGTCTGAACAAATATGTTCCCATTTGGGAATTCTCTCAATGCTCCCATCCTTGTGAGTGATGGCTCAGCACCAGAAGTGCTTTCATGTGGGGAAAAGATATATTCCGATTTCTCTTCGGTATGCCATTCTCTAAAGGCCTAACTTATCTTGAGAGCCTTAACCATCCATTGGCTTCTTCACAGTAAATAATACATTTTGTGTTCTCATTGGTGGGCCATGGACAGGAACCGAGTAAGCTCAGAGCTGGGTCACTGTGTCCTTTCTCATGCTTACCAAGAAAAATGTGCAATGTGAGGCAGGCGTGCATGTATGCATAAACATTTAGAAAACACACATAAACACGCCTGCTAACTTGATTAAAATGCTATGAATATATTACGGGTCCCAAGCGTGGGCGAATTGAAATACAAAAAACAATACAATTGGTACAGAAATACTTTGATTACTACATATATCAAACAGGGAAAAAGTCCTTTATGGGTGTTTTTTTTTCTTCTTCTTTATTTCGAACATTAAAATCATCCAAAGCAGAACAAACCAACCATAAATCAACACAAATACAAATACCTATGTACATGTTGCCCTCCACCAACTGGAGGGGTTGTATGCCTTGAAAATCCTGTGGTACAGAATAAGGCAGACAATCCACGATTACTTAAAAAAAAAACTAATAAACTAATATATATATATATATATATAAAAACTAAAAAACTAATAAATATATATATATATATAAAACAACAACACTTCAGATATCATAAGATGATTCCATCAACAATTACCAATTTGTTTCCAGACACATTTCACATTTTTCAATTAGACTGCTTCATGATATTAACTGTACATTAAAGCTGGCTAGCATTAGCCATTTCGCTTATTATGTTCAAATGCTCTACAACACATTTTGTAACAAACATTTAGCAGTCAGCTGTTTACTCTAGCAACTTTCTACTCTCTTTACAGCCGTTATCTTTACTTTGTACTAACCTAATTTGTTTTCAGACACATTTCACATTTTTCAATTAGCCTGCTTCATGCTATCAACTGTGCATTAAAGCTGGCTAGCATTAGCCATTTCGCTTATTATGTTCAAATGCTCTACAACACATTTTGTAACAAACATTTAGCAACTTTCTACTCTCTTTACAGCCGTTAAAATATAAATTATCTTTACTTTGTACTAACCTAATTTGTTTCCAGACACATTTCACATTTTTCAATTAGCCTGCTTCATGCTATCAACTGTACATTAAAGCTGGCTAGCATTAGCCATTTCGCTTATTATGTTCAAATCCTCTACAACACATTTTGTAACAAACATTTAGCAACTTTCTACTCTCTTTACAGCTGTTAAAATATAAATTATCTTTACTTTGTACTAAACTGTGGTACAGAATAAGGAAGACAATCCACAATGACTTGACGTATATTCACCCTCAGGTTTTATTCTTCCTCTGTCGGTTTGTCACCTACTCTATACCACCATTGTTGGTAGCACCCCCTAGTGGACTTTGCGGTATTACACCCAAACGCCAACAATGGAGATTTGGTTATTTTAGAAACAAACATATAAAAAAAATAGTAGGGTGTCTTTTTTTTCTTTTACAACTAAATTTTATATGTATACTCTTAAATGCTATAACCATATTTATTTATTTTTAAACCATGTTACTTTATATTTTATGTACCTTACATGTTCCTGTCAGCTTATGTAAACATATGTGTTGTTTGGCATGCAGTTGAATAGTTATGTCATCTCCGTGGTGTATGATAGTAATTGTCCTGTTTAAATGACCGGTGTCCACTCTGTAACTGTCACCCCACCCAGTCACACCTGCTGGTGTGAACACCTTAGGTCAGGGTGGGCAGGACACTTCATTGTAGCCTTTAAGCACCTTAACTATCGGTCTGGTGCCCTGAGCCCCATCACTCTTCTGTTTCTCTTCTTACCGCGATGTCAAGGCTCTTGTCTCATCTGAGTAGGTCTTTTCTCCAATTGAAGCTAATTACTAAGCTCCTCAATATGAGCCATATCCTCTCTTGGAGTTCCTGCCTGGCTCGTTTCCTCAGTCATTAGTTGCTCACTGCTTATCTCAGCACCGATATCCTCGGGCGGTATCTACCTTGTATCTGTTGCAGCTGACTCAGGCTCGCTGTTGATTCCTAACAAATGTCACGCTATTTTTTGATGAGCGGTATTCACATTCCGACAGGATTGTATTGTTAGGGTCGGTTTCGACCCGGTTATAATAATAATATAACGATAAAGCAATATTTTCAGCCATAACTGAAATCATAAGTGTACAATTAGCCAACACAATGACAACCAGCTCCTTTTCTCATCATGTAAGCTTCAGGGGATTCTCATTTTGACCGCTTTTCCAGTATACATGTGAGGGGAATTCACTCATTTGATGATGGCTGATTTCACATTTATATTAATTAGGATCATGGAAAGAATGGCAAGAAGTACAGTGAACCAAGATCTGGACCTGTTCTGCTTTTTGATTTCACTTTATACTAAAGTTCTGTTGCTGAAAACAATCACTTTTTCTACCTTTTCTTGACATTAATATATATGGGTCAAAATTCACTCGAACACCATAGATGTTTCTTTAGTGATTAATACTAAAATGAGAAAATAAATAAAACTAATTTATTTAAGAGATATGTTCTATAGCCCTCAGGTAACAAAAGAACCTTCAATTTATTAATATGATTTTTTTTAGGTTCATTTTTTACCATTTTTGGAAATTGAAATCGAGGGGTATAGTGACAAAAAAAAGGCCTACATGCCCACACCAAAAGTATTAAAACCAAAATTTTCATGGTAATGGTAATGAGTGCATCCCATAATCAGTTCCCAGTTCCACATGTCCAAAAGGAGTAGGAAGAAGCAAAGCTTATTAAATCCTACCCCTCCATGTGGTACTTTTACAATCAGTAACTGTTACATTTGTTCACTTCCTGCTTTCCATAATACAGTTTAAGTTTTGTTTTTCTTTTTTTTTTTTAATTTAATAATGCACCTCGTACCGAAGTACAAGGTGATATGAGCATCCAATGCCATAATGGGTACCATAGTAAGTGTCAATATAGTGATATATATAGCACATCATGACTGGTTCAAGACTCTTCATCCTTGTATTTAGCAAATTTATTTTATTTATTAATTTATAAATTTATTTTATAAATTTTTGTAACATTTTTTTATAGTTTTTTAAAAAAACATAAAATTTCTTATGTTTTTGTCAAGTACCGAAGTAAGTACAAGGTGATATGAGCATCCAATGCCATAATGGGTACCATAGTAAGTGTCAATATAGTGATATATATAGCACATCATGACTGGTTCAATACCAGCCTCTTGTCTTATATGCTGTAAACACACAAAAAAATGCAATATTTGGGCATGCAGAACAATACATTTGAGAGTAAATTGAATCTAAGTCAACTAAAATGCAAGTGTGTAAATATCCGCAGCCTGTGGCTATGTCTAACACCAACTTTTCTTACTGCTATTTGTCTTGGATGATATTTGACAGACATAGTGTTTCCATCAGACACTCCACTTTACTCAATTTATCACCTGTCATGTGTTGTCAGCGCCGCTGCTTTTAACATCTTCGAGGGCTTTCAACATCGTCTCCTCTCACTTTGACAAGCATAACAATCAAGTCGCCGTGTTATCACTTGTTTTGTTTTTCTTTTTTTCTTTTTTTTTTGCAGACGCAAAGCAAAATGAAAATGATGACCGATAATTATGAGGAAGATCGCATCCACCAGCAACATCATCCTCAACATCTGCTGTCGTTGCCTTCCACAAATGTTCATCATCGAAGCCTGCCAAGAGGGCCCCCCCATGCCAACCACCACAGACCCCCTATGGACCAGGTCAGTGTGATGTCCACTTAACCACAAATCAGTTTCAAGTTCAGATTTTATTACACTAAATAACATTGGTACAGTCAGTGATGGCTTCTTGTTACGGGTCCCAGGATATGATACTGTAATAATAATAATAAATAATAAAGTACAAAAACAGGTAGACAGCAGTACAATAGAAATTCACAGAGACGTGCCTCAGGGGGATTCCATGTTATGAGTATGAAAATGAGAACGTGTATGTGTTTGCCATGTTATGATAGTATAAGACTGGGGATTTCCATGAGAAGGAAAATACCCAAATCCGTCTGTCTACATGTTTCAAAACAGATTTCTTAATTGGAGTCGAACATGTAGTGGGGATTCCCTGCGGGAACCCGTTTCTTCAGGTTCAAATTGGACTTTATGATGTAGTACATATTTGTGAACAATTGAATTATTACCTCTGCCAAGCTTGGTGCTTTTGGGGGTTATATACTTTATATATACATTGCATATACTTTACTATAAGATTATTAATTTGGGGGGGAACTATGGCGCTTGCCAGAGGTCTTAATTTCGGTTTAGCAGAAATAAATAAAAACACTGTCGGACTCTGAGAAATGTCTTAAAGTTGCAGAAAAAAAATGGCAGCAGATGCCCAAATAATAAAGAAATTTTTTGACAACTGGTTTATGAAAAAAAATAACAGATACCTTTCACAATTTTTTTTACTTAAATTAATAAAAAATAGAAAAAAAAATGTGAATGTGAATTTTTCTTCACATCTGGTAATGGTAATGGTTTTATTTCATTTGAACATGCATCAGATTACAATTGAATGCATCCCATAATCAGTTCCCAGTTCCACATGTCCAAAAGGAGTAGGAAGAAGCAAAGCTTATTAAATCCTACCCCTCCGTCTGGTACTTTTACAATCAGTAACTGTTACATTTGTTCACTTCCTGCTTTCCATAATACAGTTTGTTTGGTTTTTTTTTAATAATAAAATAATAAAGCAAAATTTTGACAACTAGTTTATGAAAAAATACCTTTCACAAATTTTTCAACAGCATAAATGTTCAATAAGAAAATAGAAAAAAAATCCACATACCTCAAAATTTTGTGAAATTTTTCTTCACATCTTTACTTATATTATTTTTAATTTTTAATTTTTAATTTTTAATTTTTAATTTTTAATTTTTAATTTTTAATTTTTAATTTTTAATTTTTAATTTTTTATTTTAATAAATATAAATTATTTATAAGTTTATTTATATTTATCTTTATTTATAAAAAACAATATGGCTGTATGATTTCATTAGACAGCAATAGTTTCTTCGATATTATTCACTAGCCACACCCACACATCGTATTATTGTGTGTATAAGTTTGTTACCTTTAGCGCTTCCTCTTGTGTCAAACATCCACAATCTCAAAACAACAAACCGTCTTGACAGCGGCATCACCATGTGGCTTTCCCTCGTATCTGCCCTTTGACCCCCAAGGTTACGACAGAGCCCCTAAGGAGCAAATGTGTGTGTGTGTGTGTGTGTGTGTGTGAAGTCCTGATGGGGTATATCAGGTCGCACAGTTTGAATGTCACAGACGTCCTCTGCGCTGAGGCTGTTTTCCCTCTAAACACAAAACTCCACACCTCCTTTTATCTCTCTCTTTCATCTTAGCGTGATTAATTACTGTGTGTTTTCTTCTACATATTATCCCCCCTTTTTTCCCCTTTCAGCTATTTATTTGTATATCCCTATGTCTCTTCTGTGTACTCAAAAGAGACATTTTGCCCCCTCACCCAGTAAAGAAACATTTCTAGACCCTGGGACATGCACTGGAAATGAGTGTGGTTTAACCGGATATGGGGAGGGCTTGGATTGATCAGAAGTTGCTATATGTATTGTTTATTATTCAGCTATATGTGTAAGTGTGTAAGTGATCCTTGAGACTTTATTCTTTAAATATAAATAATATGGAAGCCGAATGTATTTTTTTTATCAAAAGGACCGCGTTCAGTATTGCAAGCAGTTTTCCAACTGACTTTATATCACCAGCCACCACCCAAAACCAAATCCTGTCAGTGACTGATGCACGATCGTGCCTGCTGATGTAAAAAAAAAAATGCACCGTGTAGTTATGAAACAAGTTTAAGATTGCAAGGTGCATACTGCAACATATTGAGAAGGGTGTAATATTTTATGTATGGTTCATGTGAGCACTGCACAGTCGTGCATCTTACAGAAAACTTATATTATAAATCAGTGCTGAGCTGGGTCATCTCTTAATTATGCTGCCGTGAGGTTAGACTGCCAGAGGATGTCCCTGAGCTACTTTCTCCGCTTCTCTTGGTTGTTGTGTCCATTGTTGTTTCATTTCCAAGCCAAACCACCCAAAACAAACACACAAAAAAACAGTCAGTGACTGATGCACGATCGTGCCCGCAAAAAAAACCTTGTCTCTCACTCAACCCAACCATACAGACGGGCACCCCACAGACATCGGGTTCTGTTTGAGGTTTCTTCCCAAGGTCTCCCAGGTCTCAAGGAGTTTTTCCTTGCCTCCATCGCCAAACCCTTGCTCATGTGAAGTTCAGTGGGTTCTCTGCAACGTATGAGAAGCGTGGTACTCGGTTCCTAGAGATAAATTCTGTCGTGAATCGTTGGCATATAAACTGAAGTGAATCGAACAGGCAGTTACAAGCCAAGCTCTACCTACATTGCCCCGTATTCTACTGTGATTTGTCAAGTTACAGGTGAAATCTAACCGGAGGAGACAAGTCCTCGAAGTGCCTGTAGCCTCTCAAGATGTACTCCAGCTTTGTAGCTCAGCATGAACTGTGTGTGCTTTGACACGCATATTGTGTCCATGTTGTACTCATTTAGCCACGCCAGCTCCACTGCCAGATCCTTGGCAGCAGGCCCGAAAGGAAATAGAAAACAGTCTTCAAGTGTTTATCAAAATCTTAATTATACAACCCTTTTTGGGGTTGTTGTTCCTTTTTTGTTTTTTTTTTAAGTTCTAACATGCTGCTTGCTTTAGATCTGTGAGAACCCTTGACTGTTGTGTGGAAGTGTGTCTGTCTGTGTGTTTTACCTGCCAGAATGAGTATTTATAGGTCTGGATTTGTTTACAGGTTGTGTCACAGCCAGTCAGCGCATGCTAACATTTAGCATCTAGCATGTTCTGTTAAAAAGACAAGTAAAAACAATGCAAGATTCGGGTTTGTGATGTGTGGAGCATATGAATATTTTTGAAATATTTTATTGTGAAACTATACTATAACTTTTCTTTTGTTTGTTTGTCCCACAGGATGATGAAGAAGGGATCTGGGCATGATTTGACAATCACTGTGGGAGTCTCGTGTACAAAGTGAGTACCCATATATTTATGTCTGCTACAGATGTTTTAATAAATGGTAATGGTTTTATTAAATTTGAACATGCATCAGATTACAATTGAATGCATCCCATAATCAGTTCCCAGTTCCACATGTCCAAAAGGAGTAGGAAGAAGCAAAGCTTATTAAATCCTACCCCTCCATCTGGTACTTTTACAATCAGTAACTGTTACATTTGTTCACTTCCTGCTTTCCATAATACAGTTTGCCCACACCAAAAGTATTAAAACCAACATTTTCATGGATGAGGAAGCCTAAGAAGGTAACCAAGACATGAGATGCAAATTTGATGGTAACTTTAAAGCAATCAGTAACTGTTACATTTGTTCACTTCCTGCTTTCCATAATACAGTTTAGGGTTTTTTTTGTTGTTTTTTTGTTTTTTTTAATAATGTACCACGTACTGAAGTACGAGGTGATATGAGCATCCAATGACATAATGGGTACCATAGTAAGTGTCAATATAGTGATATATATAGCACATCATGACTGGTTCAAGACTCTTCATCCTTGTATTTAGCAAATTTATTTTATTTATTAATTCATAAATGTATTTTCAAAATTTTTGTAAAAATTTTTTTTAGTTTTTTTTTAATTTTTTTAATTTCTTATTTTTTGGCACGTACCGAAGTAAGTATAAGGTGATATGAGCATCCAATGCCATAATGGGTACCATAGTAAGTGTCAATATAGTGATATATATAGCACATCATGACTGGTTCAAGACTCTTCATCCTTGTATTTAGCAAATTTATTTTATTTATTAATTTATAAATTTATTTTATAATTGTTTTAAACATTTTTTTTAGTTTATTTTAAATTTTTTTAATTTCTTATTTTTTGTCACGTACCAAAGTAGGAGGTGATATGAGCATCCAATGCCATAATGGGTACCATAGTAAGTGTCAATATAGTGATATATATAGCACTTCATGACTGGTTCAAGACTCTTCATCCTTGTATTTAGCAAATTTATTTTATTTATTAATTCATAAATGTATTTTCTAAATTTTTGTAAAAAAAATTTTTTAGTTTTTTTTCAAATTTTTTAAATTTCTTATTTTTTGTCACGTACCAAAGTACGAGGTGATATGAGCATCCAATGCCATAATGGGTACCATAGTAAGTGTCAATATAGTGATATAGTTCTGAGATCATATTTACATTGGCCGAATTATGAATTTCATTTGACTAAAGAACATTTAGAGATGCCTTTTTGTTAAAGTTGACGTGCTGCATGTTTAAAGCTGCTTTCCATTCATTGCGTGTACAGTTCTAAAGGTAACTGTGTGCTATTAGAACTAAATGTGGCAAGCGGCCTAATGTGGCTGTACCAGGGGTCCAGCGGTGATAAAAAACGACACATGACACAAACCAGAGATGGACAAGTCTTTCTACCCCATTTTTTTTTTTTTTCAGCCATAGTAAAAAATGTTACCGCGCTACCCCACCCCATTGTGTTCCCGTGTGTGTGGGGCGGTTAATTACAATACAACACTGAAGAGTCATGATGTTTTCTTTAAGACTGCAAGCTGAAAAGCATAAAATGAAGAATGCAGAGTCATAAAGGGTAATTCCTGTTGTGGGAGTTTTTATATCGAAAGCCCCCCCATGGCCTCAGGATGCCTTTGAATGCAGACCTGCTGAAAGAGGGGGTCTGTTCAGGGAGAGGGTTATGCTTTGCTTGGAGCTAATACAATGCGTGCTTAAAACAAAGAAACAGTCAAAAATAAAAGATTTTTTAAAAGATTCAAGTCTGAGTAGACGGGTGCTGATGTGTTTGTGGAAACTGGAGAAAAGAGCTCCCATGGTACAGTCATAGTTTCCGATGAATCCCATTAATTACCCCCAATAATCTACAGGTGGACCATCACAAGCGGATTGTCTCTGTGACTTAGTTGTTGTTCGCTTTGCCCCGATGCTGCTTTTCGGATTAGCATTCTGTTAGCGTGTGTCGGTTGCAAATACTTATTAGTCTACTTTGTAGACGTTTTCTTCTTAAACGTACAGTAACCGGCACAGCCCATTTAGCCTATAATGTAGTCCATATGTGCCAAGAAGGCAGTAATGTCATGATTCACCGTCATAAAGGACCACACTGCTTCTATTCTCCTTCTCTTTCCGTCTCTCCATCTTTTTTCCATGCTGTTCTTTCCACCTCCGATTTTTGCTTAAACTGCTCTAATGTGTATTCCTTTAAGGCAGGGGTCTCAAACTCAATTTACCTGGGGGGCCACTGGAGCTAGGGTCTGGGCAAGGCTGGGCTGCATCAGGTTTTCCAAAGAAAACAAACAAAAAAATATAATAATAAAATAATAAAAAAAAAAATAATAAAATAATAAAAAATATAATAATAATAATAAAATGGCAAATAATAAAAACTTAATAAACCACATATAGTTGGTAGGTAGACAAATTATTTTTTTCAGATTAAAATGAACAAAGCATTATTAGAGCCCTGTAGACATGACAAAACACGACTATAGTCACATTTATACTTTTTTTTATTTACAACATATTGCGCAACTGCAGGGTCTTGAGACACATGCTAACTCGCAAACTAGAGAGCTAGCGACCTAGCGACCTAGCTAGCCGCACTAACATTAAACTTTCATATCAAAGCGGGGGCCTCAAAGTAGTGTCCTGCGGGCCACATTTGGCCCGCGGGCCGTGTGTTTAAGACACACGCTAACTCGCAAACTAGAGAGCTAGCGACCTAAACGGTAGCCTTCAAGTTATTTCCTTTCTACTTAAATAGCCCAAAAACTTACCACTTCCACACGGATAGGGAGGATAACTATTAACAGTTATTTAACCTTTAACATGAACATTCAAACTTTCATATCAAGGCGGGGGCCTCAAACTAGTGTCCTGCGGGCCACGTTTGGCCCACGGGCCGCGTGTTTGAGACCCCTGCTTTAAGGTAAACCTAGGACTGGCCTACTGCTTCGGGGTCTTGAATCAGATATGCCGTTATTTTGTGTGCTTTAACGTGTATGTGTATTGGTTCTTCTTATCCCGGCCTAATACAATAAGCCAGGCACATTAGCCTTTAGCACAGAGTGGTGTTGCGGCTGCCGATATCAACGCAGCTCATCTATCCGCTGCTGTTATTTTGGCAGTGCACGACTCCGGCACGGCTAACCGTGTATTAGCCACCCTTTATGGGGGAACAGATGGGAGCCATTTAGTGGTGTGTAGCTACAGCACAATAAGACCAGACTTAATCCCCATATCCTGTCCCTGAGTGAGCCCTCCTTAATATGAACAAACAGAGATGACAGCGCAGATAGCCAAATAGACGGACAAATAACCCCGGGCCTGTGGTCTGTGCGGACGTTAGAGTCTGTGCAGGTATTCATGCGTTATTTCACCGATGTTGTCTCGGCTACACTTTATATCCTACGTCAGGGGTCTCAAACTCAATTTACCTGGGGGCCACCGGAGCTAGGTTCTGGGTGAAGCCGGGCCGGGTTTTTAAAAAAAAAAAAAAAAACGCATTTATTAAAATAAAAAAAAATGATAATGATAAAACATTCCACTGTTCTCAAATATCTTAATTTTTATATTTCTATACACAAAATAAAATTTAAAAAAATAAACAAATTAAGAATAAAGACAATAAATCAATCAATCAGTAATAAATAATTAAAATAATAATAAAACAGCGTATAAGAAAAACGTAAGAAGCCACATACAGTTGGTAGAGAAATTATTTTTTTCAGATTCAAATGTACAGTATTAAGTTTTTTAACCTTTAACATTAACATTAATGAAGCATAATAATTTTACCCAATTAGCAAGTTAGCATCGTACTCAGTTCCATCTGGGAGCGGCGTCGTAACTTTAACAACATGCTTTATCTTGACGTGTTTGATTCCAAATCATTTCCTGCATTTATTTGTACCCAGCGTCATATAAGCCTTTAGCTTCATTGCTAATCCAAAGCAAAACAGGGCGGGGTAACAGTATGGCCGGGGCAAAATCATGTTAATTGTGTCCGGTGTGCACGCAGCTTTAAGCTAAGTCATTTCAACATTATACTTTGGTATCAAACTAGCGTCTCGCGGGCTGCATTTGGACCGCGGGCCGCAAGTTTGAGACCCCTGTACTACGTGAAGATGTTTGAATCGGTACGGTTGTTTTGATTATGCATTATGTTATGTCATTATGTTATGAATTTAAGGAAAAACAATCAGACTGCACTTCCGCAATAACAAACAAAAAACAGACTGTTTACATATATTTATACTGTTAATTCTGGAAATTTTGGTATTTCCATTTTTTTTAATAGATGTGTCTGCATCTACTTCACCGAAACAAATTCCTAGTATGTGTTTGATCATACCTGGCAATAAACCATTTCTGATTCTGATTCTGATTTAAACTTTGGTATCAAGGTGGGGGCCTCAAACTAGCGTATTTGGCCCGCGGGCCGCAAGTTTGAGACCCCTGTCCTACGTGAAGATGTTTGAATCGGTACGGTTGTTTTGATTATGCATTATGTTATGTCATTATGTTATGAATCTTAGGAAAAACAGATTGCACTTCCGCAATAACAAACAAAAAACAGACTGTTTACATATATTTATACTGTTTATTCTGGAAATTTTGTATTTCCATTTTTTTAATAGATAAGTCTGCACCTACTTCACCAAAACAAATTCCTAGTATGAATGTGATCATAACTGGCAATAAACCATTTCTGATTCTGATTCTGATCGGTACGGTTGTTTTCATTATACTTTGTTTTGAATCAGTTTGGTTGTTTTCATTATGCATTAGGTTTTGAATCTGTTCGGTTGTTTCCATGATGCATTATGTTTTGAATCAGTTTGGTTGTTTTCATTATACATTATGTTTTGAATCAGTTCGGTTGTTTTCATGATGCATTATGTTTTGAATCAATTCGGTTGTTCCCATGATGCATTATGTCACCAAATACTGGACTTTGGTTGGTTTGTTGTTTACAAATGTCCTGCTGTCGAGGGTTTTTGGCTACCCTCTTGGCCTCCCAGACACCCCTCTCCTTTAATGAAATAAGAATGTCCTTTCGGGCCGAGAGCAAGCATACTAGAGAGGGGGGGGGCAAGAGTGAACGTGGGGCCAAAAAGTGAAGCAGTGTGGGGGGAGGGAGGTCCACTGGAAACATTATGCTTTTATCCCACCGTGAAGTTATTTGTACTGAATGGGGCGAAAAGAAGCTGAGAGTCTTTTCCTGGTGGGGACAGAAACATATTGTATGTGGGGGGGTGGGGGGGGGGGCAGTGAGGGTTTGTTCCGGCTCGAACAAGCCAAAAGAAGATGGCTTTCATTTGCCCATGCTGTGTTTGTAATGAATGCAGCATTTGTGCGTCCGTATTGTGTACATCTGTAAGTATTCTACTCGTGTGTGTGTGTGTGTGTGTGCGCGGAAGAAAAGCCCCGAGTGGTTTTTCAGTGGGAAAGTGACTTGTCAGTTGCTGTTTAATATTCTGGAATGCAGGTTCGTTGGTTTCGAGGAAATTGTTTTTGCTCGTCTCGAGCTGGAAACTGATTGTCCCGGGCCTGGAAACTGGAAACTGGAAACCAAAGTCCAAGGTGCTCCTCGCTATCTGAACTGACCTCAAAGTCAACCAGTCAATTAACAGAACTTGGTTTTACATTCTGTAGGAGTGGTACCTTCGGAGGTTCGTCAGTCCATCACACATGGCAGCGCTCGATGCCGTGTTTTTCAACCTTTTTTTTACATTGGAAAAATCTTGTATCACACCACTAACCAAAAATGTTACAAAATGTCACCATGACCTCACACGTGCATCAATAAGTCTATCAGAGGAACAAGGCAGGTGACCAATATTACATTGCTATGCCAGTCTTTACACCACAGACACTCCACAGTAGCCATGTTTTTACATGACCTCTCTATGTGTATTCCTTTAAGGCAGGGGTCTCAAACTCAATTTACCTGGGGGGCCACTGGAGCTAGGGTCTGGGCAAGGCTGGGCCGCATCAGGTTTTCGAAAAAAAAAAAAAAAAAAAACGCATTCATTAAAAACGGAAAAATATGCAAACTTTTTCAGTGCTTTGGTTCCGATTTTTTTCTACAATAAAAGCTCTGATAAAACATTCCACTGTTCTCAAATATCTTAATTTTTTTCTGCACAAAATAAGACGAAAAATAAATAAACAAATCAAGAATAAAGAAAATCAATCAATCAGTAATAAATAAATATAATAATAATAATAAAACAGCAAATAATAAAAACTTAAGAAACCACATATAGTTGGTGGGTAGACAAAGTATTTTTTTCAGATTAAAATGAACAAAGCATTATTAGAGCCCTGTAGACATGACAAAACACGACTATAGTCACATTTATACTCTTTTTATTTACAACATATTGCGCAACTGCAGGGTCTTGAGACACATGCTAACTCACAAACTAGAGAGCTAGCGACCTAAACGGTAGCCTCCAAGTTATTTCCTTTAAACTTAAAAAATCCAAAAACTTACCACTTCCACACGGATGGGGAGGATAACTATTAACAGTTATTTAACCTTTAACATGAACATTAATCAAACGTAATAATTTTTTCCGGGTACATGATACCATACAGCATCCATATCAAACTTGCGCAGGCCGCACTGACATTAAACTTTCATATCAAGGCGGGGGACTCAAACTAGTGTCCTGCGGGCCACATTTGGCCCGCGGGCCGTGTGTTTGAGACACATGCTAACTCGCAAACTAGAGAGCTAGCGACCTAAACGGTAGCCTTCAAGTTATTTCCTTTAAACTTAAATAGCCAAAAACTTACCACTTCCACACGGATAGGGAGGATAACTATTAACAGTTATTTAACCTTTAACATGAACATGAACATTAATGAAACGTAATAATTTTTTTCTGGGTACATGATACCATACAGAAAAACACGCGGCCCGCGGGCCAAATGTGGCCCGCAGGACACTAGTTTGAGGCCCCCGCTTTAAGGTAAACCTTAATTATAAAAAGTGATATTGGATAATTCCTCACGGGACACCTGACGGTTTTTCAAGTTGTTTATCGTAAGAAAGCTGTCACTTTTAGGTGGGTACAAATAAATCCTGTATGCCTTACAACCCAAAATACGGTAATTCCAGTCCTATGTTCAACCTCCAGTGACTGACATGTTTTTTTTTTTTAAATCCCAGACTTGTGAGACCGTTGCTCATTTTCTGTTTCTAAGGATTACTCTGGAGTTATTATCTTAACCATGACAATCAGTCACGCAGCCTTAAAAGTAAGAAATAACTTAAACCCAAGCCTCAGTGGTATGTAATACTAACCCAGTGTTTTTCACATTTTTCTGAAGAGTAATTTCCTTTGTTTGGAGGGGCGAAGTACTTCCAGATCTATGACAGCATCGTAGTTGTAAGCATAGGCAACTGTCCATTTCTGGACGACATGGGAAGGACAACAGATCCCAGGATCCGTTGTCGAAAAGCTTTCAGTGTGGAGGTCTGTCTCAAATCGGGACCTGATACCGACCCTCAGATCAGCCTCCGACTTATGCAACAGAAAGGGGCCTTTATTAAGTTTTCTTCAGTTTGCCTCAATTTCGGTTTGTATCTAAAGTTACTTATGGTTTGTCGCAGTTTATGAATAAATTAGTAAATCTGACAAATTGTCTTTGTTTAATAACCCTTACGGCAGTACCTGCAACGCAAGACAACGCCATGCCATTCTTCCAAAATATCAACATGCTTAGTTCTTCCACCAGCTAAAGGTCCCTTCATGTCTTGTCCCAAATCCTTAGTTGGGAGCTTTGTTGCAGTTTTTCGAGAGCTTCCAACTTTTGAGGGGCAACACGGTGATCCTGAACGTTGTTTGAACGTTGAACGACCGTTTTTTTCAAAATCGCACACTTCATCGCCGTGCTCAAGTTGCATTAGAGACTGCTCAACTTATGGTGGGACCCATTTTTGATGAGCATGGCATTCCCATTGACTTGGTTTCTGATATTGGGACCCTAGTGTGCTTCCCATGCATCAGATTACAATTGAGTGCATCCCATAATCAGTTCACAGTTCCATATGTCTGAAAGGAGTAGGAAGAAGCAAAGCTTATTAAATCCTACCCCTCCATCTGGTACTTTTACAATCAGTAACTGTTACATTTGTTCACTTCCTGCTTTCCATAATACAGTTTAAGGTTTTTTTTTGTTTTTTTTAATAATATACCTCGTACCGAAGTAGGAAGTGATATGAGCATCCAATGACATAATGGGTACCATAGTAAGTGTCAATATAGTGATATATATAGCACATCATGACTGGCTCAAGACTCTTCATCCTTGTATTTAGCAAATTTATTTTATTTATTAATTCATAAATTTATTTTATAAATTTTTGTAAAAATTTTTTTTAGTTTAAAAAAAAAATTTTTTTTTAATTTTAAATGTCTTATTTTTTGTCACGTACTGAAGTAAGTACAAGGCTATAGCGTTTTAACGTACTTATGGACTTATGTCTTTCAAATGAATTAAAATATATATTTTTGATATTTGGGCGGCACGGCGATCGAGTGGTTAGCGCGCAGACCTCACAGCTAGGAAACCAGGGTTCAATTCCACCCTCGGCCATCTATATGTGGAGTTTGCATGTTCTTCCCATGCATGCGTGGGTTTTCTCCGGGTACTGCGGTTTCCTCCCACATTCCAAAAAAAAAAAAACATGCTAGGTTAATTAGCGACTCCAAATTGTCCATAGGTATGAATGTGAGTGTGAATGGTTGTTTGTCTATATGTGCCCTGTGATTGGCTGGCCATCGTAGCATTCAATCGAGTTGATTTGTCATTGTCACGCTGGGAAGCTGTGGACAGACATAACCCAGACGTGTCCTCTTCAGGTAGACGAGATGGTAGAGGAACGATGGGATGGCAATGATAGGAGACAGGCAGGTTTACTGCTATTGTTTGTGGCTTTCTTGAAGTTCCTTAAATATAGGGATGCTAACGCACTGATGTGTGTGTGTGGATGTTAAGGCAGTGTGTCGGTAAGCACCTTTTATTCGACCCACAACACTTATTACACAGGCTGAGACACGGCCACAGACGGTCCCTGCAAAGGGATTTATTACTCCTCTATGAACACAAGTATGTCTTACTTGCTTGAACTCATCAGGCTGGATCCGTGTGGTGGATGACCTTAAGGACCAGTTTCGGTCTTTTCACAAAAAATGAAATACTCTTGGTTTTTTTAAGCATGAATTCACCAAAATTTATTTTGTTCCAAAGAAAATTCTGTCTAAATTGGTTTCTTGTATTTATTATGGGAATGATTAGGTTTAATGTATTTTTTACCAATGATACATCACTGTATGTGGAATATTTGTACTGAACCACTGAACGCCACCTCTTGTCTGTCTGGGCATGCCTCGTGTGATCCAGTCAGTCTGTAAAATCTAAAAACAATCTCACCCAACCCAAACTCATAAATCTATACCTAAACTTCTTCTTCCCGTACTATTTTTTCTTTGTGTTTTGGTAATGGTTTTATTTGATTTGAACATGCATCAGATTACAATTGAATGCATCCCATAATCAGTTCCCAGTTCCACATGTCCAAAAGGAGTAGGAAGAAGCAAAGCTTATTAAATCCTACCCCTCCATCTGGTACTTTTACAATCAGTAACTGTTACATTTGTTCACTTCCTGCTTTCCATAATACAGTTTAAGTTTTTTTTTTGTTGTTGTTGTTTTTTGTTAAGTACGAGGTGATATGACCATACAATGACATAATTGGTACCATACCAATAAAATAAAATAAAATAAAATAAAATAAAAAAATGAAATCAAATGAAATAAAACCATTACCATTACCAGATGTGAAGAAAAATTTCACAAAATTTTGAGGTATGGTGATTTTTTTTTCTATTTTTTTATTAATTTAACATTTACGCTGTCAAAGTTGAAAAATTTGTGAAAGGTATCTGTTCATTTTTTTTCGTAAACCAGTTGTCAAAAATTTTCTTTATTATTTTTTTTTATTTGAAAAAAAAAATAAAAACCTTAAACTGTATTATGGAAAGCAGGAAGTGAACAAATGTAACAGTTACTGATTGTAAAAGTACCAGATGGAGGGGTAGGATTTAATAAGCTTTGCTTCTTCCTACTCCTTTTGGACATGTGGAACTGGGAACTGATTATGGGATGCATTCAATTGTAATCTGACGCATGTTCAAATGAAATAAAACCATTACCATTACCATTACCATTACCATCATGACTGGTTCAAGACTCTTCATCCTTGTATTTAGCAAACATCAACTGCTTGTATTGTTTCTTGAATTGGCTCATCGTTGGGTTTTAATCTTGATCCTTGATCCTCACTATTTAAGTATTTTTCCTGTCTTATAGTCGTTGTGTTGAGTCCAATATTGATTAAAAAAAAAAGACTTTTCTGAGCTCTTACTATGTCGTGTGAGTGCCTTTGCGACAGCGAGATCAAAAAAAGAGAAGATGCTAGATAGAAAAAAAAAAAAAAAACCCGGCTGGATTACAAGTGTGTTTTGGAAGCTTATGGAGATACCTGCATACAAAAGCTCTACCCTGAGGAGATACCCACACCTGTAGAGTCGTGTTTGTGTTTGTGTGTGCGTGTCCACATCCATGGCGGGGTGACAAAATAGAGTTCAAACAATCACATCTTTTTTTTTTTTTTTTTTACTTTGAACTTATTTTCCTCCGACACTCGATCTTCACTAACATATGCAACTAAAAGCACGACAAATACCCCACATTGTCAGGTCTCGGCTAAGACCGTTGTGGTTTTGAGCACCCAGAAAGACCCCCTCAGGCTGGAAATTAGATGTAAGTTGCAGGATTCTAACCTGCTAACTTCAATACATTTATAAAGGAATTTGACTATTGGAAAACCAACAGGAATTTTACCGGTTCTGCTATCCGAGTGCCGAGTCAGCAGTGTTCACAGCTCCGGCTATCAACAACCCTTGGACTGCCACTCAACATTAGAGTGGACCGCTAATTAGGCCCCGTATAACAGTGGGTTGCACTTTATTTCTCACGCTAGCCTGACACTTTCCCAAAAGGTCATCCGTATGTAGGAAGCTTGTAAAAAGTTAAGGTGCTCTGTTGCCGTTTGTATAAAAAATGGCAACTCTCCTCCATAATGGATGTGGCGTCTTTTTTTCCTCAACGGCGCTTCTGATGTGGTGTCGGTGACCTTTTTTTTTTTTTTTTAAAGCTGCAAAATCTTTCATGACAATCGGGCTTCAAAAAGTAGGTCGCAGGCGCCGTTGCTGCAGGGATCACATATGACGACGGCTGTAAAATGTTTTAAAGGCCCCCAAGTCCTAAGGTTGCAGAATAAACTTCTCATTTAGGCCTGAAACTGAAGACATTTATAAGCCCTTGAGTCTTAATGAAAGTAGTTCTAAGAGAGCTCGGTTTGTTTGGTTGTTGCTTTCAAACAGATGGTGCGATGCCTTGCCATCAAAAGTCACATATTCTAACATTTATGGAACATATTCGACTATTCTGGATTGTCATTTTTTGGGTACTCGCATGTCAACGAGGTTACGTTTGTGGCTTCTGTAATTGGCACTAGTGGTAGCGTCAAACCATCCACCTCTCATCCTATCCAAATAGTCCATCGGTATGAATGTGAATGTGAGGGACAGTCGTTCTAAAACAGGGGTCTTTTTATTTACAACATATTGCGCAACTGCAGGGTCTTGAGACACATGCTAGCTCGCAAACTAGAGAGCTAGCGACCTAAACGGTAGCCTTCAAGTTATTTCCTTTCAACTTCAATAGCCAAAAACGTACCACTTCCACACGGATAGGGAGGATAACTATTAACAGTTATTTAACCTTTAAGGTGAACATTAATCAAACGTAATAATTTTTTCTGGGTACATGATACCATACAGCATCCATATCAAACTTGCGCGGGCCGCACTGACATTAAACTTTCATATCGGTGGGGGGCCTCAAACTAGTGTCCTGCGGGCCACATTTGGCCCGCGGGCCGCATGTTTGAGACCTCTGTTCTAAAAGGAGATTGAGTTCAATTCATCAACAACAGTTCAACAACAGCGAGAGGCTGGGGTACACCCTGGACTGGTGGCCAGCCAATCACAGGGCACATATAGACAAACAACCATTCACACTCACATTCATACCTATGGACAATTTGGAGTCGCTAATTAACCTAGCATGTTTTTTTGGAATGTGGGAGGAAACTGGAGTACCCGGCGAAAACCCACGCATGCACAGGGAGAACATACGAACGAGGGTGGAATTGAACCCTGGTCTCCTAGCT
Source organism: Doryrhamphus excisus (assembly GCF_030265055.1). Classification (NCBI taxonomy): domain Eukaryota; kingdom Metazoa; phylum Chordata; class Actinopteri; order Syngnathiformes; family Syngnathidae; genus Doryrhamphus; species Doryrhamphus excisus. The sequence goes on along the minus strand of NC_080475.1, from coordinate 9,855,769 downwards.
GTGAGGTCTGCGCGCCAACCACTCGCCAACTCAAAGTATTATCTTCTCCAAAAATACTAAAACTCTAAAAAAAACATAACTAGCACCCAACCTTGTTGTCTGTCTCAGAGAGAAACTAGCATGGCGGACTAAAACTAGACTAAGACTAAGAGTACTCATCAATAGGTACCATTGTAGCACATTATGCAGTATTCCACTCCAATGTACTAAATAGCCCTGGTTTCGCCTGTCAGAGTGTATCCGCTGCAAAGCTTCGTTCCTGCAGTCATTCACAATCCACTGCTGGGTGGTCCTCCCCCTCCCCCTCCCCCTCCCCCAGTCAGAATATCGGAATATCATCACAGACATGGTTGGTGTCAGGCTCCGGATTTGGCAGTTATGTTCATGGTCAGTTATAAGATTCCTTCGAAGAAAAATATGTATAATAAAGCCGTTTGTGGATGATTTGAGGTGGGGGTTTTTTTTAGAAATAATTTTCATGCTTATCTGTGCTCAATTCCAGATCTGTCAAATCTACTAATAGTTTATGGGATGTCATCCAGGTTGGTCGAGGTAGTTGATGTCGATGTCAAAATAGTTTTCATATTTTTTCAACTAACTTCAAGGCAAGAACATTCGATTTATAACCTTCCTCTTGTGTTAGCTTCATAAACCAGTTGTCAAAATTTTTCTTTATTATTTTTTTTATTAAAAAAACAAAACAAAACCTGTTAAACTGTATTATGGAAAGCAGGAAGTGAACAAATGTAACAGATTTTACTGATTGTAAAAATACCAGATGGAGGGGTAGGATTTAATAAACTTTGCTTCTTCCTACTCCTTTCGGACATGTGGAACTGGGAACTGATTATGGGATGCATTCAATTGTAATCTGATGCATGTTCAAATGAAATAAAACCATTACCATTACCAGATGTGAAGAAAAATTTCACAAAATTTTAAGGTACGGTGGATTTTGTTTTCTATTTTTTTATTAATTTAACATTTACGCTGTCGAAGTTGAAAAATTTGTGAAAGGTTCATTTTTTTCTATAAACTAGTTGTCGAAAAATTTATTATTTTTTATTTAAAAAAAAATAAAAACCTTAAACTGTATTATGGAAAGCAGGAAGTGAACAAATGTAACAGTTACTGATTGTAAAAGTACCAGATGGAGGGGTAGAATTTAATAAGCTTTGCTTCTTCCTACTCCTTTTGGACATGTGGAACTGGGAACTGATTATGGGATGCACTCAATTGTAATCTGATGCATGTTCAAATGAAATAAAACCATTACCATAGTAAAGGAGTATCTGTCAAATCTACTAATTGTTTATGGGATGCCATCTAGGTTGGTCAAGGTAGTTGATGACAAATGTCAAAATAGATTTCATGTTTTTCAACTAATTTGAAACGTCAACATCAAGGCAAGAACATTAGATTTTTAATGATTCATGATCGTTTATTCACACGACGTGTCAGAATAATCATTGTGATTTATCAGTGATTTGACTTCTGTGTTTCTTTCCGTTGTGTACTTTTTACATTCTTGAGCGTATCCCTTTGGTCTCGATAAAAACACAGCATCGTCCGGCTCGCCTTACTCCCGTGCAGACGCAGCACATGTTCCCCATAACAGAAATCCAACCGACAGTCAGGTAGTGCAGGAGCGAAACTGTCAGAAGCTCGGCGTGTTCCCGATCTGAGGGGATGGGAATGGAGGACAATGTAAACACTCTGTCACACGCATAAACAAGCCCCTGCTCGGGTTTCAAGTGCACGGTTCGGGAATGCTCAGCCGCTCTTTTATAGAGCAAGTATTTTTGTAATTTGTTTATGTGAGATTCCAGAGACGTAATGGGGGAAATGGCTTTCTCGGCATCACGCTACACCTGAGTTCAATTTGAAGAGGTCTCTCACAGACAGATCGTAAAGATGGCATACCAGAATGGACGCAGTCTGTCTTTTTCTTCTGCGTTTCATTTGTCAGACACATTCTTTCTCTTCCCGTTTGCTTCTTCTTGCTTTCTGAAGATGAATTATTGAGTGCATATCCATGAACACTTCGACACGTCAATGGGATATTTTGACACTCATATATTTTTGAGAATGATTTCACCTAAAATGTAAAGAATTTGACACAACCTCGACTCGTGAAACTACCAATCAGCCTCAGGAATACAATTTGCGTGAGCCGACATGTGTAAGAGCTTGAATTCACACTTTGTGCAATGTCTACACAAACACCAAAGACAAAGTTCTTTTCAGGAATCCGATCCAAACAATTGTTGCTAACAAAATTTTAGCTTTTAACGATTTCCTCTACACAAAAACTCACACAAATGAATGTGCTCATCCTTGGCATTGAAGCAAAGCTCAATACGTTCGAGTAGCAACAACAAAGACTTCGGTTCATTTGCACATATTGTCGTTCTTTCACTCGTACAATATGCACACATGTGTGTATAAGAGTTTGTTTCCTCGTTGCGACGCAAAGCTTTGTGTCACGAACAAGCAGGCATTCCATTCCGACTTAGTCTGTTTGCTTAGGTAATAACTAGGCTTAGCTATAATTTCTTTGTGTTGCGTGTCTCTGGTTGTACACGTGTGTATGTGTAATGGATGTGTGTGTGTGTATGCATGGGTGCGTTTCAAAGGGATAGCATCCTTCGTTTATGCGCATTTACAGTATACAACCAAGCGTGTCTCTTTTGAAGTAATGGTTTTATTTCATTTGAACATGCATCAGATTACAATTGAGTGCATCCCATAATCAGTTCCCAGTTCCACATGTCCAAAAGGAGTAGGAAGAAGCAAAGCTTATTAAATCCTACCCCTCCATCTGGTACTTTTACAATCAGTAACTGTTACATTTGTTCACTTCCTGCTTTCCATAATACAGATTAAGGGTTTTTTTGTTGTTGTTATATGACCATACAATGACATAACTGCTTTCCTAATATAATTTAAGTTTTTATTATTATTATTATTTTTTATTTTATTTTATTTTATTTTGGTATGGATCAGATTACAATTGAGTGCATCCCATAATCAGTTCCCAGTTCCACATGTCCGAAAGGAGTAGGAAGAAGCAAAGCTTATTAAATCCTACCCCTCCATCTGGTACTTTTACAATCAGTAACTGTTACATTTGTTCACTTCCTGCTTTCCATAATACAGTTTAAGGTTTTTTTTGGGGTTTTTTTTTTAAATAATGTACCTCGTACCGAAGTAGGAGGTGATATGAGCATCCAATGCCATAATGGGTACCATAGTAAGTGTCAATATAGTGATATATATAGCACATCATGACTGGTTCAAGACTCTTCATCCTTGTATTTAGCAAACATCAACTGCTTGTATTGTTTCTTGAATTGGCTCATCGTTGTGCATTAGAAAACAGTACAAAACAGATCCTGCAAAATTAATTAATCCATCCGTTCTTGCTTTGGTTGAGTTTACCGTCCTTCTCCGACACGAACATCTTTACATCTTTACAAGAGACTGTATTGAAAACTGATGAAAGATGACATTTGTTGCCGTTTTCTTTGACCAGGAAGTCATGAGCAAGAAAGGAGAGGACATAAAAGAATCGTGTGCATCAACACGAAAATAAATAGCTTAAGCTATTACCGCGGCTTTTGAAATTGCGGTGCTGTGCAATGATCTTTCCCTGCTGCTCTTCCTCGCTCATCACTTGCCCGTGCACACACACACACACACACAAACACACACAAACACACACAAACACACAGGCACGCAGACACTGATGTGGCATAATTGTTTGTTTTTCTTGACAGGCAAAAATGCTTTGTTCTCTTTGTGATTCTCTTTGTTGTGTTACCTGACAAGTGTGTCTGTGTGTGTCGGTGTGTGTCAGGAAATGGAACCAGTGAACAAACGGTAAACCCGGTTCCTTGCCTGACTGCCTTGCAAAAGCTTAAACTGACAAAGAGGATTGCGTATGTCATCCTCGGGTTTAAGTGTAACTAGCTAGATTGACAGACGGAACAACATAGTCAATTTACACACACGGTCAAAAATGTGCAGAGGCAATTACAGGGAGGTGTATCAAAGCGATGGCGTAATCCCCCCCCCCCCCCCCCCCCCCCCGTATAAATGTGTTGGGGGCACGCCCCGAATTATCGGATTATCCCGACTCACGTTTGGTCAATCGTCATATCCTTTGTACTATTCTTGTTTGTTTGTTGTGAAAATGTCATGCAGACTCAAAGATGAGCCAAGCTAATGTCTTTGATACGGTATTGTACCGTCTGGTGGGTTGCTGGTTGCTGATTGGTTGGGCGCACATGCTTTGAAATTTCATGGGAGTCACTCACTGTAAATAAATAAATTCGTATGTGGTTAGTGTTACCGCTGAATTGTATATGTTAAATTATTTTTCTCGTTACGTCTTAAAAATGTATCTGTGGAAGGACCGTCATTCCACACGAAATGACTGGACTGTAATTTCATGGCGCAGCACAAGGTGGCGCATCCCGCACAGCGCACCAAATTTTGTGACTGGACTGCGCCGAGATGAGCATGGCAGCAGCGGCGCAGTGACAATTTTGTGAGCTGAGAGCTCGCCAGCTCGAACCCGGTCGGTCTGTTCTTGGCGCAGGCGAAGCGCAGCCGTAAATTGTCTGACGGGCGCACAGTGCAGACACGTCACCAAAACCTCTAAACAGTTACACTCATCGCTCATTTCCGTAGCTGTGCTTCTTCATACGCCAGACGCCCCCCCCCCCCTTCCCTCAGCAACCATCCAATCACAAATGAGCCAACACGCAGCGTAGACTTTGTGAAAACAGAGAAAGTGACCTATTATACAACTAACCACAACAACTAAAAACAACGATTCATATAATGTTGGTTGTTAAAATTTATATTTCTTTACTGTTCATTTTCACAAGTAAAATGCTTGAATTAGCCTGCTGCTGTGTTTAATGTAACTGTCAGGAACAGATGACACGTCCCACGAGGTGTCGTACGTGGTGAAAGACGCGGATCGTGGCCTCTGATGCGCAGTCCGGTATGGTGCATTCAAAGGCAATGCGAGACGTTCATTGAGACACGTTCATTTGATTGGTTAAGATAATTAAATTAAAAAAATACAAAAATATTACAAATTTTTAACTATAATGATGGAAATGGTAATATTAATGATGGTTATAATGATTATAAAAATAATGATAATAACAATAATAATATTACAATGATAATAATAACACGGGAAAACAAGACTGTGGCATGAACATGAATATACCTTGCAAAAAGGGGTCGGCATTTATAATTTTTTGCTTCAGCCTACTCCTTTTTGGGCTTGTGATCAGATAGTTGAATACAAATGTAAATAATGGAAAGTTATATTTTCATTGATGTAAGAAATCCACTGTAATGTTTCATATATTTGCCCAAAAAAAATTTGACATACTTGTATGTAATTCAAATAGTATGAAGCAGAATATGAAAACGTTGCACGAAACCACTGAAAGTGTTAGCCTTTTGCTGTAATCTCCGCCAGTCTTTTGAAGCTTTACGAGAGTGCATATGCTTAACTTTCAATGTCTTAATACGGTGTGTGTTTCTGTCTTTGATGTTTAGTATTGGGTTTGTAAAAGGATTGGTTTTACTGTCTCGGTGTGTACGTGTAGCGTAGACCGGTGCAGTCAATGTGGTTCACCTTGCGCCAGCCACCTGTAAGCCATCGGCAGAAATTAGCGTCTTCAACGTTGATGGCTTGCAGAACAGAGTGGGCAGTGAGAATGTGGACGGCTTTTTTTTTTTGTGCTTTTTTTGTAGTGATGTGTGCGTGTTGTTTGATGTATGCTATCAAACGTTTCATGATAGCGCTCAAACCTGCTCTAAAAAAAAAAAAAACACCGTATTGCAGACGGGAATGTATTTTGCATGGTGTGCTGCCCGTCACGTCACTCTATTTCTGAGTGCATCTCTGCTTCTTCTAAACCAGGGATCTCAAAATCAATTTACCTGGGGGCCACTGGAGATAGGGTCTGGGCAAGGCTGGGCCGCATCAGGTTTTAAAAAAAAAAAACCAAAAAAAACGCATTTATTAAAAACAAAAATATACAAACTTTTTCAGTGCTTTGGTTCCGATTTTCTACAATAAAAGCTCTGATAAAACATTACTGTTCTCAAATATCTTTATATATATATCTTTATTTGTTCATGTTATTATTAAGGATTACTGCTTAGTGTGTTGGCACAGGACAATACATTTATCTGTGGATTATTTAGTTCTTTAACTTCTACAAGCATGATTAATCGTAAATCGTAAATTTGGCTGCATATTTGGACCACTTGGGAAATTGCGTATCATGATGCATTTGAGAGTTAGCTGCCAAATGGTAACGAGTTATGCTACTTGACGCAAACAATAAGATTGTTAGAGGATAAAAAAAAATATGTTTGTACTGCAGCCTTGATAAAGAAAGACATACTTGGTCGTTTATCTTGTTGCAAGCAGGTGGTTGGCATGGATTTGGGAATATTTGCACCGACATTGGAACGTCTTAGTACGGCCCAGACAAAAAAGCCGATTGTTTGCTTTTTTTTTCTCCAATTCAACACAAGTTTATGCATATTGATTTTTAAAAGCCTCTGTTTGTGTTGCTCTTTGCAACGTACAAACCAACCCACAGATCAACACCCCAGCTGTGAGGTCTGGTGCCAGGACCGGGCTGCAGACCAGTCAGCTAAACAGGACCAGTCATCTCCTCATCACACCAAACAGCCTCCTGGCTACACAACAAGGGGACGCAGAAAAAAACTGGAAACAGACCGAGAAACTTAAAGGAAAAAAAAAATGGAGTCAGTATTTCCAATGCTCTGACTCAATGGTATCACATATCTAAGGACGGGGACTAGCCTATATCTTTTGTGTTTGTATCGGTACAAAACTGTACTGCTTCAGGGGCTTCGGAAATCTGGACTTTAATCAGGACCACATGAGTCTGCCACAGGAAGTCCTTACAGCAAAGGACAGGAAGCAGAAACACAAGGACCGCATCATTAGTTGCGCCATTTTCTCCAAAGCCCTACAGCCAATCGGAGCCTTAGACACAAAGAAAAGAGGCGTGGTCAGTGGTGCGTCTCTGGAATTATTTGTGTGTGTAGACCCTGCAGGCTGGAATTAATAACCTATTTGTTTACTAGACTTAATGAGTCCAGGTTGTGTGTGTGCGTTTAGAACAGGGGTCTCAAACACGCGGCACGCGGGCCAAATGTGGCCCGCAGGAGACTAGTTTGAGGCCCCCGCCTTGATATGAAAGTTTAACGTTAGTGCAAGTTTGATATGGATGCTGTATGGTATCATGTACCCAGAAAAAATGATTACGTTTGATTAATGTTCATGTTAAAGGTTAAATAACTGTTAATAGTTATCCTCCCTATCCGTGTGGAAGTGGTAAGTTTTGGGCTATTTAAGTTGAAAGGAAATAACTTGGAGGCTACCGTTTAGGTCGCTAGCTCTCTGGTTTGCGAGTTAGCATGTGTCTCAAACACACGGCCCGCGGGCCAAATGTGGCCCGCAGGACACTAGTTTGAGGCCCCCGCCTTGATATGAAAGTTTAATGTCAGTGCGGCCCGCGCCAATTTGACATGGATGCTGTATGGTATCACGTACCCAGAAAAAATTATTACGTTTGATTAATGTTCATGTTAAAGGTTAAATAACTGTTAATAGTTATCCTCCCTATCCGTGTGGAAGTGGTAAGTTTTGGGCTATTTAAGTTGAAAGGAAATAACTTGAAGGCTACCGTTTAGGTCGCTAGCTAACTCTAGTTTGCGAGTTAGCATGTGTCTCAAGACATTGCAGTTGCGCAATATGTTGTAAATAAAAAGAGTATAAATGTGACTATAGTCGTGTTTTGTCATGTCTACAGGGCTCTAATAATGCTTTGTTCATTTTAATCTGAAAAAATAATTTGTCTACCCACCAACTATATGTGGTTTATTAAGTTTTTATTATTTGCCCTTTTATTATTATTATTATATTTATTTATTACTGATTGATTGATTTTATTCTTGATTTGTTTATTTATTTTTCATGTTATTTTGTGCAGAAAAATAAAAATTAAGATATTTGAGAACAGTGGAATGTTTTATCAGAGATTTTCTTGTAGAAAATCGGAACCAAAGCACTGAAAAAGTTTGTATATTTTTCTGTTTTTAATAAATGCATTTTTTTTTTTTTTTTTTTTTTAATGGAAAACTTGATGCGGCCCAGCCTCGCCCAGACCCTAGCTCCAGTGGCCCCCAGGTAAATTGAGTTTGAGACCCCTGCATTAAAGAATATGCAGTGATGACATACATAATATTATTCTGCATTCTAGTAAAACTATTATTTTACTTTGTGTTAAACAATCCTAACTCTGTTATTGTTATGAAATACTTTGCTGCATCAGCATCCTGAATTGGTGCTTTCAGTTTGGGAAAATGTGTGTGTGTACATATGTGTGTGTCTGTGGGTGTATAGCCACTCTCCGAGGGGAAATTGTTGGAAAATGGACTCCAAATGTTGGCCTTTTAGCTTTGCAAACACAATATGAAGGCTTCTCCTTATGGCTCTCTCTCTTTTCCACTTGATCCCACACCCAAATAGCCCACCCTTCCACCCGCTACAATTCACCTGCCCGACAACCTCTTCAGGCTCTTCAGCACCCAATCCCCACAACACCCCCCCACCCTCACTCTTTTTCATCACACACACACACACACAGAGTCATTCCTGAGTGGGTAAATAGAGTAAATTGGGGCTGACCCAACAGGGGTTAGCGGGGGCCGCTCTCTCTTTTCATGTCAAAGCCATCTGAAGGCTGATTGGTTGATTGCGGTGCTCTCCGCTTCCAAAAGGCTCCCTTGTGCTATTGTAATTGCCCCATCATGCGTGTGTACACATATCCACCTATTTATCCACCTATTTAACACACACACACACACACACATGCAGACGCACACACACACACACATTCTTCCAGCCAAATGACTTAATTGGTGTTAATTGCATAATGACACTAGTGAATTGGTGCTGGGTCATAGGTGACGCAGTATGAAGTGGAATGAAGTGGGAGGGGTAGAGAACGGATGTGGAGAAGATGAGGAAGAGTACAACTTTTAGTCGGCAACTGTTTCTTACTTGTTTCAGCATGAAGCAATCCTTGACCCTGATGGCTGACGTGGGCCCATGTGACACACACACACACACACACACACACACACAGATGGTCCCTTGTGGGGTGGATGGATGTTCTATGCATTTAAAACACAAGGATTCAATTTTACGCCGTTAGAATCTGTGGCTCAGTGTCTAAGTGTACCTGCGTGTGTCTGTGGATTTTAACCCTCGTCTTGTGTGCGACCCGTTGCATGTTCTCCCCGTGCATGCGTGGGTTTTCTCCGGGTACTCCGGTTTCCTCCCACATTCCAAAAAAAAACCATGCTAGGTTAATTAGCGACTCCAAATTGTCCATTGGTATGAATGAGTGTGAATGGTTGTTTGTCTATATGTGCCCTCTGATTGGCTGGCCACCAGTCCAGGGTGTATACCCCGCCTCTCGCCCAAAAAGACGCAGTGGTGCAGGTTGACTGTGTTAAGCACCCCATGCAGTGGTAATTTCATCAAGCGCACCAATTTGCTGCGCCGAGATAGCCGTGGCGGCGCACCAGGGGAGGTGTCCACATTTTCAACTTCAATAATTTTGTGACAAAACAGTGCGCCCTGAAAGATTGCCAATTCCGACATGGTCTTTTCTTGGCGCAGGCGAAGCGCACCCTGCCAGTCATTGCTGTATATGTGTGTGCATGTATGTTGTTGTCTCAAGCACTATAAGCACTAAGCTCTAATTCTGTGGCGCAGGTTGACGGAGTTAAGCAACCCATGCAGTGGTAATTTCATCAAGCGCACCACTGTGCGTAGCAAATTTGGTAGAATGTGCTGCGCCGAGAATTTCAATAATTTTGTGACAAAACAGTGCGCCAAAGACGCCCTGAAAAATTGCCAATTCCGACATGGTCTTTTCTTGGCGCAGGCGAAGCGCACACTGCCTGTCATTGCTGTATATATGTGTGCACGTATGTTGTTGTCTCAAGCACTATATAGCGTCATACAAAGGACAGTAGTAGGGGTGTCATGGTTTGTTTTAATACCGATTCGATTCATATCGCAATTTGTGGTTGCCGATACAATTCACTGACGATATTTGCTCATCTGGAATGATACTCAAGGTAATAATATTCATTAATAATATAATAGTTGTAGTAGTTTATGTTTGTAGAACTGCGCTGCCTACGTAGTTACAAGTATTTGAAGATGAAGGGGCTCTAATTCCGTGGCGCAGGTTGACGGTGTTAATCACCCATGAAGTGGTAATTTCATCAAGCGCACCACTGTGCGCAGCCAATTCAGTAGAATGTGCTGCACCGAGATGGCCGTGGCGGCGCACCAGGGGAGGTGTCCACATTTTCAACATCAATAATTTTGTGACAAAAGATTGCCAATTCCGACATGGTCTTTTCTTGGCGCAGGCGAAGCGCACCCTGCACTGCACTGCCTGTCATTGCTGTATATGTGTGTGCACTACGTATGTTGTTGTCTCAAGCACTATGTAGCGGTATACAAAGGACAGTAGTAGGGGTGTCATGGTTTGTTTTAATATCGATTTGATTAATATCACAATTCGTGGTTGCCGATACAATTCATTGACGGTATTGGCTCATTTGGAATGATACTCAAGGTAATAGTATTCATTAATAAAAGAAATAAAATTAATAGTTGTAGTAGTTTATGTTTGTAGAACTGCGTTGCCTACGTAGTTACAAGCATTTGAAGATGAAGGGGCTCTAATTCCGTGGCGCAAGTTGACGGTGTTAAGCACCCCATGCAGTGGTAATTTCATCAAGCGCACCCAGATGGCCGTGGTGGCGCACCAGGGGAGGTGTCCACATTTTCATCTTCAATAATTTCGTGACAAAACAGTGCGGCAAAGATGCCCTGAAAGATTGCCAATTCCGACATGGTCTTTTCTTGGCGCAGGCGAAGCGCACACTGCCTGTCATTGCTGTATATGTGTGTGCACGTATGTTGTTGCGTCGTTGTATAGCGTCATACAAAGGACAGTAGTAGGGGTGTCATGATTTGTTTTAATACCGATTTGATTCATGATGAACGAGTGATGACATAGCCTGGTCTTCACCCTCTCTGAACGTGACCGTTCGTCATATCCATCACAAGGCTCAACTCCGGTCTCTCATTCTTCCTGTAGCATTTATAGCTGGTTGTCAGCTGTGCATGTTAGTCTCATTGATGTTGAGCTCGCACGGTGCCTGTCGTGCTTAAACTTGTTACGTCTGAATGCACTTTGTCATACCCACTGCTTTTTTAGTGTGTGGTATGTGTGCATCCTGTATTGACTCTTTTTAAGTGGTTCTCCAAGCCCAGATGATAGATGTACGGTTTTTATGAGAGTTCCTTCGAAAGGCATCCCCCACAGGCTCTTCAGGACACAAAAGACGCTGTCACGCTGTGCTTTTCTTGATCTTACCGTGTGTTCATCCAGATGTGTGCGGTGTTTGCCGGTGAAGAGTTTGGACGTGCATGTGTATGTGAACGCCTCCATGTGTGTGGAAGAGCTGTCACCTGTTCCTCGTGCCGTCTACAAGTCCTGTCTCTGGGCGAGCCTTTGAACTGGGCCACAGGAGATTCCTACACTGTGAAATAGCCCCGGACAGATTTACTCAATGAAAGAGCAAGACTTAACCACTGTTATTACGCCACTCTTTTTTTTCTTTTTTTTTTTAAACATCACTTTGTGTTTCTGTGTCTTTTTTTTGCTCTGCTATTCCTTGAGTCATTCTCAACCTTTGTCATTTACTGCTTCCTCACGTCAATGTGCTGTAACTGTGTATAAAGTTACGAGTATTTGAAGATAAAGGGGTGTAATTCTAATTCCGCAGGGTGACGGAGTGTTAAGCACCCAATGCAGTGGTAATTTCATCAAGTGCACCACTGTGCGCAGCTTATTTGCTGCGCCGAGATGGCCGTGGCGGCGCACCCGGGGAGTTGTCCACATTTTCAACTTCAATAATTTAGTGACAAAACAGTGCGCCAAAGATGCCCTGAAAGATTAACAATTCCGACATGGTCTTTTCTTGGCGCAGGCGAAGCGCACACTGCCTGTCATTGGTGTGTATGTGTGTGCACATATGTATGTTGTTGTCTCAAGCACTATATAGCGTCATACAAAGGACAGTAGTAGGGGTGTCATGGTTTGTTTTAATACCAATTCGATTCATATCACAATTTGTGGTTGCTGTGCCGAGATGGCCGTGGCGGCGCACCAGAGGAGGTGTCCACATGTTCAACTTGGTGCAATCATAATTTTGTGACAAAACAGTGCGCCAAAGACGCCCTGAAAGATTGCCAATTCCGACATGGTCCTATCTTGGCGCAGGTGAAGCGCACCCTGCACTGCACTGCACTGCCTGTCATTGGTGTGTATGTATGTTCTTGTCTCAAGCACTATATAGCGTCATACAAAGGACAGTAGTCGGGTTGTTTTAATACCGATTCGATTCATATCACAATTCGTGGTTGCCGATACAATTCACTGACAATATTGGCTCATTTAGAATGATACTCAAGGTAATAATATTCATTAATAATATAATAGTTGTAGTAGTTTATGTTTGAAGAACTGCGCTGCCTATGTAGTTACGAGTATTTGAAGATAAAGGTTGACGGTGTTAAGCACCTCATGCAGTGGTAATTTCATCAAGTGCATCACTGTGCGCAGCAAATTTGGTAGAATGTGCTGCGCCAAGATGGCCGTGGCGGCGCACCAAGGGAGGTGTCTACATGTTCAACTTGGTGCAATGACAATTTTGTGATAAAACAGTGCGCCAAAGATGCCTTAAAAGATTGCCTATTCCGATATGGTCTTTTCTTGGCGCAGGCGAAGCGCACCCTGCACTGCACTGCCTGTCATTGGTGTGTATGGTGTGTATGTGTGTGTATGCGTGTGTTTTCTCAAGCACTAAGTAGCGTCATACCAAGGACAGTAGTAAGGTTGTTTTAAAACCGATTCATATCACAAAACTAGTCAGTCGTCAGTCAGTCAACCAGTCAGCATCATCTTGGGAAAAAGTGAAGGCACCTGGCTGGGCGTCTCCAGCAGGTGAGCTCAAGTCGATGATTCATAAGAAGCGCAACTGTGGTATGTCTTGCAGCTCCGCCCAAAACGGGAGTGGCCGAAATCTAAATGAGAGACAACAAAATCAGTCACAAATCCAACAAAAATGCAAAGATCACAAAATAGCAAGATCGCCAAACTTGTGTTACAGTAGAGCGCGACAGTACCCCCCCCCCCCCTTGTACAGCCGTGAAAAGGAGCATTTGTTGAGCAAATGTTTAATATGGAAGATGATAAATGACGCAGGTGGTGTCATCTCACAGGCCGGATTAAACCCATCTGCGGGCCTGATCCGTACAGGATCCGGATATTTGAAACCCCTGCAGTAGAGCAAATTGCTGAACACATATCAATGTATTTGGATCTTATGAATAGACAGTAGCCTAAATAAATAAAACATATAAACATACAATTCACAGACACCTACAAAAACGTTGGTGTGTTATTTCTCACAGGTGTTTAGGCGTGGCTGTCTGAGCTGTTGAACATGTGTCAGAACCCGGGGGTGGTGGGGGGGGGGGGGGGGTAGACAATGTAATTATCCAAGCAAAACACTATTTATCTCACACAAACACTGTCTGCATGTGCACGTGCGGCGTGGGGTGTATCAGTTGCTAATTAATGAACTTTTTTTCGCATTTCGAATTGGAAAACAGAAATGTTTTTCTTTCTATTGCAGATTAATCTCAGAAAATTAATCTCACATTTTCAACTTCAATAATTTTGTGACAAAAGAGTGCGCCAAAGATGCCCTGGAAGATTGCCAATTCCGACATGGTCTTTTCTTGGCGCAGGCGAAGCGCACACTGCCTGTCATTGCTGTATATGTGTGTGTTTTAATACCGATTTGATTCATATCGCAATTTGTGGTTGCCGATTCTGCGACCATTAAAATGAAAGAGTAATTCAAAACCAGCAACTCATTCATAACCACGGATGCGCAAAAAAAAACATCGGCGCACCTCGTCTTTACAAAGACTTTAACTGGCTTTATAACAGATTTTCCTGTACTTATAACTTATAACAATTATTCATGAGGATTCTGTGACCGTCGGAATATTTATCCATTCATTCTAGAACACTTTTGAAGTTATTGGACGCAAGCACCTGGCCTGCAAGCACTGTTCATGTTCATCCCAAAGGTTGAGGTTTGGTCCGTGGAGTTTTTCCACACCAAAACCATCCAACCGCGTACTTGGGACCTTTATGAACTGTTGGAATAGTAAAGGGGCTTTCCCGTGAAGTGTTCCTCAAGCAAGAAATCATGCAAAATGTCTTGGTATATTTAATAATAGTCATTTTTTTTCCCCAAAATTTCAAATGACCCTACAGAAAGTAATCATCTGCAAAGGGCATTTTTGTTCCCCGCAAGTATTTTGGTTGACTTTTCCTTCAACGAGGTAAGTCGACTGAGACGGCTGTCACCTGTCATTACGGCGAACCGGGGGAGAAATGCGGGGTATGCCATTTAAACTGGCCCACTCAAGGATGTGGGGTAATGTGAGTGATGGTTAAAAGTCACAGTCTGTGACCTGAGAAAGCTCCTACTAAACATCAGCACATGACCTTGCTCGAGAGGCCTGAATTCTTTCTGCGTTAAGCTGATACTATTCCCAGCGCCACCCAGACAAATGGACCCGAGTTCACACACACACGTACGCACACACACACACACACACACACACACACACACACTCGCAACCCAAAGTTACATTTCATCCTGAATGAGCTGTGTGATTCTTTTCCAGTTACTGGAAGTCTGCAAACACTTTACTCCGTCCACTTTCACCGCTTATTTTCAATAAGCTTTACTTTATGGCAGGGGTCTCAAACACGCGGCCCGCCGGCCAAATGTGATATGGATGCTGTATGGTATCATGTACCCAGAAAAAATTATTACGTTTGATTAATGTTCATGTTAAAGGTTAAATAACTGTTAATAGTTATCCTCCCTATCCGTGTGGAAGTGGTAAGTTTTTGGCTATTTAAGTTGAAAGGAAATAACTTGAAGGCTACCGTTTAGGTCGCTAGCTCGCTAGTTTGCGAGTTAGCATGTGTCTCAAGACCCTGCGGTTGCGCAATATGTTGTAAATAAAAAAAGTATAAATAACTGTTAATAGTTATCCTCCCTATCCGTGTGGAAGTGGTAAGTTTTTGGCTATTTAAGTTGAAAGGAAATAACTTGAAGGCTACCGTTTAGGTCGCTAGCTCGCTAGTTTGCGAGTTAGCATGTGTCTCAAGACCCTGCGGTTGCGCAATATGTTGTAAATAAAAAGTATAAATGTGACTATAGTCGTGTTTTGTCATGTCTACAGGGCTCTAATAATGCTTTGTTAATTTTGTGGTTTCTTAAGTTTTTATTATTTGCCGTTTTATTATTATTATTATATTTATTTATTACTGAGTGATTGATTTTCTTTATTCTTGATTTGTTTATTTAGTTTTCATCTTATTTTGTCAACAAAACAGAACAATTATTCATGAGTCTTCGGGCGAGAGGCGGGGCACATATAGACAAACAACCATT
The DNA here is from genome assembly GCF_030265055.1 of Doryrhamphus excisus. Lineage (NCBI taxonomy): Eukaryota > Metazoa > Chordata > Actinopteri > Syngnathiformes > Syngnathidae > Doryrhamphus > Doryrhamphus excisus. The sequence continues at coordinate 9,840,052 of NC_080475.1, read as the reverse complement.
CACACTCACATTCATACCTATGGACAATTTGGAGTCGCTAATTAACCTAGCATGTTTTTGGAATGTGGGAGGAAACCAGAGTACCCGGAGAAAACCCACGCATGCACGGGGAGAACATGCAAACGAGGGTGGAATCGAACCCTGGTCTCCTAGCTGTGAGGTCTGCGCGCTAACCACTCGACTGCCGTGCCGCCTAGGAAGAAGCAAAGTTGATTAAATCCTACCCCTCCGTCTGGTACTTTTACAATTAGTAACTGTTACATTTGTTCACTTCCTGTTTTCCTAATATAGTTTTAAATTAAAAAATTAAAAAATTTAAAAATTTAAAAAATTTAAAAAATTTAAAAATTTTTAAAATTTTTTTAAAATTTTAAAAATTTAAAAAATTTAAAATTTAAATTGAGGCATCAAAAGCAGTATCGGGCACAAATATCGGCCCAAGCAAAATCGGCCATCGGCTAAGGGTAATGGAAAAAAATCGGTATCTGTATCGGCCCCAAAAAAACCCATATCAGTCGATCCCTAGTTTAGAGCATTCTGTCATAACTGTCTCAAATATCTTATCTGTTTTTTTACTCAGATACGGTCCTGCCGGAGCGTCTGCTGCGTGTGAACGGTCTCGCTCTCGATGTCTCTTCAGTTTTACTCCCACTCTCTCCCCGCCGCACCCCCCGAGGCTGCAAAGGTGGGCATTCCCCTCCAACCAAAACATCACTCTAAAACCGTATCTTCTGCTGATCCCTTTTCCTATTTCGCTCATTGCGAGGCGGTCGTGCCTTTAGGCGGTGGGACCCCACAGCGTGAGGAGCTTAACACACACACACTCAAACACACACACATGCTAAAAAGTATGTTTGATCTGGCGTTCATGTTTATTTCATGTTTGAGACTAAGGAAGGAATCATTTAAACTCTGATGAAGTCATCAGACCCATTTGGTACAGCTCGGAATTAGCTGTTAGCTGCTTAGCGTTAGCTCGAGGTCAGTAGCAAACCACCACATATTGTAAGAGTTTATTTTCCGAGTGCGTGTCCAATGTGTCCAATATCCTGGGGCGGCTTCTGACCCCGTATGGCAGCGAGCAAGCGGCCCCCGGTCACTAGCTTGAATGGTTTCTTCCTGAGACTGGACTTACTCAGCTTACTTAGCTGTTTTGTGGTTGACTATGGCCTGTAATTAGTCCAAAAATTCGGGATATGAGTTTTTGGTCCATTTTGAAATTTTAAATCCAATTTAAAATTAAAAATTATATTTTTTAAATTTAAAAAGCAAAGTTTATTAAATCCTACCCCTCCATGTGGTACTTTTACAATTAGTAACTGTTACATTTGTTCACTTCCTGCTTTCTTAATATATTTTTAAATTTTTAAATTTTTAAATTTTTAAATTTTTAAATTTTTAAATTTTTAAATTTTTAAATTTTTAAATTTTTAAATTTTTAAATTTTTAAATTTTTAAATTTAAAACTATATTAGGAAAGCAGGAAGGATGGAGGGGTAGGATTTAATAAACTTTGCTTCTTCCCAGGCGGCACGGCGGTCGAGCGCGCAGAGACCTCACAGCTAGGAGAACCAGGGTTCAATTCCACCCTCGGCCTATTTCTGTGTGGAGTTGTTGCATGTTCTCCCCGTGCATGCGTGGGTTTTCTCCGGGTACTCCGGTTTCCTCCCACATTTACAAAAAACATGCTAGGTTAATTAGCGACTCCAAATTGTCCATAGGTATGAATGTGAGTGTGAATGGTTGTTTGTCTATATGTGCCCTGTGATTGGCTGGCCACCAGTCCAGGGTGTACCCCGCTTCTCGGTGGACAGCTAGGATCGGCTCCAGCACCCCCCGCGACCCTTGTTAGAAGGGCAAATCAGTTAAGAGACAGAACTTGAACTGTGGGCAATAAAGAACAGATGGAGAAATGGTGAGTCTGTGGGCAGGGGAGTGGGGATGAGGCTTGTTGGTTTAGGAGTGAGAACTGACGGGTCAGTGGCTTTGGTGCCATCTTGAGAAGACATCAAGCGGAGGAGGGAGCCACGGGGCTATTAGCACATCCGGAAATGACAAACGAGTGGGGCGCAAATGAGCAAGGCAGTGTTTTGAAAGTACATATATATAAAAAGTACACATAATGTTTATGCACATTTATCTCTGTATCAGTTTTTGTAAATTTTGCATCCATCCATCCATTACCATCCAGATCCCAAGCAGAGATTCAAACCCAGATCTTCCCTGACTCAGTGACCAACATGCTAACCACTCTTCAACCATGCGACGGCATCCTAAACCATCAAAGCAAAATAAATACCGCAATCCACCTAGAAGCTAATACCTCCACCTCCCATACCCTTATGGGAGTACCTTATGGGCTCGCATCCGGTAAGAGGCTTGTTACCACGTCAGTCGGCATGGCCTCTTATCAGACCATCAGACTATGCCCAGATTCTCTTTCCAGATGGAGGTGAGATAGGACTCCAGAAGCCCGGTCCCCCGCAGACACTGAGCGCACGGAGGCCCCTCCTGATCCTCCTACCTGATGGAGGTGCTTTAATGTGGGCTCGGGTTTCACTTTGTCCCCTCCGCCCACACCCCCGCCCCCATCTCACCCTGGACCGATATCTACATTCAGGCATGTTCAAGGCCCATGACCTAGACGCTGACGGTCTGTTGAAGCTCCACAGAGAGGTTTAGTTCTAGGTCAAGGTGTTGCTTTTTAAAGAGCCAGACACATGGGTTAGGGGAAACTAAAACCACGTTTACACTTGAAATGTTGTTCCAAATTTCTGGCACTAATAGTCTTTTGCGTCTTTTACGGTTTTTCATACCAGTGCGCAACATTTTCAGCCATAAATTAACGCGTAACTTATGCACACACACTCGTCTTTATGCTTTTCAGGTATGCCGTCTACATCAGTGCTTCTCAACTGGTTTGACTCCCACCGCCCATCATCACCGCTCAATGGTAAGCGGTCACCCAAATTGCAGAATTTCTTCTCCAGCAGATATTTGGTAATGGTAATGGTTTTATTTCATTTGAACATGCATCAGATTCCAATTGAGTGCATCCCATAATCAGTTCCCAGTTCCACATGTCCGAAAAGAGTAGGAAGAAGCAAAGCTTATTAAATCCTACCCCTCCATCTGGTACTTTTACAATCAGTAACTGTTACATTTGTTCACCTCCTGCTTTCCTAATATAATTTAAGTTTTTTTGGTGTTTTTTTTTTTACTTTATTTTATTAATTTTTATTTTAAAAAATGTTTTAATTAATTTTTATTTTTTTTATCTTATTTAATATTTTTTAATTTTGTAAAAAAATATATATTTTTTAATTTTTTTTGTCACGTACCAAAGTACTTTTGACTTCCTTACTCAATCCATTCCATAGTTTGATTCCACATACTGAATTGCTATGGCTTTTTAACATAGTCCTAGCATAGAAGTGTTTGTACTCAAATGTACTTCTTCCCTGAGATCATATTTCTCCTCTCTTGTAGAGAAGTATTGGATGACAGTTTTAGCTAATTGGTTATTTTTAGCCTTATGCATTATTTTAGCTGTTTGAAGATGAACTATATCAGCAAGTTGAAGTATTTGTGATTTTAGAAATAAGGAGTTAGTATGTTCTCTGTAGGCGGCATTATGAATTATCCTTACTGGCCTTTTTTGCAGTACATTTAGCGAGTGAAGAATGCTTTTGTAGTTATTACCCCATATTTTCACACAATAAGTAAGATATGGTAGAACCATAAACCTATCTTGCATTCGATCAGTCAGTTTCAGTAATTAAAAGTCCAAATAAAACAGTCAACAAACGTTCGCTCTAACCGGGTATTCCCTCTCGCTCCTGTTAGAAGGAGCTGACGCTAGCTCTCGCCCATGCAACAGCTCAGTGACTGCGGCTCACCGCTGAACATACCCGCATGCTTTATTATAGTGAAGTGCAAAGACTGCTGTTCTCCGTGACGCTGCACACGATCCCGCTCTCTGACACCAACGCCGCAGAGAACAACTTCATTCCAACCACAGAGTCAGCTGACCGTCTTGTCCGGCCGCGACGTTGCGTCTCCGCTTAACGGCATACTTCAGCACACGGCGCCCACAAGCTGGTAACATTTGTAGATGACAGTGCCCGCACTTCCTGTGTAGAAAGTCTGGGTTCTCGAAACTCGTAATTTTTGCCATCCAGCTGTCGCCCAAAGTAGTACAGGCCGACAACTTTAGCCACATTTCCACAAGGCGGTACAGTTTCCTGTAGTTCAGCAAAGCATTCTATAATAAATTCTTACTATATGTTGTTGAAGGAGAATCATCACTTCCATTTAGAAATGCCGTTTTGCCGATTAATATGGTCATTTATTTTTTTTAATTACATATAATGTATGTGAATGGAGCGATACCATATTAGGGTTAATATTTTATTTCACTACTTTGATGATGCAGCTACAGTGCAGCCATTCCACTGGGGGGCGACACGGCCAACATGGCATGTGTGACTTTGTATCACTAGTCAAACCAACCGAAACAAGCAGACAAAAAAAAGACTGTCTGTGACTGATGCACGATCGTGCCCGCTGTCTTAAAATATGTAAAAAATTAACTAGCGTTCCTGTGCAATTGTAGCCAATATTGTGGCCAGTCAACGCAGGTTAAATGTATTGAGTTATTGAGTATCTGGACAGTGCTGCACGGCTAAGCATCGTGCAGTCGCGAAAGTTACGGAACAAGTTTTCGACTGTGTCTCGTGATTCATGACACAATCTTCGTACTCAGTTCTGTGTTTGCGCTTGAGATGGTACGACAAATTTGCCGTGTCCACAATTCCGTTTTAGGGTTTTACATGCTGTGGTACACATCTGAAATTGATATGAATTGAACAGAAGTTGTGATATGTATTGTTTAGTTATCACCTATATTTGTGAGACTTAATTATGTAAATGTGGATTATAATTATTTCATATATAAGTTCGGGATTCTTGCAAACATGGCATGTGTGACTTTGTATCACCAGCCAAACCACCTGAAACAAGCAGACAAAAAAAGACTGTCTGTGACTGATGCACGATCGTGCCCACTGTCTTGGAAAAAAATGGACCATGTAGTCATGAAACTAGCGCTTTTGTGCAATTGTAGCTAATGTTGTGGCCAGTCAACACAGGTTAAATGTATTGAGTGTCTGGACAGTGCTGCACGGCTGGGCATCGTGCAGTTGCGAAAGTTACGGAACAAGTTTTCGACTGTGTCTCGTGATTCATGACACAATCTTTGTACTCAGTTCTGTTTTTGCGCTTCAGATTGTACGACAAATTTGCCGTGTCCACAATTCCGTTTTAGGGTTTTACATGCTGTGGTACACAAAGGACGCCAATGTGTTTATCATTTATGCCGATCTAAGTCATTTACTTATCAATGGAAGACTTTATACTGGAATATAAACATTATGACACCCCCCCCCCTAAAAAGGTATTCAAATACTCCACCACCTGGAGCTGTAAAGTGAATTAAAGCCGGTGTGTTTGGTTGTAAAGTTCTTCGGTTCCTGTCACCTGACGTCTGAGGTCGCTCACATCGTTGTGCTTGTGAAAGAGCTGCGTTACGGTGTTGATACGCCACAACCCTGCAGGCACTTTCAAGACATTGATCAGGCCTTTCTCGATAATATAAAGACCATTTTTTAACTGAGCGAAGGAATTAATAAATGTAAGCTTATTGGAGTACAAGATGAACTTGGAACAGAAAGATCAAGAGAGTCCGGGTGGGGGTGGGGGTGGGGGTGGGGGAGGAGAGAGAGGAATTTGGGAGGCAATACATAGAATTCTGTGCACCTTTTAGCACCTTTTATTGTTGTTGCACAAACCGGCATTTAGGACCTGTATGAACATTTTACCCTTTAAGAACATAGTTTCTTTTTTTGCCTCGGGACGCAATAAATGAATATTTGAGCATGTCGTGCCAGTAACACTTTTTCTGTCTTCCTGTCTGGTGTATGTGTCTTTGTAGTGTGTGTGTGTGTGTGTGACAGTTGTGTGTGTTAGAGTTTATTTCACAATCATTTTATTGGATTGCATGATGCAAATGCATCGTCAAGATGGTTTGTGTCCACAAAAAAATCATCTGGAATAGGTTGTATAGATTCCACCCATATCACTAAATTTGGGGGAAAACTCGTGAAATGATCTGTTCCTGAGTCAACCAAAGGCTGAACTGGCCCTGGCAACTCGTCAATGCTGACACTTTGCGACAAGGTAAACAAACTCGCCAGTCGCAGCTTCACATCGTTGACTGTGACGATCGACCCCGTATCAGGAACTGCGGGAACTGGCTTGTGCATGATTTCGGTCTTCCATCCATCCGTTCATCCATTTTCCTCCGCTTATCCGGGTCCGGGTCGCAGGGGCAGCAGTCTTAGTAGGGAAGCCCAGACTTCTGTGTCTGTGATCGGACCACTCCCATCTGTACTGAGCCAGACAAAGTGGGTCCATAGACAGCTTTGGACTCAATGTAGAAGTTCTTCATGGCATTGCAATCAGCAAATGCCTATATCTCATCGACTTAGTCGTCCGTCATTACCATACTGGAAAAAACTGGTTTAGAGTATGTCATTCATAGTATTCCGTGGAATAAATTCAAAGTTAAACATTGTCCATTAGGACTCTATATTTTGGAAGGCTATCGTTCCCATCAAAAGCCAACTCCAGCTAGTAGCATCTGTACCTAAAAGATGTGTCTAGCCCCAGAAAGCCTTTGCAGCTTATTGTTCACATACCTCGGTCTTGTCAGCCCCTCTTGGCCTGCGTCAGTAAGCCTCAGGCTTACTCACTTTTGCATTCACATTGCATGTTTGCTCAGATGAAGGAAATTATGTAATTAGCCTGTGACCGATTGTTTTCTTTCACTTTTCACACCACATCCCCCCCTGAAACCGGCCCCTTGCCACCTTTAGGTCTCTGTCTATACCCCATTTCCGGTTTGCACTTCTTTATTATGGTTTTGTACTGCAACTGTCCTTGAACGTAGCTTACTCTACGTAGGAGAACATGCAAAACTCCACACAGAGATGGCCGAGGGTGGGATTGAACTCGGGTCTCGTAGCTGTGAGGTCTGCGCGCTAACCACTCGGCCGCTGTGCAACTAAGTAGGATTCATTCATTTATTCATTTTCTACCACCTTTCCTCACGGGGGTGCTGGAGCCTATCCCAGCTGTCTTTGGGCGAGAGGTACACCCTGGACTGGTGGCCAGCCAATCACCGGGCACATATAGACAAACAACCATTCACACTCACATTCATACCTATGGACAATTTGGAGTCGCTAATTAACCTAGCATGTTTTTGGAATGTGGGAGGAAACCGGAGTACCCGGAGAAAACCCACACATGCAAACTCCACACAGAGATGGCCAAGGGTGGAATTGAACCCTGGTCTCCTAGTTGTGAGGTCTGCGTGCTAACCACTCGACCGCCGTGCTGTAGAATTGATTCATCTAAAGTTCTCAATGGTTTTTTACATAGATAGTTGACACAAACACAAAATCAATATTGCTAGCTAGTGCTTAAACACAATAGGAATGAGCTATTGTGGTATAAATAGTACACAATGTACACAATGCCAAGTAAATTACAGTGAAAGTATCCAGTATATTTCTAGTACAGGCATGCAGAAATATGCTGACTCCTTTTAAAAACGCATATGATTAAATCAAGAAATTAAATGAATAAACGGGCAAAATTTAACCCCCCCCCAATGGTAGACCCAAAGTTCCGCCCTTCGGTGCATATAGGCATATGGGGGGGGGGGGAACCTGGCATTTTGCACTCTAATTCCAGCCGGCCTGGAGGCCTGGAGGGCTAAGAAGGGCCTCACTGTTGCTCTCTGGATCAGCCAGGTATTGCTTACATAAAAAGCAAGTGAAAACAGCTGTAGGGATAATTAGCTTGATTCTCCATTACACGCTATGAGGGCCAATAACTAAAAAATGGAGTTTTGTTTGGGTTAGAGCCGCAGCCCCATCTAGCAGGAAGTTGTAAAAGTCAGGCAGAAGAAAACGAAACACAAAGAAAATGAGAAATTCAAAAAACTAAGAAATATCTTGAGGTCATTGTTTTATTGGAGATGTACTCACTTCCAGGTAGTTATACTTGTAACGTTGTCACATGTATGAACGCAGTCTGCTAAGCATGCTCGAAAATCCTACTCAGTGCAGGTGGTGTAAATTAACGCCCCCCACCAGAGAAAACGAGGCTGGTTTTTTGCAATACCATAACATGTAAACATGTAAAATATGTCTTAGGAAACGTGTCTTACATTCATTATCCAGGCTTTACTGAAACGGAATATACGAAAACACACGTATAGAAAACCTCTTGTAAGATCTGCAGATGTTTGACTAGTTTCTGGCAGGTGACACCTCCAGTTTTCTGGAAAACTGGTGTCAGCTGAGGTTGGACGGTGGAGCCGCGAGACCACCAGTCGCCACGACGGTGTGTATGGCGTACCGCAAGGGCTTTCTAACCATCGCCTTAACCTTGATGGGATCTGCTGGTAGTTGGCCTTTCTTCTCAATGTATCCCAGGAGCGATACAGATACTTACGTTTCTCCACTTTGACAAAACCGATACTCCAACAGATGTTGTAGCACAAGGTGGACATGCTGAAGGTCTCTAGGATATTGTCAAGACTCTCAGCGAATCCTGTTGCATTCCCAGGTCAGTTGGGAGACATAGTCTCTCCGACGTGTCATGGGTCTCCCCCGAGGTCTACTACCGGTTGGATGTGCCTTGAACATCCTAACCGGACGCCGAAACCACCTCATCTGGTTCCTATTCAGTGTCTATCCCGGATAATTCTCACCTCATCTCGAAGGGAGTCCTTTCAGTCACCACCCAAAGCTCATGACCATAGGTGAGGGTAGGGACGATTCCATTTGATTCTTGATCCACGGAATAACCCTACGGTAGATGTTTGTGACCGTTATGATTCTCACGTCTCCTCGACCTCTGGAACCCTGCGGAAAAAACGAATTTAGACTGCTTGTACCCAAGATCTTGTCCTTTTGGTCACCACCCAAAGGTCATGACCGTAGGTGAGGGTAGGAACGTAAATCAATGTAGAAATCGAATTTTACTCATGGATTATCGGGATGGATCGGGTCTTCATGATGGACGATTCCATTTGATTCTTGAATAACCCTACGGTAGATGTTTGGGACCGTTATGATTCTCACGTCTCCTCGATCTCAGCTGCTTGAAATTAGCATTCAAATGATCGTTCCTGTGTGGGACTGCCATTAAAGCCGTTAAAGTAGCCAGTAGTTCCTCTGACTGAAGCAACGAGGCTCCTCAGCATGATGGACATTCATCATTGTTTCGTTTTCTTTTTTCAACAACCCTCAGGAAAAAAAGAGCGTAGTTGCTGAATGCTTTGCATCCTGAATAAGAGACACATTCCGAATACGTTTTTTTTTTTTTAAATTAAAGAACACTTGATGTTTGGGATGCTGCCAACTGCATTTAGAACATTCTTAAGGAGCTCTGGAGGCTTGCCAGACATTTTGGAGCAATATATGGCAAACCCGACAGGAGATACTGAGCTTATTCGTCGACTACCTTGCAATGTTTATGTAAGATTTCATTCGATGACTGATGACCTTAAAAACAACAAGCTAGATGATGAATCTTCATATGTCTATGTCCATTTTAGCACTTCATTTTCTTTGGTGCTTGTTTTCTTAACTTGGTATTTGACCCCTCACACTAATGCTTTTTCATTCTGTTTCTATCAACGACTGCTTGGACAGCCGCGTATCAAGAGGTCCAAGAGCTTCAACGGGCACACATTCGGACCACCGTACGCCATTGACTGCCAGACGTACACCCACTTCGGGACCCTTCTGATAAGCTCTGAATGTTGTCTTCGTCTTTGCGGACTAATGCATCACACTAATGTGACTTTGTGTCAGTCGTCAGCGTTTGGCTTCGTTTCATGTGGTCCACTGCCTTCATGGTTCACGTTGTTTGGGTGAAACTATGGACGGGATCCATTTCTCATTTTTTGGAGATCTGGACAACGGATCCACCCGCTTTTGACTACTAAGTAGCCAAACCAGAGCCAGCGTAATCATCCGTCAACTTCTGGACCACTTGTTTATTTCAGCAGTAAATGCGTTTATATGTGGAGCTAAATATTGGACTTTGTAAATACCACAGCATGGACCTCGCTCCCTCATGTCCACCAAGACCTTCTCAATGTACTGTGCCAAAAGAGACATCCTGTTTGCCGTTTATCTTGTTTGCTCAACCTGCTGTGCACTTGTTTAAAGGGGACCTATTATGTTTTTTTCCACGTTTCTGACCCATAAATGTAGATAAAATACTGTAGTCAGGTGTTAAACCATGCCAAAGTTTCAGATAATGAGGTTTGTGCATTTGGAAGTGAGTCCTGAAAGAAGTTTGGCATGGCTCAAAACGCCCTGTTTCAGAAGGCGGGGTAAACATGCCTCTTTGTGATGTCACAGATGTCAGATGTTTGTGATGCCCTTATATGGGTGTGGCTGTAAATCCCAAGCCCTGCTTCTGCCTGCTACTCTGTTTACAAAACAAGCTCAGGCAGAAGTTACTGTATTTGGTTTATTTCCAGCAAGAAAAAAATATTTCCACCCCGGGTCTGTTTTTGTGAACATGAACGTGAAATATCCGCCAAACTGTTGCTGGAGCCATAAGCAGCGTGCTCTCGCTAGGAAAGGTGCATTAATTTTGAACACGCTTTGTGTCCACGCGGTGCCCTAATGTCTGGCGCACCAACGGCACCGCTGACAAAGTGTGTCCGACAATCAGTGCTCTTCCTCAGGTAGGCAAGGTCACCGTTACCACACAGGGGTCTCCAGCCAGTGGCTCCTAAACACTTTTCAATTAGTTCTCCAAAGACTTTGGGGTTCATTTGTAGTTAGGAAGCACTTTGGGCGTGTGTCCAATAACAGCGTAGTGGGCGTGCCCGGAGGCGGGTCGTGGGTGGAATAAATTAAAACAGACTGTTTTGGCAGGTAGCCCAAAGGAAGCCCAAGGAAATACAGCTGGAATATGTGCATATTCTGGAAGATCTAGAAAGTTGTGAGGGTTATTGTGTGTACCTGCTCTATAGGAGTCCACAACTCAATACAAAGGGTCAAAAAATGAGAATAATAGGTCCCCTTTACTGTTTTTTTGTTTAATTTTTTTGTAATACTAGTTTTACATCCAGTGCCAATCATTGTTTTGAAAAGTTTATTCTGTAAATCCGAGTGCTTAACAACTATTTATTTACTTTATAAAGAAGCAACTTGCAAGGTGAAGCCTCAAATACATAATTCACAATTATGGACACTTGGACTTGAGGCTTAGTACTTTGGTACCTGAGTATCGAATATACTCGCGAAACTGTAAAATCTTGGTACATTACTGCCAGAAAACATCTGATACCCTTTACAAATGGACATAAAATGCTAATTGCTAATTTGTTAGTTGTTTTTTTTTTGTTTGTTTCATTTGCTCCCACCCGTATCTCTGGGGGGGGGATTCATCCTTGACTTCCACAGTTCCAGTGTTTTGCAGTGGTCAGCGTGTTTTCTGTTATTTTAATAAACCATTTTTCGCAAGAATTCCATAGTGTCTTTTATCTGAAATAATGTCAATGGCGCTTATCCACATAAAGGTCGTCATGTGCTGGAGCCTATCCCAGCTGTCTTACACCCTGGACTGGTGGCCGGCCAATCACAGGGCACATATACACAAACAACCATCTCAGTATGAACGTATCTGCAAAAGCGACCGCAGTGTTAGAGCCACAAAACTCCTGGGCCTGCAGAACAACTTTGGGAAGTTGAAAATCCGAATCAATCCAGTGAGCCTTAAGACGAAGAACCGACATCTGATCTCCATATATCACTTGTCAAACTAACTGAGGATGAGATGCCTTATTTAAGGAGACTTTGAGACGTGAGAGTTCACTGTCTGGTGAAGCTCTGTCAGCGGTACGTCTGTGAAATATTTTGGTCCAGGAATGACGTAGCGGGGGCTCTAAGTGAGTGAGCAGTCGGCGGAATCCGGTATCTTCCGCAACTGTAAAAGACTGGTCATCTAGTCCAATGAATACTAAATAAAAGCTTGGCCTGTTTGACTGCCGCTGTTTTTATTGTGCAATCATTTTCCCAATTACAAAAATACTCTACTTTACATTTGCACAGTGTTTGAAGTAAGATAAACATTTCTTCTGCATTTATATAGGAATTCAATCAATGTGAAAACATAGAAAATACTTTCTGAATATCTTCTTCACTCACATTATTGGCTCTCACATTACTGCCCCCTGCTGCATCCATCCTGAATTACAGCTCTGGAGAGCTAGAAGCTTGTATACAATTCTATCAAAAATAAACAGAATCTCTTATCAAACTTTAGCACATCAAACAGTACATTTTAACCCTTTACAGGTGTATAGTGTTTAGTATAAGATGAGCAATTATTGTGTAATTATGTCGGGATTTGATTTATATGGAAACATTGGAACACTTCCTGAATATCTTCTTCTTCACTCACATTATTGGCACTGAACAAGCATTACTGCCCCCTACTGCATACACTCTGAATTACAGCTCTGGAGAGCTAGTAGCTTGTGTACAATTCGATCAAACATCAAATTAATCCCTTTAAAAACTTTAGCACATCAAATAGTACATCTTAACTCTTTATAAGTGTATAGTGTTTAAAATAAAATGAGCAGTTATTGTGTAATTATGTCGGGATTTGATTTATATGGAAACATTGGAACATTTCCTGAATATTTTCTTCTTCACTCACATTATTGGCACTCAACGAGCATTACTGCCCCCTACTGCATATACTCTGAATTACAGCTCTGGAGCGCTAGAATCTTGTGTACAATTCGATTAAAAAAACATCAAAAGAATCCCTTATCAAACTTTAGCACATCAAATAGTGCATCTTAACTCTTTATAAGTGTATAGTGTTTAAAATAAAATGAGCAGTTATTGTGTAATTATGTCAATCTTTATGGAAACCTTCACTTCCGGAATATATTCTTCTTCTTCTTCGTCTTATTATTATTATTATTGGCTCTCAACATGCAATAAATCTTGTGTGGAACCAATCAAACATCAAAGAATATCCCTTATTAAACATGACCACATCAAACAATGCATCTTTACTATTCATAATTGTACAGATCAGGATTTATTGTGTATTTATTTTGGGATGTAATCTTTTCTTCTTCACTTACTATTGGCAGTAAAGACGCATCACTGCTCCCTGCTGGAGTCACCCTGAATTACAGCTATGGAGTTCACACATTATGTAAATCCGAATTGGTATATATCTTAAAAATATATATATTTGGCGTCTTTTACTCAGGGTTGTCTTATATTCGGGTCAATGTGGTAATCACACTATAGGCGGCCAAGATGGAAAGACCCATATGGTGGCGAGAGCTCCCTCTTAAAAGTACACCACACCATTTTAGCGGACGTAATTTGATCTGCCGAGGGAGAAAAAAATCCTTTCTGTGAGTTGGTAGGATAAAGTAATAGCCTTGGGTGCTTTTTAACGTTTATTTTAGGTAATAGAGATGCTTGTTTTCTTACAGTCTGTTCCGCCATTGCGTCTGTTCACGCGGGTCTTTTGTAATTGCACGAATGCGCATGCGCAATGCAAAAGGCTCGCTCCCCCACAGTGCATTGTGGGAGGAGGCTCGAGGAGCAGGTGAGAGAGGGAAAAGGACAAGCGTGTTCATTCTTCCACGCTTCACAACTAACTCGCACACGCAGCGTGGGAGGACGGTGACTACATTCTGTTTTTCTTCTTACGCCGCACCACTTGGGACGTAGTTTTTTTTTGTTTCGTTTTGTTTATTTTCATGAGCACTTTTGTCTGGAGTTGAGCCCGGTCTGCCGGGCGGATGACTCGGTCGCTTTGACTCAGGCTGCGGGATTGTCAGCGACTCTTCCACGGCAGAATGGGAATTCAAATCTCGCTCTTGGAGTGGATCGAAGCGTGGATTTTTTTGCAGGTAAAATGACCTGAACTTATGCGAGTCCGGGATTAATTTTTTTTATGGACTTCAACACTTTTTTTATTTTTTATTTTTGGTTAAAAGTGACTCTCGACGACATTTATTCCCGTTCGACGTCCCGTTCTTCATTTTCACGTCACGGAGAGCATCCACTTCTATTTATTTTTAATTTGATTCTTCATCAAGACGCCACACCCGAAGAACTGTCTTCTACTTCAAGGAAAGTTTACACAAGATTTGGGATAAAAACAACAGGAGGAAGGAAATAAATTACCCCCCCTTCTCCTCCCCCAGGACAGCTCTGGAATTATTGCTTTGCGGAAAGTGGATACATCTTCCACCTCTCTGGTGAGTAGAGCATCTCTGTTTTATTTTAAAAGGTGTGTGGGGGGGTATTTTACTATGATGATTAAAAAAATACAGCAATAATCGATTAATTAATCTGTATTCTATGTAAAGGAATTCGGTTCTCATCACATCTTAGTAATTGGCTCCCTCTTTTGGCTTCAACATGGGGGGGGGGGGTGCACGTGCATATTTAATGTTTTATAAACAATGTTTTGATTTTATGTAATATTTTCCCCCTCAAAGCACTAATTAATTTAGAATGAATATACATTGAGGCCATATTTGTAATAAAAAAAAGAAGTATCAGGGAAAAAACTGCACCAAAATGAAATCTATTAATTTATATCTAGAATATAAACATAAGTACACATATACAGTTATTACATTAAGTACTTTTGTGGGGGTCAAAATGATTCCCGGCTTTTAATTAAGCTTCACTTAACATAATAATTAATTCTGTGTTTAATTCAAATGAAATAAGATGCGTGCACCTGTGGTTTTTGCGCACTAAGTAGTCGTTTTTTATGAATTGCGTTTGCGTTAAAATACATTAAAATGATAATTAAGTGTGTATTTACATGTCAATTTATATGCAAGTAAACAATACCTAACTCAGGCGCTTATCTGAGTAATAGTGGACTTGACTTTGCGGCTGAATCTGGCAACCGTGGAAAAATCTCCACACGGCAGACAAATAGGTTTGACAAAATGTCTTTCTATTTATGTATTTTTTTTAAATATATTGTCTTTCATGTGATAAAAGCCTGCACAGCATCACCCAGGCCGCACACCGCGCTGACGTGGCCTCTCCCACTCCCACCCCCACTTCAATCAATATGATAAATCATTTTTATAAAATAATTGGATTTTTGTGTCAGGTCTGTGTCCTCATTTTCCTAGAAAAATTGTGTGATTTTGTGGGAAAAAATTAAAATAATAAGGGAATTAATAAAAAAAATAATAAAATAAAAATAATAAAAATAAATAAATAATATAATAAATAATAAAATAAAATAATAAAAATAAAATTCTAAAATTATTTATTTTATTGAAAAAAAAAAACCTCACTAATGTTCAAGCCCCCCCTTTTTCTAAATACATATATCCAAGTCCAAAAGTCTCCCAAGCCTGTTTGAGCAAAGCAAATTGTCAGGAATGTGTCAGGCTGAGGTTTCATGCTGGTTGTCCTGGCTGCCTGCACGTCCATCATCTGTGATTCACGCTCTCAGCGGCTGTAAAACACCATCACACACACACATTCACACACACACACACACACACACACACACACACACACACACACACACATACTTTCTGCCGCATGCCCCCTGACGTACGTACTGCATGTAAACATTTGTCACCGACCGCTTTGTCATCCCTCAGATTGCCATCACGATGAAACTGGGACTGGGATGCGTGTGTCGGCCGGCCTCCTGGCCCGTGGGCAGCGTACTGGACTCCAGACATTGCGTATTTGCGCTCACGCTCCTCACCCTCCTCATGCAGGTGGTGGTGGAGGCCAACTCGTGGTGGTACGTATACCGGACTGGGATTTATGCAGCCTGTTCCACCATGTTTTTTGGGGTTTCGGTTCTTCCTGGATTTGTTTACTTTTTTACCAAACCACAGTTATGAATATTCTCCAAAAGGTGGTTTTAATCGGTTTGTATCGGAATGTGTGTGCGCCACTTCTTGGAGAACTATTTGTGAAGAAATTGCTAGCTAATAGCAATGTATATGATTTCCCTGCTTGTGTGCGTTGCGTTGCGTTGCATTGCCCAAGTGGATCAGGTTACTGTTACACTAGAGATTCATTGTTTCTCTCGTGGGGCTTTGTCCTGAGACCGAGATCCAGATGCTCGGAGTAGACTTGCTATCTTATACTGTAAGTGAAAAAAAAAATGGTTGACCGTTAGTTTCAAGATAGCAAAGCCAAACTAGAAGTTGTACAATTGTAGCAGTAGGAAAAAAAAACCCTTATTCTTTAAATTTACTGTCATATTTTATGATTCCTGACCATTTTTCTAGCATAATTACAGCAGTACCGCCACTTGAGGCCTCCAAAAGCTGTAAAAAACGAAACACTCAGTCATGGGACATTGACTCTTTGGTTGAACTTCACCCAACTCATGTGAGGAATCATGAAGATTTCTTTGTTTAAACTGTCATAGGACCAAAAACTTGTAATTGTTCCTCATCATTTCCTCATTTTTGCACGGTTGTCATCAGGATTTAAGACTGTCCACCATTCCAAAACCCTTCCATTGTCTCCATTCTCAGGTCTTTAGCCATGAACCCACTTCTGATCCCCGAGGCCTACATCATTGGTGCCCAGCCTCTGTGCAGCCAGTTAGCGGGGCTCTCGCAAGGCCAGAAGAAGCTCTGCCAGCTCTACCAGGACCACATGCAATATATCGGCGAAGGGGCCAAGACCGGTATCAGAGAGTGCCAGTATCAGTTCCGACATCGGCGCTGGAACTGTAGCACGGTGGACAACTCCTCTGTTTTCGGACGGGTCATGCAAATAGGTAAGAAAACCGGATTCAATATAAGTCATTTGATGTTTAAACGGACACATTAGATATGTCAGAACCGGTTCTAGCTCGGGTTCTAGTTATTAGAGTGGATATGTAACATGCCTTTTCTTGGCCAGTAAAATCACCTGATGGATGGGAGACCATCTTAAAAATGAAGGTTGTGTGTTGTAGGCGCTGATCTCACATTCAAGCATGCGGAATTTTACAATCCATGCTAAATGTTTTCTTTGGATGCATGCCTGCATCCCCCTGGGGGGGGGAGAAAAAAAACGTCAAGCACTCATTGATCATAATCTTGCAGAGGGATTATAATAAATCTAGACAATGTCTGTTGGGTATGACAGCAGTGTTACGTATACGGGTTTTACTCCATGGTGGTAAAGTCTGACTGAATGTTGTAGTTTGGATGCTAGGCACATATTTGTCCACATAGAGAGTAGATTGTACATTATTATACGTTTTTGGGGTAAGATTGTTCCCTTTCATAGCTCTACAACGTTGTACTGATTTTATATGACAATGTATACGTACAACAGACCCAATTAATTGTTTTTAAAAGCCCGATACTTTGTCATTTATTTGTACAGTAAACCTCGGATATATCGGACTCGGATATATCGGAAATTCGCTCACAACGGACAAATAAAAAAGAACCAATTTTTCTGTAATGCATTTCCAATAAAAATTCATTGCATATATCGGATTTTTTATAACGGATTTCGCCTATTTCGGACAAAATCTCCAGTCCCGTTCCAATGCATTTCCATGAAATTTCCCTCGCATATATCGGATGGCCGCATCGTGGCGCTCCGATTCGCCGAATCGTGACAGGCCGCTATACGACGTCATTTGCAGCGTTTGCAGCGTTGCCTGCGCGTCCAGGTACATTGGAAACATAGTCAAGGAAGTGCCTTTTTATAACGGATAAAATCCGATTTACGCATATACCGGATATAAATCCGATATATGCGTAAAACGGACATTTTCCGGTATACGCATATAACGGATTTCGCTTATATCGGACAAAACCAGTGGGAACAATTGAATCCGATATATCCGAGGTTTACTGTATTTGTATTTTACTTCTGAAAAGTTTTGCCTTATTATGCAGTACTCTGAAAGATCTGTGTAAAGTTTTAAATGTAATTTACTTAATTTACTTCCCATCCAGAGGTACAATGTTCCCTTGTCTCTGGATAATGAACAGTTTATTACACTTTGGTAGAAAATAATTCCAGGTGGAGATTTCCATGGATAAATATCAGTACACCGGAGGTCATTGCATTGCTGGAATATTTCTTAATCAGCAGCCACGTTTACATGAGGAGTTTTTCCTCTTTCCGAATAGAATCTTTCCGAATGACTTTTCCGAAAACAATAGTATCCATTCCAATCTCTTGTCTACATGCGCCGCTATAATCAAACAGAATAGTCAATGGAGTATGCGCAGTAAAGCGTTAACATCAACATCACGTGATACCGACGTTCCCGAGTTTTTCCTTCACTTGTTGGAATAAATCCGTTTTTCAGTTTTTCGTTGGTCCAGTCTTGAAATTTAGTTTGGATCAAAAACAAACTTTCCACGGCAGTCTGAATGCAATTGGAATATTTGGGTCCATGTATACATAGCTAGTGACATGTACTGACCTTTCATGTACAGTTGAACCTTGGTTAGCATCATTAAGTCGTTCCAGAAGGTCCGTCTCTAACCAAAACGGATGCTAACCGAATAAATGTTTTTCCCATAAGAAATATTGAAAATGCAAGAATCTATTCCAAATGGACATTTAAAGTTATGTTTATGATTCTTGATGTGACTGACCCCAACCACCACCTTCTTGTTTTGACATCAGTTTCTCCAATTCAATAGTGCTTCTCACCTCAATACTGTAACCCAAAATCATGCAATGTTTTAATAAAAGGGTTAAAACGTGTGCCATATTGTACGCCAAAAGAGGCAAATTTGTCGTGTAAATTTAACCAAAAAAACACACTAACCAAGGTGGACACTAACAGAGGTTCCACTGTGTTTGTGTGTATGACTCTTGGGGATCCTGTACTAGCTTACTACGATCCCTGGTTGGATATTTTAGCCCTCTGGAGAACATGCAAACATGGTCTCCTCACCTTGTTGGCCCACTAGCTTGCCTGACGGTGTGTGGATGCTGATTTTGGTTTAAAACCGAGAAACGGTGTGGTTAGCTTGAAAGCACTTAGGTCAGTATTGTGAGAGTACTGATCAATTCCAGGATATCCCAACTGGAAATAAGTCAAACTTTCTGGCAGGTTTCTTATCCCAAACCACACCCAGTTTTTGTTAATGCCTCTTTTTTATTTCTAAGGTTTTTTTTTTTATTTCTCTGTCCATCTGCTCCAGCACTAATCTGGAGGTTTAGCCTCCAGGCTTTATGAGATGTTTCTTCTTTTATCACTTCTGGTCTCATCTCTCTTGATGGCTTAGTTCATTGGTCATAACGGGGAGATCCGAACAGCTTTTTCCCTGTTGGAAATAACAAGGTTGGGTGGGGTTTTTGGGGAAATAAAGCCGGAATCTGTCAGTCGGGATGGAGAATGTGAAAGAGACCTCCTGGCTTTCAAGTTGGGAAAACTGTCAGCTGTTTTGTGGGGGGTGAAGGATTTGTCACCGGAGGGTGCTCTCGGCTCTCGGCTCTCTGGCTCATGCCCAGCAATAGCAAAGCAAATTCCTCGGACATGCTAATGGCTCCCATTCAGCGTGGAATAATTCCGCTTGTATTTGTTGAATGAAATACTTAAGACCGTGGTCTCAAACACGCGGCCCGCGGGCCAAATGTGGCCCGCAGGATACTAGTTTTGAGGCTGTATGGTATCATGTACCCAGAAAGAATTATTACGTTTGATTAATGTTCATGTTAAAGGTTAAATAACTGTTAATAGTTATCCTCCCTATCCATGTGGAAGTGGTAAGTTTTTGGCTATTTAAGTTGAAAGGAAATAACTTGAAGGCTACAGTTTAGGTGGCTAGCTCTCTAGTTTGCGAGTTAGCATGTGTCTCAAGACCCTGCCGTTGCGCAATATGTTGTAAATAAAAAAAAGTATAAATAACTGTTAATAGTTATCCTCCCTATCCGTGTGGAAGTGGTAAGTTTTTGGCTATTTAAGTTGCAAGGAAATAACTTGAAGGCTACCGTTTAGGTCGCTAGCTCTCTAGTTTGCGAGTTAGCATGTGTCTCAAGACCCTGCCGTTGCGCAATATGTTGTAAATAAAAAAAGTATAAATAGCTGTTAATAGTTATCCTCCCTATCCGTGTGGAAGTGGTAAGTTTTTGGCTATTTAAGTTGAAAGGAAATAATTTGAAGGCTACCGTTTAGGTCGTTAGCGCTCTAGTTTGCGAGTTAGCATGTGTCTCAAGACCCTGCCGTTGCGCAATATGTTGTAAATAAAAAGAGTATAAATGTGACTATAGTCGTGTTTTGTCATGTCTACAGGGCTCTAATAATGCTTTGTTCATTTTAATCTGAAAAAAATAATTTGTCTACCCACCAACTATATGTGGTTTCTGAAGTTTTTATTATTTGCCTTTTTATTATTATTATTATATTTATTTATTACTGATTGATTGATTTTCTTTATTCTTGATTTATTTATTTTTCATCTTATTTTGTGTAGAAAAATAAAAATCAAGATATTTGAGAACAGTGGAATGTTTTATCAGAGCTTTTATTGTAGAAAATCGGAACCAAAGCAAAGTTTATTCATTTTTCTGTTTTTAATAAATGCATTTTTTTTTAAACCTGATGCAGCCCAGTCTCACCCAGATCCTAGCTCCAGTGGCCCCCAAGTAAATTGAATTTGAGACCCCTGACTTAAGATATCTGATTCTTTTTGTGTTCAGGCAGTCGAGAGACGGCTTTCACCTACGCCATCAGCGCCGCAGGGGTCGTGAACGCGGTGAGCCGTGCCTGCAGAGAGGGGGAGCTGTCGAGCTGCGGTTGCAGCCGTGCCGCACGCCCGAAAGACCTGCCACGGGATTGGCTGTGGGGCGGCTGCGGCGATAATCTCAACTATGGCTACAGGTTCTCCAAGGAGTTTGTGGATGCCCGTGAGCGGGAGAAGAGCTACCCAAAAGGCTCGCAAGACAGCGCGCGACTTTTGATGAATCTTCACAATAACGAGGCTGGCAGACGGGCAAGTACACACATACACACACACACATATATACACACATTTGGATCCTGGGAGTCGGGAGCAATTAAACCACAGGCTGTAGCGTTCTACACAATTAAAAAAAAAAAAAAAAACAACCAGGAAGTGAGACAACCCCGGTACACCCTGGACTGGTGGCCAGCCAATCACAGGGCACATATAGACAAACAACCATTCACACTCACATTCATACCTATGGACAATTTGGAGTCGCTAATTAACCTAGCATGTTTTTGGAATGTGGGAGGAAACCGGAGTACCCGGAGAAAACCCACGCATGCACGGGGAGAACATGCAAACTCCATATCAGCATATATTGATGCTAAATATATTAAACCAGGGGTCTCAAACACACGGCCCGCGGGCCAGATGTGGCACGCAGGACACTAGTTTGAGGCCCGCGCAAGTTTGATATGGATGCTGTATGGTATCATGTACCCAGAAAAAATTATTACGTTTGATTAATGTTCATGTTAAAGGTTAAATAACTGTTAATAGTTATCCTCCCTATCCGTGTGGAAGTGGTAAGTTTTTGGGTATTTAAGTTGAAAGAAAATAACTTGAAGGCTACCGTTTAGGTCGCTAGCTCTCTAGTTTGCTAGTTAGCATGTGTCTCAAGACCCTGCAGTTGCGCAATATGTTGTAAATAAAAAGAGTATAAATGTGACTATAGTTGTGTTTTGTCATGTCTACAGGGCTCTAATAATGCTTTGTTAAATTTTAATCTGAAAAAAATAATTTGTCTACCCACCAACTATATGTGGTTTTTATTATTTGCCAGTTTATTATTATTATTATTATTATATTTATTTATTTATCAGAGCTTTTATTGTAGAAAATCGGAACCAAAGCCAAGTTTATTCATTTTTCTGTTTTTAATAAATGCATTTTTTTGTTGTTTTTTTTTTTTAAAACCTGATGCGGCCCAGTCTCGCCCAGATTCTAGCTCCAGTGGTTCCCAAGTAAATTGAGTTTGAGACCCCTGTATTAAACACTGATAAATGATAATTAATTTAATATCAGCCTGGGCTTATAAAGGTGATGTATATTTACATCTCTTGACAATGCATATTTCCATGCAACTTCATGATCTATGTCGGAAAACAACCACAATAAATGATAATCATTTCATCGTTATTTAAGATTCTCATGTGGTGCCGCAAAAATTAGATGTGAAACGGGGATCGTATCAGTCGGTTCATCTTGAAACCACCTCAAAGCAAACGTGGATCCAAGATTATCTGTTGCCAGGCAGTTCTCTTTGGACGGATTGTTTGATTGTACTTTGCAGTACACAAATACACAGAATGATGAGTTACTTGATGTGGAAGTGGAACTCCGTGAGCTCGTAATATATTTGTGCTGACAGCGGAACTACAAATCACGTTTGACTCTCTTTTTGACTGCGTTTCGAAATACGAGCTAGTTTATTTATTGTCGTTTTTTTTCCCCTCCCAGACGGTGTCTGATCTCGCCCACGTGTCCTGCAAGTGCCACGGGGTATCGGGCTCCTGCAGCCTCAAGACCTGCTGGTTGCAACTGGCCGACTTCCGCAAAGTCGGCGACGCGCTGAAAGAAAAATACGACAGCGCCGCCGCAATGAAGCTCAACTCACGCGGGAAACTGGTGCAGATGAACAACAAATTCAACCCCCCCACAAGCCACGACCTGGTCTACATCGAGTCCAGTCCGGACTACTGCCTGCTGAATCAAAGCACCGGCTCGCTGGGCACGGTGGGGCGCCTCTGCAACAAGACCTCAGAGGGGATGGATGGCTGCGAGCTGATGTGCTGCGGTCGCGGTTACGACCAGTTCAAGGCCCAGTTGGTGGAGCGATGCCACTGCAAGTTTCACTGGTGCTGCTACGTCAAGTGCAAGCGATGCACCAAAATCGTAGACCAGTTTGTCTGCAAGTGAGACCATTCCGACTTCGGCGTGAGCGGAGAAGTCCGAGACTTCTAAGAGAAACTATATAAATTATATTTATAGAGTTAAACAATTATGCCATTGGAAAAAAAAAAAAAAGGACTTGGCTTTTTTTTTTTTTTTTACCCCCCCCCCCAAAAAAAATCGTATGACTTCAGAAAGAGTATCGTGAGATATTTATTTTCAGAATTTTTATGTCAACCCGGCTGAATTTTTAACTCCTGCAAGTGCCTAAAAATGGCTGGAACCCCCCTTTTTTTCCACAAAATGGTACTTTCTATCAGGAGAATGCTTGTGTGCTGTAGTGTATGGATGGATGTGTTTTTTTTTTGTTTTTTTTTTCCCACACTCCCCATTCCCAAACCAGCTCTTGCATCCTTCCCAATCCTGACTTCAATCCCAAAATGTTGGTTTGTGTTCTGTTTTTAGGACTGAGCCATTTTTATTAAGCTGTCCTTGATCCACAACAAGCTCTCCGCCATTACGCACTTTTAATAGACGCTTCAATGTGTCACTTAATATAGCAATATTATTCCATATTAATGCAAAATATTCATTTACCATAATCTACAGTACATAACTTGGTTTGATTTATATATGGTTTGATTCCGTTGGTGAAATAGTCCATGTCTTATGTATATAGTACGTTTATTCAAACAATCAGTAAAGTGTATTTATTTTTTTTGAACCAAATTCCCCCCCCATGCAGCGACAAACACGGCTAATTATTGAATGGGATATCTTAATATGTAGTCACTGTTATGATTTCTCACAAACTCATGCGGCTCCTCACGGTTTATGTAAAGGGAATTGCACCTTATTGTTTGTCAAAGCCACCCTTTTTTTACGGTGTTACTGTTCACACACACGCTACACACGCTATTACTGTGCACGTTGAACACGGATGTTCCGATTTCTGTAATGGTAACACGCTTTTTCAGTACCACTCGGTTCGATAATCTGCGCCGGTCCAACTTTGTATATTTATAAGCTTCCTCCATCTCTACGTGAGGTCTGTTTAAACTTGATGTGTAATAGCAAATATTTGACTTTTACAAATTGGCTCAAGGCTCTACTTTTGTTTCAATAAATATATCAAAACAGAATTATTTACTCATATCACGTTTGGCTTAAGTTTTTCATTCCTTGTGCTCTTGAATGCTATGAATTTATTTTTGCAAAGTGCGGTTATACAGTAAACCTCGGATATATCGGATTCAATTGTTCCCACTGGTTTTGTCCGATATAAGCGAAATCCGTTATATGCGTATACCGGAAAATGTCCGTTTTACGCATATATCGGATTTATATCCGGTATATGCGTAAATCGGATTTTATCTGTTATAAAAAGGCACTTCCTTGACTATGTTTCCAATGAACCTGGACGTGCAGGCAACGCTGCAAACGCTGCAAATGACGTCGTATAGCGGCCTGTCACGATTCGGCGAATCGGAGCGCCACGATGCGGCCATCCGATATATGCGAGGGAAATTTCATGGAAATGCATTGGAACGGGACTGGAGATTTTGTCTGAAATAGGCGAAATCCGTTATAAAAAATCCGATATATGCAATGAATTTTTATTGGAAATGCATTACAGAAAAATCGTTTTTTTTTTTATCCGTCCGTTGTGAGCGAATTTCCGATATATCCGAGTCCGATATATCCGAGGTTTACTGTATTCGGTTGGGCTGTTCATCTTCAGCCCCCCGCTAGTGACGGACAATTCCGCCTTCACGTGTTTTAGCCTCGTCGGTTTTTCGGTGGTGGTTAAATCGTGTGCAGCGCTCAATCTTCTGACAGCCGGTCAGCAAATGTGGAAGCATTAATCATATTGTTGTCAGAAGATTGGGGGGGGGGGGTACCGTCTGGAAAATGAGGCTGCTGGAGGAGTTTAAAAGGAGAAGAGAAGATATGATTAGGTCATGAGAACTGAGGGGTTACATGATTGGGGGGGGGCAGACAAGGACTGCCAATAGATACTGGCTTCATGTTCGTTCATTAGTTCATTTTTTACCGATTATAGCCCGCTGTGATGTAATGGTTAGCGATCTGGACTTTTTGGTGGATGCCGCGGGTTCGAATCTCCACTAGTAAGCATCATCGGTATTCGTCCGGAAGGGCAAATCACTATGCCGAAAGAAACAAACAACAACATAAATAAAAATTCTACCGCTTATTCTCATGAGGGTCAAGGGCATGCTGGAGCCTATCCCAGGCGGGGTACACTCACTTTCATACCTATGGGCAATTTGGAGTCACCAGTTAACCTAGCATGTTTTTTCTACCTGGAGAAAACCCGCGCATGCACAGAGAGAACATGCAAAATCTGTAAACACAGAGATGCCCGAGGGTGGAATCGAACTTGGATCTCGTCGCTGTGCTCGAGTAATCAATAGTAAAGACAGGCGGAGATACTGTCTGAATCTCAATCTTTAATATTTACCCTAATTAATATGGACTTTGGGCTTGCACGGCGGTCGAGTGGTTAGCGCGCAGACCTCACAGCTAGGAAATCTGAGTTCAATTCCACTCTCGGCCATCTCTGTCTGGAGTCTCCCCGGTTTTCTCTCCGGGTACTCCGGTTTCCTCCCACATTCCAAAAACATGCTAGGTTAATTAGCGACTCCAAATTGTCCATAGGTATGAATGTGAGTGTGAATGGTTGTTTGTCTATATGTGCCCTGTGATTGGCTGGCCCAGTTCAACAAACCCCCTGCTGGCCATCAGCGATTAAAAAGTAACAAATTGGTATTAAATGTAAAGACACGTTTGTCCACATCACCGCCATCCAACCTTGAAGCGTGAGACTGACGTCATCGCAGCATGACTCTTACATCTAAACGTAGCGCAAACAAATCCAGGTGCAGAGTGAGGTCATGGTGGCGGGAACCTGACACCCACAGGTGCACAGGTAGGAACCCACCTTCCTCCGGCCCGCTTCCCGTTTTTGTTTTCAGTTTGAGTGGAAAATGTGCACGGCTGTGAAAATATTTTTATGGGAACGACGCTTTTTTTTTTTTTGCGGGCTGCGGTCACGGGGTAAAAAAGCTTGTTATTTGGGGATTGTACACATAATTAAAGTTCACCGCAAGAGCACTTACACATTCATAGAAGGTGTTCATCAGATATTTTAACATGGAATATTTTTTCTAAGATACTTTAATGTCCTGTTTTCCATATCAAAGTATTTTCCTCCTCCGTCAAAGCTAAGCACAGCTTGCTCTGCTTAAAGTCGCGAGGCGCTAATGTCGAAAAACCACGTCGGTGGCGACTTTCACACCTAAATAGACTATTGACTATGGTAGCAGTCCAGAAACCAAGCTCACCTTTACCCAACTTTCTTCTGCTTCATTAAAATTCCTTTGACATTTTAAAGGACGATTACGTGACAAGTTGTGTTTTCTTAAAAGCGAGCAGCTGGCTAATGTAAGGCTACGTTCTTCCATTGACCACAGCTTTTTAACGTTCATAAATATTCTATGACTTTTGTTCATGCAGTGGAACAGTCAAAGATACATTTACATCTGCGAAACAAAAACCTCGTTTTTTTTTGTATTTTGTATTTTTTTTAAACAGTCCGTGTAATGGTGGGGTGCATTTTTCGGTCCACATGAGTCGACTTTTTTGCTTATGTTGCCACATCAAATCACGGCTACATTACACACGGTGAAGCGTCACTAAACCAGAACCGAGTAAAAAACATAAAAACACACTTTCTATTGATCTGGGCACCTTTTGCTCCTAGAAGTGAATCCCCCGAAGTTGTCAACTTGAAGAGTTCTGGCAAAGCTCAGCTCTCCGAGCCAAAGCTCGTATTGCTCGCTTCCAGGATTCTTACTGTAAAAGTCACATAGCAACAATCGGGCCAAAATAAGTGCGTCCCGCCAGAGCTCCATTTAGAACTTATTTGGGATTGTGGTTGTGTATTTTAGAGAAGAAGGGCAGGACACCGCACTGTGACGTTGAAAACAGTCTGGACTGGATCAGAGAGACGTGCTGGTGCCACATTGCTGCCAGTTCTTGCTGGCCTTGCCGGCAGTTCTATCCCAGTACCCCCCCCTCTAAGTAACCACTCCCACCACAAGTTGTTTCAACAGGGCAGAAATGTTGATGAAAATAGAAATGTTAGACAAAGAGCTGATAGTTAGTCAATGTGCCATGACGGAGGCTTTTGGAATTGGGTATTTCCAGTACTCATCTTTGCAAATATTTAAGTCATTTCATTTTATTGCTTAAAATCGTGTACACTGTATATTTCTCACAACTACAACTGCAAAGCAAAATGCTATCACTTGAGATAATTGCAAAGTGGAAACGTCAACATAGCGGAATAGCTGCTTGTGTGTGTGTGTGTGTGTGTGTGTGTCTGTGTGTGTGTGTGTGTTCTGAAATAGCACAGTGTTGCTGCTCATCTCACTTTATTGCTCACAGATGTGCAAAGATAATCGCATTTATTGAGGAGGATTCCAATCTGTTATTCCATCTTAAATATCAGGGTAAGCGTTTTGTCAAGTGACGTTTTTCTTTTCGAGGTGCGCTTTAATTTAATTTACGGAACTTTTATGACATAGCTAAACATTCGCCATGGAGTGTTCTTTTGGATATTTGATCTACTCGGGTCCACTTCAGAAAAAAAAAAAAAAACGCGATATAGTCTGAGTTTTCCATTCCAGAACTGCAGTTCGTATTAACAGTTTGTTTACTTTAACCATAAACCTGATGACCAAAAGTTTAAAACAATTGCTTAAAAAAAACCTTAAAATCCTGCTAAATTAGGAATTAAATATTCATTAATTCATCCTTATGGTGGATTATCACCTTCCTCACCACCTTATCACCAAATGTGTTTGGGGGTGGCACGGTGGTCAAGTGGTTAGCACACACGCCTCACAGCTAAGAGACCAGGGTTCAATTCCACACTCTGCAATCTCTGTGTCGAGTTTGCATGCGTGGGTTTTCTCCAGTTTCCTCCCACATTCCAAAAACATGCTAGGTTAATTAGCGACTCCAAATTGTCCATAGGTATGGATGTGAGTGTGAATGGTTGTTTGTCTATATGTGCCCTGTGATTGGCTGGCCACCAGTCCAGGGTGTACCCCGCCTCTCGCCTAAAGAAGACAGCTGGGATAGGCTCCAGCACCCACCGCGCGACCCTCGTGAGGCTAAGCGGTAGAAAATGAATGAATGAGTTCTCCTATTTTGTGTGGAAGTGGTAACTTTTTGGCTTCTTATTTTGTCTTTCCCCACCCATGGCCATCTCTGTGTGGAGTTAATATGTTCTCCCTGTGCATGCGTGGGTTTTCTCCGGGTACTCCGTTTTTTTCCCACATTCCAAAAACATGCTAGGTTAATTAGCGACTCCAAATTGTCCATAGGTATGAATGTGAGTGTGAATGGTTGTTTGTCTATATGTGCCCTGTGATTGGCTGGCCACCAGTCCAGGGTGTACCCCGCCTCTCGCCCGAAGAAGACAGCTGGGATAGGCTCCAGCACCCCGTGACCCTCGTGAGGATAAGCGGTAGAAAATGAATGAATGAATGAATGATACTTCACAATTTTCCTTTCTAAATGACTGCTTGTTGGACTCATCCATTTGAAATAAATATATCATATAGCAGACCATCACACAGATAAATGAAAAGTGAAATGAAGTTTTATAGAATTTATAGAAAGAGTGCAATAATTATTTTAAACTAAAGTACACAGGTGCATACATTTAACACTAATTACTGGAACACAAAATGTGTTTGGTAAGCTCCTTGACCTTTGACCTACATACACAGGTGAAGCCAATCACGAGTAAGGGTATTTAAGGCGGCCATTTGCAAGTTGCAGCTCCTCTGAAGAGTCGCACCACGGTCGACTCTAAACAACTTTAAGTTGAACAGTTTGGGTCGTAGTATTGACCCCTGGGGTACTCCGCAAGAAAGAAATATTTCAACTGTGTATGTTTGCCTTGGTTTTTTTGTTGCATATGTGTTGCATATGTGTTCATGTTTCACATAAGGATTGTGAAAAACAAAGTCCAGTTCCCCGGGAGGAGGGGAGGGGGGGTTCTTGAAAAATAATCTCTGTACCGAATATTCTGCACATGAAGATAAGGGCTAAAACTAATAGGAAATGGTACAGGAAGATATTGGACAGTGATGAAGTCAATGCTGGAATTAAGTGAAGTGTTGAAGTTCAGCTTTAATGGAATCTCGGTGTGTCTGACTTCTGGGGCCAATCAGTCAGTTTTCGGCCACTTCTCAACCCCCCCTTCTTTCCACTTTTCAATTTATTAAGATGTAATGAAGATAAAATGACGACAATAACAAGAACACCTATCTGTCTTTCTGCTAAGGTTTTTTTTTTAAAGCAACAGTTTTGATTATGCCGTATATTAGTGTATCATTCATCACTAATTTGCTCGTAAAAAAAAGCTAAGAAAAACAAGTTCCAAACCGAATGCAAAGCTCAAGGACATCAGAAGCCCAGCCAATGACTATATGTACTAACCACTAACACAACATGTGTTATGCGACTCGAAATAAACGAGCTGTGATCAATTTAGCGTTCAAAGCAGTTTATAAAACGCAGCACATTCAAGTCTCAACAAAAACGTTTACACCGATGCTAAAACTACGACTTCGGGAGGTGATGCCGGGGTTGCAAATGGTAAAAAAACAACCACATAGAGTTGCTTTAAAGTGGTTAAAATCCCAAAGAGAAATTTTAGTCCGATTGATTGAAACCAGGCTCGACATCAAGCGGCCTGAAGATGAAACCCTCCTTTCACTCTGTCCACATTAGTAGTCGTGAAAACAAACAGAGGAAAAGGACACAGTTATTTCCCAAACACATCATCACCGTGGTGGTAAAGAAAACCATGTCGCTGATGGTTATTATTATCATTATTTTTTTTTTTTGCTAGTGTTATTATTAAGGATTTCCGTTCCCCCGCTGAGGTCGTGGATACAAAGAAGACGCACACTTGTATGTTTAGTAGGGATGAGCGAGTACACCACGATCTTTATCTGGATCTGTATCTGGATCTGTTACCAACTTAATGATCTGTATCCATTCTCGTGAAAAGTGGGTGTGAGTTAACCGGAAACGGGCAGTTCTTAATTCTGAAATTGACATGGATTTGAATGAATCCAGGAACCACTGTATCTGGATCTGGATCAGTATCTGAATCAGTATCTGTATCTGTTACCAACTTAATGATCTGTATCCATTCTCGTGAAAAGTGGGTTTGAGTTAACCGGAAACGGGCAGTTCTTAATTCTGAAATTGACATGGATTTGAATGAATCCAGGAACCACTGTATCTGTATCTGGTTCTGGTTTTGTATCTGTAGCTGGATCTGGATCGGTTACCAACTTCATGATCTGTATCCATTCTCATGAAAGGTCGGTGTGAGTTAACCGGAAATGGGCAGTTCTTAATTCTGAAATTGACATGGATTTGAATGAATCCAGGAACCACTGTATCTGTATCTGGTTCTGGTTCTGTATCTGTAGCTGGATCTGGATCTGGATCTGGATCTGGATCTGGATCGGTTACCAACTTAATGATCTGTATTCATTCTCGTGAAAAGTGGGTGTGAGTTAACCGGAAACGGGCAGTTCTTGATTCTGAATTTGACATGGATTTGAATGAATCCAGGAACCCGTCGGGCTTATTATGTGTGTTTACATAATCAATAACCGATACAGTCGTCCAAATATCAAACAGAGAGGAAATAAAAAAGGAAAAGTGATACTGACAGACACCGACGTCCAGACCGTGGAAAAATAGGAAGCCAGAAATACGAGTTGATCATTTGGTGAACTCATTTCCTTCCCCAACAATATCAAAGCCAGGAAACGGTTAGCAAACGTATGTTTCAGATTAATATTCACTTCATAATTTAAATAAGATAATAATCTACCCCAACAGCCGTCGACTAAAGTTTGTTGTTTTTGAAACATGAATGTTGCTATTCGTCGACCTAAGCCGTTTGCGGTGCTTGTTTGCACAATCTAAAGTTCAAATCAATGCTACAGAGTTGAAAGAAGACCAGGACTGATTTCTGTACTCTGTTGCCTGCAGCTGCGGTGGTATGAAAAAGTTTGGGCACCCCTGATCATTTTCAATATTTTCCTTCATAAATCACTGGTTGTTGGGATCAACCATTCCGGGTAAATATATCATATAGCAGACCAACACAGGGACGTTTTTTGGATGTACAGAAAGTCTGTAATAATTATGTAAACAAAAGTAATTACATGCATAAATTTGGGCACCCTTGTTTTATTGATTTGAACACTAATTATTGGAACAATTTTTTTTTTTCGTAAACTCACTCACCCTTAACCTACATACACAAAGAGTTAGTTTGAGCTAGTTAACAACAAACATCATTTTTAAGCTAAAGCCCTACCAAAAAAAATACATACAGTAACTAACCTGTATATTATATACCAAGCTATAACAATATTATTATTGTAGCAGCTAACATGCTAACAAGTATGTTTATCTGTCGAGTAACACGGTGCCTCGTTAGCCGTTAACTTCCACACAAAAGGGCGGATACCTAGCTCTGAATTTTTGTTACGTAGACTCAATAAGATGCTAGTTTTCTGTTAGCATGAGTCATGTGCTGGAAGACACGGCCACACCGATGAGAGCGGACTCTGTAAGTGTTGTAGTAGTTCAAGTAGCATAAAGTAGCATAAATTCCTTGGCTAAGTCAACGTAGCTGGGAAAGAAGTTTCTGTAATATTTAAAAATCATGAAAAATACATGAAGATACTGTAAGTACTACATGTTATCAACGCACAATGTACTTGTCAGTGCATATCAAACAATAAAACTTCATAATCGAAATACCGTAGGTAAGTCACAATGACGTGCATTGTTAGCTAGCTCGTATTAACTCCTCTTGTACTTCTGCGCCCTTCTGCTGCCATTTTGGTATCCAAGTCTCGTCAAAGCTGATAGAAGTTTGGCACGGGGCCCGGCACCATGACAGCCCGGCTAGTACTCCGATCCCTGGCTGGAGGCCTACCGCCCCCGGGGCCGGAGGTTGACAGGGCCCAGCTATGAGGACCCGATGATTGTTCTGGCACTGGTGTAGGTATGTGTGTTGTCTATGATGACTTTTTCCCCGAGTTGAGTTGTCTAACTCTGATTTAATGTAAACCCTAAAACCACCATATGGGCATGCACACACACACACACACATACATATTGTAGACATCAGCACATCTTTGGCAGTAGTTTTTCATCTTTAATATATGGAAAACATGATGCGTCTTTGACACACACAGTAATAATAATAACGCGCTTGAATGCGGAGCATAAATACCTCAAGTTTGAATTCATGTTTGGTTTGAGTTCAAAGCTTCGAAAACGACTCCAGTTATCACATTTGAAGTCATTACTCGGGATTCTCGCAGATTGTCTGTCTGTTTTCATTTCAAGGTCATTTGACAAGTTTGATTCCATAGCTAATATGATGAATAGAGGAAGTAAGCCAAGGAGATGACGACTGACTTTGCAATATAGCGGATTCAAACACGTGGCAAATGGTGTTGTATTGGAAAGTCATGTGACTCAAAAAAAACGGCAATCAATTCATCAGTGTTGTGTTCGTCAAATCCACTTTTGGTGTCTAGCAGTTGTTGCAAGGAAACAGAGGTCATGACTCCGACTCTGGACCCAAAGGTAAAACTACCGAGACTGAAATCTGATCGTGTGTTAAATTTGCCTCGGAGGTCTTAAATCACACCAGGTGGACGTTTGGACCGGGAATTAAGATCAGATATTGAAGCCAAATAGGACAGCGGGAACCAAACATATTGAACTGCAACAGAACTCGGAATTGTTTGATGTCGATAATTCCTTGTGATGATGATTTTTAAACTCTGGCGTCCGGCCCATGTCGTCTTTCTCGCTTCATACTCCTGGTTCTCCTTGACAGTGTCCCGCAGGACACTAGTTTGAGGCCCCCGCCTTGATATGAAAGTTTAATGTTTGATATGGATGCTGTATGGTATCATGTACCCAGAAAAAATTATTACGTTTGATTCATGTTCATGTTAAAGGTTAAATAACTAAATAAATAGTTATCCTCCCTATCCGTGTGGAAGTGGTAAGTTTTTGGCTATTTAAGTTGAAAGGAAATAACTCGAAGGCTACCGTTTAGGTCGCTAGCTCTCTAGTTTTGCGAGTTAGCATGTGTCTCGAGACCCTGCAGTTGCGCAATATGTTGTAAATAAAAAGAGTATAAATGTGACTATAGTCGTGTTTTGTCATGTCTACAGGGCTCTAATAATGCTTTGGTCATTTTAATGTGAAAAAAATAATTTGTCTACCCACCAACTATATGTGGTTTATTAAGTTTTTATTATTTGCTGTTTTATTATTATTATTATTATTATATTTATTTATTACTGATTGATTGATTTTCTTTATTCTTGATTTGTTTATATATTTTTCATCTTATTTTGTGTAGATATTTGAGAACATTGGAATGTTTTATCAGAACTCTCATGCTAGCATCAGGGCTAGCATGGTAAGTAGCTTTACCATTTTAGCATTTTATACACCATAAGTAAGATAGGTAGCATAGGCAATTTGTATTACATGTTTTTTTGTCGGTTAGCTTGTAATTTGCACCCCGCTTCCTGTATGCACACTCTATAGTGCTACACAGATAATTGTTTTTGTTTTATTACTAGGGCACTGATAAATTGTTACTTACTGCTTCCTCTTCAGACTCAAATTTTGTAAACATATCATAAAACGTTACATATACTAAGCCAAGAAAATACTGTATCCCAAAAACTTTCATTTTTCAGCATGTGACTCTTGATGGAAAAAGTTTGGACACCCCTGGTTTAGTGTTTATTATGATGATCTATTCATTCTTGTACGTCAAAAACCAGTCAGTCATTCTTGCAACAGTCCAGTGAAACCCTGCAAAATTACAAATAGTTGGCCGTCCACAAAGGGGACTTATCTTGCCTCTGAAAGTCTCTGAAGGGATTTTTTTTTTTTTTTTCAGGAGTGTAGAGCATTTTTGGGTCTAGTCCATCTCCATAATGTTGGATTGTATTTCACTGCACTTTACCTACCGAGGGAAACTATTCTAAAATGGTGACTGATGTTAGTTGAGTAGTGCAGAACCTTTTCCTGACTTTTATATAAACTTGTTGTTTAACCCATGCTTGTGTCTTAATGTGAAGGCATACATTTGTGGGTTCCTTTTACTTTATATTCAATTAAGCGCAGGATTTTTTAGTGAGACTGTGGTTCCTAAATTTGTAACCAACGGGTTTTCAATACGTTGCAATCTTAAACTTACTTCATAATGTACAAGCGACAGCGAGCACGATTGTGCATCAGTCACTGATGGTGTTTTTTTTTCTTCTACTGACGGCTGGTGGCTTTTGAGAAAACTGACTTTATCACCAGCAAACAAGCAGACAAAAATCAGTGACTGATGCACAATTGTGCCTGCTATATTGTTAAAAACACAGTGTATTCATAAACTCGCTTCATAACGTACATGATGCATTTTTGTAACACAGCGGGCACGATTGTGCATCAGTCACTGATTGATTTTTATTTTCCTCTACTGACAACTGGTGGCTTTTGAGAAAACTGACTTCATATCACCAGCAAACAAGCAGACAAAAATCAGTGACTGATGCACGATTGTGCCTGCTATATTGTTAAAAACACCCTGTTCAATATGTTGCAATATTCACTTTGCAATCTGAAACTTGCTTCATAACATACATGATGCATTTCTTTTAAAGACAGCTGGCACGATTGTGCATCAGACACTGATGGTTTTTTTTTCCATTTACTGACGGCTGGTGGCTTTTGAGAAAACTGACTTCATATCACCAGCAAGCAAGCAAACGAAAACAAAAAACCCACTATCAGTGACTGATGCTCGATTGTGCCTGCTATATTGTTAAAAACACAGTGTATTCATAAACTCGCTTCATAACGTACAGGGTGCATTTTTGTAAGACAGCGGGCACGATTGTGCATCAGTCACTGATTGATTTTTTTTTTCCTGTCTAGTGACAACTGGTGG
This sequence comes from Doryrhamphus excisus, assembly GCF_030265055.1. Lineage (NCBI taxonomy): Eukaryota > Metazoa > Chordata > Actinopteri > Syngnathiformes > Syngnathidae > Doryrhamphus > Doryrhamphus excisus. The sequence continues at coordinate 9,804,923 of NC_080475.1, read as the reverse complement.
CTTTTGAGAAAACTGACTTCATATCACCAGCAAGCAAGCAAACGGAAAAAAAACCACCATCAGTGACTGATGCACGATTGTGCCTGCTATATTGTTAAAAACACAGTGTATTTTATGAAACAAGTTTAAGATTGCAAGTTGCATACTACAACGTATTGAGAGGGGAGTAATATTTTAGCCCGCTTGTGACAGCCATACATGCAGAATGTTTGTCCAATCACAGAGCAGGAAAAGTGAATATATAATGAGCATTTGCTTTCAAACACAAATACAGATATTGGTGTACTCGCTCATTCTGAATACTAACTTAACTCATACTGTAGTCTTTGACTTTTTGTGTACAAATCTTCTATAGCAAAGATTTACAGTTTCCCTATGAATTCTATAAATTCCCAGCACCATCAAATCCTTATTGCTCGTGCTGTAAAGTTCACACAACATAACAAAACATATGGTAATATTTCACTCCAGGGTGTGTTTTTTTTTAAAGCATAGATAATTTTGAGCAAAGCGAAGAAAAAGTTGATACAGGCGTGAGAGGAGGACACGGTTATCCTCCAGACTCGGTGTAATATATGTCCCGCAGAGCACGGTTTTGCTTTAAGACGACACAAATCACTCTCCCACACGGACGCAAGCATGTACACTCACCGCCGCAAGCGTGTGGACCGACACGCCTCAAATGGACAGAGACAAATGTGAGCCGTTGACCCGTTCAAGCGAGCATAAAAGCAACGATATAGAAATGGAAGACTAAAATATTATAAAAATATTAACGTGATGTTGCTTGAGTCATATTATGTATTAAACGTAGACATGAAGCGCCACAGTTTGATTAAAAGGACCACTTTGTGCGGATATCGCCATCGACTCATACAGTAACTTTAGCTACTGAACAACCGTGAGTCAATTACAGTTTATTATATTTATATATCCCCGGAGTCCACTTTACATGTATTTCGAAATTATGCCGATAATAATAATGATTGCATTTTTGTGGGTGGTTAACGTTGAGTGGGTCATCACCGGTTTCCTTCTTATAAACGCCCTTCCTATGTACGTGTCTTATGCACACATAGACATATAGTTATGTATTTAATTCAAAACTAAATAAAAACCGTCTTGCATGCGTTTCCTGAGGGCTTAGCCTAACCACTAATTGCTTAAGGTAAACCTTCACTTAACCTAAACCCCAATTAAAGCCTTCACAGAGCTTCAGAAAGGATTTACGGTTGATGAATTATGATTTTTTTTTTCAGCTCCATAACTGAACTTTATGATGACTGTTATTGCACACGATTACGGTCTTACCATTAATGTTTTCCTGATCCAGAATATTTTGGCTTCATTAATGGCATGCGCCTCTAATTAGCACTAGATAGTCTAGATAGAGACACCCACAGACTTCAAACGTGCTCATAACTAATATGCCGGAGCCCTGATTATTTTAATCACAACTCGCCCTTGAACTGCATAATTGCAAGCGCTACACAAACGAGAGCCCTAATTAACTGGCTCCACCGGCCTCCCTGCTGACTGCGGATCTCCAAATACAAACCTGTGAGCGCAGCGTCCCTCTGGTGCAAAAGCACCTCGACGGCGAGACTGTGGAGCGACACGGTCGAGCATCTGTCACGACGGTAATGATGTTGAAAGAGGGCTGACACAAGGGTGTATAACTCTGATTTTTTTTTTTGTCTACTGACGGCTGGTGGCTTTTGAGAAAACTGACTTTATATCACCAGCAAGCAAGCAAACAAAAAAAAACTGACTGATGCACGATTGTGCCAGCTATATTGTTAAAAATAGTGTATTTTATTAAACAAGTTTAAGATACATGCGGGGCTTGTGTGATGTCCGTCACTTATGCATCATGAGTAGCCTGAGTGGGGTAAAATATTATACCCTTTTCATAACATACACGGTGCATTTTTTTAAGACAGCGGGCACGATTGTGCATCAGTCAGTGATGGTGTTTTTTTTTTCCATCTACTGACGGCTGGTGGCTTTTGAGAAAGCTGACTTTATATCACCAGCAAGCAAGCAAACAAAAAAAAACTGACTGATGCACGATTGTGCCAGCTATATTGTTAAAAACAGTGTATTTTATGAAACAAGTTTAAGATACATGCAGGGCTTGTGTGATGTCCGTCACTTATGCATCATGAGTAGCCTGAGTGGGGTAAAATATTATACCCTTTTCAATACGTTGCAATCTTAAACTGACTTCATAACGTGCAAGGTGCATTTTTTTTAAGACAGAGGGCACGATTGTGCATCAGTCACTGATGGTGTTTTTTTTTTTCATCTACTGACGGCTGGTGGCTTTTGAGAAAAAACGAAAGACGAAAAAAAAACACCATCAGTGACTGATGCACGATTGTGCCTGCTATATTGTATATTTTATGAAACAAGTTTAAGATTGCAAGTTGCATACTACTATTCTATTCCAGGCTTTACGCAACTCACACTGCAAAATACACACAAACTACACAAAACTTATGTCTGCATCAAGACATGACCCTGCCCAGTGCAGTAACTGGAATTATTTGTCTTATTTTATCTGTAAAAGTGTCATACAATCTGCAATCATATAATAAAAATTAATTTTATGGTTTTATTTTACTTACTAAGACACCGGGAATGCACACGAATAAAGCATGTGTGATATACGATACGGGCTACAAATATGTTGACCATTTTTCCACCCTTGGTGTTGAGTTGTGGACTCCTATAGAGCAGCTACACACAATAACCAGCACAGAAAACTTTTGAAACTTTTGCAGAATTTATATTCTGCAAAAATTAAAGCCTATTCCAGGCTTTTTACGCAACTCACACTGCAACTACAAACAAACTATGCAAAACTTAGTTACTGGAATTATTTGTCTTATTTTATCTGTAAAAGTGTCATACAATCTGCTATAAGTGCCTGTGTCCATTTTTTCAGGGGCACAAAAGTTAATTTTACAGTTTTATTTTATAAATAAAACGAATAAAACACCTGGAATGCACATGAATAAACGATGTGTGATATACGATATGGGCTACAAATATGTTCACCCTTAAAGTGCACCTATTATGCTAATTTTTTCCACCCTTTGTGTTGAGTTGTGGACTCCTATAGAGCAGCTACACACAATAACCAGCACAGAAAACTTTTTTTAAATTTTTTAAATCTGCGTCTATTCCAGGCTTTACACAACTCATCTGCAACTATAAACAATCTGCGGAATTCATAAATGTCGAAAAGTCTCCTTTTGTTTGTAAAAACACCGAAGGGAATGCAAAGTATGTAAAGTACAAATGTGAACTAAATTGGTGAATTTGTATTACTAAGAATTTGACAGTTCCCCGCTAACCTAAACACCGCTATTATTGCACATGATTCTAATTAGTCCTTAAGTCCGGTGTGTGTGTGTCTGAATGACCGTTTCCAGGTGCTATCTCCAAACCCGCAGCAGGAGTCCATCTTCTGTCACCTGCGACACTTACAAGATTTGTCTTTGCTATTTTTTTCCCCCCTCACGGTGTGTGTGCGTATGTGCACGTGCGAGCGTACGTCTGTATCAGTGCATGTCTGCTCATTATCAAAAAAACTCCAGCCAGCGAGCGTGATGGATGTTGCAAGAGTCAAAAAAGATGAAGTAAAAGGAGGACAGAGAAGAAAGAGGCTGTCAAAGACGCTTAGAGGCCGAGGGATAAAAGCCAAATCTCCCACGTCAGCAAAGGGTGCATTGCATGACAATCACACTGTGTAATGCACAATCCAGAGTATTGTCGGAAAAACAAATACATGCTAAGAACTTGACAAACTCTTCACGATACGTGAAGATACGAGAAGTCACAAAGCGGAATCTCGACAATCATCCAGCTTTCCTGCGCTGTAGTGTTGTGGCCGCCAAGTCTGTGTGTGGTCCTGGTGTGGTTCAGCTACTCACAATCATTTCCATTTAAACATATCTGCGGCCTTTGCTGCAAACCACCGCTGTTATCCACTCCATTGGAGGCAACACCAAAAAAAAAAAAACGCCTCGTATAACATATATGTGACATGTGACAGTCCATTGAAATGCGTGGGAAAGCGATTCCTCGTCATTCGTCTCATTTAATCGAGATAACAAAGTAAACAGTTCGCCGTTGCGTCAGCGGTGATGAACGGTTTTTGGGTTTTAAACTTCCCGAGCGAGCGCTGCAGGGTATTGTCTGGTGGGGATGGGTGACTCCACTCCCAGGGCCTCCTTCTCGCCACAAACAACAGTGTACATCAGATCATTTAGAAGGAATGCAGTTGCCAGACCAGAAGATACAGTCAACCATATTTTTCTCGCTTTGATGGACATTTTGGGTGTGGCTCTTTTGGTCACGGGATTTACGAGTTCAGAAAGTTCTGTGAAGATACTGTAAATATGCAGACAATATGTTAACATATGTACGTTTTATTTAATAGCTTGTTTTGTTTTGTTCAACCTATCCATGGATTTATTTGCAGTATTAGAAGCTGAACTGGAATTATTTGTCTTATTTTATCTGTAAAAGTGTCATACAATCTGCTATATGTGCCTGTGTCCATTTTTTCAGGAGCACTTTAAACATCATCATATAACAAAAATTAATTTTACGGTTTTATTTTACTGACTAAGACATCTAGAATGCACACGAATAAAGGATGTGTGATATAGTCATGATGTGCTATATATATCACTATATGGACAGTTATTATGGTACACATAATGTCATTGTATGGTTATATCAACTCCTACTTTGGTACAGGACAAAAAATACAAAAATTCAAAATAAAAAAAAAAACAAAATACAAACTTAAACTGTATTATGGAAAGCAGGAAGTGAACAAATGTAACATAATGTCATTGTATGGTCATATCACCTCGTACTTTGGTGCGGGACAAAAAAATACAAAAATTCAAAATTGAAAAAAAAAACTTAAACTGTATTATGGAAAGCAGGAAGTTGACTACTTTTAAGTCATGTTGCATGTTAAAAGTTTAAATGAAATACTTTGGTAGCAACTATCGGACCAGATTCAAACACTCGGTGGGCCGGACTTAGCCCCCGGGTTATAGTTTGCCCACCCATGGAGTAGAAGCTACATCATTTCTTCTGTTTAACGTTCATTCAGTCTGGGAGACAACGCTGAGCATTTAGCACTCATTCGATTCCCAGGGACAACTTCGCTTTGACGTTGTGTTGCAACACTCTTTCCTTTAAGTCATCTGGCAACCAGGAAGGAATCACAGACCGGATTCAATGTGTGTTGACCCCAAACAGCTCTGAGCCCATTACAGAGTGATAAATGACCCAGCAGCGAGTCAGGGAGTCTTAGGAACACTGAAAGAGGAAGAACAAGATGAAACGGGGGAGTGATTACAGTCGCAGCTCCGCTCAAGGGACAAAATTGTTGAAACGGTACAAGAGAGATTGAACCGCAAGAACGGTGAGCTTGACTTTGTTGAAGGAGGGTGGCCCGCAGAGACGAGCGGCTCCGAGGTGCCGAAAGGAAGCAGAAGAAGCGTGTGATCACAGAGGGCCTTCATGTTGACAACCGCAGCCGAGCTGCCTGTGACAGACCCTCATAGAACTTCTGCGGCTTTTTATTTACTGTTCCGCTTTGTTTTCACAAACACAATTCCACAAAAAAAAAAATAATAATTTTTGCATGCAAGTGCAACACATGGCCTGGAAAGAATAATAACAATAACAAAGGATTTTTTTTTGTGTCAATTTCCCGAACAAATGCAGATGTGTGTTGCTTTTGGATCGGGTTTTAGTTTAATGGCTTTTATGATACGGATCTTGGTCGTAGGTGTCCACCAAGGACTGACGCTGACGCACACACACACATGTTCAGGCTGAAAATCTACCACAGAACGTCAAAACGGTAATTTAGCAAGATGAACTTAGCATTAAAGCCGTTAATCACTTTTAAAATATGATTTTATTTAACAAAAAAAATACACAAACAAGATCAATAAGTACAACAAATCACATCCGAGGGCAGAAAATCTTGTGGTCACAGTTTATTGGCGCCACTGACAAATTAAAAATGTAACTATATCTTTATTCATATGTACAGTACGGATACTACAACTTATATTTATAATAAAAAAATGATTAGACTTACTTTTACCACAAATCCAATTTATATCTTCATTTTTTAATCAAATACATGTCCACAAAACGTTATGTGGACCATAAGAAAGTGCACCATTCTTACTCCTTATCGATGTTGCGAGGCTTTAAAGCTCGCATTTAGGGCTCTATTTTCGTGGCGCAGTGCAACGTGGCACATATTTTTATGTTTGAATTTTATTCTGAAAAGATGGAGTACATGAGGAGGAGATACCGAGAATATACGTACCGTGAAAAGTTCTCCTATTTGGTGATGACGGAGCAGCAATGCAGCGGGATGGAAAGCACGATGCTTGGATTAGCCTGCTGCTGTGTTTAATGTAAATGTCAGGACCAGTTGATGTGTCCCACAAGGTGGTCTACGTGGCGATGACACTCGATTACATTTGGCTACTCACGCCTTCTCTCTTCCCTCTTTGCCACTTGCACCATTGAGAGTGGCGGAGGCGCGGGTGCCCCGTGCCTGGTCTACGAAAACGGAGCCCATTAACTATTGATCCAAGCCCTGAGCTACGACCTTTAAGGACTGGACAAAGCACTTTGTCATGAAGCTAAAATCTGATTAGCCTGCTGCTGTGTTTAATGTAAATGTCAGGAATGTCAGATGATGTGTCCCACAAGGTGGTCTACGTGGCAATTACACTCACGCCTTCTCTCCTCCATCTTTGCCACTTTGCCACCAGTTGGAGTGACGGAGGCGCGGGTGCGCCGCGTTGTGCCGGACTGCGTTGCTCACAAAAATTTCAAAGTGCACTGGTTACACCCCGTTGGCGTGGCATGGTCTACGAAAACAGAGCCCATTAACTATTGATCCAAGCCCTGAGCTACGACCTTTAAGGACTGGACAAAGCACTTTGTCATGAAGCTAAAATCTGATGCTCACAATGCTTGGATTAGCCTGCTGCTGTGTTTAATGTAAATGTCAGGACCAGTTGATGTGTCCCACAAGGTGGTCTACGTGGCGATTACACTCACGTCTTCTCTCCTCCCTCTTTGCCACCAGTTGGAGTGACGGAGGCGCGGGTGCGCCGCGTTGTGCCGGACTGCGTTGCTCGCGAAAATTTCAAAGTGCACTGGCCACACCCCATTGACATGGCATAGGTGTGGCGCAGGGCAGGTGTGGCGCAGGGCAGGTGTGCCGCGCCTCGTCTACGAAAACAGAGCCCATAAACTATTGATCCAAGCCCTGAGCTACGACCTTTAAGGACTGGACAAAGCACTTTGTCATGAAGCTAAATTCTGATAAAGCTGAAGAACCAAAGAAGAAGCTCTGTAAAATTGCTGTAGCACCTGACTGATCACACTACGTAGGAGCTCTCAGTCCTTTCATGAAAATGTGTTGTCAGGAGGTATCTCAGGGCACGGACCTTCAGAGGTGGTGAGATGAAATGAGAACACTAAAAGAGTGTTTGGTGTTCTTGTGTTTGTTTCTGTTCTGTGACTTTGTTGGGATATGTTTCGATGCCAAACTGATCCGAGGGAAAGTTCTGTAAGGACGGATGGACGCTGCCACCTCTGGTCACCTGGGAAACAGCGCCAGGAGGATGCAGATCAGTGTTGCGGAAAAAGACGGTGTGAGAGTAGGAGCTCTTCCACACTCCATTGAGTTCTCCTGCGGAAAGAAGTGGGCCAAACGTGATGATGTAGAACAGATATGGAACATTTTAATACAACCCACATGCTGGCTCAGCCGAGATTACAACATGCAGACTATTTTATGAGCATGGAAATACCTCAGGGTGAAACGGGTGACAGGTATCTGGGCGCCTCCGATCCTTTTGCATCTTCAGCCTCTCACACTTCAGAGACTCGTTATGTAAAGGTGACGTTAAGGAGATAAAAAGACAACGGCCTATTCGGAAATAATAAAATAAAATAAAATAAAATTTAAATACTGCAATTTATTTTAATTTAATAAAATAATAAAATTAAATTAAATTAAAAACAAAAAAACCCATAAACTATATTAAGAAAGCAGGAAGTGAACAAATGTGACATAATGTCATTGTATGGTCATATCACCTCGTACTTCGGTACGGGACAAAAAATACAAAAATTCAAAATTAAAAAACAAAAACAAAAAAAAACTGTATTATGGAAAGCAGGAAGTGAACAAATGTAACATAATGTCATTGTATGGTCATATCACCTCGTACTTCGGTACGGGACAAAAAATTCAAAATTAAAAAAAAAAAAACAAAAAAACCTTAAACTGTATTATGGAAAGCAGGAAGTGAACAAATGTAACAGTTACTGATTGTAAAAGTACCAGATGGAGGGGTAGGATTTAATAAGCTTTGCTTCTTCCTACTCCTTTTTGACAATTGTAATCTGATGCATGTTCAAATGAAATAAAACCATTACCATTACCAACATGAAGATACTGATGTATTCCAGAGCAAAGGAATTACCCAATTCCCTGCTCATACTAACATCATACAAATATAAATATGCCTGTGTATAATAAAACTAAAATAAAAAAAACAAAACTCACCTTTAACACATGATGGAGAGGGAACAGGAAATATTTGTGGTGTTTAATCTGAATTTATGGAGGTCATGAATGGTCATAAATGCATGTAAATTAATGTGTGTATGTAATAAGAACTCCTTTCCATGTTGCAATAAATTCCATTTAAGGGTGTACGCTTACCATGACACGGCGTGTTCATAACTATAATATATTTGGTCGATATTAGTTATGCCAATACACAGTTATGTTGTTAATATGAACACGATACGGTATGCATCTCATATGTCATGCATGTGACCCCGATCCAGGTCTTTGTCAGTAAAGGATATACATAATTTCAACAGGATCCATCGTGATTGGCTCGAACATACTGCAGTCACACTTATTGTCCACCACCACCATGAACAGATTGCTGCTGGGAATCTGCTGGATCACAAAGGACCTGCCAATCATATCAGAAAATCATTGTGAAGTCCATGTTGTGATTTGTGCACAACGATGAAATATATTTCCATTGATTTGTGTTTTGAAATATTCTCGAGCCCGCTAGAGACTTCACTGGATGAATGTCAAAGCACTCAAGGCCAGCTGTCAATCAACACACATAGACAGATGGCGGCAGAATATTTCTCCGTCTTCTATTCGCTTTCTCGTGTATTCAATCCAAGGTGAACTTCAATGAAGTGTTGGCTAAGGAGAGATAAATGGGAACCATGATTGTTCGTAGCCTCGTGGCAAACTTTCACCGATTGGCTCGCTGCCTCAGCATCTTAGCCAATCGGTAAAAACTGGTAAAACCGCCACAGCCTCATTTCTACGGGAATATTCTCCTAATTTATGGAACGGACAATTTAATCCAACTGGTCAGGTTGTTTTCTTGAAATATCTTTGTAATGACTTTTTTTTCATATTCATATTTCATATTCCAGGTATTCCTCAAAAAACACGTTTTTGATATCATGCCATTCACATTTTTAACTTACCTTTTATACATTTTAAGAATTTTTTGTTTTTGTGTTACTACCCCAAGATTCCATAAGTGGGTCAAAAATGATCCGGTCAGGTTGTTTTCTTGAAATATCTTCATAATGAAAATTTTGATAATTTCATATTCCAGGTATTCCTCAAAAAACACGTTTTTGATATCATGCCATTACATTTTTAACTTACCTTTTATACATTTTAAGAAATTTTTGTTTTTGTGTTACTACCCCAACCTTCCATAAGTGGGTCAAAAATGACCTGCATGCATTTTCTATGGAATCCAATAGGAACCTTTGATTCTTATCAACTTATCAACTCCTAAATATAATACTAAATATCGTACAAGTGATTATTCCTAACCAAAATGGTAAAAATTGCATAAAAACGCATTGATTCTAGTATGGGTTATTTTTGACCCACTTATGGAAGAGTGTAGGGTCCACTCACTCGTGCATTTAAGGGTTAACCCTTAAAGGTTGGGGTAGTAACACAAAAACAAAAAATTCTTAAAATGTATAAAAGGTAAGTTAAAAATGTGAATGGCATGATATCAAAAACGTGTTTTTTTTAGGAATACCTGGAATATGAAATGATAACAAATTTTCATTACAAAGATGTTTCAAGAAAACAACCTGACCAGGTCATTTTTGACCCACTTATGGAAGGTTGGGGTAGTAACACAAAAACAAAGATTTCTTAAAATGTATAAAAGGTAAGTTAAAAATGTGAATGGCATGATATCAAAAACATGTTTTTTGAGGAATACCTGGAATATGAAATTATAAAAATTTTCATTATGAAGATATTTCAAGAAAACAACCTGACCGGGTCATTTTTGACCCACTTATGGAAGGTTGGGGTCGTATCATAAAAACAAAAATTTCTTAAAATGTATAAAAAGTAAGTTTAAAACATGTTTTTTTGAGGAATACCTGGAATATGAAATGATTAAAAAAATTAATTCCAAAGATATTTCAAGAAAACAACCTGACCGGATCATTTTTGACCCACTTATGGAACGTTGGGGTAGTAACACAAAAATTTATGGAACGGCCAATTCAATCCAACCACCAACAACCTTCAGTTGCGGCTTTGCACCAGCCCACCACGCTTTAATAGAGTCATCCCACCATGACAAACCAAGCCAACATGGAAGCCAAGCCTGTTCCACTCATGGTGAATAGAAGAAGGCTGATGTTTAGCAATATGCTGATCTTGGAGGAAAACATACTCAGACAGCACACACATCGGCCTTGAAGATACACCACACACACACACACACAGTCGCACACACAAAAATCTTCTTGTACTGCATCCATTGAACGGTTCTGCAGGAAAAAGTCGAAGTTTGCATGCTTTGTTTTTCACCGTCTTTGCTCACATGGCTTAATGGATGCATGCTCATATTTTCCTTTTTTTTTTCCATCATGGCATAACTAATCCATAAATGCATGTGTGGTTTTCATCTGTCATCATCGTTGAGAAATATGATCATTACAACTGTATGTGGTTCAGCACATATTAATTCAGTGAGGTTTTTTTTTTGGGTGCGAATATTTGGGTGGTTGTTCAAACACTTGAAACATTACCATAAAATAATAACAACTTTCTTCTGCAATAATACCCCAAAAAATCTGTTTGTGGTCATGAAATGAACTTTGGTACTGCATTAGGAGTCAGAACTAAATAATGTGACAAAAAACAGAACCCTGAATATCTCAACGTCTTGAATTCGATATTGTTTTGTGGACTTATGGTATGTTATTTTGCACACGGAACACTCAGAAATACGTAGTGTGCTTGAACGCCATGTTGGTCTTCCACTACGCCTCCTACCTGGCAGCTCTAAACGCAACATCCTTCTACCAATATATTCAGTATCTCTACTCTGGACATGTCCCAACCATCTCAGTCTGGTCTCTCGGACTTTATCTCCAAGGCCTCTAACATTAAATGTTCCTATGATGTACTCGTTCCTGATCCTATCCATCCCGGTCACTCCCAATTCTCATCTCTGCTATCTCCAGTTCTCCTTCTGTTTTTTTTTCTCAGTGGATCTGGAGTACTCGTTCCTGATCCTATCCATCCCGGTCACTCCCAATTCTCATCTCTGTTATCTCCAGTTCTGCTTCTGTTTTTTTTCCTCAGTGGATCTGGAGTATTCGTTCCTGATCCTATTCATCCCGGTCACTCCCAATTCTCATCTCTGCTATCTCCAGTTCTGCTTCTGGTTTTTTCCTCAATGGATCTGGAGTACTCGTTCCTGATCCTATCCATCCCGGTCACTCCCATTTCTCATCTCTGTTATCTCCAGTTCTGCTTCTGTCTTTTTTCTTCAGTGGATCTGGAGTACTCGTTCCTGGTTTGTATACCAAATTGCATGCTGAGGACAAATTCCTCCATGTTGGCAAGTCTGCATTAATACTTCCTATCACGCCTCAGAGTTGTCCGCACTGATTTAGCTGCATATATGACAATATTAATTTGACTAGTTTGTTATATATTGTAGTAACCAAGACAGTGTACAAAAAACTTGGTTGAAAACCAAAAACCCAAACCTATGGAACCTTCTTGTTGGTTTGTTCCCTACGATACGATAATCAACACTTACCATCCACGATTAATAAATACCAACGCAATAACCAAACTATGTTTTTGAATGAATACATCTCTGACGGCATGAGAGTACGTTTTATGTATGCATCCCCACAGCGGGATTGTGTAAACAAATTCACGAGGGCTGCTCCACACACATTTCTCCCTGGCAGTTCCACAGCTGGGAGCAATGAAGGCCTCATCAGAGGGTTCCGGAGAACACCCCACAATTGCCTGACAGAAAAACGCAAATTGTTAATGGGGACCACACTCATTTTCTCATTTTTAAAAGGAAGCCTTTTTTTAAAAACCAACCTCTCTCCCTCATCTCAAAATATCTCACATAGCCAACTGTGTTAGCATGTGTTACCAGACAAATGACCTTTATGGATTATACAGAAATGATGTTTTAAATGATATCCATGTAGTATTCAAGTATGTAGAAATACTATAACATGAATGTCTGTGTGTGTAACTCATACTTGATGCAACCGCCGCAGTCGATGTTTCCTGTGTTTTCCTTGATGGTTCTCTCGGAGACAAAGGCCGGGTACTCTGTGTCACATGGTACCTGCATGCTTCGACCCAATCGCTGAGCTGATCCGGGAAAAAGATGAAAGAAAGGAAAACGATGGGGATGGAAAAAAATGGGTTAGTTGAGGGTTCCTGGAAACTGAATTGCCAAAATAGTTGTACAAATAGAATGTAAGTAAACAGAAACACCGCATCCTTGTAAATATACACACTTGAGAGAAAACAGAATTTGCTGAGTAGGTTTATAAGGTAAACCCAAGCCTAGGTACATTAAGTTGGCCTCTACTGCCACCCAGAGGCTTAAATGGCTTCTTTTCATAAGCGCTAACATTTTTTCCTAGCAAGTCTTTAACCCCTTTAATGCATAAGTGGGTCAAAAATGACCCGGTCAGGTTGTTTTCTTGAAATATCTTTGTAATGAAAATTTGATTAATTTAAATATATTTTTTGTTTTTGTGTTACTAACCCAACCTTCCATAAGTGGGTAAAAAATGACGCGGTCAGGTTGTTTTCTTGAAATATCTTTGGAATTAATTTTTTTTTTCATTTCATATTCCAGGTATTCCTCAAAAAACATGTTTTTGATATCATGCCATTCACATTTTTAACTTACCTTTTATACATTTTAATAAATTTTTGATTTTGTGTTACTACCCCAACCTTCCATAAGTGGGTCAAAAATGACCTGCATGCATTTTCTATGGAATCCAATAGGAACCTTTGATTCTTATCAACTTATCAACTCCTAAATATAATACTAAATATCATACAAGTGATTATTCCTAACCAAAATTTATGCAAAATTGGCATAAAAACGCATTGATTCTTGTATGGGTCATTTTTGACCCACTTGTGGAAGAGTGTAGGGTCCACTCACTCGTGCATTTAAGGGTTAACATGATCATTTTCCTTTCAAATAAAGCCATAAGAACCGTTTTTCCACCTATTCACAAAGCAAAATGTAAACTGATCCATGAACATTGTCATTGAAAAAATAACTCATGTTTGACTTCATAAGTCAAACTTTGACTTCATAAGTCAAACTTTGACCGCAGAAAAAGAGAATAAAAGAGGCACGCGTCCAAAAAGCAACAAATAAAAGCTGGAAGAGGATGAAATTACCTCAGGTGACCTCAGCAATGGCGTCCATCTGTCAGCATGCATTGTTTTTATTTGTTTGTCCCAAACGAGAATAACTGATGTATATTTGCATGGATCGTAACGGTAATTCATATCCACTTTATTTCTGTTTTTTCTTTACTGGCTTCATTTTCTTCCAGGCACACATTTAATGATATTAATTCAAGGTTTGGAACACCGAATACCGAACGCCTGTCTGAAATTTAAGCTGCTCCCACTTTCATATTGCAGTATTAATTCAAGCCAAAACTAATATTTAGTGTCAAAGTCAATGCTTTCCTCAACATCCTCTTATCATGAATGAAGGGAAGCTCTCCAAGCCGTTGGGCAATTTCACAGTTGGCTAGCCTCAGGTCTTAGCAGGCGCTCTCTATCTTTTCACAATGCAAACACGGACCTGTGACACCCAGATGACATGTGCCAATTCAGCCGCCTGTAAGCCAGTCTGCCCCGCCCACCAAGCTCAACTAATCCCATTCGTTAATGCATGGAAGTCTGTGTACGCACATGCAGTAATTAAACAATTCCATTCAAAGTACAGACATAATCCACTTTCCCTTAACCCTTAGATCAGGGGTCTCAAACATGGACACTAGTTTGAGTCCCCCGCCTTGATATGAAAGTTTAATGTTAGTGCGGCCCGCGCAAGTTTGATATGGATGCTGTATGGTATCATGTACCCAGAAAAAATTATTACGTTTGATTAATGTTCATGTTAAAGGTTAAATAACTGTTAATAGTTATCCTCCCTATCCGTGTGGAAGTGGTAAGTTTTTGGCTATTTAAGTTGAAAGGAAATAACTTGAAGGCTACCGTTTAGGTCGCTAGCTCTCTACTTTGCGAGTTAGCATGTGTCTCAATTATTAGAGCCCTGTAGACATGACAAAACACGACTATAGTCACATTTATACTTTTTTTTATTTACAACATATTGCAACTGCAGGGTCTTGAGACACATGCTAACTCGCAAACTAGAGAGCTAGCGACCTAAACGGTAGCCTTCAAGTTATTTCCTTTCAACTTAAATAGCCAAAAACTTACCACTTCCACACGGATAGGGAGGATAACTATTAACAGTTATTTAACCTTGAACATGAACATTAATCAAACGTAATCATTTTTTCTGGGTACATGATACCATACAGCATCCATATCAAACTTGCCGCGGGCCGCACTAACATTAAACTTTCATATCAAGGCGGGGGCCTCAAACTAGTGTCCTGCGGGCCACATTTGGCCTGCGGGCCGCGTGTTTCAGACCCCTGATTTAGACAATAGAATATAATTCCTGGGAAATTAAACAATAATTAAACTAAATAATAAAAAATAATTATAATAATTTAAATAATTAAATAATGGAAATAAATGCAAAGAATAAAGTGCCTGTAATGCTTAATTAATGAAGAATGGCGATTTTTTTCTTAACAATATACCAAATAAAATTAATACATGAATGTAGATACGCCGGCATCAGTTGTACGCGTGTGTGTGTGTGCGTGTGTGTGTGTGTGTGTTCTTACCTTTTGCAGTGACGTCAGATTGCCACCAGCTATAAAGGTTGAACTCCACGAAGAATCTATTATACAAAGACAACATTGACATAACATTACAAGGTCATTCAATGTTAGAATAATCGGAACTGTCTAAGCAGTGGAACACCCCCCCCCAAAAAAAAGAATATTTTAATGAACATGAAGTCGAATCTGCGGTGACAACAGACCACCCAGGAACATTCTCCAGCCACAGTGTGGCATCGTCGGCCTCCACCGACTGAATGAAACATCAGGCAGCCATTACCACATCACGTCAACATGCGTGAGTGGACGCCGGCAAACAAATATACAGATGGCACACAACAACACACAAAGCCGATTGGAGTCTTCAAAAAAAAACAAAAAAAAAACAGAATTATGAGTCCTGCTATTACAACCAGACCACTATGCTCCCACATCCACCCGATTCTTACATCACAAGCTCGGTTAGGATCCACTTTGCAGCTGAGAGGAAGGCAAAGTAAGGCTGAGGAGACAGGAAATGAACAAAAATGTTACCGCAAACAACACAATGCAGGATTGTGTAACCTTCGTTCCAAGAAATACTCACATCCAAGAGTGTGGATCCACTGGCGCTACTTTCCGAATAGACCCAGCAAAGAGCCTGGTAGTCGTACAGTGTCACCCTGATAACAGATAACAGAATTTGATTCCTCCGATAGCCTCAAAAAAAGCATTTTTTTTACTATTATTAGTTTAAACAATGTTTTTTTTAATCTAGAATTATCTTCATCATACAGTCCTGGTGACACAGCTGAAACACCACCAGGAACCAATTAGCACTCATCCAAGTCCCGTTATTGTATAAGCAACAAACCCGTCTAATGTGCAAATATATGTTCATGATTCATATATCCTATCTGTCATTTTGCATGGAAACATTTAATCATCAAAAGTGGGTTGACAAAAACAACCTTAGCTGATCCTGACAAATTTCTCTGGCAGCTCGTGTTGACCTCACACTCGGGATTAATCAGGATCAAAACTGTTCACGTCGATTCTGCGCAGATAGCCGGAATGTTTCAACGCAGAGTGTATTGGTTTGATTAGTTAAGATCAACACTATAAGCTCTGTTAGTCATCAGGATAATTCTTTGACGGACGCAAGCTGAATTATTCACGCATTACGTCATGCTCAATTTCAAATAAATCATCATCCAACCTTAAAGAGCCTTTGAAATCTTTGAATCCACCAGGACTCTTGAACTTTATCCCTATCATAATTGGGATGAACCCAATTTGTCATCCATGGATTTAATAGAGCGGGATGCTGAATAAAGTTTTAAAAATGTGGTTGTAATTGTCTACGTGGACCCAAATAATAAAACCGTGCATGAAGATTTCACAAACAGATCATACAAGTAACGTTTCTGATTTTCTTTGTGTTTTACTTACAGTATATTATGACTGAGAATGTTATATGTGAGATCATTTAAAAGTACCAACAATTTACCTCTTAAAAGATCCCATCTGCAGGAGTTTACTCATGACGGCTCCCTCTGCTTCTCCGAAAAAATTCCCTGTCTTAAGACAAAAGGAAAATGTAATTAATATTCCATATCTGTATTGAGTTATCCACTTGGGGGCAGTATTGGTAGCTCTGTGGCGGTCGCCTACCCTTTCAGATATTTGACTTGAAGCATGTACAGTATATATATATATATATTAGGGCTGTCAAAGTTTTAATTACGCTAATTTTTTTGACGCACAATTAACAGAGATAAAGCGGTATTTTGATTAGTAAATTTTTGCCATAGGGAAGTGCGAAGGTATTTTTTTAATGTACATTTACACATAGTACCTTTGCATATGAGTGTTCCAAATAACGAGTTTTAATTGGCAATTTTTTTGCTTCGAACTGTGATCTAAAATTTTGTTAACGGCTAGCTAGTTAATGGCAAGCATAGCCAAGGACAGCAACGTTACGAATCATGTCATTACAGCGCTAGCAACGTTAGCATTAGCTAAAATTAGCAGTGTACTCGCTACTTATCGACACATCAGTAAAACATAGTTACATGATAGCGATCTAATTTATCGTATTTATGAGGTATTGTGTACAACTATGGCAGTAACGACATCAAATTAAAAGCACGTAATCAACACAGATAAAGCGGTATTTTGATTAGTAAATTTTTGCCATAGGGAAATGCAAAACTACTGAAACACTGCCGGTATTTTTTTTATATACATTTACACATAGTACCTTTGCATATGAGTATCCCAAATAACGAGTTTTAATGGGCTAATTTTTTGCTTGGAACTGCGATCTAAAATTTTTGTTAATGGCTAGCTAATTAATGGCAAGCATAGCCAAGGACAGCAACGTTACGGATCATGTCATTACAGCGCTAGCAATGTTAGCATTAGCTAAAATTAGCAGTGTACTAGCTACTTATCGACACATCGGTAAAACATAGTTACATGATAGCGATCTAATTTATCGTATTTATGATTTATTGTGTACAACTATGGCAGTAACAACAATACAGTTACAGCCTAGACTTTTTCATCAGACAAATATGCACATTAGCATTCATTAGCATTAAATCTTGCCGTTATGCAGTCCCACATAGTATCAGTATTTTGAACTTACTAAATTAGAAAGTGTTGTTCCCAGTTTGGGTGTGTGACCAATCACAGCGAAGGTGGGCCGTGAAAGGTGTAAGAAATGAAAAGAGACCGTTTTGGTCAGCTGGAATAGGTGCAGATTCTGGAAGATCTGCAATGTTTTCTGTGCTGGTTATTGTGTGTAGCTGCTCTATACGAGTCTGTGAAAATAAGCATAATAGGTCCCCTTTAAACATTAAAATTTGATTACTGACAAGTTGTCACACAAAATGGGTCTAAGGTCACCAGTTGAAAATCACTGCTGTTGGTTTCCAAAATGGGGTACGCAAATTATGATGTGGCGTATGTGGAAAAAACAAAAACAAAACAACTGTCACCGAACACTCTCAATTATGAGGACTCCATTACTTTTAGTTGTGGACTCACACGATAACAGAAAGCACAGAAAGCTTTCTAGATCTTCCAGCATATGCACCTATTCCAGCTGTATTTCTTTGCATTTCATGCTTCCCGCGAAAACAGTCTGTTTTATTATGTTTGTTTGTCTGTTTTATTATTCCACCCACGGCCCACCTCCAGACACACCCACTCCGCTGTGGTGTTTATATTTCCTTGATATACTATGACTTTATATAACGTATGCAAGCCTCACCAGAGTATAGTCCTCTGCCACCAGAATGAAGCCATTGTTGTCAATGAGGTAACAATTAATGTTCTGTTGGAAAGAAGAAAAAAAATGTTTAAGTAAAAAATTTTTTATCAGAAATAAAAACACCAGAGGGTCAAACAACAGACCTCATCATCACAACTTTTGGAGCATTTTCCATCAAGGGCGGCACACTGAAAAAGGAGAAATATAAGCAACTGTAATGTTAGGCTAAGAATATAAATCTCCCCTGCCGGGTGAAAATGGAAATACTGCTTATGAATCCATATCATTGACAAAGCTTGAAGCACATTAGCATGATTCATAGGTTGTGGGAAAATAGAGCATTTTAAAAATATGTTTTTTTGCTTTTTTTATGTGTACCTGTCTGCTGGCTGTCCAGAATTTCCTCTGAAAGAAATCTAGTTTCATTTGGATGCCCACGGCTGAAAAATAGAAGAAGAATTCAATTAAATATGCATGTATGGACGTTTATTGAGAACTTTGGAGGATGATCCATAGAGAAAATACCAAGGTTGCGGATGTAGGCGGAGGTCGACAGAGTGTAGTTATCAAAAGAAAGAGTGAAATTCATATTTTTTAATAGTTTTTATTTGTGACCGATGATGAATATGTCTGATTTGTCGCAGTTGAGTTGAAGTACGTTTCAGTACATCCAAGATTTAATTTCAATGAGGCAGTTAGTCAGGGTGACATATAGAGTTGGATGTCGAAATTTGAGACCATAGCGGAGGCTGATGTTGCCAAGGGGGAGCAAATACAGAACGAAAAATAGTGGACCAATCATTGATCCCTGGGGGACGCCATGTCATAGAGGAGCAGTGGAAGAGGTGCAGTTGTCAATGCTGATAAATCGTTATCTGTTTGTGAAGTATGACCTTAACCAGGACCGGGCGGAGCCTGTAATGTCCAGAGAAAATTCCAAAATTCCAAAAATGGTGTCCAATGCAGCTGTGAGGTCAAGGAAGAGGTGGCCAGAGCCTGATCAAAGTAGGAGGTCATTGGTGACTGATTGGTGGTATCCGATTGTTACGAAAGGTTGTGAAATTTTAAATAATAATAAACATAATTACTTGAAAAGGGGGGTAATAGGAAATAAAACCAGGTTTGCACTTTGTGTGATTGTTAAGGCTAGTACTGTGTTGCCGTGGCCTGTTTTTAGCCGTCACCCAGAGGAACAGGTGCAGATTGTCTTGTCATATGCTTCGCCAGATCTTTTCAGCAGCCCACCGTTTCTACACCCACTTGGAAAACCCAGGAGGAAAAGTTAATTTAAGATGCTGAGCAATGGAAACAGAGCCTAGATCATGATGCCAAAACACATATACAGTATATATATAAATATATATATTTTTTTTTTTACCCTAAAAATACGACAGAATAGTGGTAAGGACAGAATGGTGGGAAACTGTCAGTTCTCAGGCATAAATGAATGGGAATCTGTCAAAGTGCATTACAGGTAAAAAGAAGCAGTTGCATAGCGGTATTATGTAGTACTAGTACTAAATGTTTCATGGACAAAAAAAATACCATAATAAACCAGTGACTTACAATGTCCGCTCTCACTGGGATGGTCGTATCTTTCAGCAAAAGATGTAGAGGTAAAAAATAAAAATGAAAAAAAAAGTTATGTGCATTGTTAGCTACCTCGTGGTAGCTTCTTTTCTCTCATGTTCATATTTCACATACCGATTTATGGATGATGGACAAAATTACAAAAAAGTTGCAGTTTTACCTTCAAGAGGAACGCCTTATAGCGCCTTATAGCGTAGAATTCATGTTTTAAATGTGGGGGTATGCAGTCTATATATGGGCTGAGCTGGGTTTATGAATACAAAGATGAAGAGTCATAAAATCCACTCCAAATCCACTCATCACCGATATCCCTTCAGCACAATCCCAGGCAGGAAGAGATGACAACCAGCTTAAAGCCTCCAGTTAATTGGAACTCTCTTCAGGGATTGTAGAAGCCAAAAGACACACAAATACGCACATGAGAGAAAGTCGGAATTTTGTGTCTTCATTTTATATCATGTCAAAAAATGCTAACGATGCTTTGTAAAAAAGTCACAACGCTGATGGGTTTTTGAACGAGTGACAAATCGGGTAGTTTGCCCTTCAGGGTTTGCCGAAGAAACATAAATCATACGGTCATATCAGGTGTAGCCTTATTTGCATTTGTATTAGTTCCATTTTTTCCCACTTGGGTCAGATGCTTATAGACTCCACTCATACTGTTATGCAATCAATCATACTATACTATAATTTTTTATTTTTTTTTTCATGACGCCTGACCCATCACATGTCACTGGGAAAGACGTACCGTTGGAGTACCCACGTTTTTTTTTTTCAATTTGATACTGATATTAATATATCAATAAGTAAAAATGTAAAATAAAGTGTGTGTAAATGTGTATTTTTTATTTTATAAATGACTGAGAAAAAAATAAAAATAAAAATACAAAAGTAAAAGACACTTAGCCTGATAGTATTGTTATATTGGCATTTCCAGTATTGAATTATTAAGAAGAAAAAAAAAGAAAAAAAATCAATTATACTATCAAAAATAGTATATAGAGGCTTTGCTATAGTGTAAGATAGTCAAAGATTGTCTACGTAACAAGCTCAAGTAAATGATTTAATATGACAGCGTGAATCAAAAACTAGGCTGGACAAAGGCCCATAGCAAGGAGGTCATAATCCAAGGTCATATTAAACATAATAATCATTAATCACTCATCCTTTGACCATTTTTTGCGTCACCTTCAAGTGACCCAAGAGAGCTTAGCGGTCCATCCATTTACGCTACATACAAAAAACATCCAATGTCGATTCCCTGCAACAGCTTAATATAAAACCGACTGTGTGCATGCACATGTGTGCATTTGTGCATGATTTTTTTTTTTTCCCCCCTGCTGTGCCGAGAGCATGTTCTGCACCCCCCACCTTGTGCCCCTGGTGCTTGCATATTAGCGTCTGAGGATTATCTAGTTCACGTTTCATTTTTGTGCAAAGGTACACCCCGGATCCCAGATCCGTTTCTACCTCGTTCAGCTCTTTCCAAATCCAGACCACCAATGTCAAATTGCATGTGGACCCCGAGAGTTAAGAAGCACAGCTGTCCGCCGGGGGACGACACGCTGTCACATTTACAGATACGACCATAGGGACACGGGGAGGAAGCAAGCAGAGGATGTACAATTCCGAGAAGAAAAACACAACGTCAAGGCAAAGGGAAGAGAGAAAAATATGTCAAAGCACAAAAAACCGAGTGATGGAAAATAAAAGAG
Source organism: Doryrhamphus excisus (assembly GCF_030265055.1). Classification (NCBI taxonomy): domain Eukaryota; kingdom Metazoa; phylum Chordata; class Actinopteri; order Syngnathiformes; family Syngnathidae; genus Doryrhamphus; species Doryrhamphus excisus. The sequence continues at coordinate 9,782,966 of NC_080475.1, read as the reverse complement.
ACAGAAAGAAACAGGCTGCAAGCAAGAGAAAGAGAGACAGGGAGAGAGCGCTCGAGCAAGCGAGAGCTTCAGTGATTCCCACACTGTCTTTCTGGCTGGCACTAAGCTCTGTGTTCTGATCCGGCTCCTCTGATGGGGTTTCATGCTCGTAGGCAGTGTCGGGGATTCTGAGAGCAACACACGTTTTTTTCAAAGCCTTATTTTTCTTTTTTTTTGGCTTATTTTAAAATCCCACTCACTGACCATGTCAGCGTACCGAGATGAGAGTCGGGACAAGTCATCTCAGCCTTAATGACGGCTAATGGATCCTGAAGAAGGGTCGGTCGCTCGAACCCGAAAGTGGAGATAAAAAAAAGGACAGCAAAACTCAAGCGGTTGAAGGACGGCCAGCAGATATGAAAGGTGAGCGAACTACTCGATATTAATATAGAATGGTACAACCTCGACATGCATAAACATTATTGTAACGCATCTAATTTAAATAATTTCCGAATACAAATAGTTACACGTAACAAAACTGTTTTGTTTACCTCCGTACTTTGGCGCTTTTGCTCACATTGTTTTCCAAAAATCAAGACATTTATGCTAAGCTAACTTGCTGTGTGTTGTGTGTGTGTGCACATCATTACAACATGTATACTCGGGGGCTGGAGGGACTCATCAGAGCAAAGAGCCATTCTCCAGTGTTGACCTCGTTCTGGAGCCGCAACGCTCCACTGAGCTGATGTTGTGTTTATGTGTGGCCACACAAGCGCTATGTTTATATATATATATATATATATATATATATATATATATATATATATATATATATAGTGCATTTTCAAGGAAATATACTTATGAGGATATGCTGACAAATAGGGATTTGTACTGAAACCTTCGTTATTTGTGCCTAATATTGGTTCTAATTTTAATTTAGTGGAAGTGATATGAGTCAAAAATCAGAATCGAGCAAAATTTCTCACGTCAAAATGCTCAAATGTTCATTTCCGACGTTAACATGTCAACAGCAGTGCTCAGTTCTTATACTCAAAGACACATTTCTCTATCCACAGCAGCTATACAACACTTTGTCCTTAAGCGCCAATACCATTAATGGCCAGGTGCATTCACAAACGCCGGAATTCTGAATGTCAGCGTTACAACACAAGCAAGTTGTCACACTGACTTAATTTCGCTGAATTCATACTCATACTCATACAAGACTCTCGCATGTAGTGTTAACTAGCATACACCATTGTAGCAGTAGTCTGCACTCAAAGTACTGCACAAACGACACAGTGTCTGTGTTCTGTATTGTTGTTGTGATAATTGTTGTAGTTTTATATCATCTTGGTGAATGCAATGTATTTATGTATATTATTGAAGTAATTAAATTACTATTCTATTCAACCTGCACTCAATTCCGTAAAAAAAAAAAAAACACAATGTCTTTGGACTTAATATGTTTTCTGTTTTTAAGCACCGATACCGTTTCAAAGAATTGGATCTTGCTGTGTTCCTTAATAATTTGACTTATAATTTAATAAGTATAATAATTAGTATAATAATAATAATTACCAATTATCAAAGACATATTTCTGTCACTCTCCACACCAGCTACACAACACTTTGTCATTAACAAATAATAATAATAATAATAATAATAATAATAATAATAAGTGCCCTGTGATTGGCTGGCGACCAGTCCAGGATGTACCCCGCCTCTCGCCCGAAGACAGCTGGGATAGGCTCCAGCACCCCCGCGACCCTCGTGAGGAAAAGCGGTAGAAAATGAATGAATGAATGATTATTATTATTATTATTATTATTGTAATTTTATTTTTACAGAATTGAGTGCAGGTTAAATAGAATAGTAATCTAATTACTTCAATAATATACATAAATAAATTGCACTCACCAAGATGATAAAAAATCTACAACAAATATTCACATCCTCATTAACGAATGATAATAATAATAATAATTATTATTATTATTTGTTAATAATAATAATTAATTATAATAATTTATTCTAAATTATTTAAATTATTTGTACAAATTACTGTTTACGCTACATTGTTCATATTTGATGTCATCTATTTATTCTCCACATTATTTTTTATTTTTTTATTTTTACACGGGAGCCAGGCAACAACATTTCGTTGGCAATTTCACTGTTGTGTTATTGTGCAATGATAATAAGGAAAGTCTAAGTCTATGTCTATACTGGTCCTACAATCTAGAAATGAGCCGTAATGCTTCCTAATTTGACTGCAGTGTTCCCATTTTTAAAAATGCAGCGTCAAAACCTAAACACGGTGTACTGTGTCTATGACATCAGGATCCGTAAATACACTGAATTAGCCGGCTACATTCCCAGGCTTGGGCCTGAACTTCATTTCATTTAGCCTCGAGCTGGTCCAAGCCAATGCTATAAATACTGCTGTAATGTTGCAGGAGGAATGGACATGTGAAGCAACTCAAAGGAATCAGACACCCAATATCTGCTGTGTATGGATTTGTTTGTGGGTAGAGAGTGGGTGAGGGGTTATAGTACGAGACTTTGACGTCATGGAAGTCCCGTATCTAAGCAGACTGGAAGGGTGGGCGAGAGCATCATATTTTTTGTTTATTATAGTCAACCTTGTGCTGTCTGTCAAACTTGGAAAAACAGGATCTTAAAAATACCAAGATTTTTTATGTTATGTAAAGTATTTAATCATTCGGGGGGCCCTGAGGAAAACCCCAAAAGTCGTACCTCTTGGTACCGGCCATTTTTGATCATTTTGACTGATTATTCATGACACACAGTTTGTTTCTACCTTTTTTCGTCATTTAGTAATCAGCAGTAGTACCCGTAGAACTTTCAGCAAAATTATAGTTCCCAACAAAAAAACATGCAAAAAAACAGCTTTTTGTGAAAAGATATATTTCAAGATTAAATTTCACTTTGACACAAAGTTCTCTATTCTTTTATTCCTAGAACTTGCCTTTCAAAAGGACGTAATGTCTGTTTTGGTCAAGTAGTTTGGAAAATAAATTACACGCAAAAAATGCGACTTATACTCCAGTGCGATTTATGTTTTTTTTCTACCTAATTATGCATTTTTGGCATTGTGCGACTTATAGTCCAGAAAATATGGTATATTTAACCAAAATATAAAAACAACTACAAACAACACAACACAATAGCGTGTGAATGCGTTTAAATTTCCCCTCAATATGTATATGGACGCTGCAAGACTCCTTTTTACTGCCAAGTTGCTGTGAAGAGTGTATTTCTATGGGAAAGTTGCAGTCGGAGTTCTTATAAAATGCATTTCTGCACCAACATGCTCTCTTCTGTTGTGAAGTTGCATCATCATCTCTTTTCGATGCTAGCGCAAAAAAAATCAAACAAACAAAAAAACGTAAAATACAGGGTGCGATGGGTTGGGTTGAAAAACCTTATAAATACATATTTGGCAGCAAATGAGCTAAACAACATTTAATATATTTTATCAAAATTTAGTTTGGATCAAAAAAATCTAAAATTGCTCACCTCCATTTTTAAAACTGAAGAACATCTCGAGCTGCGTGTTACATCATATCTGAGCATGCCCTGACAGAACGCACCCGGGATGAATTTAAACAATCAAAAAAAAAAAATCAAATTAAATCTTGCTAATATTTTACAATTAAACTCGGGACATGTTTTATATAGATATATATTTTCGACAAAGATGAAGAAGATTTTAAACGAAGAAGAAAAACACGACAAAGACCCGTTTGAGCGGGTACAAGATACCTCAATCGGATTGGGGAAAAAAATATTCCACCCCTGGGAATCCGATTATCTGTTTATTCGGATTGGTACTTTTCTTTCGGAATGAGGTGTATACAAAGGTTAAATTCTTTCCGTTTGAGCAAATAAACCGAATGAAATTGGAATATTTGGGTCCATGTATACGTGGCTAGTGAGACCTGTTTTGTTGTTGGACTTTTGTGTTGGTCACCGATTGTCTTGTCAAAGACTTTTAATCTCAATGAGTTTTTAGGCTGGCAAAATAAAAACCGGACTTGATAACCATTTTAATCAAATCTATAATCACTATTTCTGTCTTTGCAGTGTTAGTGGCGTGTTGCCTCCTCTCCCTCCTCTCTTACTCACAAGCCTGTCCCAAAGAGTGCAGCTGCAACGCAAACACCAAAGTCGTGGACTGCCGGGGTCGCGGCCTGTATGACATTCCCCGCCGATTACATCCAGACACCCAAGAATTATATCTCCAAGACAATCGGATCAGAGGCCTTGGATCGATGGCTTTTCGAGAAATACCACTGGTCCGCATTCTCGATCTATCAAATAACTCCATCACATCTGTTTCCCCAACTGCTCTTCTGGGGCTCAGAACTCTGCAGCGCTTCAGTCTGGCCTACAACAGCCTGAGGGAGCTTGACAAGCGGTTGTTTGGACCCATTCACTCGCTTTCACACCTTGATCTTTCACACAACAGGTTAGGCATCACATCTAAATCCGAGTAGGATTTTAAAGTCATTTTGCTAATTTGATGCCGTGGTGCTTGTCTCCTCCCAGCCTGTGGGGCTTGTCCGGAGCCTTGGGGGATAATCTGAGGAACCTGAGCCACTTGGGACTCGGTCACAACAGGCTAACACGATTGGACCGAACCCTGCTGGACGCCTTGGGCCACCTGGACAGCCTCACTCTACGAGGCAACCCGTGGAAGTGCGACTGCCATCTTATCGGCCTCAAACTGTGGCTGGAGACCTACCTCTACAAAGGTGAGCACCGTTTGGACCGTTTGGACAATAATCCCAACAGATCAATTCCTTTACAAACACAATATGATGGGTATCGGCCGATATCAACCACTCCTGGTTTTACAACGCCGATCCCCTCCGCGTTGAGAATAAGCATAGACTTCCTGTCTTTGTGAGAGTGATATGCAGTAAGTTTTCCAAAATGTCTCACCGGGATGGCGCTTTAAAAAGCTTTAGTTTGGTCATTCGAGGCTGAACACTTGGCACATTGTGCTGAGTTTGAGGCTGGCGATGTGATCATCCGTCAGGCAGTGGCTAAAGCCCCGGTCCCAAACCGCTGTACTCGCGAATGTGGGCAAAATCTGAGGATTAGTACCGCCTCAGTACGGATCCGGGAGCGTGCAGACACTGTAGTACGTTTAGTTGTGTGGGTGATGTGTGACGAGTGTGACGTGATAAGTATTTTTTAGGGATTTCAAATTTCAGACAAAATAATCGATCTGAAAAGAAAACAAGAAAATAGATTTAATTCCCATAGAACACGTTGATGGAACGATTGATGTGCGATTAACACACATATGTCCTGTTTGACTGGACTATGTCCTGGACTGGTCTCAGGCTACTTATAGATCATACCGATCGGCAATTTGGAGTTGCCAATTTACCCAACATGCATGTTTTTTGGAATGTGGGAGGAAACCGGAATATTCCGAGAAAACCCAAGCACGCATGGGGAGAACATGCAAACTCCACACAGAGTTCCCCAATGGCGATTCGAACCCTGATCTCCTGAGTGTGTGGCCAACATGTTCTTCGGCCCGAAAAAAAGAGTATTTTGATTGGTAAATTTCGCTCTGACGACAAGTCCAATGTTATTTATATCTACTCTCGCTGTGATTGGAACGGTCACGAACTACATCATCGTCGACTTGCCAGAGAGATACTGAAGCACTTAAGCATTTACGCAGTGGTACCGATGCATACGAGTGTCCCGAATAGGTGCGTTCAATGAGAATCAACGAAATTCGTACGAATCCCCACTCGCCTTAAGCATTCAAAGACTATGGGATTTCTAACTATATTCTTTTTGAAGCCACCATCCACCAGTACGAGCATGAACTTTGCTTTTGAAAGAGTTTGTGTACCAAACAAATACATAGTGTACATATACAAGTTTTTACACTGAGAAACGCACTACTAAAATATTCACTGTGCTATGCAGTGGAAGTACAGTATATCTACAATTATAGTGACCGGGATTTACAATTATCCAAATCAGAGGGGCAAATCTTAGATTTATGGAAATGATAATGTGTTGACCAATCCGATGGGGGGACTGGTCTTAAGATATTTCTCAAGTGTTTTACAGTTTGTGTGTTTATTATTAACACACGATTAACACACATACGTCCTGTTTGCGGGAATGTACTGAAGCACTTGAACTGACATTTAGACAGTGGTACCGAGGTATACGAGTGTCCCGAATAGGTGCATTCAATGACAATCAACAAAATTCGTACGAATCACCACTCGCCTTAAGCATTCAAAGACTATGGGATTTCTAACTACAGTAAACCTCGGATATATCGGATTCAATTGTTCCCACTGGTTTTGTCCGATATAAGCGAAATCCGATATATGCGTATACCGGAAAATGTCCGTTTTACGCATATATCGGATTTATATCCGGTATATGCGTAAATGGGATTTTATCCGTTATAAAAAGGCACTTCCTTGACTATGTTTCCAATGTACCTGGACGCGCAGGCAACGCTGCAAACGCTGCAAATGACGTCGTATAGCGGCCTGTCACGATTCGGCGAATCGGAGCGCCACGATGCGGCCATCCGATATATGCGAGGGAAATTTAATGGAAATGCATTGGAACGGGACTGGAGATTTTGTCCGAAATAGGCGAAATCTGTTATAAAAAAATCCGATATATGCAATGAATTTTTATTGGAAATGCATTACAGAAAAATCGGTTCTTTTTTATCTGTCCGTTGTGAGCGAATTTCCGATATATCCGAGTCCGATATATCCGAGGTTTACTGTATATTATTTTTGAAGCCACCATCCACCAGTGCAAGCATGAACTTTGCTTTTGAAAGAGGTTGTGCACACATGTACTTGTTAACATATACAAGTTTTTACACTGCGAAAACAAGATAGTTAGAATGTACTACTAAAATATTCACTGTGCTATGCAGTGGTAGTTCCAGTATATCTGCAATTATAGTGGCCGAGAAGTGCTCTTTAACAAAAAAAAGGACAAATTACAATTATCCAAACCAGTGATAATGTTTTGTCCAGTCCGATGGGGGGACTGGTCTTAAGATATTTAAGTGTTTTACAGTTTTTGTGTTTTACACTACCCAACAATTGTATGACATACCCTCTGCAAACGACTAATAAAGAGCTTGTGGAGGTGATTAAGTTTTAAATTACAGATTAGATTATTTATCCCGGCATGCACAGCATTACGAAACCAAAATACACTCACTTGGAGCTAGCTTGCATGTTGCACCCTTTCTTTTAAAGCTGCAAATTATAATTAGCGAGAAACAGAACAATCGGCCTTGTAGCAAGAATATGTAGTGACGAGACGACCAGAGATTAACCAGCGTGTCGTCTGGAATTCTGATTTACGGAGGATCACAGAGGGTGGCCGCTGAAGTCCCGCCGTCAATCATAACAAACTTCACAGGTCCAATTCCGGAAAGCTGTTAAAGTGCTAGATTAATTAACGCCGCCTCACAAGCCCATGAACCGGTTGAAGCGGCGTTGCGTCTGAGGTCATCTCTACGGTTATTCTAATAAACCTGATGATGTATATCTCCGCTCTCAAGGTGGCGCAGTGGATGAGGTGCTTTGTTCCCAGCCCGTCGAGATGAGGGACCGAGACCTCCAGAAGGTCCCTTACCAGCTTTTCCACGCATGCATGACCACGAGTTACCATTACTTGTTTGCCAACATACATCATCTGGAGTCGGAGCGGCTGCTGCGAGGCCACATCCACGGCAACCACGCTCATCCTTCAAGCCACACGCTCCATGTCCCGATGGCGATGGGGGAGGGCTTCGGTGGCGGAGGAGGAGCAGGAGGAAGTTTGCCAGAATGCGAGCCGAAGCAACGGCACCGGCCGGTCAACTTGCGCCACGCCATCGCCACAGTGATCATCACCGGTGTTGTGTGCGGGGTGGTTTGCTTGATGATGCTCGCCGCCGCAGTGTACGGATGCGCATATGCCGCCATCATGGCGAAATATCAGCGGGAGCTGAAGAAGAATGAGGAGTTGGCAGCGGCTCGTGCGGCCCAGCATACCACACAGGATGAGAAGGAACCACTGGAGAATGCGATTGCGTAGGAGATGATGATGATGATGACACATACCGAGAACTTCAAACGTGGGCCTCAACCCTTTAACCTAATCATCTTTGGATGCCGTGTGTGTGTGTTTGTGCATGTGTGAGTGTGAGAAAATGTGTGATTGGAGTTTGTGACGTCTTCTGAAACTTGGGTAACCCTCTTACGCAGGTATTTGTCTATGCACTAAAGAAGAACTGGAAATTTAAAAAAAAAAGACTATTTTCTCTAAAGAAAATAGAAAGATGCATATCACAGATACAGTAGAAATCGCTATATTTATTACTCTATTTGTAGATCTTAGTAAATCTCTGGTATTTGATTATAGTTTTTAATTCAAAGTAGGCAGCTGTTTTCAGTTATCTTTGTAATGAGAGGAAAAAAAAGTTGTGTTGTGTCTATGCTGGCCGAATGAACATATTTAAAGAGAACTTCCTTGTTTGTGCCTAATAATGTGATATAATTTTTCAGAGAAAATATGTTTTATTAAGGAGTTTTTTTCTGACAAACTCATTCAGGGACGATGGGTACATTTTTCCGAAGCAATAACAAACTTTGGACTCAGCCTTGTTGTTTCCCCACAACTTTTACGGGTTCACGCTGATTATTGTACTGCTGCAGAAAATGGCGTCGACACAAATGCAAACTTTTACTGTCCAGTCGGTTGAGATGTTATATGTGAGTCATGGCAACTACATAAAGGTAGAAGTGTCTTTCAGTATGTATTATACAAAATAAATGGAAACATTTGACCTGACTGCAGTATTTATATTGATCAGATCTTTTGAGTTTTTGGGATTTTTTTGACACATTTGTATAACACAAAAAAATGGGAACTTCGGGTGCGCCAAAATTATTCTTTTATACAGAAGGAAAAACCATAGTTAGTTTAGCAGGTTTAAAGTATTATGTTTTTCAAGCATGAACTCTTCTGGCACTTTGAAAAATAATGTTCCCAAATGTTAATCATTGTTGCATATATGCTTTATTTAAAGAAAAACTGCAATTTTTTGGTGGGAATTTAGCCCATCATTCGCAATAATTATGTCCTTATTATGTGCATTACCACACAAGAAAATTAGTTAATTTCAGCTAGCTTACAATACTGTCATTGGGATACACTTATTTTAATGCTAACAATGTTGCATCGTTTGATATACACGATCGGATCATGCATTAACACAGGCAGTGATAACATGTAATAGTTGATAGTATTTTGATGATTTTAAACCCCACAATAAAAAAAAATAAAATTAAAAAAATAATAAAAAAAAAAAAATTAAAAAAATATAAATAAAAAAAATAAAATAAATTTAAAAATACATAAATAAATAAATAAATAAAAAATTTAAACCCCACCAAAACCTCTTTTCTCGACCCATGCTCGTTCTGTCAACGACAACAGCGGCGACAACACTTACGATTTCCGCTCACATTGGGATGGCTGTGTCTTCCAGCACGAGACATGTTCTTCAGTCCAAATGCGTATCTTGAGTGTTTGTAGCGAAATCAAGAGCTCGATATTCCGTCTTCCGTGTGTGTGTGACGCTGAGCTTGACTAGCGATTAGAGCGGCGTCGTGTTAGTTAGCTTAGCCGGGTTTTGGTAGTGTTTTAAATCACTGAAATACGACAAGATACTGCAACTATTATATGTTATCATCATATCAAACGATGAAACGTTGTAAGGGTTTTTTTCTTCATAGTCAAAATAAGTGTATCCCAATGACAGTATTGTTAGCTAGCTGAAAGGAACTAATTTTTTTGTGTTGTAATGCACAGAAAAGGTAAAAAATATGTGTTCATGTTTCACATAAGGATTGTGAATGATGAGCAAAATTCCTAAAAAAATTGCAGTTCCCCTTTAACACGTGATTAAATGTGATTAATCACATTATGAAATGGTTTACACACCGTCAGAGTGCATAGTTTTTTGAGACGTACCATTAATATACACTGATGAGGTTGGTCGACCTGACATCCGATGCACGTGGCGAAGGATGTGACCGCCACCGTACACACACGCATACACCGTAAATGATATTCCGGCACAGTGTGTGTGTTCGTTTGTGCACGTGGGCATGTGTGTATGTTCAGCAATGTTGTGACTCAAGAGATGTCTGGGGGAGTCCAGAGGAATGAGCAGGGGGGGTGGGGGGGGGGGGGTACCATGGCATGTGATGTCATCAGCCTGTCTTGTCAAGTTAGCGCGCCAGTGTATTCACAAGTCCACAGCTCAGTGGAGCGGAGGCCAGTGAAAACTGGCCCTAACCGGCCCACGCTAAATTTGCATTGCAGCCTACATTTCCCCTCCCATCTGACTGTCTTACATAAAATCATTCTTACAGACGTCCCCCCCGATCTGATAGGCATGATCGCCGTGACTTTACATCACCACGAATACACCGAGAGCATCGTCACTCGGAGTAGACAGTCGCTTCATCTACCTGACACGATGGTGCAACCTTATACCAGGAATACCGGGAAAAGAATATGACGGACTGCATGTTTATCGTTCTGCTACAAATCAGATGTATACCAGGCACGTTTGTCTTTGTGCGTGTACACGCATGTGTCGGAGCTGTGGCACCACACACGGACCCCCCCCCCCCACCTCTCTCTTTCTGCTCCAATGGTTTCCCCCAGGCCTATAGTACCCACAATGCACTGCTCTCGTGTCAATGCAGCCAGGCACTGTGAAAATGGTTCTCTTTTTCTGCCCTTTTCCGCACACCACCACCACCACCAAAACCCACCCCGCTTCACCTTACCCCAAACCCCCCCTCTCCATCCCTTATCTCATCAATGGTCTGCCCAGACGTATTATTCTTGCCCTCACTTCATAACACATTCTTACGACAATGACTTAGCAACTTCTTAGATTATTTTGAGAGATGATTATCATGAATGACTGCTAGGAATAATCATTGCATGAATTATAAGACAGGACTTTCTGGTTATTGCCTAAAAATAGTGTGCTCACATTTTGTATTTGCTGAACATTTGTGGACGACTTTAAGAGCTAATAATAATGAAAAATAGTCATACAAAAATATGTATTGTTTTAAATAATGGGCCGTAGTTCCGATATTGATATTTAACATGACCCAAAGAGATTTCCCTTACTTTTTTGTAACTGTGATTAAATACGATTAATTCTGAGTTAACTATGGACGGTGTGAGATTAATCGCGATTAATCACACCTTGGTGAGTATTTGCGGTATAGCCAATACCAAGCATATCCGATTAATATGGTCAGGTGTGAAAACTCATGGTTGCAATAGTTATTCATTCATTCATTTTCTACCGCTTATCCTCACGAGGGGGAATGCTGGAGCCTATCCCAGCTGTCTCCGGGCGAGAGCCGGGGTACACCCTGGACTGGTGGCCATGCAGCCAATCACAGGGCACATATAGACAAACAACCATTCACACTCACATTCATACCTATGGACAATTTGGAGTCGCCGATTAACCTAGCATGTTTTTGGAATGTTGGGAGGAAACCGGGGAGTCCCCGGAAAAACCCACGCATGCACGGGGAGAACATGCAAACTCCACACAGAGATGGTCGAGGATGGGATTGAACTCGGGTCTCCTAGCTGTGAGGTCTGCCCGCTAACCACTCGACCGCCGTGCAGCCTTCCCAGACTTATTGTAGATTAAAACTTTTTTACGATTAAAATATGATTAATTCTGAGTTAACTATGGGCAATATGAGATTAATCACGATTAATCGCACCTTGGTGAGAATTAGCGGAATAGCCAATGCCAAGCATATCTGATTAATATGGTCAGGCATGAAAACTCATGGATGCAATATTTAGTTGTGTATTATTCTATTGAGTATACATACGTATATTCATTCAGCAATAAGCAAACATACAAAAATAGCAACACAGTCACTCTGTGGGTTTGCACTCTTGTAAGAAGAGGCAGAACAAGAAGAAGGGGCAGACCACAGCGGAGCAAGGAAACAATGCCTTGCACAGTGGTACTAAGAGGAGAATACTGTAGCTGCTGTCAATGTAAGCGTGCGTGGGAGAAATGGAAGCAGACACCCTCTACTTACCCGCAGCTATGGGTGACTTCCTCTCATCCAGGATCTGAATGGCCGTGCTGGCTAATACGACACTCTTGTTTTCTGATCCTGCAAGCACACAACACACGGAGCTTGAATAATGCTACTCATTATTCATATCAAAATTCCTTGTATTAGTTCAGAACTGACCACAGGTGAGTCATAAACCACCAAAGATTAATATTCATTTTTTTGCCATGAGTGAGTGCATCCAAGTCAAGTCTCCGCCAGTAAAGAAGATGCTTTCAGATCACTTGTATTAGCCGAGACTAATGGAAAGCCCAAGGCTGTGGACAGATGAGAACAACTTCCTTCTTCGGAGGAAAAAAACATTTAAAACCTTAGTTTAACTTGTGTAGTGTGTGTATGTGTGTGTGTATGTGTGTGTGTGTTCTGGCCCAGTCATTATGGAAAAGACTGGACCTCTTCCTAACACTGGACCTCCTCCAATACTGATTCCAACCAAGAACAATTGAACAAGAACACGGCATGGAATTAGATCCGTGAGATGATGAGATGTTGTGGCAAGCATCGGTTTTATTAGAAGTGAACTTTGCAGACAAAAACGACTACGCTGTCATCAACCAACCTGTGTTGAAAGGCAGGGAGTAGACAAATGTGCCAGGAACTTGTTCGGCTGCCCTTTTGTACCACAGGGGGAAGTGATCGGCATTGAACACCCCCTCTTTGTCTTCAGCTGTCAGGAAGTCTCTTGAGACAGACAGAAACAACAGCGATGATTCAAACAAACACAGGCTACAACCTGCAGTCTAATGATAAACTGATTCTATATAAGTAAATTAAGACTGTATTAATTACATTAATTTAACTATGTGTATTATTGTAGTAAAACAGCAGTATCTTGATATGAAAGTTTAATGTTAGTGCGGCCCGCGCAAGTTTGATATGGATGCTGTATGGTATCATGTACCCAGAAAAGATTATTACGTTTGATTAATGTTCATGTTAAAGGTTAAATAACTGTTAATAGTTATCCTCCCTATCCGTGTGGAAGTGGTACGTTTTTGGCTATTTAAGTTGAAAGGAAATAACTTGAAGGCTACCGTTTAGGTCGCTGGTTCTCTAGTTTGCGAGTTAGCATGTGTCTCAAGTATAAATGTGACTATAGTCGTATATTTTTCTGTTTTTAATAAATGCGTTTTTTTTTGTTTTTTTTTGGAAAACCTGATGCGGCCCAGCCTTGCACAGACCCGAGCTCCAGTGGCCTCCGGGTAAATTGAGTTTGAGACCCCTGCTTTAGGGGTCGCCACAGCAATCTCCTCCATTCAACCCTGTCTTCCATGTCCTCCTTCATTACATCCCCAAACCTCCTCTTTGGTCTTCCTCTACGCCTCCTACCTGGCAGCATCCTTCTACCAAAATATTCACTATCTCTCCTCTGGAAATGTCCCAACCATCTCAATCTGGCCTCTTTGACTTTATCTCCAAGGCTTCTAACATGTAATGTCCTTATGATGTGCTCGTTCCTGATCCTATCTATCCTGGTCACTCCCATTAAGAACCTCCAGTTCTCCCAAAAAACCTTGTTGTTTGTAAAACAGCAGTATATTATATTCAAATGTGTTTATTTTAGCACTGTCATTGGTTGAATAGGGTAACTAAAATTAGCTAGGAGACCAAAGTTCGATTCCACCTTCCGGCATCTCTGTGTGTAGTGGGCATGTTCTCGTGGGTTTTCTCCAGGTACTCCGATTTCCCCCACATTCCAAAAACATGCTTAGGGTAATTGGTGACAAATTGTCCATAAGTATGAATGTGAGTGTGAATGGTTGTTTGTCTATATGTGCCCTGTGATTGGCTGGCCAAAGACAGCTGGGATAGGCTCCAGCACCCCCGTGACCCTCGTGAGGATAAGAATGAATGTATACCATTGTTTTCGTAAAAGTCATTCGGAAAGATTCCATTCGGAAAGAGCAAAAACTCCTCATGTAAACATGTAAAAATAAAAGATATGGAAAAAATACTTACTGGTTTGTAAGCTCATCGGGTACGACAAACAGGTTGATTCTGGAAAGGCCAGTTCTTGTACCCAGATAGGCAATCTCAACCCCTTTGTCAGAGTTCCTGTGTTTCAAGTAGTTTGAAACTGTCTGAAATAATACCAAGGTAATAAAATATCAAATGTATGATTGACATACTCAGACTTATTGAGCACCAGGCTGGTCCAGTAGGCCTCCAAAGGGGCGGTTACCACTGCATCGAAAAGGACTTCCCGAATTAACTCCTTGTCACCTAAAACACATGACTTATGTTAAGAACCGAAGACCACAATTGCCGATTGTTGATGACGAATACGAACATTGTAATTGGGGCTCATGTCCACTTAGGTGTAGTTTGATAGCCTCAATTTGGGCCAAGTAGCGGTGCTCCGGGTGCTCGTCGGTGTTGCAGTACGTCCTGTTGTATAGAAGGATGTCGAATTAATTAATTGTGGCGTTGAAGTGATGTCGATGCACATAAAAACGACAACAAAGAAAATTCTCATACCATTCATCTGCAAGCGCTACATCAGGATGCTCTAAGTCATGAAGACCTAGTAGTAATAATAAATAATCATCAATTCACAGTAACATAGGAATAGCTATTAACTTATTTTAAAGACATCAGCATCAGGAAGGTGGTTTTCGGACCGCTCAAGATGATGGATAAGTTTGGACTAACACACAGACCACAATGACGTGAATAATATTAGGCTGGGTGGTGGGAGAAAAAGAACACTATACCTTCTTCCACAGTCACATTCCCTCTGATGAAGAACATGCCGTGGCCTCTTGATAGAGCTACGCCGAGGCTAACAATAAAAACAACAAAGTCTTTAATGTGAAAAGCATGAAAACAAGCAGACGCTTGGTTCTTTTTTATGTGCACAAATAAATATATAAATTTGTTCTACCTGAAAGGAGTACCCTTGATGTCTGTGTAGTAGTAATCATTTTGCAACACCAGCACACGTCGCTGTAACAAAAGTGGAAATTTATGTATATACCGATGTATATACTTCGGTACGAGGTACATTATTTAAAAAATAAAAATAAAAAAAATAAAAAACTTAAACTGTATTATGGAAAGCAGGAAGTGAACAAATGTAACAGTTACCGATTGTAAAAGTACCAGATGGAGGGGTAGGATTTAATAAGCTTTGCTTCTTCCTACTCCTTTTGGACATGTGGAACTGGGAACTGATTATGGGATGCATTCAATTGTAATCTGATCCATACCAAAATAAAAACAAAAAATAAAATAAAAAAATAATAATAAAAAAAAAAAAATAATAAAAAATAATAAATAAAAAACTTAAATTATATTAGGAAAACAGGAGGTGAACAAATGTAACAGTTCGGTACGAGGTACATTATAAAAAAAAATAATAATAATAATCTTAAATTGTATTATGGAAAGCAGGAAGTGAACAACAGATTATGGGATGCACTCAATTGTAATCTGATCCATACCAAAATAAAAACAAACAATTAAATTTAAAAAATAATAATTAAAATTAAAAATAATAATAATAATAAAAATAATTAAAAAACTTAAATTATATTAGGAAACCAGGAGGTGAACAAATGTAACAGTTACTGATTGTAAAAGTACCAGATGGAGGGGTAGGATTTAATAAGCTTTGCTTCTTCCTACTCCTTTTGGATATGTGGAACTGGGAACTGATTATGTGATGCATTCAATTGTAATCTGATGCATGTTCAAATGAAATAAAACCATTACCATATTACCATATATGTTGTCATAACACCAACTCATCAACATCACACATGGAGTAGTGGGGTCGGATTTGCTGCACTATTGCTCCATCTGCTGGTGATAGGAGTATTTGCTCACGGTGGCTGCTTATCATGTAAATTCTACAAGCTTATGATGTGACTTTTTTTGCATAAATAATTGTGAATATGCATGAGAGTTTGTGTGTTTCAGTGTACACATTTCCATATTGAACACTTATTAATCAGGGTAAAGTATAATGTTCTTTGCAAAGGTTTAAAAGTGCAAAGTGA
Organism: Doryrhamphus excisus; assembly: GCF_030265055.1. Classification (NCBI taxonomy): domain Eukaryota; kingdom Metazoa; phylum Chordata; class Actinopteri; order Syngnathiformes; family Syngnathidae; genus Doryrhamphus; species Doryrhamphus excisus. The sequence continues at coordinate 9,766,749 of NC_080475.1, read as the reverse complement.
ACACACACAACACACACACACACACACACACACACACTGGCTTCTCTGGGCTGCTGTCTCTCTTGTATTCAGCAACATGTGCATGTTGGAGATAAGGGGCTCACACACTGAGGCAGACACACTTGTGCATGCGGACCAAACCAAATCAGACACAAATTCCCCAGTCAATGTTGTACATCACTGTATAACCTCTTGGCAGACCGAGTATTGCCTTTGGAACACCAAATCAGACCTTTTTTGTGCATTTTTTTATTAAAATGTACATTGCTCACCCCTTTGTCCACACTCTTCTTCACCTCCATTGAGAAGGTCCCCGTCTTCCTGTTGACCATGGCATTTCTCAGCTAAAAAGCACAAAGATTTTGCATTCCGTGTGTAAAAAAAATATGGCTTTTATTAAGGTGTTGTAATAAAGTAATAAAGTGTAAACGTCTCACCGTGTCGTCCTTGTCCTCCCATTCTACCTCGGAGAGATCCACACTGCTGTAGTTTGGCTTCCTTCGCTTTTTTCCATCACCGTACTAGCCAGGCAGTAAACACACACATTGAAAAAAAGTATATTGAAGACATTGAGACAGGATATAATATATGATATGTTGGAAAAATATACATTGAAGACATTGAGACAGGATACAATATATGATATGTTGGAAAAAATATAGAATTGCTAGAATAGAATGAACTTTGACCCATGTTCTTTCAGTCTGGCACAGGGGAGGGGGCCAAAACTCAAAGCTCACTTTAGTTTGCAGCCCAAACTGGACGTTCCACGCTCATTATTGTTTTAATTAGTCCACTAATAAACCATCTGTCATTCTCTCACTGCCTCTTATCTCCTCTCCTCCTCATCATCTTTCATCGTCCCAGCCCTCCATTTTCACTGCATTGTACTCATTCAACTATAACATCCAATTTGAATCTTCCTTGTCTGTAAGAGTGAATATCAGTACAATGTATCAGTATAATGTATCAGTACAGTCGTATTGTCTGCACTTTAGGTCTGCGGCCACAATAATAAGGTCCAAAATTACCTTGTGAGCTTTCTGTCACGACCTTTAAGCTCGCTTGTGTGACAGTTTAGTTGGTTTCCGCTTCTATGCCTTGGTTCCTGTTTTATACTTTTATTTTGGTAGCATTTCCTGTTTGCCCTGGTCACGATCCTCGAGCGAGCTTGTGTGACAGTTTAGTTGGTTTCCGCTTCTATGCCGTTGCTTCCTGTTTTATGCTTTTGTTTTGGTAGCATTTCCTATTTGCCCTGGTCACGATCCTCGAGCTAGCTTGTGTGACAGTTTAGATGGTTTCCGCTTCTATGCCTTGGTTCCTGTTTTATGCTTTTATTTTGGTAGCATTTCCTATTTGCCCTGGTCACGATCCTCGAGCTAGCTTGTGTGACAGTTTAGATGGTTTCCGCTTCTATGCCTTGGTTCCTGTTTTATGCTTTTATTTTGGTAGCATTTCCTGTTTGCCCTGGTCACGATTCTCGAGCTAGCATGTGTGACAGTTTAGATGGTTTCCGCTTCTATGCTTTGGTTGCTGTTTTGTGCGTTTGTTTTGGTAGCATTTCCTGTTTGTCCTGGTCACGATCCTCAAGCTAGCTTGTGTGACAGTTTAGTTGGTTTCCGCTTCTATGCCTTGCTTCCTGTTTTATGCTTTTGTTTTGATAGCATTTCCTGTTTGCCCTGGGTTTTGACTTCTAGCTTTGCTTTTCCCTTTTCACGCACACCTGTTGCTATTTGTGTTCCCCTCCTATTTAGTTCAGGTGCTTGCACCCTAGTTTGTTGTTGCATTCAACCCAACCTACTGCTGTATATCAACCATTTCTGTTAAAATAGACTTTTTATCTGCACTTAAGTCTCCTGTTCTTTGCATACTGGGGTCGTGTCACAATGCCGAAGCCAATACCTGATGGCACTAAAGTAAATACTCACAAGTGGGCGCAGATCTGGGTGGGTGAGAATGTAGCCATTGTTGGTGATTGCAAAAGCATAGCCATGAATCCCCAACTAGGAAAATACATACAAATAGAAAAAGAAAACAGATTCATTACAGACAAGCTCAGTATATCATTGAGTAAGGAAATCAAACAATGCACAACGATGAGCCAATTCAAGAAACAATACAAGCAGTTGATGTTTGCTAAATACAAGGATGAATTTATGAATGAAAAAATATCACTATATTTGCACTAAGTATGGTACCTATTATGTCATTGTATGGTCAAAAAACACACAAAAAAACTTAAACTGTATTATGGAAAGCAGGAAGTGAACAAATGTAACAGTTACTGATTGTAAAAGTGTAAAAGTGGGATTCACGCAATTGTAATCTGATGCATGTTCAAATGAAATAAAACCATTACCTTAATTGTGCATTCATGGGTCAGAATATCAAGTACACTAAAACAGGAACAAGTTCAAAACCTCTGCTTACACAAAAATGATATTTTGTTGAACAAAACACCAAACAAAATAGTAGACTATTGGACATCTCAGTCTGGCCTCTCTGAATTTATCTCCAATGCCTCTAATATGTAATGTCCCTGTGATCCTATCCATCCTGGTCACTCCCATTGAGAACCTCACCATCCTCATCTCTGCTCTTTCCAGTTCTGCTTTTCCTCAGTGGTACCGTCTCTAGACCAAACAACATCGCCAGTCTTACTACAGTTTTGTGTGGTAAACTGTATAATTTAGTGAATTACTGGATTAATTACTGGATTAATCCTAATCCTAATTCATCTGCTACATGATTTGATATTCAATGACTGTGTCCATGTCCTCTGTAGTAGATAGAACAAAATATGTATAATGACTTTAAGGATTTGGAAAAATATGAATATCTTATACCTTATATTTCGGAATAGTCTTGAGCAGCTCTGAGACAGGAACATCCGTCCCGACAACGCCGAGTAAAATACCATGGTTCCTCTATAAAACACAACACATACTTAAGCAGTATTTCAAACGTTAGGTAGACAACATAAGACTTTATTTGGAACTGAAGATGAGCGATTTTGAACGGATCTTAATCTGAACATAAATAAAGCAATGGATAAGGATAATAATGCCACCTTTGCAATCTGAAATGAATAAATATTTATGAATAAATGTTGCAGCGTTAAATATTCATGGTTTTAATACACGGTTTTGGCAGATCAGTCAAAAACACAATCTCTCTCTCGCTGGGATCCGTTTCCGAAATAGTTTGCCAAGGAAAGCGTTGATGACAGTCGGCAACTGCTCGGAGAACGTTTTCGGTACTTACGGTCTCGTTCTTGGTGCTGAACACGGGCATTGCCACAGTGGTCATCAGAACTGGACCTTGACCGTCGTCCAGCTGTTGACAAATATCGAGTGATCAAATGAGGGAGGCGAAAGAAGGAAACCGATAATGCAACATAATCAGCAGAGTTGCCTGTCATGTAATGTCCCTCTGATGTACTCATTCCTGATCCTATCCATCCTGGTCACTCCCATTGAGAACCTCACTGTCCTCATCTCTGCTCTTTCCAGTTCTGCCTCCTGTCTTTTCCTCTGTGGTACCGTCTCTAGACCAAACAGCATCGCTGGTTCCTTACATAACTGACCAGAGAGTAATTGTGCAGAAGACCCCGAGTCATAATGAAGCGTCTCTAAACTTATATTGCATGTTTTATTCATGTTCATTATTTGACTTAAATATGTTCAATCGCGGTACATCTTTGATCTCCTGCAGAATAAAGCTTATCCAAAGGTTAGTTAGCATCTGGGTATCTCGGCTCTCTCAGGACTGCTGGAATAATTTGAAGGCTTGACATTGTTTTGTTGTGGAGTTTGCATCACAATCTGGTATATGGTTCCACCAAGAAATCAAACATAAACACTCTATCCACATTATTTACAATGTTTGCTGCATGGATGGTTGCAATGTACCGATCAGTTTTTTTTTTTGGCCCTTGAATTCGAGTCATTTGGCCTATACAGAGTAACATTCATTCATTTTTCTACTGTTTCTACTGGGCTGTTTTTGGGCGAGAGGCGGGACTGGTCGCCAGCCAATCACAGGGCACATATAGACAAACAACCATTCACACTCACATTCATACCTATGGACAATTTGGAGTCACCAATTAACCTAGCATGCTTTTGGAATGTGGGAAACCCGGGGGGGAAACATGCAAACTCCACAAAGAATTGAACCCTGGTCTCCTAGCTGTGAGGTCTGCGCGCTAACCACTAGACCACCGTGCAGCCTTCCCATACTTCATTCATTCATTCATTTTCTACCGCTTTTCCTCACGAGGGTCGCGGGGGGTGCTGGAGCCTATCCCAGCTGTCTTCGGGCGTAAGGCGGGGTACACCCTAGACTGGTCGCCAGCCAATCACAGACCCTAGCTCCAGTGGCCCCCAAGTAAATTGACTTTGAGACCCCAGTCCTACGTGGTTTACATTTTGCACACTTCTAAACAGGTACTAGAAAAAGCACCGACGGAAACGTCCCTGCAGAGTTCTGTCTTTTCACTGAAGCTACATCTCAAAACTCTATTTCACCTTCGATAATAACAGATGATGACAGAAAAACTGCCGGCATCCAATCCAATCCTCGTCAGACACCGAGGAAAAGCGAAGTGGTGACCTGGGTTTTGTCAGCTAGTAAAAGCAATTGAGGACCGTACTTGGACATCAAAAGGAGAACAAAGTGCATCTAAGTACTGGTGCTGTAACAATGGACCGGCCTTGCTGCTGGGAAATGGGGATCGATCAAAGGACGGTGGGGGGGGGGGGGGGGAGACATGACAACGCTCATCCAAAAATAAAAATAACAACTCGGGTAGATTGGACCGTCTGTAAACACGGGACTCGGAGTAAATGCGTATGCTCATTAACGGTTGTCAGTATTGCAGCCACTGGCTGCCATATTGTGCCGAATGCTAATACTTTGTAGATTTTAGTCTTGTCAAAGTGTAAACACTGTAAAAAAAAAAAACGAAGTAGCTGTATGGAGAAATTCAACCAACATACTTAAAAGTCAACATTGCTATGAAATATATAAAAATATTTTTTTTATTAATTTAACATTTCGCTGTCTAAGTTGAAAAATTTGTGAAAGGCATCTGTTCATTTTTTTCATAAACCAGTTGTCAAAAATTGTCTTTATTTTTTATTTAAAAAAAATGAAAACCTTGAACTTTACTATGGAAAGCAGGAAGTGTACAAATGTAACAGTTACATTTTTACCATTACCAGATGTGAAGAAAAATTTCACAATTTTTTTTTCTATTTTTTTTATTAATTTAACATTTACGCTGTCTAAGTTGAAAAATTTGTGAAAGGCATCTGTTCATTTTTTTCATAAACCAGTTGTTAAAAATTGTCTTTATTTTTTATTTAAAAAAAATGAAAACCTTAAACTTTACTATGGAAAGCAGGAAGTGAACAAATGTAACAGTTACATTTTTACCATTACCAGATGTGAAGAAAAATTTCACAAAATTTTTTTTCTATTTTTTTATTAATTTAACATTTACGCTGTCTAAGTTGAAAAATTTGTGAATGGTATCTGTTCATTTTTTTCATAAACCAGTTGTCAAAAATTTTCTTTAATTTTTATTTTAAAAAAAATTAAAACCTGAAACTGTATGATGGAAAGCAGGAAGTGAACAAATGTAACAGTTACTGATTGTAAAAGCACCAGATGGAGGGGTAGGATTTAATAAGCTTTGCTTCTTCCTACTCCTTTTGGACATGTGGAACTGGGAACTGATTATGGGATGCACGCAATTGTAATCTGATGCATGTTCAAATGAAATAAAAGAGATTTAGTAGAGATACTCAATTGTTTTAGGCCACCCAAAAAAAATAAATAAAACTACCATTTCAAACCTAATCACCCCCCAGCTCCATGATGCCAAATTTCTTCATCTTGACCTATTATACAGAATCTGCTCCAGGCCCGATCAATATTGATATTGTTTTCTCGTCAAGTATTTTCACTCGGGTGAGAGGTTTTGTTCCCTTGACAACACAACACAATCCAAGACAAGACGTGGACACACACACCTAACCTATGTTTAGTTTGTCAAGGACACATCTTCAAGGACACAGATTTAACTAGATCAGTTGTAGTATCTTTTGATGGCTGCATCTGGCATCTCGGACATTTTTTGAATGGAATAAAATGCAATATTTTCAGCATCAGACACATAAAACCTGATCATGACTGAAGTCAAAATGTGCAGTTCAACATTTTCATCAAATAGTTAGCTTGCTAATTCTGACAAAAATTGCGCAAATAAAGAAAGAGTCGGGGGGAGTCGGGTGTAAAACCATTTAGTCGACCACACTACCAACTGAGCTATGTTAAAGGGAACCTCATTCATTCATTCATTGTCTACCGCTTTTTCCTCACGAGGGTGGCGGGGGGTGCTGGAGCCTATCCCAGCTGTCTTCGGGCGAGAGGCGGGGTACACCCTGGCCAGCCAATCACAGGGCACATATAGACAAACAACCATTCACACTCACATTCATACCTATGACAATTTGGAGTCGCTAATTAACCTAGCATGTTTTTGGAATGTGGGAGGAAACCGGAGTAGCCGGAGAAAACCCACGCATGCACGGGGAGAACATGCAAACTCCACACAGAGATTGCCGAGGGTGGAATTGAACCCAGGTCTCCTAGCTGTGAGGTCTGCGCTCTAACCACTAGGCCGCCGTGCCGCCTAAAGGGAACCTATTATGATAATTTTTCGTCCCTTTGTATTCAGTTGTGGACTCCTATAGAGCAGCTACACACAATAACCAGCACAGAAAGCTTTCTAGTTCTTCCAGAATCTGCACCTATTCACCTGTATTTCTTTGGATTTCGTGGTTTCCCGAAAACGGTCTGTTTTAATGTACTCCGCCCACGGCCCGCCTCCAGGCACGCCCACTCTGCCGTGGTTGGTCAAACTGCCGACTTCCGCTTTGTGCCGAAAAGTTTATAAGCGTTGATAAACGACGATTCACTCAGCATCAACGACACAGCCGTGGAAGTTGTGAACACAACCAAGTACTTGGGGGTGCATATCACAGACAACCTCGGCTGGTCACTCCACACCTCCGCTCTGGCGAAGAAGGCACAGCAGCGACTGCACTTCCTGCGGCGGATGAAAAGAGCCTCCCTCTCCCCTCCTATCCTTACCACCTTCTACAGAGGGACCATCGAGAGCCTGCTGACCAACTGCATCTCCGTCTGGTCTGGGAGCTGCAAGGCCTCGGACTGGACGTTACTGCAGAGAGTGGTGAGGACAGCGGAGAAGATCATCGGGACCCAGCTCCCCCCCATTAGGGAAATAGCAAACAGCCGGTGTGTATCTAGAGCCCATCGGATCTGCTCTGACCCCACACACCCCCAGCATGGACTGTTCTCTCGCCTGGCATCGGGGAGAAGGCTCTGCAGCATCCGCTGTAGGACGACCAGGTTCAGAGACAGCTACTTCCCCCTGGCCATCAGACTGCTGAATGCCAAATAAGCCCCTCTACCTTACTTACATTATTATTATTTATTTAAATTATTTAAATTATTTGGGCAATTTACTGTTCACGCTGCACTTTACATTATGTTGTTCATATTTGGTGTCTATTTATTCTCCACATTATTATTATTGTTATTATTTATTATTACTTATCTTCTTTTGTGTCTGTTATATGGGAGCCAGGCAACGACATTTCGTTGGCAATTTCACTACTGTGTTTTTGTGCAATGACAATAAAGGAAGTCTATCTATCTATCTTTATCTTTTTAAAATTGGATGACAAATCTGATTCAGAAGCGGAGACTGGACAGTCTGAAGTTTCTCAAGAAAAGTGGTTGATTCCAGATGTCTCTCAAGTTTTAGCATTTTTCTACGGCATCTGTAACGTGTAATGTGTTTTGCGTGACTACCAGTGTGTAAAAAAACTTCCCCAGGTCCCGTTTATCCTTGTCAAATTAAATCGATTCACATCAGAGTGGAATAAACGATATGTAGGATGATAACTTATCTATTTTTCAATAATAATAATAATACATTTTATTTATATTGCACTTTACATTACAGAAATCTCAAAGTGCTAAGAAAGCATAAAACCTACAATGAAGCACTAAAACAACACAACAAAAGGTATATTATGGAAAGCAGGAAGTGAACAAATGTAACAGTTACATTTCTACCATTACCAAAATTTCACAATTTTTTTTTCTATTTTTTTATTAATTTAACATTTACGTTGTCTAAGTTGAAAAATTTGTGAAAGGTATTTGTTAATTTTTTTCATAAACCAGTTGTCAAAATTTGTTGTTATTTGTTGTTATTTTTTTATTTAAAAAAAAATAAAAACCTTAAACTGTATTATGGAAAGCAGGAAGTGAACAAATGTAACAGTTACATTTTTACCATTACCAAAATTTCACAAATTTTTTTTTCTATTTTTTTATTAATTTAACATTTATGCTGTCTAAGTTGAAAAATTTGTGAAAGGTATTTGTTAATTTTTTTCATAAACCAGTTGTCAAAATTTGTTATTTGTTATTTTTTTATTAAAAAAAAAAAACCTTAAACTGTATTATGGAAAGCAGGAAGTGAACAAATGTAACAGTTACTGATTGTAAAAGTACCAGATGGAGGGGTAGGATTTAATAAGCTTTGCTTCTTCCTACTCCTTTTGGACATGTGGAACTGGGAACTGATTATGTGATGCATTTGATGCAAAAGTTTCTCAAGAAAAGTGGTTGATTCCAGATGTCTCTCAAGTTTTAGCATTTTTCTGCGGCATCTGTAACGTGTAATGTGTTTTGCGTGACTACCGGTGTGTATAAAATTCGGGTATTGCTTCCCCAGGTCCCGTTTATTGCTTCTATTGCTTTATTATAAATCCTCGTCCTTGAACTTATGTGAAAAAAACTCTATACTATTCTACATCATCCACCGCCATCTCTAACTTTCGTTCATTCTCTTAAAAGTCTTGAATCTCACTCCCATTAAGCCTTAACTCCAACATGGCTTCCACCAGCAGGGTGGGAAACAAAGTGAAATGAGGCAGAAAATGATGGATGAAGATGCTTAGGATCGGCGGTAAGAAGGAGAAGGAGGACAGGAATAAAAGAGGAGAGTAAAAGAACTATGAAAATACAATGCAATGGTAGAAGAAAGGTGGAACCATGATTAAAGACAATTTATTTGCCATTCTGTATTTCCACGTGCGTGTACGGCTTCATTCCTATTCATGGTGACTGCATCCAAATTGCTTGACAATGTGACACTGTATCTTTTTCTGATTTCTGCCAATCGGCTTGGTGTCAATAAGCTTGGGGATATCACTCTAACAATAAGACCAGTCTGCATAGGGATTGTGTGATTGTATAATGAAATAAAACACTGAAAACCATTTATAGAGAGAGAGAGAGAAAAAAAAAAAGCAAAGCATCAGAGCAGATCATCCCCACTGGTCATTATTGGCTGCTGAATTTCCATTCAAACCACAACAATACAAAATGATACTGGGGAATCCGAGCGAGACCAATACCACAGATAGGCTTTTTTTCACACCAAAAAACACACAGAAAAACACAAAAAGGATGATTCAATATGGTCGATTATGGCAGTGGTTCCCAAAGTGGGCTACGCGTACCCCCAGGGGTATGCTAATTACCATACATGCACATGCAGTACAAAGTACTATGTCATATTTACCAAAGCAAACACTTGGGCAGATACTGCTTTGTCATGATTGATAATTTGGTATGAAAATAATATGCAGACTATAATGAGTGGACAAAAAAGTTTAAACTAAGTAAATTCAAATTAAATCGATTCACATCAGAGTGGAATAAACGATATGTAGGATGATAACTTATCTATTTTTCAATAATAATAATAATACATTTTATTTATATTGCACTTTACATTACAGAAATCTCAAAGTGCTACAAAGAAAGCATAAAACGTACAATGAAGCAATAAAACAACGCAACAAAAGGTATATTATGGAAAGCAGGAAGTGAACAAATGTAACAGTTACATTTTTACCATTACCAGATGTGAAGAAAAATTTCACAATTTTTTTTTTCTATTTTTTTTATTGATTTAACATTTACGCTGTCTAAGTTGAAAAATTTGTGAAAGGTATCTGTTCATTTTTTTCATAAACCAGTTGTCAAAAATTTTCTTTATTTTTTATTTAAAAACAATTAAAACCTTAAACTTTATTATGGAAAGCAGGAAGTGAACAAATGTAACAGTTGCATTTTTGCCATTACCAGATGTGAAGAAAAATTAAACTTTTTTTTCTATTTTTTTTATTAATTTAACATTTACGCTGTCTAAGTTGAAAAAATTGTGAAAGGTATCTGTTCATTTTTTTCATAAACCAGTTGTCAAAAATTTTCTTTAATTTTTATTTAAAAAAAATTAAAACTTTAAACTTTATTATGGAAAGCAGGAAGTGAACAAATGTAACAGTTACATTTTTACCATTATCAGATGTGAAGAAAAATTTCACAAATTTTTTTTCTATTTTTTTTATTAATTTAACATTTACGCTGTCTAAGTTGAAAAATTTGTGAAAGGTATCTGTTCATTTTTTTCATAAACCAGTTATCAAAATTGTCTATTTTTTTTATTAAAAAAAACTAAAAACCTTATTAAAACTGTATTATGGAAAGCAGGAAGTGAACAAATGTAACAGTTACCGATTGTAAAAGTACCAGATGGAGGGGTAGGATTTAATAAGCTTTGCTTCTTCCTACTCCTTTTGGACATGTGGAACTATGAACTGATTATGGGATGCACTCAATTGTAATCTGATGCATGTTCAAATGAAATAAAAGAGATTTAGTAGAGATACTCAATTGTTTTAGGCCACCAAAAAAAAAAAAATATTTTAAATTTAAAAAAAACCTTAAACTGTATTATGGAAAGCAGGAAGTGAACAAATGTAACTGTTACTGATTGTAAAAGTACATGTGAACTGATTATGGGATGCATTCAATTGTAATCTGATGCATGTTCAAATGAAATAAAACCATTACCATTACCATAATATTTCAAGTTAATTAACATAATTAGCTTTATGTTACATGGCTTCAGGTCAAAAGTCTGAAGGGTCTAAAAACTTTTGGGAACCACTGGATTATGGTATACCGTGACAGCGCACATCTGATACCGCATCACGACTGACACACAACAGTTGTGTTGCATTTGTTCAGATGTGTTTGCATGTTTCAGCAAACATGCAAAAAACAGACACTCAACCACGGCGACCACCGTAAACAAAGCTGAAAGAAGTGTGCCAGTAAATCATTTATTCACGACTCCATGTGTCACTACTATGATAGTGGTTTTCCGTAACTACGGTGCCTTCATGCATGTCCATGTCCATGACCACAAACAGGCCTCAACACAACACATCACGTCAAACACAGCAATGATCTCCAATGTTCATGATCACAATGTTGAGTTACCTTTTGTGCTTGAGGAAGCTATAGCGAGTTCATAGAAGACAAAGAGCAAGGAAAGGTCAGTATGTTTTTAAAACAGTTGAATTACTGACAGGAATCAACTGTGTGAGTTTGTAAAAAATTCCGATTAAGACTTATGCTTTTCCGCTTTTCTGACCTATAAATGCAGTTAGAATGTCGATAATGAGGTTCGTGCATTTGGAAGTGAGCCCTGAATGAAGTTTGGGTTGACTCTGAACACTCAAGGGGTCAAACGGTGTTGCAAAACTTCCTTTTTGATGTCACATCCTTTTTGATGCCCTTCCTTAAGGGCGTGGCTGTCGGCGATGCTTTCCACTACCAATGTTGTGACAAGATTCTCTGCAGTTTCTGAGCTCTGACAAAGTGTGTCCGACAATGAGTGCTCCTCCTTGGGCGAGCGGGGTTTGGAGGAGCTCCAGCGGTGCCTGTTCTTTGCGTTCATACACGGTAAATCAGGGGTTACAGTTACATTTTTACCATTACCAAAATTTCACAATTTTTTTTTCTATTTTTTTTATTAATTTAACATTTACACTGTCTAAGTTGAAAAATTTGTGAAAGGTATCTGTTCATTTTTTTCATAAACCAGTTGTCAAAAATTTTCTTTATTATTTTTTATTAAAAAAAAATAAAAACCTTAAACTGTATTATGGAAAGCAGGAAGTGAACAAATGTAACAGTTACATTTTTACCATTACCAAAATTTCACAATTTTTTTTTCTATTTTTTTATTAATTTAACATTTACACTGTCTAAGTTGAAAAATTTGTGAAAGGTATCTGTTCATTTTTTTCATAAACCAGTTGTCAAAAATTTTCTTTATTATTTTTTTATTTAAAAATAAAAATAAAAACCTTAAACTGTATTATGGAAAGCAGGAAGTGAACAAATGTAACAGTTACTGATTGTAAAAGTACCAGATGGAGGGGTAGGATTTAATAAGCTTTGCTTCTTCCTACTCCTTTTGGACATGTGGAACTGGGAACTGGTCTCCAACCAGTAGCTCACGAGGTGCCGGTAGCTCCTAAACCAGGGGTCTCAAACTCAATTTACCTGGGGGCCACTGGAGCTAGGGTCTGGGCAAGGATTTTCAGTGCTTTGGTTCCAATTTTCTACAATAAAAGCTCTGATAAAACATTCCACTGTTCTCAAATATCTTAATTTTTATTTTTCTGCACAAAATAAGATGAAAATAAATAAACAAATCAAGAATAAAGAAAATCAATCAATCAGTAATAAATAAATATAATAATAATAATACAACGGTAAATAATAAAACTTAATAAACCACATATAGTTGGTGGGTAGACAAATATTTTTTTTCAGATTAAAATGAACAAAGCATTATTAGAGCCCTGTAGACTTGACAAAACACGACTATAGTCACATTTATACTCTTTTTATTTACAACATATTGCGCAACTGCAGGGTCTTGAGACACATGCTAACTCGCAAACTAGAGAGCTAGCGACCTAAACGGTAGCCTTCAAGTTCTTTCCTTTCAACTTAAATAGCCAAAAACCTACCACTTCCACACGGATAGGGAGGATAACTATTACTTTACTATTATTATTACTATTACTTTGAGCTTGAGACCAATCAGGCCATTGGTGGAATAAATTAAAACAGACCATTTTGGCAGGAAGCACAAATCCAAGGAAATACAACTGGAATAGGTACAGATTCTGTAAGATCTAGCATAATAGGAAAATTTCGCATAATAGGTCCCCTTTAAATTGTACCTCTTATTATACTCATAGAAGTTGATATTCTTCCCAACATATTTGTGTATAATTGAATATTATGTGGGAGGTAGTCAACTTACGGTGCTGTCAATGTAGGCCTCCGTCCAAACTGTGTCATGTTCTCTGTCAATCACCTTGGGACGACTTAGGACATGGAGATACTCCATCACATTCTCTTGAACGTCCGCCAGCGTGGATATCTGAGTGAAGTAACCTGAGAAGAGACAGAAGGAAATAAGTAAATTACCGATAGAAGAGGGTGTGGCTACACGGTGTCTAGCATATTGCGCAACTGCAGGGTCTTGAGACACATGCTAACTCGCAAAAACTAGAGAGCTAGCGACCTAAACGTTAGCCTTCAAGTTATTTCCTTTAAACATAAATAGCCAAAAACTTACCACTTCCACACAGATAGGGAGGATAACGTAATAATTTTTTCTGGGTACATGATACCATACAGCATCCATATCAAACTTGCGCGGGCCGCACTGACATTAAACTTTCATATGAAGGCGGCGTGTTTGAGACCCTTGTCTACAACATCCTTCGACCAATATATTCACTATCTCTCCTATGGACATGTCCCAACCATCTCAGTCTGGCCTCTCTGACTTTATCTCCAAGATCTCTAACATGTAATTTCCCTCGGATGTACTCCTTCCTGATCCTATCCATCCTGGTCGCTCTCAATGAGAACCTCAGCATCCTCATCTCTTTTTGTGTTAATGTTCCCAACCTATTTGTTGGTGTGACGTCTAATATTAACATTGTTATCTTATTTTATGCATTTATATATATATATATATATATATATATATATGTATGTACCACTTACCACTTCCACACGGATAGGGAGGATAACTATTAACAGTTATTTAACCTTTAACATGAACATGAATCAAACGTAATAATCTTTTCTGGGTACATGATACCATACAGCATCCATATCAAACTTGCGCGGGCCGCACTGACATTAAACTTTCATATCAAGGCGGGGGGCCTCAAACTAGTGTCCGGGCCGTGTGTTTGAGACCCCTGTCCTAAACACTTCACAATTAGCTCTCAAAAGACACTATTCATTTATTAGCAACTCCTATATCCACTACTATATTAGAAAGCGGGGTTCGTTCATAATAAGGAAGCACTTTGAGCTTGTGACCAATCACAGTGGAGTGGGCGTGCCCGGAGGCAGGCCGTGGGTGGAATAAATTAAAGTAAATTAAATCAAAGTACAGTAGCCTTCAAGTTATTTCCTTTCAACTTAAATAGCCAAAAACTTACCACTTCCACACGGATAGGGAGGATAACTATTAACAGTTATTTAACCTAGCTCGCGAGCTAGCCTGTACTGAGGCGTCTCAAAACCATTGCTATTATTTTGTTTACAGAAAGTAAGGAATTAGATCTTTAATAAGTTACAGCAGGTGTTAGATAGCTGCATGATGAAGTTGGATACTGTATACGTAAGAGTGATTGCTAGATGATTGCCTGGAGTCGTGCAGTAAAAGTAAAAGGAAAACCAGCGTGGGTTTTGGGAATACATGAGTTGTATGTAAATGTTATGCAAAAAAACTATTTCATTAAAACCAAATGCATCCAAATGCGATGCTTATTTCTTATCGCGATAAGGCTGCCATTATTATGCTAATGTGCATACACGGGAGGAAACATACTGTTATCTCAGCAGGGGGCAGAATTTGAGCGGGGAAGGGTAACGGGGCAGCAGTAAGTCAGCGAGAGAGGACAAATAGTGACACTCGGAATAAGGGAAGAGCGAGACCACCACGTTGCAACCATCCATAAAAACTACCACCATCACTGTGAGGCATGAAGCAGTCAAGGAGAAAATCACAGCTCGGGGAAATAGATTTTGGGGTCATCTTTGCAGGCAGTGACCTTTATTGTACAAAGGGGGCCCAAGTCAGGGGGAGTCTAGACCAGGGGTGGGCAAACTTTTTGACTCGCGGGCCGCATTGATATAACAAAATGTCCGGGGGGGGGGGGGGGGGCAGACTATATTTTACACGTAACAGTCCACCTGGTATTATTGTATCTGTAAAATTGTCATGCAATCTGCTATTATTATTTATTATTTTATATTTATATTTAAATATTTTAAAAATAATAAAATATTATAATAATTAAAATAAAATTAAAATAATAATTATTATATTATTATTATGTAAAATATGCAAATATAACAATACTATTATATATAATTAATATAATAATTAGCATTAATATAATAAATATAATAATCATAATAGTTATAATAATAATATAGGAATTATTATTTTAATTTTTATTATTATTATGTGCTTGTGTCTCTTTTTTCAGGAGCACTTTGTAAACAACAGACCATGTCAAACAACGAAATTGATACAACCCTCAAAAGGTTGGCTCAGGCCATGATGCCAGGCTGTATGTTGAGTTTAAATTAAATACTTTTGAAAGATTGGGCGGGCCGTATTCAAACACTTGGCGGGCCGGATGTGGCCCCCGGGCCGTAGTTTGCCCACCCCTGGTCTAGACCAATAATAACGTAAGACGAGGATTCCAATTATCTGTTGTATCACAGAATACAATAGAATAGTTTTTTATCACCTCACTATCACTCATTAAAAAAAGAGGACAACAAAAAGGAAAGCACTAATGAATATATGACAATTTCCCAACAAAACAGCTAAAGTAGCTCTAATTTTAAAAACGGACACAAAAAAATTTTCAAACTACCCACCTCAGTTTCCTCAGTTTCCTTATTACCACAATTTTCTAAAATTATTATTATACTATTATTGAATTAAGCTATTCAATAATAGATTGAACGAATGTATTCATAAGAATGAATTACTCGCAGATAGTCAATATGAATACAGAGCTAACATGAAATTGCGAAGGAAATTATCAACGTTATATAGACCATAGAAAGTGTGGAGCTGCAGTATTTATTGATCTGATAAATGCTACATAAATGATAAATGTCTAGTGGTTAGCGCGCAGACCTCACAGCTAGGAGACCAGGGTTCAATTCCACCCTCGGCCATCTCTGTGTGGAGTTTGCATGTTCTCCCCGTGCATGCGTGGCTTTTCTCCGGGTACTCCGGTTTCCTCCCACATTCCAAAAACATGCTAGGTTAATTAGCGACTCCACATTGTCCATAGGTATGAATGTGAGTGTGAATGGATGTTTGTCTATATGTGTGACCAGTCCAGGGTGTACTGGTTCCAGCACCCCCCCACCCCCCCCCGCGACCCTCGTGAGGAAAAAGTGGTAGAAAATGAATGAATGAATGAAAACAAGAAGTCGAGCCCACCTTTGTTCGCACATGCCATCCATTTGAGATTATCTGCAAAAGCTGACTCTCGACCAATCAGGTACGGGAATATTCGGACCTGCAAAAAACAACAGATAACATACGTCAGTCATCTTGATGGGGCCCACTGAACCAACATGGATAAGATAAATCTGTCAAACCAAAGTTATGCCTTTTCTGTGCATTACAACACAAGAAAACTAGTTAATATGAGCTAGCTTACAGTGCTGTCATTGGGATACACCATTGTCATCATTGGTTGATATACGTGTATATGTGTTTATAGTATATATACAGCCATAGTGCACGAGAGTCGAAACTGGTTTGGGTATGTGCGGGGACTGCTGGGTTGCTGGGCACTCGGTGCTTCAGTAAATGTCCTGGGGTTTTGCTGGGGTGTCCGATGTTCCCATTCTTCTTTTGTTGTTTTGTCTTATGTAAGATTCCGTGAATATATGTGTGGGAAAAAAATTAAAAATAAAATAAAAATCACATATTGAATTGCTATGGCGTGGAGAAGGGTTGGATTTAATAAGCTTTGCTTCTTCCTGCTCCTTTTCAGACATGTGTAGTAATGAGGTGTTGTGTGTGTGCATGTATGTATGTGTATATATATATATATATATATATATATGTATATATATGTGTATATGTATATATACAGTAAACCTTGGATATATCGGATTTAATTGTTCCCACTGGTTTTGTCCGATATAAGCGAAATCCGTTATATGCATATACCGGAAAATGTCCGTTTTACGCATATATCGGATTTATATCCGGTATATGCGTAAATCGGATTTTATCCGTTATAAAAAGGCACTTCCTTGACTATGTTTCCAATGTACCTGGACGCGCAGGCAACGCTGCAAACGCTGCAAATGATGTCGTATAGCGGCCTGTCACGATTCGGCGAATCGGAGCGCCACGATGCGGCCATCCGATATATGCCAGGGAAATTTAATGGAAATGCATTGGAACGGGACTGGAGATTTTGTCCGAAATGGGCGAAATCCGTTATAAAAAAATCCGATATATGCAATGAATTTTTATTGGAAATGCATTACAGAAAAATCGGTTCTGTTGTGAGCGAATTTCCGATATATCCGAGTCCGATATATCCGAGGTTTACTGTATATACATATATAAATAGATATTGTAAGTGTATATGTGAGAAAGAATAATGTAACATAGTATGCATGTCTGAAATAAATTTAAAAAAGAAAGAAAGAAAGAAAGAAAGAAAGAAAGGATATTGATGATCATTATCAGCTATAATTAATTTCACCCCAAATTAAATGACTTGTTTCACCTTCTGGTCAATAAACGCTTCCCAATCATACCCAAATTGGAGCATTTGGATTACAATGTCAAAGTACCACACAAACAAAGTTCAGTATGTTTACAACTGCTACGAATAAGACGTGCCGTGTTTTGCTTTCTGGTCGTCAACGGGGTCAAACTCCAGGAGACTGCTTATTAAACATTGAAGCGGGTTCGCAGCAGTCAAAGTACTGCGGTTACTTTTGCATGCGCCGCATGCAATACTCAACCTACCTGAATGCACACGTTTGAGCGGGCAATAATAACAGACATGCTGCATGTACAAAAGTACTAACTCAGATATGTACAACATGGAGTGGTATGAAAACCTTGATCATTTTGATAAATCATGAATTGTTGGGGCGGCACGGTGGTCTAGTGGTTAGCGTGCAGACCTCACAGCTAGGAGACCAGGGTTCAATTCCACCCTCGGCCATCTCTGTGTGGAGTTTGCAGGTTTTCTCCGGGTACTCCGGGTTCCTCCCGGAGTATTATTATTTTTAATTTTGATTATTATTTTTTTTATTTTATTTTTTGGTTTTATTTTGTTTATTTTATTTTATTTTGTTTTATTTTGTTTTTATATAAGTTTTTTTTTCATTTTTTTTTAAATAATGGATGCTCATTTCGTCATTATCCATGTTTATGTTTAAAGCTCTGTGATTGGCCAGTCACATACAAACGGACTTTTCTGGTTAAACCACGCCTACTTTTGACCACGTTTATGACCTGCCCACTCAGAGTACAGATATGAATACAGATCATTTCCATGGGTGAACAGATACAATTACACAGATAGCGTATCTCTCTTATGAAGGTTATATCATAGCAATTTTGTAGTCTTGTGGACTTCCAGAAATTCTGGAAATAATATGTTGTTGTGCTGTGTGAGTAATTAATACTCTACCTTCCTGTCTGGCCAGTTGTACTTGGCAAAGATGGCATCGTATGTATCCACTGCTCCATCCGTCACCAACATAATGGCCTGGCTACACTCGCTACCCCTCCCAGTCTCATTGAACTGGGAAGATAAGGAGCATAAGAAGCGAGGAGAAAGAGAGTTACTTGATAATGCAATTAATATAATGCAAATAATATCAATCAATATTGACATTGGTTATGTTTAAACTACTATCCGTCAAGAATGTTGTACGTTTACAAGTACGAGTGTGATTACTTTTTCATAATGTCAAGAAAGTGTTAATGGAGGTTAGTGATTGAGTGTGAGCAGCGATGATACATGGCTAGCACTTACCTCACCGAGAAGATTGAAAGCCTCACTTAAAGCGACGTCTAACATTCCGATGCCTTGAGCAAACAGCTTATCCAGGTGCTCCCTGAAATGCTGGGAAAACAGTTGTATTCATGACACAGGAACATATTACACGTGTTGAGCCCACTGAGTAAATGCTTAACATTTTGACAGATTAGCCTGCTGCTGTGTTTAATGTTATCCCCGCTTCATTTTGTTCTATTCATGACACAGGAACATATTACATGTGTTGAGCCCACTGAATAAATGCTTAACATTTTGACAGATTAGCCTGCTGCTGTGTTTAATGTAATCCCCACTTCATTTTGTTCTATTCATGACACAGGAACATATTACATGTGTTGAGCCCACTGAGTAAATGCTTAACATTTTGACAGATTAGCCTGCTGCTGTGTTTAATGTAATCCCTACTTAATATTTTGTTCTATTCATGACACAGGAACATATTACATGTGTTGAGCCCACTGAGTAAATGTTTAACATTTTGACAGATTAGCCTGCTGCTGTGTTTAATGTAATCCCCACTTAATATTTTGTTCTATTCACGACACAGGAACATATTACATGTGTTGAGCCCACTGACAGATTAGCCTGCTACTGTGTTTAATGTAATCCCCACTTAATATTTTGTTCTATTCATGACACAGGGTCATATTACATGTGTTGAGCCCACTGAGTAAATGCTCAACATTTTGACAGATTAGCCTGCTGCTGTGTTTAATGTAATCCCCACTTAATATTTTGTTCTATTCACGACACAGGAACATATTACATGTGTTGAGCCCACTGAGTAAATGCTTAACAGCCTCCAGCATCACTGATCCGGTTCTAAATGGCAGAAGGCGCAACCTTTCCTTTAGCGTGGAGGAAAAGGTTAATCACTTCCAATAAAAGGCTGCACCCTACAGCGCAGCAAACGTTAGCCACTGCAGATGAGTGTTACACGGGGGTAGCGTTTGTACTTGTACAAACCAGTGGATCTTTTGTCTCCTTAAACCGAGGGGTAAGGTGTACGTGCTAAGGGCTAAGTATCTCTTCATAACAAGTCTGCTCAGGGACAAAATGGGAAAGCAGAGTGACATTTGCTGACAAAACGAACGTACGGAGACCAAAAGAAACATAAAAATGAAAGTAACTACGCATAATTATTCACTTTCGCAGTAACATCATTCATGTTTTATTATATACTCAATAAGTTTCCACTCCACTCGTTGCTTGTCGCTAGCTATACAGTACATACAATACTTGACAACATATATAATAATAATAATAATACATTTTATTTGTATAGCGCTTTTCAGAGTACCCAAAGACGCTTTACAGTAGAGAAAAATAAATAAAAATAGACTTGATTAAAATGATTATTTTTGTAAATATCATTTGTGAATATGTTCATTCAAATATGTTCATTCATAATATTTTGATTTCAATAAGATAATAATTTTTTGGATCGATCCACCCATCAGTAGCACCTAAACCAAAACCATTCACATGGTCCTAATGGCTTTATATTGCACATCAAAATATATCCACCAATACTAGAATTATAAGGATATTATAATATGGATACTACTACAGTCTTGGTTTTGAACACCACAATGCATTATAACGGTCTTGACCTGATGACTACTATTCAGGTTTGAATATGTACGATTATTTTTTAATTTCAAGTTTTAAAAAAAACAAGAGTAACAAGAGTAAAAAACAACTCACATCTTTGTTGGCAACATCAGCTTGGACCAGCGTTCCATTCAGGCACGGCTCCACATAATGGAGCTCCTCATTGTACTGAAACAACATAAAAGGAATCATTGATGTTTAATCATTAATTGTTCAGTATACTCTTTTTACTTTTATTATGGCAAATGTGCGCACACACACACACACACACACACACACACACACGGCGTATCTATTAACTGACATCCCTGCCACTTTATGATAATTGAATACATTAACATTCATTCTGTACACATAAAAGTACGTATACAATAATAAGTCTTTTGATTTCCTGATTTGCTTCAGCTGTATGAATAACGTAGCATACCAAAGTCTTTTTTATGCCAAAACAAGTACAAATACACAAATCGTAAAATGTTTCTGAACTCTTAAGAGTCGCAAATGTAACAAACACGGCAATAATAATAATTTTTTTTTAAAAAAGCGACAACAATCTGGCAAAAAGAATGTTTCTGTCTCAATCCTTTTCTGAAAGAATCAGTTTCAGAATAACACGATTAGGACGTGAAATGATAACGACGACTTTGTTTTTGTAGGGCGAGAGAAAGTGGGCCGGCGATGTGACAGACCGCATTTTGATGTGAAATTGCCTCAGACACACACACACACACACACACACACACACTGAAACACACTCTTACGGTAACAATGCATTAGATGTCTGCAGCAGGATCTAATTAACCGCTGTCTTTTTTTTTGTACTTCAAATCTTCATTCAGTTGTCTCCTAATTGGCTGTGAGCGTGACGAGGGAGGAAGCTGATTTTGTCCCATGATTTGACAGCATGTGGATCCAAAGACGTAGTTTCTTAGTGATGTCAATAACCAGAACACCCAGCATGAAGATGGAAGGTTTGTGCATGATGTTGATGCGTTCCTCAGATATTACTGATCAAGAAGACCTCCACAGTGTTGGTGACTCTTTACTGCATCTGGACTAGCCGATTAGCTGTTGCTTAGCTCAGTGTGAGTGTGAGAGAGAGGGTTTTTCTACCAAGGCTTCGAGTGTCAATGCATGAAAATGGAAGTTTTGTGCATGATGTTGATGCGTGCCTCAGATATTACCGCTCACACTGCAGCAGAAGAAGACCTCTACAGTGTTGGTGGCTCTTTACTGCATCTGGACTAGCCGATAAGCTATTTTTTTTCCAGTAACTTACCGCGATGATGTTGAAAAAGTCATCGTCTCCAAGGGTGTCCAGTATCGAGGACACCGTCTGTCTGGCGATGGTCAGTCTGAGGCCTTTCATGCTTCCACTAACATCCACAAGAATCACGACATCCTTTGGCGACGTAGCAGCTTGGATGTACCACTTCCTGTTACGGCAGTCAAAAGCAATGACGCCATGTTCATCCGGCTTCCATTTGATCCCTTTGGATAGAAGAAATCAATCATTTAATTGCTGCTGAGCCAACAAAAAACATGATATAATTGGAAAGTCTGTTTTTTCGGTCTGATAGTTCACCTAACATATTACTTAGTTATGCTACCACTTAACAAAAATACAAACAAATAAACACCTACCTGGGTATTGTCTGAAAAAGCCTTTGGCGCTGCCAAAGTACTGCCATATGAGTGATGGATCTTTCTCGAAGTTATCCACAAACACTTTATTCAATGCTTCTGACCAGAAGACTCCATTAACTATGGCGGAGTCTGATTCAAAAAAGGGAAGCAGAGGGATAAATACAGTAAACCTCGGATATAGCGGATTCAATTGTTCCCACTGGTTTTGTCCGATATAAGCGAAATCCGTTATATGCGTATACCGGAAAATGTCCGTTTTACGCATATATCGGATTTATATCCGGTATATGCGTAAATGGGATTTTATCCGTTATAAAAAGGCACTTCCTTGACTATGTTTCCAATGTACCTGGACGCGCAGGCAACGCTGCAAACGCTGCAAATGACGTCGTATAGCGGCCTGTCACGATTCGGCGAATCGGAGCGCCACAATGCGGCCATCCGATATATGCCAGGGAAATTTCATGGAAATGCATTGGAACGGGACTGGAGATTTTGTCCGAAATAGGCGAAATCTGTTATAAAAAATCCGATATATGCAATGAATTTTTATTGGAAATGCATTACAGAAAAATCGGTTCTTTTTTATCTGTCTGTTGTGAGCGAATTTCCGATATATCCGAGTCCGATATAAACGACCACAAAATGCCCCGCCCCGCCCCGCTTTTACTCATGTTTTAACTGTGTATAAACGAATGAATGTTGTATTTTAACGTATCTTTTACTCTGTTTACTTGTTTTTATTCAACTCTATTTTTATGGAATTAATTAAATTAAATTAAATTAAATTAAATTAAATTAAATTAAATTAAATTAAATTAAATTAAATTAAATTAAATTAAATTAAATTAAATTAAATTAAATTAAATTAAATTAAACAGTGTTGGTGACTCTTTGAATGGAATGGAATGGAATGGAATTGAATGGAATTGAATGGAATTGAATGGAATGGAATGGAATTGAATTGAATTGAATTTAATTTAATTCAATTTAATTCAATTTAATTCAATTTAATTTAATAAAAAATATTATTATTATTATTATTATTATCGGAATTGTGCCTCATACTCTGCAATTTGAACATAATACCTAATATGGACCAATGTTTCTGTCATTGTATTCTGTCTGAAACAAAACAGTTTACATTACCTTGTTTCGTATTGTAAGGACAAACAGCGTTGAGCATACAGCAGACACATTTATCAAGTCAGACATTGAAAAAAAAAGGAATTAAATTTAAAAAAAAAATCAGGAAGCGCGGTGAGTCGAAACATTGCAGACCGACGACATATGAAATACAGACAGAAAAAGCAGATAAGGCTGTTCGTCATTTCCTATGCTGGCATCATTGTTATGCTGGCATCACTCACATGCAAATAAGCCATGAATGAATTCATCTCTTGGAAGCGAGCTTGATATGCGACACCTCCGTGGATTGGAGAGGAGACATATTTGGATTTGAACAATTTGCACAACAATGTAACTACGTGGTGCAGTTTGAGGTTGTTTGAATCTTTAATAGAAACCCTATAACAGGGGTCTCAAACACGCGGCCCGCAGGCCACATGCGGCCCGCAGGACACTAGTTTGAGACCCCCCGCCTTGATATGAAAGTTTAATGTTTGATATGGATGCTGTATGGTATCATGTACCCAGAAAAAATTATTACGTTTGATTAATGTTCATGTTAAAGGTTAAATAACTGTTAATAGTTATCCTCCCTATCCGTGTGGAAGTGGTAAGTTTTGGGCTATTTAAGTTGAAAGGAAATAACTTGAAGGCTACCGTTTAGGTGGCTAGCTCTCTAGTTTGCGAGTTAGCATGTGTCTCAAGACCCTGCAGTTGCGCAATATGTTGTAAATAAAAAAAAGTATAAATGTGACTATAGTCGTGTTTTGTCATGTCTACAGGGCTCTAATAATTCTTTGTTCATTTTAATCTGAAAAATAATTCTTTGTCTACCCACCAACTATATGTGGTTTCTTAAGTTTTTATTATTTGACGTTTTATTATTATTATTATATTTATTTATTACTGATTGATTGATTTTCTTTATTTATTTTTCATCTTATTTTGTGTAGAAAAATAAAAAGTAAGATATTTGAGAACAGTGGAATGTTTTATCAGAGCTTTTATTGTAGAAAATCGAAACCAAAGCAAAGTTTATTCATTTTTCTGTTTTTAATAAATGTGTTTTTTGTTGTTTTTTTTGTGTTTTTTTTTGGAAAACCTGATGCGGCCCAGTCTCGCCCAGACCCTAGCCCCAGTGGCCCCCAACTAAATTGAGTTTGAGACCCCTGCCCTATAACAATTATATATACGGGCGAGTTGTTGCCCACCAAACAAGCTCCCTGAAGTCCCGGCAAATACACGACATTCTCATTCTTGCATTCTTACTGCTGCTGGAGAACAAAGACGGAGAATTTTTAAAAGTCTCCGTGCTCTCTCCATCTCTCTCTGTAATCAAGTCTATTCATTTGCCGCTGAATCAAATCAAGATTACGTTTCCTCTCCTTGCATTAGCCCGTCGGTCTCGCTCTCGCAGCATTTTCATTCAGTTCTTTCCATTTCATTCAATCTCATTCTGTCACTCTTACTTGCTTTTTTTTTTTTTTCCCTGTCACCTTGCAATAATTAAACTGTTGCTCGGACAGAACTTAACCTACTTTCTTTCTCATTTATGCCCCCTCCGCATATAATTTATGTGCCTTGGGTAGCTGACTTAAGCCCACATGACATTTGGTCTGTTCACCGAGTGCTGCTCTAGGCCTCGACTTCATTGGGTTGACTGAGGAAAGGTAAATTAGATATTATTTGATGTTTTTAAAGCAAATAATAAGCCAGTATATTACTGTAACTCTGATAATCCATAGTTCATTCATTCATTCATTCATTCATTTTCTATGCTAATCCTCACGAGGGTCGCAGGGGTGCTGGAGCCTATCCCAGCTGTCTTCAGGAGGCGCAGTACACCCTGGATTGGTGGCCAGCCAATCACAGGGCACATATAGACAAACAACCATTCACACTCACATTCATACCAATGGACAATTTGAAGTCAATTAACCTAGCATGTTTTTGTAATGTGAGAGGAAACCGGAGTACCCGAAGAAAACCATGAAATGTTATTTTTAAAATTTTTCAATTAATTTAAATTAATTTAATTTTAAATTTTTTAATATTTATTTTTTATTTTATTTTAATTTTGTATTTTTTTTCCTGCAATGTTATTTGATACAAAAATAAATGAAAAAAATCATTTGCCTAAAGCCTAGAAATTACTATTGAGTGTTAAATATTTTGCTTAATAAATGTAGTGTGCAGGAAATGCTTCCAACTGAGGTAGAGAACATACCTTTGTTGTACATGTTCGTGGGCACCTGGACAACGCTCAGGCTGAGATTGACTGACAGGTTGTTAAAGTGGTCGTTGGGCTGTAGGATGAATTCTCCTCCCAACTCCACATTGTTCCCTTCATCATCCATTTCATTGATCAACACTGCATTGAAGTACTCATACTGGGGAGGGAGACAAAAAGTGGGGTATAGTTATACACAAATACACAAACAAAACTGCATTATAACACGTTAAAAAAGTTAATATGAGCTAGCTAACAATGCCGTCATTGGGATACACCTATTTTGACTATAAGCTCACATACATGATGTCCATACAGTGATGATAACATATACTAGTTGCAGTATCTTGCTGTATTTTGATTAAGGATCGACCAATATTTGCGTTTTTTACTTGAATCGGTATCGGCCGATACGCGCGTGGGTTCGCCGATATATTTTTCCGCCGCATGATTTAAAACTTGAGACCTGTAATATTAGTTATCGTTGTAATTTTTTCATATAAATGTATATAAGTTAAACAGTTTTGGTCCCAGTATTGACCCCAGGGGTACTCCACATGCAATATTTAAGCATGCAGATGTGTGTTCTCCTAGCTTTACATATTGCTTCCTGTCAGCTGAGTAACTTATGACCCAGTTTGAAACTAATCATCTTATTACCTTTTTAATTTTATTAGGAAGTCATGATTTGTTATTTTAAAGGATTTGGTCAGATCCATGAGTTCATCCGTAATTTCAAATTTTCAGTACATGGAGGTTGGAATGTTAGCTCTGTATCCCTACATGCTTTTTGCTTACATTTTGGCTTTTAAAGGCTGTGGTCTTCAACTTTTCATCAACTATGCAAATTGTAACTTATGACCCGGTTTGAAACTAATCCTCTTATTCTGTACCTTTTTAATTTTGTTATTAGGATGTCATGATTTGTTGTATTCAAGGATTTAGTCAGATCCATGAGTTCCTCCGTAATTTTAAATTTTCAGTGGCATGGAGGTTGAAATATTATTCTGCTTACATTCTGGCTTTTAAAGGCTGTGGTCTTCAACTTTTCATCAACTATGCAAATTGATGTACAAGTTAAACAGTTTTGGTCCCAGTATTGACCCCTGGGGTACTCCACACGCAATATTTAAGCTTGCAGATGTGTGTTCTCCTAGCTTTACATATTGATTCCTGTCAGTTGAGTAACTTTTGACCCAGTTTGAAACTAATCCTCTTATTCTGTACCTTTTTAATTTTGTTATTAGGATGTCATGATTTGTTGTATTAAATGATTTGGTCAGATCCATGAGTTCCTCCGACATTTTATTTTCAATTTTCAGTGGCATGGAGGTTAGCTCTTTATCCCTACTGGCTTTCTGCTTACATTTTGGCTTTAAAAGGCTGTGGTCTTCAACTGTTCATCAGCTGATGAACAGCCTATTTCAGTTTAATGGTTGTTTGCAATCAATTGCCTCACTCCCGCTTCTACATTTTTCTTCTTACTTCTACATTACCTGCAATTTTTCAACGGGTCTTAAAATTTTAATCAGGCGTGTACGTCACACATGCAAACCGTTTTCATTGGACAGGGTTACCCAGACACTGAAACGCTGAGTCATGAGTAGTTCATGAACTGACGCAACCTGACATGCATGATGTTTGTGTGTGTGGGAAAAAATGCTGAGTCTCTCTTTTGCGTCAGAACATGCTCTTCCTATCAACATACAGAGCGTGGTGCCCCGTCTTTGCTGTATTTTTAGTGCTGCACATACTGGAAAAAACTATTAATAAATCATGGCGCTAGATAAATATAGAGCACATGGCTCCCTGCAAGCCTCAGGCTGTGTAGTCTAAGATACCTCTGATGGCTAACGTAGAGTGCATAATACTAAAAGTAGTTACTATAGAAATACATCCATATAGATGTATCACTTTATGTTAAGATGGAAATGATCCACATGTAAGAATTGATACATTCATTAACAGTAGATTAATCAATTGCATCACTGTATTGATAATAATAAATTGCACAAATTCTACTCTTGTGCACAATTCATGACAAGACCTGAAAGAGCGCCTGTCATCACCATGGTTACCGTGACAACCGTATCAGAAATTCAGCTGAAAAAATGTACAAATTGCGTTATTTGATTCGTAAAAATATCTTCCCAAAATATTTAATGGGGAAAAAAGCGATATTACGATCAGTCAACCAAGAAATGTAGCTGCTACCCAACGATGTGTATTAGCGCTGAACCTTTTAATTTCTTCTGCGCTTCCTTCGAAACAAAAGCCAGTGGTATCATCCGCAAATAATACCAACTTTAAGTCTTTCATGGCTTTGCAAATTCATGTACAAGTTAAACA
Source organism: Doryrhamphus excisus (assembly GCF_030265055.1). Lineage (NCBI taxonomy): Eukaryota > Metazoa > Chordata > Actinopteri > Syngnathiformes > Syngnathidae > Doryrhamphus > Doryrhamphus excisus. The sequence goes on along the minus strand of NC_080475.1, from coordinate 9,738,642 downwards.
GTTTTGGTCCCAGTGTTGACCCCTGGGGTACTCCACACGCAATTTTTTTTTTAATTTTGCCTTTTTAATTTTGTTATTAGGATTTGTTGTATCAAATGATTTGGTCAGATCACATTTTCACTTGAAATGTTAGCTTTGTATCCGTACTAGCTTTATGCTAGTAATTCATTAGTGTTAATAAATTTGTCTAATTTTGACATCAACTTGCATTAAAGATAAATAAAGAATGATAGAGAATGATACAAAAGTACAAAAAAAAGGCGGTGCTGAAAATCGACATTTCAACAGTCAACAATACCTTTTAAAGACACAGTACAGGGAATAAAAAGTGAGATTAAAGAAATACCGTGAAATGATGCCGTTGATACACTTCTTTAAATTTCACAGCATGTGGGCTTTAATTTTGATTAAAATTGCACCCATCAGCCTGCGAGTTGCTGCAGCGTTAGAGCGAGTGTGGGTGTCTGAATATGTGTGTCTGCATCTGTTTGTCTACGTGTGTGTGTGTTCACGTGTGGGTGTATGTGTTAAGTAAGTCAATTATGCCATTCCAGTAGTACAGTGAAGGAGTGACCAAAGCCACTAATGCAGTCCCTGATTGTGGCGTTAACAAGCTGATCTTTAAAGTGGAAAGATCACATATGCACCATCAGCACCCACGCAATGTGGGCCAGAGAGAAGGACGGGATGAGGAGGGTGGAAGTAAATGGTAAAACGCATATCCCGGTTCCCTGTTTTATGAGCTTCATCTGTGTGTGCGATTGAATGCAACCATTGTTGCGTTTTAATCCAAATGTCATATGTTTTCTGCTTTTAATATTTGTCATTTTATCATATGTACAGGGTAAGGCAAAAATGATCTGACACATTTGTAGGTTAAATAAAAGCCAAATAAAGTAAAAAAAAAAAAAAATTTTTTCGAAAAGTACAATTTGTTTCATTTTAAAAATGAAATCAGTTCTGGCGGTGCGAGGTCGGCCGGTTGATTTCGGTTTCAATGCAGATCCAGTAGCTCTGAAGTTGGTAAACCATAACAAGATAGTGTTTGGAGCTGGTACGGGATCATGTCTACCAAGATTGAAGTGCAAACGGAAAAAAATGGCATTATAAAGAAACAAAGCAAAATGGCATTATATGAAAAAAATGGCATGATATGTACTTTTTGAAAAAAAAAAACTGTTTTATTTTTATTTATTTTATTTATTTTATTTGCGTTTTATTTAACCTACAATTATGTCAGATCATTTTTTACTTTATTTGGTTTATTTGTTCTGAGTTTAATTTAACCGTCAGGAACAGTCGACATGTTTCCTACGAGGTGGTCTATGTGATGTATATAACACACATTGTGGCCTCTGATGCACAGTCCACTGGGCCGTGCGCATTTAAAGGCAATGAGAGGTGTTACTTTATTTGGTTAAGATTACACTCGTCTGTGTTAAACCCTCTCACACCTTCTGGGTTTAATTTAACTGTCAGGAACCGACAACATGTTACCTATGAAGTTGTCTATGTGATGCATAACACGTACTGTGGCCTCTGATGCACAATCCAGTGGGCCCTGCGCATTTAAAGGCAATGAGAGGCGTTACTTTATTTGGTTAAGATTACACTCGGCTGTGTTAAACCGTCTCACGCCTTCTGGGTTTAATTTAACTGTCAGGAACCGACAACATGTTTCCTACGAGGTGGTCTATGTGATGTATATAACACACATTGTGGCCTCTGATGCACAGTCCAGTGGGCCCTGCACATTTAAAGACTTTATTTGGTTAAGATTACACTGTTGTAATGTCAGATCATTTTGCCTGACTCCCTTTTCCCCTCCGATTTTGTCAAATAATTTGATACACTGACTAATGACTGATGTGTTTGACTCTATTTGAATCAATCTCTGAAACTACTGATACACTGTTCTTTTTAGTTTTGCAAAAAAAAAAAAAAAAGCTAATTATGGGTTGAAAGAAATCAGATAAACCAATCTGGTAGATTGGTAACAAAGTGTGCCTTTGGGGGATTAAATCCATTAAATGAAGTGCAATGTCAGCAATTGCAAGCCCTTTAATCACCGAGTGTATCTTTATCTACTCATTGTTTCAAATATTCATTGTTTTTTTTTTTGTTTCTTATGTGGCACTATCTACAACTCTACCAATGTTCTCTATGGCCAACCCACCATATAGATAGAAACCAACATTTATCCGCGAGAACATGTATCCTTGTTCTAATGTCACTAATATCCAGTTTTGGGAGTTCCTAACCCTGTTACTCTTTTCCAGTAATGATTTTTATTTCAAACTCTCCAACGGCGTTTCCGGTACTGACAGTGAAATGTGATGTCTAATAAGCTGTTATCCACTCCCCAGCTCGATTGGCCAGGAGCAGGATTGACCGTGGAGCAGTCTTCACCACAAGGCTCCGGCCACTACGTGGAATGAAACATCATGTTTCATCTCATCAAATTGTGTGCCCGGTATAAATGTGGAAGTGATTCAATAAATTAACTCAGAGGAGTCGGGATTTCTACCTGTTGCAACAAGGAGGCGCTGTCTTATTTGAATTCTGCGTTGCTTTGCCAGTTTCCAAGGCACCGCCCACATTATACGCCGTACGGTAAATTGGTTCGCAATATATAATCACTCATTTGTCTGCTAATCGTGATTGTCACTTGCTGCTGTGTTTCCTACGAAGTGTTATGTTATGTGATGCATAACACGCATTGTGGCCTCTGATGCACAGTCCAGTGGGCCCTGCGCATTTAAAGGCAATGAGAGGCGTTACTTTATTTGGTTTATTTATTCTGAGTTTAATTTAACCGTCAGGAAAAGTCAACATGTTTCCTACGAGGTGGTCTATGTGATGTATATAACACACATTGTGGCCTCTGATGCACAGTCCAGTGAGCCCTGTGCATTTAAAGGCAATGTGAGGCATTACTTTATTTGATTAAGATTACACTAGGCTGTGTTAAACCCTCTCACGCCTTCTGGGTTTAATTTAACTGTCAGGAACCGACAACATGTTACCTATGAAGTTGTCTATGTGATGCATAACACGTACTGTGGCCTCTGATGCACAATCCAGTGGGCCCTGCGCATTTAAAGGCAATGAGAGGCGTTACTTTATTTGGTTAAGATTACACTCGGCTGTGTTAAACCGTCTCACGCCTTCTGGGTTTAATTTAACTGTCAGGAACCGACAACATGTTTCCTACAAGGTGGTCTATGTGATGTATATAACACACATTGTGGCCTCTGATGCACAGTCCAGTGGGCCCTGCACTTTTAAAGACTTTATTTGGTTAAGATTACACTGGGCTTAAACCCTCTCACGCCTTCTGAGAGTTTTCCCACAAGGTGGTCTATGTGATGCATAACACGCATTGTGGCCTCTGATGCACAGTCCAGTGGGCCCTGCGCATTTAAAGGCAATGAGAGCCGTTCATTCATTTGGTTAAGATTACATCGGCTGTGTATCGGCTTTGCCACTTGTGCCGGTAGGAGGGATTGGAGGTTTGGGTGCGCCGGACTGCGCTGCTCACGAAAATTGCAAAGTGAACTGGCCACAGCGCGCCTGTTCTATAAAAATAGAACCCTTTGTGCATCCTTTTGTGAGTGACGTCTCCACCAAATTCCGTCAAAATCTGTGGAACAGGTTACGGGGGATATTTTTTCAAAATGTATAGAACATTAATAGATAGACACACCTGTATGTGCATGAGGTGCACGGACAGCTTTCTTAAACATTTACTGTTGATTTCACGAAAAAAAAAAGCATAAAATGGATTCACAGCCATAAGGAAAAAGAAGATAGGGCACCAGAGAAGACCATGAAGCCTCAACCCTCTGGTGCTTACTTTCAACTTTTATCTCCGCGGCAATGCTCTTTTCCTCACCCGCCTCCCTCCTCACACTTCATGGTTTCGGAAAAGCAAAGTATCACACCCAGAGTGTGGAAATGTGACTGGAAAACAACCAGGGGGCACGGATACAAGTAATTTGAGAGTAAACAAAACCGTATAGCAAATTTAAAGGGGAAACTTGAGGGGGGGGGTCAGGAGGGTGCTAATGTGCAATGCTCAGCAGCGTTTTTTGGGCCAAAAGAAACTCATAAAAGTAAAACAGCAAGTGAACAACAAGTGATGAAAAGTGGTTGCAATAGACTTTCTTTATTTTTTGCATTTGGTTTGAAGTTGGTGGTCTCAGTAACAGCAAGGGAATGATTGGTGGAATTTGCTCTGATGTTGGTTGAAGGGATGGCAGTAATATAAATATAAAAATATACGTATACATGCATTATATATAAATGCATAAAATAAGATAACAATGTTAATATTAGACGTCACACCAACAAATAATGAGGTTGGGAACATTAACACAAAAAGAGATGGAAAAGGATGCTGAGGTTCTCATTGGGAGCGACCGGGATGGATAGGATCAGGAAGGAGTACATCCGAGAGAAATTACATGTTAGAGATCTTGGAAATAGTTGAGATGGTTGGGACATGTCCATAGGAGAGATAGTGAATATATTGGGATCGAAGGATGTTGTAGAGCAAGGGTCTCAAACACGCGGCCCGCGGGCCAAATGTGGCCCGCAGGACACTAGTTTGAGGCTCCCGCCTTGATATGAAAGTTTAATGTTTGATATGGATGCTGTATGGTATCATGTACCCAGAAAAAATTACTACGTTTGATTAATGTTCATGTTAAAGGTTAAATAACTGTTAGTAGTTATCCTCCCTATCCGTGTGGAAGTGGTAAGTTTTTGGCTATTTAAGTTGAAAGGAAATAACTTGAAGGCTACCGTTTAGGTCGCTAAGCTCTCTAGTTTGCGAGTTAGCATGTGTCTCAAGACCCTGCAGTTGCGCAATATGTTGTAAATAAAAAGAGTATAAATGTGACTATAGTCGTGTTTTGTCATGTCTACAGGGCTCTAATAATGCTTTGTTCATTTTAATCTGAAAAAAAATAATTTGTCTACCCACCAACTATATGTGGTTTCTTAAGTTTTTATTATTTGACGTTTTATTATTATTATTATATTTATTTATTTATTACTGATTGATTGATTTTCTTTATTCTTGATTTGTTTATTTATTTTTCATCTTATTTTGTGTAGAAAAATTTTGAGAACAGTGGAATGTTTTATCAGAGCTTTTCTTGTAGAAAATTGGAACCAAAGCGACGTTTTTTAATTTTTATTTTTTTTTTTAATAAATGCGTTTTTTTTTGTTTTTTTTTTCTTTTGGAAAACCTGATGCGGCCCAGTCTCACCCAGACCCGAGCTCCAGTGGCCCCCAAGTAAATTGAGTTTTTTATGGATGTAGTGAAGGAGGACATGAGAGTAGTTGGATGCAGAAGACGGTTGTAGCGACCCCTGAAGGGAAAAGCCCAAAGAGAAAAAAGAAGAAGAAGAAGAACATAGCATCGGCCATTATTTCTCATCATCACCATCTTTCAGCAACCCGTGTTCTGTCCACAAGAAATTAGTCATGAATTTAATTACGGGGTCATTATTACATCCAGATGCTCTGGAGATTCAATGAGAGAAACTGAATTGGCAGAAATGGAAGTCATGTCAGGTACGAATCAGCCTTTCTGATTTGTTTGCAACAAAAACTAAGTAAATAAACGTAAAACGTAAGTAACTTTACTATAATTTATCGAGATAAACTTTGTTTAACGTGCCTCCTTTTGATTTCCATCTTTGGTATAAAACCACATTTGTAATTCCGTGAAGCAACCTGCATTTATTTTCATCGAAATAGTCATTTGTTTTGTTTTTCGACGGGTCAATGAAGCAGAAGATGGACTGATTATGCAGGTTAAACATGTTTTGGCAAAGAACGATAAAGCAAACTGCCAAATCAAAAAAGCACACATCCTCCTCTGTACACTCCGGAATAATACCCAGGATGGGATAATAGGAATACAAAAGGATGAAGAGCGTTTGCCCCCCCTTCCACCTCCAAGTGCGGTTGCATCTTTCAGACAGCAGCATTGCGGGCTTTGCAATTGGTTGTTTGTCTCGAAGCTCTGAGGATGAACTTCATTGGCTGCAGAGGGCATAGGAGACGGCTCTGTGCTTTTCCTATTTACAGTACACCGGCATTGTGGGTGAATGAGTGAGGGAGCAAAATCGGAGCAGATTACCGTGCCAATTTCTCTTGGAAGCAGAAGAGCTCTGGAATGGATAGATAAGAAAATTCCAAGCAAAACCCTGCCAGCCAAAAAATGTATCCAATAGCCAAAAAAAAAACACACAAATAAAAACTGAATAGTGATGGAGGAGGTTTCACCCTACAGGGTGGATGGGTATATTTAGCCAAGCTGGAGATAATTACCCTCTAGTCACCATGCTCTGCAATAAGAAGCAATAACAGAAATACTACCATCACAGCAATCATATATGTATGCTAACCTACAGAGGTATAAGCGGAAGAAAAATACTAGTATCAATACGCCAAAACATCAACAAACAATATTCGGCTTAATTGAAATTTCAATTTATTTTTTCCTTTTCTATCCCCTCCTGCTCTGTTCGGTCTGAGTGCACCAAATACATTCATTCATTCATTCATTTTCTACCACTTATCCTCACAAGAGTCGTGGGGGTGCTGGAGCCTATCCCTGCTGTCTTCAGGCGAGAGGCGGGGTACACCCCGAACTGGTGTGGAATATTTATTTATACTGTAATTCGGAAGTTTTAGATGTTCTCTGGAAACAATATTCGGCTTAATTGAAATTTATATTTATTCTTTCCTTTTCTATCCCCTCCTGCTTCGTTCGGTCTTAGCGCAGCAAATACATACATTCATTCATTCATTTTCTACTGCTTATCCTCACGAGAGTTGTGGGGGTGCTGGAGCCTATCCCAGCTGTCTTCGGGCGAGAGGCAGGGTACACCCTGGACTGGTGCGGAATATTTATTTATACTGTAATTCGGAAGTTTTAGATGTTTACTGGAAAACAATATTCGGCTTTATTGAAATTTCAATTTAGTCTTTCCTTTTCTATCCCCTCCTGCTTCATCCGGTCTGAGCGCACCAAATACATTCATTCATTCATTTTCTACCTCTTATCCTCACAAGAGTCGTAGGGGTGCTGGAGCCTATCCCGGCTGTCTTCGGGCGAGAGGCGGGGTACACCCCGGACTGGTGTGGAATATTTATTTATACTGTAATTCGGAAGTTTTAGATGTTTACTGGAAACAATATTCGGCTTTATTGAAATTTCAATTTAGTCTTTCCTTTTCTATCCCCTCCTGCTTCATCCAGTCTGAGCGCACCAAATACATACATTCATTCATTTTCTACCTCTTATCCTCACAAGAGTCGTAGGGGTGCTGGAGCCTATCCCGGCTGTCTTCGGGCGAGAGGCGGGGTACACCCCGGACTGGTGTGGAATATTTATTTATACTGCAATTCGGAAGTTTTAGATGTTCTCTGGAAACAATATTCGGCCGAATTGAAATTTCAATTTATTCTTTCCTTTTCTATCCCCTCCTGCTTCATTCGGTCTGAGTGCACCAAATACATTCATTCATTCATTCATTCATTTTATACCGCTTATCCTCACGAGAGTCGTGGGGGTGCTGGAGCCTATCCCGGCTGTCTTCGAGCGAGAGGCGGGGTACACCCTGGACCGGTGTGGAATATTTATTTATACTGCAATTCGGAAGTTTTAGATGTTCTCTGGAAACAATATTCGGCTTTATTGAAATTTCAATTTATTCTTTCCTTTTCTATCCCCTCCTGCTTCGTTCGGTCTGAGCGCACAAAATACATACATTCATTCATTTTCTACAGCTTATTATCACAAGGGTCGTGGGGGTGCTGGAACCAGTACATCCTGGACTGGTGGCCAGCCAATCACAGGGCACATATAGACAAACAACCATTCACACTCACATTCATACCTATGGACAATTTGGAGTCGCTAATTAACCTAGCATGTTTTTGGAATGTGGAAGGAAACCGGAGTACCCGGAGAAAAGCCACATGTATACTCCACACAGAGATGGCCGATGGCTGATGGTGGAATTGAACATGGGTCTCCTAGCTGCGAGGCCAGTTTGCTAACCACTTGACCACCATGCAGCCCGGATTCAATATTAATAAAGTCAATATTTTCATAGTTTTTACTCATTTTTTTGTTGAGAACTGATATTTTGCTGAAATTTGCCTATGTTCTTTTGCTAATTACTCATGAATAGAAAAAAGTTTTTCTCGAGGGTATAAGCGCCATGATGCAATAGAAAGCCCCAAACAAAACAACAAAACATCCACAAAATCAACCATTTTCTTCAGTAATTTACAAACAAATATAATGTATTAGTGGAATACACCAAAGCCAAATTTATATTCCCACTGTGCAACAAGGAAAGTCGACGATTGCCATGATTGATTACACAAGCGATGTAGTCTAGATTTCAATTAATAATGAGATGAGTGCTAATTCTAACCTTTCCATGCCAGACGGAAGAAAATACGTCATGTCCAAGATGGAAAAAAATTGCGATTTAATAATAATATAAATAGATATAAACTAAAAAACTAACTAAAAAGTGAACAGACAGCGGAAAGCAGTAATGACCAATAGTGTGAGCAGTAAACAACAGGATATCCACCGTGATGCCGCGAAGAGCTGACAGCATAAACACAAACTCGGTGTAACAGGCACAGACACTTCCACAGACTTACTAAGTACTTTAGCTGCAAGTACTCCCGAGTCGGCTTTGCATCACATTCCCATTTAAATTTCAAGTTCCTGTCGCTTCTCCTCCTACTTTTGTTAACTCTCTACTGAAATGTGCACAAAGTCGGGCCAAAAACCATGACAAGAGCACACAACCACACACACACACACACACACACAATGATTGCCATTTCATCTTCCTCCCGCTGGCTCTTACACAAATACACACATATATAAATACAAATTGCACTCTAAAATAAAGCTTCTCAAATGGATTCGGATGGAACAGTTAGTATTTTTACTTCCACTAAATCAGTCAGATTTTCCAAATAAATCGTCCTCGAGGATGTGATGTCCATGCATTATGGCCACGCCCCTTTGGTGCGGCGTCTAACTGCTACGTTTTGATTTTCATAATCTTAAAGGAAATGAACATGCATATCAAAACGGTGTGTTTAGGTGATGAATTATAAACACTAACCTGCAGATCTGGATCCTCATCGTGCTGAAGGTGGGCTTCCTCTGCCGCCTCCACCAGTCTCTGTTGAATTAGAAGATACAAAAGTGTTAAAGAGATACACTATGGTAATGGTAATAATGGTAATGGTTTAATTTTATTTGATAATGTCCAAAATAAGTAGGAAGAAGCATTCATTCATTCATTTTCTACCGCTTTTTCCTCACAAGGGTCGCGGGGGTGCTGGAGCCTATCCCAGCTGTCTTCGGGCGAGAAGCGGGGTACACCCTGGACTGGTGGCCAGCCAATCACAGGGCACATATAGACAAACAACCATTCACACTCACATTCATACCTATGGACAATTTGGAGTCGCTAATTAACCTAGCATGTTTTTGGAATGTGGGAGGAAACCGGAGTACCCGGAGAAAACCCTCGCATGCACGAGGAGAACATGCAAACTCCGCACAGAGATGGCCAAGGGTGGAATTGAACCCTGGTTTCCTAGCTGTGAGGTCTGCGCGCTAACCACTCGTCCAAGTTTAGCAAAGCTTATTAAATCCTACCCCTCCATCTGGTACTTTTACAATCAGTAACTGTTACATTTGTTCACTTCCTGCTTTCCTAATACTATTTTTATTTTTATTTTTATTTTTATTTTTATTTTTATTTTTATTTTTATTTTTATTTTTATTTTTATTTTTATTTTTATTTTTATTTTTATTTTTATTTTTATTTTTATTTTTATTTTTATTTTTATTTTTATTTTTATTTTTTATTTTAATTTTTTTATTATTTTTTAAAATTTTTAATATGTAATTTTCAATTTTTAATTTATCACTCCATTTACTCCAAAAGGAGTAGGAAGAAGCAAAGCTTATTAAAACCTACCCCTCCATATGGTACTTTTACAATCAGTAACTGTTACATTTGTTCACTTCCTGCTTTCCATAATACAGTTTAAGGTTTTGTTTGTTTTTTTTTATAATATACCTCGTACCGAAGTATGAGGTGATATGAGCATCCAATGCCATAATGGGTACCATAGTAAGTGTCAATATAGTGATATATATAGCACATCATGACTGGTTCAAGACTCTTCATCCTTGTATTCAGAGTTTTCATAAAGTTGCTTTACAAATCCACAAAACATTAGCGCCAACAAATCAGTATTTGCAAGCCCCCGGGAAAAACACACGGAGACCACAGAAAGCTGACAGACATTTGGCCATCTTGTGAAAAGAGGGTATTTTCCTAAATGGCTTGGCAGTAGATGTAATGGCTGCCTCGGGGTCAGTGGACACTATTACAACAGACTCCGTCAGCACTTGGTGCTGTTATAGACATGGCGCACTCCATGTCAACATTCACACTGCTAGCACGTTTTTGCTCCTTATGGGTCCTTTTTATCGGCGATGCATAACTCAGACACACACATCCACACACACACATCCACACAATCTGTACCCCGGCTGCCTAGTTCACAGCTGGCTTTGACTGTGAAGTTTCGGTAATGTACTTTGATTCCACATCTAAATTCAAATGACTTCATTGGTAAAACACCAGTGATTGCCTACCTCGCCTCAGCTGAGCCATGTGTGCGTTTTTGAGTTGAGGCTGATTTGGGAAGCAAACATTGTAATTTACTGTTGGGACAACACAGCAACACACCTGGTCATTGCTTATTCTGGTGCCACTATAATGGGAATGGTAATGGTTTCCCATTCCTGGTGCATCCCATAATCAGTTCCCAGTTCCACATGTCCAAAAGGAGTAGGAAGAAGCAAAGCTTATTAAATCCTACCCCTCCATCTGGTACTTTTACAATCAGTAACTGTTACATTTGTTCACTTCCTGCTTTCCTAATATAATTTAAGTTTTTTTATTTTTTATTTTTTAAATTTTTTTTATTTTTTTTATTTTATTTTGGTATGGATCAGATTACAATTGAGTGCATCCCATAATCAGTTCACAGTTCCACATGTCCAAAAGGAGCAGGAAGAAGCAAAGCAAACTCCACACAGAGATGGCCAAGGGTGGAATTGAACCCTGGTCTCCTAGCTGTGAGGTCTGCGCGCTAACCACTCGACCAAGTTTCACAAAGCTTATTAAATCCTACCCCTCCATGTGGTACCTTTACAATCAGTAACTGTTACATTTGTTCACTTCCTGCTTTCCATAATACAATTTAAGTTTTTTTTGTTTTTTTTTTATAATGTACCTCGTATCGAAGTAGTAGTCTTTTTAGAAGTAGTATTTTTATTTTTATTTTTATAATATGAAATTTTTAATTTTCAATTTTTAATTTATTACTCCATTTACCCCAAAAGGAGTAGGAAGAAGCAAAGCTTATTAAATCCTACCCCTCCATCTGGTACTTTTACAATCAGTAACTGTTACATTTGTTCACTTCCTGCTTTCCAAAAAAAAACACGTTTTTTTTTGTTTTTTTTTTGTTTTTTTTAATAATGTACCTCGTATCGAAGTAGGAGGTGATATGAGCATCCAATGCCATAATGGGTACCATAGTAAGTGTCAATACAGTGATATATATAGCACATCATGACTGGTTCAAGACTCTTCATCCTTGTATTTAGCACATTTATTTTATTTATTAATTTATAAAATTTTTTACAAAAGTTTTTGTAAAAAAATAAAATTTTTATTTTTAAAAATTTTTTTAAATTTCTTATTTTTTGTCACGTACCGAAGTAAGTACAAGGTGATATGAGCATCCAATGCCATAATGGGTACCATTGTAATAGTATGTTCTCTGTAGGCGGCATTATGAATTATCCTTACTGACCTTTTTTTTGCAGTACATTTAGCGAGTGAAGATTGCTTTTGTAGTTATAATGTTTTAATTTATTATGCTTTTCTCTGTCTCTGACAATATTGGAGTGCAAATACTCCTTCACTCTCGTCTATTTTTAAACTTTAAAACCATACAACATTTGCATACTTGCAACACCGCACACTTGCAATTGGCTTTAGAGAGGCACCGCTAATCCTCGGGCAAGTTCAGCATCTGCTGGGGAGCTGCATTGCAAAAACAATGCTTTTGGACCAAAGATAAGGATGGTGGAGCGAGAGGAGGATGAGAAAAGAATAAGAAAGTCACTTTTTTTTTTTTGAAGGTCTGAACACTTAGCTTCACACTCTGGTGAAGTCGATGTCCATAGATGTCCATATTCTCATCAGCTTTTATGTGAGTGGGTGATGGTGTGAGGATATATATGCTTGCCTGAGTGCTGTGTTTTCCCCCACTTTGGCATATTCTGAGATATTTAGCTTTTTCCAATAGCTTCTCTCACCTACGGCCACTTTTGCAAATGTCAACCAGTGCATGTGTGACTGTTTATGATGTTGTACAGGGGCGGGAAAAATGGACACATTTGTAGGTTAAATAAAAGGCAAATAAAGTAAAGTACATATAATGCCATTGTTGTTCGTTTCTTTTTTATTTGCGTCCATGAATTAGACTGGTGAGCATCACGCTTTTATTGTGGAAACGTTTATCAAAACAAACCAATCTGTAACTGCAACACAACCAGCACTTCAATCTTGGTAGACCTGATCCCGGTACCAGCTCCAAACACCATCTTGTTATGTGTTACCAACTTCAGAGCTACTGGATCTGCATTGAAACCGAAATCAACCAGCCGACCTCGCACCGCCAGAACTGATTTAATTGTTAAAACATAATGAAACAGAATGGCATTATAACTACAAAAGCAATCTTCACTGGCTAAATGTACTGCAAAGGCCAGTAAGGATAATTCATAATGCCGCCTACAGAGAACATACTAACTCCTTATTTCTAAAATCACAAATACTTCAACATGCTGATATAGTTCATCTTCAAACAGCTAAAATAATGCATAAGGCTAAAAATAACCAATTAGCTAAAAATGTCATCCAATACTTCTCTACAAGAGAGGAGAAATATGATCTCAGGGAAGAAGTACATTTGAAACACTTCTATGCTAGGACTACGTTAAAAAATGCTCATATCACCTTGTACTTCGGTATGTGACAAAAAATAAATTGAAAATTTAAAATAAGTTGAAAAACTTTATTTGCCTTTTATTTAACCTACAAATGTGTCAGATCATTTTGCCTATATTGTTGCAGGAAAATGACTTTTCTTCTCAAGTTTTCCAGTCAAGGTTCAAGCTTGGAACGATGATAAACAGGGGCCACACACACACCATCCAACACATGGGGGCTAAGGGAGAACACTGCGCTAACAGAATGCTTTCAATGGATTAGATTCGGTGGAGCGGATGAGTGTGGCATCTCTACCTGATTAAAGCCGGTCGCTTCTGTTGCCTTGGATTCTAAAATTCCTGATTGCTCCTAATTTGACTGTTTTGGGCCAACCAAGCTGAGTTCTCTAAAAAAAACATCATACACACATGCAATACTTTTGCGTATCATACATGCAAAAAACAACATATTGCTGGTTTCCATCTTGATCGTGATTATTTTTAGTAGTTTAAAACTATTATATTTGTGTTCTTTACAGTTTACAGTAATTTTATGGTGGAGATCTTTCGTGTTGATCATCGAGAAAGAGTATTTTCTTTAAAAAAGGTTAGTGACATGGTTGATGAGGACAGTGGAGACATGCACCAGCCCCCTTGTTGACGGAACACATACAACACCATGCAGTCGTACTCATTTATTAAAATACATCTTTCATATAGTCACTGTATTTCCATTCATATCTATGATTTAGCCATTTGCTAAGCCTGTTATAAATAATTATACGTTACGCTATAATATAAATATGACCTAGATCAGCTTCATGTTTCATTCTGCCTTACAAATGATTTACTGTATTAAAATAAAGTAATCATTTGTAAGGCAGAATATCCTGCCTATTCCTCAATCTTTGCAATTAATACAGAAGATGAAAACCACAAGAGCAGTCATTTCAGCATAATATTTATTCATTTATATTTTACTCCTATATATTTTTTATAGTTGCTTTACAGTATGTGCTTATTTCCTCCATGACTGCTCTAAAAATAGCAGCAAGAGAAATGTAAACACAAGATCACATTCATAAAGGTTATTCATAAAAGGCCTATTATGCTTTTTTTTGCACTTTTCAGACATATAACTTTATTTAGAATGTTGTATTCTCGTTTTAAACGATGCCAAAGTTTCAGATAATGAGATTTGCGTATTTGGAATGAACGCTGAACAAAGTTAGGAATGGCTCTGAATGCTCAGTTTCACAGTTTTTTTCCAACATTGGCTTTTTGTGATGTCACAGTGTTCACAAGCTGTAGGCCCCGCCCTTCGCCGAAACATACACCGGATGCAATGCAACTTGTCTGAACCGGCATATCGATTTTTGCATTAATTGCATTCATGACATCTGATGTCAGATCAAAGATGTCATGAATTTTAAAAAAATGAAAAATATCAGATAAATATTACACAAATTTATTCTCTAGATTAAGTATTTTTCCGCTTTATATTTATTTTAAATGAGTTTCCACACTAAAATAAATCACTGAATTTTTCAGTAGTTCATATCATGGAATTATCCTGTGATTTTATTTGCAAAATATCAGTTACTTTTTAAGTACTCAATGACTACTAACCGGGTTTCTCAGAGGATGTTGTCAAGGTGTCTTACATTTTTCTTTTATTATGACAAATTCAATTTTTATGACTTTTTTAATTTCTATATCTTGTATTTCTGTGGGCTATTTACCTCAAACATTCCCCACTGCAATTCAAGCCAACTGCAAACATCCACATTCTACTCCCATTTTAAAATTATTAACAAGACATAAATCAAATTTCCATGATTTACATGAATAAAAGATTAACATCTTAAAAGACAGCATCGCCCTCCTGAGCATAAACGATCATTGGAGCTTATTACCATATAATTATCTGATGCAATGACTTCCCTTTCAATTAAACACTTTTTCTCTTCCCGTTTCATCGTTTTTCTGTACGCCCTATTCCCACAGCCGAGTCAATTTCGCTGACATTTCGTTCTCGTTTGACTGTCATTCATTATATGACAACCTGTGATTAGAATAAAGGAGTTTGTTTACACTTTTGAAATTTAAATGAGGCGCCCGGTTTTCTGCTGTCAACTTGATTGGCTCATTGTTCTTGAAGACATGAACGGTTTTCCAGCGAAGGGATAAAAAATAGCAGCTAGCTAAGCAGAGGGTGGTGTCTGTGGCTTAATGCAGGGGTCTCAAACTCAATTTACTTGGGGGCCACTGGAGCTAGGGTCTGGGCGAGACTGGGCCGCATCAGGTTTTCCAAAAAAAAAAAAAAACGCATTTATTAAAAACAGAAAAATGAATAAACTTTGATTTGGTTTCAATTTTCTACAAGAAAATCTCTAATAAAACATTCCACTGTTCTCAAATATCTTACTTTTTATTTTTCCACACAAAATAAGATGAAAAATAAATAAATCAAAAATAAAGAAAATCAATCAATCAGTAATAAATAAATAAATATAATCATAATAATAAAACGGCAAATAATAAAAAGTTAAGAAACCACATATAGTTGGTGGGTAGACAATTTTTTTTTTCAGATTAAAATGAACAAAGCATTATTAGAGCCCTGTAGACATGACAAAACACGACTATAATCACATTTATATTTATTTTATTTACAACATATTGCGCAACTGCAGGGTCTTGAGACACATGCTAACTCGCAAACTAGAGCGCTAGCCACCTAAACGGTAGCCTTCAAGTTATTTCCTTTCAACTTAAATAGCCAAAAACTTACCACTTCCACACGGATAAGGAGGATAACTATTAACAGTTATTTAACCTTTAACATGAACATTAATCAAACGTAATAATTTTTTCTGGGTACATGATACCATACAGCATCCATATCAAACTTGCTCGGGCCGCACTGACATTGAACTTTCATATCAAGGTGGGGGCCTCAAACTAGTGTCTTGCGGGCCACATTTGGCCCGCGGGCCGTGTGTTTGAGACACATGCTAACTCGCAAACTAGAGAGCTAGCGACCTAAACGGTAGCCTCCAAGTTATTTCCTTTAAACTTAAATAGCCAAAAACTTACCACTTCCACACGGATAGGGAGGATAACTATTAACAGTTATTTAACCTTTAACATGAACATTAATCAAACGTAATAATTTTTTCTGGGTACATGATACCATACAGCATATCAAACTTGCACTAACATTAAACTTTCATATCAAGGGGAAGGCCTCAAACTAGTGTCCCGCGTGTTTGAGACCCTTGCCTTAACGTGCATAAGATGAGATGTGCACTGATTCAGGTCAACTTGTCAATGGCACCGAGGACGGCCATTAATATTGGCAAAGCAGCCAGAGGACAGTTGCAAGCTCGACAAAATGGAAAAGTGCTCGGTGACACTTTGTTTCCTTGCGCTTGGCACATTGAGGCTGGTTGGCTCGGAGCCGAGTGGCGAGAGCACGAGAAGGTGGTCCAAAGGGCTTAGGTCTGGTATCAGGCCCAACGTATGCAATGGCTGCTTGCTCTTCTCCTTCCAATCCCTCATAGTCACGGTGACACGGAACTGGTTGACTGACTTAGTACTTGGGCGTGTTGGTTCTATAGCAGAATAAACAGAGCGAGTGAACCTGAACTCCTCTGATTTTGGATCAATATTTGCAATAATTGACTCTTATAACACATTGATTAGTTCCATTAGCTCCATGATACCATCGTGTTCTTGGTGTGACACCCGTTTCTCTGTTAGTCCTTCCACCAGTTCTATATTATTATTATTACTATATTTTCTCTTTCTACCAAACAATCTGGATGATAAGAGAGTTAACTGTGCATCTGTCACAACACCTGGGCGTGTTGGTTCTATAACTGAATAAACAGAGTGAGTAAACCTGAACCCTCGTGTCAGTCATTCAGTTTTTTTGGATACGGGTAATGATGAAAAATACTCATTTAATACCCGTATCCGGCAAAAATGCATCACCCGCTATAGGGCTTAGGTCTGGTATCAGGCCCAACGTATGCAATGACTGCTAGCTTTTCTCCCTCCAAACCCTCATAGTCACAGTGATACGGAATGTGACTGGTTGGCATTTAGTACTTTATTTCCTACTACTCTGATTTTGGATCAATATTTGCAATAATTGACTCTTATAACACATTGATTAGTTCGAGCTCCATGACAACCATGACACTTTAGGTAGTTAGCATCCTTAGTGACCAATTGATCCTTTACGGTCCATGTCATCAAGACAGATGCCAGATTTTTTTCGGAGGTCCTTCAAGATGGGTTTGGCGATGCAAAGATTGTGTTCTTGGTGTGACACCCGTTCTCTGTTAGTCCTTCCACCAGCTCTATATTATTATTATTACTATATTTTCTATCGCTACCAAACAGGCTGAATGATAAGACAGTTAACTCTGTGCATCTGTCACAACACCTGGGCGTGTTGGTTCTATAGCAGAATAAACAGAGTGAGTAAACCTGAACCCTCGTGTCAGTCATTCAGTTTTTTTGGATATGGGTAATGACAAAAAATACTAATTTCATACCCGTATCCGGCAAAAATGCATAACCTGTTATAGGGCTTAGATCAGGTCCTAAGCCAGATTTTTTGGGGAGGTCCTTCAAGCCATACAGGAGAATTTGGCGTTGCAAACATCAGACATGACCAAAGATCGTGTTCTTGGTGTGACACCCGTTCTCTGTTAGTCCTTGCACCATCTCTATATTATTATTATTACTATATTTTCTTTCTCTACCAAACAATCTGGATGATAAGAGAGTTAACTAACCTGGGCGTGTTGGTTCTATAGCAGAATAAACAAAGTGAGTAAACATGAACTTTCGTGTCAGTCATTCAGTTTTTTTGGATACGGGTAATGACAAAAAATACTCATTTCATACCTGTATCCGGCGAAAATGCATTACCCGTTATAAACGAGTATCTAGCTCATCCCTAATAACTAATATTGTTCACTTTATATTAAAACTGGTATGTGGAAGAGCCAAAGTAGATTAATAAAATTCCATTTGCAGAAAATATAACTTTATTCAAATCCCACCCTACAGGTGATGATTAAAAACTTGTAATGTGAAATCCCACCACATATCAATAATTGGAAATTAAATTTCACGGGAAGAGAAATTGCATTTGAAGTTGCGCGTTTCATGTTATTCTACTTTAACTTAAAGGGGAACTGCACTTTTTTATTTAGGTATATCAAACGTTGTTAGAGGTTTATTTTTAGAGGACTTCGAAATCGAAATAGGTGTATGCCAATGACAGTATTTGTAAGCTAGCTGATATTAACTTGTTTTCTCGTGTTATAATGCACAGAGTTCTTGCAGGTTTTATTGTAGAGGGCCCAGTGATGTGCATTGTTAGCTTGCTGATATTAACTTGTCTTGTGTTTATAATGCATAGATAAGGGAAATAAATATGTGTTCATGTTTCACATAAGGATTTTGAAAGATGGGCAAAATTAAGAAAAAAACTAACACAATTTAAAAACGATTGGTTGCTGGCTCGAATTACCCAGAAATCCCATTTTGTTCAAACGAGATACACCGAAGAGCAAAAAGCATATCAGCAAGCAGGTCTATGAATAAAACCATTGACGGTTAAATTTTTGTATCACCTCTTTTTTCTGATTAAAACTTTGACTATAATAAAAGCTATAATAAAAGCAACCTAAACTATTATTTACATGCATATCCTCCTAATGTCTTTCGGCAGGTGGCAGCGAGTTATCACGAGGGGGGGGATTTGACACCGAGACCGGTAGATAAAACCTCAGAGACGGACAGGGCTGAGCGCCTGCACTGAAATTGAATCCCTGGAGTGCTGCGAATGCTTACCAGAAAAAAAATGGAAACAACAGAGCGACGGGGAGAGGTTGTGCCGAGACGGAGAGGAGCCAGACAAAAAGAGAGAGAGAGGGATTTTTGAGGACAGCCGACCGAGAGTGTGTATGGGGGGGGGGGGGTCTGACAGATGAGAGTTTTGCTATTATAAGCAGAGGGAAATTGGGAAGAAACCGAAAGGAAGAAGAGTAGGATTCATGGACTTGGATTGTGTGTTTATGGCGAATAATTTAGCGAAAGGTGAGAAAATAAAAATGGCGGATAGAGCGGAATGATTCAGTTCATGGAGGCATTTTTCTATTTCTAATTTTTCAAAGTTAGCTCTTCCAAAGTCAAATTTCCTGTATCATCGTCTTAAATGGTGCTTCCAGCTCGGGGGCTCCCAGGGGACCCAAGCAAAATGTGATTTTGGGGCCCTCTATTACTACCAATATGGGTCATCAATCATTTAATATTTTACGAATACACAACAAGATGTCGGATCTTTTTGTTGTAGTTAGATTATGAATAAGATTAATTAATTCCTTCGATTAATATTTCTAAGTTAGCAACTTTCCCTACTGGCCACACAGGAATCAAACCATCAAACCTGGCATGTTTTACCAATCGTTTATCATCTGAACTGGTACGCCGGGAGCCTGGAGTTGATCACCAATGACATCACTGTAAGAAATCTGACGGACATTTTTTTCTTTTTTCTTTATGATTTCTTAGCTCTTTATTATTAGTTCCAGTTATTTCGAGTCTGAATCTCCCCCTGACTGATGCTACTTACGGCAATGGCTAAACTGATGAGATAACAAATTCTGATTTTTGTCAAGACAGAGCTTTGAGGAACCAGAGAAAGTGACCTATAATTAACAGCAACTAATATAAATTTGGTTGTTAAAATCTGTCTGTAGGGTATTTTATTTTATTTTTCAGTTTCCCCTAAACTGGTATGGATTCTTCCAATGATAAGAAAATTTTACAGCAACATACATTTTACAGCGCCCGATGATGACGTGGAAGCATTCTAGCACATCTGTGCAACAGTGGGCACGATCGTGCATCAGTCACTGACTTTGCATTTTTTTTGTTTTCTTGTTTTGGGTGGCTTCTTGGTCGAATTGGTGCTTGTTATTTGTTTGTTTTGGTGAGTACGATTCTCTTGTTTTTGTTCCATTTCACCATGAAGCAGCCATTGAGATACCGATGTTCGGTCGGAAGCGATCAATAAAATGAGATCAACAACCTTTCTCAGTCTGTCACTTTATACCCGATACACTTTGTCGTCGACGTATCTCACGTATCATACAAAGGGCAGACAAATAATGTGTCCGATTCCGCACTTGATACACGATACGCTAAAAGACAGAGCAGCCAAATATAGCCACGGCATTGAGTCGTTCAGTCCAGTTCATTTACAGTACCGTGTAGGATTACATTTTTTTTTAAATATCTGAATGTCATTGATGTATATACTTACATCATCAAGATTATTTGGTATTTGTAAGTACCTTCATTGCCTGGGCTTTTCTGTGAAACATCTCCTCCATGTTCTCCGCCAGTCTCTTCACCAGATGTAGTCCATCAATCTCTTCTACCCGCACAGCCTTCTCATATTCCTTGTATTTCTGCAAGATAAATTGTATCATTTTACAATTACCATTTTCATTGGTATTTTATTCCTATCTGGCAAGTGATCACATGGTGTTAACACAATTAAAATGTATTAAACGCTTAAAAAACGGTGGCATTTATGAGCTTAAAAAAAAAAAAAAATCACAAATTCAACCAACATGTACAACACAAAATACACGCAAAACAATCAGCTCAGCCAGAGAATTATCAACCAACTTCACATTCTACCAACCGCACTCTGCTCCCGTTTTACTTCATTACACAGAATCCCATTATCCTACCCAAAGCCCATTTACACATGCTTGCCATAACCAGTGCCTTAACTGGAAACAGCAAAATTACATTTTGTTAATTCCAACTATCGTCCATACATACGTACGTATGTACGTGCTACACACAGTAGCTTCCACTCAGGCCTGTAAGTCCACACACTGTGACAGATCTGGCCCCAATACCCAAGAAAGTAAAAAATGTAAAGATGAGCTAAGCGAGGGAGTATATGTCATTTTCTGACATACGGTGTAGCTGCTACCAGAGATGTTTGGGTGGGGGGGCGGGGGGGGGGGGATTAAAAAGAAGATTACCTTCATATCATACTGTGTGCCCTCGCTTCATCTACGCACATGCTTTAGTTTCTCCTGCAATGCAACAGACAGAGGAGCAGGATGAGGAGAGGGACACAGTGTGTGTGCGTGGGGGGGGGGGGGGGGGGGGGGGGGTCTTTTAGTGAAATATTATAATTACCAGGACTTCTTCCTTCCTGGGTGCACTGATTTCACAGAGTACATAGTTCACAGAGAACATACTAACTCAGGGGTGGGCAAACTTTTTGACTCGCGGGCTGCATTGATATAACAAAATTTCCGGGGGGGGGGGGCAGACTATATATTACATATAACAGTCCACCTGGTATTATTGTGTCTGTAATTGAACATTGAAAATTAAAAAATTAAAAATTATTATGTCATTGTATGGTCATATCACCTCATACTTTGGTATGTGACAAAAAATAAATTGAAAATTGAAAATTAAAAAATTATTATGTCATTGTATGGTCATATCACCTCATACTTTGGTATGTGACAAAAAATAAATTGAAAATTGAAAATTGAAAAAATAAAAAAATTATTATGTCATTGTATGGTCATATCACCTCGTACTTCGGTATGTGACAAAAAATTAAAAATTAAAAATTAAAAATTAAAAATTAAAAATTAAAAATTAAAAATTAAAAATTAAAAATTAAAAATTAAAAATTAAAAATTAAAAAAATTATTATGTCATTGTATGGTCATATCACCTCGTACTTCGGTACAAGGTACATTATTTAAAAAAAAAAACCTTAAACTGTATTATGGAAAGCAGGAAGTGAACAAAGGTAACAGTTACTGATTGTAAAAGTACTAGATGGAGGGGTAGGATTTAATAAGCTTTGCTTCTTCCTACTCCTTTTGGATGCATGTTCAAATGAAATAAAACCATTACACAGCAACTGATGGAAAACACAACCACCAATCATGGCCGACTTTTTCAGAGCCACCACTACTGACTACTTCAGGACAAATGAGGATGCCTGCTTTGCTTTTCCAAGGCTCATCTAGAGTTAGGAGAAGTGGAATTATTTCTGCAAGTCATTAAGGAGTATAAGACGACAAAAATATTTTAAAAAAGTGTGATGACTATCGTAGAACCTGACTTGTTTTAGAACATCACAACCTGTGTTCAACATTGTAGGTTCCACTATAGACTGTAACAAAACTCAATTATTTTAAGTGAATGGTACAAAGGATTTTTTTGTTGTGGCTGCAGGGGACACTTGAAAAAAAAAAAAAAAACGTTTTTCTGAAAGGCGTCTCGATGAGTCAGTGCAAACATCAATGGAAAAGGATGCAGTCATCGATGATGCTGACTGGTATTTCTGACTGAATGAATGCTTGTACGTCTTTGTAACTCTTTGTTTGCTAACAAAAAAATGCTAACATGCTAACAGAAAGAAATGATATGCGCTATAGCATTAATACAGTTGCAATAATGATGTAATATTCCTGTGCGAGGCAGAGCTACCTAAAATGAATTAAAGGCCCTATGAACTGGACTATTATGTTATTGAAATTTACTCTCTACGGTCTCAAGGTTTCTTTTTTCCCCAAATAGGTTTTTGAGTTTTTCCTAGCCCGGTTGGAGGTTCAGATCATAGGATGTTGTTGCCAGATTGTTGCCAGCTTGTAAAACCCTTTGAGATTCTTTTGCGATTAAGGGCTATATATATGAGTCATGTCTATTAAAACACTATTTTTGGTTTTAATATTATACAATAATAATGATAATGGACAAAAAGTACATTTTATGGAATCAGTGCCAAATATTTAAATTTATAAAAATTATGATTTACATAGCCTCTTTACAGGTACATTAAAAGACATGACGCTATCAGAGTATACATGGGAAAAATGGCAATTTCCCTTTTTTTCCAAACTGTTCATCATAAAAGGTTCGGCATTGAAATAAAAAAAGACTGGAACTTCAGTTCATAAAAATGAACAGAATCAGTAGGCCGACGTTCACCGGGAACCAGGCTCCAGATCCAGTTGTACAAGGACCGAATCACAACCAATCTTGTACTCCAGGGGTACCCGCCCACAAGACCACGAAAGACACAATTGAATGCCTTTTGCAAGTGTTTTTGTTTTTTACGTCAATGCGGTTGCAGGAGATCTACTGTTAATCCAGGCTCAAATGATGTAATATTTCATCCTTACAAGATTTAGATTTCAAATTGAAAATGTGACTTTATGCTTTGGATGCACCAACGTCAACAAAACAGAGCATCAGTTCATGTCCACTAGTTCACCAGCATGTCCTGCTGTGCAGCGTGGCACAAAAATGCTATTTTGCTTCACTTGTAGCTGAAAATAAACGTTTTGCCTTTCCCAAAGAATCATTATTTGCTTGACGTGGCTCCAGTTTGGGGACACTGGCTGAACTTAAATCGATACACATTTTTGTCATTTCTTTCCATTGTTGGTTTATTTTCGATCATTTTAGAAGCTTTACCCAGCCAACAATTTGACGATGGGAAGAAAGTTTGGCCGTGACATTAAATGAGTGAAACAAGATGATATTGCCAATATTTTCAGCTTAAATGTGTTTCTGTATTACATTCATTTTAATCTTTGGTTTGGTATTTACCATGTTTATATAACCATAGAACTATAATATAAATATAAATACATTTTTACATTTTATACATTTTATAAATGTTATAAATATATTTTTTATAAATATAAAAATAACTATAAATATTCTGTGTGCCTTGAAAAAAAAACAGTAAAAATCATCAAAAATGGCCGGTACCAAGAGGGGCTACATTTTCTAAATATAAATTTTATAAATATAAAAATAACTATAAATATTCTGTGTGCCTTGAAAAAAATCAGTAAAATTCAAACCTTGAAAAAAATCTGTAAAAATCATCAAAAATGGCCGGTACCAAGAGGGGCTACATTTTATAAATATAAAAATAACTATAAATATTCTGTGTGCCTTGAAAAAAAACTGTCAAAATCATCAAAAATGGCCGGTACCAAGAGGGGCTACATTTTATAAATATAAAAATAACTATAAATATTCTGTGTGCCTTGAAAAAAAACAGTAAAACAAATCATCAAAAATGGCCAGTACCAATAGGGGCTACATTTTATAAATATAAAAATAACTATAAATATTCTGTGTGCCTTGAAAAAAATCAGTAAAAATCATCAAAAATGGCTGGTACCAAGAGGGGCTACATTTTATAAATATAAAAATAACTATAAATATTCTGTGTGCCTTGAAAAAAATAGGAAAAATCATCAAAAATGGCCGGTACCAAGAGGGGCTACATTTTATAAATATAAATTTTATAAACATAAAAATAATTAAAAATATTCTGTGTGCCTTGAAAAAAATCAGTAAAAATCAAAAATGGACGGTACCAATAGGGGCTACATTTTATAAATATAAATTTTATAAAAATAACTATAAATATTCTGTGTGCCTTGAAAAAAATCTGTAAAAATCATCAAAAATGGCCAGTACCAAGAGGGGCTACATTTTATAGATATACATTTTATAAATAGAAAAATAAATATAAATATTCTGTGTTCCTTGAAAAGAAAATCTGTCAAAATCATCAAAAATGGCCGGTACCAAGAGTGGCTACATTTTATAAATATAAAAATAACCATAAATATTCTATGTGCCTTGAAAAAAATCTGTCAAAACCATCAAAAATGGCCGGTACCGAGAGACGCTGGGATGGAATGTGTTAATAATAATCCACTCACATCATAACAATATTATCATAAAATATTTTACCTGCTTACATTTTGTTCACTTCCTGTGTGAAAATGAAGATTGTAACCTGATTGTGTCCAAACACAATACTGCTAACTTTGTGTTGTTTACGTGAGACGATAGGAAGTGCAAATGAAGGTCGTCGGCAGGAGGGGGGTGGCGTGACGTCAATTCTTGTCTGTGTTTATGTAGAAGCCCAGTAAAGGTGGTGCAGAGGATGACTTGGCAGTCATATTGTGACCCCCCATGAGAGTGAAGCCAGAGAAGGACATTGTGCTGGCCTAGCAGAACCATGCCCGGGCCTGTCCCAAGATCCCCTTCCATGTATTCTTTAGTGCCACATCTGCGTTTCTATCTATTATTAAAGCAAAGCGATGGTAGGGAATGAAGAAAGTAAAATAAATAATCTTGGGTTGCATAAAACACACAATCATATGACAAGCTGTTTTTTTTTACCTGCAGGCAACTCCCTAACAAACTTCAGCGGGATTGATCGCGGGGATGCACGCAGCGAGTCGGGCTGTCCTTCACACAAAGCTGCACACAATAATGTGCTAAGTCCCGCCTCTTTACATAGCTGGACAATTTTTTGTGTAGTTGTGCAGCATGCAAGCGTGAGATATTTGTTCAAATCCCAGAAAAATGTGCAAAAGTGCTTTTAATGTCTGAATGCTCCTGTTGGCTTCTGAGGCTGCACGGCGGTGACATGCTCTTTATCTGCACGCCAACTGAGGCGGAGCCACACCTGAGGCGGCCAATGTCAGATGACAGAGGGTACTCGTCTTTGTTGTCGACGCTCATCATCAATAAACGGCACAGATGACAAGATTGGACTCCATGCAAACTACGAATTTGTGTGTTTGAATGCATCATCTGCATAAACACGTTGAACGGGAAAGGAAAAAAAAAAAGATTCACGAAAACAAACACTTTCACATGCGCTCTGTCAGAGAAGCTGGCAGTAAATCAAAGAGGTACATAGCAGAACAAGACATCCAAAGGCATTTGATTTTCTACTAAGCCCACAAATACAGCGTCAGCACATTTGATCGAAATACATTCATCCGGTTGTCCAAAGGCCTCGCTCCCCTGCACTTTTGAGCACTCTGCAGCTCGGGCGGTGGGTTTGATTCACGGTGGCTTTTCACATGAAGTTCTCATCATAAAGTTATATAGTTGTATAGTACGAGTGAGTGGTTATATCTAAATATATCTAATATATCTAATATATTTATTTTATATATAATATTGACCTACTTGTAATTGTAATTAATTAACTGAACTATGAACTAAATTTTTTAATTTTTACATTTTTACATTTTTACATTTATTGGGGGGGGTTCAGGCTCAGTTTTTTGTTACTTTAAGCCCTGTGCTAATTCAGTTGGCAACATTTAAAAATTAAAAAAATATATATATATTGAAAATTTTACAAATTTATTGGGGGGGGTTCAGGCTCAGTTTTTTTGTTACTCTAAGCCCTGTGCTAATTCAGTTAGCAACATTGAAAAAAATTAAAATTTTTAAATTTATTGGGGGGTTCAGGCTCATTTTTTGTTACTTTAAGCCCTGTGCTAATTCAGTTAGCAACATTTAAAGATTTTTAAATTTATTGGGGGGGTTCAGGCTCAGTTTTTTGTTACTTTAAGCCCTGTGCTAATTCAGTTAGCAACATTCAAAAAATGTAAAATTTTAAAATTTATTGGGGGGGTTCAGGCTCAGTTTTTTGTTACTTTAAGCCCTGTGCTAATTCAGTTAGCAACATTTAAAAAATGTAAAATTTATTGGGGGGGGGGGGTTCAGGCTCAGTTTTTTGTTACTTTAAGCCCTGTGCTAATTCAGTTAGCAACGTTTAAAAAATTTAAAATTTTTACATTTATTGGGGGGGGTTCAGGCTCAGTTTTTTGTTACTTTAAGCCCTGTGCTAATTCAGTTAGCAACATTTAAAAATTTAAAATTTTTTAAATTTATTGGGGGGGTTCAGGCTCAGTTTTTTGTTACTTTAGGCCCTGTGCTAATTCAGTTAGCAACATTTAAAAAAAAATAAAATTTATTGGGGGGGGGGTTCAGGCTCAGTTTTTTGTTACTTTAAGCCCTGTGCTAATTCAGTTAGCAACATTTAAAAAATGTAAAATTTTAAAATTTATTGGGGGGGTTCAGGCTCAGTTTTTTGTTACTTTAAGCCCTGTGCTAATTCAGTTAGCAACATTTAAAAAATGTAAAATTTATTGGGGGGGGGGGGTCATGCTCAGTTTTTTGTTACTTTAAGCCCTGTGCTAATTCATTTAGCAACATTTAAAAATTTAAAAATTTAAAAATTTATTGAGGGGGTTTCAGGCTCAGTTTTTTGTTACTTTAAGCCCTGTGCTAATTCAGTTAGCAACATTAAAAAAAAATTAATTTTAAAATTTATCACAAACACAATCACCATTTAAAGCCAATGTGAACGTTACACTGTCAACATCCTTAACGTTAGCGAGCTAATGCTAACAGAGGCAACAGGGGAACGCCCAACCGCAGAAGTAAATAGCAACTAAATGCAGCCCAACGGAATAATCTCCCGGTCAAACTGCGCTATTACTGACAGTTGAAAACAGCATCGGAAACCTGGTGAAAAATAATAACTGTCATAACTCCCTTCCATATCGTCAAACACCCCGAAATTTGTTATGGTGCTTTAAGTCACCTTCCAGTCTGTGAGTGGAAATTGAATGAATGTTAAATTCATAAGTATCATACAATCAGTACTATATTTTTACAAAATAATTTCTTCAGTGGATGTGGCGTTCTTTTAATGAGTCGCAGTCAGCGGTACACACCCCTACACCCCAAAAACCTCCACTCACCTCACGTCATCACCAGCCACGCTGAACTAAATGTGACAGCTATCCAATTTCCCCCAAACTAAAATCTAATCTGCAGCCGTCTTCCCCTGCACTGACACACCAAGTAACAGTGGAACGCTCAAACATCACACACCTTTGGCAGCAGATGGGCACGATCAAACATCATACAAATATACTCACATTTTCTCACTCAAGTCATTTCCGGGCTAAAGAAGGTTAAAAAAAAAAGAAAAGAAAAACTGTATAATACTCAGAGCTGTATCAAAGATTTTGCCTTTCAATGATTCAACATTTTTTGAAAAAGAACCTCAAGCAATTAGTCAGCAGTTTTCACACTTATGTGAACAGCTGAAGTGTCGGAAAAAACAACCTCAGAAACATCTCACATCATAAGGCTGTACAGTTCTTTGATTACTAAAGAACAGAAATATGAGAAGGTACCATGTTTATATGGTCAATCAATCAGTAATAAATAAATATAATAATAATAATAAAACGGCAAATAATAAAAACTTAAGAAACCACATATAGTTGGTGGGTAGACAAATTATTTTTTCAGATTAAAATTAACAAAGCATTATTAGAGCCCTGTAGACATGACAAAACACGACTATAGTCACATTTATACTCTTTTTATTTACAACATATTGCGCAACGGCAGGGTCTTGAGACACATGCTAACTCGCAAACTAGAGAGCTAGCGACCTAAACGGTAGCCTTCAAGTTATTTCCTTTCAACTTAAATAGCCAAAAACTTACCACTTCCACACGGATAGGGAGGATAACTATTAACAGTTATTTAACCTTTAACATGAACATTAATCAAACGTAATAATTTTTTCTGGGTACATGATACCATACAGCATCCATATCAAACTAACATTAAACTTTCATATCAAGGCGAGGGCCTCAAAGTAGTGTCCTGCGGGCCGCGTGTTTGAGACCCCTGCATTAAGCGGAAGTGTCTGACTTCTAATGTTTCTCACAGCGAGGCAACATAATGGCTGCTATAAAGCTTAAAGTGGATTTCTACTGACTTCTGGTAAATTTCAGTATATTTTCTTCTTCTGTGTCTTGACTATTTTTTATGGGCCAGCTCCTACCGCTGTGCAGCTGACGGTTATGGGAATTTGTTGTCATCCCTGCTACTTCCTTTCCATTCTTTAGCTATATCGTCAGAAAATGTCAGTGGCTCACAATACTAAACTCGGAGGAAAGCATTATAGACAATTTACACACATAATAATCATCATCATCATCATCATTATAATAATAATTAACCACCCAAACATATTGATTCTAGCATAAAGGAATGATGGGCAAAATTGCACCAAAAAGTGCAGTCCCCTTTGAACACTCAACTTAACACTCAAAGGGTAGCTGAGATATATACAATACAAATACAAAAACACAAACAAGTGTAAAATTCCTTAAATTCAACAGTCATTGGTGCTAAAAACATCCCAAAATTCACCCATGACTTCTGTCTCAAACTTCCAATCCCAATCCCATCCACTTTCACCTCCTAGACCAGGGGTCAGCAACCCACGGCCCCAGCTTCTTCATTGGATTATGTTCATGTGTGTTCATGCAAAATAAAAAAAAATCCTGATGGATATAAAAGTAGGTATTAGCTGCGTGTTCATTGGTACAAACACAATGAATACGAGACCGTATGCAGTGTGTGTCCCAGTCAGCCTCCAGCTTACAGAAACATTAAACATCACCCATTGATTGTCACAATGAGCTCCGTGTGTTTCACCCTGTTCACTTGTTCAATTCTGCTGCATTCTTTAATTTCATGTATCATTGAGCAAGTTGCCTGTACTGGTTTTCACCTCACCGACACGGCTTTTCGGAATCACATATCAGCGCAATGGTTTCAAACCCCCACCCGAGTGATGAAAGATGCGCTACAAATTGCCACACCGGAAAGTCAAAGCTCTGTCAAAAGTCAATGGGTATCGTTGGCAGGACACATTGATGACACACCGCAACTGTGTAAATACTGTGCTGGTTATCTTAGATAAAAGGCTAAAATCATCACACAGCAACTTAAAACTCAAAAAGGTAGTTAAGAAATGTACAGGACAAATACCAATAAGAGTTTAACATTCATTCATTCAGTTTTCTAACGCTTATCCTCACAAAGGGGGCTGGAGCCTATCCCAGCTGTCTTCGGGCGAGAGGCGGGGTACACCCCAGCCAATCACAGGGCACATATAGACAAACAACCATTCACATGCAAGCTCTACACAGAGATGGCCAAGGGTGGGATTGCTGGGATTGTCTCCTAGCTGTGAGGTTTGCGCGCTAACCACTCGACCGCTGTGCAACCAAGTAGGATTCATTCATTTACTACCGCTTTTCCTCACGAGAGTCACGGGGGTGCTGGAGCCTATCCCAGCTGTCTTTGGGCAAGAGGTACACCCTGGACTGGTGGCCAGCCAATCACAGGGCACATATAGTCAAACAACCATTCACACTCACATTCATACCTATGGATAATTTGGAGTCGCTAATTAACCGAAGATTTTTGGAAACTGGGGTACCCGGAGTAAAAAAACCCTGCACACACGAAGACAACGTGCAAAGTCCATACAGAGATATCCAAGCAGAGAATCGAACCGATCTCCTAGCTGTGAGGTCTGCGCGCTAACCACTCGACCGCTGTGCAACCAAGTAGGATTCATTCATTTATTCATTTTCGACCGCTTTTCCTCACGAGGGTCACGGGGGTGCTGGAGCCTATCCCGGCTGTCTTTGGGCAAGAAGTACACCCTGGACTGGTGGCCACCGCCAATCACAGGGCACATATAGACAAACAACCATTCACACTCACATTCATACATATGAAAAATTTGGAGTCGCTAATTAACCGAACATTTTTAGAAACTGGGGTACCCGGAGTAAAAACCCACGCACACACTGAGACAACGTGCAAAGTCCACACAGAGATATCCAAGCAGAGAATCGAACCGATCTCTTAGCTGTGAGGTCTGCGCGCTAACCACTTGACCGCTGTGCAACCAAGTAGGATTCATTCATTTATTCATTTTCGACCGCTTTTCCTCACGCGGGTCACGGGGGTGCTGGAGCCTATCCCAGCTGTCTTCGGGCGAGAAGCGGGGTACATCCTGGACTGGTGGCCAGCCAATCACAGGGCACATATAGACAAACAACCATTCACACTCACATTCATACCTATGGACAATTTGGAGTCGCCAATTAACCGAAGATTTTTGGAAACTGGGGTACCCGGAGTAAAAAACCCCGCACACACTAATACAACGTGCAAAGTCCACACAGAGATATCCAAGCAAAGAATCGAACCGATCTCCTGACTGTGTGGCCACCATGCTAACCACTCGAGCACCGTGCAACTCATACTGTAATATTGCACTCTGTGTGTATGCAACCAGCCCCGCCTCCCCCCGCCACCCAAAGTAGGGGCCATGACAAAACGGCTAACTCAGTTCATTTCCTTCTTCTGTGGAACAAATGCATCAAGGTGCTGAAACTAATACACAGAACGAACCTTCTTCATGCTTGTTTGCAGGGGAGAGATGAGGACGACACACGTATACACATGTATATGCAGTATACATCTCTTGTATAGAAGTATTGGATCACTTTTTTAAGTAATTGGTTATTTTTTAACGTATGCATTATTTTAGATTATTTAAAATTAACTATAGTTAGTATGTTCTTTGTAGGCAGCAATATGAATGTAAAGGCCTGGAAAATGAGTGCAAAAATTTATTTTTTTTTTCTAAACAGAAAAATACCATTCATAAAATAATTAATGTTTTTTGACGTTTTTTTGCGCAGAACGTATTTTGGAAAAATACTTCAAATCGTTCTGCTCAAACAGGCATCTGCGCATACACGCTTCTTCCAACCAGATCCTGTTTTTCTCAAGTAATCAGGTTTTAGCTCCGTCAACACTGTGGCCTTCATTTGCATTTCATAAGGAGGTCGTCATTCTGTGAGGAGGGTTATCTCCTCTTTGGAGGCGGCAAAAGATGAGAGGGGGGCGGGGGGGGACCGTTTTTATCCCGTCAAAAAGATAACACCACGACTCGGGCTTATCAGCAGCTGATGAAATCCACGCTGTAGGCCTATCTGCGTGACTGTGAACGTGAATGTGCGTGAGGGGGGGTGTGGTCATGTGACATATCACATGGGGACCAAAAATCAGGTCCCCATAAGGGAATGGTTTAAATTAACAGAAAAGCTGTCCGGAATGTGCCTGTGTGGTTTTTAGAATTAGTCTACTACATGATATTTAGTGGCTGTGTGTGCAGGGGAGTGCAGGGGGGGCATGCCCACAAACTCTCTCAGTAGTTTGTGTCTGGTACTACACACACCTCTCCACACAGACACACACACAAAATGGCCTACTACAGTCACATTTTGTATGAATTGTCCACCACATAGTCAGGATATTGGCAAGACCTGGGTTTGAATATTGAATAAATATTATCAATTTCTCTAGTATTTCAAAATTGGGGGTGTGCAAAAATAATTTCTGTCTCTTGAGGGGGCCTGACAGAAAATAATTAAAAATCACTGGACTATGCACAGGAAAAAAAAACTTGTAAAAAGGGGAACGAGGAGGTGGTTAATTAACAATTTATTTATTGCAACAAGCTGCTGTCAGCCATGACCGCATCCACATCAGCAAACTCTTTTCGTTCTGTCACGTTCACAAAAAGTGACAATAATAACTCAGCAGTTTAGTTGTTGTTTTTATTGCTGTTATTGCTGTCATTTTATTCTTGTATTTTCTGTTTTTAGGGGTCCTTCACATGTTCTGTGTATGAGTTCACAGTATCACAATTTTTTGTACTTACAATGTGTCAACTCGATGTGTTAATTTAGTTTAATATAATATTATTATTAATATTATAATTATATTACTTTAATAATAACTAGTTTAATAATTTTGTTTAATTTCACCAATAATTCAGTTATATTATTTGCACTTCCGGCCTTTGTGTGAACTTTGACACCGCGATGATGTCACTTCCTGTCTTTCTGGCACGCTTGTCTTCAGTCGCCTTTTGGATTGCGGTCGAGGAGGTATGCTAGTCGTTAGCAACATTGCTTAGCTGTATTAAGTGTGAATATGTTCAGCGTTTAATCCCAATATGTGCTTATATTATGTACAGCATCTAAATACACATCGTAGAAGTTACTGCTGTTAGTCAAGATAGTTTTAAGTTTCTTTTTGTAGCGTTGCTGTACATTTTATATGTTGTGCATAGAGAAAATAAACGCCCCCCTACGGTTGGCGAAAGAATTGCAGCTTTCCACTCGTCATTCACATTAAGCAACACAATGCAGAGCTTCATTTTAGCTACATTAACTCAAAAAAAAACTGAAGTGTTCACAAGTACATCAGTGTGAGTGCAAAAGCTCTCTAAATGCATTTAAAAAGGCACATTTTTCCCATGTAAGCCCACATTACACAAGTCGCTAAAAGCAGAAAGGCAACTCTTAAATGGCCAATATTTTTCTCATCATCATTCAGCTTTGAACAGTTTCCATCTGTCGGTAAGAACAAACACACTCAGCATACACTTGGACAATTAAACCAAATGTTGTCATGGTGATATTCATTTTTTTTACCCTAAAAACTAATAAGGACAGAGCAGTTCTGGAAGTATCAATCCAAAATGAGAATTCAAAAATACATTTCGCAATATAATTACATTAAAGTGTAAATGAAGTCAACTAACCTTCTGCAGCAATTGGGAGCCTGAGTACTTTGCAGAGATGGACTTCATCTCCCCACCAAATGCTGAAGCCCACAGCTTCACTCTGCCGGTCAATAAGAAATAAATATTGAAAATATCACATGTAAATTTTTTTTTTTTTTTAGTGTAATTGCATTGCATTTATAAATATAATGAACATGTACTCACACTGATGGAGGGATGCTTTGATGGGAGCCTCCAACTTCACTTATCCAGGAGCTCAGAGTTGAAAAAAGTAACAAAATATTCCACACACGGAATCTGCGGCGATCCACCTGCATTTTCGGTAGTCTCAGACAAACGGTTTAAATGTTTATTCTCTCCGAAAAATTCAAAAAAAAAAAAAAAAATCAGCCAAGCTGACTGACATATGGATGCATGGTGAAGATGTGTGTTGACGCGCGAAAGCTGCGTGACTTCTGCAAAGTGCGGCGCCGATTCGGTCGTATAAACTAAGTCTACCTTGACTTCATTGTTGGGGGAATAATAATTATTATTCAAACAGCTCACCCGATATAGTGGCGCTTCGGGAATAATCGCCAAAATCATCCACGGCGCACGTAAGCCAGCCTCCTGTTCCTCGTCCTTTTCGGATGTGACCAGCCTTTCTCTCTCTCTCTCTCTTGCTCTCTCACATCACTTTCTCTCTACCGGCTCAGCATCCGAGGATTGGCTGTTGAGGGTACTGCTGCTGTTGTTGAATTCCCATTCTTCCGACCCCGGCTCTCTCTCTCACACACACAGTACACCCACCGTCTTTATTACCGGGGCTTTAATAGGTCATTCAGCTTTCAAGTCACATCAAGTCATGCACTATATGCTCCGTTCACTGAAGCAGATTAGAAGTGTGCTGATGAGAAAAGTGCAGTGGAGTGTGTTTTTTAAAAGTAGCAGGAAAGGGGAGTGGGTGTTTGGGACATGACAAGCCATTTATGTTGCATTAGAGTGCACTTTGTAACGGCGACGTGGCAACGGCGACGTGTGAGCATATGGCTGACGAAAGATGAGGAGAAGCCTGCGGGCGACACATCCCGTGTGACGGATCGCATTTCTCTCGGAGCTGCAAAGATTTTGGCAAGGATCGGCACTGTATCACTTAGTGCGGATTCACGATGTTGGGTGAGACGGGAGACGTAGCGTACATACAATAGATATAACACTGAGGGCTCAAGAATGATAATTATAGTCCCCGACACAGATGGAGAATGTAACGAGATCCGGTACACAAGATGCATCAGAATTAACTGAGGTTCAATCTCACCTTGTTCTAGATGCCCCACCCTTCATACAAGACATATAATAAAAGTCCAGGATTGTCCTCCATAAGTTGAGAGCAATGAATCAAAATGTGATCATGACCACCAAAAACAAGGACATGCAAGTTTGTCATTGACCAGCAGGCAGCAGCCGTTTCCTTAGTGTCAGATTCAAGATCCTTCAGATCCATCTGGGCAATGTTTACAGGGGCTTTGCTCCAGAACCGGATCATGTCCACCCCGTACTTCGGTACAAGGTGCATTATTAAAAAAAACAAACTTAAACTGTATTATGGAAAGCAGGAAGTGAACAAATGTAACAGTTACTGATTGTAAAAGTACCAGATGGAGGGGTAGGATTTAATAAGCTTTGCTTCTTCCTACTCCTTTTTGACATGTGGAACTGGGAACTGATTATGGGATGCACTCAATTGTAATCTGATGCATGTTCAAATGAAATAAAACCATTACCATTACCATTAATAATCCTCCATAACAGGGGCATTCCACTCCACTTTTACCAGTTTGAGAAACTTTAAAATCATACCGTCTTAACTTGGATTATGAGCTAGCGTGCGATATAGCCTATAAAGAAGTAGCCTAGTAATTGGATCAACGTCAGCATGAAATCAACAATTGACTGTCAGTTTAGCATTTTGAACCTGAGCTGGAATGGTCTTAGGGAACCAGAATTCCGGTGTTTTGTTCAGTTTGTCCTCAATCAATAAAAAATCAATAAAGTTTTTAAAAAAGAATGTCTGCAATGATCAACTGCACTTTTTGAGGAATTGTGCCATCATTCCCAATCCTTCTGTGAAACATGAACACATATTTATTACCTTTTTCTGTGAATTATAACAAGAGAAACAAGTTAATGTGAGCTCGCTAACAACAGACCACAAAGCTAAAGCTCTCACCAAAAAAGCCAATAAACATTGTACCATTTACATAACTGACTTGTATATTAACCAAGCTACATTGATATTGTTATTGGAGCAGCTAAAGCGAAAAATTATATTTATACGCCGACGAACACCACGCTTTGCTAGCTTCTAGTCTCAGCGTCAGAGATGAAAAAGTGGATACCAAGTTCTCAATTTTTGCCAAAAAGACTCAACAAAATGCTTGTTTGCCGTCAGCATTTTTTGTCTTGTGCTGGAAGATACAGCCATGCCAATGAAAACGGATATATTGCTGTTTTTATGCTGCTGTTATTGACGGAACTAGCATAAGTATGTATGTGAAATCAATGCACTTAGGAAATACTATTCGTTCACGTTTTAAATAATCAAAATACAGTAGGATACTGTAAGTATTACATATTATCATCAGTGTAGTTGTTGATGTATGATCACAGCATGTATATCAAACAATAAAACACTTTAGAGAACTTAATTGTAAATAGCTATGTCCCAATGATGTTTGTTGTGAGCTAGCTCATATTTTTTTATATATATAAACAATATTAAATTCCCGTCTGAGGAACAGCACTACACGTAACACCATCATCGATTACTTCTTCTTTTCAGGCCTTCAGGAGCCATATTTGCAACCTTATTTGCAATGATTACTCGCATAAGAGGCTACATTTTGACCCTCCATGCTGGCTGCGCAGATAAGGAATAATTCAAAGCATATGATTGGCTTGACTGTGAGGTTCAATTAAAAGTTGTCTTAGCGCACATTAAAGAGATCCATTGGGGCAAAAAGGTATCAGAATAACAGCAGGCGCTGTAAGTAAGAGAAATATGAACTTGGACGATGTTAATTAAAGCATAAAGGAGGTGAGATAAGGTGAAAGAGCTTTCCTGATATTTCGTAAATGGTGATATGTAAAACTCATTGATGTTCCTGAGAAGGTTTCTGGTTCCTGTCTTTTGGGATCCCAGAATGCAAAGCAGCTTATTTAGCCGCTCTCCATCCCGGTTTAGCTGCGACAAAAGGAGTTGTACGGAGAATCCGACAGACTTCTTCTTTCATATATTTAAATATAAAACAGGCAAGACTTATCTGTCTCGGCTCAGGCCTCAGTCACAGCTGTCAGTACATCCTCATTCCATCCATCCATCCATCCATAATCATCCATCCATCCATTTTCTATGCAGCCTATCCTCACTAGGGTCACAGGGGTATGCTGGAGCCTATCCCGGCTGACTTTGGGCGAGAGGCAGAAGGAGTAAGAAGAAGCAAAGCTTATTAAATCCTACCCCTCCATTACAATCAGTAACTGTTAGATTTGTTCACCTCCTGCCTTTCTAATATAATTATTTTATTTTATTTTATTTTATTTTATTTATTTATTTATTTTTGTCATGTACCAAAGTACAAGGTGATGTCACCATACAATAACATAATGGGTACCATAGTAACTATCAATAAAGTGATATATATATATAGTACATCAACTTTTTATTTACTACTTTTAATGGTTATGCATTATACAGTGTTATCAATAGCAAGGGACTTTGTCGTTCAGATGTTTATCCACATAAACGGTGACGTCATAAATAGGTGTGAGTCTAAGTTTAATAACCCATGATTATTTCAAAATTAATTAAAATAATTGGTTCTGTTTGGGACGTCAGCATAGAAATATGAGCGTCACCATTTAAAACCACTCTACTTTTTGCCATCCCATTCTGACCTCTAGTGGTGGTATTATGAAATTGCAGTGATCTCGAGTTCTCCTGTTTGGCGTCACAAGTTTTTCACAATGTCACAATTAGTGCTTTAATAGATTTAAAATGAAATATTTGTGACTTTGTCTTAAAACACATTAAATAAAATGACTAATATGTCTACCTTTGTATGAATCATACTGTAATACAGGGGTGCTCACACTTTTTCAGCATGCGAGCTACTTTTAAAATGACCGAGTCAAAATGATCTACCCACTACAAAAATGCAAAACATATATTATTATTATTTGTACGTACAATGTATGTTGATGTACCTTACATAACCAAATGAGCCAATATTGCAAAACACACATAATTAACTATTAACATTTTTTGTAATTACCTGAGTTTACTTTGATGACTTGCACTGAATTGAATCAGCCAGGGATGCATAGTCCGGAAAGTAGCTGCTGATAGCCAGGTTAGCCAGGCAAACACACTTCGAAAAAGACATTGTGAAAAAAAAAGTCCACCTCCCATTCCGTATGGAAGTGATATGTTTTTGCCTTTTTAC
Organism: Doryrhamphus excisus; assembly: GCF_030265055.1. NCBI lineage: Eukaryota > Metazoa > Chordata > Actinopteri > Syngnathiformes > Syngnathidae > Doryrhamphus > Doryrhamphus excisus. The sequence goes on along the minus strand of NC_080475.1, from coordinate 9,700,600 downwards.
TTGGTCCAGCTACTTCACTCATTTTAGTGACCATAAACTTTAGCGAGGGCTTAAAATCTGACGCAATTCGCCGACTAGCTTAGCATTTTGCATCGTTGTTTACGCATGAGCGGTGACCTAAAGGTCAAAATTCAGTTGTCATCTGACTGGTTGTCCTGTATGTCAATCAAGTAACGGGGATGGATGATAGGCTGACATCGTAAGTTCTGCTGCACTTAGAGACGTTGTTTGATTTTATTGATCACCCGAAGGGCAACATTCAGTTGTCATCTGAATGGCTGCCCTGTATATCAATCAAGCGACGGCATTGATGCTAGGATGATATTTTTTTTATGTCACGCCGCGATCGACCAGTACCACCTACGCGATCGACCGGTAGATCGCGATCGACTTAATGAGCACCCCTGTTGTAATAGCTGTGACTTTGTGTGTTTGTGCCTTTAATAGGGCGGGGCTTGGAAGGTGACGGTGCTACGTCACAAGAGAGCGACGGAAGCTGGGTGTGGCGCTAAGTGAGGGAGAGACGAGAGAGCGTGCTAGCTGGGAGCGTGGAGTGTTAAATGAAAGAGTGTTAAATTAAACAATTAAAGTTGTCTGCTATCAATAAAGCGACTGGATTGCATCGGCGACGTGTCTCTTCCTCACCACAACCAGGGGGCATTACAATACATTTCTCTAGTTATATTGGTTAAATGTATCAACACGTAAACAGATAAGCAGTGCTCACCCACATATAAACACAGTACACATTTTCCTCTGAATACCATTTATTGTTCCATCTTCAATCAGTTGGTCGTTGAGGAAACAACCTGCACTCGTTTCATACTTTGTAGGATACACTTATGACCAAATAACACATTTGACACTGCTACAGATCGACAGAACTGCCATATCGAATGTTAAAATATCTACTTATTGTCATGCTGACTTTTTTTTTAAAATCAGTGGTAATGACTTCTGTGGATTCTGGCGTAATAATGGCATCGATAAGTCCCGATTGTTGGTCGGCATTCCGTAGTAATGTACTTTTATGGCAGGGAATTTGGATCAGATGAGACTGGACTTGACTTGATGCCAGTTTTAAAACAAACGGACAAATAATAATCAGCACAGATCCTCATAGGACAATGTCTTACTTGTAACTATGCTTTTTAGTTGTGCAGTATTTGACGGTATAGCGATCTATATGTATCTACAACTTGTATACCCTTTTGGTTATGAGAATTAGCATAGTCGTCCTGTACCTAATAGCTTTTCATGATTACGATGATATAAAAAAAAAAAAAGAAATGACCTCCGTAGAGTGACACTGTACATGTATGTTTTTTGTACATAGCTGTAATGCTTTGCTCTTCTTTTCACATTGTCTCACTCCTGCCATATTTTATGGCAACGCCTTTGATAGCTTTGGCAGTCACACTCAGTGTGCCCCCCCACGCCCTCTTTTCGACCAAACGCTTGACTCTCAGAGCGCCATCTCACCCCGAGGGCCGCAGTCCTGTGTGGCCCTCGGTCTTGTGCAGCATTGTTTTCTCGTATATAGTCTTTGAAAGTCTTCTCGTTAGTGCTTTTGCGACTAACCAATGTTGTGCTATTTTCGGAGAACCCTCCTCTTTCCTCGTCTGACCCGGTCCGTCAAAGGCCATTTCACAGTTAAATCCCAAGCAGCAGTCTCGTTCGGGGATTGGACAACACCGAAGGCTCCGACGGGCTCTTCGCTCCAGCCGTGTGCTAGCTAGACCAGCGTTTCCTTAATTCACCGTTCGTTGAAACTCAGACGCGTTTCAGACGCTGTTGATTTTTTTTTAAACTGCACCTCATGCAAGACAGTCTGATTACCAGGAAACACTGCACTAGCCCAGATTGACCAGCGGTTTTTATGGCATGCAGCTAATACGACTATTTCAGTGCTAAAACTGACTGTTTGTAGTAGAAGTATATATTTCTTGCAGCTGTAAGAGAAAGGATACTTTAGAGAAAGTCGGAAAAGACGATGAGCGACGGAAGCTTGTATTATGACACTTGTGACCCATGTACTAGTTACATTTAATCAGGAGCATCTGATGATAGCTGTATTAGCGACAAATAGCCGATGGAAGTTGAATAGCTGGCTGGGGTAAATGCCGGCGGTCGCCCCTCGGGGCCCGAGGAGTGTCCTCGATCTTTGAACCGTCAGAGAATCGGTTGAGGCTTGAGCATCCAGAGAACTTATTCGATACATGGATGCCAAGATGCAGGTCAATGAGGAAAGAAGGAAAAAAGTATCCTGCATTTACTTAAGTGATTTACAAGGTTTTCATGTGAACAGGCATTTTGTTTAAGAAGTACTGTGTGGAGGATACTTTTTCCATGACTTGTTCTCTGCCTCCTCGGCATTGCTGTTCCTCTGTCTCTCCTCCTGTGCTTTTTCCTCTTCCATCACAGGCTGTTCTTGTCCGGCAACTCGGCCTCTGGACTCCGGGGAAAGTAAACGGTGGCCTTGTGTTCCTCGTAGCGGTCGATGTGCTTGAGATGAACCACCATGTGTAGAGCGTAAGCTAAGACCAGGAGAAGAATCAGAGACGTCACCAATCCCATGAGGATAGCCGGCGTCAGGAAAGTGGCGCAGTCGCTAGGTGAAGCGAATTTGTCCGACTGAACGTTGAATGCTTGAATCTGCAGGAGATGGCGGAGAGATGGAATTAGACGGAACCGAAGAGAACAAGTGGGTCTTCGCACACACAGGTTGAGGCGACGGATAGCCAAGGACAACCAGACCAACAGACTGCCAAACATACGGTACAACAGACTGACGGCCAAACAGGCCCATCACCAAAGAAAATGGCTGGCAACGTACACGTGCACACTGGCGAGAAGCAGAAATGACAGAATTAGCATTGATGTGCAGGGTTGATCATCATATGTCAATACCTCAGATATCATTTTTTTTATTAATTGTTTTTCCGTCCATCCGTTATTGGCATGTAAAATCGGATTCCTATCGTAATTTTTCATGCTAACAGTTGCTTTCATGCTAAAGTGAGAATTCATATCCACTTGTGTTCTTAAAGAGCACCTATTATCCTCAATTTAGTCCCTTTGTATTGAGACGTGGACTCCGATAGAGCAGCTACACATGATAACCCACAAAAAAGCTTTTTAGATCTTCCAGAACCTGCACCTATTCCAGTTGTATTTCTACAACGGTCTGTTTTAATTTATTCCACACATGTGCCGCGTCCGGGCACGGCCACTCCGCTATGATTAGTCACACTTCCAAGTTCTCAGGAGTACTTCTGGACTACTGCCGAACCCTACTTTCTAATGTTGTTGATATCAGAGTTGATAATAAATGAGTGAACCCTTTGGAGAGCGACCACAAAAATGGTTAGGAGCTACTGGAAACCCCTGATTTACGTTGGTGCAGTGGAACTCAGGAGAAACTAGGCACTGCCTCCACCTCACCTGCCTGAGGAGAAGTACTCATTGTCGGACACACTTTGTCAGAGGCAGCACTGATGCCTTGGTGCTCAGAACCTAAACGTGAAGGCACCATGTTTATTAAGTGAAGCTTAGAGAACGAGCTCAGGAGAACCGGGGCACGAGGGAGTAGTGTCCGCTTCGCCAGCCTGAGGAAGCACACTCATTGTCGGACACACTTTGTCAGCGCTGATGCCTTGGTGCTCAGAACCTAAACGTGAAGGCACCATGTTTACTAAGTGGAGCTTAGAGAAGGAGCTCAGGAGAACCGAAGCATGAGGGAGTTCCGTCTGCTTCGCCAGCTCAAGGAGGTGCACTCATTGTCGGACACACTTTGTCAGAGGCAGAGCTGATGCCTTGGTGCTCAGAACCTAAACGTGAAGGCACTACGTTTACTAAGTGGAGCTTAGAGAAGGAGCTCAGGAGAACCGAAGCGCGAGGGACTTGCGTCTGCTTCGCCAGCCCAAGGAGGCGCACTCATTGTCGGACACACTTTGTCAGAGGCAGCGCTAATGCCCTGGTGCTCAGAACCTAAACGTGAAGGCACTACGTTTACTAAGTGGAGCTTAAAGAAGGAACGTTGAGCATTTACCTGGAAGTCGGTGAAGGTGATGTGCCAGTTAGCAGACGTGTCAGTGTGGGAGCTGGGCACCAGCAACGTGTCGTATTTGTGCAGACTGCTGACGTGCTGGCAGTGGTAGGACGATGTGGCCGGAGCGTAGACCTCACTGGCGTTGAACGTGGCCTCCTGGGTCCAGTTGTAGTGGATATGTACGCTGTCTAGGGTGAACCAGTTTTGACCCGCCGCCTCGTAGAAGGTGTTTGACATCTGAAGCCTGGTGGAAGGGTCATTTTTTTTAGAAAGTTTGTACTTTTTCAATTTCAATTACATGTCATTTATACAGTGTATTTTAATATTTTGCAGGGTAACAAAATCATGGAACAAAAAACTGTTGAAAACTATTCAAGCAAGAATAGAAAAGGTACCTGATTACTAGACCTCGCAAGTCCTCCACATCACCAAACTTTAATGAAAGCCTGCAGTATAAGAGCAGTAAACACATTTTAAAAAGAAGCACCTTACCAAGGACAGTTAAGCTGTGTAAACATTTCATTTGTAAACATTGCTAGCACAGATGATAAAGTAAAATGGCTCTAATGGTAATGGTTTTATTTCATTTGAACATGCATCAGATTACAATTGAGTGCATCCCATAATCAGTTCCCAGTTCCACATGTCCAAAAGGAGTAGGAAGAAGCAAAGCTTATTAAATCCTACCCCTCCATCTGGTACTTTTACAATCAGTAACTGTTACATTTGATCCCTTCCTGCTTTCCATAATACAGTTTAAGGGTTTTTTTTTTGTTTTTTTTTCATAATATACCTCGTACCGAAGTACAAGGTGATATGAGCATCCAATGCCATAATGGGTACCATAGTAAGTGTCAATATAGTGATATATATATACTGGTTCAAGACTCTTCATCCTTGTATTTAGCAAATTTATTTTATTTATTTTATAAATTTTTATAAATTTTTTTTAGTTTTTTTAAATTTTTTACATTTTTTTTAGTTTTTGTCATGTACCAAAGTACAAGGTGATATGAGCATCCAATGCCATAATGGGTACCATAGTAAGTGTCAATATAGTGATATATATATACTGGTTCAAGACTCTTCATCCTTGTATTTAGCAAATTTATTTTATTTATTTATTTTATAAATTTTTATAAATTTTTTTTAGTTTTTTTAAATTTTTTACATTTTTTTAGTTTTTGTCATGTACCAAAGTACAAGGTGATATGAGCATCAAATGCCATAATGGATACCATAGTAAGTGTCAATATAGTGATATATATATATACTGGTTCAAGACTCTTCATCCTTGTATTTAGAAAATTTATTTTATTTATTTATTTATTTTATAAATTTTTATAAATTTTTTTTAGTTTTTTCCATTTTTTTTAATTTTTTTATTTTTTTATTTTAGGATGACATTTTTAGCTAATTGGTTATTTTTAGCCTTATGCATTATTTTAGCTGTTTGAAGATGAACTATATCAGCAAGTTGAAGTATTAGTGATTTTAGAAATAAGGAGTTAGTATGTTCTCTGTAGGCGGCATTATGAATTATCCTTACTGGCCTTTTTTGCAGTACATTTAGCAAGTGAAGATTGCTTTTTATAGTTATTAGCCTATATTTCCACACAATAAGTAAGATATGGTAGAACCAGAGAGCAATAAAGAGTGTGGAGTGATTTCTGATTGAGAACAAATTTTACTTTCTGGCCACTTTATGTTGTATATTTGTAATATGAGGTTTCCATGTGTGTTTTGTCAAATGTATTTCCAAATATGTCGTGACTTACGTGGCCTTCTCCTTGGTGCAGATGGATCCTTTAGTGTCCACGGGTGAGTTGGGATTGAACACTCTCTCGGTCAGGTCAATGAATGTGTGGTTCCTGTATCGGATTGCCAGACGTTTTGCCTTAAACAGGATGCACGTCTTCCCGTTGTAGGACACACTCAGGGGTCCATAAGGTCCCATCAGCGACTGCAGCAATTTCCTCTTACTGTGAGACAGTCCTGCATGATGCCACCTGAAAGGCTTTCGGAGGAAGCATAGAGGGATTATTCACCATGGGAGTGGATGTAAACACGTAGCCTGTGGAGTGTGGAGGCATCCGAGGGAAGCACTGACCTTGTTTGCTTCATTTTAGTGCAAATGTACTAAAATAATTATGACCCCTCATTGGTCATTTTAACGCCGCTGTAGTGTCATTCTAATGTTCTGCTACTTTGGCGCTATTAATACCGAATATAATAATATAATATCGAATATAATAATATTAATATCGAATGTGACTATGTTGACTGTATAGCAGGGGTCTCAAACACGCGGCCCGCGGGCCAAATGTGGCCCGCAGGACACTAGTTTGGGGCCCCCGCCTTGATATGAAAGTTTAATGTTAGTGCGGCCCGCGCAAGTTTGATATGGATGCTGTATGGTATCATGTACCCAGAAAAAATGATTACGTTTGATTAATGTTCGAAAAGGGCTTTGGTTAAGGCTGGCGCTCAGTCTTCTGGTCCTTTTGACGCAGCTGATGTCTGAGTGGGTACGGAGGATGGAACGCTCCATGATGATTGATGCTAGATAGATGTTAGCTTCCCGGGCCAGGATCCAAACATCCAACCATTGGAGATGTCCAGTGCTGGTCACAAGTGGAGACTAATGTGAGGGCTGTGGAAGGAAGGGTCTCGAACATAAAAACTGAGCCAAAACCACTCATTTGATTGACCAGGAAAAGAATGCAAAATTAACTTCTGGGCGATTTACGGTACTTCACGTTCGTTTCATTTACAGCAGGGGTCTCAAACACGCGGCCCGCGGGCCAAATGTGGCCCGCAGGACACTAGTTTGAGTGGTATCATGTACCCAGAAAAAATTATTACGTTTGATTAATGTTCATGTTAAAGGTTAAATAACTGTTAATAGTTATCCTCCCTATACGTGTGGAAGTGGTAAGTTTTTGGCTATTTAAGTTGAAAGGGAATAACTTGAAGGCTACCGTTTAGGTCGCTAGCTCTCTAAGTTTGCGAGTTAGCATGTGTCTCAAGACCCTGCAGTTGCGCAATATGTTGTAAATAAAAAGAGTATAAATGTGACTATAGTCGTGTTTTGTCATGTCTACAGGGCTCTAATAAAGCATTGTTCATTTTAATCTGAAAAAAAATAATTTGTCTACCCGCCAACTATTTGTGGTTTCTTAAGTTTTTATTATTTGCCGTTTAATTATTATTATTATATTTATTTATTACTGATTGATTGATTTTCTTTATTCTTGGTTTGTTTATTTTTCATGTTATTTTGTGCAGAAAAATAAAAAATTAAGATATTTGAGAACAGTGGAATGTTTTATCAGAGCTTTTATTGTAGAAAATCGGAACCAAAGCACTGAAAAAGTTTGTATATTTTTCTGTTTTTAATAAATGCGTTTTTTTTTTTTTTGGAAAACCTGAGTTTGAGACCCCTGCTGTATAGAATGAGCTGTGTTGATTCATCATTCCTCCTCCATCATTTTAATCTGCTCTGAGGTTGCATCACACTGGAAGGCATTTGTGCTAATCCAGCACTGTTTTACAAGACATTTATAGCTAGTGACTTTTTTTTTTTGTAAAGATAGTTTATTAATAACTAGGTGACTGACTATACCGGGGTTGATTTATATGCAGAATAGCGTCCGTGCTACCTGTACTAATGCATAGCATAACACTGTGAATTCAAGAGAACCATAACGTTGCATGGAATCCTTTAATCTACAGTACATGAGACCAGATGAAAGCATGTCTGGCAGCATCAGCAGATGCAGCATATGGTGCCACAGACGCGTCATTTAGAAGGCCACTATGTGTGCGGCGTGGGATGCAAAGATGTTTTCCTCTGGTGGTGAATGTGACACCAGGAATATTCTCACATCCAAGGTCACGCACAGTGGCTGAGAGTGCCGTGTTTTGGTTTGCATGAACCATGAAGTGGATGCACGATGAAAACACGATGGCGGCGGCGAGAGAGAGAGAGTGTGTGAGAGTGCGATTCATACCTGCAGTATTCTCCTGAGTGGGTTTTCATCTTCAGGCGTCAAAATAACCTCTTCGCTTTCCAAGCCATATTCGCCATCCTGACCTGGAAGCACACAAGATTATATAAAAAAAATACTGATCCCATAATAATAAATCATAAAAGTCCAGACACTTTCAGACACACACACACACACATGCATAAATAGATCCCGTCCACACCTCCGTGACCAAGCTCCTCCTTATCTCAAGATGTTTTGCGTCATCACAATGACTCATCAGTGTTTTGTTGCAGTTAAGCCACATTTGGTTGCATCATAAGAGCATGTGAATGAAACAATATTGATGCACCTATACATAGCCGCACTCTGCTTGCATAAATAACACAGACAACCCACTCGGTTTTGCGTCGCAGCGACGTGGGTTGGGAACAAAATGCATTTGTCAGGAGCTTCTATCCGCACGTCAGGCTTGATTGAATCAGGCCTTTTCCATCACGCCACGTTTGTCACTTACTTGATGTGACTCTTGTCGCTTGTTTGGGGTTCTCTATGCTGTGGACAAAAGAGAAGACAATATCAGGGGTTGCGGGCACAGAAACGGACATGATGAATCATTCATTTCAATTATAGAGACATTCTGTCGGTGTCCACAATCAAGTCAGGATGCTCCGACAGATAGGCCACCGCTGAGCATCAGTCATAGCAAATCACAAAAACAGATCGCGTCGTGACAACACAGACATGACGTGAATCTAGTCTACATCTACATATTACTCCCCTCTCAATGTGTTGCCAAATGCACCTTGTTAAAAGTCTTTCATAACACGATCGGGCATCAGTCACTGACAATGTTTTTTTGTTAGTTTCGGGTGGTTTGGCTGACACAGACATGACGTGAATCTAGTCTACATGTGTGCTGCATCGAGTAGTAGCAGTAGAATCGACTGTCTTCAGTTTGATAGCTTGGCATGCTAATCAATGCCAGCATGGTTTGCTTGTTAGCTAACTTTTTCAAGTGTTTTATTGTTGTCGTTGTACAAATGTCGTGTACTGCAAACACCATTTGTGTGTTGTTGTTTAATCAAATATTACTCCCCTCTCAATGTGTTGCCAAATGCACCTTGCAATGTTAAAATTGTTTCATAACTGCACGGTGCATTTTTTTTTAAACAGCAGGCACGATCGGGCATCAGTCACTGACAATGTTTTTTTGTTAGTTTGCTTGTTTCGGCTGACACAGACATGACGTGAATCTTGTCTACATGTGTGCTGCATCGAGTAGTAGCAGTAGAATCGACTGTCTTCAGTTTGATAGCTTGGCATGCTAATCGATGCCTATCGATGTTTGCTTGTTAGCTAACTTTTTCAAGTGTTTTATTGTTGTCGTTGTACAAATGTTGTGTACTGCAAACACCATTTGTGTGTTGTTGTTTAATGAACATGACCTATTTGGGTGTGTGGCACGCTGTCGGCATCTGTCACTCCATTTGCTAGCATCCATTAAATATTTTGGTTGAAATGTAAATATATATGACAGATGCTGGGATGTCCTAGACTGGGATTAGGGATGTCCCATTTTGGGCTCGATCACAGTTTCAGACTTGATCAGATCAGGACTCGGTTATAGTATATGTATATTTATTCTCATTATTTTTTCTATGTTATGTGATGTTACAGAATGAGACCTCTTCACTTCATACCGCACAGAAACAGCAACAGCAACGCCGGCCGTGCGACTACGTCTGCGGTGTGGAGTATTTTCAAGTGTCTGACAAAAACCTTGCAATTGCAAAGTGTGAAAAATATGCAAACTTGGGGTTCCAGGAGGTGTCATTTAACACAATAAAACTGATACAACACCTCAAACAAACACCCGACACAATGCTGCGAGTTTACCTCGGCAACCCAGCCAAAGAAGATACTGAGGGACTTTTATTTTCTTATTTGGTTTTTGTTTTCTTATTGGCTGCTCCACCACACTAGCAGATACCAAAAGTAATGGGAGCACCCTGCTGCAAAAACAAACATAAACAAGCTACTAGCATAGACTAGCGTATGTTGTGTTTTTGTGCTGGTCATGCTGGGAGCTGCGCTGACATGAGCCATACATCAAATATTACTCCCCTCTCAATGTGTTGCCAAATGCACCTTGCAATCTTAAAAAACAGCAGGCACGATCGGGCATCAGTCACTGACAATGTTTTTTTTTGTTAGTTTTCTTGTTTCGGGTGGTTTGGCTGCTGGAATAAAGTCTTGTAATACTGACGGCAGTGCTTTTGAGGAAAAAGCAAAGCTGACATATTATTGTGATGTTTATGTTTATGCCATGTTTGCATAAATCTTGCTGATGGAGTTAATTTTCAAACAGCTGAAATAATGCATGAAGCTAACAAAAACCTTTTACCTAAAAAATGTCATACAATACTTTGTTTCTTTCTTTTGGACATGTGGAAGTGTGAATTGATCATGTGATGTATTCCATTGTATGCTAATGTTCAAATCCATATTCAAATAAAATTAAAACATTACCACTTTAAGCATTTCCAAGGCATGGATCGGAATTTCAGGACAAGTTAAAATGTATGTACAATATGAATTTACGTTATCTATCTGCAAATGAAATTTCATGAAAATCTGTTGTAATTTTTATGCATAAAACCCATTTAACTATTAACAAAACCAACATGGCCGAAGTACTCTAGTGGTCACGTGATCAGTGATGTGGTTCTGACTGATATAGTTCTACACAGTGACATCAAACATGTATTTCCTTCACTTGTGCGTCCCAGCACCTGCTTAAAACTCACTCTAACTCGGTCCGACACTGCCTTGGATTTAGCGAAGCTAATCCTGATCCTTTAACCGTCCAATCCAAGACCTCATACAGCAGCGATAGTTTCACTGGGCGGACCCGAACGATGCTTTGGTCTTGACTCTGTGGTCTGTCCTGGCCTGTTGGTGATCATCTGGGTCGACTGGCTAATCCCTACACAATAGCCAGTTATAATTGGCTTGTTTAAGGTAAACCTAAGACCCGTGTCCGGGTCGCATGACGACTGCAGTTCGCCATCTGTGTCACATTTTTATTGTGTTACTTTGTTTTTCCAGGTATAAATATTGATTTGTACGGCACCCGATGATAATACTGAAATAACGCTGAAATGAGACAGAATCAATACACCGTGGGAGTTAGGATGACCTAAATATTCATGCGAAGTTCAAGCACTCAAAAGTCGTTCATTAGGTCATCTGCTGCTTTCAAAGAAGATTTGTTTCGGGATCCATTCATTTTTTTTGCCAGTCAAACTAAATGAAAGAGTTGGTCTAGACCAGACGTGGGTCGCATTGTTTTAACAAAATTTATGGGGGTTTGGCAGACTATATATTTTACACGTATTTGTAAAAGTGTGTGTGTTGTGTCCCTTTTTTTCAGGAGCATTTTGTAAACAGCAGACCACATCAAATAATGAAATTGATAAAAAAAATACTTAAACCATAAAAAGGTTGGTTTAAGCCATGATGCCAAGTTGTATGTTTAAATGAAATACTTTGGAAAGAACGGGCGGGCCGTATTCAAACACTTGGCGGGCCGCATGTGGCCCCCGGGCCGCAGTTTGCCCACCCCAGATGACAATTGAGTGCATCACATAATCAGTTCACAGTTCCACATGTCCAAAAGGACATTACAATCAGTAACTGTTACATTTGTTCACTTCCTGCTTACCTAATATAATTTAAGTTTTTGTTTTATTTTTTTTAATTTTTTGACTTTTGTAAAAAAAAAAATAATTTAATGTAATTTTCTTTATTTTTTATTTATTTTTTTATTTCTTTACTTTTTTATTTTTTTATTTATTGTCACGTATCGAAGTACAAGGTGATATGACCATACAATGACATAATACCATAGTAAGTGTCAATATAGTGATATATATAGTGATATATATAGCAGTCATATATCATGACTGGTTCAAGACTCTTCATCCTTGTATTGTTTGAGGTCCTCACTCAATCAATTCCACAGTTTGATTCCACATACATTATACTATTATACTATTTCCATTTGTAAGATTTGTCTTATCAAACCATTTTTTTAATCAAAGTAGTATCAGGCGTCCAACTCTAAATTTAGACTTGTTATTTCCAGTAAAAAAAAAAGCAAATGTATTTTACAAATCAATGAACCAGCAGGTCCTGCCCATCTGATAGAACCGCAAACTGTGCTGCAGGTTGCCAGATATATTTATATTTAAGTGGCCACAGTCTGGAACGGTTATCCACCCATCTGGTGCATTTTCCACCTGGGCAATGTTGTGTAGTGCAGTGCCAGGTGGATTAGGATTAGTGGTGAACACAGGCCAGGTCCGCTGAAGCCCTGCCACGCCGAGACGGAGGCCGCAAGGAAGATGAAGAGATTAACCAAGTCAGAGATTATTGAAGTCTGAGTATGCAGTATCCTGGGCGGTAAAAGTACTATCTAACGTTTCAAATGAGATAGAAAAACTTTTCAACCAAATGTTTTCGGGAATGAAATCGATGCCGCAACTACACATTTTATTCTGTAAATTAGGGGTCTCAAACTCAATTTACCCGGGGGCCACTAGAGCTAGGGTCGGGGCAAGGCTGGGCCGCATCAGGTTTTCCAAAAAAAAAAAAAAAACGCATTTATTAAAAACTGAAAAATATACAAACTTTTTTCAGTGATTTGGTTCCGATTTTCTACAATAAAAGCTCTGGTAAAACATTCCACTGTTCTCAAATATCTTAATTTTTATTTTTCTGCACAAAATAAGATCAAAAATAAATAAACAAATCAAGAATAAAGAAAATCAGTAATAAATAAATATAATAATAAAACAACAAATAATAAAAACTTAATAAACCACATATAGTTGGTGGGTAGACAAATTATTTTTTTCAGATTAAAATTAACAAAGCATTATTAGAGCCCTGTAGACATGACAAAACACGACTATAGTCACATTTATACTTTTTTTTTATTTACAACATATTGCGCAACTGCAGGGTCTTGAGACACATGCTAACTCGCAAACTAGAGAGCTAGCCACCAAAACGGTAGCCTTAGAGTTATTTCCTTTCAACTTAAATAGCCAAAAACTTACCACTTCCACACGTATAGGGAGGTTAACTATTAACAGTTATTTAACCTTTAACATGAACATTAATGAAACGTAATAATTTTTTCTGGGTACATGATACCATGATACCACTCAAACTAGTGTCCTGTGGACCACATTTGGCCCACGGGCCGCGTGTTTGAGACCCCTGCTCTAAATGAAACAAACGTCAAGTGTTGTAAATCACCCAGAGGTTAATTTTGCATCCTTTTCCGGGTCAATCAAATGAGTGCTTTTGGCTTAGTTTTTATGTTCGAGACCCTTCCTTCCACAACCCTCACATTAGTCTCCACTTGGGACCAGCACTGGACATCTCCAATGGTTAGGTGTTTGGATCCTGACCGGCATCAATCATCATGGAGCGCTCCATCCTCCGTACCCACTCAGACATCAGCTGCGTCAAAAAGGACCAGAAGACTGAGCGCCAGCCTTAACCAAAGCCCTTTTCGTTTGTTCTTGTGCCAGTTTTGCGAGGTCAGCAACCCGGGACTGGTCCTGTCCTGTCATTGGCTGAGCCTGTCACATGGTGCCTGAGTGCTGAACATGCCCTTTTATATAATCAACGCCACCCCTTTGGCTCACCTCGCTGCCTCTTGATATATCCCTTAATTTCGTACACATGCAAAAGGCGCCGACACGTCAGACTTGCCAATGTGCCACTTGGCACGACACGGATGTTATGATTGGCCCGTTGCTGCCGTGCAGCCTACCTACCTGCAAAAACACCAACTCAATACAAACATGGGTAATTATTAAAAAAAATATTTTCTTTCATCAACATTTGTACAACCACTTGTTGCTAGGCAGGAATGCTAACGAGGAGCACAATCGTTATTGCCCCAAATATGTATTTGAGTCCTTAATAATCTTGTAAACAAAACAATTATTTACCATTTGCTCTTGCATGGTTTCTTAATCACTACAATAATAATGTATACAGTGGAACCTTGGTTTAGGAACACCACGATTTTTGGTTTACACTCTAACACTCAAATTTTTACACTGTCTCAGTTACCGTACAAAATTTGTTCTGGATTATATCATTCTGTGAAATGGGATTCCCAAACAAAACAAAAAAATTTTGTATTGTCAATGAAACAGATGTTGAATCTTCTTTTTGGTTTAAATGCGGGTTTCAGACATGGCTTTAAAGATGTGCGTTGAATTAACAGTACTACTATGCATCGGTAATGTTACTTTAATGATACATTAGCTTAAATTACAGTACTTTAACAGATGTTGGAGTGGAAAAAAAAGGTTTTCACACCCTCATTTAGTGTGGAAGTGGTACATTTTTTGGCTTCTTACTTTGTTATTCTTCCCCAATCCATTTGAAACACTTTTTTAAAAGTCTAGGACAAATAAATTAGAGGCTCACGAGTTAGCTAGGTAGCTTGCTATATGCTATGAGATCCCATAACTTGTGCATTAGTGGCAATGTAGTGTAAACAAGGAATAATGTGAAAGGTGACTATATGTGAGAGGTTTGCATTTTTTTTTTACCAGAAAAGTGCATTAGAAGCAAGTAGATAAAAAATACACCAAAAAAACGACATACTAACCCCTTACGTTTTTTGTAAAAATTTAACGCCCTAAAATTTTGGCATTTTATGCCATTTTTGGGTGCTCCTGGGGCCCCTGTTGAGGGTGTGTGAGGTTTCCCCCGTTTTTTTTTTTTTTTTTACCAGAAAAGTGCATTAGAAACAAGTTGAAAAGAACTGAAAAAAACGACATACTAACCCCTTACGTTTTTTTCAAAAATTGATTCCCTAAAATTTGGGCATTTTATGCCATTTTTGGGTGCTTCTGGGGCCCCTGTTGAGTGTGTGTGAGGTTTCCCTTGTTTTTTTTGTTTTTTTACCAGAAAAGTGCATTAGAAACAAGTTGAAAAAAACGACATACTAACCCCTTACGTTTTTTGTCAAAAATCACCGCCCTCAAACAATGGAATTTTATGCTGTTTTTGGGTGCTTCTGGGGCCCTTGTTGAGTGTGTGAGAGGTTTCCCTTCTCTTTTTTTTTTTTAGAAAATAGTGCATTAGAAGGAAGTCGAAAAAATACAAAAAATCGACATACTAACCCCTTATGTTTTTTGTCAAAAATGACCGCTCTCAATCAGACATTTTATGCCGTTTTTGGGTGCTTCTGGGGCCCCTGTTTAGTGTGAGAGAGCTTTCCCTGATTTTTTGGGTTTTTTTTTTTTTTTTTTTTTTTTACCAGAAAAGTGCATTAGAACTAAGTTGAAAAAATACAAAAAAATCGATATACTAACCCCTTATGATTTTTGTCAAAAATCACTGCCCTCAAACATTGGCATTTTATTCCGTTTTTGGGTGCTTCTGGGTCCCCTGTTGAGTGTGTGAGAGGTTTCCCTGTTTTGTTTTGTTTTTTTTTTTTTTTTACAAAAAAAGTGCTTTAGAAAAAGTTGAAAAAATACAAAAAAATCGACATACTTATGATTTTTGTCAAAAATCACCGCCCTCAAACACTGGCATTTTATGCCGTTTTTGGGTGGTCCTGGGGCCCCTGTTTAGTATGTGTGAGGTTTCCCCCGTTTTTTTTGACCAGAAAAGTACATTAGAAGCAAGTTGAAAAAAAATGAAAAAAACGACATACTAACCTCTTACGTTTTTTGTCAAAAATCATTTTATGCCGTTTTTTGTTAGATAGTTTTTGTGTGCTACAGGAACACTAAATTACACTACACTCCAGACTGAATACTGCCAGTCAGCCATTGATTTTAAACGGGCATTGAGCGAACCCAAAGCAGCTGATGTCAGTCAGCTACCACGACACAACCAACGGCAAATCAATGTACTGAATTATAGATTAATTATACATAGGCCTTTTTTGTTGGTTGTAATGACGCCAAGTTGGTCACCCTGGTACAAGAAGTTACTTTTTTTTTTTTTTTTTAAACGCAGCCTCTTCTGGCCTGGAATCGCTTGCACTACAGCGGATTGTTGCGAGCCATCATGCATGGCATAGTTTCAAGAGATGGCTTTGGTTCAATGCTATCGGTTATGTCTGTGGTGACTCGAGGCCCAAAGCTGCCTGCTCCGTCTTCTTACTTTGGTCCGTGAACGCATCATCCGGATTTGACCTGCAGGACCGCAACATGCAGACACGTCTGGCTAAAATTCCCTCTTCCCCAATTCCCCCTCTATGACTGTGTGACACGCCTCCCTCCCTGTCTACCCCCCCACCCCCACCTCTCGCTCTGAATGACTGCATCAGTAAATTGACTCCAGCAGACCACCCCCCCCCGATGCATCCTCTCCTCAGTGTCCCATCCTTGTTTACCTTCTCTCGGTGCCCCAAACTCCACGCCTTGCTAACCTTATTTAGCGCCCTCTTTTAAGACCGAAGACCACCACCTCGTCTGTGATCGATGAGCGGCGTCTGGTGCAGTCCTCCCCGACACGGAGGCAAACAAAAGGCTGGCAGCAATTTCAGCCCCCCACCGTTTATGATAGTCAAGGTGAGACAATGAGGAGGAATCCAACAAAAAAGGAGGAACCTTGCGTCTCCATCACACGTATAAAAATTGTAAGGAATGAAGATGGCTTTACCTTCTGTCTAAGATTTCAGGCACTTCATCGTAGGCGAGTCCTGGCTGCAGCTCATCCTCGGAGACGGCGACGACGGGGCGGCTGAGAGCAGACAGCAAGGCGACGGAGCACAGGAGGAATGCGTGCGCGGCCATGGAGACAATAAGAGTAGAGACTGCCGTCGCCGGAGTGCCGCTTCATAATCTGCTCTCCTCACGGCGCTCGGCTCTCCGATGCCTCTGTGAGCGGCACGTACCGCGGCCAATGGCGGGCGAGCTGAGACCGTCGGCGTGCGTCACAGTCCCCTCGCTGCACCCTCCTCCTCCTCCTCCTCTTCCTGTTCCACTGCTCATCTCTCCCTCATTCTGACTCCCCCACCCACCCCATCCTCACACATCCACTCATGCTGTAGCTGCAGGCCACCCCCACAGTTCTAGTTAACATCCCATCATACCAGCACCGCCTCCGATGTCACATTCAAACACACCTGGAAAAGTCAAGGTCACATCACGATACATGCAAGATACGAGGATGTTGACATGGCCACAGGAGGAAGAAGTAAAAATAAAGCCACGACTGCATGACCTAGATCTCCAGCGCGCTGCCACAACAGCAGAATTAATTCACTTGATCTATGCGTTGTTTGTGAGCACCACCACAAGAGCCCGCAGAACATTGTCCAGTGAGGCTGCAAATATAGATGACAGCAGCAGCTGAGCAGCGGTGGGATGAGACAGGAGAATGGATTCAACCTGTGATGACCCTGATGATGGAACAATTTGGTTTCATGAGAACTCAACAACCATCATCCCCTGGCTTTCGTTTTTAAATGTTTTTTTTTTTTATGAGGAGAATATCAAAAGTGGTTATATAACCAAATGTTTTGACCTACTATGGTGGTAGATTTTCTCATCGATGCATGGCAGTGAGTCACACTCACTCCGTCTGTCATTTCCTCTCACAAAAACATTGGCTTCCTCTTTTAGATCTGTCAGGTATGATATGGAGATACGTACGGAGGACCAAAACTGCCAAAATAAAAAATAAATATAAATGGAAATAAAAACAAAAATAAAAAATATGTATATATTTTTTATTTATATTTTATTTTATTTATATATTTATAATAATATATATTTATATATCATTATATATCATTATATCATGATATAACCTATCATTATATAATATATATTCATATATATTTTATTTATATACCATTTATATTTATTTTTTATTTTGGCAGTTTTGTATGGAGGACCAAAACTGACAAAATAATAAATAAATAAAAGTGAAAATAAAAACAAAAATGAAAAAAAAATCAAAAAATTAAATACAAAAAAATAAATATAAATGGAAATAAAAACAAAAATAAAAAAATATATACATATTTTTTATTTTTGTTTTTATTTCCATTTATATTTATTTTATAAAAACAAAAAAGACCAACTATTTAAACGTAAGGTCACACAAGTGTCAAAAGAATTTAAACACGCTCACTGCACTGTTTGTGTAAAAGGGAAAAATTTCTTGTGTGTGGTGTTTTCAAAAAGCAAAACAGAAACTTGTCACAAATGTATGAAATAACTTCTTAACAAGAGCTCTTGTGTGTGTCAAAATCAAAACAAAAATCAAAATGTGCAAAACATTGTTGGGACAAGTGTTAAAAGGTTGGTCAAAAAAAAGCAAAAAATTTGCAAAATGTGACAAGTGTGATTTTTTTTTTTGAAGGTTTAAAAAAAAAACAACAAGACTTCTTGTGTGTGTGTGTGTCATAATCAAAGCACTTGTGTGACAAATCTAAAAACAACACTAACTCAAAGGTTTTTTTCCAGGAAACACGGTAAAACAAAGGGCACACAAAAAACTGAATAACAGCTCTTGTGTTTGCCATGGTGTCAAAAACCAAAACCTGCAAACTTGACAAAAAAAAGCAAAAAAATGTGCAAAATGTTGTGACAAGTGTGAAAAACAAAAATAAAAAAAATATATACATATTTTTTATTTTATTTCCATTTATATTTTTTTATTTTGGCAGTTTTGTATGGAGGACCAAAACTGCCAAAATAAATAAATAAGTGGAAAGAAAAACAAAAATTTAATTTTTGAATCTTGTTTTTTATTTTTGTATTTATTTATTTATTTATTTATGTATAAATTTTTTATTTTTGTTTTTATTTCCATTTATATTTACTTTTTGTATTTAATTTATTTTTTTTCCATTTTTGTTTTTATTTTCACTTATTTATTTATTATTTTGGCAGTTTTGGTCCTCAGAAATGCAGAAGGAAAAACTATTCAAATGAGGGGGCGGTCCTAAGTGTGCCCAAACGATTGGCAGCGTCCCTGAGAAGCTCGGACACCGACTTCCTGGTGGACCCCGCCATTATTGTCCCGGTAAATGTATACTTTTCTCCCTGTATACTTCCTCTTGCTGTGGCCGTTTGCAGGCATACCGAGTCGATTTTCGCACTCACATGTCAATCAACCAATAGACGAACAGTTCAACCCAAGACACACTTAGGACCGCCCCCTCATTTGAATAGTTTTTCCTTCTGCATTTCTATGAGGACCAAAACTGCCAAAATAATAAATAAATAAATAGGTGAAAATAAAAACAAAAATGAAAAAAAATTAAGTCTCAGTCTCAGACTCAGTCAGTCTCAGTCACACTCGTTTTTTTTTTTGTTTGTTTTTTTTTTTTTTTAAACGTGCAAAAAAAAAATCATCACACTTGTCACAACATTTTGCACATTTTTTTGCTTTTTTTGTCAAGTTTGCAGGTTTTGGTTTTTGACACCATGGCAAACACAAGAGCTGTTATTCAGTTTTTTGTGTGCCCTTTGTTTTACCGTGTTTCCTGGAAAAAAACCTTTGAGTTAGTGTTGTTTTTAGATTTGTCACACAAGTGCTTTGATTATGACACACACACACACAAGAAGTCTTTTTTTTTAAAACCTTCAAAAAAAAAAAATCACACTTGTCACAACATTTCGCAAATTTTTTGCTTTTTTTTTGACCAACCTTTTAACACTTGTCCCAACAATGTTTTGCACCTTTTGCTTTTGTGAAGTTTGCACATTTTGATTTTTGTTTTGATTTTGACACACACAAGAGCTCTTGTTAAGAAGTTATTTCATACATTTGTGACAAGTTTCTGTTTTGCTTTTTGAAAACACCATACACAAGAATTTTTTCCCCTTTTACACAAACTGCGCAGTGAGTGTGTTTAAATTCTTTTGACACTTGTGTGACCTTACGTTTAAATAGTTTGTCTTTTTTGTTTTTTTTACAGTGGTTAACTTGTGTGACAACGTTTATCCCCATGGCAAGTTTTCAAAGTCTGTGCTTTTACACAGTAAAAAGGCTTACCTTACCTTACCTCTTACCTTAAGTAAGGATAAGAACGAATAAGTGGTTGAATGAATATGGATGATTAAAAAAACAACTCCACATGAAGGTATCCATCCTTGCGCGTCTTTAAAAGGTACCTGGTACAAAAAAATAAAGACAGTTAGTTCAGATTTTGCATTTGACATTGAGATTTAGCACTTTTGCAGACATACATACAAATACTGCAGTTCTGGTGGCCAAGTTGGTTAGCCGGTTCTGGTCGCATCCAAACTGCAGGCCAACTGTGGTACCTGTGTGGATACGTGCATACACCATGGCAAACACAAGAGCTGTTATTCAGTTTTTTGTGTGCCCTTTGTTTTACCATTTTTCCTGCGGGGGAAAAAAACTTTGGTGATTGAGTTAGTGTTATTTTTAGATTTGTCACACAAGTGTTTTTAAAGTTAGTGCTTTGATTATGACACACACACACACACACATAAGACCTCTTGGGTTTTTTTTTTTTTTTAAACCTTCAAAAAAAAAAAATCACACTTGTCACAACATTTTGCAAATTTTTTGCTTTTTTTGGTCAAGTTTGCAGTTTTTGACACCATGGCAAACACAAGAGCTGTCATTATTCAGTTTTTTGTGTGCCCTTTGTTTTACCATGTTTCCTGGAAAAAAAACCTTTGAGTTAGTGTTATTTTTACATTTGTCACACAAGTGCTTTGATTATGACACACACACACACACACACACACACACACACACACACACGACCTCTTGTTTTTTTTTTTAAACCTTCAAAAAAAAAAAAAAAATCACTTGTCACAACATTTCGCAAATTTTTTGCTTTTTTTTTGACCAACCTTTTAACACTTGTCCCAACAATGTTTTGCACCTTTTGCTTTTGTGAAGTTTGCACATTTTGATTTTTGTTTTGATTTTGACACACACAAGAGCTCTTGTTAAGAAGTTATTTCATACATTTGTGACAAGTTTCTGTTTTGCTTTTTGAAAACACCACACACAAGAAATTTTTCCCTTTTACACAAACTGCGCAGTGAGTGTGTTTAAATTCTTTTGACACTTGTGTGACCTTACGTTTAAATAGTTGGTCTTTTTTGTTTTTTTACAGTGGTTAACTTGTGTGACAACGTTTATCCCCATGGCAAGTTTTCAAAGTCTGTGCTTTTACACAGTAAAAAGGCTTACCTTACCTTACCTCTTACCTTAAGTAAGGATAAGAACGAATAAGTGGTTGAATGAATATGGATGATTAAAAAAAACAACTCCACATGAAGGTATCCATCCTTGCGCGTCTTTAAAAGGTACCTGGTACAAAAAAATAAAGACAGTTAGTTCAGATTTTGCATTTGACATTGATAGTAGCTAGGTGCATACTTACATACTGCAGGTCAAAAGGCCAGGTTAGTTAGCTGGTTCTGGTTGCATCCACACTGCAGTTCAACAGGACAGGTTAGTTAGCTGGGTGCACAAATCCATAAATATATACGTAATACATACAAATACTGCAGTTCCGGTGGCCAAGTCGGTTAGCCGGTTCTGGTCGCATCCAAACTGCAGGCCAACTGTGGTACCTGTGTGGATACGTGCATACATACATACTGCAGTTGAAGAGGCCAAGTTAGTTAGCTGGGTGCAGACATACATACATACTGTAGTTCTGGTGGCCAAGTCGGTTAGCCGGTTCTGGTCGCAGGCCAACTGTGGTACCTGTATCATACATACATACATACATAGTAGCTAGGTGCATACTTACATACTGCAGGTCAAAAGGCCAGGTTAGTTAGCTGGTTCTGGTTGCATCCACACTGCAGTTCAACAGGACAGGTTAGTTAGCAAACACAAGAGCTGTTATTCAGTTTTTTGTGTGTCCTTTGTTTTACCATTTTTCCTGCGGGGGAAAAAAACTTTGGTGATTGAGTTAGTGTTATTTTTAGCTTTGTCACACAAGTGTTTTTAAAGTTATTGCTTTGATTATGACACACACACACACACACACACACACATAAGACCTCTTGGGTTTTTTTTTTTTCAAACCTTCAAAAAAAAAAAAAAAATCACACTTGTCACAACATTTTGCAAATTTTTTGCTTTTTTTTGACCAACCTTTTAACACTTGTCCCAACAATGTTTTGCACCTTTTGCTTTTGTGAAGTTTGCACATTTTGATTTTGACACACACAAGAGCTCTTGTTAAGAAGTTATTTCATACATTTGTGACAAGTTTCTGTTTTGCTTTTTGAAAACACCATACACAAGAAATTTTTCCCCTTTTACACAAACTGCGCAGTGAGTGTGTTTAAATTCTTTTGACACTTGTGTGACCTTACGTTTAAATAGTTTGTCTTTTTTGTTTTTTTACAGTGGTTAACTTGTGTGACAACGTTTATCCCCATGGCAAGTTTTCAAAGTCTGTGCTTTTACACAGTAAAAAGGCTTACCTTACCTTACCTCTTACCTTAAGTAAGGATAAGAACGAATAAGTGGTTGAATGAATATGGATGATTAAAAAAACAACTCCACATGAAGGTATCCATCCTTGCGCGTCTTTAAAAGGTACCTGGTACAAAAAAATAAAGACAGTTAGTTCAGATTTTGCATTTGACATTGAGATTTAGCACTTTAGCAGATATCTGTAGAAACACGACTCAGCACAATATGTCAGTATCATAAGCTAGCATGTTTTAGTTAGTCTGCCAAAAATTACTTAGCAGCTCAGACATTTGGTGAAGTACAATTTAGTAGAGTGTATCGAGAAAAGTTGCTGGCATAGTAGCTAGGTGCATACTTACATACTGCAGGTCAAAAGGCCAGGTTAGTTAGCTGGTTCTGGTTGCATCCACACTGCAGTTCAACAGGACAGGTTAGTTAGCTGGGTGCAAACATTTATACATACATACATACATACAGCAGTTCAACAGGCCAAGTCGGTTAGCCGGTTCTGGTTGCATCCAAACTGCAGTTCAACAGGCCAACTGTGGTACCTGTGTGGATACGTGCATACACAGATACATACATATATACTGCAGTTCAAGAGGCCAAGGTAGCTAGCTTGTTTTGGTTGAATTTTCAAAGAGTAATTTTCAAAGTTCTAAATACTGACCAGGAAGACGAGGGTGTACACTCGGGTTCTGTCGGTTTTTTGGACAGAATAACACACACATTACTTGTTTAACCTACCTTATTTGTGGATCGAAAGGACGACGGTCACTCTTCCCGCAGCTTAAATGGCGCCAAAAGCGGGCGCATTTTAGTGACGTCATCCCACATCGCCAAGTTGTTTTTTTTTAACTCTGGAAGGACACGGTTTGGTCTCTCCACTTTTAATATTTACTTTTGGCATAAATGTAATGGTTTTAAATATTGTGGAGCAGAATGAGGAATGTATTTTGTGATACACTTTTGCCTTACAATGGTTGCCTGCGGTGGGCGGAGCCTCGGTTTTAAATGAAGTCCTATTACAGGCATTCTAAGACATGATGGGTGATACCAGTTACCGATACCACTCTTTTGTCATTTTGAAGATACCGATGCCAATACTTTGAGTGACTTGTTTCCCTCCCAAAAACACACGTTAAATATTGTCCATTGCCAACCTTAATATGTATTTTTGTAACATATTAGTCAAATTAGACAAATGACTGTACTTTAATACACAATGTAACATAAATATGGCTGCGACAAAACTCATCAATTATATTATTTTTCATTTCTTCAGTTCTGATAATAAAACTTAAACTCAAAAAATCAATCACATATCAAGTATTTGTGCTTTTTAAAAAAAAACAACACATATAGCTAGTTACCCTTAAAGATGTGGAAGTGCCTTTTCATTTATTAAGTTGTATTAATAGTTTAGTATATGTTAATACAACTTTTTACAACTCATAATTTAATAAGAAAGCCTTAAAAAAACACACACAGCAAAAATGCAGTAATTTTACAAGAATAAAGTTATTATTAGCTAATTAACTATTCAAAAAAAAGTTGTATTTTAATGGGAAAAGTTGTGAGTTTACCAGAATAACACTGTAATACATTGCACAATATGACGTTTTAGTTGCATAAAGTTGAAATATTTAGGAAAAAGTGTATTTTTTTAAGTTGTAATATCATGACAAACAAAACAACAAATAGAGATGGATTTATTTTTTTTAATCAAGTTGCAGAAAAAGGAAATAGCAGAAATGGAAGAACAAGATAAGATTTATCATTTTAGTACAGTGGCATAGAACTGAAATAGTGAAGAAGAAATATGATTTTTAAATCTTATGAGAAACAAAGAAAACAAAATCAAGATGTCATTTTTTGTTGTCCTACTCTTCACAGATGTGAAGCTATTGAACATACATACGAGGGTCGCGGGGGTGCTGGAGCCTATCCCAGCTGTCTTTGGGCGAGAGGCGGGGTACACCCTGGACTGGTGGCCAGCCAATCACAGGGCACATATAGACAAACAACCATTCACACTCACATTCATACCTACGGACAATTTGGAGTCGCTAATTAACCTAGCATGTTTTTGGAATGTGGGAGGAAACCGGAGTACCCGGAGAAAACCCACACAGAGATCGCCGAGGGTGGAATTGAACCCTGGTCTCCTAGCTGTGAGGTCTGCGCGCTAACCACTACACCGCCGTGCCGCCCATTGTTGTTTTCATTCATGTTTTTTTTCCTCCAGCGTTCATCTGTCACCACAACAGTTTTCAAATTTTTTGCTTTTTTTGGTCAAGTTTGCAGTTTTTGACACCATGGCAAACACAAGAGCTGTCATTATTCAGTTTTTTGTGTGCCCTTTGTTTTACCATGTTTCCTGGAAAAAAACCTTTGAGTTAGTGTTATTTTTACATTTGTCACACAAGTGCTTTGATTATGACACACACACACACACACACACACACACACACACACACAAGACCTCTTGTTTTTTTTTTTTTAAACCTTCAAAAAAAAAAAAATTCACACTTGTCACAACATTTTGCAAATTTTTTGCTTTTTTTTTACCAACCTTTTAACACTTGTCCCAACAATGTTTTGCACCTTTTGCTTTTGTGAAGTTTGCACATTTTGATTTTTGTTTTGATTTTGACACACACAAGCAACATCAAGAAAACCATCACAGCTCAACTGTCCCGGGAGAAGGACCGAGACAGACCCGAGTCTCAGAACGTGTCAGCCGGGGCGACTCGGCAGAGGAAACCGTCCCCGCCGGCTAGCATCGAACTGGACGCCATTCAGCTGAGTCCCATCAAGAAGCACCTGAGTTTCCCCGCGGGACCCCCTCTGGTACGGACCGGCAGCACCTCCTCCAGCAAGTCTTTCGACTGCATGACCTTCAGTCTGAACGGGGGCAGAGAGGACCAAGAGGGCGGCGCAGGAGGCTCAGACCGGGAACGGGGGCGTCCTGCAGGCTCTCACCGCCACTCCACTATCAGCTTGCAGGAGGCCCACTTGCTCAGGCCGGAGGAGGCCCAAGACCTGCTGTCCCCGGGAGCCCCCCTCACCAAGCAGTCCCGATCCCCCAGCTTCAACATGCAGATCATATCGCAGGTTTAAGACCTGCACCACCATTTTGGGTGTCCCCCAACTTCCCCCAGCATCTTTGTTCCGCTGTTGTGGAAAAGCAGTACAAAATGGCCACCGCAGGTCCAAATCCCGTTTCTGAAGCACCCATCACATCCCTCACTTGAGCATTCCAGGCTCCTTAAACACAGGAACGTCCTCACGGATGCTAGGCTAGGTCGTCGTGGTTCCATGACATTTCACCCGTGGTTTGATTCCCTGACTTGAATCAGTCATCACCGCAACAATGCTCGCGCGGAAAAGCGTTCTTGCTCTTCATTTCCCTCCTTTATCTTCCCCCCCGGGCTCACGTGCAATCGCTCTCGCTTCATTATCCTCCTTAACTATGGAGGACCAAAACTGCCAAAATAATAAATCAATAAATAAATAAATAAAAGTGACAATAAAAACAAAAATGAAAAAAAATCAAAAAATTAAATACAAAAAAATAAATATAAATGGAACTAAAAACAAAAATAAAAAAATATATACATAAATATTTTTTATTTTAGTTTTTATTGCCATTTATATTTATTTTTTATTTTGGCAGTTTTGGTCCTCCATACTTAACGGCTCTTTTTAAAATCAGGATAATATGCAGTATACAGTATGAGGAGATGAATTGTTTTTTTATGACAATCCAAAGAAAGAAGGTAGCAGGTTTTTTTTTGTTGGCTTAAAGACATCCAGAGATTTCCCGACTTTATTTTTAATGAATAATAATCAGATTTAAATCTGTTAAAAAATGCTGTAAAACCAAACTGGAGATCTGATGAACTGGGCTTCATGGAAAAAAATCACTACTGAGAATTAAAATTAAACGTAAAATATACATATATGAATATATATATGAATATATCTACACAGACGCAATTGTGTATGTATGTGTGAAGCATTATGAGACAGGTTTATGCAGGCTGAAACGATGGAATGAGGCACTTTTTAAATGAGGCTGCATTGCGGCCTCTTCTTGCTGTGCTTTTGCTGCTCTCTAGTGGCGAGTGACTGTCACAACATAGCGGTGTATTTATTTTCTTCTTGTTGTTGTTGTTGACCTGGATAAACAGCCCACTGGATTCTAACATAATAGTACTTGAATTCATGCATTTCCTCAAATAGCGGCTAATTCGATCCAATTAGTAGAAAAATATTATTTAATGTTCGATTTCCCCACAGGTATATAGAATTCATATATATTCTATATTTGACCCTGAGGTTACTTTCATGGCATTTTTCTTGATGCTATTAATTTTAATGAAGAAATTCTAGTGCGATTAATTTTTTTTCGATTAATTGATTAATCCGTTTTTTTTTACACTTTATTTCCACCTTTTTATTCAGAAATTGAAAATTAGAACTGCAGAAAACTATGATCAATTTCATTGTCGATTAATCTGAAGCTCAAGTTAATCGGTCACGATAAGTAACAGATGGCCTACCCGAATTAATATGAAGCAAACAGATGCAGTTAATGGATGGGTGTGCTTTCAAGTCAAAGTGACTACAGCCACCTTTTGAAATTAATCAGCGATTACGAATTAATTATTAATCTGTGATTAATTTGGGGACGGCATCTATTAGACCGGAGGCCGCTATTTGAGGAAATCCCATATATTGTGGAGAAAGACGACCAAAAGTGGTTTTATGCTGTAGCTTAGTGACAACTTAAGTTCGATGTCTGGTATCTTTGTCTCATCCATGTTCTCCCGTTTTAGCAGTAAAAGACAACAAAGCCCACGTGATGTCGCAGCAAAGGAAGCAGAAATGCATTATTAATCATGTGATCCTGTGTCTTAAGAAGGTGAGCCCGGAAGAACACATGTGAGGTCAGAGGTCACAGTGTTGGTGTTTATGTTGGGTGTCTGTCTGGTATAACAGAATAAAGACACATTGTGGTCCATAGTTTTCTCCTGGCAGTCTGGAGCCAGGGTTTATTAATCAATATTTATCACTGTTCTTTCACCTGCATTCAATAGTATCACACAGTATCAATATAGTCAACTTTCAAGGCACTTTTTGTCCGTTCACAATCCTGCATCGTTATACTCGGTCATTTCTTGTACATTTGGCAAAACACAAGGCCTCGTGAAGTTTTGTTTCACAGTAGTAAACCTTTTACACTTGTCACAACGTTTTGCACATTTTTGCTTTTTTATTTGTCAAGTTTGCAGTTTTTGATTTTTGACACCATAGCAAACAAGAGCTGTCGTTTTGTTTTACCATTTTTCCTGGGGGGGGGGGGACTTTGGTGATTTAGTGTTTTTTTAGATTTGTCACACAAGTGTTTTTAAAGTTAGTGCTTTGATTATGACACACACACACACACAAGACCTCTTGTTTTTTTTAAAACGTGCAAAAAGAAATCATCACACTTGTCACAACATTTTGCACATTTTTTTGCTTTTTTTTGGTCAAGTTTGCAGTTTATGATTTTTGTTTTTGACACCATGGCAAACACAAGAGCTGTTGTTATTCAGTTTTTTGTGTGCCCTTTGTTTCACCATTTTTCCTGCGGGGAAAAAAACTTTGGTGATTGAGTTAGTGTTATATTTAGATTTGTCACACAAGTGTTTTTAAAGTTAGTGCTTTGATTATGACACACACACACAAGACCTCTTGTTTTTTTTAAACGTGCAAAAAAAAAAAATCATCACACTTGTCACAACATTTTGCACATTTTTTTGCCAAGTTTGCAGTTTTTGACACCATGGCAAACAAGCGCTGTTATTCAGTTTTTTTGTGTCCTTTGTTTCACCATTTTTCCTGCGGGGGAAAAAAACTTTGGTGATTGAGTTAGTGCCCTCACGCTCCCTCACGCTCCCTCACGCTCCCCCACGCTCCCCCACGCTCCCCCACGCTCCCGCACGCTCCCCCACGCTCCCCCAAGCTCCTGCACGCTCCCCCACGCTCTCGCACGCTCCCCCACGCTCTCGCACGCTCCTACACGCTCTCCCACGCTCCCGCACGCTTCCCCTACGCTCTCGCACGCTCCTCCACGCTCTCGCACGCTCCTCCACGCTCTTGCACGCTCTCGCACGCTCCCCCACGCTCACTTACGCTCTTGAACGCTCCTCCACGCTCCCGCACGCTCCCCCACGTTCCTCTACGCTCCCTTACGTTCCCCCACGCTCTCGCACGCTCCCGCACGCTCTCGCACGCTCTCGCACGCTCCCGCACGCTCCCGCACGCTCCCCCACGCTCTTGCACGCTCTTGCACGCTCCCCCACGCTCTCATACGCTCTCATACGCTCTCCCACGCTCCCTTGCGCTCTAGCACGCTCCTCCACGCTCCCTTACGCTCTTGCACGCTCTCACACGCTCCTCCACGCTCTCGCACGCTCTCGCACGCTCCCCCACGCTCTTGCACGCTCCCGCACGCTCCCCCACGCTCTTGCACGCTCCCGCACGCTCTCGCACGGTCCCCCACGCTCCCGCACGGTCCCCCACGCTCCCGCACGCTCCCGCACGCTCTCATACGCTCTCCAACGCTCTCATACGCTCCTCCACGCTCTCGCACGCTCCCCCACGCTCCCTTACGCTCTCGCACGCTCCCCACGCTCTCACACGCTCCCGCACGTTCCTCTACGCTCCCTTAAGCTCCCCCACGCTCTCGCACGCTCCCCCACGTTCCCCCACGCTCCCGCACGCTCCCCCACGCTCCCCCACGCTCTTGCACGCTCCCGCACGCTCCCCCACGCTCCCCCACGCTCTTGCACGCTCTCGCACGCTCCCCCACGCTCTTGCACGCTCCCCCACGCTCCCGCACCGTCTCATACGCTCTTCCACGCTCTTATACGCTCCTCCACGCTCTCGCACGGTCCCCCACGCTCCTCCACGTTCTCGCACGGTCCCGCACGCTCCCTTACGCTCTCGCACGCTCCTCCACGCTCCCTTACGCTCTAGCACGCTCCCTTACGCTCTAGCACGCTCTCATACGCTCCTCCACGCTCTCGCACGCTCCCCCACGCTCCCATACGCTCCTCCACGCTCTCGCACGCTCTCATACGCTCCTCCACGCTCTCGCACGGTCTCCCACGCTCTCGCACGCTCCCCCACGCTCCCGCACGCTCCCGCACGCTCCCGCACGCTCCCGCACGCTCCCGCACGCTCTCATACGCTCCTCCACGCTCTCATACGCTCCTCCACGCTCTCATACGCTCCTCCACGCTCTCATACGCTCCTCCACGCTCTCGCACGGTCCCCCATGCTCCCCCACGTTCCTCTACGCTGCCGCACGCTCCCCCACGCTGCCGCACGCTCCCCCACGCTGCCGCACGCTCCCCCACGCTGCCGCACGCTCCCCCACGCTGCCGCACGCTCTCTCACACACACACACACACACACACACACAAAATGCAATACACAATAAATTTAGAAAGATTTATAAAAATGTCTTTATATTATAAATCATTGAGTATTTTCAGACAGACATTTCAAAAATGTTATGTTTTTGTCGTGGTCTGCTTATCATTAAAATGATGATACGTGTCAAGTTCCTTCCAGCCTTGCGCATACCCTGAACTTGAAAAAGGGGTCGGAGTAGCCACACTGAGGAAAGACTGGATCCACTCGATGCTTTCGGTGTTTTTGGGTTTTATTTAGTGAGGCACTAAAGCACAGTACAGCACAGCACAGCACAGGTGAAAACCTTCAAATAAAAAAAAAGGGGAGAGTGTATAAGTAGTATATACAATATACATACTATTTATAAATATATATAATATACGTACACAATAATATACATATAAGGTATATAAATCATGTTTCAGTACATTAACCATTATACATTTTGACAACGGTTGGAAATAATTTTATCCCCTTTACCTGCATTTATTAACTTATTCTCTACTTAATTTCTTTCTTTATTATTTCGTTATTTTATCTGATCTGCTTAATAAACCATTTGTATTGCACTGCAAAGAAATGAGCATAGCGCGTTCCTTCAATGCCCAAAGCTCGCTGATCAGCTCGATTGGTGCCAATTAAATGAACCACCGCGAGCCGCCGTGTGCACCTAAGCAACGCAGGCGATCGACGGTGTTCCAGATCCCACTTTCTGACCAATTGCCCCGTGTTAATACTTTTAATTCAACAAAAACTAAAAGTGAGGCGCGCGTCACCCGCGGCCGTCTCATCCAAAAAAAGAGCCGTGCCTTACGTGGCACGGACGCGTTAAATCACAGCGCTAATATTAAAAGGGAATTTCTTACCGGCTGCCTCTTCAGTGTTGTATAGCTCCAGTTTGCGCAAGGTTTGGGGGGCAGTTCTGACTACCTTTTCGATCCCGTTTGCAGCCTTACCTGCTAAGAAAGGAAGTGCCCTAATGCAGACGCCCAGGTGCGCTTAAAACTGATTCCCACTTCCGGTTTAGATTTGTCCCACCTGATCTCCCGTGTTTAATTTAGAAAATAACATGATAATCCCAACGAAAAGTTATTAATTCCTTAATGAGGGCTATGAAAAGTATTTTTTATTTTTATTGATTTTTTTCTCATGTTTGCCTTATCTAAATTATTTTAGACAACGGTTTGACTTGACAATACGTCTCATCTCTTCATAAATTAGAATATTTATATTTAAATGCCCAATAAGACCATTATTCCTTGATTAATTTGAAAGTTGGGTTTTTTGTATATTCTTTATTTTTTAATTTAACCAAATATGCAAGAAAAATATTGATAAACCTCATGAGTCCAACGAAATCAAATTATTCTTCTTCACACAGCAATTCTGACACTAATAGCCCAACACAAGTCATAATTCTTTAAATTTCTACCTTTTGTAAGAGAGCTCTTTAAAAAAAAATTGTTTAATCTTACATATAAACACTAAATTAAAACTATGATAGAACAAATTTATGTATAAAGTATTAAAAATCTACCATTTTATCAAAAGAGCTATTCTAACCAACTAGAAGATGAGAACACTCAATAATGAAATTTTTATGATAATTCAATCATTTTTGTAAAATCTGAATTTGCAAAAGTTAGAATTGATGCATCAATTTGAATATACCTTTAATAATTCTAAATATTTTCAATGTTCAAACTAAATGACATGAATTAAAAATTCTCTTAATGAATTATTGTTCTTATCGTTACATTTTAAATCTAAGAAAAAGCTCACAGCATCTCAAAATTTTGAAACATAATTAAATTTATTTGAAAATTTTTAATGATGATAATATTTAAAATGTTTCACCTAATTTTTAATTAATACAGAATAATTTTGCAGCCTGTGATGAGTAGTTCTGTTGACTCCCTTTACTTTTGGAAATTGAAAAAAATATGAAACAGAACAATTAGTGGTTTTTCAGAAATATGGGTATAAACACTATTTGTTATACTTAAATTAGTGATGATTTGAATTTGAAGTGTAAAAAAAACTCTTTCAAAGGAATTAAAAATATCATTTTTTCACAAGATTTATTATATATTAATTTACTATAGTATATCCCGATTTCTGTTATCAATAGTAAATAATTTGACTAAAGTTGAAATTCAGTCTGAGAAATAAAAAAGATCACTAGTGATCAAATGAGTTTTCTATGTAACTAGTGCACGGAATATTTATTAAAACAAGAATCTTAACCTATTTCACTAACAGATCAAATTTAATCGAAAAAAGAGATTACAATCGGTTTTATATAATAAATATGACATTGCAGAATTTGAATAACTTGATGTCTTTCTAGATTCCGCAATAATTTTTCTTTGTCTTGTATTAATTTGCAAAATAAAAACACTTACGCTCATTACTGAAGATGTTTTTCTGTCTGAGACAGTCATTTTTTACAATGTAAGTCAATCACAATATTTGATTTGCAAACCACTATACTAATGCGTGTACACAAATATTGTTTTTTTTATAAAATTTTTGAATAAAACACAATGGGACTTTTTGCGATATTGTTTTTGCTAAAATGATTAAATGACTTGATGAATTTTCATCGATTTAAAATGTGGGTTAATTGCAGAGATTTGATGTCATCTTGGATTTATTGGAAAGAACTATACAGAGCAAATAT